>NC_092874.1:244343126-245649793 GCF_028372415.1 Notamacropus eugenii | reverse complement strand
TTTAGGCCATGCTAATCTTTCTTTTCTTTCTGTTTTCAGTTCTTCCTGATCATATATCCCCAAATGAGATCATGGAGTGGCTTGGTTTTAATAGCATAGTTCTTCACAAATTTTAGATAAAAGTCACTGAATCCCAGAAAAATTCTTAATTCTTGAAGGGTTTGAATACAGGCAAGTTAAAAAACCACATCTACCTTCTCTTTATGGTTGTGGGCTGGTCATTGTTTAACAACCAGCTCTTCAGGAAAAAAAAAGTATATTCCACTTACTTTTAAATTTAATCTGAAGTTTTTCCTTTTCTCCATCACTTTCTTAAGTCTAGACAATCAACGAAACAATAAAATTGAACTCTGATTTGTAGTTTTGCCTATTTCCAAGAAGTATATGCTCCCATTGAAAATTTAACAGTTGGTTCTCTGGCCTTAGCTCACTTTTTTATGGGATCCACCTATGTAAGGGAGGGTCTCTGAAACTAGTACCCATCACCTGAAAGCTTCAGACCAACTTCCACTGGATTGTTCCAACATTTTCATCAGTTTTCCCCCATGTTCTTTCAAGTGTCTTTCTAAAGACAACAAAGTCATCTAAGAACAGTAGTTTCTGTCTTGAACTACCTTCTCCACCAGTCGTTGAAAAGTGGCTGAAGCTCTGATATGCTTTGGGGCATGACACCTTCCAATGGGTAAAATGCTGAGGGAAGGATGAAAGCTGCCTTTTCTTTGTCTTTCTTTGCTGTTGGACTTTGGTAGCATCCACTGTGTAAACTCAACTCCGAACACCACTAGCCCAGAAAACAACCCAGGACATCTTGAACTCTGGACATGACAGTCTGGTCTACCCTAGTGATCTCATTCAAGCTTTGGTAGCTCCACTGTGTAAACTCAACACTGAACACCACCAGCCCAGAAAACAACCCAGGACATCTTGAACTCTGGACATGACAGTCTGGTCTACCCTAGTGATCTCATTCAAGCTTTGGTAGCTCCACTGTGTAAACTCAACACTGAACACCACCAGCCCAGAAAACAACCCAGGACATCTTGAACTCTGGACATGACAGTCTGGTCTACCCTAGTGATCTCATTCAAACTTTGGTAGCTCCACTGTGTAAACTCAACACCGAACACCACCAGCCCAGAAAACAACCCAGGACATCTCGAACTCTGGACATGACAGTCTGGTCTACCCTAGTGATCTCATTCAAACTTTGGTAGCTCCACTGTGTAAACTCAACACCGAACACCACCAGCCCAGAAAACAACCCAGGACATCTTGAACTCTGGACATGACAGTCTGGTCTACCCTAGTGATCTCATTCAAACTTTGGTAGCTCCACTGTGTAAACTCAACACCGAACACCACCAGCCCAGAAAACAACCCAGGACATCTCGAACTCTGGACATGACAGTCTGGTCTACCCTAGTGATCTCACTCAAGCTTTGGTAGCTCCACACACATATAGACTTTCCCGGTTTTCTTCTCTACAATTGCTGTAGGTCAGTAGCGTCAAATGCAAACAGAGACAGATCTATGTGGGCCACACTTTGCCTTAGAGAACCAGAAATGAACATTATCTAATTTTTTGTTCAGCATTTCCAAATTAACCTCTTAATCGGGTTCCTGGTCCATGGCGTGGGACCTGCGGTAGTCTGACAGCTCTGGGGAAGGCGAGGCATGCAGACTGCTGGGGTCTGCCATAACGCCTCTGTTCTGCAGTTCTCGCAGAGAGCTTAGGAGATCCTTCTTTACAGAAGAGGCCATCTTCCCTTACTGGGAGAGAGTGCTGAGCCTGGAGTCAGGACGGCCCAACTCAGACCCAGCCTTAGACTCTGGCAAATCCCTTCACCTCTGCTTGCCTCAGTTTCCCTAGCTGTAAAATAGGATTGAGAGCAGCACCCAGCTCCCAGGGTTGTTGCCAGAATAACAGGAGATGATATTTGTAAAACCCCTTAGTGTAGGGGCTGTTTAATAAGCTCTAACTTCTTTTTAATGTATGGCTGCTCTTGAAAAGATAACTTATCGGGAAATTTTGGAGTTGTTCCTTAGACAGAGCCTTTCGGGGGTGGGGGTGGGGGTGGGGCAAAGCATCGCTGACGACGCCAGGGGACTAGACTGGTTAGAACTTTCGCGGGAACCCAGCTCCTCTGGGAGCCCCGCCCACTCGAGTGAGTGACGGGCGGGTCCCCGAGCCCCGCCCCGCGATCGACATTGGAGCTCCGGATTTGGGAAGGCGGGCAAGGCGGGCGCATCGGCCGTCCAGAGCCGCCATTGGTCGAGGGCCGCGGCCGAGCTGGGAAGGTCCTCTCGGCAATTGGCTCAGAGGCTTGAGAGGGGGCGGGACATGGCCTCATTTTAAGGGCGGGTCAGGATGCAGCGCGCCGGCGCGTCGCTGGGGACGCCGGAGGGAGACTCTTTAGTTGGGGGCACGAACCGCGTCGCCCCGCCCACGGCGCTCTTTGTCCCGTTAACTGTCCTCGGGTGGAGGGAGGGCTGCGGTCCGGGGGCGGCGGGGGCTTCGGAGACATGCCCGTGCGCTTCAAGGTGAGCTCCCGGGATGGGGGTGGGGTCGGGGGCCCGCTGGGGCGGCCCGTCTTACCTCCGGCGCCTCACTTTACAGACGAGGAAACTGAGGCCTGGAGGCGGGAGTGGGCGTGCGTCTGTGTGTGTGCAGCCCGCTAGTGACGGAGCCAGCGAGGGGAGACGAGCCGGTGTCCTCCGCTGCCCTCCCCTCCGCGCTCGGCCTTGTACACGGGCCAGGTGGCTCCTCCAGCGCTCCAAGCGTAGGGAGACACTTCGGGGCTACTGGGGTGTGTGTGTGTGTGTAAGGGAGGGGGTAGAGTGGAGAGGACATCTGTAATCAAATGATACATAGGTAATAAAAATAGATCAATCGGCGTGTACGCAGGGTGTCCCCAAAGTCCGAGTGCAGTTGGGAGAGTTCTGCCGTCGATGCTTCGAACTGCACTCCGACTTTTGGGACATCTGGTATAGCGATAGTCCTATTTATGACTATTCCTATGGTGATATAGCGCCTATCCTATACTACATATAGTACGTGTACTATAACTGGTAGTAATATTCATTACTGTTAATGCAGTAATATAGTATATATTATACGTAGTACATGTAATATATACTATATTATGTGTTATATATAGCATATATGATATAACGAATAGCAATGGTATTACTGTATGTAATATTTATAACAATAAAAGTGATAATTTTGTTGTTCCATTGGATCTGACTTGTTGTGATCCCATTTGGGATTATTTTGGCAGATGCTGGAGCGGCTGGCCGTTTCCTTCTCCAGCTCATTTTACAAATGAGGAAACTGAGGCAAACGGGGTGAAGTGACTTGGCCAGGGTCACACATCCGGATTTGAATTCAGGAAGAGGAGTCTTCCTGACTCCAGGCCCTGTGCTGCATCCACTGCAGCCTCCTCACTGCCATGATGATGATGATGATGATAGATACCATTTATTTAGTGCCTTATGGTTTGCATAGCAAGTACTGTGTGCTGAGTACTTTACAGTTATCTCATTGGATCCTCAGGGTAACCCTGGAAGGTAGGTGCTGTTATTAGACCCTTTTTACAGTTGGGAAAACGAAGGCACAGGAGAAGTTAAGTGACTTTCCCAGGGTCCAACTGCTAGCAAACTGCCTGAGGTAGGATTCAGGAAGACCATATATATATACACACAGCCCAAAAGTGTCCCAAAAGTCTTAGTGTAAATCTCCTATGCACGGTGCCACCTAGCTGTATTTGTGAGTATATTTTTACTCCATATACATACACACATAAAATAGATGTATCAAAAATCTTAATGCAGTCTTTTATGCACTGTGCTTATGTTTGTGTACTTATACCTATGTGTTTGCATACATACATACATACACAAACATACATACACATATACATCTAGGTTGTCCCCAAAATCTTAATGCAATCTTCTATGCACTGTACCTCCTAGCTGTATTTGTGTATGTATATATTACATATAATAGATAATATATATACACACACATATATGTATGTATATATATAAATATCTGTTTCTACAGAAAGAATATGTCCCAAAAGTCTTAGCAGTATAAAGCTTTTAAAAAAAAGTAGTTTAATAGGTAGTAAACTTATGATTGCGCTAAGACTTTGGGGATACCTTGTACGCTCATGTACACACTGGCAGTATGTGTGTAAAGTACTTTACAAATTTTAAAAGCACTGTATGAATTCTGGCTGTTATTGTTATGATTTGATATCGCAATTGGTAAAATCAAGTCCTGTCATTTACTTAGCTTAAATAAAATAACTGCTTGTGGAGACTTTCAGAATAGACAGAGGCAGCTGCTTGGTGTATTGGAGGCAGTACTGCATTTGGACTCAAGTCCTACATTCTAATACTTTCCCTGATATTTAAATGCATGACTTTGGACAATCAACTTCACATGTCTAAACCTCTTTCTCCTCATCTATAAAATGAGATTGGACCAGATAGGCCGATGCTGTGGTCTTTTCCATCTCTAAATCTGTGATCCTCTGTATCTTCATTCTTTTCAGAAATGAGATTCAGATAGAGAATCATATTTTCTTGTGCATTCTAGAGTTTGGGTAACTACTAGACTAGCTCTAGGGATCATTTGTCCTATACACAACTGTTGGACTGTGGGATATAGAAATATATGTTACCCTACAGGAAAATAGAGAAGGGAATAAGTGAAGTGGGGGGGACGTATGATAGGAGGGAGAGCAGAATGGGGGAAAGGATAGTCAGAAGCAAAACACTTGAGGAGGGACAAGGTGAAAGAAGGGAATAGAATAAAGGGGGGTGGAGGAATAGGATGGAGGGAGATACAGTTAGCAGTAGTAACTGTGGAAAAAAACTTTTTCTGAAGCAAGCTTCTCTGATAAAGGCCTTGGTTCTCTAACATATAGAGAACTGTGTCAAATTTATAAAAATAAGAGCCATTCCCCAATTGTTAAATGATCGAAAGTTATAATCAGTTTTCAGGTGAAGTAATTAAAGCTATCTATAGCCATATGAAAAAATATCCTCACACTATTAATTGGATAAATGCAAGTTAAAACAATTCTGAGGTACTCATACCTATTAGATTAGATAATAGGACAGAAAAGGTAAATGACAAAAGTTGGAGGGAATATGGGAAAAATGAGACATTAACGTACTGTTGTTGGAGTTGTGAATTGATTAAATCATTCTATAGAGCAATGTGGAACTATGACCAAAGGGCTATAAAACCCTTTGGCATAGTTATTACCACTACTAGGTCTGTGTTCCAAAAGAGATAAAAAAAAAAAAGGAAAAAGAGACCTATATGTACAAAAAAATTTTTATAGCAGCTCTTTTCTGGGGGTAAAGAATTGGAAGTTGAGGGCATGCACATCACCTGGAGAATGACTGAATAAGTTGTGGTATGTAATTGTGATGGAATACTATGATACGAAATGATGAGCAGGATGCTCTCGGAAAAACCTAGAGAGACTTACATGAATAGATGCAAAGTGATATGTAATGGGTACAAAATAACAGCAGTATTGAATGATTTAGCTGTTCTCAGCAATGCAGTGATCCAAGAGAACTCTGAAGGACTTAGGATGAAAAATGCTGTCCCATCCCCAGAGAAAGAACTCATGGTGTCTGAATACAGATTGAAGATTTTCACTTTTTAATTTTTCTTGAGTTTTTTAAATCTATATTTTCTTTCACAACATGACTATTATGGATATTTTTTTGCATGACTGCACATATATAGCCTATAAGGAATTGCTTGCCTTCTCAATGAGGGGGTTAGGGAGGGAAGAAGGGATAGAATTTGGAAGTCAAAGTTTTAAAAACAAATGTTAAAAATTGTTGTTTACATGTAACTGGGGAAAAATTAAGTACTAAATAAATACAACCCCCTCCCCCCATAACTGATGAAAAAGTGCATGGCCTGATAGGGTGTCATCTTCTTCTGCTTAGGAAAGTGTATCTTTTTAGTTCTAAATGTTTGCCACACTGGACTGTATGTTAAATACATCCTGTCATCCATTGAATGCTTCAGCAAGGATTGATTAATTAAATTCAACAAGAATAATAAAGTTCCTACCATGTCCAAGGCACTGGAGAGTCAAAGACAAAAAAGATTCATAGTGACTACCCTCAAGGAGTTACCTTCTACTGAGGGATGTGCATGTAGACAGGAAAGTAAAATGAAGAGAATCTGAGGGGGGAGAGAACAGTAATAAGTAGGGGATTCAAGAAAGGCTGACTTCCCATAGAAGAATATACCATGGCCAAACCTTGAATTAGTAAGTAAAAGTAGTCTCACAGTAATGATAACCTACCATGAAGTAATGCATTTAACTTCTTGTCATCCAGTTATCAAAGGGAGATCTTTTGAATTTGATTACTGATTCTGAGATTTGAAAATTTTTTAAAGGTTTAAAAATATTACTTAATGGTATTTGTTTGCAAAGTCTCTGACTGTACCAATCCTATACATCTTTGTGTTTTACAGGGTCTGAGTGAATACCAGAGAAATTTTCTGTGGAAGAAATCGCATCTCTCAGAGTTAACTAATTCTCCAGAAAGTCAAAAAAGTCCATGGGCTGGACTTCGATCGGATCAAATAGGTAAGTTTTAGAAGTTGATGGCTTTTGTAATTTGTGCTAATTTTTTCCTTACTAGGCAAAATGATATTTCAGTTTGGCTTCACAGTTTATAAATTGTGAGGTCTCCTAAGAGTTCTTAAGGTTGTCCTGGTTGATGTATGTGAACTTGACATAGTTGATGTTAACTTAAACTACATTGACTTATAAACATTGGAATACTCTGCTCCATATAGAGGCATGTAAATGTCTGCGATGCAGTAGCAAGTGGCAGATTTTTACTTGTACTCTGGCCAGTGTTCTGTGTAATTTTTGCATGTTGCTGTCAAATGACATTGCCATATGAGCAGCTGTGAAGTTGAGGCTTTAGAGAACAAAATTGAACCAGGGGTTAGGTGGAAGGGTCTGCTGTGCTTATTCCCCTGACTCTTCAGATCCCACATATGCTCCTGAGAGGGGCAGCTCTTTTTGTATACTTCACCCCTTCCTAAGTCAGATCAGACCTTCCCATGCTGGGAGAGGGCCAAGAATGGGAGGTGGGAAAACATGTATTAGACTGTGTCTTATTGGATGACCTTGGTCGCAGGGGAACAGAACAGGAGCTGGGAAACGGAGAGCTTTAATAGATTAAATCAGAGAGGGTTTCTGAGATCATCTGGAGGAAGGAGAGAATAGTGCCATATCACTAACTGGGGGCAGTTAGGCTTCTGTACTCCTGGCAGTGTGGAGAATGGATTGCTTGTTCAAAAATAGGTCCTAGATGCTGTCTTGTCTTAGTCATTCTTAAATATTTGAAAAACTGTGTGACTTTTTTGGTGCTGAATGTAAATGGCAACTCCTCCATGCCTTCACAGAGGGTCCAAATTGCTATGGCCAGCCTTTGTGAACTTAGGTTGGTTCTCTCAGTTATGAGAGACACAGTTCTTTTCAATGCCAGAGTTTAAAGCCTTTTCATCTAGGACCTGCTAGAGCTTGTTCTACTGGCAAACTTTCAAGACCTCAGGTTCCCATTTATGCCACAGTGAGACATCACTGTATGATTTTGATAGGTGAAACCTAGTTAGACTGCTTGAAAGTCTACCATTTAGAGTCTTTGGTAAATTATCAAGCCCAAATAAATGTCCTAAAATGCAGACTTTAGTTGGAGTGACAAGGGGGAGGCAATGTTTTGTAGCCTACACCTTTGGGTTGAATTAGTTTGGTCAGATTTCCTTCTTAAACTCAGATGATCCCAATTAGATTTTAGATGGAAAGGTAAGGGGGGAAACAGGTAGAGGAGAATATAGAGAAAGGACAGATAATTTGGGATTATGATCATATTGTGGGAGGGGAGACAAGCGTAGGTGCAATATTATGGTGAGAGGGGAGCTTGGACAGTGTCAGAACCTTAGAGGGCTGGAATTGTTAAGGATCCTAGAAGTTTGGAGACAGGAAGGTAGGAAAATGCCAAATAAAAGTTCCAAACAACTTTTGTGAGGCTCTGTGTCCTTGACTTTTCCTTTTCTGCCAGCTTGCTTTTTAATCTCTGTTCCCAAAGACTCTATGGTATTAGAAGGTAAGAGCAAACTCTCCTTTCTCTGCAATGTTGCCTGATGACACTTGGAAAAACTTCCTTTGTGATGCTCAGTTGCCACAGGGAGATTCCCCCCACTCACAAACACAAAGAATGCTGAGGTGTCTTTATTGATACTAGGATTTACAGCTGGGGGGCACCTTAGGAATCATGTGGTCCACATCCTTCTTTTTACCGATGAAGAAACAGAAGCTGGCTGTGTGATTTACAGAAGCCAGTGACATGAGCTAGGTTATAGTGGTGGTAAAAAGCAGAACCACCATTCTCATGGGGGTCCTCTGCCTCTACACACAGGATTCTAAGTGGGCGCAGTGAACAAGATGTGCAGAGACACTTTTGATCTTGTATCGTATTTTATATGGTCACTTAGAGGGAGTAATAAATACTACCCAGACCAACTCAGATTAACTTTTTCTCCACTATCATGTTTCTGTCCTCTCTTCTTTCATGTCCTGATTACTTGAAAACAGAGAATTTGGAAATAAATCCTGTATATTCTTGGGCAAATCATTTAATCTCTATGCTAGTTTCCCCAACTATAGAATTAAGGG
Organism: Notamacropus eugenii; assembly: GCF_028372415.1. NCBI lineage: Eukaryota > Metazoa > Chordata > Mammalia > Diprotodontia > Macropodidae > Notamacropus > Notamacropus eugenii. Next base: position 245,641,055 of record NC_092874.1, on the reverse strand, counting down.
ATCACATCAGACTTGTACAGCCTTTAGGGTCCCCTCAAGCTCTAGATTTATGATCTGTGAACTTCTCCACACAGTAAAGTTACCTTTACAGCTGAAGAGCTTTTCCCCAAATATGGACAATTTTGGTTTGTTTTGTAACTAAGGTTCCCAAACTGTGAATTGTTTGTCTTAAAAAAAAAAAAAAAGTTTGCCCTATTAAAACAGATTCATCAGACAGAATTCACTGCAATGATGTCAGCTTTTCTAGGAGATCTTTCTTTTCTTAGTCCTTAGGAACTCGACTAATGTAGAATCTCTTTTGGGAATCTCTTATCTTGAAATATTTACTTTTCTCTGACTAATCTGCATAGAAAGCCTTTTAAAAAGGTTCAAATTTGGGCAGCATCAGAGCCAGTTGTTTTTATTAAGTAGCCAGGAAAAACAATTAGCAGCTTTGGCAACATGTCCTTGACTTGCCTTGTGTATGATGTTGTGACCTTTGGTGCCTGTCACAACTGACTGGAACAGCATGACCCTAATTTTGTTTTCATTTTTTCTGAGAAGACTCCCAGGGCTTAAATTTCTTAAGCTAGGTTTTATTTTGAAAAATCCTTATTTAGTTTGCCTAATCAAATAAGCTGATGCATTTTAACTTGAATTTCTCCTCCTTTCCATATACAAATTTGTGTCTTTATAATATTAGAACCATCATTATAACATTAGAACCACCTAAGTATTCTTATTCTCAACTCCATTTTATAGGAATCACAAAAGAACCAAATTTTATCTCGAAGAAAAGAGTTCCTTACTATGACCCAGAAATTCCCAAATACCTTGAATGGAAGGCAGAAGATGCCTCTGAGAATGAGTTGGTTGTATTACCAGAACCTGAAGTTCCAGAAATGCCAAAATTGCAGGAAATAAAAGAAAAAAATGACCTGAATGAGGAAAGAATTTTAACCCCTGAAGCCCCTAGAGTGCCTAAGAGGGTTCGATCTCACTCTGCTGACTCTCGAGTTGAAGAAGCTGTTGACCCTGTGGATAATAAAAAAGAAGCAATTTCAGATCCTACCCCAGTGAATAGGAATGCAGAAGCACAAAAGTCTACCCGAGGTCTTTCAGAAAATGTCCATAACCAGGTAAGAATTGTCACTGAGTTTTATGAAAAGTAAAGAAAAAAAATCTCAAATTCATAGTAGCTCTAGCAGTAATGGCATACGTACCTAAAACTCTTTTGTGTGTTGTGCAGAGTGTGTGTGTGTGTTTGTGTGTGTGTGTGTGTGTGTGTGTGTGTGTCTGTGCGTGCGCGTGCGCGCGCTCACTGAGGTTCTACTCTGGTGTTATACCTGCAGGAAATGGTAATAAATGCTGGGCTCTGGCTTAGGGATCATTTCTAAATCTAGACTCTTGATTATCCACATAAACTTGGGAATTATTGTTAGTGATACAAAACAGTGGATGATCTGCCTCCGGATTTTATTCACTGAAAATCAGTATCTGAATTCTGAGAGAGAGATCAAATGGAAGGAGAAGGGGAGTAGGAGGTGGTGAATTCAGATACTTTGGTCTGACCTTTAAGAGTTGACCTCTTAATAACCCCCTTTCAGTTTGTTATCATGGAGCAACAGGAAAGCGAACAGAATCTTGATTGACAAAAATACTAAGAGGAAGGAGGAGAGGACTGGCTGGATCTCTCAAGTGTCATTGCCAGCCTTGCTTTCTCATGCCAAGGCCAGGTTGTTGTCATGCACATAAGGGTTTGTAGCAGCACTTGTAGGGATATCACTATCTCCTGGGTTCCTTTGCCTGTGTGAGCTCTCCTTCCCAGTTTCATGTCTGCAGCTGTTTGGGACAATAGAAGAACACTAAATAGCGTGAGAGAAGAACCCGTGGCCCCTCAAAGAAAGCAGACAAGGAGAAGGGATTCAAGAAAGGTGATGGGGAAGCTTGGTGGGCAGGGGACAGTGACCATGGTAGTGACTGAGTACATAATGATACCTGCTAGATGGCATGTGGATAAGAGAGCCAGTCTTAACTAGAATACTAGCATAATATTAAAAAATGTCATTGTTAAATGTATTGTAACTATTTTGATTTGACAAGTCTGAATAGTTTTAAGGAGGGAAATTAAGATTTGGTTTAAATAGCAATTGCATTGGTGATAGAAATTAAAAAAAGTATAAAACATTAAATTTTTTTTTTAAGCAGTTGGACAGGATTCTACGGAGGAAAGCAGGATTGCCTGTTGGTCCCATATATCATTCCCTCAGAAATTCTGAATATCAAAGACAGTTTGTATGGAAGACCCCAAAGGAGAACTCCCCAGTTCTTGCAGCTGATCAGGTAGCTTGAAGGACGGGTTGATAGTATTTGGTAAACTTTTTATGATGTAGGGACCAAGATCCTCAAGAAACTGAACTGAAGTTTAAAAGAAGTAGAGTCTAGGAAAGTGAAAATTTTGCTTTAAATTGCTGAGTTGGGTTTCTTGTTATTACTTCCTATTTCCCCAGAGACTTAATTTCCTTTTTCTTCTTTTCTTTGTAAGTATACTTAGACCTCATGTTAATTTTTTTTTCCTGCACACTTTTGTACCTTTAGAACCTCCAAGAATAGGAGTGGAATAAAATGCTATTAGTTGTACGTAGAGCAGTGATCTATTTCATCAGTTATAACTGTTGCTGAATTATTAGTATTAGTTTATTATTTTAGTCATAACTGTTCAGTGCAAAAAATTTAACTTATATAAAACTTTCCAGAAATGATAACAGGTGTACCTTTGCTTTTTAAAAACCTACTCACAGAAGTCCCAATAGATTAAATCTGCTCACAAGATTAGAAATCTTACTTGAGACTTAGAAATGAAAACTTTGCATTTCTTCAATTTCATAGATTTTTCAATTGAATTATTTGAGTTGCTTAAAACAGAGATGAACTTGTCATAAATCTGGCTAACTGAATTCAGTAGGCTTATGTGCAGATGAAAGAATTGGATTAAGCCAGTGTTTCCTCAAATGAACAAAATGAGGCATTTCCATTGTCTTGGGTATTAATTTCATCCCTTTCATTAGAGAAGAATCTAAAGGAGTTTTTTGGAGTCAGATTTGATATTTCATTTGAAGCCAGATCAGTTTCCGAATTCTGTGTATGTATTGGAGAGCTGTGTGAAAGAAGTTGACAGTGAATTTGTAAATAAGTTCTATTATGCCAAAAGCCTGTTTTCTGAAAGAAGCCATATACAAGTTTAAGTTTGTAAGATAACTATGGGACTTTACTTAAGAAATCCCTGGGGTTAAGTCAGACCCTGATATTTGCCCTTTTTTGGGTATTAGAGGCAAAAGATGGAACTATAAAAAAAAAGTTTTTTCTTGCCTAATACAAGATAAAAATTAAACAAATTATAAGAGATGTTTAAGCTTTCAAATACAAGTATTTTTCCTGATTGATTGTAGTGAACAAATTATGACTTAAGTAAATACTGTTGCAGGAAATGGAAAAAAAAATTCCTAAGAGAATGATTTTAAAAAGTACAAAGCTTGTAAATGAGTTAATTTTTTCAGAGACAGCATGTTATGGGGGAAAGAACTCTGAAATCCAGAAGTCCAGAATTCAAGTTCTAGTCTGAATTCTGTCATTAAATTCAGACTCATAGAATATGAGAGCTAGAAGGGCCTTAAAGTTCCCCTCTCTGGGGCCTCAGTTTTTTCTAATTTAAGATAATCGAACTGAATTGGATGTCCAGTGGCTAGTTACATAAAGTAACTCCATCACTTTAACTCAATGGACCTCCATTTCTTTGGTCAAAGGTCTTTTCCAGCTTTAAGATGTCAGGATTGCATGACCTTGTAGCAACAATCTTTTAAGTAGTTAGTATTCATCACTGCTTGTTTTGACTGTGCTTTGACAATGGCTGGATTGACCCTGTGTCAGATGACGAATAGGTTGTGTTTGGTTGGCATTTCTGTCTCTTGTCTAATACTTTGTTTCTTTTACTTTTGTCTTCAGAAGGAGTTAGTACACTGTTGTTCAGTCAAATAGACATTTGTTAAGATTCCAGTATTTGTTAGAGTGTCTTCTGTACAGGGATACAAAAACAAAACTCTTGGGGACAAGATGCATTCATTTACCTGCATACAGATACGGATTAGGGAAGAATTTTTTGGAGGTTCTTGGCACCTCAGTTGAGCTGTCGTTTGTGTGAGAGTTTATGAAGAGGAAGAAGCTAGGGCAAGAGAGGTAATGTGGAGCTCCAGGGAACGGTTTGTAGACCAATTTGCCCAGAAAGTAGAGTATAAGAAGGGGAGGTGATTGGGAGTGAGCTGGGGCATAGGTAGCATAAAAAAAAAAACTGGAAAGGTAGATTGAAGTCAAATTGTGAAGCACTTTAAATACCAGCTAGAGTTTGTGGTATTCCAGAGGCAGTAGGGAGCCACTGAAGACATTTGACATGGTTAGATTTATTTTTGGCAGCTCCATAGAGGATGGCTTGAAAGGAGAAAGTGAGAGACCAGTTGAGAGGTTCTTGTAATATTCTAGGCATAAAGGAGATGAGGACCTAAATTAGGTGACTGGCAGGTGAATAGAAAGAAGGGATTGGAGGTGGAAAATGTAGAAACAGAAACATAAGACTTGGCAAATGATTGGATATAGGGGATAGGAGAAGGGGAAAACCAGGATGACCCCAAAAGTGATTGGGTGATTTGTAAGGTGATAGTATCCTTAGGAGAAGTAGAGAAGTTACGAGGAAGATTAGTTTTCAGATAATCAGTCATTCATTGTGTATTTATTAAGCACCCACTCTGTCAGGAGTGTGTGGGATGGCTCAGGTCCCTACATAAATCAGTTATTCAGAGGCCTCTCAAAGTGATGACAGAAAAGTGATTTATTCGATTCTCAAGAAGCGGGGCTAACCTGTAGGAGTAGGAAAGCCGAAGACAAAGAAAAGGGCAGTGATTTATATAGACCCTAATGCAAGTCTCTCCTCTCCCACTGACTATTATCCTCATTAGCTGAGAATATGATCTTACATTCTAGACATGAAATCTAACCAATCCCTTTTGAAATGAAGACATCGAGGAATTATGTTAGTTTTGTCCAATCGTTGAGACCCTAATACACTACACAGTTTTATATCCTTATAAGGAACTATTCTATTCTAAAAATATTGTAACCTTGAGCCTTTAGGCCTTACCTCACCCCTGGGAGAAGAATTACAATCTGAGAAGTCTTCACTAAACCTATCCCACTCAGGAGGCAGAGGCAAACTTGAGAGTCCCTGCCTTTGGGAGTTTATATTCTACTAGGGAGACAGACAAAACAAGATTGTTGTTATTATTTTAGTTGTGTCTGACTCTTCATGGCCCCAGTTGGGACATTTTTGGCAAAGATACTGCGGTGGTTGGCCATTTCCTGCTCTAGCTTATTTTACAGATGAGGAAACTGAGGCAAACAGGGTTAAATGTCTTGCCCAAGCTCAGACAGCTAGTCAGTGTCTGAGGCCAGATTTGAATGCAGGTTTCTTGACTCCAGGCCCCGAGCTCTTTTCACTGTGCCACCTAGCTGTCCTAATTTCATTGTTGTTCAGTTGTGTCCAATGCTTTGTGACTCTGTTTTGGGGTTTTCTTGAGAAGGATACTGGAGTGGTTTGTCATTTCCTTCTCTAGCTCATTTTACAGATGAAGGCCTGAGGCAAACAAGGTTAAGTGACTTGCCCAGGGTTACATTGCTAGTGTATGCAATTAGATTTGAACTCAGGTCTTCCTGACTCCAGGACTAGCTAGATCCATTTTGCTACCTAGCTGCCCCCTAAAACATGATTACAGATGAGTACATGCAGGATATATGTGTGCTGTTGGAGATAATTTCTGCTAGGGCACTAACAACTGGAGAGAGCTTCTTATACGACGTGGCTCTCCCTCTGTACTTGAAGGGAGCCAGGAGTTCCACGATGGGGAGGGAGAGCATTTCAAGCATGGGAGGTAGCATAGGCCAAGGCACAGAGATAGGAGATCAGTTGTTGTCTTCAGAGAACAGTAAGCAAGCCAGTTTATTGGAGTGTAGAATGAGTGAGGGATGATGGACAATTCAGGAATTCTGGGAAGATAGACTGGGGCCAGATTGTGAAGGGCTTTCAATGCCAAACCGAGGAGGCTGTATTTTGTCCTTGGGAGTCATGCCTGGGCTTCAGGAATATCACTTTGGTGGAGTGGAGAGAGGGGTGGGAGGGTGAGGGGATGGAGGTGGTGAGGTGGGGTTAGAACCAGTTAGGAGCCTAGTACAGTGATCCTGGAAAGGAGGAGCAGGGTCCATGATTTGGTAGTGGTGGTGTGAATGGAGAGGAAGGGATGGATTTGAGAGCTATTGAGGAGGGAGAACTGGCAATTCTTAGCCATGGGGGGGGGGGGGGCAAGGGGGAGGGAGAACTAAGTGAGAGCCAAGGGAAGAGCTGAGTAGGATTCTCAAGTTGGGAACCTTGATGAAAACACAATGAGTTGTAATTTGGATGTATTGAGTTTAAGATGGTAGCAGGACATTACATCTAGGTGAAGATGGCCAAAATCAATCAAGTAAAAAGGATTTATTAAGCACCCTTTCTATGCCAAAAGTCAGTTTTTGATAAGGCTCCCAAGAGATTAGGGCTGAATTTGTTGATTTGGTAGACTTCTGCATTAAGATAATTGAAACTACAGAGAGAGTGAAATGAGGAAGGTGCAAGATAGAAGTTTGAGATACAAACTGAAGAGGTGAGAGATGGAAGATGATTCAGTGAAGGAGCCTGAGAAGGTATAGACAGGCAGGATAAATAGGAAAAAGTAGCGTCATGGAAACCAAGGGAAAAAAGTCTGTTAAGAGGAAAGGGTTTTGAATATGTCAAAAGATGCAGAAAGGAAAAAAAAAAGATAAGAAATGAGAAAAGACCAAAAAAAGGTAATGGTAACCTTGGAGACATAGATTTTAATAGAGTGGTGCAGTAAGGATCCAAATTGTAAGAGACTGAGAAGTGAGTAGGAAGGTGGAGAGGAGAAGTAGATTGGGGGAGTGGGGTGGGATTATAGGCAATCCTTTTTAGGAATTGGCCTAAAAAAAGTCATTGGATTTCGCAATTAAGAGATTGTTCATAACTTTGGACAGAGTTAGGAAACCCCTTCTTTCAGCTATTCATCATTTTGGCAAGAAAAAAGCAAACAGATACATTTTATTATCTTTAAGCATTATGACGACGTGCTAACAGCTGGTGATAGTAACTGTAATTTAAAGTGTTAGTCTGAGAACAGAGCATTATTTTGTATTAACACATGCTGATCTTTGGGTATTAACTTCCTGGCATGTGAATGAAAGTATAATGGACCACAAATACAGTTTTGTGTGCAGTAACCTAATCTCTTATCAGTTTGGTATAGTGAAAAGTGTGTTAAATTCTGAGTCAGGAGACCTGGGTTTAGTTCCTGGCTCTGCCATTAACTAGTTGGATAACCTTAGACAAGTTATATTGCTTTTCTGGTCTTCACTTTTCTCATGTTTAAAATTAAAAGGGTTGGATGAATTATAGTTATGTTTCTTTCTAGTCATAACATTGTGTTGTATTTTATTGTCTATTCTCAGAGATCTAATTTTTGCATGGTTGACCATTTGAAAATAGGAAAAATAACTTTGTTGTTCTTATTTTAAGGTTTTTTTTAGTAAAAATAAATCTATTCCACCATTCAAAGTTGATGTAACTATCCCTGAAACAGAATACAAGAGGAATTTCAAAGGTTTGTCTCTGAACAAAGAAAGAAGATATAGTCATGATTTGAAAGAGAATGAAAATCCTGAAATTGACTCCCCTGAGAAGGTATTTCTTATCCTTTTTAACTACATTTTTCTGTATCTTATTCTCAATTGACTATACGATGGCTTAGTTTCCTGGAAAAATAGCATATCCCGACTTTCCAGGAGCCATGAGTACAAACAGAATTTAAATAAAGAAAAAAATATGATCCCAGGAATTGCTGTTCCATTCTTTTGAGGAAACGTGTAGCAGACAAGAACTCATTCAGCATCATGTATGTGCATTGCCTCAGTATACATGTCATGTATTTCCTTTGGAATATCAGCAGTATTAATTGCACCTCAGAGAAGCTTCTCTTCCTTGTACTAAATTCATAATTAATGAAAATTAAAGTGCTCTGAAACTCAAAAAGATAACAGCATTTTATAAGTGTTCTGACTATTAAATGTCAATAGTATTTGAATATGAGCAAGGCTTGACCTTAAAGGAATTGCTTAACTACTCTGGGCTTCAGTTGACACAGTGTTAAAATGAAGTGGTTGAACTGATGACTCTGTGGTCACATCTAGCATGGCTGTGCTGTTGTACTGCTAAGAGGTAATGAGGTTGCCATCAGAAAGACAATGTTTTTAGGGATAAACAGTCCACATCAAGGCATAAAATCAAGGATTCTCAGCAGCCGGTTACATCCTAGAAAATAAGCTCTTTAAAAGTAGGGGTGTGTTATTGGCTTGTATTTGTGTCACCAGTGCTTAATAGTGCTTGACATATAGTAAGTGCTTACTAAATGCTTTATATGTGTGGCTTTATGTCCTCAGAGTATGGCCATATTACCCCAAAGAATAATATGTTGAACATCATATTGACATCTTTGGAAATATAAAACAAAAACATAATTCTACCCTTAGAATAGCATGATATGTCTCTACCTGTAATACTGTGTGTATTGTAGCTCTAGTCAGCTTCAGAAAGATATAATAGAAATAGAAAAGATTCAAGCAGAAATAGGTAAACTCATTATTATTAATCATTATTTTGATGGATCTGACCATGCTACTCCTTTGAATTAGAGAAATATTGCTATTTAAGAACAGATTGGGACTCTTAATCACAGAATTAGAGTTGGAAAGAATGCTAAAACTCATCTGGTTCAGTCTTCCTTGCATTTATTTGGCTGATGGAATTGGAACCCAGAAATTCTTGTGGAAAAGCTGAGGGCTCTTAGGCTTTAAGGGGTGTGTGATGGAATGTGGAATTCAGGAACATGTGCTGCTATGTGAACATGACTGACTTGCCATGTCCTGAATTACTAGAATGGTGGCAAGGCACCTTTTAAAACTTGAATGAGGTAAATTTGTGGCAATTAAAGGAAATATCAACATCGTAGGGGTAATAAACCTGTAGACCTCATTGTCCCAAGAAGCGGCCTGGTGCTTTATCTTTGTCCCAGGAGCAAACTTTACTGTCTCCTGTATCAGTACTTTGCTTTTGCCTTTCTCCTTGCTGGGAATGCCACCCGTCTCATCTCTTTTCTAATTACCGCCTATCCTCAAGGCCTAACTCAAATCACCGGTCATGAGGTTTAGGGCTGTGCATGAATTCAGATTACCTGGTCCAAAACCTCTCATTTCATGGATCAGGAAATAACATAGTTGAAGTGACTCATCCTAGATCCTTCATTCTTATAACGTCTTAATTGACCCATCCTATCCTGAAAGTGCTTTTCCCTTGCTTTGAGCTCTTATAATACTTATTATTGGTACCCTTTGGGAATTAATTAGCCATCATAGGTATTCTCTTTTTATCTCAAGATGTTCAATAGCTATTTATTAATTTTAATGATTGAAATTAAGTATCTCAATAGCTATTTATTAACATTACCACTAATAAGTTGAGTTAGTGATTTTAGGCTTATAAAGTGATTTCCTCATAATAATCTTATAGCTGTAAGGGAGGAAGTAGAATTTTCATTTTGTAGATGAGAAACTGAGGATCTAAAAAATTAAGTGATTTATCCATGTTCACACATCTAGTAAATAAATACTCCCTCTCTGCTTTCAGAAATCCTTTTCCTTCAGTACTCAGTTCAGTAGCTGTTAGAACTCATTGCCCTAAAGCACTATGCAAGGCACAGTGGGGAAGATGCAAAGAGCATCTCTTTCCTTACCCTTGTAGAGTTTAATCTGGCTGAGATTGGGTGGGAATACAATCTCTTAAACTCCAATGAAGCTGTGATGTCATCCATGCTGATATAGGTATAGGTATAGATCAATATCCATCCATGCCTTCTCCTCATTTGTGATTCATCTTTTTGTCCTCCCATAAATCCTCCTCAGTGTTCTGCAAGCCACCTTCTAGGTCTTTTTTTTTTTTTTTTTTTATTAATTTTTTTATTTTTTTAATGTTTAACAATCACTGCCATACAATTGCGATTTTATCCCTCCCCACCCACCCTCCACTACCTCCCTCCCTCCCCACGACTGCATACAATTCTGTATAGATTCTACATATACTTTCCTATTGAGTATATTTTCACTATAGTCATGCTATGTAGTCAGACTAAGATAAATGAAAGAATCCGTATAACAAATCAGAACATGATACACAAACAGATACACATACACAAACATGATCTGCTACATTATGTGAGTGACTTCCATATTTCTCTCTCTGAGTGTGGAAGGCATTTTGCCTTGAGGTCCACCATTGGGATTTTTTTTTTTTTTTCAGAAGTTCTTGTGTTATTACAAAAATCTAAGTCTACCAGAAAAAACTCTCACACACTGTGGTTGTTGCTGTGCATAAAGTTCTCCTGGTTCTGCTCCTTTCACTCAGCATCAGGTCATATAAGTCCTTCCAGGCCTCTCTGAAGTCTTCTTGTTCATCATTTCTTATGGCACAATAGTACTCCATTACATTCATATACCATAATTTATTCAGCCATTCCCCAATTGATGGACATCCCCTTGACTTCCAGTTTTTGGCAACTACATAGAGTGCTGCTATAAATATTTTTGTACATGTGGGACCCTTTCCCATTTTTATGATCTCTTGGGGATATAGTCCTAGTAGCGATATTGCTGGGTCAAAGGGTATGCACATTTTTGTAGCCCTTTGGGCATAGTTCCAAATTGCTCTCCAGAATGGTTGGATGCGCTCACAGCTCCACCAACAATGAATTAGTGTTCCAACTCTCCCACATCCTCTCCAGCATTTATCATTTTCTTGTTCTGTCATGTTTGCCAATCTTATAGGTGTGATGTGGTACCTCAGAGTTGTTTTGATTTGCATCTCTCTAACCAATAGTGATTTAGAGCATTTTTTCATATGATTATAGATAGCTTTAATTTCTTCCTCTGAAAATTGCCTGTTCATATCCTTTGACCATTTATCAATTGGGGAATGACTTGTATGATTATACATTTGGGTCAGTTCTCTATATATTCTAGAAATGAGGCCTTTATCCCCGAGCTTAGCTGTAAAAATTTTTTCCCAATTTACTACATCCCTCCGGATTTTGGTTGCATTGGGTTTGGTTGTGCAAAAACTTCTCAGTTTAATGTACTCAAAGTTATCCATTTTGCATTTCATAATGCATTCTATCTCTCCTTTAGTAAAGAATTCTTCCCTTCTCCATAGATCTGATAAATACACTATTCCTTGCTTCTCCAGTTTGTTCATGGTATCAATCTTTATACCTAAATCATGTACCCATTTGGACTTTATTCTTGTGTACGGTGTCAGGTATGGGTCTATGCCTAATTTCCGCCACACTGTTATCCAGTTTTCCCAGCAATTTTTGTCAAACAATGGGTTCTTATCCCAGAAGCTGGGGTCCTTGGGTTTATCAAACAGAAGGTTGCTATATTCCTTGCCTACTGCATCTTGAGTGCCAAGTCTATTCCACTTGTCTACCTCTCTGTTTCTTAGCCAATACCAAGTGGTTTTGATAATTGCTGCTTTATAGTACAGTTTAAGGTCTGGTAGCGCTAGGCCACCTTCCCAGGCATTTCTTTTCATTAGTCCCTTTGATATTCTGGACCTTTTGTTTTTCCAAATGAATTTTGATATTATTTTATCCAGCTCTAGAAAGTAATTGTCTGATAGTTTAATTGGTATGGCACTAAATAAGTATATTAATTTGGGTAGAATTGTCATTTTTATTATATTAGCACGGCCTACCCATGAGCAACTAATGTTTTTCCACTTACTTAAATCTGAGTTTATTTGTGCAAAAAGTGTCTTGTAATTGTGTTCATATAGTCCCTGGGTTTGTTTTGGCAGGTAGACTCCTAAGTATTTTATACTGTCTACCCTAACTTTAAATGGGATTTCTCTTTCTATCTCTTGCTGTTGAACTTTGTTGCTTATATATAGGAATGCAGAGGATTTGTGTGGGTTTATTTTGTACCCTGCAACTTTGCCAAAGTTGTTTATTAATTCAAGTAATTTTTTACTTGAATCTCTGGGATTCTCTAGGTAAATCATCATATCATCTGCAAAGAGTGATAACTTAGTTTCTTCTTTGGCTATTCTAATTCCTTGAATATCTTTATCTTGTCTAATTGCTACAGCTAACATTTCTAGTACCATATTGAATAATAGTGGTGATAATGGACAACCTTGTTTCACCCCTGATCTTATTGGGAATGCATCTAGCTTATCCCCATTGCATATAATGCTTGCTGAAGGTTTTAGATAGATACTGCTTATTATTTTATGGAAAGTTCCCTTTATTCCTATGTTCTCCAATGTTTTTAGTAGGAATGGATGTTGTATTTTGTCAAAAGCTTTTTCTGCATCTATTGAGATAATCATGTGGTTTTTGTTAGCTTTGTTGTTGATGTGGTCGATAATGCTAATAGTTTTCCTAATATTGAACCAGCCCTGTAGTCCTGGTATGAATCCTACCTGATCATAATGTATTAATCTCGTGATAAGATGCTGTATTCGTTTTGCTAAAATCTTATTTAAAATTTTTGCATCTATATTCATTAGGGAAATTGGTCTATAATTTTCTTTCTCTGTTTTGTCTCTTCCTGGTTTGGGTATCAAAACCATATTTGTATCATAGAAAGAATTTGGGAGGACTCCTTCTTCCCCAATTTTCAAGAATAGTGTATGTAGTATTGGAATTAACTGTTCTTTAAATGTTTGATAGAATTCACTTGTGAATCCATCTGGCCCTGGAGATTTTTTCCTAGGGAGTTCATTGATGGCTTGTTCAATTTCTTTTTCTGAGATGGGGTTGTTTAAGTATTCAACTTCCTCTTCTGTTAATCTGGGCAATTTGTATTTTTTAAAATATTCATCCATCTCGTTTAGATTGTCGAATTTGTGGGCATAAAGTTGGGCAAAGTAGTTTCTAATTATTGTTTTAATTTCCTCCTCATTGGAGGTGAGTTCACCCCTTTCATTTTTAATGTTAGTAATTTGGTTTTCTTCTTTCTTTTTTTTGATCAGATTAACCAAAGGTTTATCAATTTTATTAGTTTTTTCATAAAACCAACTATTGGTTTTATTTATTATTCAATAGTTTTCTTTATTTCAATTTTATTAATCTCTCCTTTGGTTTTCAGTATTTCTAATTTGGTATTTACTTGGGGATTTTCAATTTGTTCTTTTTCTAGCTTTTTCAACTGCAAGCCTAAGTCATTGATCTCCTCTTTCTCTATTTTATTTATGTAAGCATTCAGAGATATAAAACTTCCCCTAATAACTGCTTTTGCAGTGTCCCATAAGTTTTGGTACGTTGTCTCACTATTGTCATTCTCTTGAATGAAGTTGTTGATTGTTTCTATGATTTCTTCTTTAACCCAATCCTTCTTTAGAATTAGATTATTTAGTTTCCAATTGATTTTTGGTTTCTCTTTCCATGGCCTTTTATTACATGTAATTTTTAATGCATTATGATCTGAAAAGGATGCATTGATTATCTCTACCTTTCTGCACTGGATTGTGAGATTTTTATGTCCTAGTACATGGTCAATTTTTGTAAATGTTCCATGTACCGCTGAGAAAAAGGTATATTCCTTTCTATTCCCATTTAATTTTCTCCAAAGATCTATCATATCTACCTTATCCAGAGTTTTATTTACCTCCTTAACCTCTTTCTTGTTTATTTTAAGGTTGGATTTATCGAGTTCAGAGAGGGGGAGGTTGAGGTCTCCCACTAGTATAGTTTTGCTATCAATTTCTTCCTTCAACTCCCCCAACCTCTCCTCTAAGAATCTGGATGCTATACCACTTGGAGCATACATGTTTAGTAATGATATTGCTTCATTGTCTATGGTGCCTTTTAGTAGGATATAGTTTCCATCCTTATCCCTTTTGATTAGATCTATTTCTGCTTTTGCTTTGTCTGAGATTAGGATTGCTACTCCTGCCTTTCTTACATGAGCTGAAGCACAATATATTCTGCTCCATCCTGTGACCTTTATCCTATGTGTATCCCCCCGTTTCAAATGTGTTTCTTGTAAGCAGCATATTGTTGGATTATGGCTTTTAATCCATTCTGCTATCCGTCTCCGTTTTATGGGAGAGTTCATCCCATTCACATTCACAGTTATGATTACAATCTGTGTATTTCCCTCCACCCTCTTTCCCACCATTTGTGCTTTTAACTCTCCCGTCTCCCTTCCCCTCCTCAATAGTATTCACTTTTCTCCCCCTCCTCCTGCAGCCTTCCCCTCCTTCTTTTAGCCCCCCTCCCTTTTACTCCCCTTTACTCTTATTGCTTCTTTCCTCCCTTTTAGCCACCCTCCCCTTTCTTCCCCCTTCCCCTCCTACTACCTATAGAGCTAGTTAGGATTATCTGCTTAAGGTTATTGTTCCCTCCTTTGAACAAATCAGATGAGAGTACCTCTCAAACAATGCTCATCTCCCTCCCCTCCTTCCCTCTACTATGGTTTTGTACTTCTTCCTGTGATATAATTTGCCATTTTCTGCTTCCCCCTTTCCACACCTCCTATTACATTCCCTTCTCATACTTAAATCATATTTTTGACATGACATCATTTACTTTATGCCCGTTCCCTCTACATATATCCCTTTTATCATAATAGCTGCACAGTTCTCAAGATTAACAGGTATCATCTTCCCTTACAGGGAGGTAAACAGATTGCCCTAATTGAGTTGCAAGTTTTTGTTTTTGTTTTTTCCCCTCTGTTTACCTTTTTATGATTCTCTGGAGACCTGCATTTGAAGATCAAATTGTCTATTGAGTTCTGGTGTTTTGGTCAGGAAGCTCTGGAAATCCCTTATTTCGTTGAATGACTTTCTCCTTGCCTGAAATGTTATGCTGAACTTTGCTGGGTAGTTGATCCTCGGTTGAAGTCCCAACTCCTTTGCCTTACGGAATATTGGGTTCCAATTCTTTCGATCTTTTAATGTAGAAGCTGCAAGGTCCTGTGTGATCCTGACTGTGTGACCTTGATATTTAAATTGTTTCTTTCTGGCTGCTTGTAGTATTTTCTCCTTCACTTGATAGCTCTGGAATTTGGCAACTATATTTCTTGGGGTTTTGAGTTTGGGATCCCTTTCCGGTGGGGAACGGTGGATTCTTTCGATGACTATTTTGCCCTCTGAGTCTAGTACTTCTGGGCAGTTTTCCTTGATGATTTCCTGGAAGATATTGTCCAGACTCTTTTCTTCATCATGGGTTTCTGGCAGGCCAATAATTCTTAGATTTTCTCTCCTGGATCTATTTTCCAGGTCAGTTGTTTTTCCAATTAAATATTTTAGATTTTCTTCTATCTTTTCATTCTTTAGATTTTGTTTGACTGATTCTTGTTGCCTCATTGAGTCATTAGTTTCTACTTGCCCAATTCTAATCTTGATCGTATTGTTTTCTTCAGTTAGGTTTCGCATCTCCTTTTCCATCTGGCCAATTTTTCCCTTTAAGGAGCTATTTTCTCCATTTAATTTTTGTACTTCTTTTTCCATTCGACCAGTTTTCCCAGTTAGGTTTTGGGTTTCCTTTTCCATCTGATCAATTTTCCCTATTAGGTTTTGAGTTTCCTTTTCCGTTTGATTAACTCTTCCTTTTAGGGAATTATTCTCTCCAGTTAATTTTTGAACTTCCTTTTCCATTTCTTCAATTTTCTTTTTCAGATTGATGTTCTCATCAGTGAATTCTTTTTTTATGGTTTTAAAATCATTGGCCAGTTTTTCTTTTATATCCTTCTTCAGACGTTCCAGGTAATCTAGTTGTGCTTGCGAGAAATTCATAGTCCCATCTGAGGTTTCAGATGGAAGTACAGTCTCAGCTCTGACCTCTTTGGTGTTTGTGTTTTGGTCCTTATCCCCATAGAAAGATTCTATGGTTTTTTCACTTTTCGTCTGCTTTTTCCGATTCATGATGTTGGCTGAGTGTTGTAGCTTTTGGTTCTTTCAGTCAGAAGATACAGATCTTTTAAGTTGAGTTGATGTTTGTCTAGGCTAAAAGCAGGCTTTTTTTTGTTGTTGTTGTTTCCCAGATCAACCCTGGGTTTAGCTTGATAGGTGTGTGGGAGGTGTGGTCTGGTCTCAGGATATCTCCTCAGCTGGCCTGAGGCAAAGGCAAGGTCCGGGGGATGGTGATCCCAGCTTCCCTATTGTCTTCCCTTTTCCCCTGGAGGGCTGGGGCACGCCTAGAGGCTAATGCGTGTTCCCGCCCCTCCTGGGGCTCGTCTCCCGGGCTGCGGCTTGCTTGGGTCTCAGTGCGAATTTTTCTCTGCCCTGGGTCGTCTGTCCCTCCAGATAGCCTCCACCACGGTAGGAAGAATCCCCCTTTGCCACCTCTCCAGCCTCTGGTGTTATGAGACCACCCGCCCCCTTCTGCTGCTCCCACTGATCCAGGATCAATCTGGGGAAGAATTTTATGGTTCCCTCACGGTCATCGGGGGGGAGGGGAGAGCACTTACTGATCACTCTGGCATCCCAGCTCCTGGATGTTCAAGTAGTGACCCACTGAAGTCCCGTCTTTAGGCTGAAGATTTCAAAGGCTGTTGCGCTGATATCGTTGGCTCGGCCTGGCTTATCTCCTGCTCCGCTGGTCTCGCCCGCCACTCTCGGGCCCCTCGGGTCGCCTCCGCCCTGCCGCGCCGACCGCGCTGCGCTGTGCGCCGGGGTCTTACCCCCGCGGAACAAATCCCTCCCGTGGACCTTCCAGTCCAGCCTGGGCTCCGAATCTGTCAAAGTCCGTCTCCCACTGGATTCTACACCTCCAAAGTCTGGTCAGACTCTCCCCCCAGATATATCCAGAGGAGTTTTTCCAGGAGCTTAGGTGAGTCGTTGCTTTCACTCCGCCATCTTGGCTCCGCCCCCCACCTTCTAGGTCTTTTAAAATTATTTGTGCACCAGTGTAGCACTAGTGTTATCCCTTACATAACTAGCCCCTCTCTTGTCTAACTATCCATTTCTTGCATTCAAGTGTTATTGGTAATATTCCCTGGCTCAAACATCTCTCCATTATGATTTGGATCACCAACAATTTGACTCTTCATCCTCATGGGCATACAACAAATATATACTGAAAAGAATATAATATAGTAAGACAAGTAAAAAGTGCTCTATAAGACTGAAGGAAGGGAAGGTAAAAGGCTTCATTTCCTGGAGGGTATTATATTTGAACTGAATTTCAAACTTGGGAAGGGGCAGGGCCATTCTAGACTAAGGGAAGAGAGATGGTCAAAGGCTTGGTACCTGGGTTCTGGTCTGGCCTCGTCACTTCACATTCCCACCTTTGCAAAGGTTATCTCCCATGCCCGGAATGTAGCCCTTCTTTACTTCCATCTCTTAGTTCCCAGCTTCCTTTAAAACTTACCTCAGGGACCATCTTCTTTGTGAAATTTTCTTGATTTTTCTCCCTGGTCTCCTGACTGACATTTTTGGTGCTTTCTTCCTCCACAAATTTTCCTTATCTTGTATCACTTGTCTTCTGTGTTCTCTAAGGCCCCAAGTTGTGCTGTAGGTGCTGACTTGTGTTGGTAGAGGGAGCTTCCTTACTGGGAGTTCCCTCAACTAGCGAAATCACAGGATTGTTCTCCAAGATCCCTAAACCCTCATCTGTACACTAGCTATAGCCCTTTAATTCATTCAGGTAATGAGCATTTAAGTGCGTAACAAGAGCTGTGGTAGTGATGTGGATAACAAAGGCAAAAGTGAAACAATTCTGCCTTTTAGAAGCTTACCTTCTTTCAGAGGAGACTCTTAGGAATGTAAGTCAATACCAAGTTATTTCTGGGTGACCCAAGGATGTGAGGAGGCACTAGGTTCCAGCAGCTTGGGGATCAGGAAAGTCCTCCCTCACAAGGAGATTGTATAGGGGCTGAGCTTCCTGGGGCAAAGGCACAGTGAGGACAAGGAGCAGTGAGAAAACCAATAGGTGAATGAAAGGGAATAATGTATACTAAGCCTGGAAAGGCAGTGTAGAGCCAGCTTAGGAACACCAGCTCCTTGAGGGAAGGGATCCTTTTTGGTTCTGTCTTTGTTTCTCCAGAACATAATGATGCTTTGTACATATTCAACAAATGTCTGTTGAATTGAAAGTTGAGGATAGATATTATGGATAGACAGTAGTTCATTTTGGCTGGTGTGTAGGGCATGGAGAAAGGCAAGGTGCCAGGTCATGAAGTTTCCTTCAGCGTCAAGTGGGTTTTGGGCTCCCTTTAATTGGCATTAAGAGCCACTGAAGTGGAAGAATGATGTGGTTAGACCAGGAGTGGGGAACCGGCTACCTTGAGGCCATGTGTGGCCTTCTAGGTCCTTGAGTGCAGCCTTTTGACTGAGTCCAAGTTTTACAGAACAAATCCTTTTATTAAGAGGATTTCTTCTGCGAAGTTTGGATTTAGTAAAAGGATCGCACTTGATGACCCAGAGGGCCCCATGTGGCCTTGAGGCTGTAGGTTGCTTACCCCTGGTTTAAATCCATAAACTTTAGGAGCATGTGAAGGTGTGAGATGGTGAAGAATGATCAGGAAGCTAATGTAGTAGTCTAAGTAGGAAGTAACAAGGGCCAATACTAGACTAGCTTGGGTCATAGAAAAGAGAGAATAGTGATAAAATGTTGCCTCACAGTCACTAGGACCTGATAACTGTTTGGATATGGGAGGAGGAAGAAGTCAAATAACTTTGAGGTTGGGGAGATCTGTGGTACTTTGATGATAAGGAAAAAAAGTCTGTAGTTATGGGTTTTGAAGTAAAGAGGATGAATTTGACTTCCCAATGTTTACTTCCCTTTCATTTCAAACACTTCTTAAGGAATTGCTAAATGTAAAGCACTTTTCTAGGGAACATAAACACAAAAAAGTCCTAATCCCCTTTCTCAAGGAGCCTACATTAGAAGGTAAGGATAAGAAGATAAAAGGTAATTTGAGAAGGATGATAGCACTGATGCCTGAGGAAGCAAGGACAGGTTTTTAGCAGATGACATCTTAGCTGAGGCTCGAGAAGGCTAATGATTCTAAGGAGGAGGAAACAGGAGGGAATTTCAAGCATTGATGGTACCTTGCAAAGGCAGAGACTGGAGATGGAATACCAAATTTGGGCAGCAGCAGCAGCTAGTAGGCTTTTTATCTGGTACATAGAATTTAGGATAGGAAGTAATATGAAATAAATCTGGAAAGGTAACTGGGAACTAGATTGTTGAGGGTTTTAAATGCCAAATCTGTGCCCAAGATGCTCCTGGTACATACAGATAAGAATAGCCTGTAGGGAATTAGAAATATGGGCAGCACCCAGGAGAGTAGTTAGAGCTGGAAAGGTATTTGGAAGATTTATGTCTGGTCTTACCAGACCAGATGGTAAGACTGGATGGTAAGACACCTAAACAAATAACATGTCACAGGATCATAGGATCATAGATTGTGTTGCTGTCTGTCTTTTGTTCTCAAAGAGCACCATGACCTCAGGAAGGTGATGCCAAAACTAGCAGGTGAAGTGGATTTAAGTGAGGGAGGGCTGTACAAAGTCATCAGCCTCACTTTCTCCTCCAGAGCCATCTGGGCCCAGTGGCAAGATATAGATTAGGATGACTAGAGATGGCCCCATGAATTACAGATCTAGAGTAGGAAGGGACTTCCAGGACCATCTGGTCTAACTTTCATGTTACAGATGAGGAAATGGGTGGGATTTGAATTCAAGTCATGTCATTCAGGGGCAGCTAGGTGGTATAGTGGATAGAGTGCCAGATCAATCTTTCTGAGTACAGATCTGGCCTTCAACACTTACTAGTTGTATGACCCTGGGTAAGTCATTTAACTCTGTTTGTCTCAGTTTCGTCATCTGTAAAATGAACTGGAGAAGGAAATGGCAAACCACTCTAATACCTTTGCCAAGAAAACCTCAAATGGAGTCACTTACAATTGCATGTGACTGAAATGACTCAACAACACCATCTCACTCCAGAGCCAATGCTATTTCTACTCTACCATTCTGCCTTTATTCCTCGTAGTACTTTACACATAGTAGCTGCTTACCATATATTTGTTACACTTATTTTTAATATCTCTGTGCCATATCTAGCACACAGTCTGTTTTTATAAAGGTACCATGTGGTGTTAAAAAGTATGTATTGTTTTTAATATGTATATATATATATTTAATGTAGCATGACATTAAATATAATATGGCAAATTTGAGTATATTATTATATTTTGTTCTTTAATATTTTTGGAAGATGTAACATATCTGTCAACTCTTATCTTCTTTGTTCTTTATTGTTGTTTTGCTTAGCTCCTGGGAGAAGAGTCTTCTATTATTATTTCTACATATCTTCTTCTTATTTAGTTAACTCCTCCTTTATGAATTTATTTTTATTTTTGCATATTTCACATTAACACATTAATGATTCATTGACACTCTTTTGTTACTTTTTTCTTTTCTTTTTTTTTCTTGGTATGAGTATCACTACCCCACAAAAAAAGAAAACAAAAGAAAAACTCTCCCTTGAAACAAGTGTAGTTACTTAAAACAAATCACATACGTATTAATTTTGTCTGAAAATTATCTCACTCTATATGTTTCAGAAATCACCTCTCTGGCAAGAGATGAGGAACATGCTTCATCATCAGCCTTTTGGTGTTATTACTGGTTGTTGCATTAATCAGAGTTCTTAAGTCTTTCACAGTTGTTTTTCTTTACATTGTTGTCAATATTGTATTAATTATTCTCCTAGTTCTGTGGATTTCACTCTGTATTAGTTTATACAGTCCTCTAAAGTTTTTCAGAATCCATCAATTTAATTATTTCTTTTTTTTAACAACGATTTCAGTTATTTCTTACAGTTCATCTTACAGTATATCGTCTTGCATCTGTAATTTTTTCAGCATTCATCATTAATGAGCATCTGCTTATTTCCAATTCCTTGCTTACAAGTCCTGCTATAAAGTATTTTTTGTGTGCGAATGGATCCTTTCCCTCTTTCTTTGTTCTTTTAGGGCTATATGCCTGGTAGTGGTATTCCTGGGTCAAAGGGGAGGCACAGTTTAGTGACTTTTTGGTTTTAGTGCCAAGTTGCTTTCTACAGTGGTTGTACTATTTCATAGCTCTAACACCATGGTGTTAGTGTGTCTGTCCTCTTGCAATCTCACCAATAATCATTTTCTTTTTTGTTACCTTTTCTAATCTGATGGATATGATGTGGAACCTCGGAGTTATTTTAATGTGCATTTCTCTTGTAAGTAATTTGGAGGACTTTTTTGTATGACTATTGATAGTATTTCATCATTCTTTAAGAGAGAAGTAGCTCTTACTCATACATTTATATCCCTTCCCTATGTGTTTTTAATATCAGATTCTTATAAAAATTTGGTGTAAATGATTTTTCCTACTTCATTATTTTTTTTAAAATTCTAGCTGCATTGATTTTGTTTGTGCAAAATCTTTAAAAAATTATCAAGATTGCTTATTTCATCTCCTGAGATTTTATCTTTTCTTTGGTTGACTACTATTCTTAGATGTAATCCTTTAACTTTTGCCTTTTGAAATATTATATTCCAAGATTTTCTCTCCTGTTAATTGCTTAAAAGTGTAATTTCTACAATTGTTCCTTGTTACTTGAATTCTGGATTTTGGATTATGACGTTCTTGGGTATTTTCAGTTTGAAGTTTCTTTAATGAGATACCCTCTGGTTTTAATCTGCTTTTTTTTTTTTTGATATAGTTTTGTTTATGTTTTTCAGGGAGTCCAAAGATTTTTAAATTCTTTCTCTTACACTTGTTTCCAGTTATTTGTTTTTGATCGTAGGTACATCATTTAGCTGCTCTTATAATTCTTGTGGTCAGGCCTTTTTATTTCCCCTCTGAGATTCTGTTTGTAGTTGAGGTGGAGTTAGTCTCTTCTTCTGGAGTTATCTCTTAGGCTTCTCTTAAGCCCTAGTATTTAGTCTTTTCTTCTGTTTACTCATATTTTCAACCTCAGTTTGTGGTCTGTGGTTTTGTATTTATGCCAGTCCCCTCTGGCACTATTGGATGGTTAGGTAGGATTTCCTTGGTCCTCTTTCCTCTATCATCTGGATGCTGCTATGCCTTTTTCTAAAACGTTTTTCTTTATTCCACATTCATTATCTTTGCTTCCATTTCATCCTGAAATTTTATACTGTAATTTTTATACCCTTTATTCCTTCCTTAACTTCTTTATGTACTCTGTGGGATAAAAGCTCCCGATCTGACTTCCCTCAAGTTTCTTGTTATGGCTTTTATAGATTTTGTTCTGTCATCCCATTTTTCTGCTGTGCTTCACTCTTACAGGTCATTCATGAGGGAAGTTTGACAGACTCAGTGATATGTGGTAGATGTTACCAACATGTTATACATCCTGTGCCAGTCCCTTCCTCATGATATCTCATCTCTCAGTCTGTGTCTAGGTTCAATAAATATTTATTCAACTTTTATAGTGGGCGAATCTGGACCTGTAAATTGATTAGCATAGGAACTTTCAGTGAGTTAAGTCGTGCCAGTGCAAGTGCTCTATTATTGTGCACTTTTTATTCTTGTACAGTTATCTGGGGGCACTAACATACATACATCCAGCATTTGTCAGAGACAGAACTTTAATTCAGATCTGTCTTTGAGGCCAGTTCTGTATTTACCATGATAGGCTCCCCTTGAAATCAGATATGATGATAAGGTACACAAATATATTAAAAGATGCTGGAGTCAAATTTATAAATAATAGGAGCATATAAAAAGGAGCTGAAATATGTCTAACCCTTCAAGTTTTCCTAGAAACGTCTAGGTACCTCGAAACCAGGCAAGAGAAGCAAAGGCTATGTTGACAGCTGGAAAATGGCTTAGGAAGAGAACTTTGGAGGAGGGTTGAGAAGAAGAGGCAGCCAGTCAGCTGGTATTCTTAGAGAGAGGCACAGATATTCTCATAAAAGCTGTACCTTCCCTAAGGCAAAGCTGGCAAATTGTCCATGCATTGCCTTTTTATGACTTCTTTTCCCCTTTAAGAGTATCCTTTATCTGATATAAAGACATTTTGGGAACTAGGGATTTAGATTGATGAGCACAGTGTATTATTTTTGCTTCTGGCCAAATCACTTGACACTAACCCTGGACGCCTCATCTTACAGGAATAGCCTAAAATATTGATATTAGAAACTATGTGTGTGCTGTCCTATAGACTCTGCCTTGAGATTTCTGTTATCTATACAGTACTGGGTTAGAGTTTAATAATTCATAATTTTCCATGTAATTTTCATGTTGGTTCAGTCACATTTTTCATGGCTAATATATATATGTATATAAATTTACATATATACATAACAAAAATAAAGCAACTTGTTAATCTTTAAATTATTATTACCATTTTTTTTGCAAGGGAGGGAAAGTTTGCTATTAGTTAATACTTGTTGAGAAGGGAACAGATGTATTATTTGTTTCTTTTTCAGAATAACATTTACTGAAGTGAACTCTACCCCTTGTTTTTCCTTTCACTTCTTTCTTAATTGCTCTGCATCTAGTAATATATAGTACCACTAAATGGCCATACAAATATTCAGAAAACCAGGGTTAAACCAGTAGAACAGTAAGCTATGTAACAGCATTGAATTGCAGAGTAGTAGGTTTTTAGGTGTTCTTTTGAAAAAAAAATTCAAAAAAACTATCTTCAGAATCTTTGATGTGTCATAAAATGATGCTGTATCTGGAGCTACACTTTGGAAAAATCACTGACCAGGATGGCTTTTCAGCCTCATGTAAAACAAGTTTTATGGTTTGTTTTTATTGGTGCTTAACTTTAATTCTTGAATGAATAAAATCTATCTTCTTCATGTAGAAATATTATGATATAAAATCTAACATTATAGGACTTAAACATTTTCTAATGCAGTATTTAAAAAAAACTAACACAATTTAAATTATTTCAGTTTCAGAATAGTAAGAAAGAAAATTCATCAAAACAGAGGGAAGCAGACATGGAACCAAAAGACAAAATTTCTCCCCTTAAATATCACAGGTATGGGCATAAGTTTTTGAAACAAAAATATAATGGCTTTTAAATCTTGGGCTTAGCAAAATGTATTTATTCTTGTTTTCTTTGTACTAGGAAAGCAAACACTGAATATAGAGCTAAATTTTTGTCCCCATCTCAGTATTTATACAGAGATGGTGCTTGGAAACGGGTGAGGGAAAACACGCTAAGTCAGGTGAGTAATTGTAAGCTCAGATTTTCTCTAAGAATATAGAAATGTTGAATTCTTCTTGAGGTCTTTGTGTTAGTGATGGAATGTGGAATGAATATAGCACCTTTAAAATTGTATCGTTAAAAATAGGGCACAAACCCAGGATTGTGGTCGGCAGGTTTGGACATAGAGATTTTAAAATGTTCTGAAGCCCTTTCTACTTCTTGTGCCTGTCTAAGTTTCTTCCATGTCTGAGTAAACTTAGTTTAGATACTTACCCCTGCAGAATACTTAATTAGTGCAGTCATTATTTGTCGAGGTTTGCAGCCTCAAATCAAGCTACAGTTAAGTCCTTTGTTAGATGATGACACCCACTGGAAAAATGTGATGCTGCAGTCAATGGTTAGATAACACAGGTGTTAAGGAAGGAGGAGAGATCCCAGTGGAGTTATGATTCTGGAGCAGGGAATAATTCTTGCGATCTGAAAAAGGTGTATGGGCTAGGGTTGAGTTGTAGAGTCACTTTAAGAATTGGAAAATGGCAAGAAGCCACATGAAGCCATTAGATGAAAAAGGAAAACACTTTAGGCTATGATACCATTAGGATCTTTGAAAAATTGTAGCTTAATAGTAAGGATTCTCTGTTTTTATCATACCTGCCTAATTTAAAAATATAAGTGAAGGTCTAGCAGTTCAGTTTAAAGCAGGAATTTATTGGCAGAGTTACCAAAATAGGTTATCAATCTGAGAAGGGCGTTAGTTTGGTGGGATGATTCTGTCCTGCAGCAACCTATTGAAAACCAGCGCATTCCTGAGGGCTGGAGAAGGGACAGCTTGTCCCAGGCTTTGTGATTTCAGTCTAGTCCCTGTACTACTGCTCTAATAGCTGGAGCCTTAAGGAAGCCGAGGGTGGCTTTCTCACCTGGAGCTAACAAGACTTTAGATTTGTAGTTGGACCCTTAGGATGTAAGCTTCTTGAGTAGAGATTGTTTCATTCTTTGTATTTATATACACAACACCTGGCACATACTCAGGGCTTAGTAAATGCTTCTTGATTGACCCTAACATCTATTATTATCAAAGGTTACACACAACCCTCAGGTTGCATTTCATAAAAGGATAACATCTTTTTCCATTGAGATCTTCCCTTTATGTTAATTTTAACCTGATTTCACTTTTTAACAATCAGAAATGAGGATGAGTTGTAGAGGAGGAAGGGAGGTGACATGTATTTACATTATCTAACTCAAGCTTCACACAACAAGCCTGTGAGTAGGTATTTTTTACAGAATAGGAAGCTGAGCCCCGGAGAGGCTAAGTGACATGTCTAGATGCTGATGTCTTCCAGGACGTTCAGGGGAAGGATGCTGTTGGGTTGGGATAGTTGTAAAGAAATACCCCTTTGCAGTCTGCTGAAACCTGTGAACCCTGTCTCAGAATGTTTTTTTTTAACTGTACAAAATAAAATGCCTGCGATTACAAAGGAAGATGATAATATTGCAATGGTTATCAGAATATTTTAAAAAATCCACACGTTCATGGACCCCAGGTTAAAGAACTTCTGTTCTAAAGGCTGTGTAGATTCTTCACTTGAGAAAACTTTTCTTATTTATTTAGGTCAAATAAGATAAGTGAGTCTATCAGGCTATTGAGCTCTCAATTGTACATCTTCAGGGAACTTGGAGGTAATTTTTAAATGATGACCAATAGTTTTTATACTTCCTGGAAAGGAGAAGACTCCTAATTTTTTGTATTAAATATAGTTTATCCTTTTAATGAAGATTTCTGAGTGGGTAGAAAATCATGATATTACAGTAATTGTTCCTACCTGTGGTTATAAATATTTTAAATCAATAACATAGTTGACATCTGTCCCAGAGGCTAAGGTAGAATGTCATAGAAAAGACAATGAGTTCTAAAAAGAAAAGGGCACTAGAGATTCTTTGTGAAAGGGAGACATTTGTTACTAGGCATGCAACTACTGAAGATGGAAGAAATTTTAGTTGTGTTGACTCTCATGAAAATGTAAAATGTAAGGTATTTAAATATTTGCATTTAACTTGTTCTTTTAAGTTTTTCTTTTAAACATGAATTTTTTTTCAAATTGTATTTTAACTGATGTGGTGGTTGGAAATTAAGGCATGAACAGAAATAAATGCAGTTTATTTGTATGTAATTTATATATTATATTATGTAAGTGGCATATGTTGGATGGCCATGAGAATTGTTGGACTTCTTGTCAGAATTTTCAGTGAAAATTTCTAATGAAATTGGCTGTACGGACAGTATAATTGAAGAGAACACGGCATTATTGCTTTTAGTTAACCTAATATTTATTAGAACAGTCACAGAATCATAGATCGTTTGAACTTTAAAGCATCGTTGTGCTCCATCTGTAGATGGATACCATAGTGCCTGCCTTAGAGGGTTGTCATGAGCGTCTCTCAATAGAAAGAAATACTGTATTTAAAGTGCTTTGTAAGCCTTATGCCTGTATGTATGTGCCATTATTTTATTACCTAGTCCAACACCCTCATTTTGCAAATGGGGAGAGAAAGACCCAAAGGGGCTAAGGGATTTGTCCAAGGTAGACTTGAACCCATGTCTTCTTATTTCAGGTTCATTGTACTTTTCACTATTTAAGAAGCCTCATTTGGGAGATTTGTAATTCTAGTAATTATGATTATTTTTAATTAAAATAAACTTTAATATTCTGTGGGATGAAAATGAATGTAGATCATTGTAAAAGATTACTGATAGTAAACACTGACACAATTCATAGAAATGATGTTTAAATGAGTTGGAAGCATTAAAGAGTACCCATGACAAAAAGAATTAGGTTAATTACAGTATAAACCTTGTTAAAAATAATATTGGTATTAGACAATAATCATTGATTTAATGAGAGAGATCCTATAAATCACTCTACATAAAGGACACATTTCCCTTGCAATATAATTTAACTGAATTTTTAAAAATCCTAAGTTTTTTTATATTTAAACTACATAAGTATTTTGGTAGAATGAGACAATAGAAGAAAAGTTCTGGAAAAATGAATATTTCCTTCAGTCTGTCTGTTCAGTGCGTCAGACTCCTGGTAGTGCTTTTTCATAGAAAAACTCGCCAAGGCTCTGGTCCTGCTTCCTTTGGGCTTCGGGATTCTCTTGAGATTTGATGTGATCTTGATCTTTCTACTTTCCCCGGGCTCTGTTACGGGGCTTTGAATATATTTCTCCAGTTGCTTTAGTAACGCCAGACTTCCTTACTGGTTTTTTAGTTTAAATAGGTTAAAAAAAAAGGCTTGCCAAATGTAGCCCGGACTGGAAAGAATGGTGTATGTAAGAATAAAGAAGTAAAGGCAGTTCTAAGTTTCTGCACAAGTGTGCCATTTTATTCTGTTTGGATTGTGTCTTTATTCCTTTAGCTTCTGTTCTATGCTGCAATAAACAAAGGTAATTTTAAAGTTCTCTAAAGTTTTTTTGTAGGGAAAATGTATATTCGAGACATCTATTTTGAAAATGGCTTAGAATAGTATTTAATGGTAGCCAACAGGTGGCAGTATGATGCAAACGATGAAGGGATTTCAAGCAACTGAAAAGTTATTAAAGGCATTTTTATTCAAAAGGACCCAACTAAAAGTGCTTTGCAAATTAATAGAAAGATGAAACTGCATTATGAACATGTTAAAAAGTATTCATTTTTATGTCCTCTCTTTTCCTGATGTATAGGTGTTGTAGTTTGATCTAACCAAACCACATACTACAAAGAAATAGCCTTCTTTTTCTTAAGAGATCTCAGAGATCAGGAATGTAGAGAAAAGATTTTTGCTTATCCGGGAGCTGCTTGGGATTGGGGAAGTAGCACATAAAAGCTGAAGATTCTTTTCATTCAATGTTAAAATGCATGCTGTGGGTGTATGTGTGGGGAGTACTGAACCAGGTAATGGAGGGAGGGGATATAGAAAGAAGAAAACAGGCCCAGCCTCTTGGAAGTTACCCTGGGGGGTGGGTTGGTGAGGGTGTGGATGGGAGTGGGGTGGGGGGGTTAGGGGGGGTGGGGGGGGTGGGGGGCAGAAAGGACATTAGACTTGGAATCAGAAGGCACTGCTGCTCCTTAGCTGAGCAAGTTACTTCACTTTCCTGAGTCTCACTTTCTTTATCTATAAAATAGAGATGATTATAAGCAGGATCAAATGAAATAATGCTTTGTAATTATAAAGCCCTATGTCAGTGTAAGTGGCTATTGCGTTTTATTTTTTTCAATCATTTATTTATTTGTTTTCAGTGTTCTGCTATCACTTTCCTATATCTTAGATTTTTTTCCCTCCCTTCCCCTCCTTCTCCCTACTTCCCCACTCTCTCCCTGAGATGGCATACAATTTTATATAGGTTCTACACATACATTCCTATTAAATACATTTTCACCTTAGTCGTGTTGTATAGAAGAATTAAAATGAATGGGAGAAATCATAAAACAAACCAAAACATAATACAAAAGAAAATGATCTGCTTCATTCTGCGATCAAATTTCATGGTTCTTTCCCTGGATGTGGAAGGCATTTTGCCCCAAGACACCACTGGGAATTATTTAAGTCCTTGCATTGCAGTGAAGTACTAAGTCTACCAGAAAAATTCCTTGCACACTGTGGTTGTTGCTGTGTACAAAGTTCTCCTGGTTCTGCTCCTTTCACTCAGCATCAGATCATATAAGTCTTTCCAGGTCTCTCTGAAGTCTTACCTGTTCATCATTTCTTATAGCACAATAGTACTCCATTACATTCATATGCCACAGTTTATTCAGCCATTCCCCAATTTATGGGCATCTCCTTGATTTCCAGTTTTTGGCCACTGCTATAAATATTTTTGTACATGTGGGACCCTTTCCCATTTTTATGATCTCTTGGGGATGCAGTCCTAGAAGTGATATTTCTGGGTCAAAGGGTATGCACATTTTTGTAGTCCTTTGGGCATAGTTCCAAATTGCTCTCCACAATGGTTGGATGAGCTCACAGCTCCACCAGCAATGAATTAGTATTCCAACTGTCCCATATCTTCTCCAACATTTATCATCTTCCTGTTTTGTCATGTTAGCCGATCTGATAGGTGTGATGTGGTATCTCAGAGTTTTGATTTGCATCTCTCTAATCAATAGTGATTTAGAGCATTTTTTCATATGACTATAGATATCTTTAATTTCTTCCTCTGAAAACTGTCTGTTCGTGTCCTTTGACCATTTATCAGTTGGGAAATGACTTGTATTCTTGTATGTTTGACCTAGTTCTCTATGTAGTGAGGCCTTTATCACAGACACTAGTTCCAAAAATTCTTTCCCAGTTTTCTGCTTCTCTCCTAATTGTGGTTGCTTTGGGTTTGGTTGTACAAAAACTTTTCAGTTTAATGTCATCAAAATTATCCATTTTGCACTTCATAATGCTTTCTATCTCTTGTTTAGTCAAAAATTCTTCCCTTCTCCATAAATCTGATAAATATACTATTCCTTGCTCCACTAACTTGTTTATAGTTTCAATCTTTATACCGAGATCATGTATCCATTTGGACTTTATTCTTGTGTACGGTGTCAGGAATTGGTCTATGTCCAGTTTCCGCCACACTGTTATCCAGTTTTCCCAGCAATTTTTATCAAACAGTGAGTTCTTATCCCAGTGACTATTGTATCTATTGGAGAATTAAGCAGATTTGGCATTGGCTTACTATGAACAGATGGAAATTTGTAGCCCTGGCTATAGCTAATAGGTTGAATGATGGAGACAGGATATGAAAAGAACAGATCTTAGCTAGAACAGGTGTTCTTAGCATGGGAAGGAAAGAAGGAAGGAAGGAAGTATTATTAAGTACCTACCACGTACAGGGTGCTGGCCTGAATGGTTATAAATAGTATCTCATTTGACCCTAACAACAATCCCGGGAGTTAGGTTGGGGTATTATTCCCACTTTACAATTGCAGAAACTGAGACAGAGGTTTAGTGACTTGTTCAGGATCACACAATTAATACGAGTCTGAGGCTGAATTTGACCTTGACTTCCTGACTCCAGGCCTGTGCTGTATTGCGCTGCACCACCTAGCTGCCTCTAACCACAGACCTGGGGTCTGTAAACTTGTTTTTCAGTATTTTAGTAACTATTTCAGCGTAGTTTCTTGTTTTATACATTTAAAAATATTACTCTGAAAAGGAATCCATATGTTTCATCAGACTGCCAAACGGGAATCCATGTCACACA
Organism: Notamacropus eugenii; assembly: GCF_028372415.1. Lineage (NCBI taxonomy): Eukaryota > Metazoa > Chordata > Mammalia > Diprotodontia > Macropodidae > Notamacropus > Notamacropus eugenii. The sequence goes on along the minus strand of NC_092874.1, from coordinate 245,610,462 downwards.
AAAAAGATTTTAAAACCTCTGGGCTAGAATAATGGGCTTAACTGAATTAGATGAAATTGAATAAGGATTGAATAATAAAATTTTGTACAAGTTCAAAAAAATATATTTCATAAAGTTGAGGTAAACAGGTATAGAAAGTAGTTTCTCTGGAAAGCAACCTGGGGGTTAGTATCCATATGAGTCACCAGAGTGATATGGCCACCAAAAGTCCTCCTGTAATGCTAGGTTGTATTAAGTCTGCCTAATGCTTAGGACTAGGGAAATCCTGTCATACTCTTCCCTGGTTTTGATCACCTTTGGGGTATTATGTTTAGTTTGTAAGAACATTGATAAGCATGACAACATCCAAAGAAGCATGACCAGGATGATGTAGGGCCTTCATATCATGCCATATGTGGATTGGTTAAGGAACTGGGAATGTGTAGCTTTGAGAAGAGAAGATTTGCTAATTAAGCATTTATTAAAGGCCTACTGTATGTCAGGCACTGTGCTAGGAGCTGGGGATCCCAAAACAGAAATGACCCAATCTCTGCCCTTACTTACTTAACATCTATTTACGTTTATTATGTACATACCAAGTAAATGCAAGATATATTTGGTAGGAGCAGGGGGAGACAACAGCAGCTAGGAGGCTCAGGATCTCATTTTGGAGATGGCATTTGAGCTCACTCTTGAAAGAAAAGAGGGTTTCTGAGAGGCAGAGGTTAGGAGACAGGGCATTCCTGGCATTCGGTCCTGTCTCTGTGAGGGCATGGTGACAGAGAAAGAAATAGCAACATGGCCAGTTTGGCAGGATTGTTGAGTGTGCAAAGCAGAAGAGTTTATAAAAAACCTAGAAGTAGGTGGGAACCAGTTTCTGAAAGCTTCAGAATGGCAAATAGAGGAGTTCGTATTTGATCCAGCAGGTAATGGGAAACTACTGGAGCATAGTGTGTCGGGGGAGTGACGTGGCCAGATGCCCTTCACATGAGGAACATGGAGGATGGGGCAGTCTTCACGTGTTTGAAGGGCTGTCACTTGGGAAAAGGATTAGTCTTGTTTCCTTTGGATTCAGAGGATAGGAGTGCGGGCAATGGGTGGAAGTTACAAAGAGGCAGATTGTGACTTGTGAGGAAAACTTGATTCTAGTCAGAGCTCTTCTGCAGTGCATGTGTGATTGGGAAGGCAGGAGTAGGGTCTGCGCCACCAGAGGGCGTCAGTCAGAGCCTGACTGACCAGCTGAGAAGCTTGTTGTAGAGAGGATTTTCATTCAGGTATGAGTTGAACTTAATGACCTCCAAGGGCCCATCTATTTTTGAGATTTTGGGGAACTGAGAAAATAAAATAGCATTGGGTCAGTTCTGTGTACCTAAAAGAGAGGATGTAATGTGTGATTAATTGGTTCCCAGTAATGATAATATGGTATTATCATACTGACATATTTCAAATGTGTTTTCTATATTCCTCCTCCTAGGGTTCTCAAAACACTCTAATTTCCCTGTGGTATGCTGAGGTTGGTTGCTTCTGAGTTTTTTAAAAATCTAATGCATAGAATATTTGTGCAAGCTGAGACTGAAAAAGTAGACTCCAAAATCAATATATTCTTAGTTGCTACATAATCTCCCTGCCTGCTGAATGAATAACTAGCACTTTGCTTCAGCTTGACTCTTCTGATTTCTGCTTTCAGAATGCATATAGTCATGTAAATTTGGCTAATTTTTCTTTTCTTTTTTTCTTCATTTTGTGGCCTAATTTGTGCTGTGGATGTGCAAGATTGTCTGTCTTGTGCTTTTTTGATATTTATAACAAAAGTTAGATTTTTATGGTGATACATGGCATCTGGATTCTTCTTTTGTAGGTTAAAGAACTTCGAGAGAAAGCTGAATTTTATAGGAAACGGGTACTTGGGACACATTTTTCTCGGGATCATCTGAACCAGATTCTCTCTGATAACAATTGTCTATGGGATGTCTCTTCTGTGTCCAGCTCAGAAGGAACTATTAGTAACAACATCAGAGCCCTAGATCTTGCTGGGTGAGAACCCTCCCCCCTTCCCTTTTTTTAGATAGTGAAACAATTCATTATAGTTACAAAACTTGGATTTGAAAAAATAATGGAATAATGATATCAGAATATGACACCTATCACTCAGACTTTACAAATGCTTTGAAAAGTGAAAATCACACTTAAGATCTTGTTGATTTTGAAGTAAATACCAATAAATATCTGCTAAAGTAAAAGTGCCATAGGAAGTAGGAGCAAATAAATTTGACTTTGTTTATTGTGTGTATCATGAAATTAGTGTATCTGGCATGGGGGGGTGAAGTTTTCCTTCCCCAGTAGATAAGTGCAGAGTCTCTTTGCTCTATATATGTTTGCTGATTTAATGATGTCTTTAAAGGAGAATTTACCATTTCACTGTATGGAGGTTTCTCATTTTCAAACATATTTGTGCTTTTAAAAATGAGCACTTGTATGTGAAGACTGAGTAACAGTACAGGGGGCCATCTAGGCGACATGACTTGCTAGTGTCTGTGTGCAGGCACCTGTCAGATGTGGGTTTGGTGGGCTTTGTGGGTGTGGCTTCATGAGTGGATTTTCTTGTAATCACAAGTGTGACAGGGAACTAATTGCTTTTATATTCGAATTTTGTGTGAACTCCAGATGATTAGTTTCATTTACTAGTCTTTAAAGTGAACCTATTTGTATGTGTTACCCCACTTTCATTATATCCATTGCAGTGGCAGAAGACACACACACATACGTTATTTATATATAGGTATACATAAATAATATATATTTATGGGTAATGGAGGGAAACAAGCTGGAATAAAATTACTTCAAAATGGAGAAACTATGTTATCAGCTTATAATTACATTTGTTTTGGCCACACAGAGTTCCTACAGGTCATAAGACATTGCAGAGCCATGATTCCCCCAAAAAAGCAGAAGAAAAGCCACCTTTGGAAACACAATACCAGAAAGATACTACAGAAAAATTGGCTGTGTCAGATGCTCCCACCCTCCCTGTTAGAAGAAAATTGGCTTGGGATGGAGGCAGCCCTGGTGATCAGATACATAACCATGAAAGAAGAATAGAAGGAGAGAAAAATGAAAATGACAAGCAGAATTGTAGAGAGGAAGCCAAGGAATTAGAAGAAAATGATAGTGATGCCAAGAAAGACAGGATCCAAGCAGGGTGAGTTTTTAATTGCCTATTATAGGAAATCACTTTTTCTCTACATTGTACTTTATAGTTAATGTGCTTAGTTTGATGTAAAAGGCAAAAGATTTATTTGATATTGCGTTTTGTTAGTAATTAAGTAAAATAACAGTTAAGTTTTGAAACTTGTAGACAAATTGCAACATATTTTGCATAAATATCGTTAAATAGATCCCTTTATATAATATCACTAAGGTTAAGAATTTGACTCAGTTATTTTCAGTGGAACACAGAACTGCCCTAAAGTTCAATTGTCCTTTAGCCCCTGCTCCATAATCAGAATTCCTTGCCTTTCTCATTACTCCTTCAAATTAGTGTGTGGCTTTGGTCATCCAGGCCAAGGGCATTTCAGGATAGCTACTTGGAGTAAGGACCAGTCCTCATCTGGCAAGGTGAGTCACTTATCTGTACTTTATAGCGTCAGGTCTCTTTAGTATGAATGACCTAGATTTGATTACATTTGATAATGGAAGTGTCCCTCTTGTAAGTTTAGAATTAACAATTGCGTATCAATGGCACAAATGTCTTTGATCATATTTTGCAGAGAGACTGCTTCCTTGCCAAGTGCTTCAGCAGATAGGTCAGATTCTTCTTCTGTGTCCTCAGAAAAAGGTGGCCGGCTCCCAACTCCGAAGCTCAAAGAACTTGGTGGAGCCCCCAGGACTCATCATGATCTAACTACTCCGGCTGTTGGTAATAAGGAGAGAAGAGCTAGCAGAATCTTTTCTGCCTAATATTGTCCAGTTTTAATTAAATGTGTTTCCTTCTCTCTTCTTCCAGGGGGTGCTGTTTTAGTGTCTCCATCTAAGATGAAGTCTTCATTCCCAGAACATAGGAAAAAAAAACCCTCTCCAGATTTCTTAGGAGAAACTTCAAAAAATGAATCTAATAGGGTAAGATAGAGTCATTTTTGGTGAATATATTTAATGAGTGGGGATGGGAGAGCAAAGGAAGCCAAATTTCTTTCTGGTTTAAATAAATATGTTAGCACTATGTAGTAAATGCCTAACAACTTTAGCTCTATAAGAAGTATTCTTTCATAAGATGACCCGTGACTGTTAGTGAAGTATGCTCTTGAAATGGTTTTTCTAGTAGTGGAAATGAATTTGCTGACCACAGTCCCTCACCTGCGGCCATTTGTGAATGAGGAAGGAAACATTAATGAGATGGCTTGTTGGGTTTAGGGTATGTAGTTTATGTCTGATTTAGAAATTGAAACTTTTACTTGGGCCATATTAGCTCTGTAACTTAATCAAGTGAGCTGATTGTACATAGATGAACCATCTATAATCTTAGAATAAATAAGGGTGGCTTATTGTAACTTAATTTTTATTCTTAAATTTATTTGATATTGTGTAGTAGAGAATGCCAGAACAGTTTCTTTACAAGCAGATTAGCATGAAATACTGATTTATTTTAGCTGAAACTTAAAAATCACATTTTATAGTAGTGGTTTCAGGCTTAAACAATTTTAATCCCATTTGTGTGTCATTTCAAAAGAGAAAAATCCTTAACAATTTTGATATAGTAAGTGCAGATCCAACTTTTGTCAGAAGTAAAATTCAAACTTGGACCTCGAGAGCCAGCTGTGGCCTGGATGGTATGGCTCGGTTTGCTTGGCCACACTAATGGCTGCTTTGGGTAGAACCACGCTGACTTGTTAAGAGAATAGGAAAAGGAATGGGGAATGAAGGCTGAAGTCCATCTCGTAGTCTAGTTAAGTTTCTCTAGGAGCTTCTGTTTTGTTTGTGATGCATCATTTTAAAACTACACATCATTAGGCTACATAATAAAATTGTAGAGTTATGAGACTGTTCAGTTAATGTTTTGTTCTTGGGGTCTCTGTCAGGGTCCTGAAGTAGGTACTGCATGGCATGACTGATTTCTGTAGTTCATTTTTATTATGGTCAAATTAGAAGTTTTTGAATAATATGAAATAAATGAATACTACACTCACATTCAAGGTGCATCCTAATAGGCAACTTGTAAGAGGTGAATAGCAGCTTTGAATCTGAAGATATTTGGATGTGACAGATTGCCAGATGATTTTCACTAGATTTCCAGATACTCACTGAGTAATATCACACTGGTAAAAATGACCCTATTCAGATGTGAGCCCAGAAATTTTTGACCCTTTTGTGTCTTGGACCCCTTAGCCGTCTGGCGAATGGATCTGTATTTCAGGATGATGTTTTTAACAGAGTAAAATAAGTCTGTGGGATTACAAAGGAAACCAATTGTATTGGAATGTGATTATCAAAATATTAGTAAATAATGTTATAAGAAAACATTACTTATTCCTTTAAATTTTATTGAATATAAATGTTATAACATGTCATTAAATATTATTAAAAGTTTAAAAAACTTTTATATAAAGTTAAATTTTTTTTTACAGTTCACAGACCCCAGATTAGGGACCGCTATGTTTATGTTAGTATTTTGTTTTAGAAATTATGTTGGAAGAATTCTGTTGATCAGGTAATTTGTGAGATCTTTCCATTGTTTTGCAACAATCTCAGTTCAAGAAAAGGAGTTACTTTATGTAGCTACTAATCTCATGCAGTTCATCTCCAAAAGAGAAAAAAATAACAGCCCAAGAAACTGAAAATTTCTTTGCCAGTCAGCCCTTGACTTGTGAATGATGACCACTTCAGATTTGTATTTTTAGCATTGAGATTCTGCAGTTTTTCTGTTTCTGTTTTCTCTTACATGTGAAGAAGAATTAAGATCTAGAAGCACAAAAGTCAGATGAAGCAAGGCTTTTCATATGATTAGTTTAGGAGCCGTTTTAGAAAGAACTTGATTCATCATCACTAGGAAAAGTAAAGCCATTAGCTACAGAGAGAAAAAGGGTGGTTGAACTTTGCTGTCAGTGGAAGCTAGGAAGCCGTGAATTAGCCTAGGGGTTTTAATACAGAAGTGAATAGATTAGAGAAAGCACTAAGTATGTTGGTGTGAAGATGCAAGAAGAAAGGACTAAGAATCTTAACACTTAAGAATGAGAAAGGTAACAACCTTAACTTTTTTTTGGTAACAAATTATACTTTATAAAAATTACATACTTTAATGTTTGCTGTGTTTAGCTGTTTTAATAGTTACATGGTTTCAAAGAAGAGAAATGAGTGTACTTTAGTGTAGCTCTTGTATAAAGCTTGAGCTTTTATAATGTGAACCACAGTCTTCTGATAGAGGCCTCACCACCACTGAGGGTCAGCATACTTTTACTGTAAGAAAAATAAAATCTAAGAGAGAGAAGTAGTTTAGCTCTAAACCTAAAGAGACAGCCAATATCACAGGAAATCACTTAGGAATTATCAGACAGGAGAACATCAATGGTTAGCAGTTCAGTAAGTATTTACCCTATAAGTATTTATTTAAAGCATATAAATGCCTGTTTATAATCTGTTTTGTTCTTCCTCTTTTAATTTTCTAATCAGAAGTTATTACTGCTGCCGTAGGGCTCCCCTTCTAATTAGCATTCACTTCTCTCTTTTATCATCAGAAGCCTTTCATTAGATTTTTTTATCTTTTAGAAAGAACTTGGGCCTAGAACCTTATTCACTCCTCCAGCAGCTGGTATGAAAACAGTGGATCCCCTCCCATTGAGAGATGAAATTGAAACCAATATTTCCAAATCTGAGGGGGCTCATCTAGGCCCAAAGCATCCTGAGCATTCCACAAAAGTTCCTGTGCAGGGGACTCGGCCTCTCTGTGCTCCATCGAACTGGAATCCATCTTGTCGCATTCAGGGGTCACTCAGGAATGCAGAGTTCCAGCATAATGGTGATCTTTTATTTAATCTTTTTCTTTAAAACCTATGTTGTACTGTTATATATCACACTGAGATACACATTCAAATGTAGGTATATGTACATATATACATGTGTTGTATGTTATGCTAATTAAATTGTTTATAAAGATGTTGTCAACAGCATTGGACGTGTCTCACAACTGAAGTAATGAGATTGATAACTGGTAGTAACGCGTAGGACAAACCTCTTACTTCATAGCCACACACATATTGTGAAAATGATGTGATTCAGCAGTATTTCATATGCTGTTAGTTTCTACATCCAACAAGTGACATTTAAAGTACAGTAGAGACAGTTCAGATTGCTAAAAGCAGCCCCTGAAGGACCCTTCCCCTCACCACAATCCCCTAAAAATCAAATGAATAATGGGCATTGTCTAACTGCGTGCATGTCCAGCTTAGCAATTATCATCTTAGTTAGCACTGTAAGTCTGACAGCCTGTCCACGTGTTAGTGGACACCTTTACTAGACAGCTGTATCAGGCTTTTATATTTATAAAAATGATAAAATTGATATTTTGTAGTTTGCCTTCTATAAGTGGTTTTGTATAAAGGAATCAGCTGTTTAGAGCCAGAACAAAATCTGTTTTGCTTTTTTCCCCCCATAGGAAACCTTGTGAGCCCAAGAACAGGCCTTTACCATTTACCTCACCAAGAAGTCATTAATGATGAAGGTAATTTACTAAAAACTGAGTAAGATTTGATAATATGTAAGGTTTCTAAAAGTAACCATTTCATGGATCCAGCCCACAGATTAGGATTTGGGTCTAGAGTAATATTTTATATATTTTAATTGCCTGTGTTTACTTGTATATTTTTTCCTCAGAAACCCTTTTCTGTCTAATTGAAGAGCAAATACATTTTTTTCAGTGCATAATTTTCACCCTCACTGATTGTTATTAGTCTCAGTAGGAAGAGCTCTGAAAGCTTGATGAGAATGTTTGTAGAAAGTATAAGTGATTATTAACAAAATATGCTTGAATTTCTCAATTATTAATTTAATTACTAAAATACATGTATTTATATTCCCATATTTCAGGGTTTGATATTTTCCCCCTGCATTAGTAGCCCTCTGAGGTGTCTTTTTTGAAGATTTAGCAAATAGTTATTAAATCATTATACACTTAAAAATGATAATACTTGAGAGATTTCTTAATGCACATTTTTTTAAAGATAGACTTTTTTTTTTTCCCCATTAAGCTTTCAGCCAAATTTTCCTGAACAGAAAACTGAGGAAGAAAATTGAGTACTTAATTGAATTTATTTTTCATTTGTGTCCAACTCTTTGAGACTCTATTTGGGATTTTCTTAGGAAAGATATTGGAGTGGTTTGCCATTTCCTTCTCCAGCTCACTTTACAGATGAGAAAACTGTGGCAAACAGGGTTGAGTGATTTGCCGAGGGTCACACACCTAATAAGTGTCTGAGACCAAACTTGAACTCCTGAAGATGAGTCTTCCTGACCCCAGGCACAGTAGTCTATACCTTGCCACCTAGCTGCCCTCCTTAATTGAATTACAAGCTCCTGAAATTAGAAGCAGTTTCTTTTTCTCTAAATTGTCTTAAAGTTTTAAAGATATGCCATAATACTCATAGTATGGAGCATATTCATCTATATTCTGCTTTTAAGAACAGAAACCCAGAATCATGAGTGGTGTTGATGGGTTATAAACAAGGAGGCTGGGATCTGGGCCCATTTTTCCTGTTTGTCAGTTTGGTGACTTTGTCCTGTGTCACTTCACATTTTTGGGATTCAGTTCTCTCATCTGTAAAATGAAGGGTTTGATCTATTAAGTCACCTTGGAGCTTCTGGCTTCTAGCTTTCCTGTTCTGATGCTGTTATGTTATAGGACTTTTTGGTATTTGTGGCTGAATTTTCTACTGAATTGTTATGAACACAACAAGGAATGATTGGTTTTGGTTACCCTGACTTGTAATTGTGGATTTTTCCATTGTAGATGATGACAGATTGTCCCAGATCTCTGCTCGGTCTGCAGCCTCTAGTCTGATGGCTTCTCAAACTTTGGCACGTGCTCAGAAAAGGAAAGAGAGTTTTTGGGGCAAAAAATAGTGCTCTTTATGGCTAGCTCTTTCCATTTTTGTTTACTATTTCTGTGATTATTTTTATTTTCATTCCATATGGAGTTGAGGTTTTTAAAGTATTTGGGATTCTTGTATTTTGGGGAGAAGGGAAGGTTGGTTTTGTCTAGGGATATGAATAATTGTATTCTAATAGCCATTTCAGTTCAGTCATTTAATTTGTTTTCTTTATGTAGACAAATTGAGTTTTAACTTTAAATTCATTGCCATTTTAGACTTATCTAAAAAGGCACTAATGGATTTACTCAGTCCTTCACAATTCTGAATTTAACTATTTCTTATCAAGCGTTGTTGGTAGGATTGAGAGTTACATCCATGTTACCAAGAGTATTCTGAAAAGTTAAACTGTAAAAATGAAGAACTAAGTTTGAAATGTGTGGTTTTGTAGGATCTGTTACCTATGTTTATAAATTAAAGATAGCATAAATTGAATGTGTACCCACAATGTTCACTTCTACTATTTTTTAATTTAAAAAATTTTTTTTTAGTATTTTTTAATTTTAAAAAAATTTCCTTCAGAAAGTTACTTTTAGTATGATTAAAATAATTGTATTTAGGTTGAAAATATTAACTGTATATATATTTTTTATCTTATACGAGAAAGTTTGCTTAAAAATAATGTATATTTTTGGTCTGTGTTTTTCATTTGTATAAGAACTTTGTCTTACATTTTAATGTTTGAAAGTGGAAAAGTTATTTGTATAATGAAGTGTTGAAACTTTTTAGACATTTTCAAATAAAAAAAAACATCAAGAGTGTTTGGTTTCTCCAGAAAGTTATTTCATGGAACTGTAGTAATCTTTTTACAAAGTTTTTCCTCCAAGAGCAAGGTGGCCAAAGTTTTCTGTACTTCCTTTAAAGCTTTTGTTGCAATACAATAGAAGATGAATCCAGATCTTTCACCTTTTTGTAGTGGGGGAGGATAAGAATGTTAAGGAAGACATTAGAGAATCAGTATCTTTAATCTCTTCTCTTTACTTATAGGGCACACATAAGTGAAAAAGCGTTTATTTAGCACTAAGTGTATGCTAGCTAGACACTCTACTAAGTATTGAAGATACAAAAAAAGTAAAAAAGAGTCTCTGCCCTCAGGAGTCACTGTATTCTAATGGGAGAGACCACATGAAAACAGTTAGGTGCAAACAAGATGAATACAGTCTAAGTGGAAAGTGATCTCTGAGCAAAGACACTAGCAGTGAGGGAGGACCAGGAAAAGCTTCTTCGAAAAGGGGTTTGAACTGAGTTGAAGGAAGCCAAGGAATCCATGAAATAGACTGTGGAGAAAGGGATGTGGGGGTTGGGCACCGTCCTTGGAAATGTTGGGGCTCAGTGGACGGTAGAGGAAGTGGAGAGGAATCAAGTGCACCAAGCCTGGAAAGGGAGGAAGGAGCCAGGCTGTGAAGGACTTTAAAAGCCAAGCAGAATTTTTTATTTGATTTCAGGGTGATAGGAAGCCATTGGAGTTTCCTGAAATGGAGTGATGGTAAGTGTTTTGGGAAGATCACTTTGGAAACTGAGTGGAGAAAAGACAGGATTTTGGATAGCTGAGACAGGGGAACCAACCAGCAGATTTTTGCAACAGTTCAGGCAATTCAGTTCAATAAATATTAATCAAACACCTATTACATGCCAGGCAGTTAGGTGGTACAGTGGATAGAGTGCAGGATCTGAAGTTAGGAAGACGTGGGTTCAAATTAAGCCACCGACGCTGTCTGTGTGTGATGCTAGACAAGTCACTTAACCCTGTTTGCCTCGATTTCCTCATCTGTAAAATTGATGGTGTGTGGGATGGCTCAGGTCCCTACATAAATCAGTTACTTAGAGGCCTCTCAAAGTGATGACAGAAAAGTGATTTATTCGATTCTCGAGAAGCGGGGCTCACCTGTAGGAGTAGGAAAGCCGAAGACAAAAATCAGGACAGTGATTTATAAACCCTAACGCAAGTCCCTCCTCCCCCCACTGACCATTATCCTCATTAGCTGAGGATATGGTCTTACATTCTAGACACGAAATCTAACCAATCCCTTTGAAATGAAGACACCGAGGAATTACGCAAGTTTTGTCCAATCATTGAGACCCCAGTACACCACACAGTTTTATACCTTATATGGAACTATTCTATTCCAAAAACACTGCAGCCCCGAGCCTCCCGGCCCCACCTCACCCTTGGGAGAAAACCACAATCTGAGGAGTCTTCACCAAGTCTATCCCACTCAATGGGGTACAAGTCCAAGTTGAGACCTTTTTCTCTTGGAACTGGAGGGCCTTTGTCCCATCTGTCTGAGGGGCCCTGGAAAGCTTGGCCTTTGGGGGTTCCTTGGATTCCCCTTACTAGATTCAGCATTCTTTTCATATTCCTACCTTGGATCCTATTAGCATTCTTTTCATATTCCCTATTGGCCATTACTTAGCATTCTTTTGAGGTCCCAGTCACCTAGCCAGGATTGTGGATTGTCTGGACTACCAACCACCCCCATCCTCCCTGGGTTTGATCTACATTGCAGGCTGACCTCCCTTATCAAGACCATCCCTGGGACCGAGACTGCTTGGCCACGCCTGGATTCTTCCCTCACTCTTTTCCTGTATTTAAGTTCCATCTCACCTCCATGAAGGCGCTCACATTCAATCCAGCTCAGACTCTATCTAGCTGAGATTCTGTTAATACAAGCATTACAAATGCTTAGGCTCCTTAAGAGTCAATTCAATGTGACGAATCTTTTATAAAGTTAGTTTTTGTTTGGCTTTAAGGAGATTTGTGTAGAATTCATTTGAGCAGAACCCAGCATGTCGGTATTTTGGGATCCCCAGGACCCCAAACCTCAACATTTTGGTTCCCTGATCAGGAAGAACTGCTAATTTCCAGTTCTTCTGCCAAGACTGGAAGGTATGTAAGCTTCCCCCTCTCCCTATCTCCTTCAGGCACCTTGGAAGGGGTTTTTGGACCTGACCCCTCAGGTCCCAGTAGATCAGGCAGATAAAAGGCTGTCTTGTACTCAACTTGATGCTCTCAGGTTGTCAGTCCAGTGGCTATGTTTGAGGTTGTGAATCTGGGCACACCCTCCAAAGCACAGACAAGGACAGACACCCTATTGGGAAGTGTATGCCCAACTCTCAATTCCCTCAGTGCTAGGGAATTAGGAAAATGTTACTTTTTCTTTCTTTTTTTTTCAAGGCTTACTCCCACATCCTTCTTTACAGAGGGAGGGACTACCAGCCTCACATCTGTAATGGATTAATCCTCTTCAAACCCTCAAAATTTGCCTTTGGGTTGTCTTTTACAAAATTGGGAAAAAATTAGCTTCCCTAAAGAACTTAAAAAGAAAAAGTTGGTGTTCGTTTGCAACACTGTTTGGCCTCAGTATCACCTGGAGAACCACGAAGTATGACCCATTTTTGTGACCTTACAATGTAGGAATGTAAACAGTTCAACTTTAGTAAATCCCTTATGAGTTCTCTTTCCTGTTTACCTTTTCATGCTTCTCTTGATTCTTGTGTTTGAAAGTCAAATTTTCTATTCAGCTCTGGTCTTTTCAACAAGAATGCTTGCAAGTCTTCTATTTCATTGAATGACCATTTTTTTTCCCTGAAGTATTATACTCAGTTTTGCTGGGTAGGTGATTCTTGGTTATAATCCTAGCTCCTTTGACCTCTGGAATATCATATTCTAAGCCCTTTGATCCCTTAATGTAGAAGCTGCTAGATCTTGTGTTATCCTGATTATATTTCCACAATACTTGAATTGTTTCTTTTTGACTGCTTGCAATATTTTCTCCTTGACCTGGGAATTCTGGAATTTGGCTAGAATATTCCTAGGAGTTTTTCTTTTGGGATTTCTTTCAGGAAGTGACCAGTGGAGTCTTTCAATATTTATTTTGCCCTCTAGTTCTAGAATCTCAGGGCAGTTTTCTTTGATAATTTCATGAAAGATGATGTCTAGGCTCTTTTTTTGATCATGACTTTCAGTGATCCCATAATTTTTAAATTGTCTCTTCTGGATCTATTTTCCAGGTCAGTTGTTTTTCCAGTGAGATAGTTCACATTGTCTTCTATTTTTTCATTCCTTTGTTTTACTTTATAATTTTTTGATTTTTCATAAAGTCATCTTTATGATGACTTTTCATAAAGTCATTAGCTTCCATCTGCTCCTTTCTATTCTTTAAGGAATTATTTTCTTCAGGGAGCTTTTGGATCTCCTTTTCCATGTGGCCATTTCTGCTTTTTAGGGCATTCTTCTCCTCATTGCCTTTTTGGATTTCTTTTGTCATTTGACTTAGTCTATTTTTAAAAGTGTTATTTTCTTCAGCATTTTTTTTGGGGTCTTCTTTAGCAAGCAATTGACTCATTTTTCATGATTTTCTTGTATCACTTTCATTTATCTTCCCAATTTTTGCTTTACTTCTCTTACTTCACTTTCTGAGCCCTTCCATGGTCTGAGATCAATTCATATTTTTCTTGGTGGTTTTGAATGGAGGAGCTTTGACTTTGTTTTCTTCTGTTGACATGCTTTGGTCCTCCTTGTCATTAAAGTAAAATTCTATAGTTTGATTCTTTTTCTGGTTTTTGCTCATTTCCCCAGCCATTTACTTGACTTTTGAGCTCTTTGTCAAGGTAGTTCTCCGCTTGTAGTGGGGGTGGAGGGAATAGTCAGCCTCCTGATCTCCTCCCTCCCTACCCCCCCAGTAAGTGGGCCTAGAGCTCCAGAAACAGTGGCTGCAGCTACCTCTGCTGCTGCTGTGTTCCCTCCCCCCCGCCGCCCTGGAACTGGGGCCAGACCACTCTACTCTTCTTCATTGGTCTCACAGGCTTTTTCCACTGACCTTCCAATTTATCCTCAGCATTTTGGGGTCATGGAGTCTGGAAATCACCACACGTATGAGAGATTTAGTCTCCCCAAGGCCTACTCAAGTCCCCTCTGTGCATACATGGCCCACATTGGACTGCGCTCTGCCTCCTGCGTGGTGTGATATACACTTCCCAGCAACCTTCCATGCTATCTTTGACTGGAGATTTGCTTCACTCTGACCTTCTGTGAGTTCTGCAGCTCCAGAATTTGTTTAGAGCTATTTTTTTTACAGATATTTGACTGGGCTTGGTGGGAATGCTCTAGAAAGTTCTCACTGTTATTTGGCCATCTTGGCTCTGCCCTCCAATCTGATACATTTTCAAAAGATTAAAGAAATTATTCAGAGAGAAAAGGAAAACCCTGCCCTTTTCCAAGACAGGTTGATAGAGAGGCTATTAACAAATATAACAAATTTAGGTCCTGACTCTATGGAAGGGGCAGCAATCCTTAGCATGTATTTCATTAATCAATCTGCCCCAGATATTAGGAGGAAACTGCAGAAATTGACAATGGTACCCTAAATACCTCAAGCCCAATTACTGGAGATAGCCTTTGGAGTCTTCAACAACAGAGACTTAGCCAAAGCGGAGGAAAAAGAGCACGAAGACAGAGCACATGCTCAGTTCTTGGCTGCTGCCATAGGCAGGAAAAGACCTGAAGGTATTCCTGGTAACTTGGGTAGTGGTGAGACCTGCTTTCAATGCCACAAGGAGGGCCACTGGTCCAAAGAATGCCCCTCTAAGGCACCCCTCCAGAGGAAGCTCCCAGGACCGACTCCTCTGGGACCATGCCCAGTATGCAACCAGGCGGGACACTGGAGGAAGGATTGTTCCTGAGGTTGGAAGAGTGGTGGAGCCACCAGCACTACCCTGTCCTCCAGTCTTCTCAAGATTTGTTATGATGGGAGAGCCAAGTCCCACTTTCTCCATCTCTCTTGTTGAACCCTGGGCAAATATTGAGGTTGGAGGTAAGATTACTTGATTTATGATTGACACTGGGGCAACTTTCTCTGTTGTAACCAATTACTCTAGCTCTACTTGCCCCTCCTCCTTTCGAGTTATGGGCATAGAAGGGAAAACTAAGGGACGTTGAAAGACATATCCCCTCCCCTGCCTGTTTGAGGATGTTATTTGAACACTCCTTATCTGCTCTTGTCCCACCCCTTTGCTGGGAAGGGACCTGACAGTGAAATTGGGGAGTCAGTTTTCTCTAGTCAAACCTCCCATTTCCATTTTCCCTCTGTTTAGACCTCCCCATGTTCCCTTGGAGGTGTGGGGGACAGTTAAGGCAATTGTTTGGGATCAGGGAATTCCTGGGAGAGCTGCTCATGCTACTCTAGGCATTGTTTGCCTCAAGGATCCTAATGTGTTTCCCCATCATATTAAACCTGAGGCCTGGGAAGGACTACAACCTTTAACTGAAAAATTCCTTAGGTACAAAATTCTTGTCTCTTGTCAATCCCCATGCAATACTCCCATCCTTCCTGTAAAAAATCCTAATGGAGAATACCGAATGGTTCAAGATCTCAGGGCTGTAAATGAAGCTGTTATTCTAATACACCCCATAGTCCCCAACCCATATTCTATACTCACTCAAATCCTAGGGACACCCAATGGATCTCAAAAATGCCTTTTTTTTTTTTGTATACCTCTTCACGTAGATTCACAGTTTATTTTTGCCTTTGAATGGACTCTTTCTGGGGAATCAAGTCCATGCCAGCTAATATGGACAGTATTGCCCCAAAGGTTTTGAGATAGCCCTCATCTATTTGGCCAGGCTTTGAGAAGGGATTTAAGGGACCTGAAACTAGCAGATAGTAGCTTAATTCAGTATGTGGATGATATTCTTATCTGTAGCCCAACCCGGGAGGTGTCTTTGGCTGCTGCCACAAGAAGCTCTTAATTTCAGTCACTGGAGGCTATAGGGTCTCTTTGAACAAAGTCCAGATAGCATGCCAATCCAATGGGTAAGGTATCTGGGCCATGAACTCACACCCCCTTCTTGCTCCTTAACCTCTGAGAGAAAAAGGACAATCCTGTCTATCCCTGTTCCAGCCACTAAGAAACAGTTTTGAACTTTTCTAGGCATGGCTGGATGTTGTAGACTCTGGATTCCTGATTTTGTTTTTTTTTGCTAAACCCCTTTATGTTTCTGCTCAGGGTGCTGACTCAGACCAGGCTAAAGCTTTTGAGACTTTGAAAACTAAACCTAATCTAGAAAAACTGTTCACTTTGTATGTTGATGAAAGGAGAAGACCGGCTTTGGGAGTCTTAACCCATTCCTTAGGACCTGACCCCAGACCAGCTGATATTTTTATTTACTCAAAATATGCTTTCCTTGTTCTATGTGCCCATGGAGCAATCTGGAAAGAAAGGGGATATCTGATAGAAAACAAAACTCCCTTATCAAACATGTCCTTCTGTGTTTTGGTCTTGCCATAATCTACTTTAACCCTCTCCAGGGGAATATACATATATATATATATATATATATATATATATATATATATACATATAACTTTCTCTTTCTTGTGAAACTGTTTCCTTTTGAATTGGCTGTGATAGTGTTAATCCTTTTCCTCCACCTCTGAAAGTGAGAGGATAACTCCTTGGTCAAACTGGGAAACTCATTAGGCAGGGGGAGGGGAGTCCAAGATTGTTGTGTATGCCACTCACACCCACTGGGCTACTCTCTCTCACCTCCTGCCACAGGCCATTTTGGAGAAAGCTCCCCTCCCCAATACGACTTCCTCAGAGGTCTTGCTACCCCTTTTATGTTGGCCACCTCTCTATGGGCTGTTTTTTCCACCACAACACCTTGCTTACAAGTGTATCCGGAACTTTACATCCACCAGCTGTAGCAATCATTCCAAGGGAGCATTTCCTATTTGCACCTTTGACTGCATCCCTCTCCCTACTCTCCTACTGGGTTTCATCTTTTTAAGTTTTACTCCTAAGTTAAGGCACAATGCCAGAGCTCCTTCTAGTTACAATACTCTTATTGATCTCTTAAAGACACCCCTCTCAACTGGGAACCTAATGTGCAACTATTCTGATCCTTGGGGCACCCAAACTCGGACCATAATAACATCAGTGCCCCCAAATCTTCTTCATGGGAATCCTGGCTTCTTTCTATACTTGCCCCTACTCTTATTCCTCTACTGACTATAATCCTTTTGTTCCTGTTTGGTCCTTGTTTGCTTTACATGCTTGCCAAGTTTGTCTTTTCCAGAGTGCAAGCCATCAACTTTCAGATGACAACTTAGGCTATGTACCCCTTGAACAGGACCCAGAGAGGCAGGGACAGCTCTAAGCCCCTTGCCAGCAGGAAGAGGTTTTAGAACTGAGACCTTCGCCTCTTACCACAAAAGAATTTGGGTCCCATCTGTTTGAGGGGGGAATGATGGGGTACAAGTTCCATCTGAGTTCTGAGTTCTTGGAATTTAAATCTAGCAGATCTGCAGACGGAAAGTGAATAGTTAGTCAAGAGTGATGAAGGCCTGTACCATTGTGGGCAGCTGTGAGTGGAAAGGTGGGGATATATAAGGGGAATGTGAAGACAGAAACAACCAGATCTGGCAAGCCATCAGATATATGGGATGAATGGTTGAAAGCTGGAGTGACTGGGAGCTTGGTGACATCCTAGACAGTAACAGGGAAATTCTGAAGAAAGGAAGGTTGGAAGGTTGGGTGGGAGGGGAAGATAATCCATGCTTACGGTATTCATGTTTTTTGTTTTCTGGTGAAACTCCAGATATCCCTAGTTCATAATTTTTATCGTTTAAAATCTATACAGAAATCAGTACCAGGTATTGATGGTGCAATATACATCTTAAGTCTTTTTCATAAAACACTAAGACTTGTTAATGAATGGAAGAGTCACTAATGTTTAGCCTTGTTCTCAGATGCTTGGTTTTGTCAGGTAAACTGTAAAATTGCAATTCCCCACCCCCCAATATCATAACATGAGTCAAGGTGTCTGCTGTCTACTGAAGTCTCAAATTCTTAATTAAGTGGAACTATTTTTCTCATTCTAACCATATTTGATATTGAAAATACAGATAAAACAAGCTATTATTTTGATGAAATTTAAGATTTAAAGAACAAGAACCAACTCTGTATTCTATATTAGTCATTTGAGATATCTTAGATCTATCCATAATGACCTACATATATAGCTAATACAAAGGCATTTTGGGGGCGGAGGTGCTGAAATGATTTTTCTGTTTCCGGTATGTGGTGAGACAGCTTGCTTCTGACTAGTGCAGTGACTCAGCGACTCTACTGTGTGGAATTAATTACCTATCCTATGCAAAGTGTGTTAAGGCAACTGTGGTCCTATCACATATGTCAGGAAATCCAGAGGTAAAATACCCACAGTAATCAGTCTGACGTGTGATAAAAGGAAAGTTAAACCGGTTTCCCTCTAAATATAAGTACACTACCAAAGACTGTTTTGGTAAGATGCAAGATTTTTGGTTGTTCCAAGAAAGGAATAAAACTTACACTAAAGTCTATGCAGTCAGGTGATGCATTGGATAGTGCACTATAGAGTCTGGAAGATCCGAGTTCAAATCTGTCCCCACATGCTTCCTCTCAATGTGACCCTGGGTAAGTCATTTGACCTCCGCTTGCCTCAGTTTCCTCAGTTGTGAAATTGGAATAACAGTAGCACCTACCTCCCAGTGTTATTGTGAGGAGTAAATGAGAATAAAATTTGTAAAGCACTTAGCACAATGCCTGACATACAGTAAATGCTATATAGATATTGGCTACTGTTATCTCAATGCAGGGCCCATAGATTTTATCTTGGTTTCTAGGCTGGCCTAAGGTCTGGCAGGTCTCACCAGCCCGAATAGGCTTTCTAAGTTCAGGTTTGCCTAATAAATCACCATCATCTGAGCCCTAGCCTAGCTAAATCCAGAGATACTTATTCCTGGAAGATGAGAGAGAGTTTCTACAATGCCAAAAATATTGAAGAAATAGTAGAAAAATGTGGAGTTGGGTTATATGATAAGGAAATTAAGATAGTCCAAATGTATAGGCCAAGAGCAATTATGTGAGTTGTAGTGAGAACTCTGAGCTCATCTCACTCATCAAGGAGGGATGAGCCCACAGTGAACAATTTAGTTGATTATATAATGTCCCAGTTAAAACATGAAATCATGTCAAATTAGCTCAGTTTCTGGAGAAACCACATGAAAATTCAGCATGAAGGTAACATGACCTTATTGATGCTTTGTTTCTAGAAATAGCAAATAGAATGGTACAGTTGTGGAATTCTACAATGAAAGTTACTCGAGTATTTTCACTACCAAAGAAGAGTCATTTGGCATTAACCTGTTACATCCTGTTCTTTGTGGGCAAGGAAAATCTAAGCAGTAATTCTTGGGCGTATGTTCTGAATGTGACAGGTTCTGTCAACACCCCAAACTGAAGTATAGTTACTAGAACATACACACACATCCCCTTTGTAAGGAGTGACTTTCATCACTTTTCAAGAAGACAATTTGTAATGTTAATTAGATTTTTTGGGCCCATTAATAGTCCTTAAGTACCTTTTATTGATTTTCTAATGAGGCATTGGTTCTCAAGGGTTTTGATGCCCTCTGGCTCTGAAAAGTATATAAGGTTTTACTTGGGGCTTACTCATTGGAAATGTTTGTTTGGCCAGATGAGACTCTGGGTAGCCACTGAGGAACCCTCCTCCTCCCCTAGCTTTGAAAACCCAGATGTTGGTACTTCTCTCTCTGGTAACTATGTTTGTATGGACAGACAGTTGAATCTGTCTGTTGATCTGTGATGTATGTATTGCTTACGGTCAGACAGTTGGAAGCCCTGTCGATTATTTCTTTGTATTTTCTCTGAAGTTCAGGGTGCTGACTTTTTCCCCTGAACTAAGTGAATGTGCTTGATTAAAATGATTGTTGACCCCTCAAAAGTTGCTTTCCTTTTAGAAAAGCAGATCTAAGAATCTGTTCAGCAGGCCCTCCTGTGTATGTCGGGGTCCTTGCTGACACATTTTAAAATTACTTGAAACCATACAATTTTAGGTATGATTTGGAGTCCAAGGAACTAGAATCCTGGACCTGCTACTTCCTACTGGTGTGACTTTAGACAGCACAACTGCCTGAGGACTCAGTTTCCCCATCTGTAGAAGGGTAGGAAGATGGGACTTGGATTATATGGTCTACTAATAATGTAGACTCTACTATTTGAAGTAGCCCATTCTATTTACGAATTTCTCCATTTATTAGTTTTTCCTTAGGTTGAACCCAAATCTGTATGCCTGTAGTTTCCATCTATGAATCCCTAGTTTTGTGTTCTAAAACTACATACATATATATGTATATTAGACACATATATGTATATATGCATCTGTATATATACATACAAATGTGTCTATGTATACATGCACATACACAAAATATCTCTTGTGTGAGACAGACCTTCAGATAGTTTCAGACAGCAATGAATCCTGAGTTTCTTTAACAGTTGCCCCCCTTTCTGGTTTTCAGACATCATCCTGGATCCACCACCTCTAGACACATTTCAGTTCGCCAAACTACTGTATATATATTTCTATGTTCAAAAACTAGGAAAGGAAAAAAAAAAAAGACGCTTTACAAAGTCAGTTATAAAATCCATTAGAAGGTTGTTACAGCTTCATTAAGAATCCCATTCATCGTGAAAGTGAAGGAAATAAGTAAGAGAAACTATATTACCTTCCTTGGTCCTGTTTTTATTTGTAAAATGAGAGAGTTAGGCTGCTGTCCCTTTCAGACTGAAAGCAATAGTCTTGTGATCTTATAATATACTAGGTGGTTACCAGGAAAAACTTTTCCTAATTGGAAGAGAAGAGGCATGTTCTATGAATGTATGCTGCCTTTGCTTTGAATAAGTTTTATCTCCTCTGGTGACACTGACCATATCACATCCCCAGCTATTCTTTCTAGCTGTATCTGTACCTTCTTCCACAAATTCCTCTCTCGCTTGCCTCCAGGTCCTGGAAACAGGGTCAGAATACTCTTTGCTCCCCTTTGTCATTTCTAGATTCTCTGTTTGTCTCAATCACCCAGTAACCTTCTTTCCTTTCAAGTCCACTCCATCAGAATTTTCCTCCCAAACAAAATTATGATGGCTGTAATGAACTGAGTTCCAAGTCATTTTCCTTTCTGAAGGAGTTTAGCATCTGGTTTACCAGTTTTCTCTCCTCCCCCAACTCTTGCCTTTATACTTTGTTGTTGTTGTGCAGTTGTGTTCAATACTTCATGACACTGTGGACACTGTGGCATAGTATGCCAGGCCATTCTGACAGGAGGGGCTCATCTTCCGATGGTACATCTTTTAGTATTTTAATACTGTCCATGGGGTTTTTTTTGGTGAAGATGCTGGAATGGTTTGTCATTTCTGTCTTTAGTGGATCACCTTTTATCAGAACTCTCCACTATGGCCTCTCCTGGATCACTGCCTTGTGACAGAGAGCATTCATCTAGCTCAGTGAAACTGAGTTATGCCATTCAGGGTTAACCTTGTACTAGGGGACTTTAATATATACATAGATATCACTCAAACTCCTTACCTTCTCAAACCCATGACCTACTTTTAAACTTTGCCACATATAGGGATGGCCACACACTAGATCTCTCCATTACCCACAAGTGTTCCACTTCTGTAATTAGACTGTCTGACATTCCCTTATCTAACATAACCTCTTATTGTTCAAACTCTCTATGCCTTCTAAACTTAATCATCACTCTTATTGAGAAATTCAGGGTCTCCACCCCTAAGTACTTTCTCAGGACATTGTCTTTACACTGACTTTGCTTTGCTTCCCTTCCAGTCTTAACCCAACAGGTAGTCATTTCAACCCCCTGGTTTTCTCTGCGTTCCTACACATTCCTTAAATCTCTTGACTCTTTGTCCTGTACTTGTTCTTTTCTTGCCAGACCTCAGCCCTGGATTGCTCCTACAATCTGTTTCTCTACTCCACCCAACTGAGGGGCTTTTGACTAGAACTGAAGGAAATCTTACAGCCATATTGCCTGGTTGGTTATTCACTTGCTTCAATCATGTGTGACTCTTGGTGACTCCATTTGGGGTTTTCTTGGCAGAGATCCTGGAGTGGTTTGCCATTTCCTTCTCCAGCTCATTTTACAGATGAGGAAACTCATCTGTACATCTACAGATGAGGCAAACTGGGTGAAGTGACTTGTCCAGGATCATGCAGCTAGTAAATGTCTGAGTACAAATTTGAACTCAGGAAGATGAGTCTTCCTGACTCCAAGCCTAGTACTCTATGTACTAGGTGCCACCTAGCCGCTCCCTACTGACTGGACAAATTACAAATTCATATTATCCAACAAACTGGACCCTTATTGCAACAAAGCAGTAATTTTATTCCTCTCTAATTGATTTCCTATCTCACTCCTCACAATAGTTATTCCAAACTTTCTCTTCCCTCCTCTAGCCACCCCCACCTCTTTCCCATCCTCATCCTTACCTCCTTGATTAAAGAATTCAACTCCTACAAGAAAATTGAGACCTTTCAATGAGTGCGCCCTCTTCTCTCCATCTCAGAATCTCACATCTCCTGCTCTCTCCTCTTTTCTTCTAGTCTCTGACGAAGGGGAGCCAACGTCAACCATTCTACACATCTTCTTCAGCATTTTGCACTCTCAATCAACTCACTCTTGAATCTCTGACCTCTCCCTATCAATGAATTCCTTTCCTACTGACCTCAAACATGCTTCAGTTTCCTTTTCCCTTATCCTTAAACGAACAAACAAAAAAAACCCTTCCTTAAACCCTATCATCTTCTCAAGTTATTGTTTTATATGTCTCATTTCTTTCCCAGTCAGAGTCCTAGGGGGAGAAAAAAGAAATCCAAAAAGCTATCTGTGCTTATCACCTCTACTTTCTCTCTGCTCCTTACCCCTTTGCAATCTAATTTCTGATCTCATCTCTGAACTGAAAACTGATCTCCCTGAAGCTGCCAACAATCTCTTAGTTGCCACATCTGATGATCTTTCCTTTCATCTTAACCCTTCTTAATCTCTCTGCATCATTTAGCACTGCTGATCCTATGTCCTTTATTGCTTTTCATAACTCTACTCTTTCCTAGTTCTCATTCTAACTATCTGAGGTCTCCTCAATCTCCCTTGTTGGTTTAGATTTCCCCTTCTCCCTTTCCCTCAATTAGAGGCAGTATCTAAGGTACTCTTTTCTTTTGTCAGTCTCACCAGAAACCAACATTTCGGCTGTCATCTCTATGGAGACAGGGAGGTAGGGAAGGAAATGAGGGTTTATTAGTACCTACTATGTGCCAGTACTAAATGCTTTCTCATTTGTTCCTCCAAATGACCTGTGCTCTGTCTATACTCTCTCATTGGATTCTCACAGCAACTTTTTGAGGTAGGGGAAAACAAAGGTTAAGTGTTTAAGCCCAGAATCATACAGGTAGTAACAGAAGCCAGATTTGAACTTTTTCCTGATTCCAGGTTCAGTGCTGTCCACTGTACCATTGAGCTGCCTCAGTACAGAGGAATTCCAGAGCTATATATCCAGCTATAGTCTTTCCTCTGAACTCCAGTCCCACATCACTAATTGACTATTGGATATTTCACACTTAAATATCTTATCTTATGATATCTTAAGCTCAACATGTCCAATGCTAAACTCATTATCTTTCTACCTAACTCCCATGCTTTTTTATTTATGTTAAATGCACCAACATTCTTCTAGTTTCCAAGGTTCAGAATGTTGGCATCATCCATGACCCCTAACTCTCTTTTATCCCACATATCCAAAAAGTTTAAAAATTTTACTATTTTTATCTTCACAATAGTTTTCTCATCCAACCCTTTCTCTTGATTATTGATTGATACTAAAGTAATCTAATGTTCTTCATTGTTTAGGGGACCTCCTTTAATGAATAAATAAAAATGATCTATGATTCACATATCACTTTTCATAAATGACACTATAACATTGTTTAAGAAGGTCTTGTGTCTGATACATACTGGCTATGTGACCCTGGGCAAGTCACTTACTTGTTCAGTGCTCTGAGAAACTCTCTAAAACTATAAGTTGAAGAGAAGGCGGCATTGACTTATATTTGAGAGAGAGTTTCCTCCACTGGGAGTTTCTTACCAATGAAATCATAGATGTCATCTTTTTGCTCAATTTTTAAACGTTTCCTGGGAATATTGTTCATGCTATTAATTATTTTCAGCTTATATTATAGTGTAAAGATAAATTTCAAATGAGTTTTGCATTATCTTAAAGCTTTAATTTGAATAAAATCCAAATTAATGAGGTAATTTGGTCCATAGTTTTTATTTTCTGTTTTCACTCTCTCTAGTTTAGGTATCAGAACCACACCTGAATTCAGTCAGTAGATTGATGTAGCCATACCTAATAATTTCGCAAACTCATTTCTTGCTGAGAGGGAGATAGTTTCTTGGTATTGGGGATGGAGACATTCCAAAGCTCCTAAGACAGAGATTCTGTTCTGACTTTGTGGGTCAACATCTGGTACCCCTATCTGTGCCCCATCTATTCCCACCAGGCAGTTAAATAGTAAATAGTAAGTAATAAATGGTAAGTAAGTGGTAAGTACATAAATAGTAAACTGGGAAGCCAAACTATTAAATAGCTAAGGTGGCTAGCTGAACTGTTCTTAGCACTATTAAAAATCTGGAAGTAATAATTATAGCTATATGGAATGGTCTCTCTCTCTATTGTCTCATTGAATCCCTGGAATAACTTTATGAGAGATAGGTACTATAGATGTAATGATTCCCATGTTATGGAAGGAGAAATTGAGGTTCAGAATGACTCAGTGCTTCATTGATACAGCCAGTAGGGATCTGAGACAAGATCTAAATTCTGCTCTCACCTGACTCTAGGATCACTGTGCTTTCTATTACCCTGCAATTCCACTCGTTTTTTTTTGGACTCCTCTTGTGATTTCATTGTCAGAGGGAATAGATCAGCATATGCTTTGTAACTAACATAGTTTTAGAGAATAGTTTGGGGGCATTGAGAGATTAGCAACTTTGCCTGTGGTCAAATAGTCAGTGTATATTCAAGGTAGGATTTGATCCCTGCCTAACTCTAAGATCAGTATTTTATCCACTATACCATTTTGCCTCTTGCTAGTTCAGTTACCATACTCAGATTTTCTTGTCTATTGTCTGTCTGTATGTCCTCTTAATCTGGGCTCCTAGGTCGTTGCAGTAGATTGAGCACCAGGTTTATCGTCAGGAACAACCGGGGCTCAGAAATTTTTAAAAATAATTTTTATTTGTTTTTTACATTTTTTTTTTTTTGGTGAGGCAATCAGGCTTAAGTGACTTACCCAACATCACACAGCTAGTAAGGATCAAATGCCTGAGATCAGATTTGAACTGGGATCCTCCTGAATCCAGGACTGGTATTCTTTCACCGTGCCACCTAAATACTTGCTAGCTCTGTGACTCTAGCTAGTCACTTAGCCACTGCCTATCTAGTTTCCTCAGCTGTAAAATGGGGATAATAATAGCACCTACCTCCCAGAGCTGTTGTGAGGATCAAGTGAGATAATATTTGTAAAGCACTTAGCATTGTACTTGGCTTAATAAATGCTTATTCCTTTCTCCCTTCCCTGTAATCCATATAAGAGATTTTAGTCATTTTTTCAGTCATGTCCGACTTTTCACGACCACATTTAGGGTTTTCTTGGCAAAGAAACTGCAATGATTTGCCATTTCCTTCTCCAGCTCATTTTACAGCTGAGGAAACTGAATAGGTAATCTGGTCCATCCAGATGTCCAGAACTACAACTTTGGGTTGACATGATTGAATATAATCTTGGGAGTATCTCTCAAAAATCTTTCTCTTCAACTCTTTGTTTCTATTCGATGTCTCCCTTGGGGACTTCAGAAATTTGACCTATTTTCATGAATTATGTTAAGTTCCCGGCCCAAATTTCCAGAAGAGAATTCCTGTTCTACACAGAGAACTTTGAGTGTCGATGTTATGTTATAGACCAAATAGGAGCTGGAGCTTAGGCATGTTAGAGGACCAAACCATGACGAGGAAGAGTATGTGTAAAATGAAGTGACTAGTCTTAATGGTCCCTAACTAGTGCTAAATCCATGATCCTAGAAGTCTGTGTTGCCATATCAGTTCCTAAGCGAGGTGGGACTTATCATAGGTGAAAGGAGAATTGCTGTTACTACCTGTGAGCTCAGGTGCAAATTCTTTTCTGTTTCTCACTTTTGGTTGGAAAATTAAGTCTGTCCTGTATTCAGTATATTGTTAGCCTGAAGGCTTGCAAGGAAACTAAGGTTCCTTATACCTTTTCTTCAAATAATGATATATAAGCTCATCTCTGATGTTCTCAGAGTAAAGGTATAGGCCTAGCAGGATTGAATGAACCATGTCTATTTAAACCCATGGCTGGGGATCATTTTAGGCTAGATGTGATTCAGGTTGGTCCCATGGACTTAGCTCAGAACTGGAATGAAATGAGACACTTGTAGTCTACCCAACATTTAACAAAAAAGAAGTTTCTCAACAACAGCATGGAGGATAAACTTGGTAAGGACAGGGTGCTGGCTGTGGTGGACACAGATGCCCTTATGTCTGTCTGGAAATATGTCTGTCTAGAAGGTATGTTAAGGCACAAGGTTTGTTGACTCATTTAACCAACTCCTTCTGGACTGACATAATGCCACTAGCCCTAGTCCCTTGTACTAATCAAGTCTCAGTGACAGCTCCCCTCCCTTTTAGAGAATAACTAGCTCTGCTTATTGGGGAGAGACTTCAGTAGATCTTACTCCTCTCTCATGGGACTGGGGGTTAATGCTGTATGCTTTAATGGTAATTGCTGCTTATACTTGGACAGTGAGGTTAAATCATGTAGTCTGGTATGCGATTCAAAGTAAGAAATGATGAAAAGGACATTTTTAGGACTCCTGAGTAGGTCAAAATCTCTAAAGATTTCTGGAACTGATCTTATGTCTTGGGACAGATAGAAGAATCATACCACCAAAATCAAGATACCAAATCAAATGTTCATGCCAGTGAAGAATACCTTGGGGCTTAGTATTCTCTTGATGGTGATATAGAAACCTGAAGGACATGAGATTAACCAGAAAAAAATATGCTGACCTATTATTGATCCCATCCCTGCTGCAAACAATGAAAAAAAGCTACATTTCTTTCTACCATTTGAAGTATCAAAATAGTGACCACCATTTTGGGGAGAGTGTCAAACCACTTCAAAGAGGGACATCTGACCAATTTCTGCATCTAAATAATTGCTCCCACAATACTTAATAGACCCGATGATGATAGAATTACTGATTATGTGGTTTATTCTGAGTGTGTGGATAAAACTGGCCAAAGAAACATGACACCTAGAGTCATCTGAGTGGAGTAACCATTTGATTTAACATAGGACCAGACATCACAGAGCCTCTCATTAATTTTCCTTCTCTAAGGATGTGAGTTTGTGTGTTGGGGAGAGGGGAAGTTCAGTGACTGTTTTTCCCAGTGGTGCACAAATTAGCTGGAAAGAACCAATTGTTATATTTTCAGTGTGAGCATTTGTACCTTAGAAATGGGCAAACATTACAAATCAGGGCTTGAATTTTTGGTTTCTTAATTGTCTAGACTTAAGGAAGCAATGGAGAAAATGATAGTGATGCTGTTAAACTTAATAATGTGTCCTGTACACTTTTCTTTTGTTTCAGAAAGCTGGGTGTTAATTTTGGAAAGCTGGTTGTTAAACATTTGCCAGTGTCCCATTGCAGTATCCTATAAGACCCTAAAACTGCTCATAGCACTTCATTTAGCACCTCTCCCAACATGTATTATTTATTAATGGGCATTATAGTAATTTATGTGTTTGTGATCAACTTCATGGCCTATCTTGTCTAAAATTTACATTTCTTAAAGCTACTTGTAGCCGTGTGGGTAGTAGGTATTTAATAAGTGTTGAATTGACTAGTATTGACTTTCAGTTCCCTAGTTGAGCTTTTTTTTTTGTTACTCCATTTCCCAAAACTGAGGTTCTCAAAGTTATTTGATCTACTGCCTGCTTTTCAAAAAAAAAAAAAAAAATCTGGCCACTTGGAAATCTACTTTCTTTAACCCTTTAATGGTTTTTTAAAAATTGGCATAATATAAAAAATGTAAGATATTTTTTAAAAAAAGACCTTAAATTTAATAATTTATTGTAAATTTGTGTTTTTCTTCTACACTAAAATTTTGATGACACAATATTGCTTCATGTAATTGTAAAATATTGTATTGTAAAAAAGTCATCACACACACATATTCCTGCCTATGTGTGCTGGGCTTCCCAACAATGTGTGATATGCTCGCCTGCCAACACTTGCTTCTTAAAACCTGTTGGTGTACTTGACCACTGGTTGATGAAGATTGCATTTTGTCTATTTGTTTGGAAAATAATGTAATCACTATGACTTTAACTCTTTTACACAACAGATGAAACTTGTACAAATGGTTTTTCAAAATTTTCCTCTTTTCTCCTCTTTCCATTTGCTTCCACTGCTCCTTTATTTTTAATTAATGCCCCCCCAATCATACCTGAGGCTGCTGTTTCCCCCGTGCTTTTTTCCAGTGTCCCCCTGGGGGGTGGTATCACCAACTTTGGGAACTTTAACAGGGAGCTCAGTCAATTTAATCTCTGTACACATAATTTTGCTGACCTGTTCATGTACATAAATTAAAGAGGCTAAATTGGAAATTGAAACTAACCTATGAAAGCAACAGAGAAATGCATAGTAGCTATGATGAGGCAATTTAAAATAAGGAATGTGAAATAGAATTGGGGCAAAATAAATCATCAAAGAAATGTCACGAATGAACAAGAGGATGGGTTGGTCATGGACAGAGAGAGCCAAGAATAACTGATAAGCAACCTGTGTATTCCTTTGATATTCTTACTAGGTCAAGAGAAGGCAAAGAAAGTCCCTAATTTATTGTGATGAGTTTATGGAACAATATGGAAAATATGTGCAAAGGATGGAGAAGTATGTGTTTGGAGGAAATACTCATATGAATGAGATCGCAGATTCATGTGAGTAAATAGTAAATGATTCATGCACTGTCTCTCCTCCTAATTTCTTTACTCTTCTATCCCCCAAGAAATAATGTTCTTTTTTTAAATGATCATAACAAATGAACATTGGTTATGATAATCAAATGTTGATCAGTCATATAGTGAATGAATTTTAAAAAATATTTAGTAAGCACTTACTTTATGCTAAACATTATGCTAAGAGATGGGGATATAAATGCAAAAGCATAGGGAGTGGTAGCTAGGGAGGGACACTTTATTCTTGGATGTTATATGGATTGTGAGTGGGACAATAGGAGGGCAGATTGATACACTCCATCGAGAAACAATGGCAGAGTTGGTTTGATTGTGGTTCATAATTCTAAATGGAGAGGTGGGGTGAAAAAAAGAGTACAAGTGCAGAGGCAAGGTGGTCATGGAAAAGATGGCTGGAGAGTGGGGAGTGAAGTGAGAAGTGATATATGTAGAACCCACATACTGCCTTTGCACCCATGAAATGTTGAAACACATAGAGGAAGTCTTGTATGTTGGGTTGATCTTCTATGAAAGATTGATGGTAGGACATGGAAAAGGAGATGGGAATGGGTTGCAATCTATGCCATTGAAGGGAGTAATACTCATACTGATGAGATCATGGAGTCATTGATGTGGGGAGAATCTATTCATCTATCCATGTATCCATCTATCTATCTATATCAAATGTTGTACATTTGATATAGATAGATAGATTTATTATGTACCAATAAATGGTTAACTATGGATGATTTCAGACTCTTAGCATTCAGTAAGTAAAGAACCAAAGTTTGTCCACTGCTTCTAGGAAGTATAGTTGGGTCCTGGTTAGTGTGAATGATGAATCCACTGCAGTGGTTGCAAGTATTAAAATTTGCACTATTTGAAGTTATAATTATGTAAAATATGATAATTGGTTCAAACTTATGGAAACATGAAATGCAAATCTGAATAATGAGATCACTTAAGGGTTTCACACTAATCTGACTATAATTTCCAAACTGAGAGACTAGGTTTCAAGGTCCCTTTTCATGTTGAGAATATTGGTTTAGTGAGAAATGGAATAGCTTCACTTTATTTTTTGGAATCCTCATGGTAATTGTTGTCCTCAAAAGATTTTTGTGAAGCCATGGTTGGAGACTTCACATTTCTATAGAAATCAGAAAGAAATTATCTATTTCAATTGTGCATGAAAATACAATGAACTTTCTTTATTTTTAATATATAATTTATTTATTTTTCAGTTTTCAACATTCACCTCCACAAGAATTTGAATTCAAAATTTCCTCCCCATCTCTCCTCTCCCCACCCCACACCCCAGGACAGCATGTACCCCATCCACTCCTTCTTCTAGTCTGTCCTCCATTCTATTATTCACTCTTCTTCCATCACCCTTTCATTCTCTTTTCCTGTAGGGCAAAATAAATTTCTATACTCCATTGCCTGTATACCTTAATTTTCAGTTGCCTGCTGAAACAATTTTTAACATTCATTCTTAAAGCTTTGAGTTCCATATTCTCTCTATCCCTCCCTCCCCATCTACCCTCATTAAGAACATAAGCAATTCAATATAGGTCATACATGTATAACAATGCAAAGCACTTTCATAACAGTTATGTTGTAAATTTCCCTCTGTCCTATCCTGCCCTCCATTTATTCCATTCTCTCCCTTGACTTGTCCTCCCACAATAGCGTTTGCTTCTGACTGTCTCTTTCCCCAATTTGCTGCTTTTTCTCTTCTCTTCCCTCTCCTATCCCCTTTCCTCTTGCATTTCTGCAGGGTAAAATAGATTCCCATATGTAATGGAGTGTGTATTATTCCCTCCTTAAGCCAAATCCCATGAGAGTAAAGTTCAATTATTTCCTTTCATCTCCCCCCCTTCCCCTCCATTGTAAAAGTTCTTTCTTCCCTCTTTTATGTGAGATGATTTACTACATTCTACCTCTCCCTTTCTCTTACTCCTAGTATGTTCCATTCAACAATAAATTTTATTTTTTTTAGATATTCTCCCTTCATATTCAGCTCACCCTGTGCCCTCTGTCTATGTGTTCTAGAATATCAGGGTAGTTTTCCTTGATTAATTTCTTGGAAGATGATGTCTAGGCTCTTTTTTTTATCATAGTTTTCAGGTAGACCAATAATTTTAAAATTATCTCTCCTGGATCTATTTTCCAGGTCGGTTGTTTTTCCCATGAGTTATGTCACATTGTCTTCTATTCTTTCATTCCTTTGGTTTTGTTTTGTAATTTCTTGGTTTCTCATAAAGTCATTAGCTTCTATCTGCTCCATTTTAATTTTTAAAGAACTATTTTCTTCAGTGAGCTTTTGAATCTCCTTTTCCATTTGTCCCATTCTGCTTTTTAAAACATTCCTCTCCTCATTGGCTTTTTGGACCTCTTATGGCATTTGGGTTAGTCTATTTTTAAAGGTGTTATTTTCTTTAGCATTTTTTTTGGGTCTCCTTAGCAAGCTGTTGACTTCCTTTTCATGATTTTCTTGCATCACTCTCATTTCTCTTCCCAATTTTTCCTCCACCTCTCTTACTTGATTTTCAAAATCCTTTTTGAGCTCTTCCATGACTTGAGACTATTGCATATTTTATTTTGGAGGTTTTGGATGTAGAAGCCTTGACTTTGATGTCTTCTTCTGATGGTATACTTTGTCCTTCTTCATCTGAAAGGATGGAAGAAAATACCTTTTCACCAAGAGAGTAACCTTCCATAGTCTTATTTTTTTCCCCTTTTTTTGGGCCTGGTGCTATAGACCTTTCCTGTCGATCTTCCAGGCTATCTTGGGCTGAAAATCGGTTTCACTCTGTCAATTTGTGGCTTCGGCTGCTCTAGAATTTGTTTAGAGTCATTTTTTACAGGTATTTTATGGGCTGTGGGGGGAGAGCTAGAGCAGGTCTGTCCTTCTACTCTACCCTCTTGGCTCCAACCCTCAATGCAATGAACTTTCAAAGGGAAAATGCTAACCTGAGGACTTGTTGACCATTCAGCACTGAATGATAGATAGGTTTTAATGGCTAAAGTGATTTGAGGGTATTTGTACCACCTTCCAGTCTCTTTGGAATTGAATGTTGATGAAAAGTCTCATCTTCAAGGAAAGACAGAAATCTCTTGTGCATTAACAAATTCTGTTCTATAGAATCTGAGATTTGAAAGGAACCTTAGGCCAACTAGTCCAACTTTCCTCCTAATGCAGCAATCTTCTTTGAAGCATCCTTGACAGGTGGTCATCCAACTTCTTCTTGCCTGTGCCCAGTAGCTTGAATGGAGGCTGCTTCCTCGTTGGATGGTTGTGGTAGGTTAATTGAAAGTCCTTTATTCTCTTGAACAGCAAACTACAGAAGCAGTGCCATTAAGTGGACAGAACTTTATATCTTGGGTCAAGAAGACCTCTGACATTTACTGTGTTACCCTGAACAAATATCTAAGCTTCAATTTTATTAAAAGAAAAAGGTAATAATATTACCTATTTTTGCCAGTATTGTCTTCAGGTTAAGTCAAGCCAATAAGTATTTTGTAAGTACCTACTATGTGCCAGGTGCTTTATTAAGTACAGAGGGTACAAAGAAGGGCAAAAAAAGCCCCTGCTCTCAAAGTTCTCTTAAGCAATTCACATTCTAATAGGGGAAGTGATAAACAGCTATCTCCAAAACAAGATATTTATGAGATGTAATCCCAGAGGGAAGATATTATCTTTGAAGATTGAGATTTGAAAAACGTCATGGAAGCCACGAGGCAGAGATTAGGGGGAAGGCAAGACTTCCAGGAATGGGAGACAACCAATAAAAAGGCCTAGTTTAGGGAATGTGTCCATGCAAGGAGCAGCAGAAGACCAGTGTCTTTGGATTGAACAGAACCTGGAGGTGAGTAAAGTGTTGGGAGACTGGAAAAATAGGGATGAGTGGGTAATGAAGGGCTTTAAAAGATTCAATAGAGGATTTTATATTTAATCTTGAAGGTAATGGGTAGTGTTTATTAGGTGCTATGTGTGTGTATATCTGTGTGTGTGTGTGTGTGTGTGTGTGTGTGAGAGAGAGAGAGAGAGAGAGAGAGAGAGAAAGTAAGAAAGAAAGAGAAAGAGAGAGAGAGAGAGAGAGAGAGAGAAAGTAAGAAAGAAAGAGAAAGAGAGAGAGAGAGAAAGAGAGTGAGAAAGACAGACAGAGACAGAAATAGAGAGAGACCTGGTCAGGATTGGACTTTAAGAAGATCAATTTGATGACTGAAGTTGTCATGGGGTTCAATTGAGATTATGTATGGAGCTCTGTGTAAATGTCTATTATTTTCATTAACTTCACTGAGATTCCTAACCATTGATCAAAGTTCTATGCTCTGAAGTAACATAGGATAAGTCTACTCAAATAGGATGTCTTCTCAATAATGATGAATTTGAAGATTGCTTTCATACACTCCTTATCCACAAGTCATCTTTGTCTCTGTCTCTTTCTATGTCTGTGTCTCCTTCTCTGTCTTTCCTTCTGTTCTCTCTGTCTCTCTGTCTTTTTTCCATCTGTCTCTCTTTGTCCTTCATGTCTCTTTTTGTCATCTATTTCCAATTTTTTTTAGTTGTCTGCTTATTAATTACACCTCCCGGTAGAGGTTTAAGTTCCTCAAGAGCAGAGGCAGCAGTCTTTTTGCCTTTGTCTTGCCTAAAACTAGGTGACACAATGGATAGAGTACCAGGTCTGAAGTCAGGAAGACTCATCTTCCTGAATTCAAATCTGATTTTAGACTCTTAACTAGCTATGTGGCCCTGGATAAGTCACTTAACCCTGTTTGCCTCAGTTTCCTCATCTGTAAAATGAGCTGGAGAAGAAAATGGCAAATCACCCAAGTATCTTTGCCAAGAAAACCCCAAATGGAGTCATAGTCAAACAGGACTGAAACAAATAGCAACCTTGCCTATAGTAAATACTTAATAAGTGTTGAATTAGATTGTTGAACAAATGAATGACCTTAGGGGTACAATCTGTATCTGACTTCCTTTTCATGACTCTTAGGATGTCACCATGTACATATAAATGTTCGTTATATCACACTAAACTATTCTTCCCCTAGAGGGAAACTGCCCTGGGGTCAGGCAGATTCTGGCATTGTCCCACACATTCACCATACTCTTTCTTGCCTCTTCACTTTTGGTTATATAGTCTTCCTCCATCTAGAGAGCTTCCTTCTTCTCTTTCATTGATCCAAATCCTTCTCATCTTTCTGCATGCATCTCAAGAACCTCCTCCATGAAGGGTTCCCTGATTATCCCTGATAAAAGGCTCCTGTCTGGTTTATAGTCTAGGAGGGTTTCCGATTACTCAATCTTCCAGCAAGCTTATCTGATTCTGGACCCTGTTATTTCAGGGTTATTTCAGTTATTTCTCAACCAAGTAATATGTCTTGAGCTTGTGAATTAAACTTATCCATTTTCATGAATTGATTTGATCACAGGGGATCAAACTCAGGGGAAATTTTACCTCAGATTTGCCAACTAGCTGTTGCCTTCAGTAAGCTAATGGAAGTGATTTAAATGTTGGATGCTATGACAAGTTTACCAAATCATACCAGGTAGGTGGCTGCCTACTCTGTCGGTGTGTAGGCCACTTCACAGGGGCTTACATAATTCATCTGATCTGTTTCTGTAATGTGTCAACCTCACATCCCCCAAATTCAGATACAATTGGTTGTAATGACAATATATTTTTTGTGTTATAAGTGAATTTTTGTCTAATGACTTTGTGCAGCCAATTCCTAACTAAATATGCTGGAATTTTTTTAAAGGACCTTCCAAACGGAAGGCAGAAATGATGTATATGGAATAATTAAAGAAAAACTAATACTTATCAGCCACTTCTATTCATAAAGCCATATAAGCACAGAGAGGACCAGAAATGCAAAATTATGTAGCCCCAACTCTCCCTCTCCTTGTCCCTCCCTTCTCAGATAAAGAAACTGAGGCCCAGAGAGAAAAGTAGAACTCTGATCTGTTCTTTGTGGGTTCAATTAAATGAAAGAAGGAAGTGTTTGTGGGTCTTGAGGTAGAGTAATGCTGACTTCCAGTTCTTTCCCCCAAATCTTCCTCGTTTTACAAGTCATTGTCGAGAACACTAAACCACCATGGTGAACCAGGGGAATCCCAATAGGCAGCTGTTGCCTTCAAGCATGCTTTCGTTGGGTCACTGGTGAGGAGTTTTCTGGGACATCTTGGGGAGTAAATAAAGGGAAATGGGCCTGTCTGTAAGTAAACGAGCCAGTGTTCTCCAGACTGATAATTTATTTCCTTAGCAGTATAAGTAGAAATTTTGGAGCACACACACACATCAAAATGGACCCCTTTCACCTTTAATAGCAAATGTTTCAGAGGCAATCTGAGGCTATTTTTATATCAAAAGAAGATTAACAATGAAAGGAAAGGAGAGCCAACTCACATGCCCACAGTCTTCTCCATACTTGGCCTTTCCAACATTAGTATGTAAAGCACCCCTAAAATGTCAGAACAGGAAAGGACCTTCACAGGCATCTTAGTCTAGCCTCTCCATTTTACAGATGAGAAAACAGATCTTCAGAGATGAAATGATTCGTTCATTTATGCAACTTGTTGGTGGCAAGGCTAGGGTTAAAATTATTTTCTCTTGAGTCATCATTTTCTATCCCATGCCCCTCTTGGTCACTCTCTATTCTGTGCAGATTCTCTTATCATGAGGTGGGTGGTGCAGGTTGAATAAAATGTATTTATGCCTTTGTACAGAGTATGAAATCACTGCGGACTTTTTCTGTCCATTATATACCCAACATGTGGCCCAAAGGTAGTTTCAAGAGAGCACCAGATGCTAAATGACTAGGTTTATAGAGGAAATGAATGGGTGGATAGAGAGTAGCGGTAGTGGGTGCTGACTGCACCTCCAGTGAATATGGCAATAAAAGGAAGGGTAGAGATTGGATGCCAGCACGAAAGGGTTGTGGCACTGAGATTTTTTTTTTTTTAAGATAGGAGAGATTTATTTGAAGATTGAGAGGAAGGAATTTACAAAGGGGGAGTGAATGAAACCTCTAGTTAGAGCAGTCAGGTCTTAGGTTGTAAACTAGGATTCACTTCAGAGAAGAAGAAAAATAAACCTTTCAGAGCATCCTTTTACATAGAGATAGCTATTCTATTATGGAATTTCCATATTCGTTTAGTCATATTGGACATTTCCATTTTTTAATATCGGACCAAGAATCTCTTTATGGCGGGAGCTGCTGTCCCAGAATCATGGCTTCTCCATGTTGTGTAGGACTTCAGAGTTCATTTAGTTCAATCCACAAATAAACAAAGATTCCCACTATAACTTAACTGAAAAGTGGCCATCGCACCATGGTTCAACTGCCTTTCGAGGGAGCCATTTCATTTGGGAGTGGCTCTAGCTGTTACATTTCCCTATATCAAGCCTAAATGTGATTTCTCCAGGTACCACCCAAGGTTCCCTCATAGTTCAACCCTCTTGAGGCTAAGAAGAACCATTCTAAACCCCCTCCCCTATAGCAGCCTTTCTTATATTTGGAGTCAGCTCTTTTGTTCTCTGTCTCTGATTAAACATCCTTAATTCCTTCACTGATCCTCCTGTGGCATAATCTTGAGACCCTTCACCAGTCCTAATCACCTTTTTCTCAATGTGCTCCAGTTTATTAATATTCTTCCTAAAATGTGGCGTTCTAAACTGAGTAATGCTTTAGTTGTCATCTGTCCAGGAAAACTTATTAGGGACTGTGACCTCCCTAGCACAGATACTATTCTTCTCTTAATGCTTTCCAAGATCATAGTACCTCTCTTGGTTGCCAAAATGAATTCATATTGAGCTTGTGGTTCACTTAACTCTCCAGATATTTTTTTTTAAAAGATATGTTGACATATCTCCTCCATTTTGTATCTGTGAAATTTACTTTTTGAACCCAAGTTTAAGACTTCACATTTATCCTGATTACATCGTATCTTATTAGATTTGGTCCAATTTTTTAGCCAGTCAAGACCTTTGTCGATCTTGATTCTGTCACCTAGTGGGTTAGTTATCTTTCCCAGTTTTGTGTCATCTGCAAGTTTGATAAGCATGCCATCTGTGCCTTTTTCTAAGTCACTGATGCAATTGGTAACCAGCATAGGGAAAAGGACAGATCATTGGATTTTCCACAGGAAGTTACCCTCCAGGTTAATAGTCAACCGTTAATTAACAGCTATTTTTTGGCTCTGGTCTTTCAACAGGGTCTGAATCCATCTAAATTTGCTATTTTCTTGCCCCTATCTCTCTCTCTCTATTTTTTTTTTTTTTACAAAAAGTATCATGGGAGACTTTTGTCAGGTGCTTTGTTAAAATTGTCATACTGTAGCTTTAATAATACATTGTTATATTTCATTTTACCATAAGAACTTGAAAATAATAAAACTATTTCTTTTAAAAATGTTTATGATTCAGACCTTTTTCACTGACTTAGAATTGTCTGAATTGCCTACCTAGTGATACTTTATGTTGTAAATGTTTTAATTATCTTAATGCAGAGATGTCTTTACAAATAATTAAAAATAATTTTTTCTGAACTGTACTGATACTAATAGTAAAAGAAGACTATCAATAGTAAAAGAAGACTATCATAAATAACTTTAAAAAAGTGCACAATGCGTTCAGCATATTACGTCCTCATTTGCCCTGCTTATTATCTCTATGTCCCTCTGAATTTCCTTCTACTATTTTTTTTCTGGCACTTTTCGTACTTCATTGCTGTTCTTATCATTTTTTATACTTCTTATTTTTTTACATTGCTCTCACTGGCATTCCCAAATTACCAGTGCCCCCCCATAAAAAAATAAAAACCAACAAATGTAGCTAGGCAAAAGAAATCCACTCATTGGTCATATAAAAAAATGTCTACCTCCTTCTGCACCTCTAATCCATGCTGTCTCTGTTAGGGGATCGGTAGCATAATTCATTATCAGGCCTCTGTAGACATGCAAGATATTTATTGCTTGTTGATCAGAATTCTGAAGACTTTCCAAATTATTTATCTTTCCAATGTTGGAGTGATGGTATAAACTGATCACTTCACTCTGCCTAGTTCCTCAAATTTTCCCAATGTGGTATTGTATGTTTTATCATATTGTAGTATAATATTATTCCACTATATATCCATATATATATATATATGCATATAACACCTTAAAGCTTGTAAAACAGTTTACGTATATATTAGTTTGCTTGAGGTGAAATGCTTTGCAAACTCTAACTTGCTGTATAGAAGTTAGCAACATTATAGGAATGTAGTGTAATATTATTGTACTGTAATATGATGAAAAGGACAAGGTACCATTAGTACCTCAATGTACTTATATGAACATGTACAAAGTGAACTGGAGAATACTCTGTACAGCAATTCCAGCATTATAAAGACAAATAGCCTTGAAAGACTTAAGAATTCTGATGAATGCAATGCTAAATTAGAGGACCAATGATGAAGTGTGTGTGTGTGTATGTGTGTGTGTGTATATATATTCACACATATATGTATACATATCTACATATAGTTATACACACATGTACTTATATATGATATATAATATATATATTATATGCAATGGATAAAATGGAGATAGCAATCACCTAATGAAATAATAGTTATAAAGCACTTATCAAAGTGTCTGGCACACAGTAAGTACTATAAAAATGGTATTATCATCACCATCCTCATTATTGCAGTTATTATAATAACATAATAAGCATGTTCCTATAAAAATTTCTTATTTATACAGCTGCCTGTGCTATTACTAGAAAGAGAGATTGTGGTAATGATCACACCATTTCCATGGGGGTTGCAAATGGTTCCATTTGCATGGGAAAAAAATGTGAAACAGTATTGTGAATCTAACTGTCAGATTTTTTTCACATAAGGTACAGGAAGTAGCATGACCTCATGGATAGGTTGACCTGGATTCACATCCTTTCCTTCATGCTTACTCTCTATGTGACTGAAAGCCTGTCACTTAAAGTCTGAACATTAGGTTATTCTCTAAGACTAGAAATTGTAGATGAGTCTGTGGAAGGACTTCTCCTATGAGTTATTTCAATCTTATCGAAATAGTAAAGATGGGCAAACTATGTTTTCTTGCACCATTTTGTCTTGTTCAAAGATTTTCCAACTTGATACTTGGAAGGAAATTATGACAAATCTAGAGGATAAAAAAGAAACTATCCCTATAAGAATGATTTTCTTTCATCTTTATGGATGATTCCAAGTCTGTATGTCACCAAACTTTGAATCAAGACTCCAGAGGTCAGAAGATTAAGCCATCAGGAAGAAGAGAAAGGTGGCTGTGGTTGACAAGTCTGTCCTTTGTGGGCATGTATATAACAAAGGGGGAAAGCAGGGCAGGAAGTTGCCCTGGGGCAGGTGAGGTAGACTTGGGCAAAATTGTAAAGTCGCTAAAGTTTATCTTTAGAGCCCAGACCCTTTATTCTTTATCCTTTGCCCAGGAGTGTGCAGCTGCTGTTTCTAACTTATTTGTGAGAGCCTCTTATTAAATTATCAGTGTGACCGTTTATACCTCAGAAATTGTTACAAATCAGGGCTTGATTTATTGATTTTTTTTTACTTATCTAGGCTTAAGAAAATATTAATAAGGCAATTAAACTTAACAATATGTTCATATATTTTTCTGTCCAGAGAAACTGATTTTTAAGTATTTAGCAGCACACCCCTGTATTGCTCTATAAACATTGCTTAAGCTCATCAGGAGGGTAGGAGGGAATGAAATTATCACTAAATTGGAGGCCTGGTGACTGAAGGTTATTATTATGATTATTAGTACTATTAGTTGTAATACTAGTATTATTTCTAGTTACCAGTACTAGTAATATTGGTAGTAGTAGTATTAATAGTAATATTACTACTAATAGTAATACTACTACTAATGATAATATTTATATGGTGCTTTAAGGTTTATAAAGTGCTTCATGTCATTATCTCATTTGAACCTCACAATATCCCTGCCTTTGTCCCAGACCATGGTACCTCCAGACCCCTCTCTTTTGGGGAGGCCAGTGTCTTTGAGGACTATCTCTCCCTAGAGTGGGCTTATTAAAACTTGCTTTAATGAAGGGGACCTGAAACGCATTTACACCACATTTGAAATGATTTTCTTAATAAGTTCAGAGAGTTACATGGGATCATAGGATTTTGAGCCAGAAGGAAAATATAGAGGCTATCTGGAGCACTTCCCTCATTTTATAGAAGAGGAAACTGAATTCCAGAGGTAAAGTAAATTGCCCAAGACTGGACAGGAGGCAGAATCCAGATTCAAGCCCAGATCTGACTACAAATCTCCTGATAGCAGTTATTTGTCTTTCAAGAGGAATCAAAGTCTTAAAATAAAACATAATTCTATCAATGTAGAATTTTAGTTATCAGTGAACAGTCAGCAGAGAAATAAGCCATGAGTCAGTGAGTCTGTTCAGTTCATCTATGTCTAACAACCACTGGTCAGCACATAGCAAACATCTCAGGACTGAGATGGGGGTAGAGGGGGCAAAAGTAGTGATGATTCAGAGAACTGTCCTCTAAATCCAACCGATAAGTGATACTTTCACTGACATTTATGGAGGGATGTCCCAAGCTTGGCAAAAACTCAAATAATTCATACGATCTATGATCTACTTGAAGTTGGTGTTCCCTCCAATCATTTAGCTCCTTTGTAAGTGTCTCTCTTGTGTGACTCACTTATGTTTCCTTTAAGTTCTTCATAGGATTCAATAGGACCTTTCCCTAGACATTCTCATCATTTGAATATGGAACTGTTGCAAGAAATCTCATTTAGTCCTCACTATCCATTGCCCATAAGTCAGCACAGGAGACAGAGAAACCCTGCAGTTTATTCATGTAGAATATGGCATGCTTTATCCGTAGAAAATGGAGGCATGTGCATCACCATTCAACTGAAGAAATTTTTACCACTCTGTCCTCCATACAATACATGGAGGCAAAGAAGGGCAGGTGGACAAGAGCTGGAGTATCACACAACAAAAGAGGATTGCTTGCCAAGGAATAGGCCATTGTTCAATAATCAGTCCTGTTAGATCAAGGGGAGCAATACTTCCTCTATCAGATGAGATAAAGAATAGGAGTTACCTTTCTGGGGCTATCAGAGTTCTTTGAAAAGTGGAAGGGAGATATTGAATGAGACAGTTTGCTTGAAGTTGTCCCTGGAGGACCTGTCAGGGCATCACATAGCAAAAAATGGTGAATACAGGACAAAACAGACTTAGAGATGCCAACTTTTAACACATCACTTTTAGTTTCCTGAATTTTTCTTTAAACTTGGAAATGTCCAGATGAGGAAAACAAAACAGAATAAAAAAGACAAGTCCTGGACGATGTACATGTTTGAGTGTAGATGTGATTCCAATTGTTTTCTTTTAGTAGAAAACTGCCTTACTCCTTCATCATCTTTCACCTATAAAATCAATAGCTCTCACATATGTATCAGCACACGTAACAGAACTCAGTGGACTTGAGGGAAAAGCCTGTAGTGATAGAATAACATTTGAGAAGTCAACAGATGAGTATAGGAATCAGAGTTACATTCTTGGTCTCATTATTAGAAAGAATCCTGGACCTAGAGATGGGGAACACCTGAGTTCAAATCTTACCTTTGACATTTGGTAGTTATATAACCATGTGCAAGTCTCTGAAACCCCAGTAAAATGGGAATAATACTTCTAATACTTTTTCTCAGTGGTTATTGTGAGGATCAAATGAGATGTTGCATGAAGTGATTCACAAACCTTAAATTTCTCAAAATGTCAGATATTACTATTATGTTTACTAACGTCTGGACCATCAAATATCCGCAGAGAATAATTAGATTTACTGTGAAATGTCTTTTTTTTATGTGCCCTGCTAAATGTCCCCTGTTCTAAATCATTAATGAAAATGTCAAATGAAACTGGACCAACACACCACATGGGAAGCCCTTGGTCCCATATTTATGAATAGCATTGTGTCCATTCTTTCCCCAAGCAATTATATTTTAAAAGAGGGTACTTGTTAACCCAAATGAAACTCTAAGGAGTGTAAATTTCAGATACTGTAATAAAGTGGAGAAAATCAAATGGGGACAGAGCAGGAGATGCTTTAGAATGGAGTGCTTAGCCCTGTCTGGGAGTCTCATATGCTATGTGAATGAATGAATGGACAAAAGGATGAATGTACAAATGAATGGATAGAAAAAGCAATTCTCACATGCTTATGATGTATGAGGTACTGTTTTAAGTGCTGGAAATAGTAATAAAGAAGTGAGACAGTCCCTGTTCTCAAGGAACTAACATCTTAATTGGGAATTCAGCTACAGGGCTGACAGAAATACCTGGAAATCTTAAGGGTGTAGAAGAAAAGGTCCAAGGGTCTTTAGGAAGCATCAATAGGTCTCAAGGTAGTGCCTGGGGGTCTGAACAAAACTCTAAAGTAGATGGTAAGTCCCAGAGGATTTTAGGATATAGTATCAAGGTAGATGGCAAGGGCTGGTGTCTCATCCAAACAGTGTGAAATCCAGATCCACTCTAAGGTTCAGGGAGCTTTAAAGCTCCCCTCACCCATATGCCTTCATTGAGAAAGTGAGAGTGAGCTTGAATGTGGAATGGGGATTCGGGACTCTCTCCTCTAGGAATGAATATGATTAAGGTGGGTTGGGGGAAGGAGTTAGTGTGCAGTCAGAGAGGGAAGGGGAAAGGGAAACTGGCAGAGAGTTTGAGGGAGAAAGGCATCCCGTAGCACTTGGTCATAGCATATATTCTGAATGGCTTGGGGCAGGAGAGGGGAGGAATGGAGGAAAGGTTCCCAGTGACTCTTTGCTTTAAATTTTCCCCATTTCTAAGCCCTCTACATATTTGAAAGTTCTACAGCTGTTTTCAACCCCCTCCCTGCCCAAATGCAGCATATTCTCTCTTGGTAGTGCCAGAAGGTAGAGAACAGGATATTGATTCAACAGTAGATGTCTCCCATTCATTGTCTGTACACTTCTTACTCGATAGATAGAGGTTGCATTATTTTTATGCTTTAGGTAAGTCTTGAATCATATGCCCATTCTCATACTTACTCATGCAATTTAATTTTTATAATAAAACTTAAAACCAAGTGTAATGTTACATGTTGCTATCTTCAACATATGTATGAAATTGGTTGCATTCTTTTATTCATGAGCCCTTTCATAATGTGAAAAATGATAGTCAAATTTGAAATTTATCTTTAAAACTGTTTAGGATTCAGGAGGTTTTTGAAAATTGTTAAAATAAACACAATAATTTATTTTCCATATAAATTCTTTGCCCATGAAAATATCTCTAAATCAGAACTTCTTAACCTGGGTTTAAAAAAATGGATGACTGCATTTCAGTTTAATGGCTTTCCTTTGTAATCTTATTTTTTTTTTAAATTTTGTTTTATGGACTTAAAAACATCATTCTAAGAAGGAGGTCCATAGGCTTCACCAAACTGCCAGAGGATCCCATGACACAAAACAGGTTAAGAATCCTGGTCTCAACTCATCCGCTAGGAAAACTACCAGCAAAGAATATAAGTTTTGGCTCTTTTGTATCAAAATACCCAATGAGATAAGAATCTATGAAATGGGTAGAAAAATGAGTTTGCAACCAAAATGCTTGCTCAGCCCCTGTGGGAGAGCAAGGGCCATTTTTACTAAAACCTGGAATTAATCAAGATAGCACAATTCTTTTCTCTGAAAAATCTCTGGGGTTAAAGAATTTCTGGGATTAGTTTATGAAAGCCCTTCCTGTGTTATGATAAGGACAACTGAAGGACACTTCTTTGTGTCTCAAGGTAGGAAGCCAGGGAGGGGATGCTTTGTGGGCTCCTGTAGTGGTTAAGTGGTTCTTAGAAGAGAATACTGGAAATTAGACGATGTGCTGATGTCATATTTAAATCACAATTTGAAAAAATTGAGACCCTGGGATCTATAAAAGTAGCACCTTCTAATGCTCACATTACAACGAGATTCATCGAAACTGTAAGTCTTTTAATATATTTAGTTTTGTAGGTGCTTTAAAGTTTATTCCAGTTCACCTCCTGTTGCTAACGTTTCTGTATTTCTTCTTTTAACAACAGATTCTCCAACCTGAGATCCTCCAACACTAGAGACCCAACTGACAATAATGAAGACCCAGCAGACTTTGGGGAACTTCTTTTCCATGGGGACCTTGGCTCTGTACTTCCTTCTCATGACCCTGTTGACTCAGGGAGGAGAAGGGGCTTCCATCCAACCTTCCTGCAAACTTTCAAAGCCCTCCTTGATGCAGTATTTCATTAGCAACCAAATCTTCTCGCTGGCCCAGTTGGTAAGAAAAAATATTCTCTCCTTCTCTCCTACTGACTAAACAAGAAATACTTTCTTTTACCCCCACCTCCAGGAAGCTGTACAGTTGGAAATAAAATTGCTTCATAGTATTAGAATCAGTAAAGTTCAGAAGTCTTTAAGAATCTTTTAAAAAAAATTTTCTCACCATAGTAGATTAGGGCAAATATTGGGAAATTCTAAATTCCTAGTTGATTCTTTTGCTCTCTAAAAAAAACTTATTAAGCACTTACCATGCTCTAAGGCTAAGGCTTACAAAAAAGAGCAAAACTAACAAAATCAACTAACAACAGCCCCACAGGCCTTGCCATAAGGAAAGTATATTCTATTGGAAGAGACATGC
Organism: Notamacropus eugenii; assembly: GCF_028372415.1. NCBI lineage: Eukaryota > Metazoa > Chordata > Mammalia > Diprotodontia > Macropodidae > Notamacropus > Notamacropus eugenii. The sequence goes on along the minus strand of NC_092874.1, from coordinate 245,565,679 downwards.
CACTAAGTAGGAATATACAAGATATTTACAGAGTAGATGGAAAAATAATCTGAAAGGAGAGATGTGAAAGGAGAGAGGACCAGGAATGACTTCTTGAAGTAGGCGAGCTTTGAGCCTTGAAGGGATACAGATAGATTAAGAGGTGGAGGTGAAGGGTCAGAATATTTGAGATATGGGGACAAGTAGTACAAATCCACAGAAGCGAGAGATGGAGTATTGTGCTAGAGGCTCTGCAAGTGGGTCATAGACAGAATGCATGGGGTAGAGTCAAATGTAAGAAGACTGGAAGGAGAAGGAGTCAAGTTTTATATGCCAAACACAGGGACATGTTTTGGTTAGCTAGAAAACCTGCTATACTGGCCTTTGGGATATTTCACTGAGAGCTATCTCCAAAGGAACCATTTGGTTCATTGACTCTTCATTCTCTCCCTCCTTCCTTGACATTCCCTTGCCACTCCGGCATTTTCAATATATAATCTACACTTGGATTTTCTGTTTGGTTTACTTTTTTGCTTCATTCTCTTCCTATTATTAAAAGTCTCCACATTGGTCTTTTTCCCTTTCAGGCCAGTTTGTCCGATAATGATACCAGCACTCGACTCCTTGAGCGTTACATGTTCAACCAAGTGGAAGTAAGTAATGACCAGAGTCTACATGACAGAATGACATCCTTGTGTATTGAGAGTAACAGGCTTATTTTGTGAAACACAATTTTTAAAAAGAAGTATGGAAGCCCTTTTGAATGGTGTGAAGGTGTGAATAGTCTCTCTCTTTTTTTTTTTTGTTTTATCCCTAAGGGATCAGCAAATGCTAGTTGACTTAACTTGGGGGTGGAGGGATGCTCTGTGTTTGTGATTCACTCCACCTGAGGTGAATTTTGTTTTGTAGGACACAAATCGCTGTTATTTGATGAAGGAGATTCTGGACTTGACCTTGAAGAGCATGTCACCTGTTCCCCAGCCAAAATTCCAGCCATACTTGCGAGATGTGTTGCCTTTCTTCAATGATCAGAAAAACAAATTGGCCAGCTGTGTGAGTAGGCTCTTCTATTTACTCAGAGGACAACCTTCCTTTAATTACTCTTAGCAATCTCCCCCATTCAGTTATTTCCAGCATACTTCCTTGTAGACTGTCATGGTAGTAGGGTTAGATTTCTTCTGCTAGTCCCCTTAGGGAAGAAGTAGGAGCCAGTAGAAGAAGTTCTGTAGAGACTGGTTTTTCATTGATATGAATTTCTAATTAGGAGCTGTCCAAAAGTGGAATAGTCTACTTTGGGAGGTAGGAGGTTCTTTAAAAAAGAGACTAGATGGTAATTTGGTAGGGATACTAAATGAGGGATTCTTGTTGTAGGGTACAGGTTGCACTCAATGACCTTGGAGGTAGATCCCTTTGAACTCTGAGGGTCTATGAAATTTCTAATCCTTTGAAGGAAGGGAATGTGTATGAGTATTTGTTTGATTTGCTTTATTTAAGTTCTGACCTTTAAAAATGAACAGAGTATGGTCATTCTTTTTGAATTCATGTGTGCTTGGCAATTTAGGGGTGATGCACTAAGGAATGGAACTCAGATTGCTCCATCTAGCTTAAAATATATTAATGAAAGTGATTGAGAAATGTAAGAGCTATAAAGTCAAGAAGAGGGGAGGAAGGAATGGAGAGAAAGATTAGAGAGCAGAATGGTAAGTTTTCAAAATAGACTCAGGGAATCATAGATTTTGAAATGGAAAGAACCTCATAGATCATCTTGTCTAAGTCCTCTCATTTGACAGATGAGGAAACTGAGACCCAGACAGGTAAAAGAACTTGTCATAGGGTGCTAAGACAGTGGGTATATGTCAAAGGACATTCATGAGGGCCTTGTGATTGCTATAGGAAGGGACCAAATCCATTTCCTTGGAAACTTAAAACTGTGAGAATCTTCTTGGTGTATGTTCATGAGTCATTTAGCTACTGATTGTCTGTGAGGTGCTGGACAAAATACAAGAATAACATGGCATAGCTTGGGTTAAATTCAGAATGTGCAGTAAATCACTTTACGGACTAATCAGTCTCATGTAGGTGAAGTGACCAGATCTGCGTTGACCCAAGGGCAAAAGCAGCTTGGAAAATCTAAGTCACCAGTTACAAAAATGACTGATGGAATTCTTTTTAGGTCTTTAATCAAAGGAAGCCTCAACTTCATGTTCAGACTAAGGGACATAAATTTAAGAAACACTATATTAAAATTTCTATTATATTTGACATTGTATTTTCCTTTTGTAGACTTTGAAAGGTAATGGCCGTCTTGTCCGGAAACAAATGGATGACTTGAAGAACAAACTAAAACGGGTATTAATTACTTATATTTATATCTATTGCAATATTAAGGAGTTTAATAGGAAGGAGAAAAAAATGCCTCTTCCTTCATTGGGTAATACTTGCTTGTTCTAGATCTGGGAGTCAAAATATTATCAAAAGAAACATGACAGTGTCTAGTTCATTATGCAAGTTTGCTGAATGAATATTAGTTTGTGTGTATACATATGTCTACATCTTTTTGTTTATACATAGGGTGTCCTGAAAGTTTTAGTTCTTAAAGCTCTTACAACTTAAAATTGTACTAAGTCTTTCGGGACACCCTATGTATGTATGTATGTGTACATACACACACACATATACGTGTGTGTGTATATATATGTATGTGTGTGTGTGTGTGTGTGTGTGTGTGTGTGTGTGTGTGTGTGTGTGTGTGTGTGTAAATCAAGGCCTGTGAGAGCTGGAAAGGACCTTAGTAACTAGCCCAACCTTTTCTTTTTACAAATGAGGAAATAGAGACCCATACTAATTGTTTCTCTTGACCAGACTCATATGGCAAGGTAGTATCAGGGTAAAGATTTAAATCTCACGTCTGACTCTCAATTCAAGATGCACTTAAATTTCCAAAAAACTTCCCTCTGTTTTAGCTGAAAAGGAGTTAGGAGGTCGTTAACTCCTACCCCCTCATTTTGCAGATGAGGAAACGCAGCTCAGGACTTTTAAGAGGCTTGTCCAGAGTCACAGAGGTGAAATTTGAAAACATGTTCACTGACTTTTTCCATTACGTACCCCACTGAAAACTGGGAACCCATGTATATTTTTAGGATTTGGAATATATACATTTCTGTACTGGGTGATGTTTAATCTTATCATCATTACCTCACTTAAAAATGAGTGATGGAGATCAATGTCAATTTTTTTTTCACTTTTCTAATTTTAGAGTTATATTTGCTCAATAAGACTTTAGAAAAAAAAGGTCAGGAAACAAATCCATTTATTGAAATGAATTTTGGCGCTCTTTAACTAAAAGGTTAAAAACATGGAGAAATAAGTGAGGGATGGAGGAAAAGCTGGAATCTTATTGTAAGATTTATGTTATAGGAAACATTCATGAGTTTTCAGGTCCAGCTTACCCTAACACAACATCCAACACTTTTGTTTTTTATGTGAGACAAATGGTCAACATGCCCTAATATTTAGCAGCTGCCTATAAATATAGCAGAAGGTCATACCTTCTTTTTGTTGTGGTAAAATTTATGAGAGGAAGAAGGAAGTCTGACCTGGGAGTCGTTCCATGTGTACAGGATTCTGGAGGACTCCATTTCTACATTCCTCAACTGTAGACCCCCCAAATAACAGCTGAGGCTCAACTAGAATGAAGGGGAATGGATATGTGCTGTGAAGAAAATGCTGTTGTTATGGAATAGGTACAGTGAAACAACGTGAAATTGGAAATTTGGGAAGTGGGTTGCCTAGTTAATTGTACTTTCAGGTTTATGGAGGTTTATACCTTGCAAATTTTGAAAATTTCAAACCTAGTTATGGAAATTCTTCCTAAAACATATTAATCTAACTTAATGCCTATTAAATATAGTGTGGCAAACATTGCTGATTCTTATGTTGATGACTGAGAATTTAGTGATATTTCATAACAATAATAAATTATGATCATTTGGAATTTGGGTTGTGTATTTAGGAGGTATAGGAAATTGGGCTGATGCATGATCTGTGGAAATACTATTTTTGCATAAAATTACTGGTGTCAGTTTGTTTTGTCATCATATGCTTTCCACTAACAGTGGAGTATGAGAGAAAAAAGCTGGTTCATTGAATTTTACTTCATTAATATAGCTAGAGACTTTAAATCATCTTGTGAAGCCGTTAGCTAAAGTAATCCAATGATTATTAATGATATTTTGAGAATGCTCTCTGGGAGAATGACAAAAGTGAGTAGAAATTAAGGCAAAAAAATGAATTTGAACTTTCAGTTAGTGGAAAGTATATTTAAAATTATAGTATATTTCAGGAGATAAATAAGAATCCATTACTGTATAGCACATTAAGGGTTATAAGTCATATTTCTTGAACAATGGTATGAGATAGATTTTTTACAAAATCTGGACTGTGAGATAAGGGAGCTAAGGGAAAAAGAGCAAATATTATTGCTCCCACTTTACAGATGAGGAATTGAGGCTCAGAGAGTGCAAGTCAATAGATAGGCATTTATTAAGTGCCTACTAGATGCCAGGCACTATACTGGGTGCCCAAGTGGGTTCTGCAGAGTCCCTATGGCTCTAATAGCTGCAGTCTATGGCTTTTGGTGATATTTCTGATCTATATCTGACCACTGGACCCACATGGCTCCAGAGGAGAAAGTGAAGCTGGTGACCTTGCACAGTCCTCCAATTCAACCAATCCAATTCGCTTGCATATCATGGCATCACCTTCCTAATGCCATAGTCCTTTTGAGAATGAAATACAAGTAATAGCAACAACAATGGCCCAACCATAGTTTCTTCCCTTATTCAAAGAATATTACTTTGAACCCATTTTAAAAGGACTGGAAATTGTAAGCTCTTTAAAAGATGTTTTTGATTGAATTAATTTATTACTATAGAATTGCTTCTTTCCAGAGATCTAAATATTTCTTCTCTTTTTTCTCTTTCTAATTTTGATCCTGTTGGTTTAAGTCCTAAGATGGTCTTGTTTCTTTTTTTTTTTTTTTCCAGTTGGGAAAGAATGGAGAGATTAAAATAATTAGTGAGATGGATTTGCTGCTCAAGTTGCTACAAAAATACTGTATTTAAAACTCTTGCCTAAGTAAGAAGAATAGAGAAAGAAAATCGAAAGCTTCAGAAGATAAAATGGGAAGCCAGAATGTTTTTTTTCCCCTCTCAAAAAGGCAATTATGAAGTCCAAACTCTAGCATAAATGTGTCCATTCCGTATGTACCCCTAATCGACTGACTTAAGGAGAAAACTCAAGCATATTACTTATTAATAATAATGTTATTATTCTGCTTCTGAGCCCCCAAAGTGAGCTTCTGAAACCTTGCTAGGGCTATATAGCTAAAATGTTAGTCTGGCAAGGTGTTTTATACAAAAAGTGTAATTAATTATTTTTTTTAAAATGACCTCTATACACATTTAATGATTACTTACTAATCCTTTAGTGTGGAGAATTCTTCCTAATGTTGATTATATTTATTAATGACATAATTATATGTTTTATTTATAAAGATTTCAGTTTAATAGTTTTATTTATTGAAAACATTAAATGTTAATTGATTGAAAGAAGTTCATATATACTTGTAATCATATAGCTATAATATATTTATTTGATATTAATAAATACACTGATTTTCACCAATCTGGCTGCTTTTTGATTATTTTCTGGATGAAATTATCATAGTGTGTGTCAATATCATTTGTGTCATTCATTTTCCCTGAAAAATTTACTTGATTTTTAATAGCCATATAAAGAATTCTCATAAAATTGGTACATTTCAACTGAAGTTACACCCATTCTGAATATCAATTTGGAATTTTTCAGGAAAAGTAATTAGTCTTACATATTTTTTGACCCAGAAATTCTTCTAAGGAGTATAAATAAGCATATAAATATATTTCTAGACATATGTATATACATATGTGTATATCTATTTACATAGTTATGGGGCATCTGGTATCAAGTGGATAGAGTGCAGGACCTGAAGTAAGGACACATCCTAAGCTCAAATCTGGTCTCAGACACTTACTAGCTAGTTGTGTGACTCTGGGCAAATCACTTAACCCTATTTGCCTCAGTTTCCTTATCTGTAAGATGAACTGGAAAAGATAATGGTAAACCATCTTTGTGAAGAAAACCTCAGATGGGATTACAGAGTTGGGCAAGACTAAAATGACTGAACATATATATGTATATATATCTACACACATACACACACATATATAGAGACATATATGCCTACATATAATATACGTTTATGGAACTACCCCAGGGAAGTCAAAGAGAAACAGCAATTATATACATGCCAAAATATTAATTATAATACTCTGTGCTTGGAAAGAGCTGGAAACAAATTGGATACTAATTGACTGAAGAAGGTAAAAAAAATAGTCAAAAAACCAAAACGCTAAACTTTTTGGTATATGACTGGAATAGAGAATTATTAGGTAGTAAGAAATGACCAATATGAAGAAATCAGGGAAATATGAGATTAGAATGAACTGATATTGTTCCTTGTCCTTCATTGTGAAGAGGACCAGTGACATCACAGAGTGATGTCTTGATGTGCTTGTGAATTAGATCTAAGTGAGGTAGGGTTGCACAAAGTCAGCCTTACTCTGTCTTTCAGTCCTCAAAGTCCAATGACAGGACAAAAGTTAAAATGACCGACAATGGTCCAGGATGCAGTGGTTGAACCCTTGGTGTTTTTGTTGACTGACCAAGCTCTAAGCATTCCGCAGTGCCTACTTCAGCTGCTTTCATGGTTTCAATTGTTCTCATCCATCCATTCCACAGGGGAAGGTCTTCACATGCTTGGGGTAGATAGCTCCTCAACTCAACCACAGATTTGAAGCCCATCAGTTACCCTCAACCTGATTTAGCCTTTCTGCTGAGATGGCTTACTGGGGTGTGGCCACTGGGTACATGGCTGAGCCACAAGGGAGAGTTGCCCTGAAAAGGACATGGCAATCCCTCCCACCAGAGGTGCTAATCCTTCCTGAATATCCCATATACCCCTTGAGTGGTTATAGAGCAAAACTAAAAGAATCAAGATAATAATAGACCTTATTACAACAACGGAAATGAAAAGATGGCTAAAAGAAAATTGAACTCTGAGTAACTAAATGAGCAAACCAAAAATGGTTTTATTAAACTTACAGATATTAAACTTACTTCCTCCTTTTTTTGTGGCAGACACCTATAGGACCACTAGGAGAAAACATTGTCGCACATGGATTTTCTATCAAATGATGTTTTTCCTTAATTGTTTCTCTTTCCAGGTAGGTAAGTGAAGTAGTGGCTAGGGAACAAATATTTATTAAATGCCTACTATGTGCCAGGCATTGTACTAAGTGCTTCATACGAATGTTATCTCCCTTGAAAGAGTCCTGAATTTGGAGTCAAGAATACCTGAGTCCAAATTCTGTTTTGTATTCTTGCTAGCTATATGACCCTGGGCAAGTCACTGCATGTTCTCATATAGAAAATGAAGATAATTATTGAACCTACTTCACAGGGTTGTTGTGAGGACCAGACAAGGTAACATATATAAAGTTAGCTATTATTATTTGTCACAAGGGAGGGTTAAATGGAGGTTAGATGTGAGGATGGCAGTTGAAATGATTGCGAAGTAAAGATCAAAGGGGTCAATAAAATGTTCTTTTAAAAGTGGTGCCATATAAGCTTTATAAATGAAATTTGCATGTGAGCATTTTTCAAACATCAAACACTTATGATTTCATCCATCACAACCTGTCTAGCCCTATACCATCTTATTTACTTATTTTCTGTTCATGGAACAAAACAAGCATTTCCATAATACAATACAATAAAAAAAGATAACTGCACATGAAACTACTATGCACAGCTTGCTATTTCCTTCAAAAATGTAACAAAGTTATCACGTAAATTCTTTCCTATTTTTTACTTCCCTCTCCCCTCGCCCCCCCCCCCAGAGATGGCTACCACTAGACAAATAGGGATATATATGTAAAATTATTCTATCCATATTTCTATTTATCAATTTTTTCTCTGTATGCAACTAGCATCTTTCTTCATATGTTCTTTACTTTTCATGTATTTATAACAGTCAAAATGACTTAGTTGCCCAAAGTAATTCATAAAACAATATTGCTTTTACTACATACAATGTCCTCTCATTCTGCTCCCTTCACTCTTTTAGCCCCTACTTGCTCCCTGAGAATACAATCCAGAGAATGTTGTATTTTCCCTGATACTTCTCTTTTAATCAATTTTTGAGAGATGGATTTTTCTCTTCTGGGGAAAAAAATGACTCAGAGGGTAACTATTTAAGCAGGGAATTCTGAAGTTCATGAACTTCAGAAATTAAAAAAAATTTTTTGATAGCTGTATTCAGTAAACTTGTTTTATAAAATTTTGATAGCTGTATTTCAAGATGATGGGTTTCCTTTATATACTATGTATTTTAAAAATTCATTCATTCTGAGAAGGGTTCCATAGCCTTCCGGAGCCTGCCAAAGAGGTCCATGACACAAAAAAGGTCAAGAACCCCCAATTTAAGGAGCAAAATTGAGTCTCGATACTCAGTTAAAAGGGAGAGTCCATAAGGGAAAATGAGGGTAAAGAAGGTCTTGGTGACTGGCTGGCTGTTTAGCAAATTTAGGAGCAGGGAACTGATGTGTTATAAGAAAGGCTTATGAAATACCAGAAGGGCAAATGGATATGTGTTTATTATAATCCCAGTTTCAAAACAATAAAATAAGTAATAGAATAAAATAAGCAATTTTAGTTTCTTAGCCATATTTAATTAGTAATAGGAAAAGCGTGATATCATTATCCAAAAAGTTCCAATTTTCCCTTTGATTCCACAGGTACCCTGGGAATTTATCTTTCCAACTATGGGTTTCTTCTCCCTTCCCCTCCAGTCTCCTTATACTTGATAATCTCAGTTTCAGCCAAACTGCCATCTGATCAAATGCCATGACATTTTTATTTTTTTTAATTTTTTTAATTATTTTTTTAATTTTTTAATGTTTAACAATCACTGCCATACAATTGAGATTTTATCCCCCCCACCTACCCCCCACTACCCCCCTCCCTCCCCACGACTGCATACAATTCTGTATAGATTCTACATATGCATTCCTATTGAGTATATTTTCACTATAGTCATGCTATGTAGTCAGACTAAAATAAATGAAAGAAATCGTATAACAAATCACATGACATTTACTTTGAAGCAAGCACACTTATTTCCCTGTGGAGAAGTTAGCTGGGGACAACTATAATGTGCTTCCTGTGGGGATCAGGTGCCTTGTGCATGTCACAGATACTCAGTGATGCTCCACATCATAAGGCTACCTGGGTAATCCTTACATCTCTCTGCTACAGCCCACTTCTCCTACACGTGGGGGAAAAACTGAGTTGAGTGATTCTTAGCATCTTTCCTCTTACTCGGATAGCCTACAAGTTAACCTCATCCTCCTCTCTACAGTGACCGATAGTATCCTTATGAGTTGATGCTGTTTCTCTTTGAAGATGGCTTGCAATGATCCAATTCTTTGAAAACAAACAAATAAGAAACCCAACCCAGTTGTAACCTTGACATTTTTAGTTATTCAGTTTTGGGTAACGGGCATTCTTAGTCATGCTGGCTTCCAAACACCTTTATGGATTTTGCATTGTTGCTTAGTCCCATCACAACTTGGAGGCAAGAGGTGCCAAAGTGAATTCAGACAACTTTCAATTTCAGGTCTCTTAAAACACAGTTGTGAATGATAATGCCAGAAGGGTTGCTCAGAGAATTGGTTACTGCATCTGCCACTGATGAAATTGGGGGATGATAGGACAATTACTCAACTACTCTGAGTTTGTTCATTGATAAAGTTGTCAGCCAATATTAGCCTCATCTAAATGTTATGAGGAATAAGAATAATTGTGGTTAGAAAGCTTTTTGCAACTATTACATGAAGTAATGTAATTTTCATAGCCTTGTGAGTCTGATGCTAACATTCCAGCTCAATCAATTAACCTATCAATCAATAGGCAATTAGGTGGCTAGGTGGTGTAGTAGATAGAACACCAGACCTTGAGTCAGGAAGACTCATCTTCATGAGTTCAAATCTAGCCTCAGACACTTCCTAGCTGTGTGAACCTGGGCAAGTCACTTAACCCTGTTTGCCTCAGTTTCTTCATCTGTAAAATGAGTTGGAGAAGGAAATGACAAACCACCCCAATATCTTTACCAAGAAAACCCTAAATGGGGTCATGAAGAGTCAGACATGACTGAAATGACTGAACAAAAAGTAACAACTGTTTCAGGCGCTATGGTAGGTGTTGGGGATACCAAATAAAAAATGAAACAGTTCCTACTCTCAAGATGTTTACATTCTATTGGGGGAGACAAGATGTGTACACATAAGAATATACAAAGCATATGCGGAAGAATGAATTTTGACAGGGGTTTGACAATAGTGGATTCAGTGATAAGTAAAAGCCTTAGGAGACTAGTCAATGTAACAATTCCCTTCTCCATTCTGCAGCAGAGTGTTCCAATGAGAATTAGCCCATGATATTATAAATTACCCAACCACAGTCATTTCCACTTGCAAAATTGCCAGTGGTAGTGAAGGAAGATCAGTGGTGCTTATATGATGAAGAAGCAATGCACTGAAAAACATGATTATGTACACATGAATGCATATTTACAATAAACCTTTAATTCATTAAACATGTGGAAGGCACTGTTTCTCTGTGCTGGGAACACAAAGATGGAACTTCTGCCCTCAGAGGGGCTACAATCTGAAATAAGGGAGAAGATGTGTAGACAAATAAATACATATAAAATATACTATATTAAGGCCATAGGAGAGTTCCAAAGAGATTAGCATGAAAGTTTTTTTATGGTACTTTAAAATTTTATAATTTATTTTCAGTTTTCAACATTCATTTCCACAAGATTTTGAGTTCCAAATTTTCTCCTCATTTCTTCCCTCTCCCCACCCCAAGACACCATGCATTATGATCATCTCTTCCCCCAATCTGCCCTCCCTTCTACCACACCTCTCCCTTCCCTTATTCCCATCTCCTCTATTTTCTTGTAGGGCAAGAGAGATTTCTATACCCCATTACTTGTATTTCTTATTTCCCAGTTGCATGCAAAAACAATTTTTAACATTTGTTTTTAAAACTTTGAGTTCCAGCTTCTCTCCCTTCCTCCCTCTCCACACATCCCTACTGTGAAGGCAAGCAACTCAGTATAGGCTATACATGTGTAGTTATGCAAAAGACTTCCATAATGGTCATGTTGTGAAAGACTATATTTCCCTCCATCCTATCCTGCCCCCCATTTATTCTATTCTCTCTTTTGACCTTGTCCCCCCAAAAGTGTTTACTTCTAATTACCCCCTCCTCCCACTTACCCTCCTTTCTATCATCCCCCCACATGCCTTCTCCCCTACTTTCCTGCAGAGTAAGATGTATTTTCATGCTAAATTGAGTGTGCATAGCATGAGAGATTTTAAAGAGGGATCAGTTGTAATGAAATCTATTATACCAAACGATGCCATCATGTTTACACTATTGTATGAGGAGTCTGAGGGGCAGAGCTATAACTAGGGAGAGATAAACAGGGCTATGTATCAGGAGATCAGAAATTAACAGATGCTGACAATGTACTGCTTTGGAGAAAAACAAAGCCCCCTCTTCAATTATCCAAAAAATTTCCATCTTCCCTTTGATTCCCCTGTATTATACATCTCTTTAACATCTCTGTGTTTGTCCTTGGTTGCCAAAGAAAACCATGCCATCAGAGAAATATTGACATGACTTGCACTTGACTTTGTTTTGAGTAAGGGAGGGCTGTGCAGGTCACCAGCCTCACTCTCCCTCCAGTGGCCAGATATTCATCAGGATGATTGGAGATGACCCAGGATGAGGCAGTTGGGGTTAAGTGACTTGCCCAAGGTCACCCAGCTAGTGAGTGTCAAGTGTCTGAGGTAAGATTTGAACTCAGGTCCTTCTGACTCCTGCACTAGGGCTCTGTCCACTGCACCACCTAGCTGCCCCCTACAAGGATAATTAGTTAAACAGGAAACTACCTCCTCCTACCTGACCGGCAGTGATCTTATGGGGAGTACTGGGTGCTAGTGTTAGCTTGTCTGTCTCTTCACTGGGCACATGCCAGGATATTCTCTCTCAACTTAATTTGTCATAAAAATAGATTTTAGGGAGTTTTTTGTGCTGCTCATCCCAGGTAAATTTTTATTTAGGGTTCTGATGAGAAATACTACTGGAAAGATGGACTTTCAAGGGATTACTCTGTGGTTCACACTGCTATCTTTGCTTAAAATGAAGAAGTAATAAGGGATACTTTGGAGTATTTCAGTTCAAAGAAATATGAATGGAGGACTTGGAAGTAAATTAGTTGCTATGTTTTGTACATTTGTTGGAAAATAAAAGGAATTTCCCTCTTTTGAATGTATTGATATTAAGATCAACCAAAGACTTTAGGTTAGGTGTTGTTGGGAACAGGAGGTAGAGTAAGAATGAAAAGTTTTCTGACCTCCAAATTACTAGATGAATGGTCATTAGAATCTTTTTTTTACCTACCCTTCCCCTCTCCTTCTCTCCTCCCTTCTTCTTTCTCCTCCCTCTGTGTCTGTTTCTCTTTCTGTCTCTGTTTCTCTCTATGTCTCATCTCTGTCTCTCTATCTCTGCTTTTGTTTCTGTCTCTGTGTCTCTGTGTGTGTCTCTCTCTCTGTCTCCATCTCTGTCTCCCTCTATCCCTGTCATTCTGTTTGTCTTTGTCTCTGTCTCCATCTCTGTCTCTGTCTCTTTTGGAGCACAACTCTCCATAGATCAGCTCTGTCTCTGTCTCTGTTTTTGTCTCTGTCTCCCTGTCTCCATCTCTGTCTTTGTCTGTCTCTCTTTCTGTCTGTCTGTCTGTCACACACACACACACACACACACACACACACACACACACACACACACACACCTTTTTTCTTTTAGAGCACATTTCTCCATAGATCATCTCTGGATCTCTGTTCTGAAATCATTCTGAATAATACATGCAATTTTGGTGCCCACAAGAAGGTTGTTATCAGTACCACTGACTCATACAGGGAACAGTGTGTGGGAAGAAAGCCATGAAACCAGCAGCATGATATTGCCCTTTATGGTATGAAACCAGATTGACTCATGGAAAAACAACAAAAACAAAACAAAGGTGAAATATTATATAGCTTTACTCCCAAAGATAGTGAGCCATGGTGGTGCTGCATTGTGGCTATGATAATGAGAATGATATTGACGCTTTTATAACATGCACATGGGAGGGGCTGGGGTTGGCACCAGTGAGCCCAGCAAGAAAACTGTCTACCCCTTCTTCCGTGGCCTTTGGCCTGGTAATGCTACTCTCTCCCTTATTCCTTCTTTCAAAGGTTATTTTCTTTCTAGTCATTGCCTTTTTCTCCTTAAGAAAGTGTTTCTTTAAGTTACTGCCCTTCTATCCTTAGTTTCTTTATTATTTCTAAACCCTCACCTCAAGAAGACACATCTGAGGCACCTGAGACAAATACTTCTGAGGGAAATAATTCCTACTTCTTACACCTTCCACAATTTTCAACTATTGACTCATGGACTTCTAATACTTTCTATCAAATAGTCAGTCTTCTCCCTGTTTGATACTTGTGGGTTCCTTTGGTAGTTCTGTGGTCCAGCCTCCCTAGACCTTTTTGGAATCTTACTTAGGAAGACAAGGGTCTACTGCAGAAAAAGTTTTGATCTTGGGTCTAAGATTGGTGAATACAATGAAGTATCTAGTCTGAGACTCTGTGAAACATAGGGGATCTATACTGTACCATATTCAAATGAGCTTTCTTTTTGTGATGTAGGACACTTGGGTTTTTGACCTTTCTCAAAGGGGAGCTGTCTGATGCAGTGTACTTAGATATGGTCCTTTCTAGAGGAACTACTCCTCTAAATGGCTTGGGATGGCAATTGTCAAACGTTTGGTTCCCAGGACCCCTTCATACTTTTAAAAATGATTGAAAACCCCAAAGAACTTTTGCTTATGTTGCTTATATACACAGATATTTATCATAGAAATTAAAATAGATAAATTAAATTTTTTATTAATTCATTTAAAATAATAAATCTATGATGTTCCTATAAATAACAATTAAAAAATTATTATATTTTATAAAACAAAAAAAGACTTAGTGAGAAGAGTGCAATCGTTTTACAGATTTTAGAAAAGGAGGATTATTTTAATAGACAAATAATATCTTACTATTATTATAAAAATAGTTTTTACTTTGAGGACCCTCTGAAAAGGTCTCAAGGAACTCACAAGCTTTGAGAACCACTGCCTTAGGAAAACCAGTCCTCTGTCTTGGATGGTCCCTGCCCTTATGTAGGTGGGGTCATTCTTTTTCCCTATTCCTCCCTTCAGATGTTATATTGCTTCCTTCTCAGAGACTACTTTATACCTGAAAGAAAAACAAAGGTTTGGCTTGCCTAAAATAATTCTCTTTGTCCATCAATTAGCAGAAATCAATTGCTAGATATGAAGTCATAAATATCTGGTTTTAAATCCTACCTTAGAAACTTACTAACTATATGATCACCTCATTTCCTTTCCTCTCTCCTTCTCTCCTCTTCTCCCTCCCCACTCCTCTGTTTGTTTCTGTCTCTGTTTCTGTCTCCATCTCTGTCTCTTCCTCTCTCCTTGTGTCTCCATCTCTGCCTCTGTTTCTTTCTCTGTCTCTGTCTCTACTTGTCTCTGTTTCTGTTTGTGGATAAATCACTCAATTTCCCAGACCCTCAGTATAAAAAAGACCAGGATGGATCAGGTGACCTTTGAAGTATTTTCCGCCTATTGAACTATCAACTTTATTTCACTACTGAAATTGGTTACCCATGGTTCAGGTTTTGCCAACCATCATAGGTCCAGATTAAATAAATGATTCCCTTCCTTAGAGAAAGTTATGGAGCAGAAGTCAATAAACTTTTCTCGCATTTAACCTCAAAATCCTAGCTGGGGGGGGGGGGGGGGGTAAAAAAAAAATGAGCTCCTGTTTGAGAGAGGGAGGTCAAGAGGAGGCATTTTGCTATGGCTCTAGCCCAGTTCCTCCCTCTGGGCACTAAGTCTCCTTTGTTTTCACTTTTGGCACATTCATTATTAGTCCAAGCTTTTGGTTATGGTTTTGAAAATCCCAAATGTCAGTTTTATTAAGAGTATGTAAATGTCTGTATCAAAAAATTTATTTAAATATGAAACCTAGAAACAACTGACTTTCATTGAATTTTGTGAAAATATTAGTTTGGTACTTCCAATGGAAGAAACCTCCAAACCTCAGAAAAGACAAAATCAGAATTTGTATTTTTGAAGAATGTGAAATGTTCGTCTAATTGCTTATGCTATAAAAAGTCAATATAAAGTTGAATAAAGTTGCAAATCTGCTAAGAAGCAGAAATTTAACTGTTTAGAATTGAGAAAAGCAATATTAAATGCCAATGAAATCCTAATTAATGGTTACTTAAAAAATATTTTGACACTGAGGTCAAGCAGAAAAGTCAAATCTTTCTTTTACATGAAAATCATTCAAATACTTGAAAATAACTATCATATTACTCCTATATCTTCTCGTTTCCATCTTCAGTCCTTTCAAAAGTCCTTATAGGGTATAAACTTGAGGGTCTTTGCTATCCTGATTGTCTTTCTCTGGACACTTCTCAGCTTAACAATTTTTTTTTACAATGTGGTGTCCATGACTGTATATAATATTCAAAACATATTCTGATTAGAGCAAAACATAGTGAGATCATCCCCTTTCTTACCCTGGAAGCTGTTTTCAATATAGTCAATTCATTACCTTTTCTTTGTAGCTGTAACTCACTATTAACCCACATTCGTCTTTGCATTCTATTAAAACTTCTGATTATTTTTCAGAAGAACTTCCATCTAATGATGCCTTCTTCATTTTATTCTTTTGAGGTGGATTTTTTAATGCCAAGTTCAATAGTTGACACGTACCTATTACATCTCACTTTTTTAGATTGAATCTGATATTCCAGTCTTATCTTGATTGTTTGGAATGATGACTGTTATCCGATATGCTATCTCTCCCACCCAGCTTTGAGCCACATGCAAAACTGATAACTGTACTGTCTATGTCTTTATCAAAGTCACTTTTTAAAATATTGAAAAGCAGGGAGCTAAGATAGATCTCTTTGGGAT
Source organism: Notamacropus eugenii (assembly GCF_028372415.1). NCBI lineage: Eukaryota > Metazoa > Chordata > Mammalia > Diprotodontia > Macropodidae > Notamacropus > Notamacropus eugenii. The sequence goes on along the minus strand of NC_092874.1, from coordinate 245,549,430 downwards.
AAATCTGAAGACCCCGCCCCCCCTCCCCCCCCCCCCACCCCCAGCTACTCACTATTTGGCAAAAACTGCTGGGAAACCTATACATCAGACTTGTAGAAAATAGGTTTAAACCAGCACTTCACATCATATCCCAAGGATAGCTCCATACAGACACATAACCCAGATATAAAAAGGTTCCATCATAATTAAGTTAAAGGAACAAGGAATAGATTATAAAGAGGTTTATGGACAGGGGAAGAGTTCATGACTAAACAAGTGAAAAGGGGATCATTGAAGAGAAAATGGACAATTTTGATTTCATAAAATTAAAAAGATTTTGCAACAAATTCAATGGGATTAAAATTGAAGGGGAACAGTTAAGTAGAAAAAAAATCTTTGCCACAGGTTTCTCTGATGGGGATCTCATTTCCAAGATATATAAGAAACTGATTCAAAATTCAAAATAAAAGCCATTTCCCAAAGGAAAAATGATTACAAGTTATGAATGGCAGTCCTTCAGTGAAGAAATCCAAGCAATCAATAGTCATATGAAGAAAAATGCTCTAAATCATCAATAATGAGAAAAATGCAAATTAAGGCAACACTGAAATTCTACCTCTCTTCTATAAGATTGAAAAAGTCAACAAAAGAAGAAAGAGACAAATGTTGGAGCAACTGTGGGAAGACACATTGATGCCCTGTTGAAGGAACTGTGAATTGCTCTACTTCTGGAAAGCAGTTTGGAACTATGCTCCTAAAGTTACTAAACTGTGCATGCCTTTGGACCCAACAATGTCACTGAGATCTATGCCCTAAAGAGACCAAAGAAAGAAGGAAAGAACATACATACACAAAACATTTATGACATCTCTTTTTGCAGTAACAAAGAACTGGAAGTAAAGAGGGTGCTAATTAACTAGGGAATAACTGAATAAATTGTGGTATATGAACATAATCAAATACTACTGTATCATGAGAAATGATGAAAGGGACAGATTGAGAGAAACCTGGGAGAACTTGTAGGAACTTATGATGAGAGAAGTGAGCAAAATCAAGAGAAGAATGTATATAACAACTATAATACTGAAAAGACAAACAATTTGAAAAGATTTAAGGACCGTAACTGATATAATGAACAACCAGAAAACTAATGATGGGACATGCTTCCCACCTCCTGATTGAAAAATTAGGAACTAGATGTGCAGAATGAGACACATTTTCATGTAACCAGTTTGTGGTGGGTTTATTTTGATTTTTTTTTTGCTTGACTATATTTAATTGTTACAACAAAGGATGTTTTTATTGGGGGTGCAAAACTGGTGGTGGGGAGAGTATGTGACATAATAATAGTAACACATGCACACACCAAAAAGAATGGTAAGATCATAAATGAAGCATTAAAAATGAGTAGGACTTCTTGGCTCTGTTCCTGTTTTCTAAAGGAAATCTTCCCTTAATTGAGTGAGACAGTAGCTTTTTAGAAATATTAATCTCACTCTAAACCCTATACTTAATGGTCTGTTATTATCTGTCTTAAACTCTTCCCCTAACACAATCTTCTCACCAAGTGATGGTTGGAGCTATGTTGTAAACAAAGCTCACGCTGCAAAATCCTCTCACTACCCTTGTAAAAAACACAAACACAAAATACCATTTAAAGAGAGAGGTATATATATTTTTTTGCTATAGAATATAAGCTCCTCAAGGACAGGGAAAATGTTTTTCTGTATTTTCTATTGTGCCTAGCACACTGTAAATGCTCAAAACATATTAATGATGGGAAAAAATTAGTATGAGTGGGAGAGAACACAATGAGTTGCAGAGGGAAACAGATAAATGAGACAGCCTTGGACATAAAGTCCCAAAGTTATATAATTGAAAAACAAACATACGATCATTACCTAATGGAGATTCATTATTCATGTATAATCCTCCTTCTGTCTTCTTTGTATATGGAAATGTCCATGTTTTCTGTTGTTTGCTGAGTTTAGAATAACAAAAAAGTTTTATTATTTTTAGCAAAAACAAGTGGTAGAAAAATACATCACCACAACGAACATCTATTCATAGTATCTGCAGTCAGTAGCATCCCCAGAAATTATGAGATGATTTTTTCCATTTAGCAAAGATACAATATTTTCTTGGATAGTGTTGTGCAAGATAAAAGTGAAATCGTTTTGGATATGATTGTTGAGAGAGCTAGCCTTTCACAGAGATGGTTGTATAGTTTTTGCCCTCATGGAGCGATACTTTCGGAGCATATCTATTAGATTTAGAAATAAATCTTTCTCATAACTGTCAGTTTTTTCACTCTGACTCCTAAAGGGTCTCCTCTTTTCACCAAACATAGAAAAATATCAATTAGTTGCTCCGTTTTGTTTTAATCCGGTTAGAGTGCCATTGTTATTTAGATAGATAAATGTGTGTATGCTTTACTTCACCAGTACTGACTGAGGGAGCAGGATATCTTCAGGTAGCTTATGATAAAATAGGGGTGATAAAGTAGACACATAACTAGACTGAAAATTAGAATCAATTTGGTGCCCTAGAGATAGACAAACAAAACAATCAGAGTTCAGTTGAGATCATCCTACTAGTGGTCATAAGTGAAAGGTTTGATTGCATGGTCAGTATGACTAGGTTATCAGAAAACATGCTTTAAGACCTGGGTCTGAGGGGAATCTGGTTTTCCTGGGAAATGGTTGCTATAGTAGTACATGAGAAATGAATCAACAAATACAAAGATTCATGAGATTTAAGTCAAGCTTGTTTCAATATTATGTTCTCAAGAAATGGTTGGGATTTGGATATTCTTCAATTCAACATGCATGTATTTATTCATTCATTCATTCATTCACTCATTTATTTATTTTAAAAAATTATTTATTTTTAATTTTCAACATTTACTTCCATAAGTTTTAAATTTTCTCCCCCTCCTTCTCCCCTCACTCCCCAAGATGGTATGCAATATGATGTGGCTCTAAACATACATTACTACTAAACACATTTTCATAGTAGTCATGTTGCATAAAGAAATTATAACAAATGTGAGAGAACATGAGAAAGAAAAACAAACGAAAACAAAAGAAAATAGTCTGCTTCACTTTGCATTCTGATTCCATAATTCTTTTTCTGAATGTGGATTTACCATCATAAGTCCTTTGAAATTGTTTTAAGTCATTGCATTTCTGAGAAGTGCTGTCTATCAAAATCAGTCATTGCTCACTGTGGCTGTTTCTTCAACATGCATTCATTAAGTGACTAATGTATACAGGGTGTTGTGCATTGGGTACCTAGGCTTCTGTTCATATAGAACTGAAAGTCTAGAAAGGGAAAAAGAGATAGATGCAATCTTAGATGACTGTAACATACAGTATTACATGAGTAGGGCGTTAGAAAGATACAAAAAAGGGGGTTTTTCCTAGGAAGATGGACACAATTAAGCCTTCAGACTAGAGCTCTTGAAATCTAATGAGAAAACTAAGTACAAAAAGGATTTTATGCATGCTCAGATCACTTAACTTGGAGGAACCCACATGGGAGATGTCAAGGCCCCTCCTATCATATTGGTTGGAACAGCCTCTTTCTACTGACTTGATAGAATGGGTTGCATCTTTAAAACTACCGATGGTGGGGCAGTCTCATTCTCTCCCAGAGGCAAATAGAGGGATGTTTTGTTCACCCATAGCATGGGCACTATGAACTGAACTAGATGGGGGTAAGGATTACCTTTCCTCCTTCCTCTTTTAGGCTCTGTGGCTATGAAAAATGGGCTTGGTATTTAATATGTTTCATTTGACCTCAGTTCTGGGCACAGATGGTGGAGTCCTTGGGCCTAGACTCAAGCTAAGGCAACTTTGGAGGTAGGATTACAGACCGATGTTGCTGCCAGCTTGCCAGAAGGCAAGAACTGAGAAGCCAGAGTACCCAAGACCCAAACCCAGTGGGGACTTAGATTTGGATCTTGGTGGGACTGTGCTATACAAGATCTGAGCTAAGTTGGGAACCTAATTCCTACCTTGTTCCCCAGAGACTGAAGCATCTCTATGTGGGGTATTATACCTCTACCTATTGGAGGGAATGTTTATATGTTTGTTCTTGCTTTACCTTTGAAAAAAATATTCCTTTGTGAAAGCTAATCTGACTGTTGAGTGGTTAAGTGGAACTAGGCAGAGGGAGTTCTTAAAAATCAAGGAATACCATCGATGAACAGTTGAGCTAATGGCAGAGACTGGACACTTCCCAACCCCTTAATGATTCAGACAATGGGGACCAGAGTAGTCACTGTTACAGAAGTAATTAAAAAGATACATCTATTACATTTCTGAAGATAATAGTAGTTACTGTACTTCCTTGAACTAGACTCCGGAAGACCCTAAAAGTTTCATTTAGTTTTAAATCCCATTGATTGGCTTGGCCCCTCAATATGACCTTGTGCGTTTTTCCCTACCTTTTTTCTTTCTTTTTTTTTTTACTTTATTTATTTAACTTTTAACACTCATTTTCACAAAATTTTGGGTTCCAAATTTTCTCCCCATTTGTTCCCTCCCCCCACCCCAAAACACCAAGCATTCTAATCGCCGCTATCACCAATCTGCCCTCTCTTCTATCATCCCTCCCTTCCCTTGTCCCTATCTTCTCTTTTGTCTTGTAGGGCCAGATAACTTTCTATACCCCATTGCCTGTATTTCTTATTTCCTAGTAGCAAGAACAGTACTCAAGAGTTGTTCCTAAAACTTTGAGTTCCAACTTCTCTTCATCCCTCCCTCCCCACCCATTCCCTTTGGGAAGTCAAGCAATTCAATATAGGCCATATCTGTGTAATTTTGCAAATGACTTCCATAATAGTCGTGTTGTGTAAGACTAACTATATTTCCCTCCATCCTATCCTGCCCCCCATTGCTTCTATTCTATCTTTTGATCCTGTCCCTCCCCAAGTGTTGACTTCAAATTGCTCCCTCCTCCCATTGCCCTCCCTTCCATCCTCCCCCCCCCTGCTGATCCCCTTTTTCCCCACTCTCCTGTATTGTAAGATAGGTTTTCATACCAAAATGAGTGTGCATTTTATTCCTTCCTTTAGTGGAATGTGATGAGAGTAAACTTCATGTTTTTCTCTCACCTCCCCTCTTTTTTCCTTCCACTAAAAAGTCTTTTGCTTGCCTCTTTTATGAGAGATAATTTGCCCCATTCCATTTCTCCCTTTCTCCTCCCAATATATTTCTTTCTCACCTCTTAATTTCATTTTTTAAAGATATGATCCCATCTTATTCAATTCACTCTGTGCTCTTTGTCTCTGTGTGTGTGTGCGTGCATGCATGTGTGTGTGTGTGTGTGTGTGTGTGTGTGTGTGTGTGTGTGTAATCCCACCAACTTCCCAGACACTGAAAAGTTTCAAGAGTTACAAATATTGTCTTTCCATATAGGAATGTAAACAGTTCAACTTTACTAAGTCCCTTATGACTTCTCTTTGTTGTTTACCTTTTCATGCTTCTCTTCATTCTTGTGTTTGAAAGTCAAATTTTCTTTTCAGCTCTGGTCTTTTCATCAAGAATGCTTGAAAGTCCTCTGTTTCATTGAAAGACCATTTTTCCCTCTGAAGTATTATAGTCAGTTTTGTTGGGTAGGTGATTCTTGGTTTTAGTTCTAGTTCCTTTGACTTGTGGAATATGGTATTCCACACCCTTTGATCCCTTAATGTAGCAGCTGCTAGATCTTGTGTTATCCTGATTGTATTTCCACAATACTTGAATTGTTTCTTTCTAGCTGTTTGCAATATTTTCTCCTTGACCTGGGAACTCTGGAATTTGGCCACAATGTTCCTAGGAGTTTCTCTTTTTGGATCTCTTTCAGGTGGTGATCAGTGGATTCCTTGAATACTTATTTTGCCCTCTGGTTCTAGAATCTCAGGGCAGTTTTCCTTGATAATTTCATGAAAGATGATGTCTAGATTCTTTTTTTGATCATGGCTTTCAGATAGTCCCATAATTTTTAAATTGTCTCTCCTGGATCTATTTTCCAGGTCAGTTGTTTTTCCAATGAGATATTTCCCATTATCTTCCATCTTTTCATTCTTTTGGTTTTGTTTTGTGATTTCTTGGTTTCTCATAAAGTCATTGGCCTCCATCTGTTCCATTCTAATTTTGAAAGAACTATTTTCTTCAGTGAACTTTTGAACCTCCTTTTCCATGTGGCTAATTGTGCTTTTTAAAGCATTCTTCTCCTCATTGGCTTTTTGACCCTCTTTTGCCAATTGAGTTAGCCTATTTTTCAAGGTGTTATTTTCTTCAGCATTTTTTTGGGTCTCCTTTAGCAAGGTGTGGACCTGCTTTTCATGCTTTTTTTGCATCTTTCTCATTTCTCTTCCCAGTTTTTCCTCCACCTCTTTAACTTGATTTTCAAAATCCTTTTTGAGCTCTTCCATGGTCTGAGCCCATTGAATATTTATTCTGGATGTTTGGGATACAGAAGCCTTGACTTCTGTGTCTTTCCCTGATGGTAAGCTTTGTTCTTCCTCATCTGAAAGGAAGGGAGGAGATATCTGTTCACCAAGAAAGTAACCTTCTATGGTCTTATTTTTTTTTTCCCTTTTCTGGGCATTTTCCCAGCCAGTGACTTGACTTCTGAGTGTCCTCTCCACACCCACCTCACTTCCAGATCCACCCAGCCAGCACCTGGGGTCTGAGATTCAAATGCTGCTTCCCAGCCTCAGGGCTTTCAGTGGGCACAGGGCTGCTATTCAGTGTGAGATTAAGTTCAGGTGCTCAGGTGGGGGCAGGGCCGCCACATGGGGATCAGTTCCCTCAGGGGGTTTATGTGAGACCTTCAACAATGAATCCGGGCTCCTGCCTGCTTGGGGAGTCCCTGTCTGCTGCTGTATCCCAAGGGGGCCTGAGCCATGGAGACAATTGGTCCCCTTCTGGGGAGCCAGAAAGACTCTCTCACTCACCCCTGGTGCCTGTGGGTGGAAAGACCTGTGTGGCTGCTGGAGATTCTGTCCGTGAAGCCTGCTCGGATCTGCTCCTCTTGGTGTCACATGGCCAAGGCAGGGCTGAGCTCTGCTCTGGGTCCGGTGAGCGATGGACCTTTGGTGTCTGTTTTTCAGGTCTCTCTGGAACAGAAATCTCCTCCACTCCATTTTTCTGCTGCTCCAGAATTTGTTGGGAGTTCTTCTTTACAGATATTTTATGGGCTGTGATTTCGGAGCTAACATATGTGGCATATGTGTATCTTTCTCCTCCTCCATCTTGGCTCCTCCCCCCCTTTTTTCTAATGTAAACAAGTTGGAAGACCTTCTTTAGCCACTAATCATTTATTTATTATTTATCCAGTCATTTATTCATTCAGTTAGTTGATTATCATTCATGGACTCATTTACTTGTCTGCATATTTATTTATTTGGACCAGACTTGTGAATTCATTGGTACAGGGAACTTCTATACCTATTTATATCTGGTATGCAATATGAAGTCTTAGAGAGTAGTCTGGGACATGTAAAGTTTTGTGACTCTAGTCACACAGCAAGTATGTATTAGAGGCAGAATTTGAATGCAGGTTTTCTTGACTGTGTGAGATTGTCTTTTAATCTATTACACTACCGCTCAATGTAAGAAGAATTAAATGTTAAGGTAATCCTGCATCCTGAAAGTGCAGAATCTTCAAAGCTTAAGCCCTCAGAGTCACAGAGAAAGAAGTCTAAATTTTTGGATTTGGAAAATACCTTACAAGTCACCTCTCTCAACCTTCCAACCAAAGTGGGAATCCTCTCCACAGCATTCACCACAAGTCAGCATTCAGCCTCTGCTTGAACACCAGTCCCACACAACCAAATGCCCATTGGACATCTCCATAGACATCCAAAACTCAACATTTCTGAAATAGATAATTATCTTTCCTCTCAAATCCACCTTTCTTTCTGTCACCATCATCTTAGTCATGGATGTTAAACTAGCCTTGACTTTGTCCTCTCTTATCCTCCCATATCCAATTCAGTTGTCTGGTTGAGTCTCTCTCAGCCATTTTTCTCACATCAATTCCCTGCTCTTCACTCCTATGGTCACCACTCTAGATTGTTTGGACTCTTCCAATAACCTTATTTATAAATGTCTCATTTGATCCTCATGACCACCCTGTGAGGGAGTTTCTGTTATTTTCCTCATTTTTACTGATAAGGAAGCTAATGCATAGAGAAGTTAAGAGTTTGCCTTGGGTTACAAAGCTGGTAAGAGTTTGAGGCTGGACTTAAATGTAATAGTCTTCTAATTGGTCTCCTTGCCTCCAGTCTCTCCTCTCCAGTCCTACTCCACCCAATTGCCAAATTGTTAGCCCTAAAGCAAAGATGCGACCAATGCCATTTCCAGGCTCAAGATGCTTCAGAAGCTTTATTACCCAGAAAATAAAATACAGACTCCCCTGTTTGCCATTTAAAACACTTTATAGTCAGGTTCAATTTGTCTTTCTAGATAGATTTCACATTATTTCCCCTCATTTACTCAATATTTCATTCTAACTGACCTATTTTCTGTTTTTTTATACACAGTATTTCATTGGAGCAAGCTCATAGTAGCCCACAAAAGCCACTTGTTAAATTTTCAGAAATCAGCAAATGCCATGAATCATGGCTTGCTTGATTATTTTGTTGTCTAGACTTAAGAAAACTGTGGAGAAAATGTTAACTATGCAATTTAAACTTAAAAGTGTGTCAGAGGTACATTACTGCCTCCCCCCCAAACCACTGCCCCCAAACCCAAGAGTTGGTTGTTTACCAATCCACCACTGCTTATACACAATATTCCACTTCTAACCTTATACCTCCCACCTCAACATCTTCACTTAGCTTTTCCTCTTACACAGTGAATTTGTTTCCTTCTTACCTTACCTTGAGCTCAAGCTCAAGCACTTTTTGTTGCCATAGGTCTTTTCTGACTCTTTCCGTTTCCAGTTGTTAATGGTCCCTCCACATCCCTCGCTGAAATTACTAAGCCTTTTACTTTGCATTCGCCTAATATCAGCTTATCCATGTGCACATGCTTTCCTCTAGTACACTGCAAACTCCTTGAGGACAGGAACTTTGCCTTTGTTTCCCCACTGCTTTGCATATAGTATGCACTTAATACATGTCTGTCGAATTAAATTAAATTGGAAGTTACAAAGAGTTGAATTTAAGCTTGTTGGAAGAAAAAAAAATCTCCCAAATGAAAGCCATCCAGAACTAAAATGGATTACTGAGAGAGAGGAATGTGGCTGACATAGTGGATTCTGTCTGAAATAAAGAAGACTTTTTTTTTTTTTGAAAACTAGAATTAGGCAAGAGGAATTGAAAGATACCAAGACTCTTCTTTACAAGTTCAAATCTGCCTTAGACAATTACTAGCTGTGTAACCCTGGGCGAATCACTTTATCTTATTTGTCTCAGTTTCCTCATCTGTAAAATGAGCTGGAGAAGGAAATGGCAAACCACTTCAGTACCTTTGCCAAAAAAAAAACCCCTCAAAAGAGCTGGACACAACTGAAAAGACTCAACATTAAAATGACTAATGAAGTCCTGTCTAAAGAGGCTGTGAGTCTGTGATTCTGTGAATCCATCTTCATATTTGAGCACAAAAGCAAGGCTGGTGACCTTGCACAGCTCTCCCTCACTCAAAACATAGTAAAGTGCAAGTCACATCATCATTTCTCTGATGGTCTTCTTCGAAAACGAAGGACAAATGCAGACAGACATGTGAGCACAAGGAATACATACCCACTAAGGCTTCACCTTTTCAAGCTAAATATAATTTCCTTCAATCATTCCTCAGAGGAACTGAAAACTCATGTTGGCCTTTACCATATGTTTGATTATTCAAAATACACCTGTTACTTGTGAAATATTAACTATAAATCAGCATGAGAAGAAAATTTCTGCTTATGGATTAGTATAAATTTGTCTATGCAAGTGTTGTGACTTTTTTCAAACATACCAGAATTGACATGACCATGTGAATACCACTCTTTGAAGCAGCCACCTTGAAAGGTGGTAGACTTATTCTAACAACATTTTCATTCTTCAGCATTCACTTCCGAAACACCAAATCAATAACACAAAAACTGACTTTATAATTCATGTTTTGTATTTTGTTTCTTAATTCCAAAAACCTATACCCAAGCTTGATTATCCACCTCATTTACTGGAATTGGTCTGAATGACTTCGTCATGTTTCATAAAGTGAAATTTATCCTCAAAGAAGGAATATTTATCAGCACTGCAGATATGCAAAAAAAGCTTTTCAGCTTTTGAAGTTAATTCCCAAGGTGCTCCAGGACATTTTTTAATCAGTGGAAGTATTATTGGAATTACTGTGTGACTTGCAAGACCTTGCAATGTAATCATTTTAAAGGGAGACAAAATATCTCTGTAGATCTAAAAGATTTCATAAGCTTGTTAAAACAGTCATGGCTGGAATCTGTTTATATAATCTACCCATAGACATGTTTTCTTGATGTGGTTACGTTGTAGAATCCTAGAGATGAAAGGGACCTCTGAGACCCCTGCTCCAACTCTTCAATTGAAGCTTGGATCCTTTCAATGGCATCTTTGACAAGTGACCATTACACGGTCACTTGAATACTTCTGGTTGGGCCTGCTTGTATTTTTTCAGTCAACTGTTAAATTTTCAGTGTGAACAAATTCACATCTAGTAAATTAGCAAAGACTGAAATCGTGGCTTGATATGTTGTTTTGTTGATTGTCTAGACTGGAGAAAGTGATGTAGAAAATGTTAAAAATGCCAAAGTTGAGTTCTGTGCACATTTCTTCTCTTGGAGAGCTGGTTGTTAAACATTTTCAGCATGTCCCTTTTTAGATTACAACTTAGGTTATAATTTCTTTGATAGCAAGGACCATCTTCATCTCTTTCTCTCTTAGTGTCTTTTATTTATTTAGTTTTTTAAAACATAGTGGTATTTGATATAATTTGGTTGAATGAATTAATGGAAAAACTGATTAATAGAGAAGTTTCTTGTGGTATAGAGAGAGGGCTAGGGAAAAAGTCTGGGCCTTATGTTGGAAGGAACACCAGAAGAAAAAACCCCTTTAATTTGCAAACTATTACCCCAGGCTTAAAGAAATCGTAACATATTTTAGGTAACTATGTCGCAGGGCCCCATAACCATTTCTACTAGGGCAGGAAATATTTCTCTTTTGCTGGGTCACAGGGGCTTGTGGCATCTAAAAAAATGTAAAGCTCTTTTCTTGATAAAAGAGTAAAATGGGAATGGTAAAGGGTCTTGACTGTCTGTGTCTTAGGAGCATCAGTTGGAGGCTCTGAGGAGGAGATTTAGTTTTGGAGAGAGATGATTATGGAGGGGTATGATGGTTGGCTTTGAGTGTTTGAAGGGCTGGTATGTAGAAAGAGTTGATGCCTGATCTCAGGGGTATGAACTAGGAGTAATGGGTAAAAGTTACAGAAAGATAGGTTTTGTTTTAATGTAAGGAAAAATGTTCAAACAATTGGAACTATCCCAAAGCAGAAAGGCTATCTTGGAAAGTAGAGGAAAAGACTGCTTTTTCTTAGAGGTCTTCTTTTTCAATTTCTATTTATTTATTTTTAACTTTCATTTTCAAAAATTTTGAGTTTCAAATTCTCTCCCTCCCTCCAGGTCCTCTCCCACTCATTGAGAAGTCCAGCAGTATGATATCAATTATGCATGTAAAAAGGGCAGCTGGGAGGCACAGTGGATAGAGTGTGTGGGCCTGGAGTCAGTAAGACCTGAGTTCAACTCTTGTCTCAGACGCTTACTAGCTGTGTGATCCTGGGAAAGTCACTTCACCCTGTTTGCCTCAGTTTCCTCATCTGTAAAATGAGTTGGAGAAAGAAATGGCAATCCTATCCAGTATCTTTGCCAAAAAAAACCCAAAAGTCATGAAAAGTTGGACACAACTGAAAACCAACTAAAAAGCAACATGCATATAAAGCAATGCAAAATATATTTCCATAATAGCCATGTTGAAAAAAAAAAGCAAGAAAAATAAAAGCGAAAATAGTATGCTTCTATTTGCACTGAATCTAATAGTTCTCTCTCTAGAAATGGATAGAATTTTTCATTATGGTTCTTTGGAATTGTCTTAGAAGCATCCTGGTAAAAATAATTGTATAGATTTTTTTTGAGAGAATTATAGAAGAATATTGTTCAGGTACAGTTTGTATCAGCGGTTGCTAAGTTGGGTTCCATAAATTCGTTTTTTGGAAATTTTATTTTCAATATAATTGGTTTCCTTGGTAATCTCTCAGTATTTTACTTAACATTTCTAATAACATGATTCTGAGAAGTGGTAAGAAGGCTTCGTTAGACTGCCAGAGGTCTATAAAAAAAAAACCTGATGGTTTGTGAGGTCCCTTTCCAAAGTTGAGATTCCAAACTCCTGGAAAATGGAGAGGGGAGAAATGTGAAATTATCCAGGTTTTGTCACTTGGGACTGCAAATAGGTAGATTTCTCCTGGTTTCCCTTTGTAGTAGTTCGTAGAATTATAGAATCTCTGAGTTAGAAGGAAACTCACAGGTCATTGTCCAGTTTGGTCAAGCCCAATTTGTACATGACATTTCTTGATCATCACGTGGCCTCTCGGTTAATTCTTTTTTGAGTGATATGTACGAGGCCTTTACAACAATGACGTCTTTTACAGAATGCCGTTAAAAACCCTCATTTTGTGGAAATGATGTCCCAATCATTACCAGTAAATTTAGAGTTGGCTTTTACCTAACTGCCTCGCATGATGAGGTCAAATTTTTTTTTTTTTTATTGTGAAACAAGTCGTATAAAAATAGAGCGAGCAAAGAGAGTTTTCTTCCTATTCACAAGCTCAAAGTTATCTTTAGCTGCATCTCATTGGAGAAGCTGGTGGGGGGGGGGGGTTTCACATAAGTAGGTTATCCTTTATCATCTAACCAACTTGAAGTAACTCAAGCTGTTAAGAGTGACACAAGGCTAGTCTATGTGTGTGTGTTTTGGGTTAGGGTGGTGGTGGTGGTGCGGAAATGCAAGTGAATTATATTTTGAGTTCTGGGCTGCTTTTTACCATTCTGCTTTTGGTCATTGCTGAAAGCAAATCACTTCGCTCCACCTTGGGCTGCTGTCATAAAGAAACCCTATCCAGAACAAATGACATCCTCTTCATCAAGGCCATGGGATTCAAAGCATCTGTACCAGTGAGTATTAAACTTTGCTCAAATGAACGATGATCCAGAACATTTTCAAAGTGTCAGACATCATGGTGGGTACTGGGTAGACCTAATCTCAATTTGTTGCATTGTAGGCAGATGGAATCAAAAACACAAAGTTGCTAAAAAAGAAAAACAAAAATCTGTTCATGGTAAGCCTGGTCATCCTTTCCTTTATTTTATTTTTCTACTTGGTTGATGTTTACAGAATTAATTATCTAACCCTCAATCTTGCAAGGAAGCGATCCCTAATGACTGGAAGGGCTTTGCTAGAGCAGGAACCAGGCAACACTTGCTCCTTCTTAGGGGTCAATCCTTGGTTCTGCCCTTCAATCTCTCAGTGAAGCATTGATTGGAGGGGTGACCTAGGGGTAAGAACTGACCATCAGTGATAAACTTAATATAATGCCCCATTTGCTTGATTTATAGAAAAACTGTCAATTTCGAGAGCAACTGCTTTCCTTTTACATGGAAGACGTTCTTGGGCAACTTCCTTTTCCATCAAACAAAGAGCTAGGCTTCATTGAGGACTTTCGTAGCTTTGGAAAGAAACTGAATTACTGTGTAAGTATATTCTTCAAAGCATGAGTATTCTTTCTGACCCTACTTAGAACAAAGTATAGGACAAAGTCATTTGGGAAGGTGTCTCCAAAATGAAGAGCTTGTCAAACTGAGACTTTAGTTCCACCAAAGACTGCAAGAACTGCTAATAATTACATGACTTACTAACTACATCAAATGTCAATGTATAACCCATACCTTCCCTTTCTAGACCAAAATCTAGACCTTATATCACCTTAAATGAATGAAAATTGAAATGCAAACGAAAATAGAACTGTGAATGAAAATAGAACTGTGAAAAAAATAGATAAAATATTGACTACTTAGATATCTAAATGTTCAAATATTAGAAAAGTGACTGTCATTTAGAAGATGAAATTCTATTCTACAGGGTGCCCAAGGTAAGAACTAGGGCCAATGAGAGTAAATTACAGAAAAGGAGATTTTAATTTCACTTAAGAGTTTCATGACAGTTATAGTTGTTCCCAAATGGCTGTCATTGGAAATACCTTCTCATCTCCGGAGTTTTTACTTTTTAAAAGTCATTCACTGGGAATATGGTAGAAAGAGTTCATAGTTCATGAAGGGGTTGGTTTGACTTACTGAATTCTGAGGTCAATTCCAAATCTAAGATCCTTTCTCTGAGTCTCCTTGCATTTCTGGTCCACACTATCCTTATCTGTAAAATGATGGCGTTGAACTAGGTGGTTCTCCAAGATCCCTCTGCCTCTGAAATTTTTTTTTTGGTTTCATACATTATGATCTCTATTTATTTATCTATAAATCCAAAAGTCAGGGGATATTAATTACATTGCTTACAAATTGATTAGGTTGATTTTTATGTGTCCCTGTTGTAAAGAACTATGTGGGGACCAAGTAAAAAGGTAAAATCTAAATGAAATATCACTTTGATATTTCCTTCTTATTCTCCTAAAACTGTTATCCTCAATGTGGTCATTGCCAAATGTGTCTTCACATTTGAAAGGTCAGAGGGATAACCACCTTATGAAAACATCCTTTGGAACAGAAAGATGACAGGAAAGAAACAGATTATGTTAGATGCGGACAGACACCTCCATGGTCACATGGAACTAAGTTTTTGCTTTAGTGCTGTTAGAATCTGAAGTGTGCTTTTCTTATGTCCTAGAGCTTTCTTCAATAATGCCAGGGAAGGCAAAATGCTGCTTGTTGCATTACAGTGCTGACTTCCTGATATTGAATGGGACAGATGTCCCTCCTCATGCCTTTTGTATTCAATGAGAGAGGTGTTTGCCTAGAGTTAGAATTTCCTCTTGCTGCTCAGTTTAAGCCTCAGTAAATCAATCAGTTACTCAATGAACTCTTAATAGTGCCTACTAGGTGGCAGGCACTGTGCTAAGTGAGAAGGATACAAAAAGAGGGAAAAGACAATTCCTGCCCTCAAGGAGTTTATAATGTAATGGATTCATGTAGGAGAAGCTGAGGACACATGATGGTTTCTTGGAAAGAACCCTGGTTCTAGAGTCAGAAGACCTGAGTTCCAGTTCTGATTCTGTTACTGACTAGCTGTATAAGGGGCAGGAAGCCGGACCTCCATAGGATAAGGGGGTAGATAGCACCAATTGTTGGTCTTGGAATCAGGAAGGCCTGAGTTCAAATCTTTCCTTAAATACTACCTAGCTGCATGCTCATCAAATACTTACTAGTATGTGATTCTGGGCAGGTCAATTAATCTTTGGAGTCTTGGTTTTCTTATCCATAAAATGAGTGAATTGGATCAAATAATTTCTAAGATCCCTTTCCAGTTTTAAATTCTCTGCACTTTTTCTTAAACTCTTTTTCTTTTTGAGAGGGGGGAAGGCAAGGTAATTGGGGCTAAGTGACTTGACCAAGGTCATGTAGTTCATAAGTGTCAAGTGTCTGATGCCAAATTTGAACTCAGGCCCTCCTGACTTCAGGGTTGGTGCTTTGTTCACTGTACCACCTACCTGCCCCGCTGTGGACCTTTCCTAAGTCTTGGCTAATCAGATAGGGAATCAAGTGTCCACAAATCCAGTTGCTTTGGTTTGGCCCATTAATATGTTACGTATGATGCTGGTTACTGCATATCACAATAGCTCAGCTCAGCAGCTCACAACCCCCTCTTTACCCCAACCTGGTACCTCCTTATAAAAAACAAAAGGCAAACAGTGTGGGCCAAGGGTCCTGATGTTTAATGAAAGAAAAGAGAATAGGTAGCATCCTGCTTTGAGACAGAGAACAGGTAACTGTAATTATTATTCTACTGTATGAGGGCTGAACATTCTCCCTGTCTTTTAGCACCAGACCTTGCAGTCTAACATCTTATTGGTTATATGCTAGATAAAATTTTTGTCCAGGCATGGGTTAGGCAAAATGGCCCAAGGAGTTCTTTCTAACTCCAGAATTCAGTGATTCTTTTAGTCTCAGTTTTCTCATTTATAAAATGATGATAATTCCTGTAGTATCCATCTCAGTGCTATTATGAGACTCAACTGAGATAATGTGACTAAACCCCTAAATAAATGTTATCTATTACTATAGACATACACGGGGTATTGTCTATTGATGTACTGGGAAGGGGACAGGCATCAAAAGCAGTAGAATCCCCATACTTGGCTTGTTCCTTAATGAAGTTTTATTCTTTCTGTTGCTAATTTGCTCATCTTTGTCAAATATGATTATCAATATTCAAATATCAACCAACTTCTGGTTTCAGTGGCACAGAAAACTGTGCTTCCAGGAATTTTTTCTTCCCTCATTTATTTTTTTTCTGAGAAATTTCATTTTCAAGTCAGCCACAACTGCCAAGGCAAATGTTGAGTCTTGGCCAGGCTCTGCTCTAAATTAATAGTTATGAAGAGGCACCTACTCCTTCTGTTTTTAGGTTTTGCTGTTGGTGAAGCCATTGGCTCCCCCTGATGGTTAAATTTTAATTTACACAGATTCATTTTCTCCTGTACTTTCTAGAAGAAAGTACTATTTCCTATTTCCTAGCTTTCGTCTTTCACATCGTATGCGTTCACAGGACCATAAATTTAGAGCTAAAAGGAATCTTAGAGACCACTGAATCCAATCCCTCATTTTAGAAACAGTGATTTGCTCAGGGTTGGTTACATGGCCAGTGTGTTTCCTGGGTGGGATTTGAACTCAGACCTATCCCACTCCAAGTCTGGCTCAATGAAATTTTTCCTGCTGATTCATCTTTCAACATCCCACAATCCCCTTGGTGATATCAGCAACCATTAGTTGAGCATTTACTGAGTGGCAAGATGTATCTTTTTGTTGCGATTTGCCCTTCATTCTTGAAGAGGACCATGACATCAGGGACGTGATGCCATGACAGGCAAATGAATTAGAATTAAGTGAGGTAGGAGCTGTGCAGAGTCATCCGTCTCACTTTTTCCTCCAGATTCACCTGGGTCCCGGGGTGAGAAAGAGATCAAGATGATGGGAGATGAGGGTTGGAGGGTATAGTTTCTTCCTACAAAGGGAGTTTTTGGAGAATTGCAGAGAGAGAGAGAGAGAGAGAGAGAGAGAGAGAGAGAGAGAGAGAGAGAGAGAGAGAGAGAGAGAGAGAGAGAGAGAGAGAGAGAGAGAGAGAAAGAGAGAGAGAAAGGGAGGGAGGGGAGGACAAGGAGAAGGGAAGAGTGTGGGTCAAGATGTATTACAATATTTGAGGGAAAAAGGGCAAGATCCAGATTTGTGTTCTGATCTCAAATCTGATATGAATTAGCTATGTGATGAACTAACTGAGGCAAATCAATTAATCTCTTTGGACCTCAGTTTCCTTGTTTGTAAAATGAAGGGGATACACTGGATAAATGATGTTTTAGATCCATTCCAGCCAATCTCCAGAAGTCTGGCTACCATCTGATAAATTATTTTGACCACAGATACTTAAGAGACTGTGTACTAAGAATTCACAGGGCTTCAATGGGATTAATAGTGGGAAAACCCACATCAGTGTCATTATGGATTTTTAATAACGATAGCTGGCATTTATAAGATGCAGCTAGGTGGCCCAGTGGATAGAACTCTGTGACTGGAGTCAGAAAGACCTAAGTCAAATCTGGCCTCAGACTAGCTATGTGACCCTGGGCAAGTCACTTAACCAGTATGCCTTAATCCACTGGAGAAAGAAAATGGCAAACCAAGCCAGTGTCTTTGTAAGAAAACCCCATAGACAATATTGGTGTGGCATGGTCTGTAGGGTCAAGAACGGTTGGACATACAACTGAGTGACTGAATAACAAAGCACTCATAAATCACTTTAAGACTTGCAAAGGGCTTTGAAATATCTCATTTGTTCTTCATAGCAACTCTTGGAGGTAGGTAGTGTTGTTATTGTTTTTCTCATTTTTATAGATAAAGAAGCTGAGGCAGGCAGAGTTGAACGACTTGCTTAGGGTATCACAGCCAGTAAGTGTCCAAGGTCACAACTTGGGTCCTGACTACAGGTCCATTCTCAGTTCACAGAACCAACTTGAAACTAATATCAAATATCAAAACCAAAATATAGGAGGTCAAAATGAAAATATATAGTAGTTTTATTTACATAGCTATAGATTTCAGCAATAATTATGCATTTTATTTTCTATGAAAGATTATGATAAGAAAATCTATGTGTCATTTTATTTTATAGCTTGACATAATGTATAGAGACCTGGCCTAGGAGGTGGAAGACCTGACTACAAGTCCCACCTGTGATACATATTGACTGTGTCACCCTAGGAAAGTCACTTCATCTTTGGGCTCTTAAACTCTTTTGTGTCATGGACCGTCTGGTAGCCTGGTGAGACCAAAGGATATATTTGAAGAAAAAAATGTTTTTAAATGTTTAAAAAATGTAGAATTTGCAAAGGAAATAAATTTTATTGAAATTTAGTTATCAAAATATTTAAAAAACTCAAGTTCACAGAAGACCATAAATTGCAGAGAAGATGCCAACTTTTATTGGTGGAGAGAATTTCTTCATCCAAGTGCTTCGTATACCAGGGAAATCATAGGTTCAATCCTTACTTTTTATTTGCTTACACTAGGTTCATGGTGTTTATACGATGTAGAGTACCTTTAATTTTCTGATTTTTGGTGTTTATTTTCCCCCCCTTGTGGATAAGATTTTTAAGAGAAATTTGGCAGTTTAAAAACCCAACAACTATTTACTTTTGTTGTCTGTCATGCGTCCTACTTCTTTTTTGACATCGACAAAATAATGTATATTAGTTAGTTGTTCAATTGTGTCTGATACTTTGTGATCCCTTTTGGGATTTTCTTGGCAATGAAACTGGAGCGGTTGACCATTTCCTTCTCCAACTAATTTTACAGAGGAGGAAACTGAGGCAAACAAGATTAAGTGAATTGTCTATGGTCACACAGAGGATGCATTGATTAGTTAGTTAACACCATTTATTATGTGTTTATTATGTTAGGTGCTGTGCTAAACACCCAAAATACAAATACTGGCAGAAAGAAAGATAGTCTCAGCTCTTACAGAGCACACATTCTAGAGGAGGTAGATCAATAAAAGGAAGCTTAAAACAGGAGGGGAGAGCTGTGTGTGTGTGTGTGTGTGTGTGTGTGTGTGTGTGTGTGTGTGTGTGTGTGTGTGTGCGTGTGCACGTGTGTGTGTGCGGGTGATCCAGTATTCCTATCAGTACCAACATCTCCCACTAAACTTCTACTCCAGTGCCTCATTGCGACATTTAGGAGGTGACCCTTAGGCCACGTTGTATCAGCAGAGTGCTAACTGATAGGTCTTATTCATCTGGAAAGGCTGTTATTATAGGTCTGGGTTTGTCCTGTATATGTCAAACAACACCCAAGGCTAGCTAAGGTTTGTCATCAGAGGGCTGGTCACCAGCTGGTGGTCTTTTTTTTTTTTTTTTATCAAAAATTCAAGAATTCACTTAAAGAATTGAAATAATGAAATAGGGAAACATTCTCATGTGTGTCTCCATGACCCAGTCATGTACTTATACTCCTACAAATTATATAATCTCTGAGCATAGGGAGGGTATTTTGTTCTTTTCAAAATAATTTATTTTTAATTTATGGAATAAAATAAGAATTTCTATAGTATAGTACCAAAAAAAGATTATTGTACATGAAAACTGCAAATCTACTCTGCATAGCTTATTATTCCTTTCCAATATACAACAAAAGTATCAAGTGAATTTCTTTTTTTCTTTTTTTCTGCTGGCCTTAGACAAAAATAATGTGTGTGTGTGTGTGTATACATATATGTATATCTTCATATGTCCTTTAAAGTTAATTTAAGTATTTTTAACAGATTATTTTTGCTCTTTTTAAAAAAATATTATCTCATTTCATTCTTTGCATCAACCTGGGGAGGAAGTGTTATTATAACTCTCATTTACAAATAAGGCAGATAGAGTTAAGCGACTTATCCAGGGTAGCTCAGCTGGTAAGTACCACAGCCCTCTGGACACGATAAGTGACTGAGTAAATGTTTATTAAATTGAATAGACTTGTGAAATTTATTCTGAAGCGTGGTGCTTGCTGGTTAATAGAATATCTATGAAAATTTACCATTCTTGTGGTAGGTTGGGTAAGACACTTATCATCTGCAAATAGGCTAATAAGATAGGTAACAATATAAAGTTTATATTTGTCATTGGAAATGATAGCAAGTGTTAATGATTTGGCTGAGGAGGGAAAAATAGCAGTGAGAGCAACCCTAACTCATTTTCCTCCTTATTGCAAAATCCAAAGGCTGGGATGATTGTTTGCTTGTGTGTCCTTTATGTAGAATATTGATTACTCAGGAGAAATTCCCCTTCTCCTATCACTTTTTTTCTCTTCTTATTCCCATGTTGCTATATATTCTGGTCCATATTGCAATTTTTTTTTTCTGTTCCTGTTTCTGTGCTGCTATATACTCCAATCCATAAGATTGAGTTTCCTAGAATTTATGTGTATGGAAAGGAAGAACATAAAAGTTCAGAAAAATCACACCAGGGTAAGGGAATCGAAAGTGTGTATGAGATACAGTATGGCAGATGGGGTCAGTGTTGGAGTCATGAAGGACATGGTTCAAGTGTCTCCTTCGATTGCATTCTGCGAGTTCCCGATCATGTCACTGAACTTTTCAGCGGTTCATGCAATTCTAATTTATAGAGGAGTTGCTGATAGCCTTTGATGGAGAATTATCATGCTAGTGGTTCCCTATGTAGAGGAAATCTAGACATTAAAGTAAAATTTAAATATGAAATATAATTAAGTATAAAATATAATATGAAACATATAAATTAAATAAATATAAAATTTAAAAAAAAAAACAGTAAGTCTTTTTCCATGGAGATGGAGTTTAAGTGTTTGATTTAGTCCTTAACTAAGGACCATGATCCTGTCTAGGCTGGTATCACATGCCACCTTGTTTTTCCTTCTTCACTGCCCAAGAAGAAAATAGTATCCTTCACCCAAGAATGTCTTTTCTTCCTATTGCCCATTTGGAATTGGGCCAATCTGGACTATCTGGATCGAGCTAATGGGTTTATTCGTCACTCTAAAATTGGCTGATCATTCTCAGTCAGGACTTTTTGTTTTAATTTCATGGTGGATTCTTGGTACTTTAACCGTATTATCATGATATATACTTCATTAGTAAGCTGACCTTTTGGTTATTCTTCTGGGAGTAGCTTGACTTCAGGGAAAGCATATCAAGGACTTTTGTGACCATGACATTTCTTATTGGTCAGTAAGTGAACTTCTATATCACCACCCTACAACTGGAAGCCTATCTAATGAACTAGGGTATAGAAGACTACTTCAGAGTTAGGAGTTTCATTTCCCCTGAGGACACACTTTCAGATGCAAGTCCCAGTTCTGGTGAACCTGCTTTTGTAGGATACCCTTCTCCCTTTTAGTCCTAATTTGCCTTCACTAAAAGTCCCTTCTATTCATTGCTAAGGGTGGGTTGGAGGTAAGGGAAGGAGGCTTTAGGATAGTGTGAGGCCAGTATGAGGGAGAGATAAGGAAGGGTCTAAGCTGGGGTAGAGCTCAGCTGAAATATAATCGTAGAAGAGGAAAGAGGGGGAAGAAATAGTTTTATCTAATTATTCTTGCTGATTAGATACTAAGTTTAGTAGTGTCTAACCTACTGAAAGAGCTGCAAACAGTATGAGCACACGTTAAATTTTGGCACCTACAGAAGAATCCTGAGACATAGCCCCAGTCACCCTATCTTGGATATAAATCTACCTTTACCTCCCCTATGGATTGGGCTCTGATGCATGAGGCTTACAAAACAGGGTGTCTCTATCTATGTTTCTTCTTTCTTCTGTACATTTACATTGTACATTGTCTCACAGTTGTCAAGGTACATTTAGGTGGTGCAGTGGATAGAGCACTGGTCCTGGAGTCAGGAAAATTTGAGTTAAAACCCAGGCTCAGATCCTTGCTAGCTGTGTGACATGGGGCAAGTCACTTAACTTCATACTTATGTATTCCTTGTCTGTAAAATGGGGACACATTGGAGGAGGAAATAGCAAACCACTCCTATATCTTTGCCAAGAAAATCCCATGAACTATAGGGTAAAAAAGAAAGGTTAAATGATTTAGTACTCTCATTCTGTTCTGGGGGCAACTGGGTGGAGCAGTGACTAGAGCACTGGACTGGAGTCAGAGGACTTGAGTTCAAATTTGACCTCAGATACTTACTAGTTATATGACCGTGGGAAAGTCACTTAACTCTGTTTGCCTCAGTTGCCTCATGTGTAAAATGAGCTGGAGAAGGAAATGGCAACTCACTCCAATATTTTTGCCAAGAAAACCCCAAGGACCCATGGAGTCATGAAGAGTTGGATATCACTGAATGACTGCACAATAACATAGTTATTAAGCTTGGTGGTCTAGCTTTACGTGCTGTCATCCAACTAGGCATTTTTTTATTGTTTGGACACTGATTGATTCAGAATGAATGTGAACAGCAATTGTTTCTGTTTTGGTCAGCAACCCTGAGGGTCTTCCCCTTCCAGATCTATGTTTTTTTCAAAGAGACCATTCTTTGCCTCATTTCTTACCTAGCCTTAATCACTGAATGGGTGTTGCCTCAGTCAAACTGAAGACCTTAGCTGTTGAAGACCTTAACTTGAAAAGGTCAAGGTCCCTTAATGCATCTTGGGCCATCTCCAGTCATCCTGATCTATATCTGGCCACAGGACCCATATGGCTCTGGAGGAGAAAGTGAGGCTGGTGAGATTGCACAGCCCTCCCTCACTTAAATCCAATTCACTTGCATGTCATGGCATCACCTTCCTGATGTCATGGTCCTCTTTGAGAATGAAGGACAAAGAATAATAGTTTTAAGATAGAAGTCAATGGATTGTATATATCTGCAATTGTGTTCTATGTATGTAGTCTCAAAATGTTTTTAGTGGTACCATACTTCAGAGCCTTAAACTCTAATTTGTCAGTAGGATAATGGGTCTCATGGTCAGTGATATTCCTTGGATAGAAAATATAGCAAGTTCCTGGTAACCATCCCTTTTCTGATATGAAATTTCCCCAGGGAAGTGCTGTGGTGTTATTGAAAGAAAGATGGATTTGGAATTGGAATTATTGATCAGTCATGTCCAACTCTTTGTGAGCCCATGGATTTGTCCATAGGGTTTTCCTGGTAAAGATATAGGAGTGATTTGCCATTTCCTTCTCCAGCTATTTTATACATGAGGAAACTGAGGCAAACAGGGTTGAGTGACTTGCCCAGGGTCATACAGTTAGTAAGTGTCTGAGGTCAAATTTGAACTCAAGTCCTCCTGACTCCAGTCCATTGCTCTAGCCACTGCTCCACCCAGATGTCCCCAAGACAGAGAGTGCTTGGATTCAAATCATATCTCCGATCTTTCTTCTCTGTCTGACCTTGAACAAACCATTTATCCTTTCTTGGACCTAGTTCTGTCATCTATAAATTAAGGAGTTTGGACCAGATGACCTCGAAGATCCTTTCAAGCTTTAAGTTTGTGAGGTAGCCAGCCTGTAATTTTGCAGAGAAAAACAAGACTTGTTTACATCAACAAAAGCTACACCCATGTGTGTATGTGTGTGTGTATGTATGTGTGTGTGTGTGTATGCGTGCATGTGGATGTGTGAATTAATTAGACATACCTACATCTCTTTCTCAGTTGAGCTCCACACAGTAGCAAGGGAGCAAGTTCACTCTTTCCTCCTTGATCCGGGGCTCTGTTTCTGAACTGTCCTCCTACTAACCTACCTGTGACTCCTTTCACCCACGTTATCTATGAGTGAGATTATCAGTCTTGTCAATTTTAGCGATCAGGCCATTTTTTTCCCCTGAAGCTTGGAATGTAGCACTTTATCACAAATGCAAAACTGACCTAGGAGGTAGGGACATCAGCATTTGACTCCAATCTCTGACCCACATTGGCAAGTCACATAACTTCTCAGTGCCCTAGGATGGAAATGGCAGCTAAGGTAATAACCTGCATTGTAGAGGAGATTTCTTCACTGATGAGTACTTTACATCAATGAAATCACATCCAGTGTTTATTCCTATCTTTGAAGGTGAGACACGGAAAAGTCTTCAGCTCACTTTAATTCTTATTTTATTGGCTCAGTCTAACCATGATAATTGATATTTTTCCAGTGCTTTAGGTCTGACTTTATTTGTATGAAAAGTATTTTGTAGTTGTGTTCATATAATTCTTGGATTTGTCTTGACAGGTAGACTTCTAAGTATTTTATATTGTCCATAATTATTTTAAATGGAATTTCTCTATGTCTTACTGCTGAGCTTTGTTACTGTAATTCTTTGGATGTGGCCAGGCTGTCAGCACTTCTCTCTTTGCAAAGTTGGTTCACGCACACTAATCAGGTACCATATTGGGTATCCTAAAAATCTTAGCACAGTTTAGAGTTTTATAAAGGTAAGACTATAGAAGGCACCTGGGTGGAACAATGGGCTTGGAGGACCTGGGCTTGGAGTCAGGAAGACTCATCTTCCTGAGTCAGATCTAGCCTTAGACACTTAGGTAAGCTAGTGTCCCTGGGTAAGAAACTTCACCCTGTTTGCCACAGTTTCCTCATCTGTAAAATGAGCTGGAGAAAGAAATGACAAACCACTCCATTATTTTTGCCAAGAAAACCCCAAATGGGGTCACAAAGAGTCTGACGTGACTAAACAACAACAAAAAGGTAAGACTTTCACAAACTCAACAAAACTGACATTTGTCAATGGATATCCTGAGTGGAGCAGTCTTTGGTGCATGTGCCACGTTCAGTTGTCTTTTTACATGTTTTTCTAACATCTCAAACATGATAAGGCCATCAAGGAAAACCAGAATGCTTTAGCCTTAAGTAGTTCATATACTGCTCTATTTTCTACAGGTGTCATTAGAAAGTAGCTGGAAATTCCTTGGAGAACCTGCTAAAATTGGTAGAATTTTATTGGATAAATGAAAGTAGTCTTCTCCTTATCTTCTTTTGCTAATGGAGCCTGATAATGCCCCCTGAGAACCTCTGATTGCTCTGCAGGAACACCAGGGTAATTTGGTTTATTGAAAAAAACCTTAGGCTTAGAATTAAAAGACTTAGATTTGAGTCTTCGTTCTACCAATTAAGAAGTGTGACATTGACATGGGACTTCATTCCTTCCAAGTCTTACTTCCCTTATCTTTAAAATGGAGGCAGTATGTGGAGACAGATAAATTGTGGTGAAAATGTCTCACAAACTTTAAAGTGCCAGAGAATTATAGTAATAGTAATTATATTATATATATAATGAAATTATAGTAATTTCATGGCAGGATCTCATTTTTTTTTCCTTTTATTTCTAGCTCTTCTGTATATTTTAACTACATTGCTTAGGTCAGAGGTTTTGAACACATTTCCTGGGCACCACATATGACCCCCTACACTCCCAAGTGTGGCCCAACTAGATCAACATGTCATTGAGAAGCAATTAAAAAATTAAATAAAATAGAATGTGAAGATGTTAATATGTGGTTTTCTAAGTCAACATGTGGCCTACTATACATATGCATAGTTTAGTGGCTGCCATTTTTACTTGCATTTGACACCACTCATATAGGACATTCCAGGCACCTAGTAAAGGCATAGAAGCAGGAGAAGGAATGTCAGATGGTTCAGTGGATAGAGCACTGGTCCTGGAGTCAGAAATCTGGCCTCAAACACTCACAGCTGTGAGACTGTAGTCAAATCACTTAGCCTCTGTTTGTCTCAATTTCCTAATCCATAAAATAGGAATAATAATAGCACCCCCCGCCCCAGGGTTTTTGTGAGGATCAAATGAGATAATATTTATAAAGAGCTTAGCACAATGTGTGGCACACAGTAGGTGATATAAATGTCAACTATGAGATAAGAGGAACAGCGAGGAGATGGGAACAAAGGGTATGTGAGGTGGACCAAGAGGTAAATATGAGTCATATTACAAATGACTTCAAATGCTGAAGGCAAGGGCTGGGATTTTATATTTTATCTAGAGATAATAGGAGCCACTGAAGGTATTTGAACATAAGAGTGATTGTGAAACGGTCACATCTGTGCTTTAGGAATATTGATTGGGCAACTGTATGGAAGATGGATTGGAGAGGCAAGAAAATAGAAAAATGAGAAACATTTAGAAGGCTGTTTCACTAATCCAGGCAAAAGATGATGAGGATCCAGAGCTATGGTTTTGGAGAGAAGTGGATAGATGCCAATATGTTGTGGATGAAGAATTGGTAAAACTCAGTAACTGACTGGGATATGGGGGATGAAAAAAATGGTGAGAGTCAAGGATGACTCCAACATCGCAAACCATGGTGATGGAAAGATGGCGGTATGCTCAGTGGAAATAGGGAAGATTGGTTAAGGTAGGATAGGTTTTTGAGGAAATATGAACTTCATCTTTGACATGTTGAATTTGAGATGACATCGAGGTGGAGATTTTCATTGGGCCATTAGAGAATTAGGTCTGGAGTTCTGGTAGGCTGAAGATTATTCTGTGGTTCAGTGCTTACTTTCAAGGATAGGGATAAACACTGGACATGTTGTTTAACTGATACAAGGAACTCCTGAGTGGGGAAATTCTCTTTACCGATGCAAACCAACCTCTTCATGGTCATTTATACTCTTTGAGAGTGTCCTAGAGCATTGAGAGGTTGAGTGACTTGCCCATGGTCACATAGTCAATTTGGCTCAGAGACTGGATGTGAACCCAGGTTTTCCTACCTCCTATACCAGTTTTCTATCAGCTATTTCATGCTACATTCAAAGTTTTCAGAAAAAAAAGAAAAAGGGCATGATCTTTACACTCTTTTTTTAAAAGTTGATTTATTTGTTTTTAGTTTTCAACGTTCACTTCCATAAGTTTTAAATTTTCTCCCTCTCCCTTCCCCATTACAAAGTCTTGCTAATATCGCTCATAGATATCATGTTAGAAGGAGTCACAAGCTTTATAGTCAAAGTTCAGAAACAGAGCCTTGGACAATTGGACAAGTGTAGACTGTATTCATTGACACCAGCTAGAATTGAGTGACCCGATTCCTGGATTTGAAGTCTAAAGAAGAGGGTTCATGACCTCACTCTGCCATTCAATGGATTTGTGACCTTGGGTAAATCACTTAATTTCTCCAGGGCTTGGTTTATCTCAACTGTAATATATGGTGGATTGAATCAGATGAGGTCAAAGATCCCTTCTACCTCTAATGTTCTATGATTGGACTTCTGCTATTTATTTTACTTCTTTCTTTTTTTAAAAATTATCTTCCCTACTAAAATCTGAACAACTATGATACAGTTTTGTATTGCATTTATATGACATATAGTATTATAAGTTTTTTTTTCCTTTTGGTACTTTGTTTTAGATCCCTATTTCTAAAAACCTGCTTGTACTTGAGGAGTAGAGAAGGTAGATTGGGCTTTTCTTTTTGCCCCCACTAAGTTTTTATTGATATCTTACATCGTCATATTGATACTCTTACATCATCATTGTTATCCCTAGTATCCTTTCCCTTTCCCCTCCCTGATCTCCATCCCACATATCAAATAGTGATTTTTTAAAGAAGGAAAATCCCTCAGCATAACTGATTGATAAGTTTAACAAGTCTGAAAACACATGTAATATGTGACACCTGTGGACCTCCCACCTCTGTGAAAGGGTAGGTTTGGGACATCATGATATTTTCTCATTGCAGTTCTGCTTGTAATTTTATTACATTCACTTTTGATTTGTTGTTGCCCCGCTGTTCTTTCCATCACATTATTTTAGCCACTGTGGATTTTGTTTTCTTGACTCTGCATCAGTTCACATAGATCTTCATTACATATGTAATTTGTTACAGCACATTAATATTCCTTTACATTCATGTACCAGACTTGGTTTAGCCATTCCTTAATCAATAGGCACCAACTTTGGTTCCAATTCTTTGCTATCCCCAAAAAGTGCTGTTGTGAATATTTTTGGTTTTTATGGGGACTTTCTTTTATCCATAACTTCCTTGGGGTATAAGCCCAGTAATGGAGTCTCTAGTTGAAAGGATATGGATAGTATGTTGGGTTTGGATGATAAAGTTTCCACTGTGCCTTTGTACTGATTATTTCCTCCTTCTCTCCCTTTCTATCCCTCCCTCCTTTCCTCTCTCTGTATTTTCTTTCCTTCCTTCCTTCCTTCCTTCCTTCCTTCCTTCCTTCCTTCCTTCCTTCCTTCCTTCCTTCCTTTCTTCTCTAGATGGATAGAGGGCTAGGCTTGGAGTCAAGAAGACTCATCTCTGTGAGTTCAAATCTAACTTTAGATACTAATTAACTGTGTAACCCTGGGCAAGGCATTTAACTTGTTTGCCTCAGTTTCCTCATCTGTAAAATGAGCTGGAGAAGGAAATGACAAACCACTCTGCCAAGAAAACCCCAAATTGGTTCATGTAGAGGTTGGACATGACTGAAACAACCAAAGTACAATGACAACTTCTTGACTCTAAGTCCAGTGCTTTATCCACTGAACCAAATAAAGGACTCATGGGGTTGATTCTCAATTTCCTACTTCTTCTGGGTTTGCAGGCCCTCTTTAACAAAAGTTATCTGCATTTTCAGTTTCCATGTAGTCTGAACACTGGAGAGATGAAGCCCATTACCAGGATTAAGACAGTATTTTACAAGGTAAGCATATCCATGATTGTCAATAGACTTTGTTTTGTGAACATGAATCACTTCCGCATTTAACATAAAAACCTTATCTGCAGATTGGAAACAAGGGAGTCTACAAAGCCATCAGTGAACTTGATATCCTTTTTCCCTGGATAAAACATTACCTAGATGGCATTAAATAAGACACCATGGACATTATCTTTAAAATGCACTGACAACTACCAGTGGAATGAATTTCTGAAAGGACCTTTCTCTGATTTAATTGAAACTTTTTGTGTATGTATGTGTACCTAGTATTGAGAGAAAGTTGGCTATAACAGCGGCAGCATGAGTGAATAAAGATTTGAAGATGTTGTCACCGGCATCTTTCTGTAGTCACTAACGATGAAGGTTTTAAAATTATTTATTTTATTTTCCCCCAAATTACATGTAAAAACAATTTTCAATAATTGTTTTCAAAATTTTGAGCTCTAAATGAAGATTTTTTAAAAAACAATTAGCTTGTTTTATATTTAGAGAGTGTTATATAAATGCAAATTGCATTGCAGGACTTTTCATTTGAAGGCAAAAATTGGAAATAACCTCATTTCAGATTATGTGAAAAAGAAAACAACACACAGAGAAACCTCACATTCTAATGTTATGTGAACAGGGCTGGTTCAAACAGAAAGTACACCAGTATTATAAACTCTTTTGGTGGAGAGTTGGTCAATGTGGCAGGTCTCCATCCTAGCATTCTAGCTACAGAGCTATGTTTAAAGCAAATGTCTGCTTCTTTTTCTTGGAGAGATGTCCATGACAACATGCATTTCAATGTGATTATAAAGTTTAGCAAATCATGTGAAAATCAGGGGGGCTAGTAACTCAGCAGAGTGTAATGATTGCCTTCAGAAATGGATGGGAAATGGGTTTATCAGGTAAGCTTAGCTTTAAAGACCTAATCATCAAAATTAAAACGATGCTAAGGATAACCAAGACTTTCTTGCATCTTGCGCAACTAAGAGCCAAAGAAAATTCTGTTGTAGCATATTTGCAGGACTATGTGACCAAATTCTTCTTTTGTTTGGCCAGATTGCCTAATGTGTATTTTTTAGTGACACTGAATTTCCAAAGACACATTTTCTGGAGGGTTACTATGATTTCAGTTTACACAACACCCTCATTAGGTTGTTGAGAATGGATAACCTATAGGACAGTGGCCTAAGGTAGTATCTGGAAATGGGCTGCCTCAAAGGCCTCACGTGAAGCTTGTCTTGGGTAATTTTCCATCATGCCTTGTCACCCTCTCTTGTATTCTGATAGGTGCTCCCCTCTCCCCCATTCCAAGTGGAAGACCTCCTGATGCCTTCAGCCTGCCACTTTCACTGCACCTGTCTGTGTCTCATGCTTTAGACTTCCCCTCCTTTGTTTTCCTCAGTTAAAACTCTCATTATCTTAGCTAGATGTAGGCAATAGGATTG
Organism: Notamacropus eugenii; assembly: GCF_028372415.1. Taxonomy (NCBI): domain Eukaryota; kingdom Metazoa; phylum Chordata; class Mammalia; order Diprotodontia; family Macropodidae; genus Notamacropus; species Notamacropus eugenii. Next base: position 245,519,113 of record NC_092874.1, on the reverse strand, counting down.
CTAGGGCTATGGTAACAGATTACATTTGTGGAATACTTGATGGTTACAGAATATTTTAAATCCACTCTTTCATAACAACTCTGTGAGGTAGGTAGTACAAGTGTTTATAATTTACAGACAAGAAAATTTAGAGTTTAGGGTCAATAGTAGAGGTGAGTGAGATCTTTTTAAATCCAAGGCTCTTTCTACTACTCCAGCCAATATGTGGATCACCCATAGGCTTAACCAGGCTAGGGAATATTTGCACGTTAAATATGGTATTTGTTAACTCCAATACAACCCTCTGGGAAGTTATAACCTAACTACTACCTCTGCCTCACTCAAATTAAAGTCACGTGTAAATCAAGACATCACACTAATGAGGTCATTGGTCCTGTTTGAGAAGGAAGGACCTCCACCACCACCACCACCATCACCACCACCACCACCACCACCACCACCACCACCAACCACCTGGGTACCCACAGCAGAAACTGCCATTTGGAAAATTCTGACCCTTCATCAGCAAACTCATCTCCTGTATTCCAGATTACTTCATGGTTATAGTCTTTCACACAACCTTTTTTGACTTATGGCCTTGTATATCTCTGGTGTTGGATAGTTAAGTTTATAATAAATTAAACCCATTCATGGGATTCAAAAGTTAACGAGGCTATTAACTCTTCATTTGCATGAGAGGTGCCTTACAGTATTTGAAATGACTCTCATAGGATAGAGGGAGTGGGTACAAAAAGCAGAAGAGAGGGATGGAGACTGCTTTTGGATTGATGAGGAGCTTTCCTATTTTCCTAACAATTTGAACTATGGAAATGTGTAATGGGCTATTTCCAAATATTCACCTCTAGTGGTCTTCAAGTAGAGGTTAAATAGAAAACCTTCTTCTTCTGGTATGGATCAGACTAGACAGCCTTGAGGTCCGTTCCAAATTCCAGATTGGAGTAATTATGCAATATTAGGTAAGTTTTTATCCTGTGAATCTTTGCTTTGTCATGATAGCCTTCTTCCCTGTCCTCTAACAGATGCCTGAACTTTTATAATTTTCACAACCTATAATAGCTACCATTTGTACATAATGCCTTACATACTTTATTTAATATTTTTTAATAAAACTGTGTAGATACAATTTAAAGATTACAATTGTCAATCTACATTAGAGATTCTTACCTTTTTTTTTTTTTTGGCATCATGGACACCTTTGATGAAAAACAGCAACCTATTCTCAGATTAATGCTTGCAAATGCATAAAATAAAATGCTACAAAGGAAACCAATCACATTGAAATCATTATCAAAATATTACCCCCCCCTCCAAATTCATGGGCCTCAGGTTAAGAATCCCTCATTCAAACCCACTCCAGAAATGCTACAAAATACTCCCAAGTAGAAAAAATGGCTACATTTGTATGATTCAATTTTTCTAAAGTTCAAAGAGGAAGGAAGGAAATAAGCATTTATTTAATTTTTTTTAAAAAATAATTTATTTAATTGTAGTTTTCAACATTCACTTCCTTAAGATTTCGAGTTTTAAATTTTCTCTACCTCCCTCACTTTCCCCCTCCCCAAAACAGCATGCAATCTGATAAAGGCTCTACAATATACATTCTTATTAAACATATTTTCACATTAGTCATCTTGTAAAGAAGAATTAGAATGAATGGGAGAAATCATGAGAAAGAAAAAAAAGAGCAAATAGTCTGCTTCGATCTGCATTCAGACTCCATATTTCTTTCTCTGGATGCGGCTGGCATTTTCCATCATGTGCCTTATGGAGTTGTCTTAGATCCTTGCATTGCTAAGAAGAGTTAAGTCTATCAAAGTTAGTCATCACACAATGTACAATGTCCTCTTGTTTCTGCCCATTTTACTCAGCGTCAGTTCATATAAATCTTTCTAGGTTTTTCTGAAGTCTGCCTGCTCCTCATTTCTTACAGTACAATAGTATTCCATTGCATTCATTACCACAGCTTGTTCAGCCATTCCCCAATTGATGGGCATCCCCTCAATTTTCAATTCTTTGCCACCACAAAAAGAGTTGCTATCAATATTTTTGTACATGTGGGTCTTTTCCCCATTTTTATAATCTCTTTGGGATATAGCCATAGAAGTGGTATTGCTGAGTCAAAGAGTATGCACATTTTTATAACCCTTTGAGTGTAGTTCCAAATTGCTCTCCAGAATGGTTGGATCAGTTCACCACTCCAACAATGCATTAATGTTCCAATTTTCCTACATCGTCTCTAGCATTTATAACTTTCCTGTTTTGTCATGTTAGCTAATCTGATGGGTGTGATATGGTACCTCAGAATCATTTTGAGTTGCATTTCTCTAATCAGTAGTGATTTAGAGCATTTTTTCATATGACTATAGACAGCTTTAATATTTTCCTCTGAAAACTACCTGTTCATATCCTTTGACTGTTTATCAGTTGGGGAGTAATTGGTATTCTTACAAATTCAACTCAGTTCTCTATAGGAAATAAGCATTTATTAAGAGTCTATTATGTACTGTTCTAAGCACTTAAAAATAGTACCTAATTTTATCTTCACAACAGTCTTGAGAGGTAAGTTCTATTTTTATCCTCACTTTACAGTTGAAGAAACTGAGGCAGAAAGAAGGTAGGTAACTTGCCCAGGGTCATACAGCTGTAGTTAGTGGAGAAGGATTGGAGCTCAGGTCTTCCTGATTTCAAGTCCAGTTCTCTCTCCAGTGTGTCACCTATGGTTGGTTGATTGGTTGGTTAATTGTTGTCCTTCATTCTTGAAGAGGACCAAAATAACATTGCCATGTTGTGGTCCAGGTACAGTGTGTTCACCTGGTTGATCAGGCCAACATGAGCTCATAAGGCTCTACCACAGGTCAGGCAGAATTAGTCTGCATGAACCTTTGGAGAGGAAATGCCTCTAAATTCTCATGTCTCACGTTTCTTTTGAGCTACAGCAAATCTGTTTTGCTCATAAGGCATGGCACCTTCTTTGACGTGGACACGCCATGCAGGGCAATCCTGTCCCAGTGTTTGTCTCCCAATTGATTCCAACGTTGTTCAGAGAGACCTTGAGAGTGTGCTTGTATTCCCTTGTATGGCAAAATGTGTTCCCACATTACCAAAAGGAATGTGGTCATATGATCCTAGATTTAAAGTTGTAAGATACCTTAAAGAGCCTTTAGCTCAATCCTCTCATTTTTACAGAGGAATTGTAAGTGAGGCAAAGAGAAATGAAAAGATTTGTTCTAGAAGGACGAGATTTATCCTTCTCACCTTGCTTCTTTAGGCCAGTGACGTAAACAATAGCACTTGAGTCTTCGTATACAGGTTTTTTAAAATTTTTGTTTTGTTTTGTGAGATATCCTGACAACATCTAGAACTGTTTCAATGTCCATTTTAAAAGAAACCTTCCCATGCACACTTCATGTCTGACGTACCCTGGTTGGTCCCTCATTCTTTGAGCCAAAAGAATAAATATAGAGAAAGATAGAGTTGCTCATCAATGTCAGTGCAACCCATCACCCCAAAGGGACTCTGCCAATACCAGGGTTGAGCTTATCTAGAGACGAGTACATTTGTTAATGTCTTTCTCTCTGTCTATCCCAGTATAAAAGCCCACAGCCCCTAACATCTATGGGCTACCTAGAATGGCACCTTTGCTTTCTTGTGCCAGTGGTTTAGTATAAAATGCTTTTTTCTTTTCCTTTTTAAACTTTGGAGTTAAAGGCCTGGATTCAAACTCACCTCTGATGTTTATTCCAGGAAATCACTTAAAGTCACTTAAGCCTCTGTGGTCCTTGGTGGCCTCATCGGTAACAAATCAGGGATTGAACTAGAAGGTGCAGGAGGCCTTTGACAGATCTCTAATAGTAATCAGACTTAAAAAAATCAAAGCTAGGAACCAAGGAATGGCAGTGAGGAGGACAGATTCCATATCTTATACTCCTTTTTATTTGAGTGAATGTCCCACGAGTGGTTTATGTGCTATTATTTCATTCAGTTCTAATGCATATTACTTAAATGCTGACTACGTACAAGGCACTGCTCTAGATGCTGTAAACATAAGGATACACTCTTGGGTTCTGCTTTGTCTTTTTACATTTGTGGGAATCCAAGGACCCAGACAGTTTCCACAGAGGGAGATGGATATAACAGAATATGAAAAATTCCTCCAGAAGACGAGAGATTGCGCTAGTGGAGAAAAACCGAGCATTGTACTGTCTCAATATGCTCTGGGATTCACACAGTGGGAGGGGGGGGGGGGGATGCAATCTGTGTCCTGTGCTATCCAGGGCTTGCTTCCTCTCTTCCTTCTACTGACCTTCAAATAAATAAGAGTGTGCAAGGCTCCGGCCCCAGCCACCCTCTGCATGTATTTTTCAACAAGGACCTCAGCTTACACAGGAGGGTCTGCTACACAGGTTCTTAGATCTTCTTTTCTAAAAGAAAAGCAACTTTTGGGGGGTCAACCATCTTCTTTAATTACGTTCACCAACAGAGAAAATACAAGCAGAGAAATAAAGACCAACAGACAGGGCTTCTAACTGTCTGACCATAAGCAGCACAGATATCACACATCAACAGGCAGATCCAACTGTCTGACCATGACATACATACATAGTTAGAAGAGAGAGAAGCACCACCATATGGTTGGTGCTCCTTAGCAAGGGGCTGCTTTGCAGTTACCCAGAGTCTTGTCTGGCCAAAGGAAAACTTCCAGTGAGTAAGCCCCAAAGTAAAATCTCACTTCAGAGTATTTATACACTTTGCAGAGGTGGAGAGCAGGACCTTCTGACCCAGTGCCTCAATAGAAATTAACAAAAGGTATTGAGGCTTATTAATGGGCAGGGAAGATCTTTAGCCCTCTCCTCCCCCCCCATCCCCCATTAATCTTACATTAACGTTACAATGTCCAGCTAGAGACTTGAGTGGCAGGTGATTGTGATAGCCTGTGAAAAAGACAGAGGCTAGATGTTTCCTGTAGCAGATGAAAAGATAAGAGATCCAAAGAGAAAGTATCCCAAGAGGACTTTTACAAGACTGTTGGTCTAGTGACCTGGGAGAAGACTGATTTCTGTAACTACACCCCCCTTCCTTGTTTATTTGGTGCAGACTCCCTTTATTCATGTCTACAAGTTATGGTCCTGTGTGGTTGACAAGACCCCCTCTTCTCCCCTAGCCGTTCCTAAAGATATTACAGGACAACCAGGAGATGTAAGAGGTGGCTAGAAGTAGATGTCTCCACATAGGAGCACTTAATGCCCATCACTTTATTCTATGGAAAATAAACTATTTAATAAGACTATTTTGTCTTTGAATCCATGAATGTGAAGATCATGAGGGAAATCCAGCTAATGAGATTTGTAAGGATCATAGATTTTATACTTTAATATTTTGAATAATATTTAATTTCACATTGCTGTTCAGTCATTTCAGTCATATTAGACTCTTTGTGATCCATTTGGGATTCTCTTGGCAAAGATAATGGAATGGTTTGCCATTTCTCCAATTCATTTTACAGATGAGGAAACACGCAAACAGGGTTACTTGATTTGCTCAGGGTCACCCAGCTAGTGTCTGAGTTCAGATTTGAAATCAGTCTTTGTGTTCTATCCACAGAGCAACCTAGCTGCCCCTAATCCATGCAAGTGCCTACCAGGGAGGAATTGATGAGGCCACTGGACTTCTGGCTCAAGTAGAATGCCACCTGGTGGGCAAATATGATAATTGTCCCTCCTTGGATAAATAAAGCAGTATTATACTTCTTTCCTCCAGGCTTAAGAAAGTCATTAATTAAGGCAGAAAAGCCAATCTGGATTATATACTGCTAGAAATTCCACAGCTGTCATAAAGACAAAAAATGACAGTGCCTGATCTCAAGGAGTATCCATTTTATTTACTATACATATTAAGTTATTATCTAATAAGGCTTGCAATCAAGTGAAGGGGAGTATAGTTATGTCTCTACTCTTTGAAATTCCTCAATTCAGTTAGTTTAAAGTTCAGAAAAAAGTTTTAGTGAAAGAAAAAGGGGAAGAGGGCCAGGAAAGTAGGCCAATTCTTGTGTCATTAATTTACCCAAGGTTAACATGACTAATCATGATTTCATCATCATTGTCATTTCATCAAATGGTATTCTCCCCAAATCCACATTTCTAATAATGTTTTGATGAGATTTATATCATGTCATGCATGTCAATATAATTCTGGCTTTGATGAGAGATTTTTACATCATAAAAGCATAGATTCAGAGCAGGGTGGGAAGTTAGAGATTATTCAGTCCAAACCCTGCAGTTTATATATGAGGCAACAAACCTTGACCCAGAATGACTAAGTTCAGGGTCACACAAGTATGAAGGAATGAAAAAAACCCTAACATTTATTAAGTGCTTAATTGGAGCCAATCACTGTGGCAAGTAGAAATCAAAACAAAACAATTTCTGTTTTCAGGGAGCTTAGACTTTAATTGGGGGTTTGATGCAATACATACAAAAATTCATCTTCAGGGTTGATGGAAAGGCCCCAGTATCCTGGGGGAATTTATTGGGAGGAGGAGGGATAGACAAGTCCCGGGATCTTTAGTATGAACCAGCAGATAAAATGTCAGTGCCTTGTGGGTCTAGAGAGCAGAGAAGCAGGTAGATAATAAGTCCTATATGATCTTGTCAATAATAATAATATTAGCTAGCATTTATAAAGCACCTACTATATGCCAGACACAGGTACGTCACAGGTCACTAGGTCCAAACCCTTCATTTTACAGATGAGGAAACTGAGACCCAGGGAGGTTAGAATCTTGTGAAGAGATCTTGGCATTCAGGGAAAGCACGCAATAATGAATGAATGGGAACTCATGTCATATAAGTAGTCAAAATTATAGGCCATCTATCTACCTGTTAACAAAATAGCCTCTGAGAACAATCAGCAAGTTGTAATCACCTGTTGCCCATATGGGAGTTAGTAAGACTCTACTGATGATCAGGGGGAAAAGATGGATGCAGAATTAGCCAAACAGGTTCTAATCAGGTTTTGTCCACAGGTTGCAGATGGGGTGATGGGACTAATTAATCAACAAACGTTTATCAAGTTCCTACTTACTATATGCTAGGCACTGTGCTAAGTGCTAGGGATACAAGAAGAGGCCAAAGACAGTCCTTGCCCTCAAAAAGCTTACAGTATAATGGAACCAGCAGATGGTCTCTTTTGAAAAGGTCTGGGTCAACATTTGGGAGAGGAGGAGGTTGCTGGTATCCTCCTGAAGGTCCAAGGAGTTGGAGCAGGATGTTTGCCAAATAACAAAGGATCAACACATCTTTTACCTAAAAGTGATGGAACATGGAATGTTCTTCAAAGACCGCGGAGCACTCTCCTATGGAGTATTCTCCTTCTTTTTTTCCATTTCCTGAATCCTCTTCCTTTCTTCAGGTCTCAGCTACAATGCTGCCTTCTGCAAAGAAGCCTTCTATGGCCACTTAAAACTAATGCCTTCTTCCTGAGGATAACTCCAATTTATCCTGTATACATCTTGTATGGATATAGTGATTTGTCTGTTGCCAATCCAGTTACAATGGAAGATTCCAGAAGGCAGGGATGGTGTTTTTGCCTTTCTTTGTATCATTTTCACAGTGCCTGACACATATTAAGTGCTTAATAAATGCTTGCTGAGGGGCAGCCAGGTGGCACAGTGGATAGCACCCTAGCTCTGGAGTCAGGAAGACCTGAATTCAAATCCAACATCAGACACTTGTTAGCTGTGTGACCCTGGGCAAGTCACTTAATCCCAATTGCCTCAAAAAAAATCAACAATCAATGCTTGTTGGTTGATTAATTATCATGCATGTTATTATTCTCACATCAACTAAATTGTAAGCTCCTAAAGAAGGGTCGTCATGTGGATAAAATGAGACGATATTTGTCAAGCTTTTAGCATACAGTAGGTGCTATATAGATGCTAGCTGCTATTATTACTACTATTAATTAAAGGGTTTATATCTTCTTATACCTTTCAAGGTGCCCAGCAGGTTATGGGCATTATGAAGGCTGTAAATAGACTCAACCCGTACTTGTAGATTCAATAAATACATGTAAATTGGTTCATGGGGATTAGTTTAGGCAGATTAAATTTTTTTAAAATTACTTTAAATTTGTGGAATAAACAAGCCTTTCTTTAATAGTAGAAGAAAAAAGATGATTGTACAGGAAACTGCAAATCTAGTATACATAACTTGCTGTTCCTTTCAAATATACAGCAAAATAAACATGTATGTTTCCTTTTCTTCCCCCTTCTCCCTTCTCCTCTTCTCCTGATTAAAAAAAAATCTGATAGCTTGCCATAGGTTACAGAGAGATGGTGGCTGTTATTGTGGATAAGAAGTGGTAACAGGAAAAAAGAAAGGAAAAGTAATCTGGGAGGATGGGGCACTGGCCAAGAAGCATAGTTCTGTGTGGGATGCTGTGGGTAGAAGATTGGGAGGAAGGAAGAACTATAAGATCTCAGATTTACAGCAGGAAGGGACCTCAGAGATCATCTGCTCCAAGGATCCTAAACCTTGCACCATTCATCTCTTTGCCTATAAATAATATTTTTAAGTGCATAAAACAAAATACATAGTATTACCAAGGAAAATTAGTATATTGAAATACACTTATCAAATTATTTTTTAAAAACTAAGTTCATGGACCCCATGTTAAAAACGTCTAAGTACTTTGTTTTATAGCTGAGGAAACTGAGACCCAGAGAGTCACACGGTTAATAAGAACTGGAAACAAGATTTAAACCCAGTTCTCTGGTTCCAACTCTAATACTCTATCTATTCCACCTCCCTCAGGGGATTAATAGAGAGCAGAGGGTAGGGAAGGAGACTCAGGAAGTGGTAGACTGCCACAGAAAGGGGATGTGGGAGAGCCCTAAAGGTAGTAGTAATTACTGCAACATTTTTATTTTCTCTAGGGCCAGTACAGTTTAATTCACATAGTAATGGGAATTTAACAAAGTGTTAAAAAGCACAAATTCTGTCACACTTGTTTTATTGAATTGTTTGGAATTAATGCCCTTCACAAAAAGCATGGCTTTCATGCCTCATTATGGTACAAAGACGATCCTGGGTTCTTAGAGGCTCTATCAGCAGAGCACATTCCAAATGGCAAAGTATTTGAGTGTCTAATTACAGTGTGTTAATTGTCCAGGGACTGGCCTAAATAGGATAAGTTCCTTACTGGTAATTTTGACACAAAGTAATGAATTTTATGTCCAAAACAATCCATGAAACCCATTTTACCATAAAAGGCAAAATAGCTCCTTGATACTTTGGGGTCTTCTTCATTTCTACTGTGATGAAAGAGATCATGGATCCCCCAAATGATACAGATTTTAGACTCCCTGCAAATATTGGCAGTACTCTTAATGAAAGCAAGTGTGATATAATGAATCTAGGGTCAGAGGCTCTCTGTCAGAAGGGTGTGTGTGTGTGTGTGTGTGTGTGTGTATGTGCGTGTGCGTGTGTGTGTGTGTGTGTGTATGTGCGTTTGCGTGTGTGTGTGTGTGTATGTGCGTGTGCGTGTGTGTGTGTGTGTGTGTATGTGCGTGTGTGTGTGTGTGTGTGTGTGCGTGTGTGTGTGTGTGTGTGTGTGTGGAAGTCCACAATGCATATAAATACACAATCCACAATATGAAAAATAAATAAGGTGGCTATGTGACACAGTGACTAGAGTGTGGAGCCTCGAGTCAGGAAGACTCACCTTCCTGAGTTCTAATCTGGCCTCAGATTTGCATGGCCCTGGGCAGATCACTTAGCCCTGTTTGCCTCAGTTTCCTCATGTGTAAAATGAGCTAGAGAAGGAAATGGCAAACCACTCCAATATCTTTGCCAAGAAAACCCCCAATGAGATCATAGAGAGGCAGACATGACTGAAAAATGACTGAACAACAGAATACAAAATAAATATTTTATATATGCTCTGTTAGTAATGTATATTTAAATATAAAATTACATATCTGTTTATCTACATCTATAGAATTGTGTAGCTTTAAAATGGTTGAAAACGTTCTTTAAATAGGGATAATAGGTGCTTAATTCATGTTTCTCAGATTTCAACAATACTTTTATAATTTTAATTGAATAATTTGATTACTTTACTTTAAAAGTTATACCCTTGGTGACATAGTGGATAGAGTACCAACCCTGGATTCAGGAGGACCCCAGTTCAAATCTGACCTCAGACACTTGATACTTGCTAGCTGTGTGACCCTGGGCAAGTCACTTAACCTTGATTGTCTTGCAAAAAAATAATTATAGCCTAGAATGTGTGTGAATGATTTTTTTGATAGTTATATGTTGTTAATTCACAGAAACTTGTACTGATAGAAATATAATAATTTATATTATTTTGTAAATATGTGAGGTTTAAGTGAAATTCACCTATGCATTGGTAATCATTTCAGACTTCTTGATCAGTGAACAGATATTTCTGAAATGAAATATACTGAATTGGCTCTATGTTTTCTTAGTTTGGCATAAGCTAATTTGTGCCATGACCTCTGGTCTTTTCTGGGGATGGGATTGTCCAGGAGCTTTGGGTGAGGGATCCTCTCTTGCTAGATGAAGTGTCGCCAGCGTGTTGTTAGTAAAGCTGGGCTGGCTTGCAGAGGTAGCTTTAGAGCATTTCACAGCATTCCAGTATCAGTTTGGAGAGAGTTAAAAGCAAGAATTGGATCCTACACAGCAGAGCAGGGTAATTTTCCCTCTTGTGGAGGAGGGAATGAAAAGTAAATAGGGTTCAAGAAAGGTAGCATGTCCAAGGATTGGAAGAGTGGTTCAGCAAGATGGCAACCATGAAGTACACTGGAGGTCTAAAATTAAACAAACAAACAAACAGAATGTTGGCTCTAAACAGTCATCTAAAAATAGATGGAAAAAGATAAAAATCTGAGTTGCATAAAAACAAAATATACAATTTGTCCCTCTTGATGGAATGAATTACAGTAGAAAGAATACTGGATTTGGGGCCAACAACCTGAGTTCAAAGAGGTTTCTCTTACTTCTTGCCTACATAACCTTGGACGAGTGTTTTGCCCCTTCTGGGCCTCAGTTTTCTCATCTGTAAAAAGAGATGATTTGACTAGATCTGGAGTTTTTAACTTGAGGTCTATGAATAAATTTCAGGACTCTATGAACTCTGTTAGAAAAAAAAGCCCTCTATTTTCAGTCACTTTTGGTTTCCTTTGTAAACTGATATATTTTATTTTATGTATTTAAGTGCATTATTCTGAGAAGAGCCCCCCCTAGTCTTCCCAATGTTTCCAAAGAGATCATAGACAGAAAAAAGTTTTAAGAACCCCTTGACTAGACTGATGATCTCTTGGGTCTCTCCCAGCTCAAATGTAACTATATTCTTTTTAACCTGGTCTGGTGATGACGTTAATGCTACCTTCTGTTTCTCCTACTGCAGTTTCACCCTGGAAACTCTCTCAGTGAATGGGACCTCCTCACTCTGGAAAAGCCCTCAGTTCTTGTGGCTGGAACATGCTGGAGCACCCCCTGCTAAGCTGACCCCCTTCCTCCATTGGTGAGCTCCTCCTTGGTCTTGTATCTTGTGGAGGAGCCCAGGCTGGCTAACTTTAATTGGTTTTTCTGGACTTCAATACCATGATCTCATTCCCCATTCTTTCTAGTTCTCTTTTGTGTTTTGTCTTTCCCCAACAGAATGTGAGCTCCTTGAGGGCAGGGATTGCCTTTTTTTTTTCACTTGTATTTGCATCCTCAGGTTATTACTTAATAAATGCTTGTTGCTTTATCACCTTTGAGTTTAAAAAATTTTTGTATTTATTTAATTTTTAGTTTATGGAATGAAATAGGCATTTCCATAATAAATAATAAAAAAAATGATTGCACACGAAACTGCACATCTATTATATATAACTTGTTATCCCTTTTAAATATATAATAAAGTTATTATGTAAATTTCTTTTTTCCCTTTTTCCCCCATCCTTGTTCTCTACCCCAACCCACTTTAGAAATGGCTATCATTAGCGACACACACACACACACACACACACACACACACACACATAAAATATATAAAACTATACATACTATATAGTTCTCTCTATATATGTACTTCTATTATATACTGTATATATTATATGTACTTCTGTTTTTCAGTTCTCTCTCTGGATGCAGATAGCATCTTCCTTCATACGTCCTTTGCAATGAATTTGGGTATTTTTAAGAGTCAAAATGACTTATTCACTCAAAGCTGTTCTTAAAACCACACTGCTGTTACTGTATACAATGTTATCTCCGTTCTGCTCATTTTGCTCATCATTATTTCCTGCAAGTCTATTCATGTTTTCTAAAACCATTGAGCTGTTTGTTTCTTGCAGCACAGAAATGTTTCACCACAACCATATGCCACAATTTGTTCAGTCATTACTGCTTTTGAAAGAGCTTTGACTGTGCTTAACCCCTGACCGCTTCTACCGGGAGTCATCCAGGTCCAGGTCACAGAAGACAGACATCATAAGGAAGATAACAGGATCGTGGCATCCTCGAATTTAGAGCTGAAAAAGTGCATATTTTAGATCATAGAATCAGAGTTGGAAGATACATTATAGGACATTTAGCCCAACACCTTTATTTTACAAATGAGAAAAGTGACATGCTTAATTCTGTATTTTCTTCTCCATCATCAGTAGACATGTCCTTGAGCAGGTCTCATAAGCAGTTCTTGATGGAACCAGACTCTCTGATGTCCCATAGACTCATTCCTATTAATTGATAGCATGCACTATTGATTGATTGGCCGGTATCAGGAATGCTGTCTGTGGTTATACAATACAGAGTACCGTCATGCAACCTCACCATTGCAGAACTCTACTTTCAAGCATGAAATGAGCTAGGATGGATTCTCCAACAGGGACAATATTTTAAAATATTGAAAGGGCTTATTTCAGGGAATAATCATGAGCCGCTTTCACAGTCAGGCTGTGCTTAATTGGTGGTAAAAGAATAATCTTAGACAAAAGAGCCGGTTTTCCTTATCTATAGCTTCCAACTGGGTGTAATAGAGTCAATTACTGGCACCTTCCACCATGTTACAAACGTCCCATATGGCAAATTCTAAGCAAGGAAGGAGAGAATAATTTTTGCTGTTTTAAGAAGGTATATTTTTTTTTTCCGAGTTTGGGCATGAAGCAGGAAAGGCTGAGCTTACAACCATAGCTACTCACCACCACCAAGACCACCATCTGCTCTGTTCATGCGTCTTATGAATAGATGGTTTTTCCTAGTAGCACAGAGTCTATTTTGTGAACCTTCTGCTTCAACCACAAATTCTATTTCCCGATTTGAAAATAGTAGATCTTCAGTAATGCATATTTTGTGCCTGTTCATTTATTATGCAATGATTACTACTAATCGTATTTAAGTGGGCATTGACCAGGGGAAGGAGTAATGAGTTTCCAGTGTGGGGAACTTTTGGGAGCTTCTTGTGGGCATTTACCCCTGATGAATATGGATGTTCCCTTTGGCTTCTCATAATTTCAGGGACTGGGGTTGCCCTCAGGTCATTTATCAAATTGGTGACTTCTTTGTCTGATTTATATTCCTTATGGATACATTTTGTTTTTATATATCAGATGCTTTCCTAAAACCCCTTTCTCTTCCCTAATGTACCGTATCCAAACAGTTAAGGAAAAGCACCTAATAAGAGTGAATGTAGCTGATAATATGATCCATGTTCTATTTTTGTAATTTATTCTTTATTGGGATGCACAATGGGAGAGCAGAGAGAACATTGACTTCAGAGTCAGAGGATTGGAATTCAAATTCTTCCTCTCATGTTTACTATCTTTGTAACCTTATGTTAAGTTTCTTGATCTCTTGGGCTTATCTGAGGTGGCTAGGTAACGCAGTGGATAGAGTGTCAGACTTGGAGTCAGAAAGACCTGAGTTCAGATATAGCCTCAAAGACTTATATAGTCCTATGTGACTCTGGCCAAGTCACTTAACCTCTGTCTGTTTCAGTTTTCTCATTTGTAAAATGGGGATCATAACAGGCACCTACGGCCCAGATTTGTTCTGAAGAGCAAATGAGATGATAATTGTAAGACACTTAGTATGGTGTCTGGCATTGTGCTTAGTAAACATTGTAGGTACTACATAAAGCTAGCTATTGTTATTATTATTAATGAGTGAGTTGGATTAGATGATCTCAGAGATTTCCCCCACCCCCACCCCCTTTCCACCTAGAATCCCGTGATGGAAAGGAAGGATGTGTCCTTTATCTTTCATAATCAGATACCAATGGAAGATGTTGTAGTTGACCCAAATTTTGTTGCTGTCTAATGCCTTGATTTAAATTTGTGTAGTTAATGTATATATTATCATTCTGGTTCTGTTTTCTTCACACTGCTCTCCCATTCTACTTCCTAATAAAGAATAAGTTACAAAAGTAGAGCATGGCTCTTCACAGGATTACTGATCTAGAGATTCAGGGAAACTCAAAATAAGCAGGAAGAGCAATCATAGTCTCAGACAAGGCAACAGTAAAAATAGACATGAGGGGAAGATAATTATCATTTATTAAGCATCTGTCATGTTCCAGTCCCTGTGCTAAGCACTTTGCAATTAGTATTTTGTTTGATCCTTGTAATGCCCCGAGGAGACTGTGATTAGTAGGTATTATTAGTATCACCATTTTGCAGTTGAGGAAATTGAGGCAAACAGAGATTAAGTGACTTGTCTAGGTTTCCACAACTAGTAAGTCTATGAATCGGATACAAGTCTTGTTGGGTCTGGAGTCAAGAAGACCCAAGTCCAAATTTGACCTCAGACACTGGCTGTATGACTGCAGGCAAGTCATTTAACCTTTGTTTGCCTTAATCCACTGGAGAAAGAAATGACAAAGCATTACAGTATCTTTACCAAGAAAAACCTATGGACAGTAGGGTCCATGAGGTCATGCAGAGTTGGACATGACTGAACAACAACTTTCTGACTCTAAGTCAGATGCTCTATCTACTGCATCACCTAGCTGTCCATCCTTAAAAGAAATAAGCAGGGAGATGATAGAGAATTTAAAGGAACCATAGATGATGAAATATATTCAATATATATGGCAAGTATCTAATTACTTAAAGGAATGGCCACATGTAATGTTTCAGTTAATCTCAAGGGGTGTCTCTTTCCCTGAGCATAGGTGAGTGAATTATGTTGCTAAGATGAATATTAGCTCTTAAACCCCTTAGTCAGAGCTGACTAGTAGCAAGAGGAGGTTTTTTTTTTTTTTTTTTTTGCATTGGGGAGGGTGATCACTGATAGGAGGAGGAAGCCAAGCAGAATCCAGAATCCCTTCACATTGACTGAGCCAAATAGTAGGGTTCTTACTGAGTTTATTGGCATGGTAGACCAGCCAGGGGGCAGTGAATTTCTGAGCTGAGGGCAAGGGCAGTGGGTACACAGAGAGGCAATGCTCAGTCTGGCCCTGGTGTCATCATGAGGTCCCAACATAGGAGGGCAACGTTCAGGATTCATCCTTGGTTGCCCTGCTCCTTAACCAACTTGAGGTTAGGGGAGGAGTAATTAAGATCCAGCAGCAGTAGCAACCTGCTATCACACTGCGACCTGGGGTAAGAGTGAGCAACTTGGAACAGGTCAGGGGAGCAATATCTACCACAGCATTTGGGTCTAGCACAGGGGTACCAGTATAGTACCATTTACAACAATCAGCCTGGCATAAGGTGACAGATGCAGCAATTGTAGCATTCATGTCAAAACACAAGTGGTTATAGGGAGATGGCGCTCAGCCTAGACATAGAGGTTCCATAGGTAGGCTAGGGCAAATTGAATGCTGTGCTGAGCAGTTCATCTCCCCTCATTTAATAGATAAGGAAACCATAAAATAAATAATTTACTTGACTAGTCTTTTGGTCCAGGTTCAAGAGGAGAATGAAATGAGCTACTTATACACCATCTAGCAGTAAACAAAAGGTTTACTTGTAGCATGGAAAGGACATTTAGAAAGGATACAGGATTGATTCTGCTAGGCACAACTTCCTTGCCTCTGAATTTGACATGGTTGTACATCAATTGATCAAGCAGTCAACATTTATTAAGTACTTACTATGTGCCAGGCCCTGTGCTAAGTTCTGGGGATACAAAAAGAGGCAAAAAAAAGACAAACGCCTGTCCTCAGGAAATTTACAATCTAATGGAATTAGAAACATCAATTAGAAAAGTGTTAAACTTTGAAGGATTTATGATGAATGCTATCCATCCCCAGAGAAAGAACAGATGGTGTCTGAATATAGATTGAATATAGGATTTTACTTTCTTTGTTTTTCTTGAGATTTTTTTTGTCTATGCTTGCTTTTGAAACATGACTGTTATGCAAATGTTTTGCATGATGACACATGTATAACCTATATTGAATTTCTTGTCTTCACAATGGGAGGAGGGGGATAAGGTAAGGGAGAAATTTGCAACTCAAGGTTTTAAAAATGAATGTTAAAAATTATTTTTACATGTAAATGGTGAAAAAGAAAATACTAAAAAAAAAGAAAGAAAAGAAAACAATGAAACATGTGACTCCCGAAGAACAAGTTTCCATCATCATGCTTTTATATTTAGGCAATTGGAAAGTTGTATCAATGGCTTGTCCCTTAGTCTCTTTTAATAGACACAAAGAAAAAATGTCCAGCCTTTAGTAAACTGAAAAAGTAAATCTAATTTCTCTAATTCTCTTAATAGTTTCCTATCAGAGATCTTCTTGATCTTAATGGTAATAAACATTGAACAAAAATAAATGTGCACCTGGGTCTCAAGGAACAGTAGAATATGGGACAAAGGAAAGCTTGGTGATTTATAGTCAACCCTCTCTGCCCACTCCCACCCCCCAATAAAACTCAGAAACAAAACAAAAATAAAAAAAGGTTGAGATCCTTGATATTTTTGCTCTAACTTTAGATATCACTAAGGGAAAATGATACCAAGATTAAGATTGATTTGCTTTTTTGCCTGCTTTTGTTGAGAGATTTGTTAGTTTGTTACAGCACATCCCTAGATATTTCTGTGACATCCAACAAAGATAAAGGTGTCTGCTATGTCCTTCATCTAGTTACCAAAGTCTGTAATCAAGAAACAAAGCTGAGCTGTGTGGCTTTGAGAAGCATCCTTCCTTCCCCCACCCCCCCAAAACCCCAACAACTTATCCCTTACTATGTTAAGGATCACAGTTAGCAAGTGGAAAGAGCACTGCCCCCCAGAGTCAGGAGGACCTGAGTTCAAATGTGACTTTTGATAATAGCTGTGTGACTCTGGGCAAGTCACTTAACCCAAACTGTCTCCCCCCCCAAACCCCTGAATCACATAGCCTGTCTTTGGGCTATAGAAAAGAATAATTTAAAAAATTCCTCTACTCTGGTCATACTGACTTCCTTGCTGCTCCTCACCCATAAAGCTCTCTTTTCTCTGTGAGTGGGGTTTCTCTCATATCTGTAACACATTCCCTCCTTTCCTTGGTGTCTTGGCATCACTACTTTTTTCAAGACTCATCTCAAGTGCCATCTTGTACAAGAAGTCTTTCCCAATCATCCCCTTCCTCCAGCTGCAGGAGCATTCCCTCCCAAAGCTACCTAGAATTTCTTTTGTATGTAATGATGTCCCATCTTGTAATGGTTTTTGTAATGGAGATAAGGGGACCACTGGGATTAAGGATGAGTAGGGGAGTCTTAGATTAGGCAGTCCCTAATTCTATCCTCCAGATTAGGCTGATAAAAATGGAATTAACTCAGAAAGCCCCCTCCATTGGACGATCCTACTCAACCTTGCCTGGCACACATTCTCTCTCATGAGATCTTAGCAACATGTTCCTGCTTCATAGATCTTCAAAGCCAAGTTCAAATGGAAACCCACAAACTAGTGAACTTTAGGATAGAATCCATCCAACATTTTTGGAATCTTAAGGTTTTTATGGCATTGATCCCAAGACAGCAACCTGGGAGACAAAGGTGATATGTATATATTCTTCATATGTTTATTCATATACGAAGCTACTTTGAGGTCCAGGGCTATTTCATTTTTGTTTTTAAAATGGATGCTGCACACAGTTACAGCTACATTTATGATGACTAACTTTGATAGACTTGGCTCTTCTCAGCAATGCAAGGTTCTAAGACAACTCCAAAAGACTCACGATGTAAAATGCCATCCATACCCAGAGAAAGAAATACAGAGTCTAAATACAGATTGAAGCATATTATTTGCTCTCTGTTTTTTTTGTTTGGTTTCTTCTTTCTCATGATTCATTCCACTGATTATAATTCTTTTTTACAACATGACTAATGTGAAAATATACTTAATTCGAAAATGTGATATAAAACTTATATAAGATTGCATGCCATGTTGTGGAGGAGAGAAAATTTAAAACTCAAAAGCTTGTGGAACTGAATGTTGTGAACTCGAAATAAATAAATTAAAAAAATAAAATGGATGCCACCATCATTCTACAAGAAGTGTTGTTGACTGAACTCATCCATGGAATCTATGCAGCTGCCAATACTAGGTTCAGCTTTATCTTTAGTGACATCTAGGGAGTGCCATAGAGAAAATCCAGAGCTTGAGATCTGGAAGACCTGAGTTCAAATGTGACCCCAAACACTTACTAGCTGTGTGACTTGGGGCAAGTCACTTAACCTTTGTCTCCCTTAGGTTTCCTTATCTATAAAATGGGGATAGTAATAGCCCCTGTCTACTAGAGCTATTATGAGGATCAAATGAGATAAGATTTATAAAGCACTTAGCACAGTACCTGGTACATAGAAGGTGCTTAATAATTGTTTATCCTTTCCTTCTTCCTTTATCTTCTTGTTTCCAACTATGATGAACTTTTGTATATAAAATTGGTTAAGACCCTGTATACTGAGCACCAAATCAATTGTTTAAGGCAACTGGCAATGAGAAACTGACTGGATAAATAAGGATCTGCAAAACTGAAAGTTATTGGCTGCTGTTGGGTTAGTGCTAAGTAAGTATCTCAGGCAGAGAATCTCAGGCCAATGATGTCAATGAAGAATATTTCAATACAAGAGTGTTGTTCTCCATCCTTAGTTCTTGAAGAGGACCAAAGATATCAGGAGGGTGATGTCTTGACTGATGATGAATTGATTTAAGTGAGGCAGAGCTATGCAATGTCATCAGCCTCACTCCTTCAGAGTCATTGGCGTCCAGTGGGAAGACATGAAGCAAGACTACTGGCTGTGGACTCCTTCAGTACAAGAATTGAATAAATGAAAGCCTCAGTATGATTTTATTTGAGACAATTACAATTGTAGGAGAATAATGTTGAATTTCCTGCCAGAAAATCTGAGTTTTCTAATTCCAATGATTATTCTGTTGATAAATGAGTTAATTAATCAATCAGTCAATCAAATATGAACAAGAATTATTAAGAGCTCATTATGTGCCAGGTAGTATACTATGACTGAGAATACAAAGAAAGGTAAAAATATGTTCTCAAGAGTCTTACAGCTTAATGGAAGAGGCAAAATGCAAATAATTGTGTACAAATAAATACATACAGTTAGTACAAATAACTATGTATGCATATATAATTAAGTATAAACATGCACGTATATAACAGAAGATAATCAGAAAGGGTATGTGCATTGCAAAGGATTTTAAATGCTAACAGAAGAATTAATATACTGATTTGATTTGGAAGTAATAGAGTGACATGGTAGAGTCTGCACTTTAGGAAAATCACTTGTGCATTTTCACAGTGGATAGAGAAAGACTTGAGGCAGGGAGACCAATTAGAACCCTACCGCAATAGTCCACAAGAAAGATCATGAGAACCTATATTAGGTTGGTCACCATATGAGTGGAGGGAAGGGATATTGAGAGAGTAAAAATGACAAGACTTGATAGGAGATCAGATGTTTGGAGTATGTTTGGGAATATGGTGGTACCCTTTACAGTAATAGGAAAAATGGGGAGATGGATGACTTTTAAGGAGATGGATGAGTTCTGTTTTGGACATGTTGACTTTGAGACAGCTACAGGACATTCAGTTGGTAGCAGTTGATGATGCCGCACTAGAATTTAGGAGAGAGGCTAATGCTGGATGTATAAACATAGAATCATTTGCATAAGGATGATAATTTAACTAAGGGGAGGTGATCCTTTCACTAAACAAGATAATATAAAGGGAGAAGAGAGGACTCAGATTAAAGCCTTGGAGGATAGTCACAGATAGTGGCTGTGATCTGAATGAAGATCCAGTAAAGGACACTAAGAAGGAGTGGGTCAGACTGGTGGGAGGAAAACTAGGAGAAAACAGTGTCACAAAAACCTAGAGGAGAGAATATGTAAGAGGAGATGGTGATCAACAGTGTCCATGAAGGATGAGGATTCAGCATAGGTGATTAGATTTGGTAATTATGGGATCAGTGGTAACTTTGGAGAAAAGTATATGCCTGATGAGGGAGGAAACCAAAAAGCAGAGGGTTTAACTTTTTGTGAGCCTGTTTGCCACAAACTGGAGTATTTGCCCTGCCTACCCCATGAATGTGAAGATTCTTGTTCCTGAAAAGGTCAAATCTACAACTGAATGATCCATGCCAAGCCATTAACCAGTCCTGGGACTTCACCTTTTTTTTAGCCATCACTTTTATATATGTTATCTCTTTGGAATAAAACGGAAATTTCTTAAGGATTTGTATCCATAATGCTTAGGTCAATGCCTGGAACATACCAGGTACTCAGTAAATACTTGTCAATTGAATGAGTCATTGATTGATTGATACTGTTGTAGGGAATGAATACATATTTTCTTCCCTACTTTCAAATCATATTGAGATCATGGAACTACAATTTTTAGGGGCAGTTGAAGGGACTTCTGAAACAAGCATGACTTGGTCCAGTTGCTGAAATGATAGTTTCGTAGATACTTGGAATCATAGATAAAGAGTTGGAAGGAGCTTTAGAGATCTTTTCAACAAGAATTCTTAACTTGAGCTCAACGGACCCCTAAGAGATCTGTGGATAGATTTCAGGGGATTCATGAGTTTAAATGGGAAAAAAATACATTTGACTCTCTGTTAGATCTACTTCTGTTTCACAATGTTTTTCAGTATTTTGATTACTATCTGGAGTGGTATTCAAAATACTTGAGTTTCCTTGTGTAAGACAAATTTGAGCCTCCTCATGTGAAGGAAGCAAAGAAACCTGAGAAAACTAAGGGAGTCTGTCAAAATGGTGCTGCCTCTCTTGGGCTCTAGGTGGCAGCAAAAGACAATAACTGGAATTGCAGTTTTCAGGTCATTAGTAACTTGCAGGCAGTCTCAGAGTTGTTTTAGATGGCTGTCCTTCATGCCAGCTGTTTTTCAGCCCCTGCTGAATCTTTTTGTCACTTTCCCAATCTTTGCTTTGCCTCCCACCTTCTCTTATCTCCCATACCTTTCAATGGCTCAAATCAGAGCCTTCTAGCACTCAATCACTCATCTATGTAAAAGGTAGCAATTCAAATTTCCCTTTGAAATCAACACACTTATTATACATTCATCAGTCTCTAAATAAGCATATGAATTTTTTCTCTTTTTAAAATTTTATTCTATCTTAAAACAGTTTTATGCAAAAGAACTAACTGTTATCAACATAATCCATCATCTTATTTTGTGTCCTTATACAGAAAAAAATGGGTTCCATCCCCTTCTCTTCCCGCTGCCTCAAATTATGATTTAGTCAAAATAAGGCTCAGAGTCAGAGGTCCGGGTGGTAGCAGGAGATTTGAGAAAAGTGTTCTTCACTACCACAATAATGCTGTTTCTTTCTGGACTGTGAGCCATTTGGGTAGGGTAAAGGAGTAGAGTGGCCCCAAAATCATCCTCCCTGGGCTTTCCTTCAGTCCCAGGATAAATGAAACCCACTAGAAGATAGTGAGTGAGGATATAATGAGATTCAGGTGCTACCAACATGTCTTCCAATCAGCAAAAGGGACAGCAGGGGTAATCACCTCCCTATCCTTCCAGCCCCCCCACCCCCCTGCAAAATACAGGGGAGAGAGGAGAATTGGGACATGCATCCACCAGAAAAAGATTAACTATGTTTCTTCATACTCACATTTCCCCAGTTTTTAATAAAGGAAAATTTTTTCTCTGCTCATTTAAATCATCAAGTTGTTTGCATACAAATGAAGAATCATCCTACATCTTTTGTCAGGCAATTCAACTGTTTATGTTTACGTCACAGTTCATTTCCTGTCCAAAATGGCTCATATCCAATCTGAATGCTGTTTCTTCATGCACAAATTTTAGTAGTTTTTAATCAAACCAAAATTAATTTCCTGCTGCTTTCAGGCATCAAAATGTTTATCTATGTGAGAGCAGTATCTTATATCCTTTACCAGCTGATAGAACTCTTTTTCTTTATTATTTCAGCATTAATGCACTTTACACGGAAAAGGCAGTACCTTTCCTATAAGAGTATGGGTGCATATTGTCTCCCTTGGTTAAATGTGGTTTCCATCTGTCATTCCAACCCCAGGTACATATCGTGTGTTGTGTTTCAATTTTATCTGACTCTCTGTGATCCCATAGGGAGTTTTCTTTGTTCTTTTAAAACTTTCTAAAGCATTTGTATTTGAAGTTTTGAGTTCTAAATTCTCTCCCTCTCTCCTTCCCTGAGCTGGTAAGCAATCAGATATAGGTTACACATGTGTAATTATGTAAAACATTTTCATATTGGTCATTTTGCAAGTGAAAGAAAAAAAGAAAATGAAAAATAGCATGCTTCAGTCTGTATGCAATTAATATCAATTCTTTCTCTGGAGGTGGATAGTATGCTTCATCATTAGAACTCTGGGATTGTCTTGGATCGTTATACTGCTGAGGACAGCTAAGTCATTCACAGTTTCTCACAGAAAAAATATTGTTGTTATTGTGTACAGTGTTTTCCTGGTTCTGCTCACATTACTATGCATCAGTTCATGTAAGTCTTTCCAGGTTTTCCTAAAATCATCCTACTTGTTATTTCTTACAGCACAATCATATTATATGGAGTTTTCTTGGTAGAGATACTGGCGTGGTTTGCCATTTCCTTTCCCACTTCATTTTACAGTTGAGGAAACTGAGGCAAACAGGGTGAAGTGACTTGCCCAGGGTCTCACAGCTAGTAAGCATCTGAGGCCAGATTTGAATTCCAGAAGATGAGTCTTCCTGACTCCAGGACAGCACCCTATCTATTGTGCACCTACCTGCCTCTCGGGCCCATACTGGATGACTGGAACATACTTGTTGATTTACTGGTTGGTTGGTTATGTTCCTGACTTTTGCTTCCTGAGGGCTCTAGATCTCTGAATTTCTGTGATTATTCTAGGGAACTAACCCTGACTTCTGAATGCCCCTTTGTGTTGGTGTTCTTGATTCTAGACCGGACTCTCATATCAACTAACTATGCCACAGCCGCTCAGTGGGAAGGGGACAAGCCCCTTTTCTTTGATGGTCGCAGTGCATTTTCGCATTATTTCAACTTTAAGTCTTCTTAGCAGCATTTTTTTTTTTTGCACAGACAGCCCTCTCCAGGAGGGATTTCAGGCTTCAAGTGATTTCCCAGCTAATCACTCTATGGATCTTTTTAGCAAGTGGCTGCTGGGATGCTGGGCTGCCTACCTCTCACTCAATTAAGCAGAGCTCACAGGAGAGATATATTTAATGAATACACTAACAAGTGTATGGACCCTCAGCACAATTCCTAGTTCAGGAAAAGCATGTAAAAATAAATCCCATCCAAAATTACTCCTATAAATTCAAATTCTTTAAACTAGAAACACAAACATTTTAATAACTAGGGTAGAGTTAAATTATAAATCATTCATTCTCCTAGTGCCTGTTTGGTAGGTCTTGTCACAAGGCTAGATGATCTTTTTTTAGTTCTAAACCAAGGAGAGAGGGGTGTGTGTGTGTGTGTGTGTGTGTGTGTGTGTGTGTGTGTGTGTGTGTGTGTGTGAGAGAGAGAGACAGAGAGAGAGAGAGAGACAGAGAGAGAGAGAGACAGAGAGACAGACACAGAGAAACAGAGACAGAGACAGACATAGAGAGAGCACCATTTCAGGCATGTACCAACTGTGTGAACTTGGGCAAGTCTTCTCTTTGCCTAAGTTCCTCAATCTATAAAATAGGGATAATAATAGCACCTAGTTCTCAGGGTGATTGTGAAGATAAAATAAGTTGATATTTATATGTTTAAAGTGCTATATAATTATTAACTATTAAGAGAGAGTAAGAGAGAGAGACTTGGAGAGGGAAAGAAGGAACAGCAGGAAGGAGAGGGAAAGAGGGTAAGAATGAGAGAGAGAAACATATTCACTGCTTCTGTCACAGATATCTTGGAACTGATGGTCTAAGAACTGGGCAAAAGTGAATTTGTTTCATCTGGAGGGGGTTTCTGGGTTTGCACTGGCTTTATGTAGGGGATGAAATCCTGTGCTGTCTCAAATGGACTAACAGTGACATTGAGGATGGTAAAGAATGGTGGAGGCTAGAGAAAAGAAAGCCTCCTATCTAGGATCTATGTGCTGAGATTTTCCAGAACCAGGAAAGGGACAGGGAATCCTATTGAGAGGTCATGTTCTCTCTTTATTGTGCTACGGTAAATCTCCTAATAAGGACCCTGTGATGACAAGAGGGGACAGTCCAGAGACTGCTAGATCTAATTGGGCATGAAACCACTGGCATTTGTTGGTCAGACTTACTTGGTGATTCCCTTTTGCTCATATGGGAACAAATTCCATGTGTCTTCATTTGCTCTCATCTCATATCTGTATTCACCTCCTACCTGAATGATAAGAAGACAAAGGATGAAGCAAATTACCCTGTCCCCTCTTCTTCCACTAGAGGAAGCGACTAACTCCTCCTTCCTCTTACCCCCCCTTACGTTTTTGCACAATAATTTGGGTCTTCTTTTGGTGATTTTGAAATTGTATTAAACTGCATAACGACTGGATGTGTTTGAATGTATTTGTTTGAGTGCATGTGGCAAGAGATAGATTATTAAAGGTAACTAGGTGAGTGGTACAGTGGACAGAGTGCTGGGTCTGGAGCCAAGAAGACCCGAGTTCAAATCCAGCCTCAGACACTCACGAGCTGTGTGACCCTGGACAAGTCACTTCACCCTATTTGTCTCAGTTTCCTCATCTGTAGGGAGATGGCAAACTATTCTAGTATCTCTGCCAAGAACTTCCCCCCTACAAGGAAAAGGGGTTGTGAGACAGACATGCCTGAAATGACTAAAAAAAATTACTATTAGTTTTTATTTATTTAGCATTTTATATCTTCCCCTGATTACATGCAAAAACATTTTTTTTTTTTTAAATTTGAGTTCCAAATTTTCTCTATAAAAAAGATTATTAAAACCTTCAGGAGCTCATTATGGATCAGAAGTGTTAAACTTATGGCCCTTGGGCCCTGCAGAAATCCTCAGTTCAGGCCAAAGAAGATTAAAATGTAATTGGGAAATGCATAACAGAATAAATATAGAATATATTTCTATAATATATATTACATATTATATGTTGTATTATAATATGTTATATAACACACAACATATATCATGAAACATAATACCTTGTATATAACTTAGACATATATCATGTAACATAATATCTAGTATGTATCATATACCTATAATAATATATATTATATATAATGTAATAATATATAATAATGTATAATGTAATAATAACATATGTTATACGTTATGTAATATATTATAATACATTATATTACATAACATAATATCTAGTCTATAATACATTATATCATGTAACAATATCTATTATAGAACATATACTATATTTATAGAAAATATAATACAATATAGATGATGATAATTGGTGGATTTCTAATTTAGTATGTGTAATAGGGATCTATTTCCATTTAAATCTGACTGCCTTTCTGTGGACTATGCCAGTGCAAAAGACTGGTTGTTTGAAAGCCATGCATTTAATTGAGAGGACAATTTATTAAGTAGTCGAGGAAAATACCTTCAGTCAAAACTGAACTGGCAGAAGCCAGCAGGGTGAAGGAGCATAGCAGGTACAGTCATTTTGACGGACTGGGTTTGAAAGGAAAGCCATAACCTTAAATGAGACGGAGCTACCAGGGAAGCACTACCCACCAGAATGGAGGGGGGGTGAGTTGTTAGGAAAGAAGTTCTGCCTCTGTGCAAGAATGGAGCTCAGATACAGACAGAGCTCTTAAACTAAGAGGTAATTACCAGTTCAGCTTGTCCTGCTCACTGCTGCTGCCTATTAGGTTAAATATGCAATTACCTTCTTTCTTCCTATGATATCTATAACCTGCTCTCCATCTCCCCTTGAAGGTTAGAAGCAAAAATTATGTTCCTTTTACCAAGTTATGTGTGGTATTTGAGAAGACTTCTCCTTTAAAAGGAGAGTTCATTTATGAATCCAGGATGTTGCCTTGTTAATACAAAAACCTTTCCTTAATTCAATCACAAGATGTTTCAGGGACTTCACTGAACCCTACTGCTCTTGTGGGGAGTTTAGTGTGGAATGAGGCTTCATTGTTAAGGTTCCTGTACTGACTAACTAGAAGACTATGTAATATAAATGGATAATTCAGTGACGACAATAATAATATTGCTAAATATGGGCAGGGAGGCAGGTTTGAAATACTATCATTAACCTCTTGAACTACTTCCTTCACCTGAGGATTAAAGATGATCAACACAACCAGATAAAGAGAATCTTTACTACCAATAAGGGACTGAAAGACAAAGACATTCTTTCCTTCTTCCTTGCATAGGAGAATTTGAATATGTTGGTTTATTACATCAACTCATGGGGTAGGATCTTTGGACATGCTGTTATAACATAAGTACAATTTCCTTTTGCACACGTTGTGTCCTTTTAAAATTGTTATAAATTGAATTGTATTTGTCCTTAGTTCTCAAAGAGGACCATGACATCAAGATGATGACATGACTTGCACTTGACTTTGATTTGAGTGAGGGAGGGCTGTGTAAAGCCACTAGTCTCACTTTCTCCAGAGCCATCTGATTCCAGGGGTAAGCTACAGATCAGGATGACTAGAGATGGTCCAGGATGCAGTGGGAGACCTTGGGTTTTTTAGCTAAGGTCTTTCCCAGGTCTCAGTTTGACTGAGGCAAGGCCCATTCAGTGATTAAGGCTAGGTAAGAAATGAGGCAGAGAATGGGCTCTTTTACCTAGTTAAAAAAATCAATCTGGGAGGGGAAGACCCTCAGGGTTTCCAGTCAAAACAAAAAAAAGATTGCTATTTACATTCACTCTGAGCTATCAGGACCCAAACAATGACCAAGTGGGGCTTGGTCTGGGATTTGCTGTTGGCCAATTAGTGACAGCCAGAATAATTTGGGTTTAAGTTTGGGTCCTCGTTTTAGCTATCAAAATTTACATTCCTTTGGGCATATCACCCTCAGGTAAGGGACAGAGGGAGAGTAAGAAGGAGGGGCAGGGAGAGGAAGAAGGAGAAGTGAGGAGAGAAAGAAGGAAGGAAGAAAGGAAAAAGGGAAAGATGGAAGAAAGGAAGGGAGGAAGGGATGGAACTTGCCAGTTGGGTTCCCAGTGGGGTAGCTCATATTGTTCACACATGCAAGTAGGGATGGGCAAAGCCCTAGAAAAAGCTGGGCAAAGGGGATGGAGCCAAGATGGCAAAGTAATAGTACAGACTTTCTAGAGAGCTCCCACCAAGCCCAGCCAAATACCTGTAAAAAATGACTCTAAACAAATTCTGGAGCTGCTGAACCCACAGAATGACAGAGTGAAGCAAATCTCCAGCCCAAGACAGCTTGGAAAGTCACTGGGAAGTGTCTATTGTGCCACCCTGGGAGCAGGGCACAATACAGTGGAGGCCGTGAATGCACAGAGGGGACCTGAGTAAGCCTTGGGGAAACTGAATCTCTCACACCTGTGGTGGTTTCTAGATTTCATGACCCCAAAAAGCTGAGGATAAATTGGAAAGTCAGTGAGAAAAGCTTGTGGTATCAATGCAGAAGAGTGGAGTGGTCTGTCCCCAGCCCCAGGGCAGCAGAGGGGGGAGGGGGTGGCGGAGCCCTTGGCAGCCACAGCTACAGCAGGGGCAGAGACAGTGACTGTTTCTGGATCTCTAGGTCCACAGATTGTGAGGGGGGAATCCAGTGACTGACAGTACATTTCCAATTCCCACTGGAAGCGGAGAACTACCTTGACAAAGAGCTCAAAAGTCAAGTAAATGGCTGGGGAAATGAGCAAAAAACTGAAAAAAGAATCTGACCATAGAATCTTACTTTGGTGACAAGGAAGACCAAAGCATGCAAAGACAGGAAAACAAAGCCAAAGCTCCTCCATCCAAAGTCTCCAAGAAAAAAATGAATTGGTCTCAGGCCATGGAAGAGCTCAAAAAGGATTCTCAAAATCAAGTAAGAGAAGTAGAGCAAAAATTGGGAAGGAAAATGAGAGTGATGGAAGAAAATCATGAAAAACAAGTCAACTGCTTGCTAAAGGAGACCCAAAAAAATGTTCAAGAAAATAATACTTTAAAACATAGACTAACCCAAATGGCAAAAGAGATGAAAAAAGTCAATGAGAAGAAGAATGCCTTAAAAAGCAGAATTGGCCAGATGGAAAAGGAGATCCAAAAGCTCACTGAAAAAAATAATTCCTTAAAGATTAGAATGAAGCAGATGGAAGCTAATGACTTTATAAGAAATCAAGAAATTATAAAATAAAACCAAAGGAATGAAAAAATAGCAGACAATGTGAAATACCTCACTGGAAAAACAACTGACCTGGAAAACAGATCCAGGAGAGACAATTTACAAATTATGGGACTACCTGAAAGCCATGATCAAAAAAAGAGCCTAGACATCAACTTTCACGAAATTGTCAAGGAAAACTGCCCTGATAATCTAGAACCAGAGGGCAAAATAATATTGAAAGAATACACTGATCACCTCCTGAAAGAGATCTAAAAAGAAAAACTCCTAGGAATATTGTAGCCAAATTCCAGAGTTCCCAAGTTAAGGAGAAAATATTGCAAGCAGTCAAAAAGAAACAATTTGAGTATTGTGGAAATACAATCAGGATAACACAAGATCTAGCAGCTTGTTAAAAGATCAAAGGGCATAGAATATGATATTCCAAAAGTCAATGGAGCTAAGATTAAAATCAAGTATCACCTACCTAGCAAAACTGAGTATAATGGTTCAGGGGAAACAATGGTCATTCAATGAAATAGAGGACTTTCAAGTATTCTTGATGAAAAGACCAGAGCTGAATAGAAAATTTGACTTGCAAACACAAGAATTGAGGGAAGCATGAAAAGGTAAACAGGAAAGAGAGCTCATAAGGGACTTACTAAAGTTGAACTGTTTACATTCCTACATGGAAAGAAAATATTTGTAAGTCTTGAAACTTTTCTCAGTATTTGCATGGTTGGAGGGATTATATACCTATAGACAGAGGGCACAGGGTGAGTTGAATAGGAAGGGATGATATCTAAAAAAATAAAATTAAGGGGTGAGGGAGGGATATATTGGGAGCAGAAAGGGAGAAATGGAATGGGGCAAATTATCTTTCATAAAAGAGGCAAGAAAAAGCTTTTTCAGTGGAGGGAAAAGGGGGGATGTGAGAGAGAAAAAGTGAAGCTCACTCTCATCACATTTGGCTTAAGGAGGGAATAAGATACACGCTCAATTTGGTATGAAAATCTATCTTACACTACAGGAAAGTAGGGGAGAAGGGGATAAGTGGGGTCAGTGGGGGATGATAGATGGGAGGACAATTGGGATGAGGGGTTAATTAGAAGTAAACACTTTTGGGGAGGAACAAGGTCAAAAGAGAATAGGGTGCAGGATAGGATGGAGGGAAATATAGTTAGTCTTTCACAACATGACTTTTATGAAAGTCTTTTGCATAACTACACATGTATAACCTATATTGAATTGCTTGCCTTCTCAGTGGAAATGGGTGGGGAGGGAGGAAGGGAGAGAAGTTGGAACTCAGAGTTTTAAAAACGAATGTTAAAAATTGTTTTTACATGCAACTGGGAAATAAGAAATACAAGTAATGGGGTAGAGAAATCTATCTTGCCCTACAAGAAAATAGAGGAAGTGGGGATAAGAGAAGGGAGAGATGTGATAGAAAGGAGGGCAGATTGGGGGAAGGGGTAATCAGAATGCATGGTGTCTTGGGATAGGGGGAGGGGAGAGATGGGGAGAAAATTTGAAGCTCAAAATCTTGTGGAAATGAATTTTGAAAACTAAAAATAAGTAAATAATTTAAAAAAAAAAAGAAAAAGGAAAATGCCCATTGTAGATAGAAATTGTAGCTCCCAGCTCTAGCCAGGAGGTGAACAAATAGGTACCTTGCTTTAGAGTGAGGCATGAGGAATCTTAAGCACTAACCTTAATTGAAATAGAACACAAATAAAATCTTAGTTTTAACAAGAATGAAGAAGTAGATTTTGGGAGTAATCTTCCCTTTTACATATATCCTTGATTCCATTCCATCATGTCTTCACCAGATTGATCCTGCTATCATCCCCACTCACTAACCTTTAATCTTTCCCTGTTTACTGGCTCCTTCCAAGCTGTCAACAACATTATCAGGGATGTTTTCATCTTTAAAAAAACATTCTCTTGATCTGACCATCCACATCAGCAATGATCCTATGTCTTTCCTCCTCCTCTTAGCTGTTTCTTGAGAAAGCCATATCTTCTAGGAACCTCCACTTCCACTCACACTTAGCAATCTGGCTTTAGATCTCATCATTCAAGGGAAATTGCTCTTTCTAAAGTTACCAAATGATCTCCTATCTACTTAATCTACTGACCTCTTTTCAGTCTTTATCCTTCTTGACCTTTCTATAATCTGACATTGTGATCTCTCTCTTCTCCTGGATATTATTTCCTCTTCAGGTCTTCCAACATTGCCCTCTCCTTGTTCTCCACCTACTTGTCGTACTGATTCTTCTCAGTCTCCTTTGTCTAATCTTCATTCAAATCAGTCTCCCTGGGCCCTCTACTTTTCTTCCTCTATAGTATCTTATTTGGTGATGTCATCATGGGTTCCATTCTAAGCTCTATGTAGATGATTCCCATATTTACATATCCAACTGTAATCTTTCTTCTGAACCTTAGTTTCACATCATCAACTGCTTTTCGGCAATGTCAGTGTCAAGCTAGATGTCTCTCAAAGTCAACATGTTCAAACTAGAATTTTCTTTTTCCTTCAAAACCTTCCTCTCTTTGAGCCTTCCCTAATAATAATGATAAGCACAGTTAACTCATAACCTTGCTGAAACCCTCAGCTCCGCACTCACGCTCACCTCAGATATCCAATATGTTGTCAAGAAATCTTGTTTCTGCTTCCACAACTTCTTTTATTTGACTTCTCTCCACTTATATGGCTACCTTAGGGCGGGCATTGGTCATGGAGTCCCACATCGGAATCAGGCTGTACTCTGAGTCCATCATTTATTTATCTAAAGGTGGATATCGTGTTTCATCATGTAGACTCAATGTTTTATATGAGTACATTTATTTCCATGCTAATTAACCCATTGGGATACAAGCTCTTTGAAGGCAAGGACCCTATTTTTACCTTTGTTTTTATCACCAAAGCTTAACAGAGTTACTGGAATATATAAAGTGCTTAATAAGTATTGATTGCCTTCCACAAATGCGATGGTGATGTCAAAGAGTTCTAGGAATCACACAGATTTTAGTCTGTGTATAAATGTTAACTTTTCTGTCAGCACTCTAAATATGAGAACTTTGTCCATTGACCAAGGAATGGATATAATTCTGGAGGAATGAAATCACATCAAGTTTGACGGTTTTGCTATAAGTGAAGTCAGAAAAATAAGTCAGTTGTAGATAATTGGAGGGATGGCTGATAGGTTCTCTGTGGAGAAGTAAATAAAGGAATTGACAAGAGCTGATTTTATATCATGATCAAAGATGATCAAAGACAAAAAGAAATAACATTTCATGAGACATTTGATCACATTGTGTTGAGTTGCTCCTGATACCTTGCAGAAAGACTATCATGAAAATAATTGCACCAACATCTTTTGCAGAGGATGAAGAAGCAAAGAAATTCTACAAAGGACATGACAAGACCTTCCATATTAAACTGATGTATACTTTGCTACTTGGTGATTTTAATTAAAAAAAGTGGAAATAAATGAGAGTAGCAAGAAATATAATGGAAAACGTAGGTGAGGGGAAAGGAATGAATGTTGAAAAACTTGTTGGAATAAGAGATCAAAAGCACAGGAGCTTACATCAAAGAAGAGAACCAAGAGGTTCTGGGCATGGTGGGCACTGAACAACATCACAAAACACAAATTTCATTGAACAAAACTCTCAGGGGAGAAGTTTAAGTGTTGTGTTTCACCACAGCACAGTCTTTGTAGCAGAGGAGTGGGAACATCTGGATGGTGAAGTGGATAGAGTGCTGAGCCTGGAGTCAGGCATGCTCCTCCTCATGAGTTCAAAGTCGGCCTCAGACACTTATTAGCTGTGTGTGTGTGTGTGTGTGTGTGTGTGTGTGTGTGTGTGTGTGTGTGAGTGTGTGACCCTGGGCACTCAGCTCCTCCTCTCCTGTTTGTCTCTTCCTCCCCTTCCTTCTCCTCTCCAAAGGAAGGTAAATTTGGATGATCAGAAGATGCCCAGTTGACTTGTACTGGCTACTCTCCCTTCCCTCTCCCTTCCCTTCCTCTCCCTTCCCTTCCCTTCACCTTAAACCTACTACATTCTGAAGCTCATACATTGGAGGACACTAGGTCACTGTCTAAGGGCTCTCTTCTGGACCCTCCTGGCTTAACAGTGATTATCAATAGTAACTGTTACTGTTTCCCTCCCAGCCTGATGTCTTTCTTTTTCTTTGCCCTGGCTACTTCTTAAACAGGCCTATTCAATGAGTGGGTGTTACTTCACCCTAAATGAGTACCTAAATAGACCTTGCCCTAAAAGGGCCAAGGCCTCCCAGTGTACCCTTGGTCATCTCCAGAGATCCTGATGAACTAGATTCAGATGGCTCTGGAGGAGAAGTGACACTGGTGACCTTGCACAACCCTCCCTCACTCAAAACAAAGTCAAGTGCAAGTCATGTTATCATTTCTCTGATAGCATAGGCTTCTTCACAATGAAGGATAAACACAATAATCTGTGAGTAAACGCAACTACCTGCATGGGGACCCAGCTAGCTGGGTAACTCAGCTCCTTCTCTCCCTGGGCAAGTCACTTAACAATATTTGCCTCAGTTTCCTCATTTGTAAAATGAACTGGAGAAGGAAATCACAAACTGCTCCAGTATCTTTGCCAAAAAAACCTCATAGGGTCACAAAGAATGGATATGACTGAAACTACTGAACATCAACAATGAAATCTTTGACTGGGGGCTTGAAGGTGAAAAAAAAAGAAAATTCAAGATTCATTTGTTATAACTTCCCAGAGAAAAGAATATTTATCCCTGGTCATCCATCTAGTAGATGACTTAATAGTAGGGTTGGCATGAATGAGAGTGGCTGAACAATCCTCTTCTACTTCAAAGACATAAAGAAAGGTTTCTTAATATTTAGCTACTAAGATAAAATGGGTATAAGCTGGGTGACTGTTTGTCAGCGACGTTAGAGGGGAATTTTTGGACAGGTAGGGGTTGCACCCTCAATTCTCAATTCCTTTCCAAATCTTAGATTCTGTGATTTATTATAATCAGCAGTGCTTTTCAATAAATCACATATTTTGAATTCCACAATCTTTCATTTGATATCACATAAGGAGTCAATATATTGAATTGCGGATCCTTGTAGATAAGGCATAAAGCTTCACAGTGCAAAATTGATAGCTATTTATGTTAAAATTATCTGTTCTTTTTTATTGATTTTAACATCTATTTTTTTTTCATCATTTTTCCTTGCCATATAAAATGACCTTCAGGAAGCTCTGGGTGTTTACAGGACTTCCTTTGGGATGATCTTCTGCCA
Source organism: Notamacropus eugenii (assembly GCF_028372415.1). Lineage (NCBI taxonomy): Eukaryota > Metazoa > Chordata > Mammalia > Diprotodontia > Macropodidae > Notamacropus > Notamacropus eugenii. Next base: position 245,485,104 of record NC_092874.1, on the reverse strand, counting down.
TGGAAGGATGGGGTTTGAAGATGTCCTAGAATGAATCTTATGTCAACTTATTACACATGGGGTTTTAATTCCTAGAGCTAGGAGGTGTCATGGTGTAGGATAAAGAGCACTGGATTTAGAGTCAGAGAACCTCATTTCAAATCCCATTGTAATTTACTACTTGTGTGACCCTTAGCGAATCACTTAGCTCTCATTAGGCCTTGGTTTCTTTATCTGTAAAATGAAGGTCTCTTCCAGCTTTAAATCTATCACCTTATGAATGAAGTCAGCCTTAAGACTCCTTGGGATCTATATTATTTCCCTCTGAGATGATAATTCAATGTATAAATAGAAGAATGGTTTAGAAAGGAAAACTTTGTCAACTCACTTTGTATCTCTTTGCAAAAGGGATGAACAGTTCTAAGGAAATATAAATGACACTACTACTATCTATTTAGATAGAGCTATAAGAGGAAATATGACAATTAAAGAACAAAAAAATACTTTTCTGGGTTCTTTTTTACCTGTTTCCTCTGTCTCTTAAGAAGCAGAAAGGGGAGCTCTTTTATATTCTCTGTTTCAAGGATTGCCATAGCCAAAGAAGTTTGTCACTTACTGGTGATCAGTCTTTTCATACTGATCGTTGGAAAGAAAACTCAGTCTGTTGCTTGAACTATTTACAAAGATTTTCTGTCATGGATTTTTCAGAGTTTTTTAGGAGATTAGTCTATTGGCATATGTTTTGAGAGCCTAGGGTCAGAGCCATCGGGTTATGAGGTTGTTGAAATAGGACTTTTGTGGAGATGATTGATACCGTGAAAATGGAGATAACCACAAATGGTTTTATTTGACATAGATATAGGAAAATGAAACAAATTTCATACTATTGAACATACACCAATTAACACTAATGTTGCCTCTTGATTACTTCCTGCTTTCTCTTCTTTGTATAATGAAAGAAACTCCACACATCACCACCCAAGTGTTAGGTGCTACCACAGCCCATTTCCCCTAACCACTAGTAAAGAACCAAATCTTATTTCCTAGACAAAATGTAATGTTTAACAATGCTCACTTTTATGCTAATGTGTGATGTAATTTTTAGGGAATTACACTTTTCAGTTCATAAGAAAGAAAATGTATAAAGGAAGTAACCATGTGTTTGGTTTGTTACTTACTTTATTACCAAGGTTGTGTTTTCGGTTTACTTTATACGCAAGGAAAAATACTTAATTAAAAACCACAAACAATCTACACTATGGAAATTATAGTGAATAGCGCCTAGCATCTGACCTCAGAGGAAAGATTCTTAGTAGAATGGATTATCTTTATTGTGGCTTCTAAATCAATGGATAATGATGAATTATCAAAAGGGGAAAAATGCAGTGGTTAATGATACTTCAAAAAATAGATATCTTTCTCTGTAGACGTCAGGTTTACAAATGAGAAATAGAACAGTGGGATCTCAGATTTGAAAGCAACATGTGTATTTTCCCAGTGCCTTCAGTGGAGTTCAGTGGTCTCCCATATTGTTCATTTCTAAATGGACAGAAGACATGGTCAAAGTTTTAGTTTTTTGTTTTTTTTTTTGATTAATAAAGGACCTAAGGTTTAAAGGTCTCAGATGATAGTATTTAATGACACAAAATCAGTTAATCCTAAATTCAACGAAGAGTTTGACCTTGATAGTAAATGTTATTAGAATAATACTAGTTGAGATTTACACAATGATTGATGGTTTATAAGACTTAACATGCAGTTTTTCATTTGATCCTCACAACAACCCCGTGAAATGGCACAAGGGCAATGTCTTGAGTCAAGGGATGTGGTTACTTTTGTTTACTACCTGTGTGACTTTGATTAAGTTATTTAACCCTTCTAGGCTTTAGTTCTCTAATTGTTAAAATTAAGAGGTTGGATTAGTTTATGGGTGGGGAACCTGAGGCCTTAAGGCTATGTGGGGCCTTCTAGATCCTTAAGTGTGGCCTTTTGGCTGAATCCAAATAACCCTAGCCCTAAATTGGATTCATTCAAAAGGTCACACTTAAGGATCTAGAAGGCCCGAAGTAGCCTTAAGGCCACAGGTTCCCCATCCCTTGGATTAAGTGGTCTTTGAGGACACTTTAGATTCTTGGTCTTTGAGTTTCTACATCACAGATAGGAGCTATTATTATCTTCAATGTATTGGTGAAAGAAATGAGCCTGAGAAAAAGATGAAAAGATTTGGGTAAAGCCAATCAATTAGTAAATATATGAGACAAGAATTGAACCTAAGTCTGACTGACTTGAGGTTCAGTATTGTAAGCCTTATATCCATTACCATTAAACTACTGGAAAAAAGAGAGAGGAAAAATGAATTTATGGCATCAAAAATTTAAAAGGAGAATTCACAACAAATGAGGAAATAAAGGAAATTATTAGAAATTTTTTTGCCCAATTACATGCTAACAACATTTGTAACTATCAGAATATATAAATGTTTCAAAAAATAAAAAATACCAGATTAACCTAATAAGAAATAAAAAAAAAATAAGTAACTCAACAAAAAGGAAAAAGGAGATTTAACAAGTTATAAATGAACTCCCAAAATAAAAAAATGCTAGGACCAGATGAATTTATATTTTAATTCTAGTAAATTCAATAAACAATTTCAATATTATATAAACTGTTTGTAAAAAAAGGAAAATAAAAGATTCTGCCAAATTCTTTCTACAATACCAATATGGTCTTGATGCTTTATTCAAGGAAAGAAAAAAATAAAGAGACAGAAAGTAAAAACTATAGTCCCATATTCTTAATGAATGTTGATATAAGAACATTGAGTAAAATATTATCAAATATAGTAGAGTGACATATTAAGCAGATTATATACCATGACCAGGTTGGATTTATGACAGAAACACAAATTTGCCTTAAAATGAATAAAACTATAAATATAATAGAAGCTATTGAAACAAAAACAATTAAAATCTCATAATTATTTTAATAGATGTAGAAAAAAATCGTTGGACAAACTAGAAGAGTCATTTCTATTACAACCTTCCCCAATCACAGGAATAAATGTATATTTCCTTAATATGTTAGATAATACATGTATAAAACCAAGACCCAGCATTATAGATAATGGAGAAATGTCATAGACTTTTGTAGTAAATTAAAGCAGGGATTTCCATTGTCACTACTATTGGTTAATAGTTCTAGACACACACTATGAGAATAAGACAAGAAAAAGGAATTGAAAGAGTAAGTATAGGCAAAAAGGAAACCATTAATTTTTGTGAATGATATGGTAGTCCACTTAAAGATCTTCAGAGATTCAACCAAAATAATTGAAATAAAACTTCAGGAAAGTAGCAAGATATGAAATAAATCCCACAAAAACAAACTTTTCTGTATATTGCCAACAAAATCCAGCAAGAAGAGATGAAGAAATTTCATTCTGAATAATGGCAGAATTCATGAAACTTTTTTTGTTGTATCTACCAAGAAAAGCATAGGAACAATATTTTTATAGCATGATTATGAAATTATCTTTATGGAAAAAAACAGACCTAAATAATTAGAACCATATTCATTGCTCATGTTTGGGTTGTGCTAATATAATAAGATGACAATACTAAAAAAAATTACTTGTTTAGTAATGTAATGATCAAATTTCCATGAGATACAAGCCACCAAAATTCATCTGGAGGAACAAAAAATTTAATAATCTCAAGAGAAATATTGAATAGAAGAGAGATGGAAGTAAGAGCTGTCAGTACCAGATCTTAAATTGTACTTTGTAGTACCAATCATCAAACCTCTTTTTGGCACAAGTTAAAGAAGCAGCAAACTTGATCAGTGGAACAGACTAGGTATACAGCATAGAGAGGCAAACAAACAACTCATAGACCCCAACTACTGGGGTAAGGACTCACTATTCAACAAAAACTGCTAGGAAGAATGGAAAGTGGTTTGACAGAAGTTAAGTATAGGCTAACATCTTATGCTACACAAGAGAATAAGCTAGCCATTAACTACTTACTATGTACAAATATTATCTCATTTGATCCTCACAACAATCTTGGAAAGCAGGGGCTATTATAATGTCCATTTTATACCTGAGGAAACAGACAGGCCAAAGTTAAATAACTTGTCCAGGGTCGTAGAGCTAGTAAGTGTCTGAGGCTAGATTTGAACTCAGGTCTTTCTGAATCTAGGTCCAGTGCTTCATCCATTGAGCCACCTATTTACCTCTTTTAAATATACCATAATAAATTCCAAATAGATACATGGCCTATATGTAAAAAGTCAACACTAAAAGCAAATTAGAAGAGCAAGAAAGGAGATATCTATCACAACTATAGATCTGGAAAGAATACTTTACCAGATAAAGAGTAGAGAAGATCAATGGAATGTAAAATGGAAAATTTTGGTTTCATAAAATTGAAAGGATTTTGTATAAACAAAAATCAATGCACTTAAAATTATTAAGAAAACAGAAAACTTGGGGAAAAATCTTTGCAAAAAGTTTCTCCAATAAAAGTCTGATATATAAAACTTCTAAGGAGTTGATTCAAATATGTAAGAACAAGAACTGTTCGTAAATATATAGACACAGTATGTGAACAACTAGTTTTCTTTCTTTTTTTCTTTTTCTTTTTGCAAGGCAGAGTTAAGTGACTTACCCAAAATCAAACAGCTAGTAAACGTCAAGTGTCTGATGTTAGATTTTTAACTCAGGTCTTCCTGGCTTCAGGGGCAGTGCTCTATCCACTGCACCACTTGGGTCCCCTTTATGAAAATGGGTCTTCCTGACTCCAAGCCCAGCACTCTATCTATTGCACCAGCTAGCTGCTGAACAGCAAGGTATCCAGAACGATATGAAAAAAAAATCTTCCAAATTACTGGTAACAAAAGAAATATACAGAGGAAATATATACATAATGAAAACATTCCTAAAAGGCACTATTTTCAGAAAACTATTACCAAAATTCAATTATCTTGTTGGTGGAGACTGTTTCCTTTTGGTGGTTGCTTTTCCAGCCTATGTACATTATGTTTATGTTTGAATTGCTGTCCTTGTTATTGACCCATTGCTTTATCAGATTCCTAGGAGAGGCCCCTTGCAGGATATCATATACAAGGGAAGCTTTGATAAAGTGGAAAGAATAGGAAAGGCGTAGAACATGAGGTGGTCTAGTGTTTCTTCCAGGGAAATTCAAGAAGGAAGCAAGCTTGTTAGCTGGGATGAACAAGTTGGGTAGGGTAAGACTGTTGTATTGGGAAAGATCCCTGTAAGAAGATATACATTTGACTAAATGTAGCTGATCACTGGGAAAAAAGATCAACTTGGGAAGGAGGGACACCAAAAGGACAAAAGCTGGTGTGTGCTGGAGCCAGCTCATACTGGCTCATGAGATCTAGTTGTGAAGTTTTCCTTATGATCATTTACACCTCAGAAATTGGTAAATGCTAAAAATCAGGGTTTGATTTATTGTTTAGTTAATTGTCCAGATTTAAGGAAGTGATGGAGAAAATGTTAATGCAGGTTAAACTTTTTTCTTATTATATATAATGTTTTATTTTCCCCCAATTATGTGTTAAAACAATTTTTGAAACATTTAAAAAAGTTTTAAGTTCCAAATTCTATCCTTCCCTCCATATCAATCTGATATAGGCTATACATGTGCAAACATGGAAAACACTTCTATGCTAGTCATTTTACAAGAAGACTTGAATAAAAAAGAAAGAGAAAAATAGCATGTTTTAGTCTGCATTCAGACAGTATCAGTACTTTCTTCGGAGGTAGATAGCATGCTTTATCATGAGTCCTTTGCGATTGCCTTGGATCATTGTGTAGATTAAACTTAAAAGTTCGTATTGTGTACATTATTTGGAGAGTTGCTTATTAAATATTTATCAGCACATCCCTGGACAGAACTGACCTACCTTGTAATTTTGCCCTGGATTGTCCTTGATTCTACCAATCTGAGAGGTCTAGATGGTAAAAAAAACCCCAAAGAACAAAAACCAAGTTGTTCCTAAGCAGAGATATGAATTTACCACTAGAACTGAGCCTTAAAAAGATAATACATGGAAAGAGAAAGCTAAGGATAGATCAGAAGAGTGCTAGGGAAAGTATCAATATCACCAATCCTAAGTGGACCCTATATTTCCCCTAGACCAATGTCTATGACAGGTCCCTTACTATGCTTGAGGTTGTACCAAAGATTAGGAGTTAGGAGTTAGGCCCATGTGGTGGCCATGGAACCTCCTAGTAATTCTTGCTACTGGAGAGACTGAGGCTGACACATCACTTGAAGTTGAGAGTTGTGAGCCTATTGGATATCCACACTAAGGAAGACACCAATATGGTGAACTCCTGGGAGTGGTGGACCATGAGGTTTCCTAGAGAGGAGCAAACTGGCCCAGGTTGGCTGTGTCAGGTCAAACACCTGCGCTGATCAGGAATTGGATCTGCCTGTGAATAACTGGTGTATTTCAAAGCTGGGTAAAATATGGAAAACCTATCTCAAAACAAAAACAAATAAAAGAAAATAACAACAAAAAGAATTAAGGGACATAAACTCCATAGACTAGAAGGGACAGCAGGAGCCTGAGAATGTAGAAAAGAAAAATGAGTCCCTTTCATAGTATTCATTTTCAAATCTGTTTCTAAGATCAAGAGTTCACTCCATTGAGTAGGGCTGTTGTGACAGGGACAATGGACAGGGTCAACGAAGGTGAGGATAAATTTGACAGAATGTGTTTCCACTAAGGTCAAGAAATTTCTTCTCAAGAAAAGTTTTTTTTTTAAAAATTACAGCTCAGATAAGAAGAAATGAAACAGTGATCTCTTGACTACAGAAAGTGGGGCTTTTGCTATCCTATAGAGGGGCCAAATTGCCTGGCACTGGGGCTCCATAAATCTGGAAAGTGTCACTAAAGCACAGAAACCAAAAAGTGTCATCAGTGGTAGTGGGGCGGTGGTGGAATGTGACATCAATGGTTGATTGAAGGTATGGGGGAAACTTCCTCTTTTCAGAGGTAGCTGAGGGGATGAAGGGAGGAAATCAGGTTAAATTGGGTTGACACCTTTGCTGGGGGCAATCCTATTCCTATGTGACTAAGGAGAAAACCGACCTGCAGAGTCATGGTCTGCTTTAAAGACGTGGAAGAAGTGTGGGGAAACCCCCAAACCACAGGATCTTTTAGCAGAATACATACCACCATGCTGTAAAAGTCTGATAGGAAACCACCCCTCCACATGTCAAACTGGAGGGGAGAACCTGTGTTCCCTGTTCTGGGTTCTCTGAGTTAGTCATCTTCCCAGAGTAGAACAGCTTGACTGTTTGGTGTTGGGTCACTTGGAGTTTGTCTTGGCTAATTAATTGTGGACTTGTAATTTTATTGTATTTTTGCTGTATTAGAAACATACACACTCAAAAGTTTCTGAGCAACAGGGCCACCAGGCCTTAGTTTCTCTTTTAAAAGGGTTACTACTTTGTAAATACCATTCTGGCAGAGAATAGATGCACTAGGATCAAGATTTTGAGATGAAAAGGATCTTTGAGGATACCCACTCCAATCTTCTTACTTTATACGTGGGTAAACCAAGGTCTGTAGGGGTTGCCACTTGCCCATCATCACACAAGTAGTATGATTTAGAACAGGTCCCTTGAATCCCAATGTAGCTTGCTCTTTACTGCATCATATGTTTGGGAAAATAATAGTGCATCAGCAGAGTGCTCCCATAGGAAGACCTATGCTCAATAATGACAAGAATAGCTAACATTTTTTTAGGCCTTTAAGATTTTCAGTGCACTAATTTAATCCTTACAACAGCTCTACAAGTTAGGTGCTGTCATCCTCATTTTGCAGATAAGGAAACTGAGGCTGAAAGGAGTCAAGGATCACACAACTAGCAGGTGTCAGAGGCAGATGAACTCAGCTCTTTCTGACTCCAAGTCCAACACTAGACATTCTTCCACCTGCCAGTTAGGTATCGTTGTGTATAGATAATATATCAAAACTTCAGGGATCTGAGATTTCAGATATTTGCCTAATTCTTCCAACAATGCAAATTTCAACTCTTCTGTGACTTAATAGATATTTCCAGGAATTTCTGTAGCTACATATGTACATATGTATTTGTTGTTCTTCAGTCATTTTCAGTAGTGTCTGACTCTTGGTGAACCCATTTGGGGTTTGGCAAAGAGACTAGTTTGCCATTTCCTTTTCCAGTTTATTTTACACATGAGAAAACTGAGGCAAACAGGATTAAGTGACTTGCCCAGGGTCACACAGTTAGTAAGTATCTGAGGCTAGATTTGAACTCAGGAAGTTGATCTTCTTGACTCCAGGCTCAGCACTCTATCCTCTCTGGCACCATCTAGCTGCCCTATATGCATGTGTATATAGATATACACACACGTGTGCATGTGTACACACACATACATCAGGTGTACCCAGATAGACCATCAAGCTGAGTTCCATATCTGTTTTAAGTTCTAGAACTCAATGAAGCTCAGGGACCATCAAGTCTCACTCTTTCCTCCCATTTTACAAATGAAGAAATTGAGGATGTTCATGACTTCAGAGGGAGCGCTTTCATGGCTTAATTCAAGCACTTCCTTCTATGGGAAGCCTTTCCCACCCCTTGGACTCCCTCACGTCATCTATTTTGCACTTTGATCATCTGTTTTTCATTTACTGTGCATAAGTTTATATATGTACGTGTTGGCCTTTGAAATAGAAACTTAAAGCAGAAATCTTCTCATTTTTGTCATAGTGCCTGACATATAGTAGGTGCTTAATAAATGCTTGTTGGTTAATCACTTCCTGTGAGTTCAATTCTTATCTCTATTCAGACGACTTCCACAAATATATGTACATATGTATACATATAAATTGATCTATGTATCCATCTATATATTTATATAGCTATCAATCTATCACCAATCTATTCACATTTATTTATCTATATCCACATCGTCTATTCACACATATGTATTTATCATCAATCTATACATATCTATCATCTGTTTATCCACAATATCTGTTTATCTATCATCAATCTATCTATACATATCATTTATCTATCCACACATATCTATCATCTATCTATCTATCCACACATATCTATCTACACATATCTGTCTTCTATCCACACATATATATCTACACCTATCTGTCATCTATCTATCCACACATTTTTATTATCTATCTATCTACACATATCTCTATGCATATTTGTCATCAATCTATCCACATATATCTATCAATCTATCTATCATCATCACCATCATCACCTATCATTTATCTATCATCTAATTATCATCTATCTATCTATCTATCTATCTATCTATCTATCTATCTATCTATCTATCTATCTATCTATCTGTCTGTCTATCTCTAACTCTTGCCTCTCTCCTGAAGTCCAGCCTCTCATGACCACTTGAATATTGGACATGGACAAAAAAACCTTAAATCCAAAAGTTCAAAACAGAGTCATTCTCTTCCTACCTAGATTCCCACCTCTTCCCACCTTCCCTAATTGTCTTTATGGAAGTACAATATTTCTAGTTCCCTAGGTTCACAACCTCAGCACCATTCTTTGATGTCTTACTCTGCCTTGCCCCAACATATACAATCAGTTGTCACATCTTTTCATTTCTGCCTTCGCAACACCACCCACATCTATCCTATTCTCTTCACTCATGTGGCCACCATGTTAGTTTGGATTCTTATAACCTTTCACTTTGAATATTGCAATAGCCTCCTACCCAGCCTCCCTGTATCCAGTCCAGTGCTTTATGCAGTATACCTTGCTGCCTCTCATGAAAGTTACAATTAATTACAATTACTTTGGATTCATATTTGTTAATTAATCTTGTAAAGGTGATTACAGAGGGTGAAGTTGGTAAATACTATAAAAGTAACAATAATGGTAAAAAGGCAGAGAAGATGAACTTTCTCTGTCTGACTGCAAGGGAAAGACAATTTACGATGACCTCTAGGGTCTAGAGGGGCTGCTCTCAGTGTCGGTGGGAGAGCTAAACGCACCAGTGATATCAAGGTACCATGTTCTATTATTTTATTATTATGCGTTATTATCTTAGGCACTGTGGGGGAATATAAAAGCAGTACAAGACATTGTTCCTATCCTCAAGGAGTTGATCATTTCATTGGGAAGGTAATTATTTTCTACAAAACCCCCCTGAAAAGCAGCTAACCAGAAATTTAAGTCAAAATGTATCCAAAGGAATGATATAGGCACAGTAAAAGAGAATTTCTTAGATCTGGAATTCTGAAATATAAAGAAAGTGAACTGAAGTATAAAGAAAGGGGATACAGACTACATAAGAATATGAGAAGACAGGAGATCAAGGGCTATGTATAGTAGTCCACAGTATTAGTAATTAGGAGATGGAACCAGTGAAGTAAGTTGTCTTAGTCCCTGTAAATACTGAATATGGCCTCATCAGGGTATCTCTCAGATGAAAGAGAAGCTAAATGAAACATCACCTAGCTACAACTTTAGCCCAAAAGAACCAAAACAGAACCTAATGAAGGTTCATTACCAAGATTCATAACAAGATTTGCTAAGAAATCTTGGGAAAAAACAAATGAACAGGTCAGTAGTTTTGGAAAGACTGGGCAACCTGTGGAGTCTGGGGCTCTAGAGCTGGGGTTCTTAACTTAGGGTCCATGGAACCCTAAGGAATCCATGGGTAGATTTTGGGGGGGAGTCAATGAATTTGAGTATGAAAACAAATATATCTTTATTTCAATGTACTTGATGTCCTTTGTAATCCTGTGTATTTTATGTTTTGCACTTAAAATATTATTCTGAGAAAGGTTTTGTTGCTTTCACCAGACTTCCAAAGGGACTCATTACACAAAAAATTAAAAATCTTTACTCCAGAACAAAACAAAGGGGCATCTTATTGTTCAATAATTCCTCCAAAATAGAATAAAAGGCGAGCCAAATTGAGCCCAAACCATGGTATTAGGGGGAAAAATCAGGTTTGGTAAATAGGAGCAAAAGGAAGCTTCTCTTAGGGGGAACAGCCTCTGACAATTTTACCTTCTCACTGATCTCTCTCAAGTGGGTTCCAAGGGCGTCTTCTAATCCTGAGAGGAGAGTGTGAAGATATTGACTCAGGGGGAGCCCATGCCCATGGCAACTATGGAATGGTTGAAGAGAGGACTTGGAGAAAAGGTTTCCTGAACAGGTAAGGGTACAGATCAGACAAGAGAGAATAACTAGTCTTCCTTTTGAAATAAAACACTTTCAACTTCCCAACTACTACTTGTCCATGAAACCTTCTTTGATTCTACCTGAAGAAAACAATTTTCCTAGCTTTGAAAAGAGATAGCATATTCTATGGACTTCTCCTTTGCATTTACTCTTTAATCTGTATCATAGCTTTTTGAGCCTACTCTCTGCCCTGCTAGACTTTAGGAACCATGATTTAATCTTTTTATACCCAATATTCAATATAACCCCATTCAAACGCAGAGGCACTTAGTAAATGTTCATTGAATTGAATTGGCTTAGTAAATGCATGATTACACACCCAGATACTCATTGGGCTAAATCAGAAAAGATGGAAGATCGGTCTTCATCATCTGTGAGTTGACCTAAGTTGGGTAAGACAGACCAGCTGAGCAGGGAAAAAAATCCCATCAGTCGCCTAGTCTAAATGCCTCAATTTATAGATGAGTTCATCAAGACCAAGAGAAATAAAATGACTTGTCCAGTGTCACACAATTAGTGACAGAGTTAAGTTTGGAACTCGTCTCCTGACTTTTTCTTTTGTTTCATCATTGAAATAGCCTTTCTATGACAAATTAGTCCATCTTCCAGTTCTATTATAATTTCTTGAAAGTCAGGGTCTATTTTTGATATTTCCTCAGTAGGCATTTAACAAGTCACTGGCCCAAAGCAATCTCTCTTCCTGCTCAACTCTCATAATATTTTATTTATATTTTTCTGGGCCAGTCCATTGTTGTAGTTCTTTTGGACACAGACATTTGCACAGAAGCAAACAAGGTAATGAAGCAAAAATAATATTAGTTTATTATAAGTGCTTACCTTAACTGAAGGCACTTGAGACATACTTAAGGAGGCAGTGGAAATGTACTAGCAAATGTACAACAATTGGCCTTCCAGAAGGAAATTATATATATGTGCATATATATATGTATAGATATATACACACACATATATATATACAAATACGTACACATGACTGCTTTGAAGTTTAATTTGAATTATTAATATTTGCTTCATCTCAAATTTCATAAGTTGAGATAATTAACAAAATAATATACCAAGACCTGATGTGTAGTGTTTGTCCCATTTTTGAAAATTTAGTGATGTGTTCTCAAGAACTGGCTCCAGCACACCCCTGGGAAGAGTGAAAGAAAACATTGCCATTGGAAGGTGGAGGATGAGTACAAATGTATTGCAATTGTATCCAGTGTACAAAGGTAAAACCATATCTCTGGAGAGGCAAGATATGTCCAGGACTTTGCTAGGTGTTGTGAGGGTTGTGTGTGGAGAGCATAGGGGAGATGTCAGTATCTTGGTTGAGAGGATCTTCAAGTAAAGGAATGAGGAGGACAGGGTTTAATGACCCAACAAAAACCATCTTCTCCCGTCCCTTAATCTTAATCCATTGTTCTTTACTTCCCTTCCTAGTTTGGTGGAAGCATGTCTGAGCCCTTTCTCATATACCAGATTCACTCATTGATTACTTAATCAATCAACCAGTCAATAACAAGTGTCTTGTTAATATGCCAGGCACAATTGGCACTTTCATTGTACTCCTAGTGTCTGGCACATAAGAAACAAGGAATTCTTATTGACTGACTGGGTGTGCAAAAACAAAAGGAAAAATCTACCCTCAAGGAGATGATTGTATGCAGGCAATGAGTTGAGCCCTGGGAATAAAGAGATAGGAAAATGATCTCTGCCCTCAGGAAGCTTGCAGTCTAAAAAAGGAGATAACAAGCGAACAAATAAGTACCAACAAGCTATATACATGATAAATGTTGTTGTTATCCAGTTGTTTCAGTCATGTATGATTTTGTGAAGCCATTTGGAGTTTTTTTGGCTAAGATATCAGAGTAGTTCACCATTTCCTTCTCCAACTCATTTTACAGATGGGGAAGCTGAGCCAAACAGGGTTAAGTGACTTGCCTAGGGTCATACAGCTAGTATGTGTTTGAAACCAGGAAGATGAGTCTTTTTGACTTCAGGTCCAGCATTCTATCCACTGAATTAATTAAGAGAGGATCTGTACAAGAATTAAAAGGGGTTAGGGAAGGCTTCCTACAGAAGATGGGATTATTAGGATTTAAAAGAAGCCAGGGAAACCACGAAGTAGAGATGAGGCAGGAGAATATTTCAGGCATGGGGAACAGCCAGAGAAAATGCCCAAAGTTGAGAGATGGAGTGTCTTGTTTATGAAACAGCCAGGAAACTGATGTCACAGGATCAAAGAGTATATGTGGGGAGAATGAGCCATAAGAAGATTGGAAAGAGGTTATAAAAGACATTGAATGCGAAATATAGTATTTTGTGTTTCATCCTAGAGGTACTAGGGATCCATTGGAGTTTGTTGAGTGTATGTGAGGGCGTGTGTATAACATGATCTCACTTGAATTTTAGGACAATCTCTTTGGTGGACAAATGTAGGATGGATTGGAGTAGGGAGAGACTTGAGGCAAGCAGATTTCAATAATCAAGTCATGAGGGCATGAGGGCATGACGGCCCACACTAGGGCGATGGCAGTGTCAGAAGAGAGAAAGGGGCTGAAATTTGAATTTTGTAGCATTTGAAAGATGCTGCAAAAGAAAAATCAGCAGGCTGTGGCAAAAAGATTGGATGTTGGGGGTGAGAGATAGCAGGAAATCCAGGATGACTCCCAGGCTATGAGCCTGAGGGAAGGGAGGATTATAAGCTTTTTGTATGTGTTCCAGAAAAGGAGTATGTCAGGAGTAGCAGACAGGAGGGGATGACAAACCTAAAACAGATGGCCTGCTACAAGAAAGGCTAGGCCCAGACACATCAAAGATTTTCTCTTCCACGCACTGATGATATTTTATTTTTTATGAATTAACTTTTAGTTTTCAACATTTAGTTCCACAAGCTTTTGAGTTTTAAATTTTTCCCTGCCTCCCTTCCCTCCCTCCCCCCTAAGATAGCATGCACTTTGATATAGGCTCTACATATACCAATGTTCTATTGTCATCATAGTTACTTGGGTTCCTGTTAATTTCCCTTATGAGTTGTGTGTTCAATGAGGGCATGGACCATGTCTTCTTTATTTTGCGTTTCTCTAGGGTCTATCATCCAGTCCTCCATGCAAAGGAGGCTTAATAAACATTCCGTGAAGGAAAAAATAAATGCGTGGGTGGTGTCAGGTTATAATTGAGAATTCTCACTACCAATAGAAAATATGGCAGTGGTTTTCCTTGTCACTCTCTAGATTACTGATGCTTCTCGTGATCAAATATATCATCATTATAACCCTGACGAGGTGTGAAAATTCTAAAGGCTGGAAGAATATAGTGTAACTAACCAGTTTGGAATTACCAAGGCTAGGAGGAGGAGGGGGATTCTGAAAGCTCTCCCCAAAGACTACTTTATGAGTCAAATTCTGATAAATCTTTTCTCTACGTAGATGCCCATTTTGCTTGGGACACTTGATGTCAGGGAGTTCCAGGAGAGCGCGGGAGGGAATCCATTCAACGCTCCATGATGACTCATAATCCACAGAAGAAATCTAACCTGCGGATTTGGCTGGAAAGAATTGAGGTCTAAGTGTCTGAGTCCTAAAGTGAATGCTGATGGTAGAGGAAAATAGTGAGCTTAATGTATCACTTGAGACACTGAACACATTCATGAAAGGTTGGAGTATGAGATACCATCTCTAGTTTTGCTGACTCTGCGTAGCTTCATGGCCAATTTTCAGAAAGAATGTTTAGTTGAAGAGAAACTGTTGAGAGTTGCCTGCTTTAGTAATGTGGTCTCATCTGGGCTACTGGTGGCTTTATAGAACTTTTCAAGGATAGGTAGGGGTTGAATTTCTTTTTTGTTTCAAAAGTGCCTGAAGGAAAAGGTGTGAAACCTCTGGTTTTGCATTCAATGTAAGGTGACTTGTAGGCAAAAAAAAAAAAGAAAAAAAAAAGAATCTTCTTCCTTGGGTGTCAAACTTGGCAAGAAAAAAAACAGACTCACAAAAGCACACATCTTTCTGTTCCTAAGTATCACAAATAGTATAGGATGAAAATCTACCTTCACCAAAATGAAGACACGCTTGAACTTGCAGACAATCCAGGATTATCTTTGGCCTCACATCTTCTACCCACAACAACCTAAAGTCTAGAAATATATTGTCAGCTAAGGTGGATCAGGAATATAGTTTTGAAGATACATATCTCAAAAGAAGAAAAATGATGAAGTATAGTGGAAAGAGCACTGAATTTGGAGTCACAGGAATGGGGCTCCAATTCTGACTGTGCTACTTAGCACCTGTGTGACCTTGGCTAAGTTACCTCCACGGTCTAATTTTACCATGACTGAAACTAGAATCTACAAGCTTTGAATTGAAGGTCCTACTCCCTGTAATTTGATTTGGTATAAAGAACTTCAAGTGAGGCAATGTCTCTCTGTCACCAGAAGTCAGCTTTGGCTCTGAAGTTTATAATCTAGAACTTCAGGTGAGGCAATGTCTCTCTGTCACCAGAAGTCAGCTTTGGCTCTGAAGTTTATAATCTAGAACTTCAGGTGAGGCAATGTCTCTCTGTCACCAGAAGTCAGCTTTGGCTCTGAAGTTTATAATCTAGAACTTCAGGTGAGGCAATGTCTCTCTGTCACCAGAAGTCAGCTTTGGCTCTGAAGTTTATAATCTTATAGACTTGCCTCTGGTACTCAGAAATTAAATCATTTACCCAGGGTCAGTATGTTTTAGAGGTAAAACTCAAACTTGATTCCTGAATCCAAGTCAGACTATATCTTTCTATGGATCTCTATTTATATGTCTATAGGTTTAAAGATATCTTTTTACATATCAATATTCAGAGACGTAGAGATATAGCTCTATGTCTATAGATCTCATATAATGAGTCTCTGTATATGAATATGTCTTTATATATATGCATATAGAGAGAAAAAGACCTGCTTTCAAGGTATCTATTTATCTTATCTATCTTCTATCTATCTATCTATCTATCTATCTATCTATCTATCTATCTATCTATCTATCTATCTATCTATCTATCTATCTATCTTTCTATCTATCTATCTTTTTTTCTCTCTATTGTCATCTATCTATATCTCTGTATCTTCCTATAAATCTGTCCATCCACCCACCTATCTGTGTATCTATCTTTCTTTCTATTATCTATCCCTCCCACTAGACTGTCACTTCTTAGGGTACCATGACTATACCTAATTTCATTCCAACAACACTAGTATTCAACAAAACCCCTTTGGATAAGCACTTAATTTTTCATCCACTGAAGTGTCTATATCTAAATCTATAATTATCTATACAGACATCTATAACAAGAGTTATAGATGTCTCTATTATGATTTTTGTAGAGGTTGCATGACTTTTTATCAGATATCTGGCCGTGGACTCAAGACCTGAGGTCAAGCCCTGACTGACACATCCTGGCCCTGGGCAAGTCATTTACCTAACTCCTCTGTGGCTTAGAAAACTCTCTAAAATTATCAGTTGCAGAGTGGGAGCTGACCTGCACTGTGAGAGGGAGTTTCTTTAATAGAAGTTCCTTAGACTAAAGTTTTGAATGTATGTATGTATGTATGGCTGTCCATATGTATACTTCTATTTCTCTGTTCTGTCTCTCTGTTTCTATCTCTGCTTCTTATAGTTAGAAAATGAAGAATGAGTCAGGGAACACTGGCTGAATTCTCTGTCTGTCTCTGTCTTGTCTGTCTGTCTCTGCCTTGTCTATCTCTCTCTGTTTCTATCTGTCTGTTTCTGTCTCTGTCATTGTCTTTATCCTTGTTTCTGTCTCTGTCCCTCTCTTTCTGTTACTGTCCCTGTCTGTCTCTGTCGCTTTCTCTTTTCTCTCTGTCTCTCTCCCCTTTCCACCTCTCTGTTTCTCTCTTGTTTTCTTGCACTTTCATCTGTCTCAGTATATACTTGTCAATTACATTTATCAATCACAAGATATAATCTTTATAACTCTAAATATAGATATATCAGTTCATTAAAGCACCCCATGGCTTTTTTTGTATTTATACATCATATTTATATCACAGTGAGCAAAAATCAATTAATATTTTTGTGTTCAGTCTAGCTTGTCCTCAATTCATATTCCATTGCTTTGCTGTTTTCAGTCATGTCCAACTCTTCGTGACCCTACTTGCAGTTTTTCTTGCAGAGGTATTGGTATTGTTTGTCATTTTCTTCTCCAGCTCATTTTACAGATGAAGAAACTGAGGCAAGCAGGATTAAGTGACTTGCCCAGGATCATACAGTTAGTAAGTGCCTGAAGCCAGATTTGAACTCAGGATGCTGAGTCTTCCTGACTCCAGGCCTAGCACTCTGTCCACTGTACCATCTAGCTGCCCTATTCATACCCCCTACAGATTTTTTAAAATTTTTTTATTTATAAAATGCAAGGGAAAAAGTTCCTACTTGCAGATGTGTTGCATAAAGAACATATTCTTTTTTTATATATACTTTATTTATTTAAGTTTTCAACATTCATTTCCACAAAATTTTGGGTTCCAAATTTTCTCCCTATTTCTCCCCTCCCTCCACCCCAAAACACCAAGCATTCTAATTACCCCTATCACCAATCTCCCCTCCCTTCTAATATCCCTCCCTTCCCATATCCCCATCTTCTCTTTTGTCCTGTAGGGCAAGATAATTTTCTAAACCCCATTACCTGTATTTCTTATTTCCTATTTGCAAGAACAATACTCATCAGTTGTTTCCAAAACTTTGAGTTTCAGCTTCTCTTCCTCCCTCCCTCCCCACCCATTCTTTTTGGGAAGGCAAGCAATTCAATATAGGCCATATCTGTGTAGTTTTGCAAATGACTTCCATAATAGTCATGTTGTGTAAGACTAATTATATTTCCCTCCATCCTATCCTGCCCCCCATTTCTTCTGCTCTCTCTTTTGACTCTGTCCCTCCCCAAGAGTGTTGACTTCTAATTACTCCCTCCTCCCATTTCCCTTCTTTCCATCATCCCCCCCTACCCTGCTTATCCCCTTCTCCCCCACTCTCCTGTATTGTAAGATAGGTTTTCATACCAAAATGAGTGTGCATTTTATTTCTTCCTTTAGTCAAATGTGATGAGAGTAAGCTTCATGTTTTTTCTCTCACCTCCCCACTTTTTGCTCCACTGAAAAGTCATTTACTTGCCTCTTTTATGAGAGATAATTTGTCCCATTCTATTTCTCCCTTTCTCCTCCCAATATATTTTCCTCTCACCCCTTAATTTTATTTTTTTAAAAGATATGATCCCATCCTATTCAATTCACCCTGTACTCTCTGTCTTTCTATGTGTGTGTGTGTGTGTGTGTGTGTGTGTGTGTGTGTGTGTGTGTGTGTGTGTGTGTGTGTGTGTAATCCCACCAACTACCCAGATACTGAAAAAAGTTTTCAAGAGTTACAAATATTGTCTTTCCATGTAGGAATGTAAACAGTTCGACTTTAGTAAGTCCCTCATGATTTTTCTTTGCTGTTTACCTTTTCATGTTTCTCTTCATTCTTGTGTTTGAAAGTCAAATTTTCTTTTCAACTCTAGTCTTTTCATCAAGAATCCTTGAAAGTCCTCTTTTTCATTAAAAGACCATTTTTTTCCCCTGAAGTATTATACTCAGGTTTGCTGGGTAAGTGATTCTTGGTTTTAGTTCTTGTTCCTTTGACTTCTGGAATATCATATTCCATGCCCTTTGATCCCTTGATGTAGAAGCTGCTAGATCTTGTGTTATCTTGATCGTATTTCCACAATACTCAAATTGTTTCTTTCTAGCTGCTTGCAATATTTTCTCCTTGACCTGGGAACTCTGGAATTTGGCCACAATGTTCCTAGGAGTTCCTCTTTTAGCATCTCTTTCAGGAGGTGATCAGTGGATTCTTTCAATATTTATTTTGTCCCCTGGTTGTAGAATATCAGGGCAGTTTTCCTTTATAATTTCATGAAAGATGATGTCTAGGCTCTTCTTTTGATCATGGCTTTCAGGTAGTCCCAAAATTTTTAAATTGTCTCTCCTGGATCTGTTTTCCAGGTCAGTTGTTTTTCCAATGAGATATTTCACATTATCTTCCATTTTTCCATTCTTCTCTCTTTGTTCTGTGATATCATGGTTTCTCACAAAGTCCTTAGCCTCCATCTGTGCCATTCTAGTTTTGAAAGAACTATTTTCTTCAGTGAGCTTTTGAATCTCCTTTTCCATTTGGCTAATTCTGCTTTTGAAAGCATTCTTCTCCTCATTGGCTTTTTGAACCTCTTTTGCCAATTGAGTTAGCCCATTTTTCAAGGTATTATTTTCTTCAGCATTTTTTTGGGTCTCCTTTAGCAAGGTGTTGAACCATTTTTCAAGCTTTTCTTGCATCTCTCTCATTTCTCTTCCCAGTTTTTCCTCCATCTCTCTAACTTGATTTTCAAAATCCTTTTTGAGCTCTTCCATGGCCTGAGACCATTGAATATTTATTTTGGATGTTTGGGATACAGAAGCCTTGACTTTTATGTCTTTCCCTGATGGTAAGCATTATTCTTCCTCATCTGAAAGGATGGGAGAAGATAGCTGTTCACCAAGAAAGTAACCTTCTATAGTCTTATTTTTTCCCTTTTTTGGGTATTTTCCCAACCAGTTACTTGACTTTTGGGTCCTTTGTCAAGAGAAGGGTATACTCTGGGAATCTGTAAGATCTCAGTTCCTCCAAGGTGGCACAATCAAGCATGTACTAGTCTGGACACAGAGAGGGATTTTTGTGCCCAGAATCTTAGCAGCTACTTCTCCACAGCCACCTCATCTCCAGTTCCTCCAAGTAAGCACTGGGGGCTGATTTTCAGTTACGCTGTGGGAGCAGGGCCGCCATTCAGTTTGAGACAAAGACCAGCCCCCTCAGGGCCTCTACACAGGGCTGAGGTAATATTCAGCTCCTCAGTGCCCCCAGGGGTTTTTACGCTCCAACAATGGATGTCTTTCTACTCCGCTATCTTTGCTCTGCCCCCCCCCAGATGTTTCTATGAGAAATTTGGAAAGTTTCTGTTCCTAAAACAGAAGTCTGACCATGCTACTTCCCTTCTCAACAAGCTTCAGAGACTTTGTATTGCCTCTAAGACAAAATATATTTAAAATCTTTCACACCATAGTTCCAACCTATCTTTGAAGACTGATTTTATATTGCTTTCCCTTGTGAATTATGCTTTTCAGTTAAAATTGAACTGTTCCTTGTATAAGATATTTTGTTTCCTACCTCTGTGTCTTTGCCTATGTGGTTCCTGATGCCTGAAATATTCTAACTTTTCACTTCTGCCCCTTGGATTCCCAACCTCCAGTTCAATACATAAGTCAATTAGCATGTAAGATGCACAAATTGAGAGATATCTCCACCCAAATGTTCGTATGGACTATTTTTGTGCAACCTGTGATAGAGCATTCCAAGCTCATATTGGTCTGATCAGTCACAGTCAGACACACTGTATCTTGACTCCAACATAGTGATGTCATGTTGGTCCTCCTCGAGAATTAAAGACAATCAGCCAACCATCCATCCATCCATCAATCCATCCATCCATCCATCCATCCATCCATCCATCCATCCATCCATCCAACCAACCAACCAATCAATCAACTCACCAACCAAACAATTACCAGTGCTTACATAAGTTCTTCCCTGACACCCTTAGTTATTAGGACTTTGTCTCCACTACCTAACCAAAATTTCTTGGCCTCTATTGTGTAATAACCTATCTGTGTGTATTTTTTTCACATTAGAATGTAATTCCTTGAAGTCAAGGTCCATTTCACATTTAATTTTCTGTGCTGTACATGGAGTTAGAGGTCCTAGGTTCCTTTCCTGGTTGTCACTTACTATCAGTATGACCTTGAACAAATCCCTTCATTTTTTTGGAGTTCATTTTCCTCAAGTGCAAAATGAAAGGTTTGACCTCTGTGATCTCATTCATCTCTATAAGGATGATTCTATGATCCTAATGCCTAGAATTTTTTTTGGATGGTATCCATGATTTTATTGTTATAGGGAACTCAATGTGCCAATTCAGGTTAGCACTTATTCTCAAATTTCTAATGACTTGCCCAGGGTCACACAGCCAGGATGTGTCAGAAAGGGGACTTGAACTCAGGTCCCCCTAATATTGCTGTCAGCTCTCTACCCATAGAGTCATGTGGCCTCTCACTTAATACATTCCAGGCATTTAATTAATGTTTGTTAAATTGAATAAGATTTTCAAACGGGAATAAAGTTCCCATTTGGATACAACTTGATTTCCTTCAAGACCAACCATATTCCCTTAGGATCTGAGTCCCTGGGTCTGTTCATTTAAATAACTACCTTACTGAGGCATTCGCATCTAATGTAACCTGCACTATTATCCCAGCTGCTCATCAGGGTCTGGACCTAGCCATGGATCCTTGGAGTTTATGTCAACAGAGCACAAACTTTCATTGCTCCTACCAACTTGATAAAGTTTCAACTAGACTGACAATGGGCTGTTTGTCTGTCACCTGAGGACCAGCCCAATTAAGTATGGGAAGGTTGGTCACTATGTGATGACTTTTTTTTTGGACCATAGTAATTAGTGAAGACTGACAGTGAAGGTGTTAGAGGGCTCACAATCTCTGTAAGTGGATGGATAACCCACAACAATGAAATGAATGGATATTAAATTTTTTTTGAACTAAGTATGTAATATATCTAATGCAAAGCCTTAGAGAAGGAATGTTTTTCAAAACATGATACTTGAATAGAAAAATGGGAGATTGAAAGATTTTTACTTTTTGCATTTGTAAAAATAAATAAATAAGAATCTCTTCCTTTTCTTCTCCTCTTAGTTTAAGGGAGGAATAGATGTGTATTTTCTAATGAATATAGTCTAGAACTTCTCTCTGTGTTTGTATGCATATATGTATGCATGTAAGTGTGTATGTGTGCACATGTGTGCATGTATGCATACATGCATGTGTGTGCACGTGCATGTGTGTGTGTGTGTGTGAGAGAGAGAGAGAGAAGAGAGAGAGAGAGAGAGAGAGAGAGAGAGAGAGAGAGAGAGAGAGAGAGAGAGAGAGGTGAAGCATATGGACCTCTTATCAGAATTTTTTTTTAAATAATTGAAGGAATTCCTAAATTTCAGTTAGAGGTTAGTGAAAATCAAGATGCAGCTTTTAAAAAAATCATCCAAGTTCATGAACCCCTTGAAATCTGTACATGGACCCCAGTTTAAGAACCTCTGTTAGAACATCTGGATGCTGGTGATGCATATTCAATTATTCAACTAGTTCTAAAGGCTTCCTTCTCATGCTGACCTCTTAACCACAGTCTTTCTTGGCTTTTTTTTGCCATTTGCAAGAAAAAGTCAAAAGTGCTTCCACTCTTCAGGGTAGGATTGCCAATAGGTTAGACTAGAATTTCCTTTTCTGCTTATTACCAACCACAAACAAATTCTCAGTTTGTGCTGCCAATGAAGAGACACCCTTAACTTAACCCAAAGTTGGGGGTAGGGTAAGGAAAATTTCCATTCTGGAGCCTGATGTGAAGTAAAAATGCTTTCTAGGGATCCCTCAAGAATGGTACAGGTGATGGAGACAATGAGCATCATCTCCCAAAGACCCCACATTAGTTAAAGGAAACTAATGGCAAGACTGAAATCCCACATGATTGCTATTAATAAACCCCAACAGCATCGCTGCCTATCTCACACCATCTCAGTTACTAAAACTTGTGAAAAGTTGTGATGATGACATTCAACAGCCACGTATAAATATGAGCAGCTGAAGGGGGTAAAGTACATTCTTCTCCTGATCATCAACAGGTTTTCTGATTAGGAAAGAAGAGTTAATTCAGCTAAGTGACTTGGACCCGACAAACTTATACACCAAGAAGCACTTGCTTTCTACTCTTTCTGCGTGGTTACCTTCTTGCTGAAACAATGAATTATTCAAGCTACCTCTTAGCATCCTGGTTTTGCCTTATGTTGGGTTATTCTCAAGCTACTGTAAGAGAAGACCTAAAAATTCTTATGGACTACTTTGTAAGTATGAACTTTTAAGGGGACATATATTTTTTCTACCTCTCTGTCCTTAAATATCTTACTTCTTTTTGCAAGTGGCTTACAGCTTACTTTCCTGGGTGTTGATGGGTTGGCACAAGTAGCTACAGCTGTTTATTTGATAGTCATTAACTAGATTATCTACTTCACCTGAAATAACTGGGTCCCAGCCACAACCTTGTGTGGTCCTAATGACTTCATAAGGGAATTAGGATGTGACCCTGAACAAGTCACTTAACCCTGATTGCCTTGTAAAAAAAAAAGGGGGGGGGAATTAGGATGGATTTAAGATTTTTAGAGACAGACACTTTAGAAATGTGAAGAAAGATGAGGACATTTTCAATAGTACTAGATAGTGGTTGGGGAGGAGGAAAAGGAGCATTCATTAGGAAATGGAGCCCATGGTTCTGTCCATATTGAAAAGGACAATCATATGCCATGGATTTCAGATTTATTGGACAAGTGGGAAATAAGACAGGAAAAAGGCAAATCTAGCAGAAGCTAGTTTTTGGTAATCGAGGAGATAGTCAATAAGCAATTGAAATAAAATGGTCTGGAGTTCATAGATACCCCACACCTCAGAATAATTGCAAAATGTATTTGCAAGTTGGTCCCTTCTGGGATGATCTTAAACAGTCATTTGCTGAAATTTTTCTTGTGGTTATGAAGCCAGCTTTCTGTTCTTTTCCTAATTGATGAACAATTATGGGATCTTAGATTTAGAACTGGAAGAGACCTTCCAGTTACTCCAATCTGATCATTTTATAGAAGAGAAAACAGAATCTAAGAGAGGTGAGATAAATTCTCCAAGCTCACTCAGGAGACTGGTAGGTTAATATAGTAAATAATGGGGCCAAAATATGAAACTTGGGTCATATCAAATCAAGATTTCTCTATTGGACCTATTTAAAGGTATTCTTAACTGGTCCTTTTTGTGTTTGAAATATTTTACTTTCTTGGATGATTTTTAAAGGCTTTCTTGAAGCTTTTAAACACACACACCCACACCCACTACACACACCCACACCCACTACACACACACCCACACCCACACCCACACACACCCACACACACACACATACACACACACACACACACACACCCACAAACATGCACACCACTTTAAACTTCTTGCTTTTGATCCTGTACAAATTTCATTTGGATATTCCCCAACACTCCTGTTTTTTTCTTCTCAGATTGTCATAGCTGCCAAAGGAATTTAGTTAGGCTCAGAGAAACAGTCTTGAGTCCCATGCCCAAGGGGGCAGTGTTTCCTAGTGGGACAAGTCTTAGACTATTAAATCTAGCAGGGCCTTTTGATGTGAAAAGTGACTTTTATTTTTTTAAGGCAACTGATGCTATTTTGGTCAATTACAATCATCATCCACACAGAGTTCATTGGTCAGTGGTAAAAAGAGGTGCAGAGAAAATAGGAAAAGAGATGACTGGCATGTATCTGATCTCATTCATTCACCTATTTTTGAATACTTCATTGAGACAGATTGATAGAAGTTGAATGAAGGTGGAAACACTACTTTCTTGAAATAAATTTGCTAGTTACAAAAGTTGAAATCCCTGAGAACTCAAATAATTCTTGTTTGTGAATATAATCAGAAGTTGCTAACTTAGTAGGATGTATAGTGTATATTTCAAGGCAATTCATGATTAGATTAAAACACATTTACTTTTTTTTTTTTTTTGGCAGAATGGAAGTACATCATCTGATATATCTGAAAATGGGACTCTTTTCTTGAACATGATGGACCGCTGGAAAGAGGTGAGCTATTGTTCCTTATGTAGGCTATTTTCACATCAATTACAGTGTCTTACACTCTACTGCCCCATTGGAATACTGACCTCTCCCAACTTGTACTCACAGGGCAAATCCCTTGGGAATAACCATCCAAAGTCCAAGTTGCTCTGTAGGTTCATACTCCTAAAAGTACAAACCACATCTTCCCTACCCCCACCAGGGACATTTCTAACCTTCCCTATTACTCTTTCCCCTTTCCAGGACAGTGACAAGAAGATCATAATGAGCCAAATTGTCACAGTTTATTTCAAAATCTTCGAAATCTTCAAAAACAACACCACCATCAAGAAAAGCCTGGAGAACATCAAAGAGGATATGATCATGAAATTCTTCCCTAACAACACTGCTAGCAAAGTGAATGACTTTGAAGCGGTCATCAACACTCAGGTGAGGACAGTGAAATTCTACAGCTGGCTTTCTAAATAGAACTTGGTTCAAAAAGGAAATCCTCAGTGTATGAATAAATCAACTCAATGATAAGGTGTGCCTCTGGGGACTGAGCTTCCTGGCCTTACCAGATGTTATCCAAGAAGAGCAATCACGCCTCCTAGTGTTAGCATTAGAAATTGTCTTGGGGCATGAGTGGGCAGGACTAGTGGGCTAAATATCATCTCGATGGGATAAATGATGCTGTGACCAAAATTCTTCACTTCAAATTGAGATCATGTTTCATGTGGTTTGGGGGAAGGTGCGTGACAAATCACATAAATATATTTCTGGAGAAATGCTCATCATAATGGTTAACACTGAATCCATGAGCACAGGAAAAGTTGATCAAGAAAGGGTGAATTCACTTTTCAAGCGATGAATAATAGCTTATATCCAGCCTCCTACCAATGGAAAGGAGAGGAGAATTTAAGGGTTAGGGAGAAGTTCGTCATTGATAAGAAAGACTCTTATTTAGTCTTGTAAGATTCTCTTATTCTGCACAGGAAAGAAAAAGAAGCAGAGGGTAAGCCAATAAATTAATATTCCTGGGGCCTGGAGTAAACCACTTAAGGGAGTGGATTGGCAGGCTCCATTTTTAAAACTGCAGAATAGTGTAATATAACATACAACTAAGATTTCACCTATCCATGCATCCATACATCCATGCATCCATGCATCCATGCATCCATGCATCCATGCATCCATCCATCCATCCATCCATGCATCCATCCATCCATCCATCTATCCATCTAGCTATCTATCATCTATCCATCCATTTATATATTTATGTATGTGTGTATCTACATGTTTATTTATTTTAAAGGAGGAGACAGAAATTTAAACAATATGAAAGAACAGTTGTGCAATTATGAATTAGCTCCCTAGCATGGGCATTAATTTTGGGTCAGGGAGGTTGTAGTAGAAATTTCCTCCTTTATGAGTAGTTCATTCCATTTTCAGAGAGCTACAAGTGTTAGCAGTTCTACCCTTTATTGAATCCAAATCTACCTTCCTGTAACTTCCACCTGATACCCCTCTGTCTTGTTTCTGCCTCCTGGCACAGTGAAATACATTACTTTAAATATTCTGCCAACGAGATTATATCTTCCCTGTTGTGATTGGAGCCACATTAAGGTAGTGATGGGCCCCAAGAAAGGTGGGGACTCTCCTTCAAGCTAAACTGGGAACCCAAGAGAACTTCTTTGACGCTGGTAGACTTGAGAGATTAAAACTTATGTCTAGACATGACTAACCATGGTCATGTAGTATGTTTTCCAATTAATCAGTGAGTTACAACTTCCTAATTGCTTTAGTATTATGGAGAGAGACCTGGGTTATGAGTCTAGAGGCTTATATTTGGGCTCAGCTTGTACCCCTCACTAACTGGTTGACTTTGGCCAAGTTATTTCCTATCTCTGGCACTCAGTTTGATGCTCTGTAGACTGAAGTCATTTAGACCTCAAGAGTCCCTTGGAGCTCTGATTTGCAGAGTTCAGTAACATGAGATGATGACAACAAAGAAGCAAGTTTGGTAGCATGGTGATTTAAGCACTGGGATAAGAGCTTTAACGAAATTTAGGAGCAGCATAAAGGAAAAAGCCGATTCCTCCTTTGTTAAATACATGGCCCCCTTTGGGTAGTATGAGGACATACAAATAGTAAACTTGGCCTCTTGGAGGAAACCAATATTAAGACCTGGGAAGATAATTAACTGTAACTAATAATTTTAGATTTTTAAAAAAGTTGCTATTACTTTTTTCCATCGAGATTATATTAATGGCAATATTGAACTGATTTACCAAGGTGACGTACAAAAGCAATTTAGTGAAAATGTGGAAAGCCTTAGGGCCATAGAGTTGAGTGTTCATTTTTTCCTCTCCCACCCTCACTTTACAGATGAGAAAACTGAGGTCTGGAGAAGTAAAAATTTTTTTTTTGAAAAGTAATATACTCTTTTTTTTTTTTTTTTGGAAATTTCAGAACTATTTAGTAGTAGAGCCTGGATTTGAACCTAGAGTCTCTTAATTCAGTCAACTCTTCTCTCCTCCTGAATTAAGCATTCTGTGGTAGCAAGTAAAACACACACACACATATATGTATGTATACATATACACATATGTGTATATAGATATGTGCATCTACCTATGTATCTCTCTATCTACATAGTCATAAGCCATTACTACCTTACTAGGGACTTAATTTATATTTTTTTGGATAGCTGGAGAAATTAATAAAATTCACCAAAACAAAAATTATCTAAGGGGAATTGTGTTCTTCTCTTTATCAAAGGGATGAGTTTTGCTCTTGTCTCTTTAGTTGGAGAATTTCCTAGTGTGTTACACACATATGATATTTCGAAGATCTGGACATTAGAAATTAAACATCACATTTCTTTACTCTTTGCAACAGGTGAATGACGTCAAAGTCCAAAAGAAGGCTATTTTTGAACTAGCCTTTATCATTAATGACCTCTCATCCAAACCTCATCTAAGAAGGAGAAAAAGAAGACAGAACCGAAACCAAGGAGAAATCAAACAGTAGTCATTCCACGTGCAATTCTCAAGTTATTTGCTATTTATTGCTATTTAATAATTTAGATTATTTATGTAAAATATATATTTTGGATATACTAACCAACTATTTATGATATCAACTATTATATAATTAAAAACAAATATCTATTACTATATATATTCAATTATTATTTATGTTTTTTATGTCCCACCCATTCTGTGTCAAGCTATGACAAAATCCCCTTGCCAAATAGGCTTTTCTTATGCAGACTGCAGAATTTCACTGTCCACACAGCAGAGAAGAGCAAGATATTATATTTGTTTTCCTTGTGAGGTA
Source organism: Notamacropus eugenii (assembly GCF_028372415.1). Lineage (NCBI taxonomy): Eukaryota > Metazoa > Chordata > Mammalia > Diprotodontia > Macropodidae > Notamacropus > Notamacropus eugenii. The sequence goes on along the minus strand of NC_092874.1, from coordinate 245,456,755 downwards.
CTACAAATTAAAAGACTCTTCAGTCTTAAGTCTGCATTCTGAGCCAATAGTTTTCCTCTATTTGGTTTCTGTGTCACATAATACTTGAATGTGTTACCCTTTCAAAAATGTGGTATCTGTGTTGAATGTACCAACTACAGCTATGGAATGTTACTTCAAACTGGAAGTGCACCCAGATGGTAAATAACTTATTGGTTTATACGATCAAAAGTCATTGTGATTAAATAAAAGTTTGATTTTTGCAAGTATTTTTTTTTTGTGTCTCATTCTGTCACTGTCACTTTTCAGTGATGATATGGAATGGTAGAAGGGAGAAAGGACTTAAAATTGTGGTATTGACATCAAGTCTTGGTTCTTATTAGTTGTGTGTTTATTTGCAAAATATTTACCCTTTTTTGAGTCTTAGTTTACTTATCTGTCAAATGGGCATAATACCTATCAATTCATACAGTAAGGAGAGCTATTAAACTATTATTTGACCTGAGCCTCACATATAACATTAAGAACCATTGCTAAACAAAGGGATCTGGGACAATGGCCTCTCTCAGTTTTCTTTCCTCCTCAAGAAGCCCCTTTGTTCTGGATCTGGTTCAGTTCTGGGAGGACCTGGATTTTAAAGGAGAAGCTGTGCCCTTTTATTATATTCTGTTTCATTAAACCCTCAACTCCCATTGACTCTTTATTTGTAACTTAGGTGTATTGACTCACGACTAGAGGCTCCCTAAAGGAGGGAGTTAAAAAGGTATTCATTGTACAATGTCAATCAGGTATGGGACAGCTATTTATTTCTTACACACAAAGGAACTGGTAAGGGACAGAAAAGACTCATAGATTCCCATCAAAAGAACAACTTATCACTTAACAATCACTAAACTAATACTAAACTAACTGATACTAAAAATAGTCAGTACATAAATGAAGTTTGCAGGACTTATGATTAGATGCTTTATATTTCACACTGGCACTTAAATGTCCAAACAACTCTTGGTCTATGTCTTCTGAAAAATTGTTAGTGATCATATTCTCCAAGAGTGCTAATTTAATTACCAGTATTACTCCCCAGGCCACCAGTTAGCTCTGACAAAAGGACCTAGAACCTCTGGACCTCTTAAACTCACAAAGTCATCTCCAAGTGTGTACACATCTATCTTAGGAGACACTGGCTTTCCTAAGATCAGGAAAGTACCAAAGTAACCTTTCTTTGCTATTTTCTCCTTGCATAACCTCAGGCCACTGATCAGCCTCCCTGGGACAGAATTTCCTCACCTGTTTCACTAAATAATCTTTAAGGTCCTTTAGAATTCTAAATCAAATTGTTGTAAGAAGGAATCTTTCTCCTAGGGTTGTTGTGAGGAACAAATAAGATCATATTTGTAAAGTGTTTAGCACAGGGTCTAGCACATAGTAGGTGTTATGTAAATGCTCACTCCTTTCCCCTCCACTCCCCTGCATAAATATGAGTTGTTTGATGACAGCAAAGATATATTTCCTCCAATGACATGTAAACTCTTTGAAGGCAGGCAGGAAATCCAAGAAATAGGGCTCAAGGTGATCCAGATGAGTAGCAGTGTGATGTCACAGAGAGAATAAAATTACTTACATTAATTTTTATAACAAGAGGGTTCAACTTTTGGCTCCTCTATTGATGTCTGGGTGACACTTGGCAAGTCATTTAATCAGACATTTAATCAGGTTTCTTATTTGTAAAACAAAGGGTGTTTTCTAAGGTCCTGTTCAGTTCTGAATGTTGTGGAACAGAAGTCCAAGGTGGAGAGGGTTTCAGACCCTTTGGACTGGACTATCTCATTTAGGCCAGCAAGTAAAGCTATCATAAGCGTCATTTTCTAGGAATCTCTGGTTTCTTTCAAAACTAAGCTCAAGCACCACATTCTGCATGATTCTTTCCTGTTTCTTCTCTTTCCCAAAGTAATTTGTACGTGTTTTATTTTGTGTGCGTGTATGTGTTGAGGTTTAAACCCAGGGACACCAAAAACTCTTGAGGTTTCATGATGTGTTGTGGTGGAACCATCTCAATGAATTCAATCAGATCACTTCTAATCCAAGTATATGCATGTATTGAGATTGATGTCTCTTAGGAAGTGGGCTAAGTTCCAAGAGGAACTAACAACTTCAGAGAGACCAACATGGATTTTTAAAGGTTAAAGATGCAATTACATAACAGAAATTTACATACATGATCAATATTTAAAAGGCAGGAGGAGTTTGTTAAGGGATTAGGTAATGAAGGAGGGGTCCCATCTATGGTTTGGTGGTTAAACATTCTGGCCATGCTGCCTTCCAACTGATTAGCTATTGTGGTCCTTTCTGGTCAAGATAGACAGTTAGGTGTTGTGGTACTGTCTTGGGCTAGATGGATGATATGATTGCGATTGACTAGAAGAACACACCTGTTTCTGTGATAACTATGAGGAATGGTGTGGGGGTGGTACCTAGGTAGAGGCACTGGCTGGGTTCCCACACCTGTTGTTTCTGTGAGAATTTTGAGTTTTAGGGACATGCCTGTTGTTCTAGTGAGCAGTGAGGAACGTAAAAAGAAGTTAGGACATTGGTGGGGGGGACGGGGCTAGGTAAGTAGAGTGGACCTGTAATGAAGTTGGACTATTGGGGCTGGGGGCAGCTCTATTAGGACTCCATCATATGCACATATGTATGTATGTATGTGTTTCTCCTGTTTGCTAGAAAGTAAGCTTCTTGAAGGTAGGGATTGTCTTATTTTTGTCTTTAGCTTTCCAGGGTCTAGTATGGTATCTGGTACATAATTGTAATAGTAATTTAAATGGAAAGATCTTTCTCATTATTTAATAGGCCCATATGATCTGCTTGGATTGCCTGGAAGCCTGGGTCACATGTGGTAGGAGGAGCTTGCTGAAGAGGTGGAACAGAAAGGGTGGAGCAGAACTGGGAGGAAGTGAGTGAGTAGGGTCAGGTCAGAGGGAAAAGAACGAAGTCTAACTGACACTGACCAACTGACACAGAACAACTGAAACAGGTCCAACTAATACATTGTGACAGTTGATGGTGAGAAGGCCCTGGCTGGGAGATGGGAGTTTTGAGAATAGCTTTGCCCTCTGCTGTGATCACGTTTATTAACTTCTTGGTCATCATGAGGGATTTTGCTTTCTAGTTCTGGGATTTGGCTTTCTGGTGTTTAAAACCTTTGGTGTTTAAATAAAGGTTTTTCTTCTGCCTTCTATATGGAGAGTCTTTAATATTTTGCGACTAAGAACTACCCTGGCATATTCATAGTCACCACCAGTGCTATGAAGATTGCCTTGGTGATACATTTGGCATCATGAACAGGATTGCAAGGTATAAAATTCTATTTGGAGGCAGAAATGATTTAGAGGAAGACATTAATATCCCAGAATGGGAGAATTTACCATTTTCCTTACTAGTAAGGGAGTGGGCTAAGAGCACTGGACCCTGTGAAAACTGGGAAGAGAGGTTGCAAGAGGGGGAACCTGGAGATTTGGAGAGGTGTTTGCAAGGAATTCCAACAAGACCAGGGAAGGAGTTGGCAAGGGTAAGTAGGAGAGGCTGGATTTTACTAATAGCTTACCGTATTTTGTGTAGAAACAGAGATGAGCTGCTTAAGGAAAAAATTCAGATGGAAAAAGAGTACAAGAACAGTCTGGTGGGGTCTCAGGCAGAAGGAAAGGCTGTTCATTCAGCTCAGAATAAGCTGAAGGCTAACAAAAGAAATGCACATCTAACCTTTGTACAGAACCAGCCTAGCTGCCACAGTGATAAAGGAAGTGAAATAATTTTAGAGGAAGAAATTTCTCAGTCAGAAGCACACCCAATACTGAGGCAGAAACAGGAGAATCAAGGAGGTAAGTCAGTGTTTAAGGAAATAATTGAGGATTTTACTCAACAGGAGGTCACAGAAATTTTGAGTAAATTCACCCAAAGGATGGGAGAATTGTGAGTATCTTGGATGGTGATAATCAGTGATGACAGAGCTGGAGGAATAGCTATTGATCCTGAAATTTATGGGTCTAGAATCCTATTGTACAGCAAACTTTTAGAGATTACAATATGCAAGGAGGTAATGATACAACTAATCTGTTGGCTTTGGCTGCAGAAGACTGCAGTAGGCCGTATACTACTGACTCTGTGTGGTCTAGTGGAGATAGACCCTGGTATTCACTTAAGGACTATATAAGAAAGTTAAAAGAGGAGGTAATGAAGACCGCCATAATGATAGGAAATGCAGATGCATACTATGCTACTCCCTTTGCAGTGTACCATAGGAATATGATAGTGAAGACAGCTCCTCTGACTTACAAGCACTTGATTTTGGCTCTAATAATTGGGGAAATCGGGCACCCTCTTTCAGAGATATTGGACAAGATTTCACAGTTAGGTGACTTAGGAGACTGGGGAGAAGACAACATTGTTAGAGAGAGAAGAGTAAATAGCCAGCAGATTCAAAATCAGAATAAATTGACAAGAGAGAATTGTTTACTGCTCTGTTGAGATCAGGGGTAGATTTTAGAAGCACCAGTGGTATTCCAACTAATAACTATGTAGAATGTACTGAGAAAAGGGACTTGATACGAGACGAAATAGAGAAGTAAGAACTGCCCCTACAGATCCTGCTGAACCCTTGTATCCAAGTTTGTCGCACCTTCAGGGAGAATAGGAAGTTGACCAAACCCCAGCTCAGATTAGGATTAGCAGCTTGAGGAATACATGTATTGGCTGGAGTGATAGATTATAATTATCAAGGAGAAATTATTGTAACATTCCAAAATTTAGGTGATGAATCCATACAGTTTTGTAAAAATGATAGAATAGCTCAAGTGATTATTATTCCTTGTGAAACAAGACCCATATGAAAATTATCCTTCTTCTGAAATAACTAACAGAGGAACTGAAGGATTGAGTTCTACTGGTAGAAAAAAACTTGGAGCTAAAGTATGGGTAAAATGGAAGCCAGATGATGTTCAAAAGGCTGTGGAAATTACAGCACATGGGAAAGAAAATACTGTAACAGTTGTTTATTCAGGAGAGGGTGATTACCAAATTGTACCCTTAGTTCATGTATTCTACTGTGAATGAAGCTGTGATAGTAGGTTTATGGACTCCAGAACTACAGCTGACCCTATATCTACTCTGTTTCTGGTTATTGTTTTCTTGTTTTGTTTGTTTGTTTGTTTTTTGTCTTTTTATCTGTTACGTTTGTTTGCTAGATTTGTTTCCTGTAGGCTTAGTACCCTCTACCTGCAGATGCCTGATGGTTTAAGCTGGATGTCATCTCCTATTCATGTCAGTGATGTGTCATCTCTGGGCCTGAAGTTAACCAAACTCCAGATGCCAGCTAAAGAACTGATCTCTCAAATGGGACGTCTTGGGGCAGGGAAAGCTCTGCGTCCAATCTCAACAGGAAGTAGTTGTGGAAGAAGAGACCTTCACCCCTTACCCCAAGATTTTGTACCCATTTGTTGAGGGGGAATGATGGGGTGCTTGTAATACCAGTTGCCCCACTGACTTATGTAATGAATATGAAAGATCTTGGGGTCAAATGTAATAGTAATTTTAATGGAAAGCTCTTTCTCATTAATGAATAGGCCCATATGATCTGGAAGCCTGAGTCACATATGGTGGGAGGAGCTTGCTAAAGAGGCAGAACAGGAAGGGTGGAGCAGAACCAGGAGGAAGTGAGTGAGTAGAGTCAGGTCAGAGGGGAAGAACATAGACCAACTGACATAGGCCCAAATGACACATTGTGACAGTTGACAGTTGAGAAGGTCCTGGCTGGGAGATGGGAGTTTTGAGAATGGCTTTGCCCTCTGCTATGATCATGTTTATTAATTTCTTTGTCACCATGATGAATTTTGCTTTCTGGTTCTGGGATTTGGCTTTCTGGTGTTTAAATAAAGGTTTTTCTTCTGCCTTCTATATGGAGAGTCTTTAATATTTTGCGACTGAGACCTATTGTGGCATATTCATAGTCACCACCAGTGCTGCGAATATTGCCTTGGTGATGCAATAGTAGGTTTTCAATAAAAACTTATTGATTGATTGATGTTTGAATATCAGGATCTTGTATACTTTAATTTAATTCTAAAAATGCATTTTTTATTAAACATCTGCTATATGCAAAGTATTACAATAGGCCTAAGGGGAACAAAGATGAAAAAAAAATCCCTTCCCTCCAAGAGCTTACATTCTACTAGAGGGGAGAGGGTTGGGAAATAGACATAAGCAAGCATATATGAAACATAATACAAAAGTGCACATACCTTTATGTATATGTGTGTGTGCATATGTATATACACATATATACATAGCATATCCAAAGCAATTTCAAGAAAGTGAGAGTAAATCAGGAAAGGCAGCATGTAAGACATGGCATTTGGGCTGTTGTTTGAAAGGCAGCTAGGAATTCTGTCTTGTGGAGGTAAGGAAAGAATATGTTCCAGATAAAGAGGATCTCTTCTCCGTAGGTATGAGATTAAATGTCATGCACAGAGAATAGTATAGGGCAGTTGGGTGGTGAAGTGGTAAAGTACCAGTCCTAGAGTCAGGAGGACCCAAGTTAAAATCTGTTCTCAGATGCTTACTTACTGTGTGACCCTGCACAAGACATTAAACTCTATTTGCCTCTGTTTCCTCATAAAATGAATTGAAGAAATGGCAAACCATTCTAGTATCTTTGCCAAGAAAACCCCAAATGAGGTCACAGAGAGTCAGACACAACCGAAATGACTCAATAACGCCATCACCACAGGGAGCAATTAGCCATTTTGATGGGAATGGAAAGTGTGTGAAAGTACTAATAAAACTAGAAAGGAAACTGAGTCTCAAACAAGTTAAATAATTTGTCCAAAGTCACACAGGTAGCAAATGGCAAAATCAACTACCGAGGATTTGTATGTTGTCCTAAGCCAGGGGTTCTTAACTTTCCTTGTGTCATGGACCCTTTTAGTGTCCTGTTGAAGCCTATGAACTCCTTCTCATAAGAATTCCTTGAAAATGCATAAAATGAAACACATAGGATTACAAAGGAAATCAATTATATTAAAATTAAATTGCCAAAAACATTTTCTTAAAAAAAGTTAGCTAATTCCAGGTTAGCCTATAGGTACTAAAAATCTTTTAGTAGGACGTAACATTTTCAGCTTTGTATTTTACTTGGTAATAGTTATCTTCCACAAGGTTTTTTGGAGAATAGATTGAAGAAAAGAGACTATGGATAATGAGAACAATTAAGAAGTTATTGCAATAGTTCAGGTGAGGGGTGATGAGATCCTGAATTATGGTGGTTGTGATGTAAAAAGGCAGGAGTGGTAAAATGTCTAACAACTGACCCTCTGAAAACTAAGTTTCATACACAGTATTAATACTTCCTCCATCATTTTCTTGAGTCTTGATAATCACAAAATGATAAACTAAGCCCTGATCTATAGCTTGCTGATTTCCAAAATGTAAATGCTGACACTAAAAATTGAACAATTCTGAGCCCATAAGAGTTGGCACTACTGTACCCCTGAGAGTAGGGCACAGATGGCAAATGGGTATGAGAATTAATAGTAGAATCAACAATAACAAAAAACTGATTGCCTTGGGGGTTATACATGTAACTATTGATTGAATCAAGTTGGAAGAATTGAAGTCATTTTGATGTGTCAGGAATGTTGCCCAGCTAGATGTTTTGCTTAATGCAGAAAAAAAGTGCCCAAGGGGAGATTCCTATCAGCCAATGGTTATGCAAAATGAGAGTTTGGTCTTCCCATGACAAGGTTTCATAGATGGTAAGTTGCAGATTGACATGAAGAATCAAAGATGAAGATGCTACCACAGGATAACAAGAAAATGTAAAGCCACATCAGAGAAACCCTTGTATGCTTGGGCATCACCATCTTCACAGCACTCTGAAATAGGTCTCATATCAAGAATGATTCTTTCTCCACCAGTGTTAATCATGTTCCATACCAAGAGGAGACCTCAATAGGCAACTCAAATCTCTGTATTAGCTTTGTAATGGAATAAAATGAACTCCCTGTCTCACTTAGTAACATGCATTTTATTTTTGAAACACATGAATGGTTTCCTCATTCTCAATGTCTACAGAATATGTTACATACAAAACTATCCTAGTGTCCTTGGCCATTAAGGTGTCTTTTGTGTTCATTTAAAATTTGATGGGTTGTTGTAGAGATTGTGTTTGTCCTTCCTTTTCGAAGAGGATCATGACATCAGGAAAATGATGACATGACTTGCAGTTGACTTGGATTTGAGTGAGGAAGGGGTACACAAAGTCACCAGCCTCACTTTCTCCTCCTGAGCCATCTGGATCCAGTGACCAGATATTCATCAGAATGACTGGGATGGCCCAGGATGCAAAGCCCTTTTAGGCTAAGGCCTTTTCAGGTACTCACTTAAAGTGAGGTAATGCCCATTCAGGGAATAGGCTTCGCCTCTTTAAGAAGTGAGTTAAGGGTTGGCCCCTTTAATTAAAAAGAAAACAAAAACAGCAACCCTCAGGGTTGCTGTTCCAAACAGAAACAGTTACCATTGACATTCACTCCAGATACAGAACTACAATGATTCCTTCCACATTGCAACTTTCCCTGTTGCAGTTTTGATAAATTACGGGTTGGCATAAGAAATTAAATGGAAATATTTTGGGAGTTTTGCACAGCCATGGACAGCACACAAAGGCCAGAAAAAGTTTAGAAACTCAGAGATGCATAAAATATATGTATGGTAGTGTATAATATCAACATATTTTATCCTTTAATACTGCACAGATACACACTTCTTCTCTGGTATGAAGAGAGAGTCAAAAAATTTTATGGCGATTTTCTACATTATGAGAGTGTTGCTCCCCTAACCCCATGATGTGGAAGGGATAAATGTAATGAGGACAAAACCAGTATGGGAAAGGACCTCAAGATTATGTCATAATAGGACTAATTGGAGTCATTTAGGTTGTTTAGCCTTGAAAGATTAGAAGATGTAGGGGGAGATGTAGGAATGTCTTTAAGTATTTGATGGGCTGTGGGAGGGAAACTTGCTTCCAGACCAAAGGCAGAAGTTGTAGAGAAACAGATTTAGGTTTAAGATAAGGAAAAACTTCTTACTGATGACAGCTATTCAAAAGTGACATGGGCTGACCCAGGTAGTAGGTTTGTCACACCCTGGAGGTCTTCAAACAAGAACTGGATGGATGATCCCTTGTTAAGGATATTAGGGAAGTTCAAGTTTACGTTCAAGGATTCTTCCAACTTTGAGATTCTGTCATTAAGGCTCTAGCCCATCAAACCATTTTTTTTCATCAGCAATCTTACAAAGAAACATCCAACCTTAAGGCAAGTTTTGAGAGTGAGACATATTAGCCAATCACTAGAAATCTGACATTTTTTTAAAAATAGAATTTTATATTAAAACCGGTAATTCCTTTTGGTTATAATATATGCTCACATAATCCTCTCCATTGATCCTTGCAACAACCTTGTTGTTAAGTCAAAAAGCTAAAATTAAACAAGTATTTCTTAACCATACAAAGCACTATGTTGAGGATACAAAAATGAAATAATACACACAATTAGCTTATAGTTGAGGACGGAGAGGGGATAAGAGATGTACACACAAAGAACAACGTAAGGTAGAATATGAAAAATACAAAAGAGAAATTGTTTGAAATATCACCTTAATTTTACAAAGGAGGAAATTGGGGATCAAGAAGTTTAAGTGACTTACCCAAATTCAGTCCCTTGTGCATCTGTCCTCTTAAGCACCATGGCCAGGGCTCCTGCTAGACAAATTTTGTGGGTTTCCCAGGACTCCTGAGGTCTTCCTGGCTTCCCATCTTGCATAGAAGAAGCATGAGGTAATGGAAAAGAGTCATAGATTTGGCACCAAATGAGAACTAAATTTAAAAGAGGCTCTTATACAAGCTGGCTAGGAGATCTTGGGCAAATAGCTTAATTTAAAGCCTTAGTTTCTTCATCTGAAAAACAGATAACATACTCAAACCCACCAACTAAGGTCAATAGATTTAGAGCCAGATGATCTTTTTCAGGCCAGACCTATGATGTGACAGATGAAGAAGCCAAAACCTAGAGGGGCTAAGAGACCTACTTAGTGGTGGCAAGCAGTAGACCCTGGATTTCATTAGAGGTTCTCAGGCTCACAATAGTTGCTCTTCCAAGTCTTCCTCTTTTCCTCCCTCTTTCCCTCCTTCCCTCCTTCCTTCCTTCCTTCCTTCCTTCCTTCCTTCCTTCCTTCCTTCCTTCCTTCCTTCCTTCCTTCCTTCCTTCCTTCCTTCCTTCCTTCCTTCTTTCCTTCCTTCCTCCCTTCCTTCCTTCCTTCCTTCCTTCCTTCCTTCCTTCCTTCCTTCCTTCCTTCCTTCCTTCCTTCCTTCCTTCTTTCTGCAGTTTCCTGGTCATGTAAGTATAAAAGTCCAGTCCATGAGTTGAAGGATCCTCAGTCTTGACATACAAACTTCTAAATGGATATGCGACCTTGACAAATATTGAGTCATTAGAGTTGTCCCCAATGAATCAATGTTGTATTCTTGCTTAACATAAAGAAATAAATCTGTTTTTGTTGTGTTCGATGGTTTATGGTTATTTCATGTCATTCCAGTTCCAAACCTGATCCCCTGGTCAGAACTGAGTCAGGATCTTATAATCCCATGTATTTCTATTCAATAAACTCTAAGGTTTCTCATTATTTCTAATGTTAAATATAAACTCATTTGTTTTTGAAGTGCTTAAAAATCTGGCCCCAAATTACTTTTGCATATTGATTTTTCATATGTCTTCTAAAGTGGTTTTTCTAGCTAAATATATATTTTAGCTAAGTAGGTCAAATATAGCAATAAACTCCAGTGGTTCTTTCTTTTCTTTAGGATCAAATCCCAACTCTTCTGCTCTTTAAAACCTGTTTACTACATAATTCTAACTTGTCTTTCCAGATTTACTCTGTTACTTCTTTCCATGTGGTCCATTCACAATGGCCTTCAGTTCATTTCCTGTCATCATACTTTTGCAATGACTGCCCCCTATTTCTTGAATGCTCTCCCTCTTTATCATTGTCTCTTAAAATCCATGATTTCCTTTGAGATTCAGCTCAAATAACACCAGATGCATTATGCTTTTCCTGCACCTCTTGGCTGTTAGTGCCTCCCCACTGAAAGTGTAAGCTCACTGGGGTCATTGCCAATCATCTTGACTTTTGTCTTGGACTCTCATAACCCTGGAGGAGAGAATAAGGTGATGACTTTGCACAACTCTACCTCACTTAAATCCAGTCCATGTGCAAGTCAAGACATCACCCTTGTGATGTCATTGGTCCTTTTTGAAAAGGAAGGACAGAAAGCAATAACACACCCATTGAAGACAGGCAGTAATTTGCTTTTGTCTCTGTATTTCCAGCACCTAGTTCAATATTTGTCACATAGTAGTTGATTAATATATACTTGTCAATGGGTTGATTGATGGATGGATAAGTAGAGGAAGTAGAGAGGAAAAGTCAATAGTCAACAGACCATCTCCATGGGGGAATCTGGGATGGTCCCAATTATGCCTATGAATTAGAAGACTGACGTACTTACCTGTTAGTAGTGCGATTTAAGTAGTCTCCAAAAGGCCATAGTTGCTTTTCCAGAACTATACGTAAAGAATGCCTCATCTGTGTGCTTTCCTACATGCTGACATTGATGAGTACCATTGATTTCCAATTTAATTTTCTTAGTGTAACGGTTGCTTGAACAAGGAATGCTCGAAACTTCCCTTCCTGATCCCACCTTGGTGTGATTCAGTGCTGAGAGGCATTTGTGCTTGGAAATGATGAAATAGTGTTCTCACTGGCCACTGAGAACAGAAGAGATGATGACTTGGGAAATCTATTTCTTTTCCTCTATCTTCCATTTTTGGTTTTAGGGTTGCTTTCAGGATCTTCTACTAAGGAGAGGGAAAAAGGACAGTTTATTCAATCCACAGGCTTCCATACTGCCATGATCACATGGCAGTAAAAGTCAATGTCTTAACTGCTTAGACAAACCTGATCTTGAATTTGGGGTTATTTTTGCATTTGTTATTTCTTGATCTTAGGTTAATGATCATCATTTTCAAGATGGACATGTTCAGGACTGGAGGTTACTTTATGAGTGAGGTTACTTTTATGAGTCTGACAAGTTTGTCCTTGGGTTTGGAGCTGATGAGAAACAGCAGGAAAAGTCCCCTTTATTGCTTCTTTGGACAATGTGACTGCCAACAAGAAGATGGATCAAATCATTGATCTGGTTTGCCAGAAGATATCTTCTGTGAGTGCTTTGGGAAGAGACAATGTTACTTTACATTTTAGTGTATTTGTACTTATTTGATATTTTAACTTTAAGTAAATAGCTTGTTAGGAAGTATATAAAAGATCAATCTCAAAAAAAAAAAAAAAGAAAAAAGAAAATTGAGTACACCTTGAGGACAGAATAAATAAGCCTCATATTCATAGATTTGGCTGGAAATCATCAAAATTCTACAGGTCATATTTCATTACACATGAAGGAATAATTTCAGTACCTGTTCCTTATCTCTCTTTCGAAGTGACTAATGTTTAGATGAGTCGGCTGACTAATTTCCATTCTAAGGAAAAAAATAATTCATAAGACTCATTTAAGGACGAATATATTTTTCTTATCTTTTATTGATTCATCAAATACTTATTAACTATTTACCACGTGAAGAAAAATGGCAAGTGAGTGGTCCTAGGATCTATGATCCTAGGGTCCAATAAGAGCCTTTTTAGATCTATGATCTTAGGATCCAGGATTCAAAAAAAGTCACTATCTTGACCCACGAAAAATCGCATATAATCTCAAAGCAAAGGAATTAGAATGACTGTATTTTTCAAATGCAGGTTTGGGGACCACAATCAGAATTATTCATGTTGTTCAGTGGAATTTTAACCTATGAGCTCAGGCTTAGTATTAGGAAATTTTTAAGTCATTGTTTCGAGTCTGTAAATTATTTTGTTGGGTTGTGTCTAATGAATGTGGCAGAATTAGACATGACCAAAAGAACCTGATTCACATTTACTATTTAACTTTGTATGTTGCAGTTCCAATGGTCGTAACTGGTCCCCTTTACCTCAGGTTGGGAAACTGGGAGGAAGCCCATCTGGTACCATTCTGGCTATCTTTCTACTGTGCTGCTGCTCAGCTTTCAGTCAGAGGTTACAATTCCTGCCTTGAAGATCAGTGCCTCTTATTGGTAAGAGTTCACCATATCTAGTCAGTCCTAGACCCATCTTGATGTTTGCTAAATACTTTTTAGTCATGCCCAACCTACTCTTTCCCTTGCCATTTCCCCTTTCTATGTCCAAAATTCTAATCCAAATGAATAGGCAGTTTTCAGATAAATTAAAACTATCTATAGTCATAAAAATGCTCTAAATCACTATTGATTAGAGAAATGTAAATTAAAACAACTCTTAGATACTACTTCATACCTATCTGATTGTCTAACATGACCAAAAAGGAAAATGATAAATGTTGGAGAAGATGTGGGAAAACTGGAATACTAATTCATTGTTGGTGGAGTTGCAAACTGATTCAACCATTCTGAAGACCAATTTGGAGCTATGCTCAAAGGGCTTGATCCAGCAATACCACTACTGTGTCTGTGAAAGAGATCATAAAAAAGGAAAAAGGACCCACATGTACAAAAATATTTATAGCAGCTCTTTTTGTGGTGGCAAACTCTTGGAAATTGAGGGATGCACATCAATTAGGGAAGGGATGAACAAGTTGCGGTATATGTATGTAATGGAATACTATTGTTTTATAAGAAATGATGAGCAGGCAGATTTCTGAAAAACCTAGAAAGACTTACATGCACTGATGCTGAGTGAAGTGAGTAAAGTCAGGAGAACATTGAACATACTGATAGCAACGTAGTGTGAAGATTAACTCTGATACTTAGCACTTCTCAACAATGTAATGATCAAAGACAATTCCAAGACTCATGATGGAAAATGCTAGCCACATCCAGAAAAAACCCAAGGAAGTCTGAATGCATATTGAAGCATGCTATTTTCTCTCTCTCTCTTTTTCCTTTCTCGTGGTTTTCCCCTTTTGTTTTGATTCTTCTTTCGCAATATGACTCATGTGGAAATATGTTTAATATGATTGTACATATGATTTCCTTCCCTTCCCTTCCCTTCCCCCCTCCCTCCCTCCCTTCCTTCCTTCCTTCCTTCCTTCCTTCCTTCCTTCCTTCCTTCCTTCCTTCCTTCCTTCCTTCCTTCCTTTCTTCCTTCTTTTCATTCAGTTCATATAGGCAACCTCAGGCAAATAAAACAGTTTCCATTATAATTTACTTCCTTAATTTTGGTGTATAATATATAGGAGTTCATGTCCAATACAAGTTAGGGTCTTGGGACTGTCACATACCTATGGAACATCCCCAAGAGGGCAACACAAGGGGGGAAACATAAAAGATCATTTACTCCAAGTATCCTAGCTATATTGCCCCTCCTAGTCTCAATTGATCTCCTATACTCATTTCATTTTTTCCCACCACACTTTTGATTCAAGTTTTGAATCAAGCAATCAATCAGCAGAGATTTAGGGGCTTCCTTGTGTGCCAGGCACTGTTGTAAGTCCTGATGAAAAAGTGAAAGTCTGTATCCTCAAGGAGTTTACATTCTGACTGATGATACAAATACATGTACCTGTGTAATACATACAAAACAGGTACCTAGGCGGTCCAGTGGGTAGAATGCTAGGCTGTGAGTCAGGAAGATCTGACTTTAATCTGCTGGCTATTTGACCATGGACAAGTCACTTTCTCAGCCTCTGTTTCCTCATCTGTAAAATGAGAAGGTTGGAACTCACCTCTTAAATGCTCTCCAGTTCTACATCTATGAATACAACATGGTTTTGTGTCCTGGGTGCTGGGGGATACAGAAAGGGTTCATGTAGAAGGTAAAGCTTGAGCTGTGTCTTAAAGGAAACAAGACATTCCAAGAGTAGATTTGAGGAAGGAGTGCATTCTAATCATGGGTAACAGCAGCACAAAGTGTCTGAAGCTAAATTTGAACTCAGGACTTTCTGGTCCCAAGTTCAGTGCTTTATGCATTGTGCCACCTGACTTCCTCTAGGGAAAGAATCATATGTAAGGAGGCAGGAGATGTAGGAAGGGGTCAGACTGTGACTTTAGATGCCATATAGATGAGTTTATATTTGATTCTAGAGGGATTAGAGGGCACTGAAGTTCACTGAATCCAAGAGGAGAGGGAAGTGACATAATCAGACTTGGGGTGTAAGAAATCACTTTGATGGCAATGTGGAAACATAAATTGGATTAGGGAAAGGTTTGAGCCTGGGAGACCAAAAAGGAGACTATTCAAATAGTCCAGGTGAGAGGAACCAGACAGAGTGACTAGAGCAAACTGTGCACATCCAGTTGGCACAGTGGATAGAACATCAGGCCTGAAGGCGGGAAGACACATTTCTTGAATTCAAATCTGGCTGCAGACACTTACTAGCTGTGTGACCCAGATCAGGTCACTTAACCATGTTTGGCTCAGTTTCCCCATCTGTAAAATGAACTGGAGTAGGAAATGGCAAACCACCCCAGGATCTCTGCCAAGAAAACCCCAGAAGGGGTCACAAAGAGTCAGTCGGACAACAACAGCAAAGTGTAGGTCTAGAACCTACACCAGGATGGTAGCTGTGTAAGTGGAGAGACTGGGACCTATAGGAGGGATGGCAACTGACCAGATATGTCAGGTGAGGCATAGTGAGAAGTTAAGGGATGATTTCAAAATTATGAACCTCAGTGGATAAACCTAGAAGGATGGTGGTTCCTTTAACAGCAACAGATATGTTCAGAAGAGGGGTTATATATTTATATATATATATATTCAAGGTACAGCACCCTACTTCCCATATCTAGCTCCCTAAAAAGCCCTGGGAAAGTGCTGGTTCAATACGCTTTTTCTCAAAGCCTTTGAGCAGTGGGAGAGTCCCAAGGGGAATATCTTCAGTGTGGCATGAGCTCCACCTTCTTTTGCCTCTCTGCCCCTAAAGCAGAAACCCCTCTATGACGCGGCACTAACCACATGAAAGGAAACAGGGCAGTTGTACTATGAGCGCAGGAAGAGCAACAGCTGCTGCTTATTTAACAACAGTGGCAGGCTTTCTCCCACTCTAAGGTTGCCTATAGGCAGGCCGCCCATCAAAGCAGACATAACCCTAAAGTTTCATTTGAATTGAATTTGTTTACCTGAGTGACTTTCTCTGTGAATCTATGTTTCTATTTCCCTGTGTTGTGTATGCAGCTGAGGAAAATCCCATCCATTGGGGTGTACTGTAGATTGCCTGAAGTCTCATCCACGCAGTTGACCAAAGGACCGGGCAAAGATGACCCTGTATCACAAGGTTGGCAACAACAAAATTACTTAAAAATACCTTATGGACTGTTCCCCTATTATTTTAGGCATATCAGGGTCAGAGGTCATTGACTGTTAGTGTTCACAGTAGCAAGGCATCTGACACGTAGTTGCTTGTCTCACCAGGTTGAAGGGGTTGAGGATGCCTGAAGGAGAGAAGATTTGGAGGAGACGTGACAGCTGTCTTCATATATTTGAAGGGCTGTCATATGGAACAGGGATTAAATTTGTTCAGTTTGTTCCCAGGGAGAAGAACTGGAAGCAATGACTTACTGTTGTTCAGTCATGTCCAATACTTTATGGCCCCATTTGGGGTTTTCTTGGCAAAGATACTGGGGTGGTTTGCTTTTTCCTTCTCCAGTTTATTTCATAATAAGGAAACTGAGGCAAGCCGGGTTAAGCAATTTGTTCTGGGTCACATAACTGGAGTAATTTATCATTTCCTTCTCCAGCTCATTTTACAGAAGGGGAAATTGAGGCAAGCTGGGTTAAGTGACTTGCCCAGGGTCACACAGTTATATTTGAATTCAGGTCTTCCTGACTCCAAGTCTTAGGCTTTTCTGCAACACCTACCTTCCCGGTAGCCATGGGTGGCTTATGCAAAGAGAAAAATTTAGGCTTGAGGTCAGGAAAAACTTATTAGCAATCAGAACTGCCCACAAGTGAAGTAGGCGAATTACCCTCTTCTTTTAGGTCTACCAACAGGGGCGGAATGATGACTTGAGATTACTTCTATCTCTGAAATGCTGTGATTCTATGGCTGTGTTCCTGAATCCAAAAAGCCATCAATCAATTCCCTGAAACAAAAAAGTCTGTCAATTCAAGGGGAAAAGAGATGAAGCCACTTGGTTATCAAGATATAGCCTAAATAGTCAAATGATTCACTAAAGTTTTCACTTCCTTCCAAATACCTTTGGCATCTGTGACTCAGATCTATTTACAGTGAACCAGAAAAAGCACTTTTGAACCTCAGAGTTGGAAGAGATGGTAGATGACATATGCAAGGAGACATTAAGAAAAGACAGAGAAGAAAAGAGAACTCCCTTTACTATACAGGATAGCCACAATATAAGGAAATGTCTTCAGATGCCTCAGACCTTGTTTTATGTCCAGTATATCAACTTGTTTAGGTCTTGAATGGATGTTCAGACCAGAAAGATGCTTATTCTGCCTTTTAGTTCCCCCCACCCATTTTCTGATTTAACTGATTTATAGATTATTGTGTTCAAAGGTGAGGATTACACTAAGGCAGAGGTTCCTAAATTGGGGCCCGTGAACTTTAAAAATATTTTAATAATTGTGTTTTAATATAATCAGTGTTATTTCTAATCTACTGAATTTAAATTTATCTGCAGAAAAAGATTATTCTGAGAAAAGATATATAGGCTTCATTGGACTTCTAAATCTGTCCTTTACATAAAAACAGTTAAGAATCTCTGATTAAGGACAATGGAGTATTTCATAGTCAGTTTGGGTGGGTTTTCAACACACTATATACAAGTACTTGTCCAGAAGTCTATAAAGAAAATCATAAGGAAAATTATAGAATAGAAATCTCTCTCTCTCTCTCTCTCTCTCTCTCTCTCTCTCTCTCTCTCTCTCTCTCTCTCTGTCTCTCTGTCTCTCTGTCCCTCCCTGCCCCCCTTTCTGCCAATCAGATAGAGAGAAGTATTAGGTATATGACCTGCTGGTATCCATACAAAATTAACAGGTTTAAGGGAAGATCTTCTATTCCTGGTGACACATTTATAGGAAGACACAAGAGTTGTATGGGAAGGTCTGGTGTGTATAGGCTGCAATCTGCATCCTTGTACCTACATCAATGAGAGACTACAGATCCACCAAACTATCAAAGAAGCTTCTGCATATGTAGTTTTGTGAGACTTTGGGAATTTCTTAAATGATGCCTTGTGTTTCCCCTAAATTTCCATTTCTTGCTGTGAGGATTAAATGAGAAGATAGAAGAAAATCTAGAGTTCCACTCAAACACTCAGCATCATTATTGTACTACTGCATCATGGGTATGGGCTTGAGCAAAGCATGATTGGAAAGTCAGAAAAAAATGTTTCCTGGCTTTCATCCTGTGAACATGCTAGGAGAGGTTTCTCAGTGGTTCAGCCCTGCCTTGCAATGGGGAATGGAGGAGGAAGGCAAGAAGTTGGAGAAAATGGAATAAACAGGGAAAGCAGACAGGGAGAATGGCCCCTCATAAGTCCAGGGGTGTGTATGAAGTGACAATAGCTGGGAAACAAAGCTGTATTCTTGCAAGATTTTACTTTCCTCTGAAATCAACTACCGTCTCCTAAAGGTCACATGCATATTTGTTTGAGAATGTTTTTAACCACACAGGTTTCAGTAAAATCAAAATCAAATACTAAGGAAACCAAATTCATACTCTGAACACTGCAGTAAGGAAAATTGCAGCTCATGGGCGTGATTGTCAGAGAGTTATAATGGTACACAAAGTGCTGGGCAAACCACAGACTATGTTTTCTACACTAAAATGTGGAAAGAATATTTATTTTTATTTTAGTCATTTTTTCCTATTTCAATGGCTAGACAGAACATTGACTTAAAAAAATGTTACCTGCAGCTGCCCACTGAAAAAACTTACCCAAGGATGGCTAATAATGTATGTGTCAAGGAGCATTGCTCCCATCACTGGTTAATTGTTTTGGGGGTAGAGCCGGAGGGAGATATGTTTCTCGATTGTTTCAAGGAGAGTCACTCCTTTTTCAACATGGAGGAAGTGGGCAAAGTAGTACAGCATTTTTAAAAAAGTGTCAGGAAATTGCTGCCAAAGATGATAAAGGCTGTAAGGAAATGAACAAAGACTCACAAGGGACCTGGATTAGACTCCTACCTCTCATGCTTATTTCCTATGAAAACTGAGTCTCAGTTTCCTTCTGTGTAAAATGAGAATGATGATACCTGTCATACCTATATGACAGAGTTCTTCAGGATGAAAAGTTGTTAGGATACAATAGGATCATGTTTGTAAAGTGCTTGTAAAAGTCCAATATAAAAGGCAGAGGTTATGATTGAGTGAGCTGGTCCATTGTTATGTATTTTACAGTGGATAGAGTGCTGGAGTTGGAGTCAAGGAGACCTGAGTTCAAATCTTGCCTCAGACACTTCTTTTTCAACATTCACTTATGTAAATTTTAATTTTTCTACATCTCCCTTAGCTCTCCCAGATGGCATGCAATTTTATATGGGCTCTACATATACATTCATATTAAATACATTTACACATCAGTCATGTTGCATAAAAGAATACAATGAATGGGAGAAACCATGAGAAAAACAAAACAAAACACAATGAAACATAACAAAAAAGAAAATAATCTGCTTCATTCTGTGTTCTGATTTCACAGTTTTTTCTCTGGATGTGGATGACATTTTACATCATGAGTCCTTTGGAAATGTTTTAGGCCTTGCTTTGCTGAAAAGGGCTAAGTCTATCAAAATTAGTCCTTGTACACTGTGGTTGTTACTGTATATAATGTTCTCATGGTTCTGCTCACTTCACTCAGCATCAGTTTATATGAGTTTTTCCAGGTTTTCGCAAAATCTACCTGCACATCATTTCTTATAGCACAACAGTATTCTGTTATATTCATTTACCACTATTTGTTCAGCCATTCCCCAATTGATGGGTGTCACCTCAATTTCCAGTTCTTGGCCACCACAAAAAGAGCTGCTATAAATACTTTTTTACATGTGGATTCTTTCCCCATCTTTATGATCTCTTTGGGATACAGCTCTAGAAGTGATATTGTTAGGTCAAAGGGTATGTACATTTTTATAGCTCTTTGGGCATAGTTGCAAATTGTTCTCCAGAATGGTTGGATCTGCTCACAGGTTCACCAACAATGAATTGGTGTTCTAACTTTCCCACATCTTCTCCAACATTTATCATTATCCTGTTTTGTCATGTTAGCCAGTCTGATAGGTGTGATGTGGTACCTCAGAGCTGTTTTGATTTGCATCTCTCTAATCAATAGTAATTTAGAGCATTTTTTCCTATGACTATAGGTAGCTTTAATTTCTTCCTTTGAAATCTATTTGTTCATATCCTCTGACCATTTATCAATTGGGGAATGACTTGTATTCTTATAAATTTGGCTCTGTATATTTTAGAATTGAGGCCTTTATCAGAGTCACTAGTAAAAAGTCTTTCCCAGTTTTCTGCTTTCCTTCTAATCTTGCTTGCAAAAACTTTTCTATTTAATGAAATCAAAATTATCCATTTTGCATTTTGTAATGTTCTCTGTGTCTTGTTTGGTCATAAATTCCTCCATTCTCCATAAATCAGACAGATAAATTATTCCTTGCTCCCCTAATTTGTTTTTAGTATCAACCTTTGTACTTAGGTTGTGTATCCATTTGGACTTTATTCTGATGTACACTGTCAGATGCTGGTCTTTGCCCAGTTTCAACCACACTATTTTCCAGTTCTCCCAGCAATTTTTGTCAAACAATGGCAAAAATTTCTTATCCCAGAAACTGGGGTCTTTGGGTTTATCAAACAGTAGATTGCTATAATCATTGACTAGTGTGTCTTGTGTACCTAACCTATTCCACTGATCTACCCTTTGATTTCTTCTTCAGTAACAAGTGGTTTTGATGATAGCTGCTTTATAATATAATAAGATCTTATATGGCTAGGCCATTTTCCCTAGCATTTTTTTCATTAATTTCCTTGATATTCTGGACCTTTTGTCCTTCAAGATGAATTTCGATATTATTTTTCCTAGCTCTATAAAATAATTTTTGTGAGTTTGATTGATATGACACTGAATAAGTAAATTAATTTAGGCAGAATTGTAATTTTTATTATATTAATTGGGCCTACCAATGAGCAACTGATGTTTTTTCAATTATTTAGATCTGACTTTATTTGTGTGAAAAGTATTTGTAATTGTATTCATATAGCCCTTGTGATTGTTTTGGCAGGTAGACTCCCAAATATTTTATTGTGTCTACTGTAACTTTCAATGGAATTTCTCTTTCTATCTTTTGCTGTTGAACTTTGTTAGTAATATATAGAAAAGCAGATGATTTATGTGGGTTTATTTTTATATCCTGCAGTTTTGCTAAAGTTGTTTATTATTTAAAGTAGTTTTTTACTTGATTCTCTAGGATTTTCTAAATATATCATCATATCATCTGCAAAGAATAATAACTTCGGTTTTTTTGCCTATTCTAATTCCTTCTATTTCTTTTCCTTCTCTTATTGCTAAAGCTAACATTTCTAGCACCATATTGAATAACAGTGGTAATAATGGACATCCTTGTTTCACCCCTGATTTTATTGGAAATGTATCTAGCTTATCCCCATTACATATAATGCTTGCTGAAGATTTTAGGTAGATGCTACTTATCATTTTAAGGAAACCTCCATTTATTCCTTAACTCTCCAGGGTTTTCAATAGGCATGAGTGTTGTATTTTGTCAAAAGATTTTTCTGCATGTATTGAGATAATCATATGGTTTCTGTTAGTTTTGTTGTTGATGTAATAAATTAAGCTAGTTTTCCTAATATTGAACCAACCCTGCATTCCTGTTATAAATCCAACCTGATCAAAGTGTATTATTCTTGTGATAATTTGTTGTAATCTTTTTGCTAATATCTTATTTAAATTTTTTGCATCAATATTCATTAGGAAAATTGGTCTACAGTTTTCTATCTCTGCTTTGGTTCTTCCTGGTTTAGGTATCAGCATCATATTTGTATCATAAAAAGAATTTGGTAGGACTCCTTCTTTACCCATCCCAAATAGTTTAAGTAGAATTAATTGTTCTTTAAATTTTTGATAGAATTCATTTGTAAATTCATCTGGCCCTGGAGATTTCTTACTAGGGAGTTCATTGATGGATTGTTCAATTTCTTTTTCTGAGATGCGGTTATTTAGGTATTTTACTTCCTCTTCTGTTACTCTGGGAAATTTATATTTTTGTAAGTATATATCCATTTCACTAAGATTGTCAAATTTATGGACATATAATTAGGCAAACTAATTTCTCATTATTGTTTTAATTTCTTCTTCATTGGAGACGAATTCACCCCTTTCATTTCTAATACTTGTAATTTGGTTTTCTTCTTTCTTTTTTTAAATCAAATTGACCAGAGGTTTCTCAATTTCATTGATTTTTTTTCCCCATGAAACCAGCTTTTAGT
This sequence comes from Notamacropus eugenii, assembly GCF_028372415.1. Lineage (NCBI taxonomy): Eukaryota > Metazoa > Chordata > Mammalia > Diprotodontia > Macropodidae > Notamacropus > Notamacropus eugenii. The sequence goes on along the minus strand of NC_092874.1, from coordinate 245,434,143 downwards.
TTTATCTATTAGTTCAACAGTTTTCTTAATTTCAATTTTATTAATCTCTTCTTTAGTTTTCAATATTTCTAATTTGGTATTTAATTGGGAATTTTCAATTTGTCCTTTTCCTAGCTTTTTTAATTGCATGCCCAATTCATTGATCTCTTCTTTCTCTATTTTATTCATTTAAGCATTCAGAGATATAAAACTTCCCCTAAAAGCTACTTTCACTGCCTCCCATAAATTTTGGTAGGTTGTCTCATTACTGTCATTCTCTTGAATGAAGTTATTGATTGTTTCTATGATTTGTTGTTTGACCCACTCATTCTTTAAGGTTAGAGTAAAATAGTGTCAATTTTTAGTATAATAGAGTAAAATAGAGTATAATAAGAGTAAGATTAATTAGAGTATCAATTTTTAGGCCTATCTTCCCATGGCCCTCTATTACATGTAATTTTTATTGCATCATGATCTGGAAGGGATATGTTGACTATTTCTGTCTTTCTGCACAGGATTGTGAAGTTTTTATGTCCTACTACATGGTCAATTTTTGTGTATGTGCCATGTATCACTGAGAAAAAGGTATATTCCTTTCTATCCCCATTCAATTTTCTCCAGAGGTCTATCATATCTACCTTTTCCAGAATTCTATTCATCTCCTTAGCTTCTTTGTTGTTTATTTTGAAGTTAGATTTATCAAGTTCAGAGAGGGGGATATTGAGGTCCCCCACTAGTATAGTCTTGCTATCTCTTTATTCCTATAACTCCCTTAACTTCTCCTATGGTGCTTCTTAGCAGCATACAGTTTCCTTCTTTATTTCTTTTGATTAAGCCTATTTTTGCTTTGTCTGAGATTAGGATAGCCTTTACTCTATATGTATCACTCTTTTTCAAGTGTGTTTCTTATAAACAATACATTTGGGTTTTTTTGGCAAAGAAATTAGAGTGGTTTGTTATTTCCTTCTCCAGCTCATATTACAGATGAGGAAACTGAGGAAAACAGGATTAAGTGACATGTGCAAGGTCACACAGTTAGTAAGTGTCTGGGGCCAGAGTTGAGCTCAAGAAGATGAGTCTTTTTGACTCTAGGCCTGGCACTCTATCCACTGCACCACCTAGCTTCCCATTCCTCAACTGTAAAAAGGGCTTAATAATAGCACCTCCTAAATTTGTTGTGAGAATAAAATGAGATTATAATTTTTCAAGTACTTAGCACAGTTCCTGGCACACAGCAAGCACATATAAATATTAACTATTACAACTAAAATGCTTCCTTAAAAGTACAATATAAGAGGCAGTTATAACAAAAATGTGAACTGAACAATCAGTATATATGTGTTACAGTGGAGAGAGTGCTGGAGTTGGAGTTGGGAAGACCTAGGTTCAAATCTCACCTCAGACACTTCCTAGCTATGTGTCTTGCGGCAAGTCCCAAAGGTGTCTCAGCCTTAGTTTCCTCATCTGTATAATGGAGATAAAGATTGTACCCAGCTCAAAGGTTAATGTGAGAAGCAAATAAGAAAACATATGGAAAATGCTTTACCAACTCTAAAGTGCTACATAAATGGTAGTGGTTATCACCATCATTATCATCATCCCATTCATCTTCATCATCCCCATCTTCAACATCCCCACCACAACCATCATCATCCTTTTGTACAGACAATAAGTTAGACCCAGGATTGAGTAGAAGGGTAGGTTGGGTTATCTTTGGAAAATTGCTTAGTACATTTAATGACCCTAAACGTCTCCCTGAAACAAAGGATCATTTTTTTTTTTTTTAGCATCAATATGTTTCTAGTGAAGTTGAATGTAATATCACAGTCTCTGAAGAATTAAAATTGTAGGTCATCCAGGGGCATTGGAGAATTATGTGCTGGTTATGACTGGATATAATATGTTGCCAATGAATGAGTGTAAAGTTTATCATCATAGAGATGTTAATCAACAACATTTATTAATGCCCATTATGTGCCAGGCACTGTGTAAGAACTAGGGGTACAAAAAGAGGCTAAAGACAGTCCCTGCCCTCAAGAAGCTTAAAATGTAATGGAGGAGACAACATGCCAACAAATTATACGCAGTGAGCTATATACAGGATAAATAGGAAATAATTAGCAAAGAGAAGGCATTGGAATGTAAGGATTGGAGGCTTCCTGTAGAAGGTGGAATTTTAGTTGGGACTTAAGGGAAGCCGGGGATGTCAGATACATCTCAATGTACATGGTGGTTCTGTCATTTTATCATGGGTACCGTACACATGCTTTCATAGTATTCACACAGGGCTGAGGGATCTAGAATAATTCTCTACCATATTGGATAGAACTCCATGTAGGATCTAAAAGGATATAAAAGAACGCCTCACAGGCTGAAAAGGCCCAAACAGATGGTACTTTACTCATTAGTGAGAGTGCCTACATCAGCGGTTTCAGAAATTTATCAAAATATCAGAAAAGATGAATCATTCCAAAGCAGTTAGATGGGGTCTGTGAGAGATAGAAGATTAAGATATTTGTACTTTCAGTAGAGAAGGTAGGGAAGCCAGTATAGATTTCATGCTTAATATAGACACAATAGACATATGCGGTTAATAATAATGTTTGTCAATTAATTGAATGAGGTAGGGATAGTAACTGCACCTGTTATTTCATTCCTCTACCAATAGATCATGACCATCTTTGCTCAGCTCTCCTTCACTCAAATCAGAGACAACTGCAAGCCATGCCATCCTCTTGATGTCATGATCTTCTTTGAGAATGAAGGATGAACACAACAACAACAACCCTCTTTGCTATTTACAGTATCTGGAACACTGAGAGATTGTGACTTGTCCAGTGTGATGCAGTCAGAAGATGCATTTATTTGTTATAACCACGGCTGATTGAAGTAGAAGTTGGGAGACCAGAAGAGAAAACACTAGCGTCAGGTTCTTTTTTCTACTGAGAGTCAAGTTGACTCTGTGAACCTGGGATGGATAGTCTATAAAGGTTTACAGAGATTTAAAAAGAATTAATTCTCCATACTAAAAGCAGAGGAACATTCATCACTGACCCCATGGCCTGTGTCTAATGGTGAGCCAGTCATTAAGATGAATTTAAGCCTACATAAATATGTCTTATTTCAGAAACATGAACAAAAACACTACCCACTTCATATTGTAGAAACTATCAGTGCCATATATTCAGACAGAAGGAGTATGAGGTCATGTAAGTAGCCTCTTCATTCTTCTCCTCTGTTAGTTCCCTCCCTATGGTGACTTTGATCTATTTGGATTTATTCACATTATATTTGTGCTGTTTATATTTTACATGTACATCTTGTCTCTTCCATTAGAAAGTAAACTCCTTAACAAGTAGGGATGGTTTTATTCTTTGTACCTATATTGTCAACATTTTGCAAAATGCCTGGCACACCTTAGCTACTTAATAAATGTTTGTTGATAGATATCAATGGGCACATTATAGGTAAACACTGCTTATGAAAAATGGAAACTCACTTGACTTATTGAATAACTTTTTGTTGTAGCCCTTAGGTAAATTGTGAAAAGAGGACAAATGCATTTAGGGCATTTTGTGGCAAAGGCAGCATTTCTACTTCTAGCTAGGCAGGAGCAACCAATGAAAATCCAATCTGTTCTCCTTTGCCTCTTCTCATTCCAGCTCCCTGGTACCATGTTTGGAAGGCCTAGATGAAGCCAGTTGGCCAATACTTGCCATATCCCATTGCTATTCATGCAGCAATTGCTGTAACTGACAAGGAAGACAGTTTCACCTTCTTTGCACCAATAATTGAATGATTAATTTTTTCTCCACATGTTGAAATGTTGAGAAATATTGAAATAAAATTAATGCCAGATGTCCACAAATGACAACTAGTTATTGCTGCACCGCGGCTCTAAACACTAAATTTGTGGTTCTCAATGGCTTTTAAAAAAAGCCATTATCTGTTCTGCAAAGCCCTTTCAGCAGCAACAAAAGGCATTCAAACCTTGCAGGATTATTTACTATACCACTCACAATATTCTTTTAGCATTATTAAATGCTTATAATAACTATGGGGTAGCTTAAGATAAGCTTATGATAGATTTGCAAAAAAGTTCCCAATTAAATTTTATATTATATAATTGTAACATATGAAATTTTATTCTACGTATATATAAAAACTCTAGCTACGAAAAATAAAACTAATTGTAGACTAATTATGATATTTTATGTGTGACATTCTGTAAGAATTAAATTAAAAGAGATAAACAATGAAATATTAAATTTCATATTAATTTAAAGCTTTCATATTAAATTTATTTTACAAGTTTGATGGAATATAAGCAACATTTTAAAATGAAATACATTACAATTTGGAAGATGTTTAACATAACATAATAATTACATAAGATTTAATTTCAGTGTTGGATTTTTTTATTTGAAAAATGGTTTGCCATATTTAGCTCAACACCAGGCAGATACCATTTTAAATCTGGTTCTACATAGTTTGTTTCTATATTTTGATTTCAAACCCAGATAAAGTGGAAAGATTAATTCACATAATTGTGTAGTAGAAATGCCAGAAAATGATACGACAATTTTACTAGCTCTCTTCCTGAGAGATGGAATTAAAAAAAATTTTTTTTAGATAACTGACTGACAAAAATGAATAGCTAGTTAAGATATAAAGTATTTGCTTTTCTACTGGCTAATGACAGCTGCACTAAAGGATAAATATATTTAAAATTCTATTGAATATATTTGTTTATAATAATGTTTATATAAAAACTAACCTCTGTAAAAAAAAGAATCTCTTTAGACAGGACTTTCTTTTCTTTTACCACTGGCACGCCTACTATACTTTGACAGAAATGCTACTAAATGATTAAATTGTGTTGCTAACCAGTTCATTTGAAAATCAATCCACTAGAAAAAACTAGCAACATAAGCAGAAGATAAATTTAAATTGTCTTAATGCTGCAATGAGAAGCAGTATAAGGTTTGTTTCTGCAGAGCATTTGTGACGGTCCATGATAGCTTCAACATGACTTATGATGCACATGTCTGGGGATCATGGCTTTCAAACAACCTGATATTTGTGTTGTGATAGTACAAGTGTGATCACAAAACTAATGAGATTTATTTATGGAGGAACAGAGAGAAAACAGAATGCAAATGAGAGTATGAACATGTTCCTGACCCGCTTTTGAGAATTGGTTTGTGCTCATGTGTCAAACCCAGGTGGTAGTTTGGAAACATTTTGATGACAGATTAATTTCAAGAACATGTAGTATTTAGAAGCAGTCAGAATTTGGTCATGACATGAAATAATTTTTAGCACAAACTCCTTGAACGTCATTGTAAACTCAGAGTCAGAAGATCTGAGTCCTAGTTCTTATTTTCTAGTGTGACCTTTGGCAAGCATCTTAACCTTTATGATTCTAAATTCTTAATCTATGAAATTAAGATGGTAATACTTTCACTACCAAACCTGGATGCAAGGCACCTTGATCCTATAGGGACTTCAAGGATGAGGAAGATTAAGGGGAAACTAAGGACCTAAGGGGATATCCTTGGGCAAAAGCTTGTGATGGAAAAAAAAATCTCCACAATTAAAGTTCAGGCAAGGCAAAATTTGGCATGCTAACTGTTCCATTAGTTTCTATTGTCAAATACTCCATGTTGTCAAAATGGCGGAGTCAAAAAACCAATTCTTCTTTGGATAAAGGTACTGAAATGTTGAATGTACCTGGCAAGGAAATGACAACACTATCGCTAAAGAAAATAACCACCACCAGAATGGTGTACCCAGTTCATGCCCCAGCTTGCTGGAAGAGTGAATTGCTAGGACAGCAGATCTGGGGTGAAAGTGAATTGCCCACTCATGTCTTAAATTTTTGTGCCTTTCTTTAAGTATTTCCTAGTGTGTACTTGTGAGTCTTGCATAATTGTATAAGATTTAATTTTGCTGTTGGACTTTTTAGTGGTGATAGAAATAAATGGTTTTCCTATACCCGTTTAACTTTGTACATTGAGAACTTTTCTAGAAGGAACCCTATTAATCCCTAGACAAGAGCCAAATCTAGTTTAAGTGATTGTCACTAGTTTGTCTACTTTGGGGCATAATGAGCTAGTGGGTATAAGGAAAGCTGTGTTTTCTCTTTGGGATCAGGCTCTCCTAGGACTGAAAGCAGCTTGTTTGAGTCCAGAGCTGTGGCCGGTTAGTGGAAGGAAAGACCAATAATTCTATATTGATCTCTACACACTCATCTTTTGTTCTCACTCTTTGTTCACAGAGTAGCCTAAGACCCTGTTTTAACCTAGTACAGTGGCAGTTTTATTTTTGGAAAAACACCCAAAAGATCTTTTTTTAAAATGACAAATAGTGTGGCAGAAGAAAGTTTGGCTACTAAAAAAATAAAACGCAAGTTTTCTCTTGAGCAGTAAAAGATGGAATAATTTCCTTAGGAAATTCCTAACCTGTCAAGCTTCCATACTTTACTGAAACCATAATTCAAATACCCTTTCTCCTAATCCTGTTCTTGAAAAGAAGAGTTTTATTCTTAATTAAAATCTCATACTTTTTCAGACTAGTACCATACAGTCACATTGAACAACTTGGCTATTATCTTCAATTTAATGGTTAAACCATCACACAGACTGCAATTATGGGGACACTAAAATCAATTAAAAAGTGTTTCAATGTATTGAAAATGGAGTTTGAGATAGAATAATATCCTTATATGTCAAATCACAGAATCATAGGATTTAGGGCTAGAAGTTACCCCAAGAATCTTTGATACTGCTTTGTAATTTTTTTCAAATTTAACTTGAATATTATATTGATTCCTTTGGTTTGTATGTCACTGTTTCCAAATTTTATTTTATGCCTTTATTCCCTGTCTAGTGAGCCTCTCCTTATAACTCAGAATATTAAAGAAAGGTAGTTAAAGTAAAACTGACTAGCACTTCACATGAGTCTGATAATTTATGTAATATTCCTTATAGTTCCCTACCACTGTGAAGACAGTGGGTGGATTTTCTTTTGTCTTTTTGGAGGCCAAGCTTGGTCGTTATAATCACACAGTTTCCTTCCTTCCTTCCTTCCTTCCTTCCTTCCTTCCTTCCTTCCTTCCTTCCTTCCTTCCTTCCTTCCTTCCTTCCTTCCTTCCTTCCTTCCTCCTTCTCTCTTTCTTCTTGCTTTTTTGTTATTTTCATCTACATTGTGGTCATCATTACGTATATTATTTCCCTAGCTGTACTTACTTCACTTCGCATCAGTTCAAGTAAATCTTCCTATGTTTCTCTGAATTCTTCATATTTATTGCACTTTATAGCTCAGTAATATTCCATTATATTCATTTACAATGACTTGCTTAGCCACTTCACAATCAATGGACATCCACTCCCTCCCATTTTTTTTGTTATGACAACAGTGCTGCCTGTTATGAATATTTTCCAAACCTTTCATTAGGTAATTGAAGAAACTGAGGCCACAAAGCCTTCCTCTGCCCTCAAGAGACCCCTTTTCTAGGCTTTATTTCATAAGCATCCATCCATAATTGATGACAAATACTATATGTAGTTAAAATTTTTAAATAGCCTGCTGTCTACAGATATGAAAATTTTCATTTATTATGCTTACATTAGACTTACAGATTTTGTATAATTTGCCCACTCACCAAAATTTCCAACTTACTCATTTTTTTACTAACCTTTCTCACAATTATCAGTGACCTTTAATCTGATCCATCTTTGAGCAGAGAGTACTAACAAAAGGAAGCATTGTCGCAAAAAATGATGAAATCCTGATTTATTCACAACCTGATTAATTTACTATAGGTTTAGCATGATCTATGCTCCTTTGGACCCATGTTCGTTTGTGATATTCTTTCCTGATAGTTCAATATTTCTAGTGTTTGTGTTTTTGTTAGTAAGAGTACTCCTCTTACTGATAAGTAAAACCTACCTGCAAATTTGGGTAGGTGTGAATATATATATGTGTGTGTGTGTGTGTGTGTGTGTGTGTGTGTATGTGTGTGTGTGTGTGCACATGTGTATGACATTTATCTCTTCTTACATGATGAGAAAAAAATGATCATTGCAATGAATGTCTTTTTTTCCTGGGGAAAATTTCATACTGATCTTGGAAAATCCTGTGAAGGGAGTATTTATTCTTATGTGTAACTGGCCCCTTCTTAAATACCACCTGTAGAATTCACTTTTCAAATGTGTCCCAAGTTAGTAGTATAATGAGGGTCAAACTGTGGAACATATTGAAAATCACCTTTTATGCTTCCAGGCAACCATGTGGGAGTTTTAGGGACTACTTCTGGCCATAGGTGACATAAAGCTAAAGGGCTTATATTTTGAGAGCTCTTTTCCCTTTGAACTATGAATTGTGTCAAGGATATTTTGAGCTGCTTCATACAATAGGCAACTTGCCTCATGTCCTACTCTGGCCTCCATGAGACCATGAGGACACCAATACTTGTCCTAAAAAAAAGACTACCACATTTCCATTTTTTATGCGGTAGGTTGGTCTTCCTGTTACAGTTGCATAATATACCCTATTACTAAAAAATAAAATCTTCAGGGCTCCCTATTGCCACTAAAATGAAATACAGAATCTAAAATCTAAAGGACAAATCTCATCTAGGCAAGTCTAAGTTTATGCTTCCTCTTTTTTATTCTTTCATAATCTTAAGTGAACAAGTGCCAGGACTCAGATGGGTGTGCCCAGGCTTGGAGATAGCCTTATGAGTTTGAGATATCTGGAGGGGCGAGTCCTTTATATCACAGATGATTGGTTATGAAGGGAGGAGTCCCTGACAGCTATTCCTGGAGCTGTGGAGAAGACAAATACAAATTAAAAGCCCAAACCTTTCTTGTTTGACCAAAAGACATGGACCAAGAGATGTTTGGACAGTGCAGAACTGAGGTCCAGTCTTCTAAAATGCTTTATTTTCTAGTGATGTTTAAGTATCAACCTCCTGAGAAAGCAGAATAGTAGTTACTGGTTAAGACACTGAATCCTGTCTCAAGTTGTTCTGTCAACGTAAACTATGAATTTTTTGTGTTCCTTAGCATATCTTTTGAGTGTAGTAAATGATTACCTGTCTCATACCTGATTTACATTGTATATTGAATACCTCTTTACTCCCCTCTTTCAGTAGGCCAAAATTTAAGCTGTGAGTAAATAATCAGTGAGGTAGGGGTTTAATGAACCAAAGTGTTTGAGAAAAGGAAGCCCGACACCTTCCCCATTAAAGACCCAATGCCCCAAGGACTCAATCAGATCTACTACCTGGAAAGGGCCAGGACAAAGGGCTCCATCTGGGAGAAGGGAATGAGAGGGTGCAGTGCCCTAGATCTTGGGCTAAGCAATAGTTCTTAATGTTGAGTGCAAGGCTCTGGTGAAATAACAGTAATTGACATTTGTAGAGCTGTACCCTTTCCTCACAGCAACAGTGTAAGAATAGATAGATACCATTATCCCTATTTGACAGATGAGGAAATTGAGACTCAGAAAAGATAAGTACATAATCAGACAACTAATAATAAAAGCCAGTACTTGAGCTCAAATGTCACAATTTCAGGTCCAATGTAGCTAGGTGGCACAGTTAACAGTGTGTAGAGGAACTAGAGATCAAATTGACAATATGCACTGGATTGTGAAGAAAGCAAAGGAGTTCCAAAAGAAATTTACTTCTGCTTTATTGACTACTCTAAAGCCTTTGACTGTATGGATCAAAACAAAATATAGCAAGTCCTCCAAGGGATGGGAGTATCAGATCATCTTACTTGTTCCCTGAGGATCCTGCATACAGGCCAAGAAACTATAGTTAGAGCTGAACATGGAAAAACTGATTGGTTTGAGATTGGAAAAGGAGTATACAATATATAAGGACTATGTAAAAGTATATAAAAGAAGTTTGCAATATACAAAGCTGTGTATTATCACCTCACTTATTTAACTTATATGTAGAGTATATCATACGAAAGGTCAAGTTGTTGGAAGAAGTATTAACCATCTCAGAAACGTAGACTATAGCACTTTGGAGGTAAGAAGTGAAAAAGAATTTAAAAAGCCTTTTGATGAGAGCAAAACAGGAGAGTGTAAAAGCTGTCTTGAAGCTTAACATGAAAAAAAACTCAAATCCTAAGACTATGGCAACTGGTCCCATCACTTCCTGGCAAATAGAGGGAGAGGAAATGGAAGTAGTGGCAGATTTTATATTCTTGGGCTCAAAGATCACTGCAGACAGTGACTGCAGATATGAAATTAGAAGACATGCTTCTTGGAAGGCAAATCTGGACAGCATACTAAAAAGCAGAGGCATCATTGTGCTGACAAAGGTCTGTATAATCAAAACTATGTTTTTTCCAATAGTAATGTAAAGCTATGAGAGCTGGACTGTATATGGAAAGTTGAGCACCACAGAATCTACTTTTTTGAACTGTGGTGCCGGAAAAGACTTTTGAGAGTCCCTTGCAAATTAGCCAATACTTAAAGAAATGAATTCATATTATTTACTGGAAGGTCAAATCATGAAGGTAAAGCTTAAATACTTTGGCCACACAATGAGAAGACAGGACTCATTGGAAAAGACCCTGATGATGGAAAAGATTGAACGCAAAAGGAGAAGGAGATGACAGAGGATGAAATGGATAGATAGTGTCATAGAAGCAACAAACATGAGCTTGGACAGGTTTTGGGAGATAGTGGAGGATAGAAGGACCTGGCATGCATCTATGGGGTCCTGAAAAGTCAGACATGACTGATGATAACATCAACAACAAAAGAATTCTAGGGGGTAATCCAGTGTGTGGTCATCCTCCTAAATGCTAGCTCCTGAGCCCCTGCTTGTGAGCTTCCTCTTAATGAGTCAGCAGACTCAGTTCTTTGGCAAAGACACTTATTGCAATGGCACAGGAAGGATAGTAATTACAAAGCATTTTTCTCATAGCATACGCTCCCACAAACATAACCAGGACCTAAGAGTGGGAAAAGAGTAGACATGAACCTAACAATTCAATGGGAGTGAGGCACCTGTGTAGAGAACACTCAGTTGCTAAGGCAACTCATAGCTTGGGAGTGGTGGATCTTTTAAGTCTTTTCATGGATTGGATTCACTGTAAGATACCCCATTGTTTGTCTGGGTTAACTCTTCATAGAGCTGGCTCTTTGCATGGCGTCTTGTAATCTGGGCTGTTCCTCCTAGGGTCCAGTGTTTCAACTGAACTGGGTCCGCAGTTACTCAGTGGTTGTGCTGGTTCCTCATGAGATTCCACTCTGTTGGACCAGACATGGCAGATTGCTGAACCACCATCTCTTTCTGAGGCTGTGGAGTGCTTGCTGGATGAGACAATGGGCTGGTCTCCTGGGCTTGCCCTTCAAAGGGCAGCTACGATACTTCTCTCTTCCCCGCCCCCCCCCCCCCATTTTCAGCCATTAAAGTATTGAAGCTTCTCATCCTTCCTAAGATGGGAAATGTCTCTTTTGCATTTGAAGGCTTTGCCCTTTGCCTTTTAATGTCTCTGTTTTGGCATCTTGACAGGCTGTCAACTTTTACTGATTTCACTGGGACAGTTCCCTTATATTCTGTTCTCAGTGAGAAATCTTTCGTCCCTATAAATAAGTTGGTGATATACTTGGGTATCTGTTGTGCCAGAGAGTAGCATTTTCCATAGGTCCATGATTATCATTAGTTCAGTGCAAAGTACAGTAATGTACCTTAAACACATACCTTCACCATATATAATCATAGAGCACATAGAACATAATTTTGTACAAAGTCCATTGCGTGTGTCTCTCTCTCACACACACAAACACGCATATATATATAGCAATAGTACATGCCAAAGAATCACATCTCAGTGGTATATTATAAGTATTTCATTGCAACATACATATTACAACTTCATTTATAGTAAAGAAACAATAGCAGGCCAAAAATGCACGTAATACAATATATCTCAGTGACAATTAAATATATTTCATCAATAGATTTTATCTCTTCTGATAATTGTCTAGCAACTATGTTTTTAGAAAAATTCAAATGACATGCTTTTAAGTTGAATCTGCTTTATAAATATTTTCCCATAATTTTCTTAAGTCAAACCAATTGACAAAACAACAAATCAAGCCCTGATTTACATGTAGCATTTATAGATTTCCATTGGGTAAATGCTCACATTGAAAAATTTAATAATCAACAACTGACTCCAGCATATTCCTCCTCTTATTTCTCCTGATGTATTATAGTTGAGCCTGATCACTGACTGAGTGGTCCTAGCATTTTATGTCCTAAGCTTGGGGGAATGGAATTGACTATCAGTTTCTGGTAGTTCATCCTCTGAGATGGTTGACCACTTAGGTTGGATATCATGGTCTCCTATGAGTATATTCTGGTGCCTTGAAGCCCTCAATAGTTATTGCATCCCGTTAACTCCCAGTGGCTTCTGGGTTTGGTTCTCCCTCATCATCTGAATAGGGGTTCTGAGATCATATACATAGCCCACAAACTTGAAACAGGCTCTGCAGAACTGACCTTTGTCAAATACCAACTTTAGACTAGCAATCTAACACTTTCACCAGTCTAACCTCATGTTCTTCTTTTATCTTTCCAAAGACAATAATGTCATCCAGGTACGCTAATGCTACCAGGTAGTGCATATCTCCAGCTAGCTTTTCTATTAATTATTGAAAAACTGGTAGGTACTCTTGAAATATCTTGAGACATGGGTTCAAACTGGTAAGATTCAGCTGGGCAGATGAGTTTTTGTCATCTCTTTGTCTTCTGCCAATGGAATCTGGTAGAGCACCCTGAGCAAATCCAAAACAGAATCACTAATTGCCTAACCAGAAGCTCAGATCATTATGAAGACTTGGCACAGTGTAATTCTTCATTTTCATCCACTACATCTGGATATCACTGAGCTTCTTTTATCTCACTACTGTGCCTGTATCTGTAAAGACTGCTAGACTAAGTGCTGATATTGTTAATGAGTAATTGTTTCAGATGGTTTCTGAGATTTTCCATCACAGATAAGAAAATATTCTGTGTCATCATTTGAATGGTGTGGACTCTGGTGTATATGAGGTGGATTCTGGGTTGTTCCTTGGACATATCTCACATTCTTCTCTTCTAGTGAGAATAACTTTGTCTGTTTAGCTGTTTTCTCAAACAGTTCTTCCATTCTTTGCACACTGGGGAGTTCCTACAGTCATTTTCTCTGAATCTATCCAGGAGTTGAAGAAATTGGAGCTCTGAAAACATTTTCTGCTCTTACTTGTTCCTATTTTCCTGTTTGCTTGGCGGTCATAACTTAATTTATAGAATCCTTGCCCTGTATAGATTGCACTGAGATTTTCCTTAAGTCTCTCTCTTAAAAAGACTGGAATACAGAGATCACCTGGGATTTACAGTCCAGGGAGAGCAATGAATTTTACATCTCTAACTTCTATTATCTTGTGGCCAGGAAGTGATTATTATCAAATGGCCAGGAAATGATTATTCTTGGTGCATCTTAACAAGTGCACATACAGCAAATGTGCCTACAGTAAGAGCTACTGGGGCAGCTAACAATTTTACTTGGTGAAGCAGTTTTCATTTGAGATAAGTAAAATAGGGCTCTAGAGGTCAAACTTAGAAACAGGAGCCACTAAATTTTACATAAAGATCCCCGAAAGTACAAATTAACATCATCTATGTGTTATTGTATTTTTATTTACTTTAGTAAATATTTCTCAATTACATTTTAATTTGGTTTTTGCTGGAGTCTGTGCTTGACACTTTGTTCTAAGGGACAGACATGTTTCTGATAGTAAAAGTTAGAGATATGAAATACATTGCTCTCCTGGATAGAAACTCATAAATTTATGAGTTAGGATAAATTTTCCGTGTACCCACCCCCCTTCTTCCTAGTATATGAATTCATAATATATTCTCATTATTTCATAGACATGTAGGCATTAGAGCTGCAAGGATGAGGAAGCGATTCTCATTAATTTTTTATTATAGGTGTCATTCTACGTTCTCATACCAGTTTACAAAATTAAATAAAATTTTGAGAAAAGCTGTCATAGACATATGAAACTTGCTTACTTGATTTATTCTTCATTTTTTTCCTGTTCTTTCCTCTTCCTCTCTTTTGTTTCAGTCTCTATCTCCCCTCCCAGACAATTTACATCAAAATATATGTGACTGAACTGTTAGAAAAGTCCAAGGCTTGTGAAATGCATAGATTGACAATTTTTAAGCAATTAAAAATTATTAAAAATCCATTTTTTCATTTATAAACCTCAACAGTTACTCAAAAATTGGGAACTTGTTAAGAGCAAAATTCATAAATATCTTTGAGAGTTTGCTAGGTCATAATTTTCTTGTCCTCTAGGTTTGTGCAAAGAAACTATCTAAAAACATTTTAACCCCCTTTTTTCCCAAGCACCAACTAGTGCAGTACAATTTCTTTTCAATGACATCGCAACTGTTTACCTCATTTATCATATTTTTAGTTGTAGTTTTCTTGGCATGTTGTGCACTGAATTCTAAATCTGGGTCTGAAGTAGTTGAAAAATCATAGAAGCCTTGTTCAGGAAATTCTTTGTCAGTTAGTTTCACATGATCTCAGATGATTGACAAGAGAAATAGGTACTTATTCTTGTTGACTTGTCAGTACCACTTCCACTTTGTATTGTTACTCAGTGCTTTTCACACCATGTTGGAATGATTCATAATAAAACTGAACAAAGCTTTATGTTCTTCCACCTCTTTCCTTTACCTTCCTCCCACTTGTTCATTTGCAGTTGGTTACTTCAAGTGAAAAAGCTTAGCACCAGCCAAAGTCCAATGAAGAGCAAAGCAAATGAATGCCATGTAAGAACAATGCTCTGCTGCTAAGTTATTGAAGGGTACATTTCTCTAGCTTCATTTCAGTGGTGAATTTTCTAGATTGACTTAAAATGTAGTCTTGTGGTCTGAAGCCTTGGAAATCTCTTCCTGTCGCAGGCTAAGTCATCGTAGGTTTCATAGCAGCTTGGAATCTCAGCCCTAAGCCTTTACTTATAGCAGAAATAGTCATCCATTCCATTGAATTTAAGTCAATATTCAGTATTAATTGAATGCTTACTATGCGCCAGGTACTGGGCTACGTGCAGAACCAGGAAGTGAATTTGTAAATTTATTAGTAGAAGCAATGACTAAGTCAGAAAGCTCCTTTTTATTATTCAGGATGGCACTTTCTGGCCTAGAGAACTGGGAGGCTGGGTGACTTACCCAGGGTCACAAAAAAGCAGAACGTTTCAGAAGCCTGTGATCTTTCCTGCTTTCAAAGTCATAAGACTTATCTACTACATCACATTGTATCTCAGTTTCAGAGATACTTGTCCTCAAGAAACTTACATTCCACTGTTACTGACTTGAACCACAAAGTAGACTTCATTTGTCAGCCTATCCCACAGCCTATGGTAGGTTGTTTTGGGGTGGGATGAAGGAAAGGGGTACATATAACTAAAAGCAGTACTTAAATTTAGAGCTAGAAGGGATCCGAGGTCACCTAAGAAACTTCCTTATATCACAGAGGAGAACTGAGTCTAGTAGGTCACACAGAGAAAAGATCAGTCAGAATTTGAATTTGGTCCTCTGATGCTAATGCTAGTACTCTACATTGTAGTATGCCTGAGGGAGTTTTTGGGCTAGGCTAGTGTTGCTGAGGGAAAATGAGAACTAAGCATTTATGGAAACATTAACTTTGCCCTGGGATGGCGTTACTTTTTAATTTCCCAAAACCTTCAGATTGGAGGTGGGGTGACTGGTTGCCCAATAACATTGGAGAGGGAACCATCAGAGATGCATCTGCCCTTTCAACAAATGGGTGAAGCCTTCTTTATGTGGCCTATGAGTCATCATTATTATCTGCATTAATTCATTATTAAGCACACTGGCTGATTCTTTCTATGTTCATTACTCACAGCAATGTGGCATTTGTCTGCTGGGTCATTTCACAAAGCTGTGACTTTCCATAAAAACAGGATACCATTAGTGTCACTATATGGAATTCATAGGATCCATATTTGGTCTTTACTTCCCTTTCTATATCCATTCTTGTGAGAGAGAAAGCTTTTCCTGATCTCTTGTCTCCAAACATCAAGTGCCCTCCCAATCAATCCACCATTTATTATTTTTTTGGGAGGCAATCAGGGTCAAGTGACTTGTTCAGGGTCACACAGCTAGTAAGTGAACGTTGGAGGACACATTTGAACTCAGATCTTTATGACTCTGTCCACTGTACCACCTAGCTGCCCCCGATCTACCTTTTATTTAACTATTTAATATTAATTGGTATTTGTTCTCTTTATATTTATTATATGTATTCTTGTCACTTCCTATTAGAATGCAAACTTCTTCAGAGGAGGGATTTTCATTCTTTCTATTAATATCCCCAACATCTGGAACATGGCCTGGAAAATAATAAATGCTTAGTAAATACTTGTGAATGGATTAATTTGGACATTTTTTTCTCTTCTATTCATGAATCCTTTGCACCTGTAGCCTTTGACATTCCTACTCTTCTAATCACTAACTCTGGTATTGACATAGTGCTTTAAAGCCTGTGAATTGTTTTGCAAATATCTCATTTGGGGTGCTATTATCATGGCCATTTTATAAGCAAGGAAATTGAGGCAGACAGAAGTTAAGTGACTTGCCCAGAGTTACGCAGCTAGTAAGTGTCCTAGGCTAGATTAGAACTCAAGACTTTCTGACTCCAGAGCCAGTATTCTTTTCACTGTGTTTTTTAACTATCTAGCATGGTACACTTGAAAGAATGATGACTTGGGAATCAGAGGGTCCTGACTTTAAATTCTATCTCTTATGCTTTGTGACAGTAGGAAAGTAATTGAATGTCCCCTCATCCAAAAAGTAGGGATCTTGGACTAGATGGGCTGTGAGTTCCTTCTGGCTTTAGATCTTTGATCCCTAGAGGTCATCAAACATTTTATGGAAGACTTTCAGTTAGAGGGAATCACCACCTCCTATGGCAGCACAATCTACTGCTGGATATCTTATTGCTTGGGAATTTTGCCTTACATAGAGTTGAGATACTTCTTTCTGTAACTTCTACCTATTGATTTTAGAGTTGTCCTTTGAGGCCGACAAGAGGAAGCTGAATCTGTTTTCCATATCACAGTCCTCTAAATGGCTTAAAGATAGCATCTCTTTGCCTGCACTCCGCTTCCCTTTCTCCAACAATTCTTTTCTTTTCCAGGTTAAACATCCCTATTTTTAAAAATTGACTTTCATATGCCATGGAGTTCAGCCATTTTATCCTTTGTTATTATTTTTTTTGTCAAGGTGTTCAGCTCAGACATTCTGGAACAAGTCATTGGGCAAGGTCAGGGTTGAAATTGTATCTCTGGCCTGGAATGTACATTTTGGAAAAACTAAACAAGCTGAAGGAAAGCACCTACCTTGTCCATTGCTGGTTTGCCATTGAGACACATTGGAAAAGTATCTTTTTCCCACCAAGCATGCCTCCATTCTGGTTTCTGGCCCTGCCAGACATCTTTATCCATAGTGGATAGGGTCAGGTATTATCTGGCAAATCAGATTCTCAGTCCTGCTTCCCAGGAATTGCTTATGGCATAGAGCAGGGCATTGCCCTAGTTCCTGTTGTGCCCAGTGCATGCAATGGCTTCATTGTGGATAAAGCCCTTGGCAATCTTTGCTCTGAACCCATGTCTCTCAGCAGGGTTAGCATCTGGTATTCATTCTGGGCGCTGATGTGAATTTTTTTTTTTTACCCTTTTTAAACTTCTTTATCCTGTTTTAAATTACTTGAGTGTTTGTCTGTGAGCAGCCCCGCCTCCTCCCTCCCCAATCTCCTGGGGCCTTTTGCATGTTTTGGGGAGACTGTTCCAGCCCTAGTTTAAGAGTGACAGCTTTACAGTTTGGCACTACGTCCAAAGGGCTATAAAACTATACATACCCTTTGATCTAGTAATATCACTGCTAGGTCTACATCCCAAAGAGATCATAAAACTGGGAGAAAAGTCCTTTTCCCATATGTACAAAAATATTTATAGAAATTCTTTTTGTGGTGGCCAAGGATTGGAAATTAAGGGGATGCCTATCATTTGGGGAGTAGCTGAATATGTGGTATATGAGTGTAAAGGAATACTATTGTTCCATAAGAAATGATGAGCAGGCAGATTTCAGAAAAAACCTAGAAAGACTTCCATGAACTGATGTTGAATGAAATGAGCAGAATCAGGAGAACACTAAACACAGTAACAGTAATGTTGTGTGATGCCCAGCTTTGACAGATTTAGCTCTTCTCAGCAAAGCAAGGATCTAAGACGATTACAAAAGATTCTTGATGAAAAATGCTGTTCACCACTAGAGAAAGAACCATGGAGTCTGAATGCAGATTGAAGCATGCTATTTACTCTCTCTTTTGTTTTTTCTTTCTTGTGGTTTTTCTGTTTGATTCTTCTCTACAACATGACTAATGTGAAGATATGTTTAATGTGATTATAGATGTATGTACTATATCAGTTGCTTGCCATCTTGGAGAGGGGGGAGAGGAATGAGGCAATGAGAGGATGAGAGAAAATTTAATACTTAAAATCTTTTAGAAGTAAATATGAAGAGTGGCAGCGTTAGCCTACCTCTTACTCTGTCCTGTTTGGAGTGACTCAGAACAGCCTTGTGGTTTTGTTCCTTCAAATTTAAGGTGCACAAAATGTACATTTTCTTCTGGGAAAAAAGCCAATGAAACCAATCCTTTCATTTTTCAGATGAAGAAATTGAATCCTAGATTAAGTGACTTGCCCAACGTCATGGAGATGGGAAGTGTTATGGCATGTTGGACATGGGTGGGTTGGATTAGGTGGCTACTGAGCTGTTTTTCAATGAACCAGTTCTATGATTTTTTGGTTTTCTTTTTCAAGTTTTGGGAATTGGATTTAACTACTATAGGGTGCTGTGCCCCTTCCATGCTATTGGCACCAAGAGTCAAATGCCATCTCTGTTATTGGCAGCTGTCATAGCCCTGCTCCAAGGTTGTTCTGAGAAAGTGCTTAATAGCCCCTTCTTCCATGGAGATT
The DNA here is from genome assembly GCF_028372415.1 of Notamacropus eugenii. NCBI lineage: Eukaryota > Metazoa > Chordata > Mammalia > Diprotodontia > Macropodidae > Notamacropus > Notamacropus eugenii. The sequence continues at coordinate 245,415,069 of NC_092874.1, read as the reverse complement.
TCCCACAAGAAACCAAAAGGCTTATCCTGGTTAGTATGAACTCATTCTGCAGTAGAAGACAACTTATTCATAGAACTGAAAAACAGAGGAAAATGGGGCAGGTTTGTGTGTGTTTGTGTGGGACTCTACTAAGCCTACGGGAAAGATCCTAGTAACCAGTTAAGGTTATTTCTGTTTCCCTAGAAGTCACATGGGGCAGAGACTGAAGTGGATGAAATGTAAATTCCCAAGAATAGGAGGAGGCTGAGATGACTTTGAGGTCTGGCCCTTAGGGAAACCACCATCAAAAGGAAGGTGTCAGAAAGAGAGCAACAGAGGAATATACGGTAAAAAGACTGAAATTACCAAAGCTCTCAGGAGGGAGAAAACTCAGTTAAAAACTTTGAACACAAGTAGATAAACCAATGGAGAAAATATTAATGATAAAAGGGTTATTAGATCACATAAATGAATCCAAACATCTGTGAATAAATATTCACAATGAAGCAGTACTTGAGAGACAGAGGAATCTGTGGATTCCAAAGAGAACGTGGAGTAATGGCAGGATGTTCCTAAATAGTTTGAAAGATAAATAAGGATTGTGAAAGCAGAATTTCTCACCTGCACAACAAGAATTGGTAGAACAGAAAAACTCAAAACCACAGTGGCAAGTCTCACAAAAAGAAACACCCCCTTCCCCCCAAAAACAATAAAAACTAAAGGAGGCAATAACTGATTAGAGAGAAAGGACACTTTGGAAGAAGAGAAGCAAAATACAATAATACTAAAAAAAAAAAAAATGGTGACCATACAAACAAAGCATATTGATGGGTGAAATTTATCATATGCTTATTTTTAAAGTAAGTGATGTGAAATAGAGATTCCTAGTTTTATATACAATCATCTTTTTGTGTTCTGCTTTGTTTTTGAAACTTATTTTGGGCAGTGTTTAAGTTCAGAATTTTAAAAAACTCTAAAAATGACTTAGAGACTGTTCGATAATTGGGGAGGCTCAGTCTTCAACTTATGGACTGAGTTCAAGTAAGTTTGGGAGAACTTGGTTCTCTCCTGTGAACTAGAACCGCAGAGAGGATATTGTCTGACTTAGGAGCAACTGCTGTGTCTTGTGAGGCTCAAGTTGGAGAATTCAACAATATTCAAGTAAAGCCTTCATTAACTGGAACCTAAGTCTTAAAAGAGCTCAGTTTACAAGGTTCTACTCTAATTTCTCCACTTGCATTTCCAGTTCAAGGGAAAACAAATTATTAAATGAAACACGTGGCTATCAAAGATATTTAAAAGAAAATCAAATTCTAAGGGATATCCTGGAGAAAACATAAATTCTATCAATTCTATCTTGGAATGCTGACCTTCAAAAAGCTATAGAATGATCTAGAACCAACTTCAATCAGCTCAGGAAAGCTGGTGGTTAACTTTTCAGAGTAAAGATTTATGCTTTGGATATCAACAAATGCAACAAATCTAGGACTAGTTTATCATCTTGTTGATAGTGTAGATCAGGGGTTGACAAACTATCATCCATTTCTTATCATATTTTTACAGAATTTTAAATATAATGTAAAAAACCATTCTTAGCTCACCAAAAATAGGTGGCAGGCCAAATTTTTGAAAATTTATTTTTAGTTTACAACATTTAGTTCCACAAGCTTTTGAGTTTTAAATTTTCTCCCCCTCTCTTCCCTCCTCCCTCCCCAAGATGGCTTGCAATCTGATATAGGCTCTACATATACATTCATATTATACATATTTTCACATTAGTCATGTTGTAAAAAAGAATTATAACCAGTGGAATGAACTTTGAGAAAGAAGATACAAAACAAAACAAAAAAAGAGAGAACAAATACTGTGCATCGATCTGCATTAAGACTTCATAATTCTTTCTCTGGATATAGACAGCATTTTCCATCATGAGTCTTTTGGAGTTGTTTTAGAACCTTGCATTGCTGAGAAAAGCCAAGTCTATCAAAAATAGTCATCATACAATGTAACTGTAACTGTGTACAATGTTTTCCTGATTTTGCTCCCTGCGCTCAGCATCAGTTCATATAAGTCTTTCCAGGTTTTTCTGAAGTCTGTCTGGCAGGCCATATTTGACTTGCTTGCCACAGTTTGTCAATTTCTGGTTAAGACTTAAGAAAAAAATGTTAATAATGCTGATTAAACTTAAAAATGTATGAAGACTTACAGGTCACATGAGTAACAAGATGGAAGACTAGACATTTTCTCTGATTCACATGATTTCTCTGACCTCTCCAAAATGGAAGTTATGCACAAAAGATAAAGCAACTGTAGCTGTTTTCATGGTCTACGATGCCCAGAATCCAAAGGAAGGTTGAAATAAAAGAATATGAACTGAAGCTTGCTACCTGAGCTCACTCAGTAGCCCTTCTTCATTCACCTCACATAATACTGGCAGTGAGACTGAACTAACAGAGCAAATAATCTGAACTGGCCTTTAACAAACAGCTCCATATTCTGGTAAGGCTGGTAAGTGGCACAGTGGATAAAAGGGCTCATTTCCCTTAGTTCAAATTTGGCCTCAGATATTTACTAGTGAGTGGGATAGGTTTAGTGAAGACTTCTCAGATTGTAGTTCTTCTCCCAGGGGTGAGGTAAGACTGAGAGGCTCAAGGTTACAATATTTTTAGAATAAAATAGTTCCATATAAGGATATAAAACTGTGTAGTACATTAGGGTCTCAATGATTGGATAAAGTTTACCTAATTCTTCAATGTCTTCATTTCAAAAGGGATTGGTTAGATTTCGTGTCTGGAATGTAAGATCATATTCTCAGCTAATGAGAATAATGGTCAGTGGTGGGGAGGGACTTGCATTAGAGTCTATATAAATCACTGCCTTTTCTTTGTCTTCGGCTTTCCTACTCCTACAGGTTAGCCCCGCTTCTCGAGAATCGAATAAATCTCTTTTCTGTCATCACTTTGAGAGGCCTCTGAGTAATTGATTTATGTAGGGACCTGAGCCATCCCCCACACTAGGTATGTGACCTTGGGTAAGTCACTTAATTCTATTTGCCTCAGTTTCCTCTTCTGTAAAATTATCTGTAGAAGTAAATGGCAAATCACTCCAAGAAAACCCCCAAAGGGGTCATGAAGAGTCAGATAGGACTGAACAACAATAAAATTCTGGTCTCTCCTCCTTGTTTCTCCAAGGAGACACTGACTCTCTGATGTGGAAATTTGCTTTTGACAGTCAGTGCATGGGAAAAGTGTACTGAGGACCAAGACAGACAGGCAGTTCTTCAGCAGACAATGTTTCAAAGCTGGTGCTGAGGTGTACAGCCTTGTAGTACTGTTGAGGTTTGGGGAGCTGGGGACCCCAAAACACTGACATGATGGGTCCTGCTTGAATGAATTGTCCCTAAGTCTTCTTTAAGCCAAAGGAAAACGAAGTTTATCAAAGATTCACCATATTGGGTTGACTCTTAAGAAGCCTAACCATTTGTAAAGCTTGTATTGACAAGTGGGCCAGATAGAATCTGAGGTAGATTGAGTCTGAGCTAGATTGTATCTGAGCGACTTCATGGAGGTAAGATAGAACTTAAATACAGAAAAGACTATGGGAGGGATCTGGGAGTGGTCTAGTAGTCTAGGGTGATTGGACGAGGGGTTTAGGGAGGGTCTTCTGGAGAAGTCCAAGGAGGATGTTACTGGGACTGGAGTGACTGATCAAAGGTTGGAAATAACTGGAGGCAATCAGAAGATATCAGACAATGGAGGTCCAGGCTAGGTTAAGGGTAACAGATTTGCATATGAAAAGCCAGATTAAGTGGGAAGATTCAAGCAGAGTTCCAGGAGGTTCCTAGCATCTGTAGCCCATCAGTACCAGCACTGAAAAACTATGCTTTTTCAGCACCAAGGAGGACAACCCTGCAGTAACAGTGTGGAAGATCTCTGAACTACAGGAGCACATTCATCTGCAGCCAGTCCTATTCACCCAAAAGTCATTTGGGCCAATATGGGAAGAGAATGAAATACTTTGAGACTAGACCCTCAAGAAAACCACCATCAGAGAGGAGACAGCAAGAAAGTGAACAGCGAAAAAAAAATTGATGGGAAAAATCCTGAAGTTCCCAAAGATCTCAGAAAGAAGAAAACTCAAAGACCTTGAACACAGGCAGATAAATCAACAAGAAAAATACTAACAGAAGGAAATATGGCCTCTAGATCTAGCAAATGAGTACAAACATGTATGGCTAAATGCTGGAAAACTGTCTGACACTTAATGAGACATAAGACATAAGACCCAATGGAATATGAGAAGAAGAAGGAACCACAATACAATTTTCTGAGTGCTTCAAAAGAGAAATAAGAACTATGAGAGCAGCAAATATAACGTGCAGAATTAGAGCACCTAGAATGTGGGATTGCAAGTCTCATTAAAGAAACAAGAGACAGTAATAGATTGGAAATGCAAATATATAGAAGTAAAGGACAAATTAGAAGGGGGGCAGTGAAAAACAATAACATTAAAAGAAAATATGCTTGCTATGCAAGCAAAACATACCAATATGGAAAAACAGGATGTACAGAGGCATCCTAAGGATTGGAGGTCTCCCACTACAACATGACAAGATAAAAAACTTAAATACTACAATATAAGAAGTAATACAAGTGAACTACCCAGAACTTCTGAGCAGAGAAGATGAAATTGTAAAAAGAAAGAATTCACAGATTGCCTTGAGAATAAAACAACAAACCAGTTTCAAACTCAAATATGCAGTGGTTAAATTTAATAACTCAATTTAGAAACAATAAGTTGGGCAAGTAACCTGGAGAAAGGCTTTTAAATACAAAGGAAAGGAAATTTAAATGACACAATTTTGTACCCAATGGAAAATCCTGGAGGCAACAGAATAATGTGTTCCAATGGGCAAAGAAGTTCAGGATACAGCTCAGGGTGACCTACCCTGCCAATCTGTGACTAACTATAAATGAAAGAAGAGGGGCATTAAATAATAGAGAGGGATCTGAGCTATTTTTAGAAAAAAAACCCCCACAGAACTGAAATTTTCATTTATCTATCTGTCTGTAAGTCTGTCTGTCTATATCTATCTAACTATCTCTCTCTCTCTCTCTATCTCTCTATTTATCTGATATATAATTCATTCATCTATCCATCTGTCTATCTATCTAGTCATTCATTCATTTATGCACATATTTATTTATTGTTTCTAGAGCACCCCAGACAACAAAGATTCAGGAGTGAATAAATGATGCAGTCAAAGATGATGATGAGGACAATGACAAGAACAGCAGAATGATGGCACAGAAACAAGTAAAATAATTCTTTCTAAATGTACACAGTCTGTGGAGGGGCACACTGAAAAAGGTAGGCCTGGGGCATTATGGACATGAGGTGGTGACACCCTTCCCAGAGGTGAATCAAGGTCTTTTTATGAGACACAATACAACATGTGAGGGTATAGGGAAGGTGGAGGTGAGCTGATCAGGAATAGAGAGTCTATAAGGAAATGGATGAAGAGTAGGGGGGCAAGATTGAAAAGGGGGGGAAGCAAGGAGGCCTTGCTTTGGTGGTGGGAAGGGGTTCCACTGATGAATGCTCCATTGAGATATTCTGTGAAACAGATAGGGACTCTGTGCTGGGGGATTTGGTGCTTGAAAAGTCCACTCATCCTGTCTTGAGAGGAGGTCAAGTTGGAACTCTTGGGGGCAACTAGTACCTGGGAGTGTGAGGGAACACAGATGCAGAGAGGAGATTTTGAGACAAATGGGGGAAAAAGTTATGGGTAAGTTTATAGATCAACAGTGAGTTTCATAATCAAGGCTATGGTGGTGTAGGGATCTACCCTTGGGCAGTGTCCTCTCTGACATCTGCAAAAAATTGGAATTTTTCTGGGAATAAGGCACAATGGAAAAGGGAAATTGAGAGGTCCAGTTGTACAAGGCAGTGACAGAAACTGCTTAGGGGAGAAAGTTTATAAACCTCAAAAGCTTTGATTGTATGAAGAGTACAGAGAACAGAGATACATTAGGAAATTATAGGGGTCATGAATGAGAGAATGAGGGTCTAAAGTAGACAGAAAGAGAGCGTAGACAATGAGAGAATATTCTTTCTGGAAAGATGTGCAAAAAAGGGAAACTTTTAAAAGTAATAAATAGGAAGGATAAGTTGAAGGAGAGAAGAGGAGAGGAGAGGAGAGGAGAGGAGAGGAGAGGAGAGGAGAGGAGAGGAGAGGATATGGGGAATCTATTGGACTTACGAGGTGGAAAAAAAGGACGGGAGAAATATGTCAGATAAAAGCTAGGGAGAAAAAGAATCTAATAAGTAAAACCCCTAAAGGAAAGGGAGTAATAAATCAGAGAAAGGCAACAGGAGTGAGAGGGAGAGAGTCAGTGGGAATAGAGAAACCTTAAAAAATGGTTAAGGTTAAGTAGCTGAAGGAATACAGTACAGTGTTTACAGTAGAAGAGGAAAGAAAACATAGGTTGAAAAAAATAACCTAACAACATTAGAGACAGATGAAGGAATAAACTTAACTCATAACTTTAAATTGTTTGTTGGATTAAGCAATCCAATAAAATGAAAAAGAGTGATTGATTGAAGAAGAAACAAAACCATGCAATCTGTTGCTTACAAAAACACATATAAAAATAGACTTGCACAAAATAAAACTGAGGAGATGGAAAAACAATTATCATGCATGACATGAATCCAAAAAAAGCAGGAGTTATAATCATATTATCTGTCAAAGCAAAAATAGTCATTCAAAAAAAGTAGAAAGGGACAAACAAGGAAACTACATTATGCTGAAAGGAAGCATAGACAACAAATTAATATCAATTTTAAACATATATACCCTAAATGCTTTAGCATCCAAATTCACAGAGGAAACACTGTCTGAGCTAGAAAAAGACACAGACAATAACATGATAGTGACAGGGAGATTTTAATATGCCTATCTCAGTTTTAGATAAGTCTAAGGAAAGGAAAATGTGGAACTGAACAAATTGCTGGAGAAATGAGTTAAAAGACTTATATTATCTTCTCAATGATAATACAAAGAATACACACACACATATACTCACATATATTTTGTTGCTTTTCAGTTGTTTAGTTGTATCTGATTCTTCCTAACTCTGTTTGGGAGATTCTTGACAAAGATAAATTTCCTATTTCCTTTTCCAGCTCATTTTACAGATGAAAATGAGGCAAACAAGATTAAGTGACTTGCCCAGGGTCACACAGCTAGTAAGTAAGTGTCTGAGGCTGAATTTGAAATTAGATCTTCCTGATTCCAGACCTGGAGCTCTATCTACTGTGCTACCTAGCTGAGATGTGTATGTATGTATCTATATATGTGTATATTTCTCAGTACCACATGGAACTTTTTCAAAAATAGACCATGTGTTATGATATAAAGTTGTTACAAAGAATTGTAAATAGGCAGAAATGCACCAATACATCTTTTGTAGACCATAACAAAATAAAACTAGTAATTGATTCAGGGATCATAAATGCAAGTTTCAGGGACCACAAACTCAATAATGAAATTCTAAATAATAAATAGATCAAAGAAAAGATCATACAAATAATGAATAACTATGGAATAGATGATGATGAAATAATATGCCAAAATTTCTGGGATGCAGCTAACGCAGTCCTCACAAGGAAAATTATATCTCTACAAATATGCATGAACAAAGCAGAAAAAGAGATGATTAATGAAAAAAATGTACATCAAAAAAATTAGAAAACCAACAAATAAGCAAACCTAAAAATAAGAGATATTAAAAAGTATAGATGAAATAAATTGGAAACAAAAAATAAAATTAAAAAACTTTTTAAAAAGACATAAAATTGATACATTCTTAGCTAATTTGATTAAAAAGAAGAGATCAGAAAATCCAATAAACAAAATAGCAAATTAACTATGTGAAATCACAACAAAACCAGAAGAAATAAAAAGAAGAATAATCAGAACATATCATATGCACTGTTTTATGGTAGCAGAACTGAGATTGCACCTCCCATAGGAAAATATCTTTAAAAATATACAATACCCAAACTATCACAAGACCAGTTAGAGATCTTAAAAGCAAACAAACAAACCCAATATCAGAAAAGGAAGTACTTCTAATTGTAAAAAAATTATTACCAAAAAAACCCAACCCAACCCCAACAGTAACAACAACAACCCAACATCCAGTTTCAATATTCCTGGTCCTGATGGATTCCCAAAAGAATTCTGTCAAACTTTTAAAGAACAATAAGTATCCATACTTCATAAGCTATTCTGAAAAATTCTGAAAGAACATACCATGCCAGAACCTTTTTATGAGACAAATATAGTCTTAATACCCCCAACAGATAAAAATACAATGCAGAAGGAAAAGTATAGGTCAATATCATTAATGAATATTGACTTGAAAATGTTAAACAAATCCTGTCAGATTACAGTGATTTATCTATGAAATTTTCATTATGACTAAGTGGGATTTATACCAGAGAAACAAGTGTAGTCCAACATTAGGAAAGTAATGAATATAATTAATCATATTGAAATTCAAATTATCAATCTCAATAGATGCAGAAAAAGCCTTTGACAAAGTACACTAGTCTTTTATGCTAAAAATCTTACAAAGTACAGGCATAGAGGGACTTTTTAAAAAATCTTAAAAACCATCTTTCTAAAATCAAAAGCAAGCATCACATGCAATGGGAATATGATAGAACCTTTCCCAATAAATCCAAGAGTGAAGGAAGAATATCCACTTTCTCCACTGGAAATGCTAGCAACAGCTATATGATAAGAGACAGAAATAAAAAACATAAAGATAGGTAAAGACTAACTAACCCTATTTGCTGATGACATGATGGCTTCCTTGGAAAATCTCAAAGATTGAGCAGAGATATTAATTGAAAAAGTAATTGCTTCAGCAAAGCTGCATGATAAAAAATAAGCCTTCAAAAATGAATAGCAATTTTATATACTAACAAAACACAAGAAGAAAGTGATAGGGAAGTGAGATTTCAAAAAAATACATAAATACATAAAGTATCTGGGTATTGAGCTACCCAAACAAACAAAACACCTGTATAGATTCAATTACGAAGTGTTTCTTATAGAAATAAAGAGCAACTTAACCTGAGAAGTCTTATATGAATAGATGCAAAGGGAAATGAGTGCCTGGGAGAATAGTATACAGAATGACAGCAATATTGTAGCAATGATTAATTATAAAAGAATTATCTACTGTGATCAAAGTAATTATCCAAGATAATTCCAAAGGACTCATGATGAAAAATTTACCTCCAGAAAGAAAACTAATTAACTCTCAGTAGAGATTGAAACATTATTTTCACTTTATTTTTCTTGTTTTTTGAAGTTGTCTTTTCTTCTGCAACATGAGTGTTATGGAAATGTTTCATGTGAATTCACATGTACAATCTATATCATATTGCTTGCCTTCTCAAGGGATGGGGAGGGGTGAGAGAAAGAGAGAATTTAGAACTCAACATTTAAAAAAAGTGTTAAAATTAAATATGTATATATATATATAAAATTGAGAAATATTTGATGAAATAAATAAAATAGATTTGAAATAAAACAAAAGTAAATGAATAATAACTTAAATAGCTGGAAGAATACTCAGTGTCCATGGCTGCCCCATGGACATATATAATGTCCATTTCATGTAATAAAAATGACAAAACTTCCATGACACTACCAGAAAATTAATGTATGTTTTTAATACCACAAAATAAAATTACTAAGGAAATACTTTATAGAACTTGATAAAACAATAAGAAAATTCATCTAAGAAGACAAAAGATCTAGAATTTCAACAAAAGTGATGAAAAGAAGTAGGGATGAAGAAGGAATAGTGTAATTCAACCTCAAACTATATTATAAAAGAAGCAGTCATCAAAACTCTCTGATATTGATTAAAAATAAGAGAAACAGATCAATGTTACAGACTAGACAACAAAATAGATTGTTTAATCAGAAACAATGCAACTCAATAACCCACTGTTTGATAAAGCAGAAAAAAACATACCTAGGAAAAAACTCCTTATTTAATAAAAACTATTGGGCAAACTGGAAAGCAGTCTGGTAAAAATTAGGTTTACATCAGCATCTTACACCATATTCTACAGTACATTTTAAATGGATATGTGACCTTAATATTAAAGATACTAATATTAAAAAAAAAAATCAAAAGAAAATTGACCATATACCTTCCACAACTGGGGGTAGGAAATTTATTTTTAACTAAACAAGAGTTAGAGGTAGCTATAAAAAAACCAAAATAGATAACTTTAATTATATGAAATTGAAAAGATTCTGCACAGACAAAATTGACACACCTAGGAAAAGAAATGAAATGGTTGAATGGGAAAAAAAATCTTTGTATGAAATTTCTCTGATAAAAGTTTGGTATTCAAGATATTTAAACTATCCATCCATCCATCCATCCATCCATCCATCCATCCATCTATATCTATCTATCTATCTATCTATCTATCTATCTATCTATCTATCCGTCCATCCATCCATCCATCCATCCATCCATCCATCCATCCATCCATCCATCTATCTATATCTATCTATCTATCTATCTATCTATCTATCTATCTATCTATCTATCTATCTATCCATCTATCCATCCATCCATCCATCCATCCATCCATCCATCCATCCATCCATCCATCTATCTATCTATCCATGTTGATCCTCTTTGAGAAGGACAAACAACCACAGCAAATATACACACACCCACATATATATAGAATGGGTTAAAAACATATACAAGTAATGGGTAAAATACATATGGGTAATTAGCTTTATAGATATAATAGTTATTATTATTATATTATCCATTCTGTAATAGATAAGTAGTCAAAGGATACGAACAAACAAAAAAATGCAAAGTATTCCCAACTTTATGAAAGAATTCTCCCAATAAGAGAAATACAAGTCAAGACAGTGCTGTAGTTTTGCCTCACACCTTGAAAATAGGCAAAAATGGCAAAAAGTATCACAGCTCAGTGTTGGAGGGATTGTGGGATGATGGATACACTAATGGATTATGGATGGAGCTGTGAAATGGGACAACCCTTTTGAAAAGCAATTGGGAATTATGGAAATAAATCAACTAAAATAAATCAATGTAAATAACCTTTGAACCTGAGACTCCATTGTCAGGCTTATACCCCAAAGAAACTATCTATAAGAAAAAAGTCCCCAAGTGTAACACCAATGTGATATCCACAGCAGCTGCTATGGATAAGCATGCATATGTCCAGGGTAAATTTGCAAAATATAAACTTTCTTTCTCAAAGATGAAACCAAGATATTTATTCAGATACCAGAAAGATTCCACCATGGTTACAATGAAGTTTGCACACAATACCAATAGAGGGAGCAAGGTCATCCCCAAGCCTTCCCTCCATTAGGCCTCCCCACAGACAAGCTCCTTTAGGCAAAATCTCTCCCTCTCTCACTCATACTAGCTGCTCTGCTCTGCTCCGCCTGCTCTCTCTCTCTCTCTCTCTCTCTCTCTCTCTCTCTCTCTCTCTCTCTCTCTCTCTCTCTTCTCTCTCTCTCAGCTCCATTCTTCCTGCACCATGCATTCAGCAAGCTCCTTCCATCTTTGGGTTCATGTGACTCAAGCTGTGGGTTTGGCCTGAGCTCAAAGCAGGTCACATGGGCCTATTAAGGGGAAGGGAAGAGCTTTAAATTCCCTTACCATTACACTTGGTGGGAAACAGAGATGGCCAGCCTGGATGCCCTCCTTAAATGGAGGTTCTGGAGCAGCTTTCCAACTCTACCCTCTCCACGGGCCAAGGAGTACTGATGAGGTGTTCTAGGGTTGAAGTGATACTGCATGATGATGAAATTCCTTTGATTTTTCAGGGGTGGAATTGAACCCTGGTCTACATGATTCCAAGACTAGGACATCATGCTTCTCTTCAGTGTGTTTAAACATCAAGGGAAATATTCTTCATACATGGGAAAAGTAAGGTCATAATATTTATATATAACTTAGGTGGTGTGAAGTTGGTGGTCATGTAAGTATGGGACTTGTAGCATTCATTGGTTAAATGAAGGTGGAGTGTGGGCAGATGATACTTCCTCCTAGCAGTCTGGCAAGCTGATTCAGTGCAACAACTTAGCTGGTCTTGGCATATCAGTGAGCAGAGTCGGCCCCCTTCCAATTTTACGGTGGGCAGAAGTAGACCATCATTTTTTGATTCGAGTAGAAATCTGAAAGCAGACCTAAGGGTCCATATCTGTAAGGCAACATGTTGCCTGGCTCACCCTTTGTCTATGATTATGCTTACTTTTTTACTGAGAGCTGAAGACCTGTGCCTTGCTTAGTCAGACTTGGTGACCAAGACATATGGGGATGTGCTGACTCATAAATGAGCAATGATTAAAGAATTGTCAGAGCATAAGTATTAAGAGTTTTCTGTGGTTGATTTTTCTGGCATACAACTAAAACACACATTAGAAGTGGCTGAAGTCAGAAGATAGTGACTAGTTTAAAAAGCAGTCAACTGTCTTTTAATTTCATCTCCTAATTAGGACTCGTTTGGGTATGGTGTTATGTATCACCATAGCAAATGGATGCAGCAAAGTTTCTGAAAAGACCATCTATGTAAAGTTGAGATAGACATTAATAGGTGAGTCCCAATTTTTGCTAAATAGAAGAAATTTTTCACCTTTTCCCCACGCTTACTGAAAGAAATAAAGGCCCATGTGAACTGAAAAATTGTTATTAAAATAAAATATTCCATGCTCCATAAAAGCATAGATTTCATATTTGTGTGTGAGCATGCTACATGTGAGCATGTGCTTTCCTTACAAAGTATGGACCATAAAAAAGTATGCAGGAAAGGCAGCATAAAGGGTATAATTGGGAAGATGTATGATAGGAAAAGGAGAAGAGACAGAGCATTCCATTAATGTCCAAGCAATCTCAAGAGATCTAGAGGAAGGTTCTCAAAAAATTGAATGGATCCCCTTGAAAGTTTTATAGGATGCCAATGGCAAGAGTTCTCAAAGATGAGAAGGCATAGATGAGTTGTGATCTGTAAAGAAGAACACAAATTCAAGAATTTGGTTGATTAATTTATCTCTGATGGTGCTTGGGACTGTTCCTCTACTTCCCCACCCAATGAATTGGGATGAGGGTGGTATCCTGTGTGTGTGTGTGTGTGTGTGTATGAGAGAGAGAGAGAGAGAGAGAGACAGACAGACAGACAGAGAGAGAGAGAGACAGAGAGAGACAGAGAGAGAGAGAGAGAGAGAGAGAGAGAGAGACAGAGAGAGTGAGAGAGAGACAGAGAGAGACAGAGACAGAGAGATAGAGACAGAGAGACAGAGAGAGAGACACACAGAGAGAGAGAGAGAATGTGGAAAGATACTCTATACTTTTTGGCTTCTAGCTAAAGCAAGCAGTTATAGCTCCTGAATGGACTCAGGCAACTTTAGAATTGCAAAGCAACCAATTGTTTATTAAGTAACTAGTATCTACCGAGTTTGATCTTGTTACACCCACCCCCCCCACATCCCCAAATGAATTTTTGTGGATCCCATTGATTCTAGGATCAAATACAAAATGCTCTGGTTGGCATCCAAAGCCCTTCACAATCTAGCCCCCTCCTACCTTTCCAGTCTTCTTATACCTTATTCCACAACATGCACTCTTCTATACAGTAACACTGACTTCTTGGCTCTTCCAGAAACAATATACTCCATCTCTTGGTTCTGAGTATTTTCTATGACTGTCCCCCATGCCTGGAGTGCCTTCCCTTCTCTCTGACTACTGACCTCCATGACTTTCTTTAAGTTCCAGTTAATATCTCAATTTCAGTAGGAAGCCTATCTGAATCTTCTCATTTCCAGTTCCTTCTCTTGGTTAATTATTTTCTGTTTATCTTTCATATAGCTTGCTTCCTATATATTTGTTTTCGTGTTGTCTCCCCCATTAGATTGTCAGATCCTTGAGGCCAGGAACTATCTTTTGTCTCTTTATGCATCCCCAGTACTTAGAGAAATTCCTGGCACGTAGTAGGCGTTTAATAAATGTTTATTGATTCATTGAAGTGAACTACAAAGGACCTTAAAAGTAATCTATTCCAATCCTATCATATTACAGATAAGGAAAATAAGAAATAAAGTGATTATTATAAAATCACACAGATAGAAAGTTGAATCTAGGTTCTATGAGAGACTCTAAATTCATTGCTATTTCTACTGCACCACATTCCACCTCAACATTTTTTTTCTTGGAGGCAATGGGGTTTAGGTCATTTGCCCACTGTTGCACAGCTAGTGAGTGTCTGAGGCTGGGTTTGAAGTCAGGTCCTCCTGACTCCAGGGTTAGCACTCTGTTCATTGTGCCACCTAGCTACTCAAACATCTTCTGATGGCACAACTGCCCTGAAAACTGTTGAAGGTTTTGACAGTAAAGTTTGAAGGTACAGAGAACCTCAGGAGGACTGAGGACCCTTAATATTCTTTTAAGTGTAGTAGACTCTGGGGACAATTGACCCTAAGTGAACCCCAGTTGGAGTGTAGCAGCAAGTATTGCTTTGGTTTACTATAACTTTGTTATTTAAAAAACAGAAAATGTTTTAGACCCTCCTGGCTTAGAGTGCATATCAGTGGTAACTGTTTCTCTTTGGAACAGCAACCCTGAGGGTCTTGTCCTCCCATCTTGACTTTTTCTAATTAAAAGGGCCATCCTTTGACTACTTCTTAAAGAAGCCTATTCACTGAATGGGTGTTACCTCATTCTAAGTGAGCATCTGAAAAGGCCTTAGACTAAAAGGGCCAGGGGCTCCCATTGCATCCTGAGCCATCTCCAGTCATCCTGATGATCTGGTCACTGGATATAGGGGACTCTGGAGCAGAAAGTGAGACTGTGACCTTGCACAGACCACCCTCCCTCAACTCCAAGTCAACTGCAAGTGATGTCATCATTTCCCTAATGCCGTGGTCCTCTTTGAAAACGAAAGACAGACACAACTATATATAAATACAGATCATGTGCAACTTAACTCTGTTTATTTCGCTATTGTGGCCCTGCAGAGCCTGAGGACAAAGTAATGTTATGTAACTTTCACTAGTTTAATTCTCAAATGAAGAGCCAGCCTTTTACTGACTCACTCTCGGTTTTGTTTTGTACACCGGTGTTTACCGTGACATGTTCTGTCATCTCCTTCTGTTGGTCTAGTCTTAGCTTCTACCTTGAGAATTACACAGAACGGGGCAAGCCTACAAGACTAAAATGCCCAGGTGTCTTCTAAAGTGCTGACTGTGAGCAGCATTAACAAACAGACAAGTATCACAGTTTGAAAAGCAGCACAAAACCTTTCCCCAGGTTTTGTGTCCTATAGGTTTTCTCACTTAGCACAAGTGAGACTCCTGCTGGTCACATGGGAATGGCATTATTTACTCTGACTTTTAACTGCTGTTTTCTGGCATTAGTTTCATCTTATAAAGTTTTATTTTTGCAGAGAGCAAAACGAGGGGAAGGATGCTGGTAGACACTATTATTGGTCCTCTGGCAATGAGGACCAAAGAGAACCTGCCATTTGTGTTGGATTATCAACAGGAAATTTTCAAAGAGGAGCGAGGGATAGTTTTTATACACTCAGAGTTTGTGACTGTCAATAATGCAGGTTAACATGATGAGAAGGTTGTGGAAGATCATTTAAAAGACCCCAATTACTTTCACCAAAGAGCAATGAATGTGTTGGATGGTGATGACTGTATGTAGAGATGCTGGTCGTATTCCGTCATTGAATTGGCATCTTTTATCTTTTGGACCCCTACCCGATTCCTTTAGTCCCCATCAGCCTCAGAGTTTTTGCAGTGTTGTTATGGACACAATTGCTGAGGGACTGTGGGGGTTAGAGGAGACATATATTGCCAGGCCTAGAGGCCTGAGGGCTACCTGAGTCTTCTTACCTCTATCCCTAGGTCTTCGGTTGGCCAAACCAGATGCTCGTATGAGAGAAAGGACGTTCCAGAGTCGAACAAGGGTTGAGCTTTATTTCAGGGTCTAGTTACAAGTGCAGGGGAATTCTTCCTTAGGAGGGAGCGAAGAATCTCCCAAGGAGGCAAAGATCTTACAATAAGAGATTGGAAGTAGAAGTATAAGCGGGGAGAGAGGGGGAGGGGAGAGAAGAAAGAGGAAAAGCGGAGCCTTCTGTCCTCACACGTGGCCCCTCTGCCCAAGAGAGCTTTCAGGCTTTCTTGACTCCAATTAAAACTCTCCAGCCGCATAGTTTGCATCTGAATACCGTGCCTGTTAGGTGTGCCCAGATCCGGGACAATCTCGAGGGCGGGGAGAGCTCTCTCCCATCACGTTTCTCACGGGAAGAGGCGGAAATACACGAGATAGCTTGGTTCACCTCGATTCCCAGTCCTTTCCTGGGGGGTCTCGTGAGAACTCTAAGATTTAGAAGTTCCCACCTTTACCCGCCCGAGACTGTCCACCTGGAATTGAGCTTCCATCCCCAGCAATATATAAAGACAGAGAGAGAGGTGGTGGGAGGGAGGAGAGAGACAGAGACAGAAGCGAAAGAGAGGAGAGAGAGGAATAGAGGAGGGGGGGAGAGAGAGGGGGGGAGAGAGAGGGGGGGAGGGAGGGAGGGAGAGAGATGTTTTCAGTGTAATCATGGGATTCTTATAGATTTTCTTTTAAATTAACAAAAGGAAATACTGAGGCTTTTAAGAAATAACTTTGATCCTTTTCTTCCTTCCTCCCTCTTCCTTTCTTTCCCTTTCTTTCTTTCTTTTTCTTTCTTTCTTCCTTTCTTTCTCTTTCTTTCTTTCTTTCTTTCCTTCTTTCTTTCCTTCTTTCTTTCCTTCCTTCTTTCTTTCTTTCTTTCTTTCTTTCTTTCTTTCTTTCTTTCTTTCTTTCTTTCTTTCTTTCTTTCTTCCTTTCCTTCCTTCTTTCTTTCTTTCTTCCTTCCTTCCTTCCTTCCTTCCTTCCTTCCTTCCTTCCTTCCTTCCTTCCTTCCTTCCTTCCTTCCTTTCTTTCTTTCTTTCTTTCTTTCTTTCTTTCTTTCTTTCTTTCTTTCTTTCTTTCTTTCTTTCTTTCTTTCTTTCTTTCTTTCTTTCCCAGACTTTAAAGACAGTTTTCCTGAGTGAGCCTGGCTTTCTATCTACTATTCTCTGCTGTCTCTCAGTTGTTAGATAAGGGATTTAAAACCTGGTTTTAAATCTAAGATCAATTATCTGAAATTCTTAGGTTGTAAGATTTTTTCTCCAAGTTTACCCATTTCCCCTACACTTTCCTGATTACACTTGTGACATAATTCTAACTTTTCTGGTTGGATTGATAAGCTCCCAGAGAAGAACAGATTCCAGGCTTGTATTTGTAGACAGTCAAATAATATATAATTCCCACATATCCTGGATTTATCACAGCTGAATGGAGTTTTAACCATTACATCCCCTCATTTCATTTGCCTTTTCACATTTTCTCAAAGGCATAGTACACCAGAAACTAAAATTGTGTAAAATTATATAAAATATGTCTATATTTCAAATTTGGGATGATAAACAGACACAATGAAAAAGAATTTCTTCCAGGTTGGATACTGCTTAATCCTAGACCTCTAACAATAACCCTGTTTCTTTAAATATCTGCTCCAACATTTTATCCATTTCAACAGTAGGGTCTAATTTCTTTTACCCTATTCTTTTACCTGTGTCACCACTTGTATAGCATTATTTTAGTTTTGTAATCTCTACTTTAGAGATTTCCCTGGAGTTATTCCTGGTTTATGGCAGAAGTAGGGAGAAAAACCTCATCTTCTTTTTGAGAGTCAAGCCCTAAATGAATACTAATGGTATAGGGAGCTCTCCCAAAGGGATTAAACAGTCGGAGTTGATTTACCAATGCCTCACATTCTGGTGGAATCCAAGATGTATCCTGCAGTCCAGGGGCCACCAGCAAGGGATTCTAGGCTGACATAGACTGGATTTGATTCTAGGGGGCCCTCCCCCAAAGAAAAGGTCTTTCTTTGTTCCAGAGAGACTAGGTAAATCAAAGAGAAAGCTGTGTTTTGGATCATGACTCTAGTTTCCTGGAAGTATGGGGTAAAGTGCTCATTCTCTAGAAGAGGTACACAGCACAATATAGGTATCATGACATATATGACAATTATTTACTTCTTGCCCAACAGAAACTACATAAATAATGCCTGTCATATAATATGACTTAAAGATGCCTGTTCAGGGGGATTCTAGGAAGAGGGTAGAGTAGGTCAGAAATTTGCAGGCTCTCCAGATTTCCTACAAAAACAGAAAATCACCATACAACAAACTTGGAGCAGAAAAAATAAAGGGGTAAAGCCAATGTCCTCCTAAGACAACTTGAGAGGACCTCAGGAAAGACAGGGCCTCCAGGGGCTGAGGTTTGGCTTGAGTGAAGTGTAGACACCTCTAGATGATTCCACTGAGTCAACAAACAGTAGGCTACTACAAATAAAACAAAACAAAATAAAAACGAGTAAGCAAAGGAAACAGAACCTGACCATAGATAGGTACTTTGTTGTAAAAGAAGATCTGAGTTCATATTCAGAGGAAGATAGTAAGGTAAAAAATACTCTTATCCCAAAGAGTGACATCAAATGACCAAAAGCCCCAAAAGAGTTCTTGGAAGAACTTAAAAAATCAAATAAGAGAAACTGAGAAAAAATTAGGAAAAAAATAAGAGCAATCCAAGAAAATTATGAAAAGAAACTTAACTAACTGGAAAAACTTACAAATCTTAACATTTAAGAAATGAAACACAGGCCTTCATTAGCAAGCATGGAAATGTAAATTTTCCCAAATAGCCCATTATATTCCTTATACTTCCTCAGAAAGTAAAGAAAACTTTATGAGACTGCTGAACAGATGTTTTGTATTCATCTTGGATATGCTCTGTATGAATACTTCACAAGGTCCAGATCTCTTGGCCAGTCACATCATGACTCTTAGTCCTTTTGCTACATAGTGATACTAGTGTTCGACATCTTCCCTTCCAAGGAATGGGATGTTAAGGAAATTGCCTTCTGATAGGTAGCCAGTAACTGACTCAGGAACCTAGGAAGTTAGGAATTCTTGGATTCATGACATAACCATCAAAACAAGAAATATCTATTTCTCAGGATCACCTGTCATTGATCTGTGCTAAATAAAGGAAGCAGAAGGCAATCAGGGACTCAAAGTCCAGTCTTAAATCCACTTATGAATGCACATCCTGGTGCCATGTACTTATACTGTCAGATAGCATTTTATTGGGATGGAGAAGGCACAGGAACTTCCTATACTACTCCCCCTCCATCTTTCTTAAAGTTTAAGGGAGAGAAAGCCCTATGCAAAGGGAGAGTGATTTAAAAGAGAAAGGCAGAGCTGATTCCCTAATTTTTCTGGAACTCAAAAGGAGATGTTCTTCTACAAGAAACTGTTTTCCTGGCCCTCAGGCAACTGACATAAGCAGTCAGCTATCTCACTAAGAACCAATTAGAGATGTTCACCATATTGACCTACTAAGACACATATGTCTCAGCAAGGAGCCAGACCATATTCCAAGCTCCAAAAAGAATGTATCAGTCCAATCTGAACCTAGCCAAAGATCTAAGGAAGAGAGGTAACTGAGGCAGAGTATCAACATGTATGTGAAGCCTAACTAGACTTCCAGGAAAAGTGACTGGAATCCAATTGGGGCCAGTTCTGTCTCACCAGAAGTCCTTTGGAGGACAGATTGGGAATGATGAAAAGCGAATCCCCAAGTGGGGGAAAAGGTCCACACAGATCAAACTTCAACTCTCAAGGGAACTTTTAGCAAAGGGAAAGAAGTCAGAGAGTGAGAAATAAGGACATACAATGAAAAAAAAGACTGACATTAACAAAGATCTCTGGAGGGAAAAAACACTTGAAAATGTTAAAAACAAGCAAATAAATCAATAGAGAAGACATTAATAATAGTGGGAATATGGTCTTCTGATCATTTAAATGAGTCTAAAAGTCTTCGAATAAATATTGCAAAATGAAGGAAAATGAAGCAATACCTGATAAGTCAGAGGACTCTGTGGATTCCCAACAGAGCATAAAACAACAGCAGATTGTTTTAAAATGGTTCAAGGGTAAATAAGAATCAAGAATGCAGCAGTTTTATGAACTACATAATAATAACCAGAATAGAAAAACTTGAATCCACAGATGAAATATCACTAAAGAAACCAAAGACAGAACAAGACATTGGGACTACAAATACATATAAATGAAGACAATCTGAGAGGAAAAGCAAAAAGCAGTAACTTTAAAAGACAGAATGATCCTCATATAAACAAAACATACTGATCCTGAAGACAACATATAAAGACAACTTAAGGCTTATAGATCTCCAAGAAGAATATGACTAGTAAGAAGAAACAAAAAACAAACACACCAAAAACCTAAAAACCCTGAGCGTCATATTGAAGAAATAATTCAAGAAAACTTCCAAGAACTTTTGAACATTGAAAACAAAGTATTAACTGAAAGAATCCAGAGATCACCTCCAGAAAAAGATAAATTCTATACTGTAGGTTCCAAGATACATAATGGCTTAAATAAACATTTTCAATGACAAACAACAAATTCTGTAAAATACCAGGAGAAAGGCTGTCAAATATGAAGGAAAGGAAATTTGAAAAATGTATAACTACTTTACATTCATCAGAAACTAGAGAAAGGAATGAAATAATGAGTTCCCAAGAGTAAAGGAACTCAAAGAGAATTTCTCTGAAAACCTGAACCTAGTAATTAATGGAAAAAGATGGACCTTCAACAAGAGAGGCATTTGAAACATTTCTGCATAGGAATTAGCTGAATGGCCTTTTCCAAAGATGACTTATTAATAGTTTGACATCAACATGATTTGTCCTTGGCTGTGTATTATTTGATATTTGTATAATTTGGTTAAAGGTATAAATGGCATTTAAAGCTCTTTACAACTTTGCTCCTTCCTAAATGACTAATTTTTTATATTTTACTTCTCTCCACACACTCTATGATATTGACCTACTTTTTATTCCTCCTATAGGATGCTCTATTTCCCATTTCCATCTTTGGACTGCTGTCTCCCATGCCTGGAATGCTCTTCCTTTTCTTAGTTTCCAGGGATTCCTTCAAGACTCAGCTCAAATATTACCTTCTGCAAGAAGTACCCCAGCTGCTAGTGCTTTACCCTCTGAGATGACCTCCAGCCACTTTTAATATGTTTTAAGTCTCTCGATACTTTTATGTTTTTGCTTCCATTAGAATGTGATCTTGAGGGCAGGGTCTAATGCCTGGCATATAGCAAATGCTTAATAAATGATGAATGATTGACTGTACCTTGCTGCAGGTACACAAATTCCTTAATATGACTATAGAAATACACAAAGATCATCTCGGGAGAAATCATTTGTGAAGAATTTCATCAAATAGGTGAGATTTTTACACACTTCAAACTGTTATGATTGTATAAACTAGGCCTTGGAAGATTTGAGTAATAGAAAAGAATTTGAGTAATACTGTATTTTAACCAGAAGTGCAGTGTGAGCAAATACATGGCAGTTGGAAAGTGCAAAGAATGTTTAGGAGATAATGAACGAATAGTTTAGCTAAAGTGGAAGTTTTGTTTAGGGGAGTAGCAGAACATAAGAATGGAAAAAGCTTGTTTGGGACCATTTCATAGAGGATCTTAAATATATAGTCAAAAGGTCTGAACTTACTTCTCTGATGATTTATGAACTGGGGGATAAAATAAAAGAGAAGGGGAATAATGTTCAAATGAAAGAATGGATGCTGTTTTCACCTCACCCCTCATTTTTTGTGTGTGCCTATTTCAGAATAAGGATAAGAGAATTATGGAAGGACAATTATTTACTTTTTAGGAGAAAATATATCAATGATATATAATATTAATGTCATTTTTTTAAATGAAAAAGTCCAAGGTAAAGAACTAGGGGAATGTCTATTGTTAGATAGAAAATCCAGTTTGAGAGAGATCCCAAAATCGCCATGTATAAACATCTTCATATTTAACCTTGAGCTTGGGAAGGCAAAAGATTGGCCTTGGGGCCTGAGTTCACAACCAAGTATCAAAAGGCCAGAACTTTGCCCATTATTCTGTTTTGAAATCCAGTGAACCAACTTAGGGGCCTTTCCCTGATAGGCTAATTGTATCCGATTGGTTTGGTGCAAAGGAATAGTGACCTACTTGACTTCAGAAATGAAGGAGGAGATATAGAAATGGCCAGATTTTTAGACATGTGACTTACCTACATCAGAAGATGATCTCTAAGGCAGTGATGCAGGCATTTGAATGTATTCAGTTTAGTTTTTTGATGGACTCTGGGAATAAATCTATTCCAAGCAGAGATGGCTCTCTGCTGCCATCTTCTGTACTCCTGTTCAGCCTCTTTCTAGTTCTTATGTCTACTGCTGACTGTAGCAAGGCAGAAGCAAACATATGAACTTTCCTGATAGAATCCTGCAGAAACTGAACTACTGAGGGAAAAGTGCTGGCTGGATACTGTTGTATCATTGTGGTAGCTGACTCACACCTATGTTTCCATGCTGGTTTTCACAGTACTTTCAATTCACATACTCTCTGATCCAGGCAAACTGGCTTATTTCCTCTTCCAGTTATAAGCACTTCCCCTTCCCCAAATTACTTTGTACTTTCTTTGTATACATATTTGTATTCATTTATCTGTATAGTTGAACATTTAGAGAGAGACAGTGTGCCACAGTGGATAACAGAGTCAGGAAGACCAGGGCTCAAATCTTGTGTCAGACTCTTACTAGTTGAGTGCTCTTGATCAACCACTCTGGAAATCAGTTTCCTCATCTGCAAAATGAGGAAGTTAGACTAGATGATCTCTTCCTGCTCTAAATCTGTCATGCTATGATGATGATTCAGTTCCAAACATCCAATAGGAAATTATGATTATGAGACTGCGCTTCAGGAGAAACTAGGACTGGCTAGATAGATCTTAGTGATATCTGTATAGAAATGATATTAAGACCCACAGGTTCAGATGAGGTCACCAAGTAAGATATCTAGAAAGAAAAGTGTGCCCAAGATAATGGGCCCAAAGCTAATGGGAATGCTGTAAATGATGATTCAGCAAGGAAGACTGAGGAATAGTCATATAACTAGGAGGGGAAAAAACAACCAAAAGGCCAGGGCCAAGAAAATCCAGAAAGGATTGTCTAGAAGGAAAGAGTTAACTACCAAATGATGTAGACATGGTCAAGAAGGATGGGGACAGAGAACAAGCCATTAGATTTGGCAATTAATTAATTAATACTGGCAATTTTGGAGTGAAGACATTTAGTTAAATGATAAAGTCTGAAACCAGATTGCAAGGGATTAAGAAGTAAGTGAAAGGATAGGAAGTGAAAATGTCAAGTGTAGATGGTTCTTTCAAGAAGTTTGGCTAAGTAAAGGAAAAGAGACGTAGGATGATAACCAGCAGGGATGGTAGGATCTAGTGAGGATTTTTGCAGTGTGAATGAGATCTGAAAGCATTTGTAGATAGCAGTGAAGAATACAGTAGATAAGGAGGAACTAAAGTTTCTAATTTAAATGCTGGGATCTTGGATGGGATTTTGAAGTGTTTTATTATTATTAGTAGTAGTAATATTCATTACTACTAATATAATATGTTACAATATTACTACTAATAATTACTTTCGTCTCGAAAATAGAATTCAGATAGAAATGGTCCTATAGCAAGTTATTATTTTATATCTGAATTTTAAGGATTCTGCACAAGTGGATAAGATAATTTTTTGGTAATTGAATTAAAATATTGGGAAGTAAGTTCATCTTCTATAGGTTAAATTATCTTCAGCATATCTTAGTAGCAAATATGCATTTTATCCTATCCCTGTATGGTATAGTTTTGATTTCTTCTTGTACATTTTGGATTTTGAAAGCTTTGTAATCAACTTAGCTTGGAGATAATGAATATTTTGTATGGTGACATTTATTTAAAAATACTGTTATTAAATTTTTGTACCTTAATATTTTGTCCTCTGTAATTGTGGACAACTATTTAGTCAATGATAGTGCACTATTTCCAAAAGTGTTTACTTATTGGCTTCTTAAAATATATTTTGAGGTCTGTATTTGTGATCTATTAATTTTATAAAAGACATCAAGTCTTTTATGTTCAATTCTAGGCATCATATCTTCATAGATATTCTGCAAGTACTAAATTTTTTCAACCCGGAATGAATTGCAAGGTTCTACCTTTTCTATGAATATTTTACATTGATCAGTAAGTCTGTGCTACTTAAGGATAACATTTATATAATTTCTGGATGTGATGACCTGATTCCAAATGTCATCATAAACCCCTTCACTTCTATAAATAAATTCATATGATTCAGTCACTTTTGGACTCTTTCCTTTCCTTTCCTTTCTTTTCCTTTCCTTTTTCCTTTCCTTTCCTTTCCTTTCCTTTCCTTTCCTTTCCTTTCCTTTCCTTTCCTTTCCTTTCCTTTCCTTTCCTTTCCTTTCCTTTCCTTTCCTTTCCTTTCCTTTCCTTTCCTTTCCTTTCCTTTCCTTTCCTTTCCTTTCCTTTCCTTTCCTTTCCTTTCCTTTCCTTTCCTTTCCTTTCCCTTCCCTTCCTTCCTTCCTTCCTTCCTTCCTTCCTTCCTTCCTTCCTTCCTTCCTTCCTTCCTTCCTTCCTTCCTTCCTTCCTTCCTTCCTTCCTTCCTTCCTTCCTTCCTTCCTTCCTTTCTGTAAATATAGTGTTACTGGAGTTCATGTGCATGTTACTCATAGAGAACTTTTTGATTCTGCTCTCAGATCCACTCTTGAATCTTAATTATTTCTAAGTCTCATCCAAGGTAAGACCCTTCCAGTTACATTTGACAAATCCTATGGTATATATACCTATTATCAACATTTTTGTTGAAGGATGAAATGATTTTTATTTTTTCCTCTCAAAGTAACCACAAAGATTTCTAACGTATTTATCATATGCTCTGAGAAGGTCTATAAACCCTCTTTTTAAGGAAGAAGTATAACACCTTTTACAAATGTCTCATGGGTGATATACCCTATATATCATTATTTTTTAAAATTAAATTTTATTTTTTAATTATCATGAATTTATTTATTTTTTATCATCCTCTCCTCTCACTCTCTTCCCCCTTATTTCCTCAGGAAAAATGAAAAATAAAAACTAAATTTGTGCAACAAATAAGCACAGTTAAGCAAAGTAAACCTCTATATTAGCCAAATATTGTTTCATTAGTTTTGTAGGGTTTTTTGTTAGGATAATCTCCATGTTAATCACTGTATGATTTACAGTCCAAGAAGTACACTTTAATGACTGTGTTGTATAGGTATTAATGATCACAAATGTGATTTCACTGAACTCTGATTTCAGGATGCCAGTAAAACTCTTGGCATACACAGTCACATTTTTTCTCTTTTAAGCTTGTTATGTCTCGTTTGCAGGAAACCAGTGTATTTGTAGGTGTAACCTTTATTCTTTGGCTCAATGTGATCTTTGGATTGAAGATCATTAGGCACATTCCCTATCTTTCCCATATTTATGTTAATTTTTTTATATTTACCAAGTCCAAATGACAGTTTGATAACATTGGAGAAAGATTCCATATTATGAAGGAACTGTTTATATGGTTTTTTTAGGTTCAAAAACCTAAATTTCATCAGATGATTAATAACATTTTGACTTAACACTTCTGTTTTACTTGGAAGCCATATTTATTTCTATTTAGGGGAAATGGCCATAGATTTAAACATATTCAGGGTCATAGAGGGCTTAAGCCTTTCTGCATTTAATAACAACTTAATGTGTTATTACTATGTTGGTGGAGTGTTTTCAATAGAGAAGTTTTATATTAATATACGGACATTAACTACTCCTGTGTTCTTACCATACTTGGGCCTATTTTATGCAAGCTATCCCCAAAACCTTATAATATTAAGGCTTTTGGGACACTTTACGTATCTGCAATACATGACTAGACCATGAGTACAGAACTGATGAAAAGACTTTGTAGTCTTCCCAAATGCCATGGATATTTGGGTGGCTTGTTCAATAATTATTGTATCAATAATAAGCTGTTCTGTATATCACTGGAAATTGTGGGAACACCCTTTTTGCTCTTTGATTGCTACATTACTTACTCTCTTAAGACATTTAATTATTGACTCAAGTGCTTCAAAGTGGCACATTAATTCCTGTCAAGGAGCTTTGTAAGGTTTCTCTCAGACGTAAGGCTGATCCTAGCTTTCTTAGCTGAAAGAACTGCATATTTATTATCAAAGTTGAGAACATTGTTCTCCTTTGCAAATATAAGCTAATTACATGTTTATTTCTTCAAAAAGCATTCTTGGCATGTAACGCTTACAAAATCCATAAAAATCCGCAAAAAAAAAAAAATCATGTGAGGCATTGATTATGTTTTTTCTCATCCATTTACTCTCTAGATAGTATTTTTTGGAGTTTGTATTAGATGAAGGTTTTCAGTGATGTCAAGTTCTTTCATTTTTCCCTAATTCCTCTATTTCATCTTATTTGGGTAAAGGTTGAAGTCAATTCTTAGGGTTGTTACTATATTATTATGTGACCCAGGTACCCTTGACAAAAAAATTGTACAGAGCTCTTGCCTATAATTGGCAAAATCTGATTCCAGTTTATTTTAACAAGTGTAATAGTGATGCAAAATCAAAGTATTCAACTTCTGTCCATTTTATGCAAAATTGTAATTTGCTTACTCAGCATCATTTGTATTGAAGCAATTCCAGCCAGTGCAGTATAACCATTGCTGATTTGTACTGGTGCATCATTTTTTTCCTCCTTATGCTACCAGAACATAAAGGAGTACTACTTGCACCATCATCCTTTGCATTAAACTGCTAATAAAGTTGATCTTAAGTAGAAATCAAAGTCTCTGATTTCTTTGACTTTTAGGAGTGGTTGCATGACAATGACCAAGGTGCTAGCCCAGTCAGTGAACTTGCCAGATAATGATGACAAAAAATTAATAATAATGAGCACTAATGTTTATATAGTGTTTTATTAGGTGCCAGGAACTGTGCTAAGCATTTTATAACTAGTATCTCATTTGATCCTCACAACTACTCTGGGATTATAGCTTCTAATCATTCTCATTTTATTTATGAAGGAACTGTGGCAAACAGAGGTTAAGTGACATGTCCAGGGTCATAAATTCCAATTTGCCAACATTTCAGGATTTGTGTCAGGCCTTACTAACTACTATAATGTTCTTCTGGCACAAGAAGTCACCACTGCCCTCTACCCTGTTTGGCTTTCCTATTCTGCTTTCCCAGTTATCCCACCCTTATGGCATTATTATTATTTAATTCAAAGGAGCTCACATAGAAAAGGATTATAGGACAAACTGATGTCCTGATATATTATTTTTCTATGTTTAGTGTTCCACCTTCTAGTGTGCAGGTGAAGAAATAATTAATCTTTGTTATCGGCGAAAAGTACTAGAATACAGATATTTTTTCCTTGGGTGGAACCCAACACCAGATAGGATAGGACAACAATGATATGTACTTCTTTCTGTTCCCACATGGTTTTCTTTTTCTCTACTAGGTCTTTATGTTTTGATAACTTTTCATTCAATGTAGTTTGGAAGTTATGAGAATTTGGCAACCTCTATTAAAAACATTGTTCTTAAGTTGTTTGTGGATAAGCCACATCTGTTGGGTGATGGGTTCATCTGCTGTTAAGATCCAGTTTCAGTATATCTTATTTATTGAAATCTCAATGATATTTTAGGTTTTGTCTTTAGGAGTACCAGTCATCTGTCAATCTATAAAAAATAGTGAGTTGTCTACATAAATCTGACTGCTTGATTTTCAGCTACCAGTGCTAAATTGTTGTAATCTGCAAGGAAATGTTGTACAATTTTGGACTATTTTTCTCAAAATCTTCACCAGTAAGAAACTCTGAGGTCCTTAAGAATGAGAATTATATATTTTCTGGTAGCAATGGCTTTATTTAAAAAAATCATTACATGAAGTCAATTTCTGTAAGTTAATACTCTGATTCAGTCATTGGCACAATCTTTGTTGATTGAATTTGGTGAATTTCATACATGAAGAGTTTTTTTGGCTTCATTCTTGGAATTTAGCTTCTTCATAGGCTTCATATGGAGGTAACTTAATACAATTAGCATTTAGTAAGTCTAATGGCCTGTTACCTATTGTCAGTCTTTATTATAGCTCTATGAGAAGTATTTCTGTAAATTTTTAACCTTTGATGAAATTTAAGAACACTTAGTACTCCACCATTTGGATGAAGAAATATTAATCTTTCCATAGATGTTTGGGGGTGATAGGCCTTGTGTCTGACTTATATTTCACAGATTTTTGTTTAGTCATTTTCTAAAGCTATTATTATTTATTTTAATGTTGCAACATATCCATTAAGCCTACAATGGGAGCTCCTTGAGGGCAGAGATTATCTTTTGCTTCTTTTTGTATCCTCAGCACTTGGTTCAGTGTCTGATATATAGGAGACACTTAATAAATACTTTTTGACTGAATCATTGTAAAAGTGCTCGTGGTTCTGCCTATGTTCTTCCCATCATGTTTTGACTTCAGATTGTCTGTGTGTACTGATTTAAACACTCACACCTGTCTCCTCCATCACTTTTTAATTCATATATCCTGTCTAGAGATACAATAAAGAACAATTTTCCATGTAGACATCAGGGGTTCTAGTATTCTTAATATTTGTGGGTTTGTTTTTTAAGATACATGAATAAGCCATGAATGCAGAACTGAGTAAAAGGCTTCGTGGTAATCTAAATGGTGACACTTTCAGATGATCTGTTTTATAATTAATTAATAAAGAATGAGTTGTTCTTTACCCCACCTTAGGACTTTTGGGTACACTCCTTTTGCTCGTTACCCAATGATCGATGGGATCCAGATAGAAGTGGCCATGGAACACTTATTTTTTTATATTTAATTTTTTTGTGGGCTATTGTAGAGGTGGATAAAAAATTCTGGCATATAAGTCCATCCTCTGTAGACTCACTGAAATGATCTTCAGTACTGAAACCAAAACTTTAGGCAAATTTCATCCTGTTCTCACATAGTTCTGATTTCTTCCCTTGGATTTCCACATTTGGGATTTTCTTCCATTTCATATAGTTTGGAATTCATGAAGATCCAGAATGATAACATTTATTCAAAATTTTCTTAAATTTTTATGGTTTAATGTTATACCAGACATTCTTTGGTTTTAGTACAATTTATCTTTTGAATTTTCAAAGATATTTTGGGATCTGTATTGGTAATGTGGGACTTTGACGTCTGTTAGTTTATGAAAGTTAGCAAGCTTGTGTGCTACCATTATGTTTTTCTATACATTCTGTAACTGCAAAAATTTTGGAGCCTGCAATGATTTTTACATTTTCTATAATTTCCTTATGTAGTCAGAATTGGTATTAATAATAATTTTTATTTTCTTGGCTATTGAAAGCTTACCAGTATTTGATTAAAATGGTTATCACCAGAAAGTGTAGGTTGTTACCTAGAAAACAGTAAATGATACCACAAGATGTCACCAATCCCAGAAAATGTGCTTTTGAAAACCTTCATATTGAACTATGAACCACCTACTAAATGAAGTAGTTGCTTTTCTCAGAGTCTGCACTGACTATGATGTTTCTGTGGGCTACCACATTCTAAGAAGAGGGGGAAAATATATATATTTCCTATTTGTCTATGAGAGTAAATGGAAAAAAAAACTTTCTTAGTGTCTCAGCACAGATCTGATCATGCCACTCCCCTGCTCAAGAAGTGTCAGTGGCTCCCCATTGCCTTTAGGAAAAAAAATACATTAAAAAAAATGTAAAACCCTTTGCAATTTGACTCTAGCCTATCTTTCCAATCTAATTATATATGATGACTCTCTTTTAGTCATTCAACATTGAGGAACCTTGCTGAAGGTACAGTCAAATAGTTCATATAATGATTAATATCCATGTCTGTACTTAGAAAAAAATCTCTCTATTTTTGAGGAAGCATTTGATTTTTCTACTTTATTATTATCCAGTTTTCTTTTCTACATTCCCTTATATATACAGAAGAAATGCATTTCCCCCTCTTCTGTTGTACCACCTAGTTACTTGTTAGATAAATATTTTTTTTAAAAGTCAGACTTAGCCTTAAATGCCAACAATAGGCAGCAGTTTGAAAGACTGTTAGAAATTATTCAGGACATAGAACCAAAATGATGGTGTACCAAATAAGAAACCAACAATCATGAGTTCTAGTCTTTGCTTTGTCTCCAACTTGCTGGGTGAAGATGGACAAGCCAATTCTTTTTAGATGTCAACTTCTTGCAAAATGTATAGCTCAGACTACACCAGCAATTCTCAAAAACTTTATCATAATTATCCAAAAGTATTTTAATTTTCAATGAAAAATAGTGGTAGATGTAACCTACATAAACAAAAGCTTTGGAGAGTCCTCGATAATTTTTAACAGTAAAGTGGCTCCAAGTCCAAAAAATTTGAGAACTGTTGGACCAGATTTTCTCTCAGGTCCCTTTAAACCCAGGGTTCTAAACAGGGAGTCCAGGAACTTGTTTATTATTATTAATTATTGTGTTGATAATGGTATTTCAATATAATTAATTTTCGTTATAGTATTATACATTTATGGTATTATACATTTTATTTTAGGTATTTAAAAACATTATTCTAAGAAAGTCTACCTGGGTTTCATCAGACTGCCAAAGGCCTCGAAGATACAAAATAGTTAAGAGCCCTTCCCCATCCCTATTTAAAATTCTATTATTCTGTGATTCTCTATTAGGTACACAAGGAAGGTTACAACAACCTAGAAGGATTAACATCACGTGGTTAGATTGCAATTTAAATCCATGTTTCAGTAGGATTTAATACAATATTTATACTTGGGGATACAAAGGAAAATGTCCAAATTTCCTTCCTACTTCCCTGCCACTTTCAAACTTGGGAAGTGCTAATTCCAGCTGGGTTCTCACAGAAGTAAGCTCTTTATCTTGATGGAAACGCTCCAATTAAATATAATTTCCTATAATTTATAGCTTAGCTCCAGTTATATGCTATTTCTATCTACAATTCTATGGGCAGGCTAAGTATTCATTCCAAAATACGATTTTGTTCCATAAGGGTCTTTGAATAATAATATGCATACAGGTTCTAGGATGCCTTCATTCTGATAGAAAAACAAGTCTTCAGTAGAAGTAATAGAAATGTATACCCTGTACTGGGGGACCATCTTCAGTTGTCCTGATATACATCTTACCACTGGACCCAGATGGTTTTGGAGGAGGAAATGAGGCTGGTGACCTTGCACAGCTCATTCTCACTTAAATCCAATTCATTTGTGAGTCTTGGCATCATTTTCCTGATGTCATGGTTCTGTTTGAGAATGAAAGACAAACCATAAAACCTGTATCAGATTGCTTACTGTCTTGGGGAGAGGTGGGGAGCAGATGGAGGGAGGGAGAAAAATTTGAAATTCAAAATTTTACAAAAATGAATGTTAAAAACTATCTTCATATGCAATTAGAAAAAAACGCTATTAAGGAAAAAATTCAGAATAAATTCAAACAAAATAATTTTACCCAAACTTGAGGTTAGAAAATAGAATTTGAGTAAGCTAGGATTTGTCAGATGAAGCTAAATGAGGAAAGTACCAAATTGCAATTTAGTTACCCAATTGATTGGCTAATCCATGGAATCCTTTCCCACTTTTCATAATTCTGTGATTTTTATGTCATTTTAAATTATTTTAAAAATTTGATCTTTATGATAGTTTTGACTGTTTTAATAAAAAGTTTTACATTGGAAATTAAAAAAGAAAAAAAAACAAAGAAATAATGTTGGATCTGTAGCCAGCAGAAGAGGGTTTAAATTCCTTTATTTATTTATTTGATTTTAGATTTCACCATTCATTTACACAAAATTTTGAGTTCCAATTTATCTCCCCATCTCTCCCCTCCCCCTGCCCCACAATACTTTGCATTCTGATTGCCCCTTCTTCAATGTGCCCTCCCTTCTATTACACCCCAACCTTCCCTTATCCCCATCTTCTCTCTTTTCTTGTAGGGCAAGATAAATTTCTATATCCTATTACCTGTATTTCTTATTTCCCAGTTATATGCAATAATAATTGTCAATATTCATTTCTAATACTTTGAATTCCAACTTCTCTCCCTCCCTCCCTACTCATCCCCACTGAGAAGGCAAGCAATGCAATACAGGCTATATGTGTGTCATTTTGCAAAAGACTTCCATAGTAGTCATGTTGTGTAAGACTAACTATATTTCCCTCCATCCTACCCTGTACCCCCCTTTTTTTCTGTTGTCTCATTTGACTTTGTCCCTTCCCAGAAGTGTTTACTTCTAGTTACTCCCTTCTCCCATTTGCCCTCCCTTCTATCATCCCCCTCATCCCACTTGTCCCCTTCTCCCTTACTTTTCTGTAGTGTAAGATAGATTTTCACACCAAGTTTAGTGAGCATGTTATTCCCTCCTTAAGCCATATGTGAAGAGGGTAAGCTTCACTTTTCCCTTCTCACCTCCTCCCTTTTCACCTCCATTGAACAAGATTTCTTATCTCTTTTATGAGAGATAGTCTGCCTCACTCCATTTCTCCCTTTCTCCTCCCAATATTTTCCTTTCTCACCCCTTAATTTAATTTTATTTTTTTATGGACATCATCTCTTTTGATTCAACTCAACCTGTACCCTCTCTCTCTCTCTCTCTCTCTCTCTCTCTCTCTCTCTCTCTCTCTCTCTCTCTCTCTCACTGTCTCTGTGTATGTGTGTGTGTATAATCCCTCCACCTACCCAAATACTGAGAAAAGTCTCAAGAGTTAAAAATATTATCTTTCAATGTAGGAGTGTAAGCAGTTCAGTTTTACAAAGTCTTTTATGATTTCTCTTTCCTGTTTACCTTTTCATACTTCTCTTAATTCTTGTGTTTGAAAGTCAAATTTTCTATGCAGTTCTGGTCTTTTCATCATGAATGCTTGAAAGTCCTCTATATCATTGAATGACCATTTATTCACTTGAAGTATTATACTCAGTTTTCCTGGGTAGGTGATTCTTGGTTTAATCCCAGTTCTTTTGATTTCTGGAATATTGTATTCCAAGTCCTTTGATCCCTTAATGTAGAAGCTGCCAGATCCTGTGTTATCCTGATTATATTTCCACAATACTTGAATTTTTTCTTTCTAGCTGCTTGCAATATTTTCTCCTTGACCTGGGAACTCTGGAATTTGATCACAATAT
This sequence comes from Notamacropus eugenii, assembly GCF_028372415.1. Classification (NCBI taxonomy): domain Eukaryota; kingdom Metazoa; phylum Chordata; class Mammalia; order Diprotodontia; family Macropodidae; genus Notamacropus; species Notamacropus eugenii. The sequence continues at coordinate 245,381,724 of NC_092874.1, read as the reverse complement.
TCCTAGGAGTTTCTCTTTTTGGGTCTCTTTCAGGAGGTGATTGATGGATTCTTTCAATATTTATTTTGCTCTCCAGTTCTAGAGTATCAGGGCAGTTTTCCTGATAATTTCATGAAAGATAATGTCTAGGCTCTTTTTTTGATTATGGCTTTCAGGTAGTCCCATAATTTTTAAATTGTTTCTCCTGGATCTATTTTCCAGGTCAGTTGTTTTTCCAATGAGATGTTCCACATTATCTTCTATTTCTTTTTCAATCTTTTGGTTTTGTTTTGTAACTTCTTGGTTTATCTTATAGTCATTAGCTCCTCTTAACTCCACCCTCTCATTTAAAGAACTATTTTGTTCAGTGAGCTTTTGAACCTTCTTTTCCATTTGGCTAATTCTGCTTTTTAAAGCCTCCTTCTCCTCACTGGCTTTTTGGACCTCTTTTTCTAATTGAGTTAGCCTATTTTTAAAGGCGTTATTTTCCTTAGCATTTTTTTGATTCTCCTTTAGTAAACTTCTGACTCATTTTTCAAGCTCTTCTATGGCCTGAGCCCATTTCATATTCATTTTGGAGGTACTGGATGGTGCAGTGGATAGAGCACCAGTGCAGGAGTCAGGAGGACTTGAGTTCAAATCTCATCTCAGGCACTTGACACTCACTAGCTGTGTGACCTTGGGCAAGTCACTTAACCGCAATTGCATCATCCTGGGTCATCTCCAGTCATCCTGATGAATATATGGTCACTGGATTCAGATGACTCTGGAGGAGAAGTGAGGCTGGTGACCTGCACAGCCCTCCCTCCCTCAAAACAAAGTCAAGTGCAAGTCATGTTATTATTTCTTTGATGGCATAGTCTTCTTCAGCAACAAAGGATGAACACTGGAGGCAGAAGCCTCAACTTCCTCTTACAGTATTCCTTGTTCTTCCTCATCTGTGAGAATGGAAGGAGATACCTGTTCACCAAGAAAGTAACCTTCTATGGTCTTATTTTTTTTTCCTTTTTTGGACATTTTCCCAGTCAGTTACTTGATTTCTGAATCCTTTGTTGAGAGGAGGATCCTAGTGCTCCTCCTCCCCCCAGTACCGTGCTCAAGGTTGAGATTTACATCAGCTACTCAATTCCCCCAGGGGCTTTAAGCTGAGCTGCCTGGACAATGGACCTAGGTTGCTTCCATGGCCACCTTAGTCACCCTCTGACTGCTGCTGCCTCTGCCACCACCTGGGGCCAGTACTGAGGGGTTGCTGCTCCCCTCTCATCCAGCTGGAAAAGCCCTCCTACACTGACCTCCCACACTGACCTTTGGAGATTTCTCAACCTTTGGGTTGAGGGATCTGGAACCCTCCCTGCTTGGAATTCTACCCCAGAGGTCTGTTCAGGTCCTGTTTCCCCCAGGGCTGGGCTCTGCTCTGCTCAGCATCTTGTGAGATAGACCTTTCCTGTCAGCCTTTCAGGTTACCTTTGACTGGAAACCTCTTTCACTCTATTGTTCTGTGGCTTCTGCTGCTCTAGAATTTGTTGAGAATCATTTTTTGCAGGTTTTTTTGTGGGCTGTGGGGGAAGTGCTAGAGTATATGTATCTTTCTACTCTGCCATCTTGGCTCCTGAGGGTTCACATTCTACCAATTATAGTTACTAGCTGTGTGGCATTGGGAAAATCATTTCACCTGCCCCTCCCCAACCCCCAATCTTAGTATTCTCATTTGTAAAATGGTGATAATGTGATTTTCACTACCAACCCAAAAAGGATGTTGTTGGGAAAATGCCTTGTAATCTTGAAAGCCCTCAGAGATGGAAGCTGCTATTATTACAACTTCAAGCAGCAAAGCCTTCATCTACCTTTCCAAGATATGCCTCAATTGTAGGAGATGGACCTTTGCCCACAGTTGCCAATGACATACTAAAGATGAAAGGTATTTAGCAGGATACTTAGTAGGTGGCATGTTTGCAGTGGATGCCTGCTGTTGCCACCACTTCCTTTGTATGACAACAAAGGAAATATGCAGATCTTTCTAGGTTCTGCCCACAAGAGAAATTAGTGACAGCCTAATGGGCAGTAGACTCCTACTCAGCATGAAAATACTGCATTAAGTTCCTTACTTATGAAGCAAGAGTGCCTTCAGACATGTTGTTGAACTAGGTCCCAGTAGTCACTTTTGGAGGCATGAAGTCCATCTCCATAGTCTTTCCATTTTCTGGTAGAAAAATAGAATGATAGAATCTTAGCATTGGAAGAAACTTCAGAGGTCATTGGGAAGCCAGCAGCATGTGGTGCAAAGAGCCCTGAATTTAGAGTCAGAGTACCTGGATTTATATCTGAGCGCTTCCATTTCATGACCTTGATCATATAACATCTCTGAGCCTAAGTTAACTCATCTATGACATCACAGCATTGGCCAGCATGATCTCTAAGATCTCAGGTTTCTTCTTGTTCTAAATATGCAATCCCTTGACAGCAGAAGCATTCATCTCCTCTAAACATTCTTAAGTGTCCTCTGCATGAAGACGTTCAATTCTCGGAAAATCTCTCAGGACAATTGCTTTACTTTTAGACAGATCTAATTTTACTTTTTCCTCCTTTTATGTTGAGTGAAAATCTAATTCCCTGTAACTTTCACCCATAGCTTCTTGTTCTGTTGTCTAGAGCCAACCAGAACAATTCTAGTCATTTCTTCCATGTGAAAAAACTGTAAAAGAGATTCTAAGATTGCATAGAATGTATCAACATAGTTGATACAATGTATCAATGTATCAACATAGTTCACATATTTTGGAAAATGACTAGGTAGTACCAAAGAATTAGCTTAGCACTTTGCATTTTCCTGGCTTAGCTGGGGTCATTTTATTATTCTCTGCGTACACATGAGGAGAATTGGAACGCAGACGTAGAAAAGAAAACACAGGTCTAATACCAATGTACTAAGACCAAACCAGTTACCCATTCAGCTTAATAGATTCCCTTTTTGTTTAGGGTCATCATATAGTATATTTATTAATTGGGTTTGTATATAACTAATACTGTATGTAAGCTTGGCAAAACTTTATATAAACCTGGGGATGCAGGTTCAGGAAAACTATTCTTTTAGAATCCAAAACTCCATTTGCTAGCTAGGGCATTTTGTCATTCTGTTCTGTGGATTGTTCAGGTATATATGGAGTAGAGTGGAATTCTTCAGTTCCTATGCAAGGGCCATGCCCATAAACCTATCACTTGGTCAAGTTAGACTTTGACAAGTTGGTGAATGAAAGCATCAAAGATATTTTCTCTTCCAAGTTCCGAAGTTTATTTGTAGCTAGAAGGTTATCTTGTGCATTTTTCACACTGGAGTGGTAAATCCTTTTCATCAGTAAGCTATATACTCATGATAGACTTGGTCTTTCCTGCTTGCCTCAAGAGTTCAAAAGATGCAGACAAAATGATGGTAGGGCTTATATTTCTTTAGTAATGGGGACAAAGTTGCAGAGTAAGGTATGCATGCATGCAGGAAAGCCAGGATAATTTATTGTGTTGGTGGTGTTGAGCAGAACCTGTGTGGACTCTTTGGGGGTATGTGTTAGGGAATGGACTCATGCTAATAGACTTCATAAATGCATCCCTTCTATCCTGGGGCAGTTTCTTGAGGGATAGCCCTATGATATCAAGTGCTACATCTGTGGAAAGAGACATGACTCCAGACTGGCAGAAAGATCTCAATGTATATATGAAGAGATTTCAGAGAGATGAGAGAGAAAATTATTGTAGAGGCACAAACACTTCCATGACTGATAGGAGATCTCACTGGCACCATAGACATGTGGGTAAGCTGGCCTACAAACATATCCCTTGTTTTCCAGCACCTACAACCCTGGATTCCCTGCACTCCTCTGTCAAGCTTAGATTTCTCCCATTGTTTCCAAATCAAAGGGTTAATCAACTCTTGCATTTTATATTGTCTGCTTTAACGCATACAATCCCTCTGATTTCTTTTTACTAATGATCCTTAATTGTCATTTGTGTTACCTAGTGTTTGAGATGAGGAGATAAGCTGATGAGAGTATTATCCTCTCCTTGAGAATGATCGGGGAAAGTAGCTTTTATTTGAAACCTCTATAATAGCATTATACCCTTGAACTGCCAATATCTGAAGTTGGGGACATCGATATAGTTCTAGCCTAATACTTCTCTTATAGATAGGAGAGTAAAGGAATGATCCGGGGGTAGAAAACTTGCAACCTCAAGGCCAGATGTCATCCTCTAGGTCCTCAAGTGCAGTCCTTTGACTGAATCTAAACTTTACAGATCAAATCTCCTTAATTTGTTCTGTAAAAATTGACTCAGTCAAAAGGCTTCACCTGAGGACCTAGAAGACCACATGTGGCCTCAAGGCCACAGGTTCTCCACCCTTGGATCACCCAGCCATAGCTATCCTGTATCATAACTCATATTCTTTCTACTAGCCCACTGGAAGTACAGGCAAGGCCCTCCTACTACTCTTTCCACAAAGATGGAAATCAAAATTTCCCTTGGAAATTTGTGGTTATTCTGTCATTTAGTCATGTCCAATTCTTTGTGACCCCATGGATTATAGCATGGCAGGCCTTTCTATCTTTTGTTATCTCCTAAAGTCTCTCCAAGCTCATGTTCATTGCTTCCATTTCACTGTCTACGCATCTCATCCTCTGCCATCCTCTTCTCCTTTTGTTCTCAATCTTTTCCAGCATCAGGGTCTTTTCTAATGAGCCCTCTCTTCTCATGATTTGACCAAAGTATTTAAATTTCCCCTTCAATATTTGACCTTCCAATGAATACTGAATTAGTTTCTTTAAGTATTGGCTGATTTGATCTACTTGCTGTCCAAGGGCCTCTCAAAAGTCTTCTCTAGCATGCAGTTCAAAATTGTTGATTCTGCATAGCTCAGAGTTTCTTACAGTTCAGCTCTCACAGCCATACATCACTACTGGAAAAATGATGGCTTTGATTATATGAACCTTTGTCAGCAAGATGGTATCTCTGATGTTTTTAGCATGCTTTTCAGATTTGCCATAGCTTTCCTTCCAAGGGGTAAACATCTTTTAATTTCATGGCTGCAGATGCCTCTGCAGTGATCTTGGAGCCCAGGAATATAAAGTCTGACACTGCTTCCATTTCTTCTCCATTTGCCACGAAGGGATGGGAGCAACTACCATGATCTTAGATTTTTTGCTGTTAAGCTTCAAGCCATCTTTTATCTTCTCCTCTTTCACCCTCATTAAGAGGCTTCTCAAATTTTTGTCACTTTCTTCCATCAGAGTGCAATTGTCTGCATATCTGAAATTGTTGATATTTCTCCTGACAACCTTATTTCCAGCTTTTAATTCATCCAGCCTGGTATTTTGCATAATGTACTCTGCATAAAAGTTGTATCAATAAGGTGACAGTATATCCTTGCTGTACTTTTCCAATCTTAAACCAATCACTTGTTCCATGTTCAGTTATGTTACTTCTTGATCCACATGTAGGTGGATCAAAGAGAGAAAAAGAAATGGGATGGGCCAAATTCCAGATCATCTCTCTCTCTCTCTCCCTCCCTACTTATCTATCTATCTATCTATCTATCTATCTATCTATCTATCTATCTATCTATCTATCTATCTATCTGTCTGTCTGTCTGTCTGTCTGTCTGTCTGTCTGTCTGTCTGTCTGTCTGTCTGTCTGTCTACCTACCTACCTACCTACCTACCTACCTACCTACCTACATATCTATCTATCTATCTATCTATCTATCTATCTATCTATCTATCTATCTATCTATCTATCTATCTATCTTTGATCTATCTAATCTCTGTGTTATATACATTCTAGCTGTTGTATGTTAAACTATTTATCTATCTATCTATATTATAATTTAAATTCAATTTTGTCTTTCTACTGCTCTGGAAGATTTAGGGTGACATGAGCAGAAAAAAATTATTGGGTCTATTTTGTTTTACAGATTACTTAACTTACATTTTGTCCTGTAAAGAGATTACTTTTGTCATCTGTTAATAAACAAAGAGGTACTGAATTTTGGAATAAAGTCTTTTAGGGCCTTTTACTGGTTGTAGCATAAATTAGTTTCATGTAGGGACAAGCTCCCATGCATCTGTAATACATATATGAAATAATTCTATATGAATTGAAATTTAGACATTTGGACAAAATAAATCTGCATGCTTATGTAAATTTTCCATGTCAAAAGTCAACCAAATTCTCTATGGACTTGAGAAACAGGGAAGCCCATGAATTATTATTGAGTATAAGGGAAACATTTCAAGCAAACCACTCCTCCCACAAGTGTTTCGAACACCCCACCCCTGCCTTTGCTCATTGGTGCACACAAACAAGTTTTCAGAGTAAAGCCATGAGCATAATTATGTGGTGTAGAGTGATGCTCAGGGTAAAAAGAAATATCATGCCAATCTTCAAGTATCTTTCTTAGTTTCTAGGTTTTATTTGACTGGATAGTGACGTCTTAAGGATGTCACTTAGAGGAAAGTGGTCCTAATGAAGAGAAGCAAAAAAATATGTAGCCTGTGATTTGGAAAATACATTCATCTCATGAGGCATTTTACAGAGCAACTGATAGCACACATCTAGGAAATTTGCAAGAAAGTTTTCCTACCTTGCATTTTCATGACCATGGATTCAGGGACTCAGAATGATGCTTAACTTACAAGAAAGATATTTGGATGTTTCCATATTTGATAAATTGAAGGCTTTGTTGTTTAGAACAATGGCTCTCAAAGTGTGTTCTAGGAACTCCTGGGTTCTCTAAGACTTTTTGGGGAAGTCCACAAGGTCAAAACTATTTTCATAAGAATAAAATTTTTAATTTTGAATATCATATATATGTATACATGTGTATGTGTATATGTATGTATGTAGGGCAAATGCTTAACTGATTGTTGGAGGGAAGATGGGTGTATGACAAACTTTAAAGTCTAATATAAATATTAAAAATTTCTCTATCATTTTCTAGACAATCAACAAAATCAGGTCCTGTTTTCTAGCATTAGTCAATTTCCAAGGTTCAAATGATCTCACTGCAAATTTAGCAATTGACTCTCACAAACTGTTTGATCTGTCTCCAGTATATCCCTAGATAAAACTATATAACCAAGAGTGTAAAGAATTCCTGAGACCAGAAAATTTTGAAAACTGTGAGTATGGAAAAAAGAAGAGTAACTGGAGCTAGGGCAACTAGATTTACTTTTTGCCACAGAGATTTCTTTCTTTTTTTTTTTTTAAATCGGTACTGCTTTTACCCTGGGAATTTCTTGTCTTATGTTTTTTTTTTTCCTTTCCCATCAGGTGAGCTCTCATCAAAATATTTCCTGTTCCTGAGGCTCTTTTAGAGAAACACCTTATAGAAAGAAGGAGTTAACTTGATAGTCAATCTCGATGAAACATTTCTAGTTGCAAATCATTTGAAATACACTTTTTGTATTGAGAGGGAAAGGTGAGAAGAAAAAAGCCCATTTTTATCTTGAGACTTAAATCAGAGAAGAGAAAAAGTTAGGATTTGTCTCTGTCACCCAGGACAATGTATACATAACACAAAGTAGACATAGTTGAGTTTGTTGGCATCCTAAGGTAGTCATTTAGGCCTGGATAAGCTCTTCACCTAAAGAAGGAGAGACTTGTGTTTGCCAAATATAAGCACAACTCTGTCCACATGTCCACTCTTCATTTATCCCCAGTAGATGTTAGTAACTACCTCAGTTGTTCTTACACTCTCACCATAAATCTCCACTTTGGGGTTTGAAAGAAACCACTGTTGGGACTTCTGCAAGCATCTCACACCTCCACCTTCTTATAACCAGTGTGAATCAGTAATAAATACGATAGTAAACAAAATCTTGAAAATGTGGAGAGAAGTCACTCCACAAATCATGAGACAATTATGCAACCAGGTCTAAAAGCAACTTGTAGGGAAGGCCCTGCTTAATTTCTGGATGAGTCTTAAGTTCAGGACTCTTAATTTGATAATAGACCAAATGTTTGACTGGTATTTATTGAAAAATTCCATAAATGACCAGCATATAATTATAATTCATAATATATGATTATTGTGATAACTAATAATGTCAATCATAATAATTACATAATTATATACTTATATAATATATTCATATATCATATATTATGAAAATATATGATATATAAATATAGCCATGATATGGTTAAATACTTATAAAGCATATGTAAGCCTATAATATAAATATATCAGTGTTTAATTATATTTGTATATCATTATGTATATAATAGAAACACATCAGACATAATTAGTTATATTTGTATAGCATATATTATATAAATATATAAATTTATCAATGATATAATTAAATAATTATATTTGTATCAATATATCAATTGTGTCATAATAGCTTTGGCTCTCTTTCCTACAGGAATGAATTTGCCCACAATTTCTTCAGATTAGCAGTGCCTAATCTACTCATAGGCCTTTTCAGTAACTTCTCTGGAAGTATAACAAGATGGGGTAGGCCTGAGGCCCTCTCTATAACAGTATTCTGTTCTGTTAAAGAGAATTTTATGGCATTAAGGGACTTCAGAGATCATTGCATCCAACTATTTATTTTATAGATGAGGAACTAGTTTCAGCGATGTTAGGGATAAAAGACTTGTCTAAGGTCACATAGAAAGTTAGGGGAAGAGAAGGGATTAGGCAGAAGTGCCTTGAGGCCACATGAGGCGCTCTAGGTCCTCAAGTGTGGCTCTTTGAATCAAAACCTGAAATCCAAATCTCCTTTGTTCTATGAAGTTTGGATTCAGTCAAAGGACTGCAGTTGAGGACCTAGAGGGCCACTTTAGCCTTGAGGTCACAGGTTCCACCTTGGATTAGAGAGTTTCTCTAGTCCTCTATGGTCAAGTCTAACTTTAGCTCTTCCCATTATTGAGCATCTGGATATCTCTGACAGCTACTTGTGTGATGTTGGGCAAATAATCACTTTGCTTCACTAAGACTCAGTTTTCTGTTCTGCAAAAGGGGAAAAATAACAGTTATTCTACTTGTCTCACTGGTTCGTTGCAAAGAAAATGCTTTTCACATCTCAAAGTGGTATACAAATATCAACTACTATTTTTACTACTGTCTCCATTTTTTTTGTTTTATAAATAATGCTTCTATAAACATCTCTAAATCCTTCTGTGTGGCTTCTAAAGCCTTGAATGAACTGGCCCTAATTTGCCTTTCTAGCCTCATTAAGCATTATTCCCTATTCTATAATCTGTGAGTTAGCTAATTTGGCCTTTCTTTCCATACCTCATACATGATACTCCATCTCTTGTCCCATATCACCTCCTGCATGAAACCTTTCCAATTCCCTGATCTGGGCAGGGATGTGCTGGCAAATGTTTAACAACAGACTTTCTGTGAAAAATAAATAAAGGCACAACACACTTTTATGTTTAATCTACATTGTTAATGCTTTATCCATCACTTTATTAAGTGTAATCAGTCAATAAAAAAATCAGTTTCCATTTGATTTCTGGCATTTGCAGATTTTGGAGCTATAAATGCTCATGCTAGAAATTTAACTAGCAACTCTCCAAAAAATAGTTCAAGCTGGCTTAAGCACACCACTTGGACTAATGCCCTCTTTTGGCAAAAAGGAAATACCTATTTAAAAAACAAACAAACACTGGTGGAAAAAGCAAGTTCCAATTAGTGCTAAGAGCCTGCCAAAGCTACCATTGGAATGGATCCCAGGATTCACCAGCTATTGTCCTGTCTTTACTATTAATGAATAAATTTGGGTTTAATTACTTTGTATATAGTTTCTTTATTCATCTTATATTTATGCTGTAATATATGTGTATATATGAAATATATACATATGTGTATATGTAGATAGAGATAGATAGATAGATAGAGAGATAGATAGATAGATAGATAGTCAGGAAGACCTTAGTTTGAAGGTAGCCTCAGACAATTACTGTGTGAATATTACTAACTGGAACCACCTTAAACAGGCTTAGAAAAGCTGATTACACATGTACATACATGTATGCATGCATGTGGATAGGTATGTGCATGTATATGTATACATGGTATGTATATACAGGTGTAAATACATACATATGCATACATGAGTACATACATACATATAGATATAAGAATGGATCCCAAGACACACCAACTATTGTCACGTCTTTGTTATTTAATAAGTTTGTATTAACTATTTGCATATGATTTCTTTATTTACCTTATATATACTATACATGTATATGTATGAATATATTTTTATGTGTGTATATATTGATATGTGTTTATATATGACTTAGTTGCAATATTCTTTCAGGTAGGAAAGAAGAAAACAAGCATTTGTTAAGGGCTTCTAATATGTGCCAAGGCACTATGTTTTGAAAATACTATCTCATTTGGTCCACAACCATCTTGAAGGATAGGTGCTGTTATTGTTCCCACTTTACAGATAGGAAACTGAGGTGCAAACAAGGTTAAGGGACTTGTCCAGGGTCACATGGCTAGTAAGTCCAGATATCATCCAGATAGCCCAGGAGATCAGTGAGACACTAAAAGGATTCCTTTACATAAAGAGTTTGGAACGTAAAGTCCTGGCCTCATTCTGTGAACAGAGTGGTAGAACATTTGGCTTTCCTCCTAGGGATAGTGGTATTCTCTACATGTATATCCCCAGGGCCTGGCACAGTGCCCACCACATAATAGGTACTTAAGTCAAAGCTTGTCTATTTATTTATTTATCTGCATGCCTGACTGGGTATAATGGCCACTATTTGAAGTATAAAATATTCAGGAGATTTGCATTTTCAAAAGAGGAGAAGAGAATCGATCCAGTACAATATCTGGAAGCGTTCAAGAAACCTTCAGATAACAGAATTTTTCCACTTTCAAAATCTCTTCACAAAATATTCTAATATTTGACCTGGAAAGTATCTTAGAGATGATCTAGTCTAGACCTTTTGTAGGCTGGTAGATTTCCAGTTGGAAGAGACCTTAGAGATCATATGGTCTTCCGCCTTCAACATGTAGATGAGGACACCAAAGCTGGGAGTGAAGAGACTTGTCCAAGACCACCTGGCCTGAACAGAGCCAGGATCTGAACCCACTACACCCTTGTCTACTTCTGCTTGGTTTCTTAGTAACTGAGCCTTAAGAGAAGGGGTGTGCCCTGGCATCTGCAACACTAGTTTCATAATCCTGACTCTGACTTTTACTACCTATGTGAAGAAGGCTGAGTCACTTAACTTTTCTAGGTCTCAGTTTACTCATCTGCAAAATGATAATCATACCTCTTTTTCTATGATCCCAGAAGGTGGTTGTGAGGCTACAAAGAAATAATATATTTCACAACATATTTTTATATCCATTATTTTCAAAATAATGCACAAAATGCTTCTCAAATTTTAAGCATGCAAATTTTAAGTGTCAGGTGTAATTATTTTATTTTTATTAATACGCGAAAAGATGCTGCCTGTGGCTTCATGGGAAACAACTAAACATTCAACTTTGAGGGGAGAAGAAGACTTAATTCTTCAACAATAAAGGCTTTTTTCTTCTCCCTTTCAAGAGTTTTAGATTGGTTTTAAAGCCCACAAAAAGTTTACTGGAAACATCAGCTGTTAAGTAGTCATTTTACGGTAATTATGACTGTGCTGCAAAGCTCAGACCACAGACCCTGGCAGCTTAGAGAAAAAATTGTTGTTCACAAACAATACACTGACAGGAAGTAAATTTCTCAGCTGGGCTCTACCACAGTTCTTTGGCCTTAGGCCATTAGGAGATAAAAAGGATGAATTGCTTTTATTGCTACTTGCACTGAATTTTCTGAAATCTAAGAGCTTTCTCATCTAACCCATGCTGACCCTAAAGACAACATAAAGGTGGCTAGGTTTTTTATCTTTTTTTTTTTGCTTGTGGTTGAGTTAGGTCATGTTTCTGGCAAATGGTCAAAGTAAGAGAGTAGAGGAAATCCCCAACACCAGTTGTTGGGGGTTGAAGTCTGATTTGGATTAGGTTTACTGAAAGTTCAACAGGTGGGATATGTGGAAACTCTGTGACTGTTTGAGTGTGGTTTTGAGCTATCACCTTGAGGAGACAGCAATCCACCTGAATACAAGGTTTAACATCCTGCCTCCAAAGCCAACAAACGGAGATTCTCAATCAGTCAGTTAACTAACATTTATTAAGCACCAGGAACATTATTATTATATGTTATTATACATATTATATTATTATATGTGCCAGGAACAGTGCTAAGCATTGAGAATATAAAAAAAAGATGAAAAAACATTCCCTGCCCTCAAGGAACTGAGACAACATGAAAACAATTATGCACAAACAAGATATAAAGGATAAATTGGGGCTGGTCTCAGGAAGAAGGCAGTAAGGTTAAAGGGGACTGGGAAAGGGTTCTTGCAGAAGGTGGAATTTTAGCTGACTTAAAGGAAGCCATGGAGAGGAGGAACTGATGATGAGGATGAGTTCCAAGCCTGTCAAGAATTCCAGCATGAGAGAAAGGCAGAGAAAATGCTGTCATGATGGAGTACTGAGTACAGGTAACAGCAAGGCCTATATGGATCACAGAGCGTGAGGAGCAAAATAATCTGTAAGGAGAGGAGAGAGAAAATTTGGAACAGTTCAATTCCTGAATCATCAAGTGCCTACTCTATGTGCACCGTGTTTGCCCTCAAGAAGTTTATAACCTAATAAGAATATAATTAGCTATTAGATTATGGCTTGGATGGGCAGCTAAGTGAAGCAGTGGTAGGTAGGGTGGTGGGTTTGGAGTCAGGAAGACAAATCTTGATGAGTTCTAGTCTAGCCTCAGATGCTTACTAGCTGTGTGACCCTGGGCAAGTCACTTAACCCTCTTTGCCTCAATTTCCTTGTTTGTAAAATGAGCTGGAGAAAGAAATAGCAAACTGCTCTAGTGTCTTTGCCAAGAAAACCCCAAATGAATCGCAGAATCAGACAAGACTGAAACACCAGAACAACAACAGCGTGGCTTGGATCTTATTTAGTGGCTGGCTGCCTGCTAGGGATTCAGTGCACATCTCAAGGTCTGGTAATCATATATTTGTCTGAAATGGAGTCAATATGAATTTAAATGGAAACGAGAAGGTGGTAATAGAAGAGTGTCTCTAACTGCCAAGCAAGATAAAGTAGACAGTAGCTAAAGCACAGTAATAAGAATAATAAAAAAAATTCAGAAATTCTGAAGAAAACAAAATCTAAGAAAGGAACCTGCAAAAAAAATTGACTGTGTCTATAAACATGTTTACAATAATAGTGAGTGTGCTCTGGCCTCACTCCCAGGGCTAGGTGCTACATCCATCTCTCGGTGTTTTCAGGGTTTTATTAGGGTTTGGGGTATCACCTTGAGCCCCTACAGGCTATGTTTTTTCCACTGTTAGGGACCAGAGACTAGTGCCTCAGGTCCATTTAGTCACTTAACTTCAATTAACTGCTACAACGGCATATTGACATCTTCTTTAAATGGCCAAAATGAACATACAGCTATTTGTCCCCAATACTTCAGGGACATACTCTTCATTCAGTTTTAACATGATATTGATTCCCTCCAAGTTCCAGGTCTTATGGACCACTGGACAGTGTCCTAAAGGTCTGTCCTGAAGTCATTCTTGCTCTTCTGTACATTCATGCTAGGGGCAGCTAGGTGGTGCAGTGGATAGAGCACCAATGTAGGAGTCAGGAGGATCTGAGTTCAAATCTCACCTCAGACACTTGACACTCACTAGCTGTGTGACCTTAGGCAAATCACTTAACCCCAATTGCCTCATCCTGGGTCATCTCCAGTCATCCTGATGAATATCTGGTCACTGGATGCAGGTGGCTCTGGAGCAGAAGTGAGGCTGGTGACCTGCACAGCCCTCCCTCACTCAAAACAAAGTCAAGTGCAAGTTATGTCATCATTTCTCTGATGGCACGGTCTTCTTTGGCACGAAGGACAAACACACACACACACACACACACACACACACACACACACTACAATGAGAATTTATTTTCTCTTTTTTGCCCTCATTAATCTTCACCAAAACTCTCTCCACCATGTGTCTATTCATCAGTTCCTGGATTTCCTCATAGAAATGTATCATCTTAATATACAATGTATATTAGAGGCATCTAGGTTGCACTATGGATAGAGCTCTGGAGCTAGCATCAGGAGGATCTGAATTCAAATCTGGTCTTAAATACTTATTTAACAGTGTGACCCTAGGCAAGTTGTAAAATGAGACTAATGATAACACTCACTTCAAAAGGTTTCTGAGGATAAAATGAGTTAAAACTTGTATTTTCAAAGCTTAAAGTGTGATATAAATGCTAGTTCTATTTTTATTGTTGTTAGTGCTATTATTATTTATTGCTACTCTAGTGTATCGCCACCCCCTTTTATGTAACGTGTTTCATTTAAATAATGTATGCCTTTCCAGAGCTTACCTTGAGAATTATGGTTTGTCTCAAGAATGAAATACCAAGGACAGCGTCATTGTATTTGAAGAAGCTAAGGAGTCTGTTTCTGGAAGACTGAGAGTGATATGGAATGAAAATGCCTTGAAGGGACAATGGAACGTATACAGACATTTTGTGTAACTGATTTTTGGTCTACTGCGCACATGGCAAGAAAGAACCTTTTTGGATTGGCTCCAGAACTGAGAGATGTCTTCAAAAGGTCTTTGAAATGTCTTCAAAATCCACTGGGCCATTTACTCTTTGGATTCCCTATTCATGGGATTTGGTAAAAGACAACGCTGCAAGAGGAGAATCCTCTGGGTCTTCCCCTCATCAGAACCATGGGGCCTTGAGAAACAGGCCTCCATCCCTGACCTCTGCATCTGTTCTTTCCATTCTAGGTGAAGGGAGTAGAGCTACCAATCTTGTGAGTTTCAAAAGGTCAAGAAAGTGATCAAGAATCTAAACATTTCAAAGTCTACTTTTACAGGCAGCATAACTCATTGTGTGTTCATCCTTCGTTGCTGAAGAAGACCATGCCATCAGAGAAATGATATGACTTGCACTTGACTTTGTTTTGAGTGAGGGAGGGCTGTGCAGCTCACCAGCCTCACTTCTCCTCTATAGCCATCTGAACCCAGTGACCAGATATTCATCAGTATGACTGGAGATGACCCAGGATAAGGCAAGGCAATTGGGGTTAAGTGACTTGCCCAAGGTCACACAGCTAGTGAGTGTCAAGTGTCTGAGGTAAGATTTGAACTCAGATCCACTTGACTCCTGCACTGGTGCTCTATCCACTGCACTACCTAGCTGCCCTTCTCATTGTAGTATACTGGAGATCAAGGGGACCATCTTCAGTTATCCTGGTCTATATCTTGCCACAGATGACTCTGGAGGAGAAAGTGAGGCTGGTGATCTTGCACAGCCCTCCCTCACTTAAATCCAATTCATTTGCAAGTCATGACATCATCTTCCTGATGCCATGGTCTTCTTCCAGAATGAAGGACAAACCACAAAAACAAATGGAGATCACAGGGACAGAAAGAGGAAATAGATGATGAACTGGTCACAGATCTGGTAGAGAGGGATAATAAAGTAATGATTATTAGGAACTTCAATTATTTGGACATCTGGTTAAAGTCTCTGTCTTCCAAAAGCAGAAAAACTACAAATTTATTGATTTGGCTTGACAATGCTTTCATCCTACTCTAGATTTGATTTTCACCAAGGAGTAATTGGTTTCTGTGATGCAAATTATGGCATTATTGTGGAGAAGCAGCTCCTTAATCTTAGAATTTGTGGCAGAGGAGAAGAAAACCTTGTGCCATCCACACAACAGCCCTAGAGTTTGGGAGAGCAGGGATCAAAGAAAGTATAGGTAGGAAGCTATAGACTAAAAAAATCCATGGGATGGAAAACTCTCAAGAATGAAATTCTGAAGGCACAAAAGAGAAATGATTCCCATGAGGAAGCAAAGGGACTTGTCTAAAGAGCCTGGTGTATATATCCTTGAAAAATCACTGGCCAAATTGAATTTTTCAAAGACACAGCAATGGCAGCAAGGGAATATAACCAAGAATAATATGAAAGCACGGTTATTCCACAGGCATATTATCAAGTCTTCATCAGAATGAACTGAGGCTAGCAAAGGTAAGGTAAGGAGAATAAAACGATTTTTTTAAGGTTATAATGAGATAAAGAGGAGCTTCAAAGAAGAGATAAGCCAGCTGCCTGAGAGGACAAGATTATGATAACTGATGAAAGAAGGGAACAACTGTTACTTCTGTTTTTTTCTGTCAAAGAGAATGAATTAAAAAAGGGAAATGCTGAATGAGAAATTGATGCCTAAGAGGATTCAGGAGAAAATTGGAGAACAGATAGTTTGCTGAGATGATCTTAAATCACTTATTCTACATGAACTATATCCTTGGGTCCTGAAAGTGATTTTGATCTACTGTCTGATATTTCAAAGATTACTATGAATGGAAGAGGTAATGTAGAATTGGGGATGGACTGATATTGTTCTAATTTTAAAATAATGGAAGAGAGTAGAGTGTGTAAACAATAGACCATTGAGCTTGATTTTAATTCCTTCCAAAGTGGTAGAGCCTACTGCTAAAGTAATGGTTTGTAAGTGTCTCAAAAGTAAACAGCATTTACAAAGAGCTGGGGAACTTCCTCAAGAAGAGGTTATTCCAATAAACCCTATTTTTGTGATTGACTGTTACTAGAATGGTAAGATCAGGAAAACTTTAGATACCACTCACCTAAAATATTTTTAAGAAAAGTTTATTGATGCTTTTTGTTTTTAAAACTACCATGATTTCCATATAACCATTTCCCAAAGAACATATTCCATACTCCATAATAAAGAAAAATGCTTAAGTAACTAAAGATATGTTGGAATCAGTTTGGACTGGATCATCAGAGCTGATTGTTAAATTGTCAGTGTGATCATTTACACCTTGGAGATTGTCAGATGCTACAAATTGGGCTTGATTTATTGCTTTGTTGATTTTCTAGACTTTAGAAAGTGATGGAGAATATATATTAAATTTAAAAGTGTGTAATTTGTACCCACATTTGTGTGTGAATTTGGCTAACCCTGAGTCAATTGTTAAATTTTTGCCAGCACACCCATAAGTAACATCAACTAACACTGACAATGGTTGACAGAAAATGTTATATTCTTATTCTATGATTCACTGAATCTCTATCAAGAGGAGTCAAGTAAGTTACATCATAGGTCTTCTGGAACCAAGGTTGGTCATGGTAATAAGTTTCATTCTCTATATCTTTTGTGTAGTCTATTAGCATTATTGTAGTCATTGCATGTGTCTTTTTTCCTATTCTTCTGCTTTCTTTGCTTTGCATCTATCTACACGTGACTAGATATCAGTTCATCCAAAAACTTTTAGAGAAAGAATAGAATTCAATAGATACACAAAATCATTACAGCAAGAAAAAAGAGAAATTTCAAGTGTGACTATGAAAATCTTAAAGAAGTGAGTAACTCTGAGGCAAGTTGGGTGTTTTACACAGAAAGAAACTAATTCAGGGAATTTGTGGGACTGAGGTGAAATCTGGGGAAGTTAATGAGGCAAGTATGGGTCATCACGAAAAAAATACAATGTTAGCTATTCATCATCATCATCATCATCATCATCATCATCATCATCATCATCATCATCAGTTTGCTCTACCAATGCAGCTCATCGTTTTTTCTGAAATCTAAGTATTATATTATTAAATGTATTAATATATATGATAATCATTTGACAATATAATATTGTTATTAGCATAATATTTGCATTATGTCTTAGAGAGATAGTGTGGAAAATGAGAAACTAAGTAACTTGTCTAGGGCCACGCAACCAGCAGTTGTGAAAGTGAGGACACAAATCAAGGTCTTGATGAAGAGGCTAGCTTTCTAGTCAATGCACTGTGTGGCTTCTCATAAGTAAAAATAGGATTTAAGTTCTTGGGAATCTCTATGGATTCCTTATCTGGTTCCTTGGATGACTAGGATAGAATGATGGTTTTCAAAATATAGAATATGAGGATCGTACAGGTAGTTAGTGAGGCTAATTTGAAGGAAAAGATACTTGGTAATACACAGTGTATTTTTAAGGTACATTTCCTATTTCAGGCTTCATGAACTTAAAGATGTTTTTAGTTGGAAAAGAATTCCTTGTACCTTATTGTGAAAATGTGGCTGCTCAGTCTCTGATTAGACACCCCTATTTATGGGGAGCTTAGGTTCTCATGGGACAGCCTATTTCATCATGAGACAGCTCTATTCATTAGGAAGTTCTTCCTAAGATTTAACAAAAATTTGCTTCTGTACCATCCTCTCATTGGTTCCAGGCTTGCCTTTGGAAGTTGGAATAACTTCCCTCTTCTGGAAATGAATGTACACTTTATAAAAAGGGAGAGATGAACATTTAAAAAATGTAGCCATGGCTCCATGATTTGCTTTTGTTTATTTATTTGTGTATTCACTGTGCAATGACTATCAGAAAGAAGTGGGATAGGATAGCTTTGTATTATTAAGCATCTTTGGATCTTCTGAGACATCTCAAATTTGACAAATCCAGAACAGAAGTCATTATCTTTCTGTCAAAACCCATCCCCCTTCCAAACTTCCCATTTTTTGTTGAGGACATCATCATCCTTCTAGTGATCCTGATTTGGAATCTCATTGCAATCCTTGACTTCTCATTCTCACTCAACCTAGATCCCATTTGTTACCAGATCTTTTCATTTGTACCTCCATGACATGTCTTGAGTCTGACCTCTTTCCTCCATTCATATAGCTACCACCCTACTTCAGTTTCTCTTTGTTAATGTCTTTAACTCAAATCTCTCCCCACTCTATTTTATCCTCCATATACAGGCCACAGCAAGTTTCTTAAAACTCAGGTCCAATGATATCACTCCCCTACTCAGACTCTAGTTGCTTTCTATTAACTTTAAGATCAAATATAAACTCTGGTATGTAAAGTCCTTTGCAATCTGACCTCATTTTACCTTTTCAGTCTTATTACCCTCTTTCATACATGCCAGAGTTCAATAGAGTATTGGACCTGAAGTCAGTTTGAATTCAAATCCAACCTCAGACAACCTCAGACCGACTCCAGGCCAGTCACTTATCTTTCATATGTCTCAGTTTTCTCATCTGAAAAATGGAGATAGGACAGCTATGTGATGCAGTGGATAGAATACTGAACTTAGAATCAGAAAGACATGAGTTAAGAATCCAGATACTAGCTGTGTGACTTGGGCAAGTCACTTAACCCTGTTTGCCTCAGTTTCCTTATCTCTAAAATAAGCCGGAGAAGAAAATGACAAACTACTCCAGTATCTTTGCCAAAAAACTCCAAAAAGCATCTCGAAGAGTCAGATATGAATGGAATAACTGTTTTTCACAACAGTAAAATTTGGGATAATAATAATAGCACCTACCTCCCAAAGTTGTTGTGAGGATAAAATGACATTTTGTAAAGTGCTTTATGAATCTTAAAGCATTACTTTAAGTGTTAATACAAGTGCTAATTTTCATTATTAGTGTGAACTTGGATAAATCAATTAAATGCTCTAGATCTCCAGTTCTTTATCTGTAAAGTGAAGGGGCTGGAATAGATGGTGACTAAGATCCCTTCTAGTTGTATATCTGTGATCTTATGAGCGTTTTTCATTCTGACATTCTATGATTCTTTTTTTGCATTGTTAAAAAAAAGACTGCTCAGTGGATCTCTTTGTTGGGTTCATTTTGATCTTGTCTGCTATTGTCTTTCCACATTGTGTTATGTTCCAATTCCATTACTTAGACTTCTCCAGTACCTCTTCACCAGAGGATGAATCTTTCCCTTGGTTCTATGCCCATTTTCTCAAGAACTGGAGCCTTACCTTGTCTCCCAAGTCTTCTTAGGGACTAGAATTCTATCCTGGAACAATAGTTGCAACAGTCCTTGCAAGATGCCCACCGACTTTTCCCTTACTTTAATGCCAAGGATTAAACCAACCGACAGGAAGAAATTATGCACAATGTGGTCTTTACTGTTGCACACAAAAGACATCCAACACCTACTCATTACATTGATGTGACTCCCTTCAAAGAATTTTTAATATTAATAATCAACCACAGTGACTATCAAGTTCCTTTTCTCTTTTGCCATAAAGGAAAATATTTCTTTTCCACTGTTACATTTCAGACACTGTTGAGATCATTACCTTTAAATTATTCCACTGCCTTTTCTAGTCTTTGAGTTTCATTTTTTATCATCATCATCATCATCACCACCATCACCACCACCACCACCACCACCACCACCACCAATCACCACCACCATCTTCTTCTTCTTCTCTCTCTCCTCCTCCTCCTCCTTCTTTTTCTCCTCCTCCTCCTTTTTCTCCTCCTCTTCTTTCTCCTCCTCCTCCTCCTTCTTTTTCTTCTTCTCTCCCTTCCTCCCTTTCTCTCTCTGCCTCTGTTTCTCTTTCTCCTTAATTTTCAATCTCTCCTTGTTGCCTGCCTGGTGTTTGGAGGGTGAGTTTCTCAAAATTGCTCACCTTTTTCTATAGCCACAATGGCCTGAGGACTCTGCTACCACATTTGCCTCCCACTCAGCAACACACACTTTCCATTTCTTGCTCAGTAGTCAGTCACTAAGTAGATATTATCATTGCTTTTGTGAAGGAATGACAATCTACTTTCTTGTGACTCACAATCCCTGTGATTCGGTCACAGGCTGTCTAGATCAAAGCTCCCTCCCTGATCACTGGGCCCTGCTCCCTCATATTAATCCATGTCAGCTCTATCCCTCCAGCATCCCCATCCTGTTCTTTCTGACCCTTGTATTATTCTTACTGAAATTCCTGTGATATTGCTGCTGTCCTTGATACGAGACCTATGTCCTCCACCCCACAACCCCTAGAAATTACTTGGATTATGTTTTGCATTTACTTTTATGTGTATAATTTTTGTCCCTTCTCCAAATGAATATTAGCTCTTGAGGAAAGGGATTGTTTCATTTCTTTATGACTTCAGTGCCTTGCACATAGTAAATGGTTAATAAATGCCTGTAGAATAGAATAGAACTGAAATAGTGAGCACCCTTCATGAGGTGTTGGACCCCAAATTTTCTTTGACTTGTGGTCAGCTTTCTGTAAGAATTGCTCCTCTAAATGCAAAAGTCTCACGAGACCCTCAAACTTCCTGAGTCAATCCATCACAAAAAGGCCTACAGTAATGACTGAATGCCCCTTCTCTGATAGAGGGGAGTTTGAATATCATCCCTCCAGTAGGATTTAGCACTAGTCCCAGAATTTTGACCTGCACACCAGGAGTGTGGCCTCCATCCCTCCTCCCTGACCTTGCTTGACCCAGATGAGAATTCTATAGGAATCCACTGGACTTCATAGGCTTTACATTATTAATTCTACCCAAATGCCAGTAGAACTGACCATTTTCCATCTTCATTGATTACTTTTCCTCACTTTGAATATTTGGTCTCAGTAAAGGTTGCTTAATCTCTGCTAGATCCCATCTTGTCTTGTGGTGCTCTGCTTCCCAGAAATCAACATTTTCTCTTTACAAGTGTCATCTGTTGACCAGAGCTTTGATCATTGATCTTAGCAACCATTCCAACTTTCCAAACCATATATTAAAAATGTAGAATTCAAGTGCTAGACTTGGCATTCCTTTTCTCTATGATATGCCTTTGTCCTTCTCCCTAGTACCAAAGCTGTAGCCAGGAGCCTTCCCTGAACCAAGTATCCCTCCAGTTCTTTGCCCTACCTATATAAGAAGCATAAAAAGGAGATTGACACCTTCTTTTTTACTGTACCTGGGGACCCTGAACTTCACTCAAAGAAGAAGACAGTTCTTCATGGTGATCCTCTCTCAACCTAGCTGTGCTGGTCCTTGGCCAGACTCA
This sequence comes from Notamacropus eugenii, assembly GCF_028372415.1. Classification (NCBI taxonomy): domain Eukaryota; kingdom Metazoa; phylum Chordata; class Mammalia; order Diprotodontia; family Macropodidae; genus Notamacropus; species Notamacropus eugenii. The sequence goes on along the minus strand of NC_092874.1, from coordinate 245,359,827 downwards.
GAATGTAAATGGACCCATTATCAAAGCCTTTCTTTCTTGGTAATACTTGTCAATGTTTAAACTACACAGTGACATAAACTTTGAGAACCCAGGGTTACATCCACAGGATGATGAAACATGTTTTAGTTATATTCCACTTTAGTGACAGTAACAGAAGATTGAAATTGGGCATTATCCTTTCATATTGGGTCAAAGACCCTAAGACTTGGGTTCCTCGGTCATTTTGGTTCACCTTGGCATTCAGTGATCAGTTAAGGAGAAAAGCTTCCATACAGCAGCAGTCCCTTGGAGTTTGCTTTCTAGTCTCCTTGGTCACCAATTTTTTTTTCTAGTTTGGGCACATATGAACTGGAAGTGTTATTGTTAAAGACTGGCTCAATCTACCTACAGTGTCACTCATAAGTTATAATTGAATAGATGAGCAAACTCTACATACCACAGCTATTCCTTCCACATCTTGACTTTCTCCATTGTGGCTTTTATATGTGGATATACTGTGGGTCAACATATGAAATTAAATGAGAAGTTTTTGGGAGTTTTCTGGAAGTCACAGATGATACATGAAAGCTACCAGATGACAGAAAAAATTAGAAACTCAGAAATGCATAAAATATATGTATTGTATAATGTCAACATATTTTATCTTTTAATAGCATGATCATTCTTACTTCTTCTCCCATATGAAAGCAGTGAAAAACTTTATATGGATTTTCCAGATTTTGGGGGTACTGCTTCTTTAACTCCCAAGATGTGGAAGGGATAACTGTATATATATATATGTATATATATATCTATATATGAATATATAGATATATATATATAAACATGAACATCTTTCTCAAAACAAGCTTAATGAAAACCTCAAAGTTGAAGTGAAATCACAGTATGATTCTCTGAACTTAAACACATCCATCAATTTTCCCTAATTATAATGAAAGCAGGGGAGTACAGATTATGCTACTAGGAGTTTTATAGGCACAAACAGTCCTTGATTTTATTTTCTGTTGTCCTTTATGGTGCTAGGTATGTTTAAGGGACATAGATGGGGACTGGACTAGTGATTTCATTGCTATAGGGAAATCCAGCTGAGGAAATTCCATCTATCAATACAGGTAGGTAACTTGGCCATCTTCAGTCATCCTGATCTATATTTGCCTACTGGACCCAGATGACTCCAGAGGAGAGAGTAAGGCTAATAACTTTGCGCAGCCCTCCCTCACTTAAATCCAGCTCTCTTGCTGGTCAAGGCATCATCATCTTCCTGATATCATGGTCCTCTTCCAGAATGAAGGATAAAGCATATATGATAGGTAGGCACCTTCAGTGCTAGTTATAGTCTTAGAGAGTTGCCTAGAACACTGAGATGTTAAATGTCTTGTCCAGGGTCACACAGCCAGTATGTGTGTCCAACACATTCAGGATGTAGTTAACACTGTCTTCATCTAGGAAACTCTTGCTAAAAATGTAAATGAACCTGAGTTTTTCTGGTTCTGCTTCCTGTCATATGCTAAATTATCATGTCATAGTTTCTCCCTCATGTAAGATAGCCTCTTCTAGGACTGATGGGATCTGGGTTTGGTGCTACAAGTCCTAGAATACCAGACAGGGTTAGAAGCTGCCAGGTAGCCCAACAATAAGTATGTAGTAAACATCTACCATATGCCCGGCTCTGGGGATACAAGTATAGAGAATGAAATAATCCTCATTTGCAAAAAGTTTATATTCTAATAGGGGTAGAGAACAAGCACAATACAAGAAGCATAAGAAGAATATGCATCATAAATATGAAGTGAATATATGCACACACATGTTATTGAGAAAAGTTCATTCAGAAGTTAGTGTTGCTATGATAGCGTAGGTACCAGCCACAAGAGCAGCAGTAGCAGCAGCAGCAGCAGCCCCAGCAGCAGCAGCAGCCCCAGCAGCAGCAGCAGCCCCAGCAGCAGCAGCAGCAGCACTGGTTCACTAGGCATTGAGATACAGAAGCAGGATTCACACGCTCTCCTTTATTAGCTCTGGATCTTCACCCACACTAGTTACAGAAAATGTCTTCAGTTTCTTCAAAGGAAAATGCCTTTCCCATTCTCAGTTTCTCCTCAATTACAAAAATAATCTAGTAGCTTGTACTGGTACCGGCACATTTTTATAGAGAATAATTAAAAGATTGATAGGGAAACAGATTCTTAGACACTGGATCCTTTTTGATTAGAGAAGGCACAATTCGCTGGTCTCCATTCAACTCTTTTTCTTGTGTAGCGGAAGGCAGCTAGGAAATGAATCAGAAAGCAGTTATTCAGAGAATAGGCATTTTGCCCAGGTGGAGGTCATTGTGGCTGTCTCAGGGCATGACTGTCTATTAAGGTCTCTACTTTCTATTTCCCCCTATCTCCTCAGTGCCTGAAGGGAAACCCCAAACCCTGGGTGCAAAAAAGATCTGTCTATTTGGACATAATGAGAGTAGCTTATGAGGGTTTTTAGTCTAGACTGAAGGTATCAGCTCCACCTGCCCTCCTTTATTTGCAAAGCTAGCCTCTTAAAAATATAGATTGCAAACAGAATTTGTAAAATGCTCCAAGCCCCCAGGAATCTGTTGATGCTCAAGCTGAGATCCAGGTGATCTTCTAGCAAAGGAACTATCCATAGAGTTCCCTTCATTCTCACTCTCCATAGCAAAACCATATTGAGGATGCAGTTAATATTAACTTTATCTAGCAAACTATTGTTAAAAATGTAGATAATCAGAAAGAGAAATGTGAATGTCAAAGAAACCTTTAGTAATTAACCTTGCCGTCCATTGCAAGTAGCAAAAAGACAAAAGGAAGAATGAGAAATGGATTAGTTTCCCTGTTGTTGTAACTGCTTCTCTGAGAAGTCACACCTTAGTCTAATGGATTCTCTCAAGGTGACATGACCTGGGGAAAGGAAGGGGCTTAATTTTTAATCAGTTACTTGGGAATATACTGCCATCATCTGTGCCAGGGATGCTCTCTTTTCAATCCTTCTCTTCTTAATCTCTCTAGAGAGATTTAAAGAAATCTTACTGTATAGAAAAATTCCTCCCTCCAGACCTGATCTGGAGATGAGTCCTCTCTTTTTGTGCTGGGAAGAAATTCATCTCCTAGGGTCTTTAGTGACTTAGATCCTCTTGCAAGGCAGCTGGTCCAAGCTGTGCCAGAGGACTGTTACAGGCAGTTAGGGATAAATTCCTGTTAAGGAGCAAACGGAAAACAGAGTTCTGACCTCCTTTGTCATATCTTACCCAAAACATCTATGACTTTCAACCATCAGCTTCTGCCAGTCTCTGACTAGTCCCCATGCTTCTAGTCTCCAATAGTTTTCCGTGAATTCCCTTAGCAAGTCTGGGCCAAGGGGAGAAATACTTCTTGGAACCCCCTGAAGTCTCCTGTCCTTTTTTTATGGATAGACAAGATGAATCTCAATGTCCCATCTTTTTCCTGGAGTCCTCTTCCAGTTTCGAGTTCAACATCACAAATACTTGAGAACTCTAGGTAGGGTTTGCTTCCCTGGGAAAAGCAAGGGAGAAATTAAAGGTGTGTGTATATATATATATATATATATATATATACTTTATGTGTAGAAATAAAATATAAATATAAACTGACATTCCTGGACAAGGAGTGAGCTCATTGGTCCCACCCTTAAAGCTTTTTCACTGAATCAATGACAAAACAAAACAAACAACAAAAAACAAACCCCAAAGGGTAAACATTTTATTTTATTTGCTTAGAATTTTTTAATTTTCCTACAATTACATGTAAAAACAAGTTTTAACATTTATTTTTAAAATGTTGAGTTTTGGATTCTCTCCTTTCCTCCTTCCCTAATCCCTTTATTTAATTTGATATAGGTTACACATGTGTAGTCATGCAAAATATATTTCCATATTAATCATGTTATAAAACATATCCAAAAAAACTTAAGAAAAATAAAGACAGTTTAAAAAAGCATGCTTCCATTTATATTCAGACACCATCAGTTCTTTCTCTGGGGATGGATAACATTTTTCATCAAAAGTCTTTCAGAGTTGTCTTGGATCATTGAACTGCTGAGAATAACTAAGTTGTTCACAGCTGATCAACTAACAATATTGCTACGTACATAGTACGTTCCACTTTGCACCAACTTCTGTAAGTCTTTCCAGGTTTTTCTGAAAGCATTCTGTTCATCATTTCTTACAACAATAATATTCTATCACAATCATATACCACAGTTTATTCAGCGATTGGATATCCTCTCAATTTTCAGTTCTTTGCCCCTAATAAAGAACTGCTATAAATACAAAAAATATTTTTTGTACATATAGGTCCTTTTCCTTTTAGTTTTTTATTTCTTTTTTGGATACAGACATAAGAGTGGTATTGCTAGGTCAAAATGTTTGCATGATTTTATCACTCTTTTGCCTAGTTCCAAATTGCTATGCAGAATGGTTGAATCAGGTCACAATTCAACTAACAGTGTATTAATGCCTCATTTTTTCCGTTGTGTCCCTTTTACCATCCATCATTTTCCTTTTCTGTCCTCTTAGTCAATCTGACAGGTAAGAGGTGGTACCTCAGAATTGTTTTAATTTGTATTTCTCCAATCAATAGTGATTTAGAAAAACTTTTCATATGACTATAGATAGCTTTGATTACTTCATCTGAAAACTCTTTTTGTCTTTTGATCATTAATCAGTTGGGGAATGGCTCTTATTTTTATAAATTTGACTCAGTTCTTTCTATGTTTGAGAAATCAGACCTTTATATAGAAACTTACTTTAATTTTTTTCAGTTACATTTACTATTTCCCTCCATCTTTCTATTCTATTCTTTCTCCCCTTTTCACCTTGTGACTCCTCAAAACTGTTTTGCTTCTGATTTCTGCCTCTGCAGTTTGTCCTAAGGGTGAGCATTTTATTTATTTTTGGAGGGGGGAAGGCAAGGCAGTTGGAGATAAATGACTTGCCCAAAGTCACATAACTAGTAAATATCAAATGTCTAAGGTTGGATTTGAACTCAAGTCCTCCTGACTCCAGGGCTGGTGCTGCATTCACTGTGCCACCTAGATGCCCTTAGGGTAGACATTTTAGAAGAGGTTCTAGACTCTGTGTGAAGAGAGAGAATGGGGCAATGATGGATGGCTAAGGGGACCTGTGTGTCCATTTCCTTTGGTTCTTAATGCAATTGGTTGTTGTCCTTCGTCTTTGAAGAGGACCAAAATGATATCACCATTGTAAAGTGAAATTTCAGTGAGTCCAGCTGTGGCTGATCAGACCAATATAAGCTCAGAATGCTCTACCACAGATTAGCACAGATAGTCTGTTTGAGTATTTGGGGTGGACATCCCAAATGTGCTCATCGTGTGTTTACTTTGTGTTGTCTCAACTCTGCTTTGCTCAAAGAGCACAGTACCTTTTCTTATGTGGGCATGCCATGCTGAGCGGTCCTATGCCAGTGTCTCCCATGTTGCATAGTCAAATCCAAAGTTCTTGAGAGAGACCTTGAGAGTGTCCTTGTATCATTTCTTCTGGCCACCACGTGATCGCCTGCTCCATGCAAGTTCTCCATAAAATAGTCTTTTTGGCAAGCGTACATTTTTTACTTGAACGTGGCCAGCCCATTGGAGTTGTGCTCTCTGAAGCATAGTTCGAATACTTCGCAGTTCAGCCCAAGCGAGGTCTTCAGTGTCTGGTACCTTACCATGCCAGGTGATCCTCAGAATCTTCCTAAGACAGTTTAAGTGGAAACGCTTTGATTTCCTGGCATGGTGCTGGTAGACTGTCCATGTTTCACAAGCATATAACAATGAGGTCAGCACAACGGCTCTGTAGACTTTCAGTTTGGTAGTCAGTCTAATACCTCTTCCCTCCCAAACTTTTCTTTGGAGCCTCCCAAACACTGAGCTAGCTCTGGCAATGCATGCATCAACCTCATTGTCAATGTGTGCATCTCTGGAAAGTACACTGCCAAGGTAAGTGAACTTATTCACAGCATTCAGAACTTCTCCATTTGTTGTAACCAATGGTTCCATGTATGGATGGTGTGGTGGTGGCTGATGGAGCACCTGTGTTTTTTTTGGTGTTAATTATTAGGCCAAAATGACCACAGGCAGCAGAGAACTGATCCATACTTTGTTGCATCTCAGCTTCAGAGGCTGCATTGAGTGCACAATTATCTGCAAACAGAAAATCATGCACCAACACTCCCTTCACTTTGGTCCTGGCTTGTTACCTTTTCAAATTGAAGAACTTTCCATCAGTACAGTAGTTGACCTTCATGCTGTGTTCATCCTCATTGAGAGCATTTATCAACATGGCTGAAAACATCATGCTAAAAAGCATGGGAGCAAGCACACAGCCCTGTTTTACTCCACTGGTGACTGGGAAGACATGAGAGCTTTGTCCAGTATCCAGAACCCAGGCAAACATGCCATCATGAAATTGACATCCAATATTGATAAACTTCTCCAGGTAACCAAATTTTGACATAATTTTCCATAAGCCCTCATGACTAACAATGTCAAAGGCCTTGGTCAGATCCACAAACGTTGTGTACAGACTTCTGTTCTGCTCTTGGCATTTCTTCTGGAGTTGTCAGGCAGCAAACACCATATCCCTTGTTCCTCAGCCCTTTCTGAATCCACACTGGCTCTCAGGTATATGACCATCTTCCAGATGAAGGATCAGCCTTTTAAGGAGGACTCTATCAAGAATTTTACCAGCAATGACTGAGAGAGATTCCCCTGTAATTGTCACAGGACAATCTATTTGCTTTACCCTTATAGAGATGGACAATGGAGACATCCTTGAACTCCTGAGGGATAACTTTCTCTTGCCATATAACCTGGAAAATTTCAGTTAGCTTTTGTATGAGCAATGGTTCCCCTACCTTGTAAATCTCAGCTGGAATAGAATCAGCAGCAGGTGCTTTGCCACATGAAAGGAGCCTAATGGCCCTCAAAACTTCTTCTTCAGCTGGAGATTCAGCTAAGGAGGGGTTGACTTCAAATGGTCAGTGGCCTCAGCATTGATTGATGATGATCTGTTGAGAACACTGTGGAAGCATTCAGCCCATCTCTCTAGGATCATGTCCTTATCACTCTCTCCTCCTGAGTCATCATAGTCCACTGGTGGGACAGAGTCAAGATGACTGGTGATGGCTCAGGGTGCAGTGGATGACCTTGGTGTCTTTGGTGTCTAAAGAAGCTCTAAGAGCTCCACATTGCCTGCTTCATCTGCCTTCATGGCTATTGGAACAAATTGTTCTCATCCACTCATTCCACCAGATGAAGTCTTCACATGCTTGGGGTAGACACCCCCCTACTCACCAGTGGGTTTGAGAACCCATTTGAATTGGCCTGTCTACTGAAATAGTTTACTGGGGTGAGGCCACTGTGCATGCTGCAGCTTCTTGAAGCCACAGGTGAGAGTTAGGCAGAACAAGTGGACACTAAAGGTGGAAAGAGCCCCAAAAAGGGTTCCACAGCCATCACACCAAAGGTACTGGTCCTCCCTGAACACACCCTACACCCCTCTTTATGCAACACTGAGAGATTGAATCTGTTTACATTTTGAAGAAAGAAATCACACCTTTCCCTTTTCGTCCTCTGCCGACTTTTGCTAGGGTGAAAGGAAACAGAGACATAGCTAGATAAATACTTTTGAAGTCCATCTTAGTGACGATCAGGATTAGGAATTAGATTAAGAATTGCTTCCCTCAAGAAGAGACAATTACCAGTTGGGGTGCCCTCAGTTTGAGAATCAGCCACAGACTGGGCATTGACCATTCAAGAGACTTTTCTGTGAGTGGGAAAACCCCTGGAAGACCCAGGCTGAATAACATTGATATTGCATTGTAACTGTGTGATTAGAGAATTGCACGCAATTATATACTGAAACGAGCAAAAATAGTGAGAGAGATGGAGTTTTCCTGTGTTTGAGAAGAGCTAAGCCTTACTGAACAAATCAACACTAAACCCTCAGCCTAAGGAGAAAAGCATCGCTACCCACAAAAGGAGATAGAGTTAAGAGGGAAGGAGTGATCAGCTCTCTGAGAGTTAGCAAACTTAGAGCACCTTCTGGTGTTGAGTGTGCATAGTATCTGTGGATAAGTATTTCCTTCAAAGCACTTGATTCTTAATACATAAATCCCTGAATAAGCTTAGACATTCATCAGCAGGACCTCCTGCTGGCCAAGTAAGATATTTCACCAAATTTTTAGGGTTTTCCTTTTTGATGAATTAGTGTAGTATGGTGGAAAGAACATTGGATTAGGAATCAGGAAACCTGGGATCAAGTTCTGGCTCCATGTGGTAGAATTGTTATCTCCTACGGTCCCTTGTCATGCAGACTAAGCTAATCTCCCCCCCTAAAAGGCAAGGAAGCTAGTCTGGAGACTTGATTAGCCTAAGATGCTGAGGCTCAAGCCATTGACAAGGCTTCCTGGTTGGTTTCATCCTGGTCGACATGAAGATGGACTTCAAAAGTATTTGTCTAGTTATGTCTGTTCTCTTTCACCCTAGCAGAAGCAGGTGGAGGACAAGGACAAGGGAGAGGATGATTCCTTTCTCCAAAATGTAAATGGACTCAGTCTCTCAGTTTTGGGCAAACAGCCTAAGGAAATGGACACACAGGTCCACTTAGCCATCCACCATTGCCCCAGTCTCCCTCCTCATATTGCATCTAAAACCTCTTCTAAAATGCCCATTGCTATGTGGATCACTATACTTGACTCCTTCCTTCTTTCCTTGTCTTCTCACACCTTCCTTCCTTCCACATACTCTGAGATCCAGCGGCACCGACCTTCTCATTGTTTCTTGTACGTGACCCTTCATCTCCATTTCGTCCCTTTGCTTGGAATTTTCTTTCTTCTCATCTCCATTTCCTGACTTCTCTGCCTTCTTCCAATCCCACTCCAAATTCCCCGTTCTGTAGGAAGACTTTACTGATTCCCTTAATGCTTATGCCTTCTTTTTGTTAGTTATCTCCAATTTATCCCATCTATATCTTGTTTATACAGTTTTTTATGTGTCTCCTCCATTAGAAGGTGAGCTCCTTGAGGGCAGAGACTGACTTCACTCCTTCTTTGTGTCCTAAATGCTTAGCCCAGTGCCTGTTGCATTTTTATTTTTGTTGTTGAGCTATGACCCCATTTGGGGTTTTCTTGGCAAAGATACTAGAGTAGTTTGCCATTTCTTTCCTCAGTTCTTTTTACAGATGAGGAAAACGAGAAAAGTATCTTGCCTGGGGTCTACAGATAGTGAATGTCTGAGGATGGATTTGAACTCAGATCCTACTAAGTCCAGGCCTGGCGCTCTGTCCACTATGCTGCCTAGCTGCCTCACTTGTTACATAGTAGGCACTTAAGTCCTTTCCAACTTGATTTGCTGATGAGGCACCTTCATACATACAGACAAAGGAGGGGACTGGGAGTGGAGTGCTACACCTATCTCAAACCTTACTGTATCCTTTCCATCCTATGACTTAGAAAAGCCGCTTTTGTTAACTGCTAAATGATCTACAAGTGTTTCATTTTGTTCTAATTTACACCCTAGTCAAGACATCAGCCCTTTATGTCAATGGTGCTCTTTGGAAATGAAGGACAAGCAACAATCCAAAATTTGAATAACCAGATCTGCTCAAGGCAGGCCTGGTTTCTGGCAGTTAAGTGACCTTGGACATGTGACTTCATGTACTAGAAAATTCGGTAAAATGTAACCTATAAACTTTAAATTTAAAATTTTGGACTACATCAGGGGTTTTCAAGCTGGGTTCCATGATCCCCACACTCCCCTCCCCCTTCTCCAAAGGACCTATGAATAGATTTTAGGGAGAGGCTGTGAACTTGGCCGAGAAAAAAAAATTTAATATAATTATTTTTCTCTTCAAGACTATGTATTTTATTTTATGCCTTTAAAAACATTATTCTGAGAAAGGACCTGCCTATAGACTTCCAGACTGCCAAAGGGGATCACAACACACAAAAAAGTCATGAACATTTGAACTGTTACTTCCCTACATTTATAATTAGAGTCTATGAATTGTCAGTCTAGAATGGACGGTAGAAGCCATTAGGGTATTTATCTAAATCAACCCCAAAGACTGTTGTTCAATCTTTTTCAGTTGTGTTTGACTCTTGGGGACTCCATGTGGGTTTTCTTGGCAGAGATATTGGAGTGGTTTGCCATTTCCTTCTCCAGCTCATTTTGCAGATGAGGAAACTGAGGCAAACAAGGTTAAGTGACTTGCCCAGGGTCACACAGCTAGTAAGTGTCTGAGGCCAGATTTGAACTGAGGTCTTTCTGACTCTAGGCCTGGCACACTATCCACTGTGCCACTTAGCTGCCCTACCCCAAAAGATTAAATCACCGTATTCCTAAAACTCTCTAGAAAGAAAATTCTAAATCCTTTTCTCATAACGTTATAGGAAGAAAAAAAACGAATGAGATAAATGCTAGATTAGATTAGGATTTAGAGTAGAGGAGCCTTAGAGAACATTCACTCCAATCTTTCAATTTCACTAATATGAAACTGATACCCAGACAGGAGAAGTGACATGCCCCAAATTAGTAGACTCAAGACTCAAAACTGGTCATTTACTTTTAACCCAGATGTAATGTTTTGCCCTTGCCCTACATTGCCTCTTTGTAATTCTTGACCTTAAACACCCCAAGTACTCTGGATTTGACAGCCAAAGGAAGACATTCCTGTGACTCAAATGGTGCTGTGGTTATAGGCTCTCAGTTTCCCTGGAGAACAATTTCTTCAGCAGGGCAGGTAACAAAAAGCACCATTGCTAATATATGTCAGACTGAATCTCCAACATTTGGGTGCCCTGTATAGTTCATCTCTGGCTTTGGACCCACAGCATCAATCAAGGCCGTGCTTCTTTTTTACAAGTCATAAAATAATAAACATTCTTATTTTAGATACCTTTGGGAAATTGGAGGACACTGAAGGTAGGATCATTCATTTAGAGCTGGAAGGGACCTTATAGTCCATCAAATCCAAACAATTCACTTTATTGATGAGGAAATTATCGGCCTAAATTAGACTTACTCTTCTTCAGATAATTTTTCACTGATGGTGGAAGTATCTCTAATGGACAGGATAGAAGGCATAGGGTATAGAAAGTCAGGAAGATCTAGGTTTAAATATTGTATTGGACACTCAAATGTATCAGAATCTGACCTGGTCACTGAACAGTAAAACAAAGGGGGTGGACTCAATGGTCAGTAAGATTCCTTCTATTCTAAAATGATGACCCTCTATTCTATCATCTCCAGTTTCCCAGAGGTATCAAAAATGCCAAGATTTTAATGACTTGTAAAAAATCAGTAAATGTTTTTTAAACATTGTCTGTGCCCACCTCTTCTCTAAATAAGAAACATCTCAGTTTCATTTTCACCTGAAAGGACGAATTATTGAGCTATATGTCAGTTTTTGAACATTTTGTCACCTCCCAACCACAAGCGCAAACAGATTCTAACTTTTGGGGAGCCAATGCTTAGTAACTTGGGTAGTATAGTTTTCTTAGGAAATCTAGAACTTACCTCATTCCTCATTTCTTTTCTCTTACAGAAAAAAAAAGCAAATCTTGTTTTCTTTGACCTGTGAAGAGGTCCAGCTTACATATATATATATATATACACACACACACACACACACACACACACATACACATATATAGTGTATACACATGCATATGTGTATACATGGATAGATAGGTATGTAGATATATCGACAGAGAGATAGAGATAGAGAGACAGAGACAAAGAGAGACAGAGAGAGACAATGTGTGTGTGTGAGAGAGAGAGGGAAAGAGAGAGGAGACAGAGAGACAGAAAAAAGACAGAGAGAAAGAGAGAGGAAGGAAAGACAGGGGGAGAAGAGAGAGACAGAGACAGAGAGACAGAGAGAGACAGAGAAAGGAGAGAGAGAAAGAAAGAGACAGAGAAACAGGAGTCAGATAGATGGAGAGAGAGAGACAGAAACAGAGAGAGAAAGAGAGAGAGAGAGAGAGAGAGAGAGAGAGAGAGAGAGAGAGAGAGAGAGAGAGAGAGAGAGAGAGAGAGGAAGAGAGTTTTATCCAATAAGAAGAGCAAGGAGAAGAATAAACCAGAACTCACTTCTCTTAATTTCCAGTCCTGTGGATTATAAACAATTTCTCCAAAGCATGGTAGGACACCAGATGAAAAAGTCATTTTCACAGTTACAGATAGGACAGTAGTGAAAGATTATCAAATGGCAAAGAATATGTACTTTAGATATTTTATAACCTTTGATTTTTTCTTGGAATTTTGTATCTGACAATGTTACCCTGACACAAGCATACAAAATAAAAACACCGAGTCAGCCCTCAATGGGCTCATTCAGGGTAGGCTTAATTGCCACCTAGTTTATATACTTGCAGTGTGATACAATGGATTTATACTTTTGGTGCTCTGGACCTGAGTGCAGACCCAACAATTCTGCTGCTCACTATCTGGGTGAAGCTGGGCAGCTCATCCTCATTTATAAAATGAAGAGCTTGGACAAGATGACATCTAAGGTTCTTTCCAGGCCTAGCTAGGTCTATGATCCCCTACCACTCCTAGTGGGCAGCTAGGTGACCACTATGGTTGATAGAGTGCTAGGCCTGGAGTCAGGAAGACTCATCTTCCGGAGTTTGAACCTGGCTTCAAACACTTACAGCTGTGTGACCCCAGGCAAGTCACTTCACCCTGTTTGCCTCAGTTTCCTCATCTGTAAAATGAGCTGGAGAAGCAAATGGCAAACCATTCCAGTATCTTTGCCAAGAAAACCCCAAGTGGGGTTTTAGAAGAATTGGACATGACTAAAACGACTGAACAACAACCTATCTCTAGAATTTGACTTCTATAGGTTTTCTATTTCCTGCTATATATTATGAGCATTTCCATTTTTTCCCCTCTAAGTGCTTATACTTTGAAAGAAAGGATGAAGGATAATGAAAAGAAGTGAGAGAGAGTTCAACAAGTTTATCTGTCCTGAGAGCCTTTTCCTGGTGACTGATCTCTACTGTTGCTTAATGGTTGTTTATATCTGCTCAAAAGGTGACATGAGAAAGTCATTTCTATTTTCACAGTAGGAATATTTTGGCTTTCACACCAGCCCCAGAGAATAAAGGCTTTAATATTCTCAGTGATAATCTTTTAATTGTTCCTTCATCGTTGTATTTTTCAGTCCCATCTGACTCTTTATGACTACATTTGGGATTTTCATGGCAGAGATACTGGAGAGATTTGCCATTCCTTCTCCTTTTACAGATGTGGAAGCTGAGGCACAAAGACCGAAGTGACTTGCCCAGGGTCACACAACTAGTAATCATCTGAGGCTGGACTTGAACTCGAATCTTCCTGATTCCAGGCCTGGCACTATATCCACAGAGCTACCTAGTTGCTTCTTAGTTGCTCATAGGACCACAGATTTAAAGTTGGAAAGGGCCTTAGGGGCCCTCTAATTCATCCCCCTTATTTTACAGAAGAGGAAGTTGAGGCGCAGAGGTTAAGTGGTTTACATAAGGTCACAGTATAGTAAGCAGCAAAGCCACATCAACCCCTTTCCTAGGATTTAAATATCTCCTTCTCTTTTTTCCTGCACAATGCTTCTTATCTAAGATGTTATTATGATGTTAGTAACTTATTCTATGTTATTATGTTAACATCGTTACTTGTATGCAACTTCTAATATTGACTAGCAAATTTGATCATCCCCCCAAAGTATTTTTTAAGATTATAGACTAGTCTGAAAAAGAAATTGTCACCTATTTGATACAGAGATTTATAATGTACAGGGATTTATAATGCATAATTAATAATGATATCATTATCAAATGGTCAAAGAGTTGTCTTCCATGAAATTTTCTAACCTCTAAAATCTCAAAAGAGAGAAATTATATGGTAGATATTGAATAATCGCAGCTGAACCCACCAGATAAGAAGAAAGAACACGCATGGAACAATGAAAAGAGGATCTGGTGGATTTAGACTGTAATACTCCTTCCAAGTCTGGGTGACTTTTGGCAAGAGACTTAATCTCTCTGGGCCTCGGTTTCCATCTATAAAATAGGAGATTAAAATTGAAATATTGCTGTTACTGTTCAGCCTTCATTCTTGAAGAGGACCAGTAACATCAGGAGGGAGATGCCTTGACTTACAATGAATTGGATTTAAGTGAGGCAGGGCTGCACAAAGTCACCAGCCTCAGTGTCTCCTTCAGTCATTGGCGACCAGTGGCAAGACACGTCAAGACAAGTGATGATGGTCCCTGGAATGGAATGAAGGAAAGGGCCAAACACTGAATGAAGAGAGCTAGAAGGATTTAGTGGAGTGATTGATATTGAGCGCCGCAGGTGAGAAGAGGAACAAGCTAGTGTCAGAGGTTACTAAGGTCAGAGGTTTTTTGTCACTGACCCCTATTATCCCTCCACTGAAAGGAGGCTGAAGTAAATCAGTCTTAGGGAATCTGAGTAACTGTGGAAAGGGGGAGATTCCCAAAGGTCTGCGATGGGGAATATAAAACTGAAGAATCAAAAGATTAAGTGAGAAAACCTGAATAAAAACAGATCACAAGCCGATCATCCGATAGAGATGATCATCAATACAGAAAGAAGAACAAATAAAAATTCAAATATATATTTATATTGTGTGTATATATACATACATATATGTACATGTATATGGTATATCTATGTATAAACATATATGCATGTATTTCTCTCTATAGACACCTATACATGTCCATACATAGTTTGTACAGTGTGTGTGTGTGTGTGTGTGTGTGTGTGTGTGTGTGTGTGTATACTGGATATTTCCGAATGAAGGTGAATACAGACATACACACATAGATACACACATATATGTATGGGAGGGAGGGAGGGAGAAGAAGAGGGAGAAGGAGGGAGAGGGAATGAGGGGTGAAAGCGAGAGGGAGAGAGGGGGAAAAAGGAGAGAGGGAGAGAAAGGGAAAGAGAGAAAGGGAAAGAGAAAGAGGGAGAGAAAGAGAAAGGAAAAGGAAAGAGGGAGGAAGCGGGGAGGGAGAGAGTACTTTCATTAAGTTCTCTGTGCAAGCACTAGGGACAGAAGCAAGTAAAACAGTCGCTGTCTTCAGGGACCTTGCATTCTAAAGGGGAAAGGCAATATGTAAAGGGAATCTGGAAAGGGGTCGGTGTATTGTGACGAGGCTTGGGGTAGAAGCCTGGATCTGGAAAGCTAAGAGCAAAGCTCACTTAACAGGATCCAGAGTGGTTTTAGGAGTATTCAAGTTCAAGATTCCTGTGGGAAACAAGTGTAGATGACGGCGGCTGGTGTGGAAGGGACATAGTTTAGAGATGGGAGCTGGGAAGTGAAAACACAAAGTGCTTTGAAGAAATAATATGATATGGAGGAAAGTAAACCAAAATTCCTCAATGAAAGAAAGAATGTTATAGATTTGACAGAGATCAGGGAATGATAAGCAAGACACTTAGAAATGGTTCAAAAGAAAAACAAAACCCTTTAAAATAGGATTGAATTTAGGATAGATATTAGAATTTTCAGTGCAGAATTACAAAAAAAAATGAACAGCAGGATAGGAAAAAAATATTTGATTGAGACTCTTTCCAAGCAGAAGTTCCGTTGCAGGAAACGATAGATTGGGGGTGGTGGGGTGGGGGAGTTTGCAAGGTCTACATTTTTTGTTACCCATACCATGTCAGCTAGGCCAGACCAAACTCAGGATGCGTGTGGTGATTCAAGTTAGAGTGGAATGAAATGAGACACTTATAAACCATGTAGTAAGGATAAGAGTGGGCTAGGGGAGGCACACATCAATCTAGACTTGGGTTCTAGTCCTGTTTCTCTGCGTGACGTTAGGTAAGTCACTTGGGGCCTCAGTTTCCTGATTTGAGAAAAATGAGGGGTTTCCATTAGATGATATTGCAGTTTTGAAATTCTTTAAATTATGAAATATATGCTAGTTTTGAAATTCTTAGGAATTTGCCTAGGTATGTATTTAACTGTTGCTAAATTTAACAACTGAAGATAAGTTTTAAAAGAGCCTCTTACATGCAGAGGAATAGGTTAAGTGATGGGGGAGATGCAAAGAGATTTGACTCATCTTCAAAGAATTAACACTTGTGGGTGGCAGCTGCCCTCTGGGGGCCCAGTCTTAGCATTAGAAATGAAATTAGGGTTAGAGAGAAAACAACTTAGGGGAGTATCCCAGAGGGATGGGTCCAGAAATGTAGAGTGTCTTGTCCAGTAGGTTGGAGGAAGGGCAGCAGTATTCTCTATCTCAGTTCTTATTCCAGAGGTGGTACTGCATATGTATTTTAAGTAGATGTGATGGCTCATTCCTGTCTTAGTCTTCTACCAAATGGGGGGAAAGGTGATAGCTTTATGACAGTATAACTACTTCTTCCTCTGACAGCTCCAATATAGAGTAACAACCATTAAGAAATGAATTTGAAGGAGAAAATGCCTATTACCCACACTTATTCTGTGATAGAACATCATTAAATATTCCAATCGATCTGTGATCTCATTAAATCATGATACAACCTATTCTTCTGTCTTTCCCCCTTAAGCGTAAGTATAGTTTTTGAATTCTAATGACGCAGACTTTCTTCAGTTTTCTGGTTACCACTAATCAATGCCATGGTTGTCTGTAAATGTTTAAATCTAAAGTGTTCAGGTTCGCCCAAAGTCTGATTGCAAGGTCTTACTGTCACACGGGAGTGAATATGGGTTCTAGATTCTAGATAATGATAATGGATAGTAAATTCTGGCAGGCTCCACCATGTTGGCAATTCTTCAAGGAGAGTATGGGCAAAGGGTTGAATCATCTGAAGTTTGACCTTACTGACCTAACACCGTTAGGAAGTTACCCACTGAGTAATGATGAATTTCTCGTCCATGGTAATCTATGAAACAATGAAAAAACTCTAAATGGACCCCAGTCCTCTGCAATGATTTGTTTTCACAATGATGGTGGTGAAAAAGTAGAAAAGAAGTAGATTGAACTAAGAATCACCCAGTGTTTAGTAGACCATCTATGTTTATTTACTTAATTTATTAATTCAATAATGTTTACTAATTCAGTTTTTAGTGCTGTAAATTTGTGATCTTTAATCAATGACCAGTGAAATGACACAGTCTTAGAAGAAATGAACTATATAAAAAAGTGACAATTTCAAACTAAACCCAGAAGTTAAAAGCCCTTGCATTATGACTCCTCACTTGACCATTCCACTGAAATAGCACTTCCCCCAAGTTATTTGTGATTTCTTGATTGCCAAATTCGGTGGTCTCTTCTCTATTTTCCTCCTTTTTGGTCAGTCCATCAACTAGTTAGAGGGTGAAGTAAAGAATAAAGATCAAAACTAATATGAATTGAAATATACTTATTCTGAAACTAATCAATTAACTGTGAATGTCAAAAACTGGAAATGAATATATGCCTATGTACATATACATACACACACATGCACACACATATGTCAAGGTTAACCAAAGGCATAGTAATTTTCTATAGGTTGCCTTGAAGAATATAAACAATTTTGACTTTTCAGTGGAAAAATAGGGAACAATTCAGATAGATTTAGGTTATTTTTTAACTATGAGAAATAAGCCCAAATGATTGAATATTTATTGTGATTTAAAAAAAATTAATACTAACTGAACTAAATGACTTCATGAGGTCCTTTTTTTTTTAAAAGAAACTTACATAATATGAGAGTTGGAAGAGATCTCATGAAGCCATTTGGTTCAAGTCTTACCTTATAAAACATGTCTTCTATAACATACACTACAAACAGTCATCCAGGCTTACCGTGAAGTCTTTTCTTTCAGTCTAACATTCTTTTGAGTAGACAACACTCAACTGATGGTATGCCAGAAATGTAATTCAGTTTTAGTCAATAAACACTTATATTAAATATCTTCAAAGTCCAAAGATAGTGCTAATTGAGGTAAGCTATCCCCAGTTTGGGGAAAGATATTTTTTAACTTTAAAAGGTCAACTTAGAATGATGATATTTATGCCTGTCTCACAGTACATTTAGGTTTTAGACTGGGAAGAACGACCAACAAGTAGATTATCATGACTTTAGGGATAAATTATCCCATCCTTCTGATAATGACCCAGCATTTATTTGGCACCAACCATGTTCTAGGTACTCTGAATTCAAAGCAACACACAAGTTCCCTGTTTTCAAAGACTTCATGATCGTTTCTTCTGACTTCCATTCTTGTAAGTTTCTACAGAAATTAATAAGCACACAAACTCACTTGAAATGCCCTAAGCAGCTGTAAAATTCTATCGGTATTTGGTGCAATTTGTAAAGCCCCAAATTCTAAAAATAGTTGTCTCTATTTCCTTTCCTGTAGGTAACAATTTCTTTGTGAGATTTCAATATGATGAGCGTTGGTGGAAGAGTTGATAACTCATCACTCTTGCTCATGCAACCAAACCCAAATACCTTTCCAAGTACATATCAACTTTAATGCAAATCATCTTTCTTTAGTAGTTGGCCGTGGAATAGTGAACAAGTGATCTCAGCTCAAATGTCATCCCCCAATCCCCGCTGCAGTTGGAATTTCCCTGTCGGACCTCAAAAAGAAAAGAAAAAAAGTTTTGCAGTGAAAAACATCTGCTATTTAGAAGAGTTGCCTTGATGGATCAATAAGCAAATATTTACAATTTATTTTTTCTCTTGATTCCTAATTTTTTTTTCATGTCAGACCTCTAAATACCTTCCCTCTCATCCCTTTCCATTACCCAAGTCCGTGATTCTTCCCATAGTCTTGGTCAATAGCCTCTACAAGGGAGAAGTCACACAGACTATGATGGTCACTTCAACCTGAGCTTGTTGGGTATATTACAGATTCCATAACAATATCCTTGGTTATTCTGCCCAATAGTGGCAGGAGGGCACAGCTATTAGGATCCTCTCACTTCTAGACCTCTGCTCTCAGACAGCACAGCTGGGAAGAAGCAGGGTCCCATGAAGTCTGCCCCTATCCAGAAGCCAAGGTTCTTAGCTGGAGCTGATGGTCTTGGCCTCCTGAGGTGGGTACTAGGAGGCTTGGAAGGTCACTTGAAAAATGACCATCATGCTCAAAGCTCAAATACCATTCCTTTTTGGGGAGGCCTGACCCCCTAGAGAGATGGGCTCTGAAGTACTCTTCAGGGTCCTATATAGCCTTACCTTTTCCAAGCCTAGGGCTTTGGGTTCTGTCCCACAACAAGTGTCTTGGGAGCACTGCCTGTTGCAGGGCTACTGCCTCTGCCTTGGTAAGACATTGAATGGTGATCAGCCACTGTCCACACAGTCTGAGAAGTGGACTCACAAACCACAGGGCTACCAAGTGAGTACATGCCCTGGAGTCCAGGCATTACATTCTTGTAGACAGTTTTATAAGTGGTGTTAATTTCTAAGTAGTAATTTTCTATGGATTGCTTTGAAAAGTATGGACGATTTTGACTTTTCAGGGGAAAATAGGGAATAATTCAGGCAGAATTTGGGCACATTTTTTTAACTATGGGAAATAAGACCACATGATTGAATATTTTTATTGTAATTAAAAAAAATTAACACTAATTGAAGAAATTTCTTTTAACATTTATCTTTTCACACTTACAGAATATCAGACCCCAAACACCTATTATTCCTCATTCATTTAGAAGAACTTTAAGTAAATCTTTGATTATGATAAAGCCTACAATTTCCATGATCAATGGTCACTGTTCCTTTAGGACTGCTTAGATAAACTGAATTGTGTCAACTGGATACTAAAGTGTGATTCTATGTTACACTCACACAGATTGTTCTTCCCCCACCTTTACATGCCTTTGGAGGAGGTAGTGGTAACATCAGTTAAGTGGACAGTGTTTAGAAGTGGGTAAGGTGAGGGAGGATTGCTTTTCTCAGAAGACTATCATCTTGAGAGGACACATATCTTTAGGATGTCACATTCACTACAGGAAAGAACATAAGACCACAAAAAATGTCAAACTCATTAATGGTTTAAGCCTTTGTTATCTGGACAAATTAAGTCTCATAGACAATTTCACTAGTTTTTGGAGAAAGACTGGCCTATGTAGTAGAAACCTTAGTGGATGCTTCTCCTCTCACACCAAAGCATAGCCTTCCAGGGTGTGTGGTGCTGTCACTAGGGTATGGCCCCTGGGACTTTGTCTCCAGACACTAAAATTTGAATGCATAGCACATGCTGTCTTTCAATAATGTAGTTAGCCCTTCAAGATTTTGGGGGTGGTGTGTGTATGTGTGTATGTATGTGTGTGTGTGTGTGTGTGTTTGTGTGTGTGTGTGTATGTGTGTTTGGTGTGTGACCCACCATCTGATAAATCTGCATAAAATTTTTTACCTTCCCTTGGTTTCCAAAGTAGAAGTCTGAGAGTTGTGTTTTTATGGGGTGTTTACAAAGTACCTTATTGTAAAATTTGGGTTGATATAATACAACACCATTTGGATTGATATAATACAACACCATAATAATACATATATTTTATGTATTTCTGAGTTTCTCAACTTTTTCTGTGTCCTCTGCTGACCGTCATGTATTTGTCTGTGGTTTCTGCAAAACTCGCCCCCCCAATTCCAATTTAATTTCTTATACCAACGACTCATATGTCAAAATCGCAATGGGGAAAGTCATGATGTGGAAGGGATAACTAATGGTAGTGGCAGCGATCTTAGTGCCTAGTTAAGAGGGTTTTTTTTTGAGGGAAGAATTAGTTAAAATAAGAATCTACTAGATGACATGCTGGTAATGGCATCCCAGATGAGTATCACTGCTGTCACTCATGGTGACCTCCCAAGCGACATTCAAGGTCACATTTTGTGCTCCTTGCCCTAGGAATATTTCATGCTTCTTTCCTAGGTGCAAAAACATGCTAATTATGTGATGAGTTGAGTGGCAAAGAGAAGGTTTGAAAGATCTCTACTCTGAATATTGCTGCGTTCCTTTTGAATGATTCTTTACCTCCGACATCTATAGAGGTTAGCTAATTCCAGATAGCATTTACATTGTCCTTGTTGCTAATGTTTCTTCCATTTTTACTTAACTACTGTAAGAATCTGTGATTTAATGGGCACTGGTGCTCCCTAGGTAGTGAGAAGTAGCCTGGCATAGGCTGGCCTATAAGTCCTCAAATTTTAGTGCCTGGGGACAAAGTCCCAGGGGCCACACCCTAATGATAATTTAAACTAAGGTTTAAGTCTCACCCTTATGTAATTCTGGGGCAATCACTTAACTTCTCAGTGCTCTAAGAAACTTTCTGAAATGTCCTAGGTGCTGACCTGCACTGGGAAAAGTTGTGTCCTCACCTGGTGGTTCCCCATGCCAGTTTCAGGCAGCTAGGTAGTGTATTAAATAAGAGTGCTAAATTCAGGAAGACCCGAATTCAAATCCATCCTCAGACACTCTGGACAAGTCACTTAACTTCTGTTTTTCTCAGCTTCCTCAACTATAAAATTAAGATAATAATAGAATAGTAGCACCTACTTCCCAGGATCAAAGGAGATAATATTTACAAAGTGCTTAGCAGAGTGCCTGACGCATAGTAGGTTGGCTGTTGAGTCCTTCAGGCCCAGCACTCTATCCACTGTACCTCCCATGTGCTATGAAAATCTGCTTATTTCTTTCCTCTTCTTTCCCTATAACCCCTCTAAGAATGAAATCATAGTTCCTGTCCCTCTTCTGGTTCTTGGCACAATTTAATTCAGAACATTTTCACTGATTGTCCTTCATACCTGGAACTCTCACTCTCTCTCTCTGTGTCATTTTCTTGCTCTCTGTCTCTCCTCTTTCTTCTCTCTCTCTTCATCATTGCTTCCTGTCTTCCTCAGTTTCTTCAAGTCCCCGAAAACCCTTGTTCTTCAAACTAACTTTCTTGTTATTCCTCACTGGTGGTAGCAAAGGGGTAACAAGTATAGTCATTTTCCTCACATTCTTCAGAACAGAAGACTGTTCCATCACTTTTTCTTCCCCATGCACTCCCTTTTCATCTCCACTTGGTGGAATCTCTACTTTTCTCTCTCATTGCTAGTGCCTCATGGCTCCATGAGAAATTACTTTTTATGCACTTTGCATATGCTTCTGTGTATGCTTATATATGCATATTGGTGTTTCCCCTAATAGAATGCATATACATAAGCATTTGCATGTGCATAGATTTCTTGAGGGCAGGGGCTGTTTAATTTTCATCTATCCTTCTCTCTAACATGTTGTCATGCCTAAATGACTTAAGAACTTGCTGGTTAGTGATTAGTTGTTTGTCTAGGTAGCTGATCTTAGACCCAACCACATAGGTCCTTATAGTCAAAGCTATGGTTTTTCCAGTAGCAACATATAGAATGCATAGCCATGAAAGTTGGACTCTAAGGAAAGCTGAGTGTTGCAGAACAGAATCTTTCAAACTGTGTGCTGGAAAAGACTTTTGAGAGTCCTTTGGACAGCGAGAATATCATATCAGTCAAGAAATGGATTCAGACCTTTCACTGGAAACAATATTAAAGCTGAAACTATTTTGTCCATGTCATGAGAAGACATGATTCATTGGAGAAGACCTGGATGTTGGGAAAGATTGAAGGTAAAAGGAGAAGGGGATGGTAGAGGATGAGATGGGTAGAAGGTGTCACAGAAGCAATGAACATGAGTTTGGACAGACTTTGGAAGAGAGTGAAGGATAGAAGGACCTGGTGTGCTATGGTCCCTAGGGTCATGAAGAGTTGGACATGGCTCACCAACAAACAACAATCACAAGGTATTAATGAACCATTGAATTTATTGTAAAGATTTGGTCATTTTTGGTGATCCCTTTCTGAAGTGTCAACCCCTCTGACTTAGCAAACAAATTCTACCCTTTCTATTTTTCCTATTACTATAGCAGACCCACCATCCTTTCTATCACCCATGCTCACAGTCTAGGTTTCATCCTCACTTTGTCTCACCCTCTGTATCCAATTTCTTGTCAAGTCCTGTTGATTTTACCTTCACAATGTCTCTACATGTTCCTTCCTTTCCTCTGGCATCCACTTCTCCCTGACTCTAGGACCTCATCGCCTCACATTTGGTTGATTGCAATGGCCTACTGATTGGTCTCCATGCATCAAAACTTTTCCCATGTCAGTCCATCTTCCACTCACCTGTCAATTAATTTTCCTAAAGGGCAGATCTGAGCATGTTGCTGCCCTGTCTCCAAACTCCACTCTACAAATTCCAGTGGCTCCCTATATTCTGCTGAATCAAATATAATATCCTTTGTCTGCTACTCAAAGTCTTTCATTACTCCTGCCCTCCTAAATTGTCTTACACTTACTCCCACATAATGCTCTGTGATCTAGTGACGCCAGCCTCTTTGCTTTTCTCACACATAACATTCCTCCTACTTCTGGGCATTTCCCCTAACTGTACCCTGTGTCTGGTATTCTCTCTCACCTCATCTCTGTTTCCTCCACTCCTTGACTTCTTTCACATCACAGCGAAAATCTCACCTTGTACAAAAAGTTTTTTGTGATCCCCCTTAAGGCTAGTGCACTATTGCTCATCTCCAGTTTCTTCTGTAGAAATCTGGTTTGTACACAATTGTTTGCATATTGTATTCCCATATTAAACTATGAGCTCCTTGAAAGCAGGGCATATTTTTGGAGGGGGTTCTTTCTTTTTATGCTTTGTGCTTAGCACAATGCCTGGCACATAGTAAGTCTTTACTAAATGTTTATCGAATGACTAAAGAGGTAAGACATGAGGAGTTGGAGTGATTGAAAGCTGGGAGCTTTCTGCCATGAATGGGAGTTATTCAGCCATAAAAACATTGCATCTAGCAAGGTGCAGAGATGCTCTAGAAAAACATGGATAAAGAAAGACACTTGGTCGAGAGTTTAGATGAAAGGGGCTGACTCTAAGAATTCAGTTGAGTAACCATCCGTCCTTCATCCTCAGCAGAGACACCATGCTCAATGGGATCTGTGTGCCTTATGGAGACTCTATAAAGAGAGAAAACACTTCCAAGCCCTGCAGTACCAGTTGTTGAGAGCTGACGTGTATATATAGTATACATGTATATACTATGAGTTTGCTTTACTATCATGGTATTCTGAATTTGAACCTACTTCTATGTATATTGCTTGTTGTTGTTGGACAGTTGACCCCAAGATAATCAGAACAATATTTTGCACTTATTATATTTTTCTATGCCATTTTATTATTTATTATTATTATTTTTCTATGTTGCATTCTATTTTTATTTATTTTGTTAAAAATTTCCCAATTACATTTTAATCTGATGTCCTCCACACTCTGGTGTTTTGGCATGAGAAGTTTGATACCTCTGGACTATATGGCTTCTGAGGTCTCTCCCAATTCTAAAATTCCACAATTCTTTAAGGGATGCCTGCACAACTTGTGTCTGTGGACCACTTATGGCTGCCTGTGTCATACCAAAGGATTTTGGGTAGCCCTTGAAAAATGTAGAGGAAAGCATCTTCTACATTTTTTGCAGGCTGCCCCAAATCCTTTGATGTGCTTTGGTTGTGAAGGCCTGCTCTATGGTTTCTGTGATTCCTAAAGAATGTCCCCATTGGCCAAGTTCTGTTTGGTTGTCATTAAAATGTGTTCTCTTTCAGGGCAGGGACTGTGATTTTGCCTTTCTTTATATCCCTAGCACTTAACACAATGCTTGGTTCATCATAAACACTTATTAAATGCTTGTTGACAGACTGACTGATTGAGGGAAGGGGTTTTGTAGCTTCTCTGGATTCCCACAGGTTCAGTAGGAGCAAAGGAATAAAGAAAGGACTTGGAGGAGTGTGGTTTCCTCAATTCCTTACCACAAAAGAAGTTCCCTTAGCACTCTTGAATTTTCTTTTACCCTCTTAGGTGAAGTTGGATTATTCCTTTTCCTATCGCTAATTGTCCCCTGGAATATAATGTCCTGTCTTTGGTTTTCTTCCATCTCCAGAAGGGATTTATCTTTTGCTGGGTCACTGCCTCAGTATCCTCCAAGGATCCCCTGTCACCTCTACTTCTCTTGCATCCTTGTGTTCAAGAACTTGGTCTAACCTTATAAAAATTAATTAATTAATTAACTTTGTTTTCAACATTCACTTTTATTAGATTTTGAGTTCTAATTCCCCCTCCACTTTCTTCTCCCCTTCCCAAGACTTCATGCAATCTGATATAGGCTATATATGTACAGTCATATGAAACATATTTCCACATTAGACATCTTGTGAAAGAAGATCTATACCATTTTAGTAAATGACTTTGATAAGAATTAATTGTATCTTCCAGCTGATTATTAAAGGGAAGCACATCAGTGGGGGCTTGTGAACTATATTTTTAGGAGAACAAACCCATAAAATTACTCCCAGAACCTTTGGAAGTCAAAATTTCTTTAAGGAAAGCATTTTTTTAAAGCATTAACATGCCATAGAAGTGTGATTTAAAAAAATTAATTCATTTTTTTCAACAAATGCTTGTTCATCATTCCTTTTATACCTTAACTTGGTACTATGGTGGAAGTTAGATTTTGCCTCAGACTTCTGGTTTTGTTTACTGACAAATGCAGTTAACTTAGGTAATCTCAAGAATTTATAACAGATTCAGAAGGAACATAAATTAAGATTCCCAGGAGTAGGGTTGTTATCAATATATAATTTTTAAAATTATAAGCAACAGAATGATTTCAATTATAAGTAACTACAAATTCCTTAGAGCAAAATTTAAAAAATGGCACTAAAACTATTATTAGACTATATTTTCATTTAGTTATCTAATTTAAAGATACAGATCTTTATTTTGTATAATTTATGTCAAGATCTGCTTTCTTAAAAATTAGTCTCAGCCGTAGCTTACTCAAGTACCCACCATTGCTATTCTGATAGCTGCTCAGCGCTAACTATGTTCATTGACACTATATTTTTTTCTACTTCAGTTAATGCCCTTGATTTAGCTGAACTAAATTAGAGGCATTCTTAATCTAAATTTAAATCATTCTGAATTATGCTCCCCCTGACAGTGGCAGAAACTTCTCTTAGAATACTGTCATTCCTCCCTTTCTCCTTCCTCAACCCTTTAGTTCATCAAACATAAGATAAAATGATCTCTTGATAGGGTGTCATAATACCTGAAAAAACCATGTTTGTACTTTTTCTTCTTTTGCTTAAATGTATGATGCAATAAACAATCCACCAAATGTTTACTCATTTTGAAAACAAGCAAGGAAACATGCAAACAAAAAACATTGTTAATATGAGTGTGAATTGGGAGACTAGCCCAGAATGAATGTTAAAACTGAGTGATATAGAAACCCTGTATTTGACAAATGTAAAGACTTAGGATTTTGGGATAAGAATTCCTTATCTGGTAAAAATTGTTGGGAAGACTGGAAAGCAGTATGGTAGAAACTGGGAGTACACCAATATCCTACACTATTTACCAAGATAAGGTCAAAATGGATACATGACCTAGATATGAAGAGAAAATTATAAGAAAATTTAAAGAACATGGAACATATCAGACATGAATAGGAGACCAATTTATGAATAAATACAAGACAGAGAGCAGAGTGAAGTATACAATGAATAATTTCAATTATATTAAATTAAAAAGTTTTTGTACAAATAAAATGAATGCAGCCAAGATTAGGAAGAAAACTGAAAATTGGGAAAAAATTTTTTAAAGATAGTTTCTCAGAAAAAGGTTTCATATCTCAAATATATAAAGAACTTTTTTAAAAAATTTAATTAATTTATTTAACTTTTAGCATTCATTTTCACAAAATTTTGGGTTCCAAATTTTCTCCCCATTTGTCCACTCCCCCCACCCCAAAACACCAAGCATTCTAATTGCCCCTATTGCCAATCTGCCCTCTTTTCTATCATCCCTCCCTTCCCTTGTCCCCATCTTCTCTTTTGTCCTGTACGGCCAGATAACTTGCTAAACCCCATTACCTGTATTTCTTATTTCCTGGTAGCAAGAACAGTACTCGACAGTTGTTCCTAAAACTTTGAGTTCCAACTTCTCTTCCTCCCTCCCTCCCCATCCATTCCCTTTGGGAAGGCAAGCAATTCAATATAAGCCATATCTGTGTAGTTTTGCAAATGACTTCCATAATAGTCGTGTTGTATAAGACTAACTATATTTCCCTCCATCCCATCCCGCCCCCCATTGCTTCTATTCCTTTTGATCCTGTCCCTCCCCAAGGGTGTTGACTTCAAAGTGCTCCCTCCTCCCATTGCCCTCCCTTCCACCATCCCCCCACCCTGCTTATCCCCTTATCCCCCACTTTCCTGTATTGTAAGATAGGTTTTCATACCAAAATGAGTGTGCATTTTATTCCTTCCTTTAGTGGAATGTGATGAGAGTAAACTTCATGTTTTTCTCTCACCTCTCTTCTTTTTCACTCCACTAAAAAGTCTTTTGCTTGCCTCTTTTATGAGAGATAATTTGCCCCATTCCATTTCTCCCTTTCTCCTCCCATATATTTCTCTCTCACCACTTAATTTCATTTTTTTAAGATATGATCCCATCCTATTCAATTCACTCTGTGCTCTCTGTCTCTGTGTGTGTGTGTATGCATGTGTGTGTGTAATCTCACCCACTACCCAGATACTGAAAAGTTTCAAGAGTTACAAATATTTTCTTTCCATGTAGAAATGTAAACAGTTCAACTTTAGTAAGTCCCTTATGACTTCTCTTTGCTGTTTACCTTTTCATGCTTCTCTTCATTCTTGTGTTTGAAAGTCAAAATTTTCTTTTCAGCTCTGGTCTTTTCATCAAGAATGCTTGAAAGTCCCCAATTTCATTGAAAGAACATTTTTTTCCCCTGAAGTATTATACTCAGTTTTGCTGGGTAGGTAATTCTTGGTTTTAGTCCTAGTTCCTTTGACTTCTGGAATATCCTATTCCACACCCTTCGATCCCTTAATGTAGAAGCTGCTAGATCTTGTGTTATCCTGATTGTATTTCCACAATACTTGAATTATTTCTTTCTAGCTGCTTGCAATATTTTCTCCTTGACCTGGGAACTCTGGAATTTGGCCACAATGTTCCTAGGAGTTTCTCTTTTTGGATCTCTTTCATGCAGTGTCCTGTGGATTCCTTGAATACTTATTTTGCCCTCTGGTTCTAGAATATCAGGGCAGTTTTCCTTGATATTTTCATGAAAGATGATGTCTAGGCTCTTTTTTTGATCATGGCTTTCAGGTAGGCCCATAATTTTTAAATTGTCTCTCCTGGAACTACTTTCCAGGTCAGTTGTTTTTCCAATGAGCTATTTCACATTCTCTTGCATTTTTTCATTCTTTCAGTTTTGTTTTGTGATTTCTTGGTTTCTCATAAAGTCATTAGCCTCCATCTGTTCCATTCTAATTTTGAAAGAACTATTTTCTTCAGTGAGCTTTTGAACCTCCTTTTCCATTTGGCTAATTCTGCTTTTTAAAGCGTTCTTCTCCTCATTGGCTTTTTGAACCTCTTTTGCCAATTGAGTTAGCCCATTTTTCAAGGTGTTATTTTCTTCAGCATTTTTTTGGGTCTCCTTTAGCAAGGTGTTGACCTGCTTTTCATGCTTTTCTTGCATCTCTCTCATTTCTCTTCCCAGTTTTTCCTCCACCTCTCTTACTTGATTTTCAAAATCCTTTTTGAGCTCTTCCATGGCCTGAGCCCATGGTATATTTATTTTGGATGTGTGGGATACAGAAGCTTTGACTTCTGTGTCTTTCCCTGATGGTAAGCATTGTTCTTCCTCATCAGAAAGGAAGGGAGGAATTATCTGTTCACCAAGAAAGTAACCTTCTATGGTCTTATTTTTTTTCCCTTTTCTGGGCATTTTCCCAGCCAGTGACTTGACTTCTGAGTTTTCTTTCCACACCCACCGTGCCTCCAGATCTCCCCAGCTAGTGCTTGGGGTCTGAGATTCAAATGCTGCTTCCCAGCCTCAGGGCTGTGGGTGGGGGCGGGGCTGCTATTCAGTGTGAGATTAAATTCGGGTGCTCAGGTGGGGGCAGGGCCGCCTCCCAGGGTTTATACTGAGACCTTCAACAATGGATCTGAGCTCCTGCCTGCTTTGGGAGCCCTTGTCTGCTGCTGCCTGCGCTGCTGCCTCCAGAGGAGGCCTGAGTTATGGGGGCACCCTACTCCCCTCTCGATCTGCCAAAGAAACCCTCTCACCGACCCTTGACACCTCTGGGTGGAGGGACCTGTGGGGCCGCTGGAGATTCTGTCCCTGAAGCCTCCTCGGATCTGCTCCACTCGGTGCTGTGCAGCCATCGCAGGGCTGGACTTCCGGTGTGTGACAGACCTGTCGCGTCAGGTTTTCAGATCTCTCTGGAACAGAAATATCATCTGTTCCATTGTTCTGTGGTTTCTGCTGCTCCAGAATTTGTTGGGAGTTCTTCTTTACAGATATTTTATGGGCTGTGGGTTCAGAGCTAGCATATGTGTGTCTTTCTACTCTGCCATCTTGGCTCCTCCCCCAAGAACTTTTTAAAATCTATGAGAATATGAGTTATTATCCTGAATTAATAAATGGTCAAAGGACATGAACAGGCAGTTTTCCAATGAAGAAATCAAAACAACTTATAGTCATATGAAAAAATATTCTACAACATTATTGAGTAAAGAAATTCAAGTTAAAACAGCTTGGTATTTCATTTTACAACTATCAGATAGGTAAAACAATTTAATGGGAAAGTGACAAATATTGAGAGGATGTGGAAAAATTCACTTATTCATTATTGGTGGAATTGTGAACTGATCCAACCACTTTGGAGAGCAATCTGAAATTATGTCCAAAGAGTTATTGCATTTCTGACACCCTTTGGCCCAGCCATACCACTACTAGGTCTATTTCCAAAGATGATTTTATAAAAAGAAAAAGAATCTATATGTTTTAAAATGTTTATAACAGCTTTCTTTGTGGTGGCAAATAACTGGAAATTGTGGGATGCCCATCAAGTTGGGGAATGACTGAACAAGTTGTGGTATATGATTATGATGGAATATTATTATGCTGTAAGAAATGACAAGCAGGATACTTTCAGAAAAACCTGGAAAAGAGTTAGATGAACTGATGCAAATTGAAATAAGCAGAACCAGAAGAATGTTATATACCTAAGAGCAATATTTTTGAAGAACAGCTTTGAGCAGCGAAGTCATATAAATACCCAAAATAACTACAAAAGACATATGAAGAAAGATGCTATATGTGTCCAGAGAAAGAACTTACAAATATGTATAGAATGATTTTACACATATATACATACATGTGTATATATGTATATATACACACACACATACATAAATACATATATATCTTTGTGTCTAATGGTAGCCATCTCTAGTATAGGAGGCAGAAGGAAGAAAAAAAAGAAATTTACACGATAACTTTATTATATATTTAAAAGGAATAGTAAGTTGTATATAATAGATCTGCAGTTTTATGTGCAATCTTTTTTTTATTATACTATGTAACGGAAATGTTTGTTTTTCCCATAAATTAAAAATAAAATACATTAAATTAAAAGAAAAAACCTGGATGATGGATCCAATTTAATTCAGTAGACATTGTCTAAGCAGCCATTCACTCGTTACATAATTGCTGATTGTCTACTACCTTAATGACATTCATTATATCAGGTAGAGTAATAAGAAAAGAGTTATAAAACAAATTTTGAGAAAATGTCCTCCTAGGTTCAGATTGTAGGAAGAGCTTTGCCTATCGAAATGAAAAGTAAGGGAATAATCAATATAAGGAAGAAATTAGTCAGAAATAGGTTTAATAGGAGAGATATGCTTGGAGATGGGTGCTGAAGAAAAAGAGTGGTTCTTCACCAGGCTGGCAGTATATTTAATCAGTATAAATAGGAAAAAATCCTCTTCCTTAATAATGATGCTCTCCTTGTGTCTCATCATGAAGGGGAGGTGACCTAAGGTTTTCCAGTACTACTTTAGCAGAGTGTATGACAAGTTTAGTCCAGCCTAACTTTTGATGGCCATCTCTGTCGCTCTGGCAAGGAAGACAGATTTTTTGCTGACTTAAGTGTTGTCTTGGCTCTTTTCATCCTGTTGTAGCAATTAAATGACATTGTTAAAACTTCTTGATGAAATTATTATATTCAGTAACAGCTCTGCTATTTCTAATTTTCATTTTTAATTATTTGTTTAAATAATTCAAGGTAAATCATTTTAATTGAAATGCATAGTTTTCTCATTATTATTCTTTCTTTGTAAACTTTTACAAGTTCTGATCTTAGCTTTGATGAAAGGATAATTTGACTACACAGACAGCTGACAGAGATAACTTTCACACAATAACAAGTCTTTTTATGTCTCCTAAAATCTTTTTTTATTCTTTATGGTGTTACTTGATACTTACCATAGTCATCACCTGCCAATTCTCTTTCTCCTCCTCCTCCTCCTTCTTCTCTTCTTCTTCCTTCTCCTTCTTCTTTGATTTGTTACCAAATAGAAGATTGTAAGTTGATTTGAATTGGAGGACCTTATTAAGTTCTTAGGACAATCACAGAGTTTTTTAAAAAATAATATTAATAAATGTCAATTTGACAGTTGGTATTCTAATGTGAGCTACTTGTCCAGTGAACAATAAGTGGACATATTCCTGAAGGTAATATTTCTACAGACATTTTTGCTATAAACAAAACCAAAAGAAAGAAGCAACCTGTAACAAAATGGAAAGATGGAATGGATTTTATCATATATTCAATAGCTACAGAATTACGAAATATAAAACATGAAAACATAAATATTTCTTATCATGTAGTGTGATACCATAAATATTTTCAAGAAGAAAACAATGAAAATATAAAAATAATTCTAGCTTAAACTCCAGCATTGGTTGCTGAAGATGAAGTGGTAGAATCCTGGGGATATTGAAGTTAGAAGTCAAAATTAGATCATCCAGACCATAAAAAAATTCAATGAGGAAGGAGTGTACATGTTTTTCTATGATACACAAGTGTGATTCTTTGGAACCTTTCATTTTCC
Source organism: Notamacropus eugenii (assembly GCF_028372415.1). NCBI lineage: Eukaryota > Metazoa > Chordata > Mammalia > Diprotodontia > Macropodidae > Notamacropus > Notamacropus eugenii. Next base: position 245,327,799 of record NC_092874.1, on the reverse strand, counting down.
TTTTGTGTGTGTTCTGCAAAAGTTCATCTGAATGTTACTTTTTACATATTTACTCATACTGAGATTGAGTTTACACTTTGAAGTCAGTAGGTGAGATTGCTATAACGTTGTCAGGGAGATTTACAAGAAAAGTAAGTGTCTTCCAGTTTATATAATCTTCAGCATGATGGGGGATTATAACTTAATTTGCTGATAAATGACTTATTGAAAGTATTCTACATCTGGTACAAAATTCTGTTTTGTTTTAAAGGGTTAGAAGGTTGAAATTGTGAGGAGAAAGTGAATAATTTGACACTTTCCTCAGTATTCCAAGGATTTCTGCCACTCATCCTTAGCAACCACTAGCTGAAGTATGTTGATGTTCTAAATACTGTGATTTTATGAAGACTTTGATAAGATCTCTCAGTACAGAAGAAACAAGGAAGTTGCACCCAATTATAAGAAGAAAGAGGGATCATCAAAGGATAAAACAGTACATGAGGAGACAAAGATGCAAGTTAGACTCAAGAAAAAGAAGAAATGAAGGTATGGAGAAGTAGAATAAAATAGCAAGAAGTAATGTCCTTGGTCCACCTCTCTCTCCCTTAACACCCACTCCCCCCAAACAAAGGAAACTCGATGTGTGTTGTGGAATGCAACTGCAGAGTGGAAGAGTGCATAAATGGAGAGAGGAGATGTGGCACACAGCAAAGGAGGCAGATTGCCCCCTTATCAAAGCCATGGCTGAATGAAGGGAAGAAGATTCCTATATTCTGTCAGTGTAACAAGAAAGAGGCTACAAGAGAAGAGAAGAGGATGAATAGGATAGAAATTGAGTCTACAGAGTGAGAAGATACTACCCTAGGACAGGATGGGGATACCTGCTGAAGAACATTCCAGTGGAGAATAGATGGATGAAGACTTCATGATGGATTTAATCTGGGTAACAGTGGGTATATATGGAAGCCACCTCCTCTCAGAAGGTGGTGAGCTTCCAAGGGCAGTATTCTTTCCTAGCAGAAGGAATGCAGAAACTCCTAGGGACAGCTGGAACTTAAAATGATAGGAGGAGGGATTGATATAGACTCAGAGAAAAGATATCTTCATCTTCACCCCCAAATTTTTTAATTTATTTGTTTTCAGTTTTCAACAATCATTCCCATAAGTTCCAAATTTTCTTCCCCTCCCTCCCCCATTTCTACCCAAGACAGCATGCAATCTTATATGGGTTCTGCAAATGCATTCTTATTAAACATATTTTCACATTAGTTATGTTGCATGGAAGAATTAAAATGAATGAGAGAAACCATGAGAAAAACAAAATGTAACAGGAGAAAATAGTCTGTCTTATTCTGTGTTCTGACTCCATAGTACTTTCTCTGGATGTGGATGGCATTTTGCATCATGGGTCCTTTGGAAATGTTTTAGGTGCTTGCATTGCTGTGAAGGGCTAAGTCTATCAAAAACAGTCCTTGTACACTGTGGCTGTTACTGTGTATAATGTTTTCCTTGCTCTGCTTACTTCACTCAGTCTTTCCAGGTTTTTCTGAAGTCTACCTATTTGTCATTTCTTATAGCACAATAGTATTCCATTACCTTCATATACCACAACTTGTTTAGCCATTCCCCAACTGAAGGGCATCTCCTTGATGTCTAGTGCTTGGTCACCACAAAAAAAGATGCTATAAACATTTTTGTACATGTGTGTCTTTTCCCATTTTTATGATCTCTTTGGGATATAGCCCTAGAAGTGGTATTCCTGCATCAAAGGGTATGCACATTTTTATAGCCCTTTGGGCATAGTTCCAAATTGTTCCCCAGAATTGTAGGATCAGCTCACAGCTCCACAACAATGAGTTAGTGTTTCAACTCTCCCAAACCTTCTCCAACATTTATCATTTTCCTTTTGTGTCATGTTAGCCAATCTGATAGGTATGATGTGGTACCTCAAAGTTGTTTTGGTTTGCATCTCTAAACGACAATGATTTAAAGCATTTTTTCACATGACTACTGATGGCTTTGATTTCTTCCTCTGAAAACTGCTTGCTCATATCCTTTGACCATTTATCAGTTGGGAAAAGATTTGTATTCTTGTAAATTTGACTCAGTTCTCTATATTCTTTAGAAAAAAGGCCTTTATCAGAGACATTAGTTGTAAAAATTTTTTCTCACTTTTCTGCTTCCCTCCTAATCTTGGTTACATTGGCTTTCTTTGTGCAAAAACTTTTCACTTTGATGTAATCAAAGTTATCCATTTTGCATTTCATAGTGTTCTCTTTCTCTTGTTTGGTCACAAATTCTTCCATTCTCCATGAATCTGACAAATAAACTATTTCTTGCTTCCCTTGCTTGTTTATAGTATCAGCCTTTATACCTAGATCATGTACCCATTTGGACTTTATTCTGGTATACAGTGTCAGACATTGGTCTATGCACAGTTTCTGCCACACTATTTTCCAGTTTTTCCAGCAGTTTTTGTCAAACAGTTTTGTCAAACTTATCTCAGAAGCTGGGGTCTTCGGGTGTATCAAACAGTAGACTTCTATAATCATTGACTACTTTGTCTTGTGTACCTAACCTATTCCACTGATGTAAACCTCTATTTCTTAGCCAATGCTGAGTGGTTTTGATGATAGCTGCTTTATAATACAATTTAAGATCTGGTATAGCTAGGCCACCTTCCTTTGCATTTCTTTTCATTAATTAACTGATATTCTGGATCTTTTGTTCTTCCAGATGAATTTTGATAATATTTTTTCTAGCTCTATAAAATAATTTTTTGGTAGTTTGATTGGTATGGCACTGAATAAGTAACTTAATTTAGGTAGAATTATCACATTTATTATATCACATAGTCCCTGGGTTTCTTTTGATAGTTGGATTCCCAAACATTTCATAGTGTCTACAGTAACTTTAAATTGGATTTCTCTTTCTATCTCTTGCTGTTGGGCTTTGTTTGTAAAATATGGAAATGTTGATGATTTATGTGGGTTTATTTTGTATCCTGAAACTTTGCTAAAGTTACTATTTCAAGTAGTTTTTTACATGATTCTCTAGGATTCTCTAAGAATATCATCATATCATCTGCAAAGAGTCATAATTTAATTTCTTCTTTTTCTATTCTAGTTCCTTCTACTTCTTTTTCTTCTTTTAGTGCTAAAGCTAACATTTCTAGTACCATGTTGAATAACAGTGGTGATAATGGACATCCTTGTTTCACCCCTGATCTTATTGGGAATGCATCTAGCTTATCCCCATTACATATAATGTTTGCTGATGGTTTTAAGTAGATACTACTTATTATTTTAAGGAAGGCTCGATTTATTCCTATGCTCTTCAGTGTTTTCAATAGAAATGGGTGTTTTGTTTTGTCAAAAGTTTTTCTGCATCTATTGAGACAATCAAAAGGTTTTTATTAGTTTTGTGGTTGATATGATAAATTATGCTGACAGTTTTCCTAATACTGAACCAGCCCTACATTCTTGATATAAATTCTACCTGTACCTGATCAAAGTGTATTATTCTCTTGATAAGTTGCTGTAAACTTTTTGCTAATATCTTATTTTAAAATTTTGCATCTACATTCATTAGAGAAATTGGTCTATAATTTTCTTTCTCTGTTTTGGTTCTTCCTGGTTTAGGTATCAGCATCATATTTGTATCATAAAAAGAATTTGGTTGAACTCCTTCACCTATCCTCCCAAATAGTCTATATAGTTTTGGAACTAATTGCTCTTTAAATTTTTGGCAGAATTCACTTATAAATCCATCTGGCCCTGGAGATTTCTTTCTAGGATTGTTCAATTTCCTTTTCTGAGATGGGCAGATTCTGTTAATTCTGTTAATCTGGGCAATTTATATTTTTGTAAATATTTATCCATTTCACTAAGATTGTTAAATTTATGGGCATATGGTTAGGCAAAAAAATTTCTAATTATTGTTCTAATTTCTTCTTCATTGGAGGTGAATTCACCCCTTTCATTTCTGATACTGGTAATTTGGTTTTCTTTTCAAATTGACCAAAAGTTTACCAATTTTATTCTTTTTTTCATAAAACCAGCTCTTAATCTTATTTATTACTTGCACAGATTTTTTAACTTCAATTTTATTAATCTCTCCTTTGGTTTTCAGTATTTCTAATTTGTACTTAATTGGAATTTTCAGTTTTTCCTTTTTCTAGCTTTTTTCAGTTTCATACCAGATTTATTGATCTCCTCTTTCTCTATTTTATTCATGTAAGCATTCAGAAATATAAAACTTCCCTTAAGAATTGCTCTCAATACATCCCTTTTTTGGTAGTTTGTCTCATTATTGTCATCGACTTGAATGAAGTTATTTATTGTTTCTACAGTTTGTTATTTGACCCACTCATTCTTTAGGATTAGATTATTTAGTTTTCAATTAATATTTAAGCCTATCTTTCCATGGCCCTTTATTACATGTAATTTTTATTGCATCATGATCTGAAAAGGATGCAGTTTCATATTTCTGCCTTCCTGCACTGAATTATGAAGTTTTTCTGCCCTACTACATGGTCAATTTTTGTGTATGTGCCATGTACCACTGAGAAAAAGGTATATTCCTTTCTTTCCCCATTCAACTGTCTCCAGAGATCTATCATATTTACCTTTCCCAGAATTCTATGCACCTCCTTACCTTCTTTCTTGTTTATTTTGAGGTTATATTTATCAAGTTCAGAGAGGGGGCAGTTGAGGTCCCTTACTAGTATAGTTTTGTTGTCTATTTTCTCCTGTAACTCCCTTAACTTCTCCTCTAAGAATTCAGATGCTGCACCAGTTGGTGCATATATGTTTAGTAATGCTATTACTTCATTCTCTATGGTGCCTTTTAGCAGGATATAGTTTCCATCCTTATCCCTTTTGATTAGATCTATTTTTGCTTTTGCTTTGCCTGAGATTAGGATTGTTACCCCTGCTTTTTCTTATTCACTTGAGGCATAATATATTCTACTCCACCTTTTTACCTTTACCCCATGTGCTTCCCCCTGTTTCATATGTGTTTCTTGTACAAAACATATTGTAGGATTATGGTTTTTAGTCCATCCTGCTATCTGCATCTCTTTTATGAGAGAGTTTATTGCATTCACATTTACAATTATTTACAGTTACAGAAAGACACATAGCTGTCTTTCTCTCCATTCTATTCCCTCTCCTCACCCCTGGTTTGTTCTTTTATTTCTCTCTTCTCCTTTCCACTCCTCAAAAGGGTTTTACTTTTCACCACTGCCTCCCTAAGTCTTCCTTCATTTCTATCAGCCCCCTCCCTTTTCTTTCCTTTTTCCCTTACTACTTCTTCCCCCCCTCTAACCACCCCTTCCTCTTTCTTTCCCTTTCCCCTCCTATTACCTGAAAGGCAAGTTAGATTTCTATACTTAACTGAGGATGTTCTTCCCTCCTTGAAGCAAAAGTGATGAGCATAAAGCTCAAACAATGCTCATCTACCTCCTTTCTTTCCCTCTACTGTAATATATTTTTGTGTCTCTTCATGTGATATAATTTACCCTTTTCTTCCTTCTTTCCTTTTCTCCATTCCCAACCCTTAATTAGGATTTTTATCATCACATCAGCTAATTTGTACCCACTCTTTCTATCTACGTACATTTCTTTTAAATGTCACCATAAACATAGAATTCTCAAGATTAACAAGTATCATTATAGGGATGTAAACAGTTTGCCTATCCTAAATAACAAAATTTCCCCACCTTTTTCCCTGTTTACCTTTTTATGCCTCTCTTGAGTCTTTTATTCGAAGATCATATTTTCTATTGAGCTCTTGTCTTTTCATCAGGAAGGTCTGGAAATCCCTTACTTCATTGAATGTCCATCTTCTTGACTGAAAGACTATGCTCAGTTTTGCTGGGCAATTGATCCTTGGTTGTAGTCCAAGCTCCTTTGACTTACAGAATATCATATTCCAAACCCTCAGATATTTAAATGGAGAAACTCCAAGGTCCTGTGTGATCCTGACTGTAGTTCTACTGATATTTGAAATGCTTCTTTCTGACTGCTTGCAGTACTTTCTCCTTGACCTCATAATTCTGGAGTTTGGCAACAATATTCCTTGGAATTTTCAATTTTCAATTTTTCAGGAGGTGATTGTTGGATTCTTTTGATGACTATTTTGCCCTCTGGATCTAGGATTTCAGCGCAGTTTTTCTTGATGACTTCTGGGAAGATACTGTTCAGGCTCTTTTTTTCATCATGGTTTTCCAGTAGACTAATAATTCTTATATTTTTCTCTCCTGGACCTATTTTCCAGGTCAGTTATTTTTCCAATGAGATATTTTATGTTTTCTTCTACTTTTTCCATTCTTCACATTTTCTTTGGCTGATTCTTGATGCCTCACAGAGTCATTAGTTTCTACTTGCCCAATTCTAATTTTTAATCAATTATTTTCTTCACAACGTTTGCATCTTCTTTTCCATTTATCCAATTTTTCCTTTAATGGAGTTTTTTTCTCTACTTAGGTTTTGTGCCTCCTTATCCATTTGGCCAATTTTACTTTTTAAGGAGCTTTTCTCTTCAGTGAATTATTTTTTCATTTTGTTCATTGTATTTTTAAAATTGTTGGTCAATTTTTCTTCTATCGCAAACACGACAGAACAAGAAAATGATAAATGCTGGAGAGGATGTGGGAAAGTTGGAACACTAATTCATTGTTGGTGGAGCTGCAAGCGCATCCAACCATTCTGGAGAGCAATTTGGAACTATGCCCAAAGGGCTACAAAAATGTGCATACCCTTTGACCCAGCAATATCGCTACTAGGACTATATCCCCAAGAGATCATAAAAATGGGAAAGGGTCCCACATGTACAAAAATATTTATAGCAGCACTCTATGTAGTTGCCAAAAACTGGAAGTCAAGGGGATGTCCATCAATTGGGGAATGGCTGAATAAATTATGGTATATGAATGTAATGGAGTACTATTGTGCCATAAGAAATGATGAACAAGAAGACTTCAGAGAGGCCTGGAAGGACTTATATGACCTGATGCTGAGTGAAAGGAGCAGAACCAGGAGAACTTTATGCACAGCAACAACCACAGTGTGTGAGAGTTTTTTCTGGTAGACTTAGACTTTTGTAATAACACAAGAACTTCTTACCAAAAAAAAAAAAAAAAAAAATCCCAATGGAGGATCTCAAGGCAAAATGCCTGCCACACTCAGAGAGAGAAATATGGAAGTCACTCACATATTGTAGCAGATCATGTTTGTGTATGTGTATGTGTTTGTGTATCATGTTCTGATTTGTTATACGATTTCTTTCATTTATCTTAGTCTGACTACATAGCATGACTATAGTGAAAATATACTCAATAGGAAAGTATATGTAGAATCTATACAGAATTGTATGCAGTCGTGGGGAGGGAGGGGGGGAGTGGGGGGCAGGTGGGGGGGATAAAATCACAATTGTATGGCAGTGATTGTTAAACATTACAAAATAAAAAAAAAAATTTTTCTTCTATCACTCTAATTTGGTTTTAAAAATCCTTCTTGAGCTCTTCCAAGAATGCTTTTTAGGCTTGAGACCAGTTCTTATTCCCTTTTGGGAGTTCAGGTGTGAGTATGGTGTCAATTCTGTCTTCTGAATTCATATTTTCATCTTCCCTGTCCCCATAATAAGATTCTACAATCTTTGCTTTTTTAATTTGCTTCTTGAAAATCTGTCCCACATTTCTTGTACTTGGAGCTAGGGTCCTTGTTATTGACTTTGTGTGCTGTGGCCTATGATTCTTTCATTTAGAAGGCATATAATGCTGCAAGTTACCTGGTGCTGAGCTGGCTGGTGTGTGCCAAGACCTAGGTCAAGTGAAGTCTGAGTTTCACCAGGATTATACTGAAGCTCATGGAGTGAGGTGTGAGAGATGGGTTGTCTTGCCTCTGCAGGCTTCCTTGTCCCTTAGAGCTGTGATAGAGCACGGGCAGGCACAGTGGATCATGGACCCCATCTACACTGCCCAATTCCCCTGGCTGTGTTAAGACATGACTAGGATCTAGTGTTGGCACTTACTGTCTCCACCCCCCTGGGGCTCAGGATCTTCTACAAGTCCTCTCTGGTCCTGCACTGGTCCCCTTTAGCCACAGCAGGAGGGATTCTTCCCCTTAATTTCCCCAGCCTCCCAAGAATTTTTCCTGGGGCTGATTTTTCCTGAGTTTTTCAAGGTCAAGGGAGAGTGAGAGTATTTACAGTTTACTCTATCATCTTGGCTCATAGAAGTTCAAGCTGGTGACTTTCAAACAGTCAGTTTGTGGGCTGATAGCCTAGGAGCAGCTTCTGTTATTGCTGTGGTCCCCAGGCTTCTCTGTCACCTAACTCTATCTGACTCCCATCCTGTGATGAGAGGTTTGGGAATTGCAGCTGGTGACTCAGACTACCTGGGGCCATTCTACTCTGCTGTGGCTGAGTCTGTGCTGGTACATCCCATGTGCTCTGTGCTCCCCCAACCCAGTGTAACAGATCCTTCCCACTGACCTTTGAGGCTGTCCCAGGCTGGAAATCAGCCACACTCTGTCTCCTAGTGGATTCTGCCATGCTAAAATTTGATCAAATTCACTTTTTAGAGGTATCTGAAGGAATTTGTGGAAGGGCTCAGGTGAGTTCCTGCTTTCACTCTGCTATCTTGGCTTCATCTCCAAAATATCCTGACTTTTTATAGAAATATAAGAGCAGGTTAGACCAAGGCCTAAGAATGTGCTGGAGTCAGCAGGAGAAAGGGGAGAAAGGGACAAATTCCATAAAGGTAACAACAAAGAAATTAATTAGGAAAGAGAGTTCAAGCCTAGTACTTCAAAAGTCTTGTCCTTATAAGGAATGAAAAGAAATTAAAGAAGAATTGAATAAGGGTATTAGCCCATGAATTGTAGAATTAAATTTTAGAAGGACTGGAAAGTAACAAAATTAATGAGGAGAATAGAAGAAAACAAAGAAAAACTTCCTAGAAAAAGACACAATGAAATAAAACATAAGTATTGAACTGGAGGACCTGAGAGGTTTTAAAATAATAAATTGAATGAGTGGGGAAAGAGTAAAGGCAAAAGGGGGAAGAAACAGTTAACTAAATAAATGAAAAGAAATGTTAAAAATGAAATAGAACTTTCTAAGTGGGGGAAGAATGACCAAGTGGAAGAAAAGGTTGGATAAGAGTCTGTGGGAATAGGATGTCATCAAAGCAGTTTAGAAAAAATTAATCATAGGGACGGCATATTGACTAGAAAGAGAAAGGGATAAAAACTACTTAAACAAAAGAAACAAATGAAGGAAAACAAGATTCCAATAATCAGTGACATTTTAAATATTTGATATGACTTGATATGATATATATAGTACACTAGAGTATAATACTATAGTATAGTATGACATGACAATAATAAGATAGAACATGATGTCTCTATATGACATGATATGACAATTTAATCTTTATTTTGTGAGGAGGCTAAAGAAGATATCTGAGAAGATGCATTTATTTAGTAATTTGGGTGAACTGAATGGTGGAACTAGTTTTCTAGAAGTAAGAGGAAGTCATTTGCAGTTACAGTGATTGTTAGGGGTAACTATGACTGATCTTTGTTAAAATGGAAATTATTTTTGTCTTTGTGTTATTATTGATTACATTGTTAATAAATTGAACAGTCAATAACTTAATATTGAATTCATTATAAAAGGTTCAGGGTTTGTATTTATAGAGCTTATATGAATAACTTTGGGAAAAAAACTATTCAGTTTATAAAATAAGTACTGTTAAATAAACTGAGGGGAGTGCTCTGAGCTAGTTGATTAAGAGATGCTGAAATTTTAGTAATTGATGAGGAAGCATCCAAATATACCCACAGTTTTCCTAGAATTTAAGAGTGGAAATATTAATCACCTGAGGGGTGATCTTTAAGTAAAATTGGTCAGTTCACAACCTTACTACACACTCATAACTTTTGAATGCATTAAACCAACAAAATACCAGCGTCTACAACAGATTGTAAACATTGTTCCTTTATCTTTAAGAAGTAATAGAGTTTTAAGAGATTGACAATTTAACTGTCATTCTGGAGAGAGCCCGAGGTACAGAAAGAGAACTTTTCTGAGAGAACTCTTTTAACTTTTGTCATGGGAAGGATTATAGTCAGTTATTGAAAGACTGACTGTTACCCTTAAAAAGCTGAATGACAGAACTCTTCCAGAATTAGGAAGAAATAAGCATTAAAACTGAGGGCTAGAGATGACTCTGACTGTCATCTTTTTCATGGCTAAATCTCTTTATGTCTTTATTTTGTTGTTACACTGTTAACATATTGTATAGCAAATAATTTTTTATTATGTTATATTTATTATAATAAATTTTGTTATTTAACTTTTTTATTAAGCCCAGGAGATAAGGAGTTATATATGTGTATATATGTACACGCACATACACACATATGATATGAAAGGAACAAAAGAGAGGAGAGGGAGAAGGAGAGGAAGAAGTACAGGGATAGGGAAAGGGAGAAGGGAGAGGGAGAGGGAAAAAGGATAGAGAGAGGGAGAGGAAGAGGTAGAGAAGAAAAGCAATGCCTTATAGGAAAAAAAGTTTCTCCATTTTGTTAAATAAATTGTAAACTAGGATGGGGCTCAGAACTTGTTGATTAATGAATGAGGGAAAGGTTTCAACATTAGTGATTAGAAATTAGTAAGGAAATATTCAAACTTCTCCTTCCCACAGATCACCTTTGAATGGTGAGAATGAAAAAGGTTTGCCCCTTATTGGCTCCATATGAGAGTGGTTGACACCAAAACTCCACTACCCCAATAAAATAAAATAAAAAATAAAGAAAAAATATATTGAAAAAACTCAGTTTCTAAAGTTTAAGGTAAAAATGAGATGGGATGATAAATATCCTAATTACAATTTTTACTTTGATTAGCTTTGGTTCATTGTTGGAAGCACATATATCCTTTCGGTATATTGTTTACTCACTTATTTTCAATGTTTTCAATGAACTTTATTCATGTAATAATAACAATAATTCCCTCAAATGCAATGTATCATTCATTCTAGGCAAGAGACAAAGTAGGAGGATGCTGACCAGAATAATTACAATGAGAACTTTGTGTTTCCTGAGATCATGGTATAACTGTGAAGAATCATAGGGTCACAGATTTAGGGATGGAAGGTCTCATAGGAATCCTGAAAGTCTTGTGAATTACACTCTAGTGATCCTGTTCGTTGGGTCAATGTGATTGATTTGCTCTGAAGAGTCAATAACATTGATAGGTTGACTTATAACAGGTTGGTCCTACTCTAAACCATAGTGATGCTCAGGTAGATACAGGATAATAGAGAGGTACTCAGATCGTTCTGGTGCCACAAGAAGGAAAGGTACACCAGAAAAAACCAGAAATACCAATGTTTCACCTTCTGGAAATGCTTTGGAGCAGATGGCATTGACAACTAAAGCAAGAAAACCATGAGAGCACAAGAAAGAAATGGAGTGAAATCATGAAGATTTTCATTGTTGCATCTGTTCTATATCATAACAAAATTGAGAAGAAACTTCAAAAGTTTTGTATGTACATACATATACATGCATAAATATATATTTATATGAACATAATTGTAAATACATGTATACATCTATCTATCTATCTATCTATCTGGCTGTCTGTCTTCTACCTATCTATCTATCTATCTATCTATCTATCTATCTATCTATCTATCTATCTATCAGAGATTCATATAGTTTTTTGGCACACAACAATGCATTGCTGACCAGTGATGGCTAATAATTAAAAACAAAATCTTTAATTCCAGAATATAGATTACATGAGATGCTGTAAATATAAAGAAAAGAAGTTGAAGACCCTGAGTTTATTAAAAATTTTTCATTCAATGCAAATCCAAAAAATCCAACCTAGTAATGAAAAAAAGTTGATAAAAAAAGAATACCAGTGTTTCAAATGATTTTGAAAAGGAGATGAATTTACTTAGGTGGAATTTTGAAGAGTTCTTTTTGAACTTGACAAGTAGCAGTCTAATTATATGAAAAAAAGTAACACAAAAAAGTTAGTATTTGCTATAATCAACATGAACAAATACATTTCTGAGGCTTATTAGTTGTCCTCAACTTGACTTAGCTCATCTGCTGAAATGGTTTACTGGAGTGTGGCTGCTGCACATGGTACAGCTTCTTGAAACCACAAGTGACAGTGGGATGATAGGAGGACATCAAAGGTGGATGAGATTGAAAATGTATGGAATCCTCTGAAGTGAGTGCATGTACTTGAATTAAAAATTCAAGTACATGCACTCACTTCAGAGGATTCAATATTTGCCCTTCTCAGGACCTGCTTGTAATCTTTAAATACCTTTCCACAGGTTTTCAATATCTCTCATTTTTGTCATTGGGTATGTGGGTGTTCAGGGAAGACTAGCACCTCTGGTACAAGGGCTACTCATCCAAAAATAAAGGTGGAGGTTCTCATGAAGGGAAATCATCTCTAAACTAGGACGTATCGTTGGACAAGAGAGAACAGACTTCTTTTTACCTCCTACCTGGAGGTGACAAATATCAGTTAAGTGTCTTGAGGGATTCAAAGAGGAAAGGTACCTGCAAATCCTAGGAGGTGATGCTCTATATGACGCCTTCTCCACTGCAAGTACTGTTGATTGTATTTGTTTTGGTTGCCTGTGGTGCTAAGAAAATCATCATTGCTATAAATTGAGGATAAAGTTATATGGTATATTTATAGATTTGGACCTCCCTTAGCTATCCTTTGCAAGGGACTGCAAAGAGCTTTGACCCTGGGAAGAAATGTAAGACCTGTCCCAAAGCCTAATGATATGGCACTCTCTCCTTACATAAGTGGCAGGGCAGAGTTGGTGAGAGGTGAGAGAGTTCAAACTTTCCCCAGTCTTCTTTGAGTCTCCCTTGTGCATTCAAGCTTTGATTCTTCTTAACTCTTCAAACATTGAGTCGTTTCAGATACTCCTGCTTCTAGAGAGAATATAGAAGAGTCCAACTCCATTTCAGGTTGCTGAAGGAAAAGACTTTGGAAAGCCATAAGAGGAGGAGATAGTCTTCATCATGTCCCTATTCCCAGATTGCTACTCTAGAGACTTCAGGAAATTTCTCCTTGGGTGAGATTCAGGACCCTCTTTCTTAGTTGAACTGAGTTACCTTACTCTCAATGGAAGAGTTCCTTTACTCTGTATTGTCTGGTATATATTCTCCCATGTATACCTTCTCTGATTTCTGTTTTGCTATGATTTGGATAAATGAGGTTTTTGTTTTTTGTTTGCTTTTTGCTTTTCTTTATGTGTCTTCATTCTGGAACATGTATTTGGTGGGAAAGGGGTCAAGCCTTGGATATAAAGAGTGGGGTCCTCTTTCCCCAAAACTGATTTTAGATGGAACCTGATCATGTCCCCTAGACAAATAATATTTAAGGGAACAAACAGATATGCCTCTAACCCAGTACCCTCTCTTTCTGCCCCAACTCCTGCTTCCCCTCCTTGGCAGGAATGAAAAACTCTCTTGGAGAATGGTCACAGCTTTAGAGGTAGATGTGACTCATAAATCCTTTAGTGCTTTCTTTCTCATCTCATAAATAGAAAATTGAGACCCAAAGAGTTGAAGTGACTTGGCTAGGTCATACACATATAGTAAGTAGTAAATCCATGAATGACTTGCACCCAGACTTTATGACTCTAAATTTCTACTATATTAGATGTCTCCTTTTATTGGTTTCTGCCTTCAGCTTTAAAAAGTAATGTGGGTCAGGTTAACATCAAAGACTTGTTCCTGTTAAGTTCTCCGGAAAATAATAAAGAACTTGGAAAAGGAATAACATTATAGAATCATAGATTTAGATCTTAGAGGTCATCTAGTCCAATCCTAAATGAATGGTTAAGTTATTGGGATGACCATGTAGAGTCTATATTGATTTCTCAGTTCTTGGGTCTTAAAGCTTGTCTTTGCATGCAAAATCTCATAGTTGAAAAAGATTCAAGACGGATTGAAGTTTCAGGCGAATCATAATGTATTTGACTATGCATGTATCAATATATGATCTTCCTCCATTTTCTCATCATTATTACAGAATTAAGAGTGTTAGTAAAGCTGTCTCTTACTGAAAAAGTCTTTATCTAACACCTCTATTTTAAGTTCTAAAACTACCTTACAACAACTAACACCAAAGTAAAAGTACTACAAGTAAGGAAACAGTTCCTCAGAAATATCAGCCCATAGATTCTAAATTCATTTCATTGTTACATAGAAAAAGAGAACCAAAAGATACTTGTAGTGTTCCTATCATGAGTAATGAAATCGAAAATGAGAAAAGATAAAAGAAAAATTAAAAAATTATGGTGACACATCTACCCAACATAGATGTCCCCAATGGATGAATATCCATGGCAAACTATTGGGAAGACATGGTGAAAATGGTATAAGATGGGTAGACATGAATAAATCTTCAGCAATGGAGAGAAAGTTCAAATTGATGATATCAAGGATCCATTTGAATATCTGGTTACATGACATCTTTTGGGGGTTCAATTTTAATGGAGCATTCATTCTCTTTCTCACTTCTCATATTCAATCTAATCCAATGAGATCCAATCAGCATTTATTAAACACCTATATCATGCCAGGCACTATGCTAAATGCTGTAGATACAATGAATAAAAAGACAGCTTATATTCTCAGGGAGCTTACAATCTAAAGAGGGAGAGAATACACAAAAGGAGGCAGGAAAGTGGTGGTGGTGGGGACCAGGTAGTATTTTGTTCCATGGTATTAAAACCAGGTAGAGCAACAGATGTAAAGGGGAGTGGGTCTGAGAGTTTCATGGCTGCCTTCTATAAAGTAAAGCATTGGGAGGAGTTTGGTCTTCTACCTTCCAGCCCTTCAAATAGAAGAAAGATGAACTGAGGGAGATGGAGTCAATCAAGGCTTGGGTCAGCAATGTAGCTATGTAATTTGCTTTGCAATCAGAGTACCTTTGTTCAAATCCTGATTCTGCAACTGGTTGGCCTCAGTATACTCATCTGTAAAATGAGGGGGTTGAAATAAGTGACATCTAAGGTCCTTTTGAAACAGTAAGTACCCCAACATACACAAGGGGGCTTGTTATCACAGGTTCTTTGATTTGCATTCATAAAAGGAAAAGCAACTTTTGAGGGGTTAGCAATGACTTTAATCAAGTGCATATATCATTCCTATAACCAAGAACATATATCATTCACCTAATTCAGGGGAGTCAGTACCCTGAACTTCCAAGAAAATACAGAAAAATAAAAAGATCAACAGACATGGCTTCCTCCACCTGAATTCAACAGACAGTTGAACCCCAATTGTCTGACCATAGTTACCAGAGAGGGAGGCACTGACATCTGGGTTTTCAAAGCCATGTAACTCCTTTAGCAGCTCCCCAAAGTCCTCTTCTGGCCAAACAAACATTTCCAGTCAGTAAGCCCTAAAGTAATCAATAGACATGGCTTCCTCTGCCTGATCATAATCCAACAGACAGAAACAACTGTCTGACCATAGTTACTAGAGAGGGAAGCATTGACATCTGTGTTTTCAAAGCCAGGGGGCTCCTTAAAGTGGTTTCCCAGAGCCCTTGTCCAACACTCAAACCTTCTTACAAAAAGTAAGCCTCAAAGTGAAATCTCACACTCAGAGTATTTATATGCTTTTTAGAGCCAGAGGACATAACCCTCTGACCTAGTGCCTCAATAGAAAAGACAAAAGGTACTTAGGACCCTTCTACAAAACAACTCCCCAATCAAGCTTCCCACAATGGGCACATCCATCAACTGGTGGGAAAGATCTTTTTAAATCATATTATTCAATCACAGGCACTTTCAGTAAAACAAAAAGAGCAAAAGATATAATTTGGTTGCCATCACACCCTTCTACCTCTGAATCTTTGATTGGATGATCCTACTCCCATTGTTACTATCCTTCTATAAATCCTCATAATCATTAGTCTGGTCTATTTTAACAGCCTTCCAATGGGTCTTCTTGCCTCCAGTCTTCCTTCCTTGGCACTTTGGCACCATTAAACTCACTTTTCTTATCCCTAGATCTCATCACCTCACTTATATATTTAAAGCACTTTAATGGCTCTAAATGCTCATAAGGAAAAATTCAGACTGTGTATACAAAGTCCTCCATGGTCTCCATCCTAGCCTGGATTCATCCTAATCCCTCCATGGTTATATTTCAGGTTAGAGCAAAACTGAACCATTTGCCTTTACTCATTCACACCTTTGAGTGTAAACTTTCCTACTTAAAGGCAGTAGATGGTACAGTTGATAGAGTGCTGGACCTTTAGTAAAAATATCTGAATTAAAATCTGACCTCAGATGTTTAACAGTTATGTGATCCTGGGCAAGTCACTTAACCTTTGCCTCAGTTTCTTCAACTGTAAATATCTCAACAGTAAATATTTATAAAGTGCTTAGCACAATGCCTGGCACAAAGTAGGTACTTAATAAATTTTTATTTCCTTCCTTCCTGCCTCTGTGTCCTTGCTCACAATATTTTCTTAAATGTCTGAAATTCCTACTCTTAAAAGAAGATCTTGACTCATAACTCTAATGAGAAGACCATCTTTCAGGAGCTCCTGCTCCCCTATACCACACCTTAAAAACCATTTTTATCATTCTCTGTTCTACTCTGTTCTTCTATCCATTCTCTTCTTGTTTATGTCAATACTTCCACTTATACCCTTATAATCACTTCCCTTCCCTCTTTCTGGAGTTTGCTTGTCCGCACCTAAATCATTCTCTCTGTCTCTGTCTCTGTCTCTGTCTCTGTCTCTGTCTCTGTCTTTTTCTCTCTCTCCTTCACTCCCCACAAATCTCATGGTTATTTCCTTGTTACAAATATTCCCAGGCCTTCCTCATACTGGAAAATAGGTCACTTGACCTTGCAATCCTCAAAAGATCTCACCCTATATGTCTTCCTTTTCACAGCCAAATTAGAAAAAGTTGTCTATAGTTTCTGCCTCCATTTTCTTTCTTCCTTCCTCCTCCTTAGCACCTTGCAATCTGGATTTTCATCCCACTAGTCTTCAGAAACTAATCTCTCCAAGATTATTAGAGACATCTTAAACGCAAAATTCAATAGCTCTTTTCCAATTTCTTGTTCTTCTTGCCCTCTCCATAGTCACTTCTCTACTAGGGGATTTGTTTTAAAAAAGAAAGAAAAATCATTCAAACTGGTTTCTTATCTAGAATTTCTAACTCATTATTTTTGTTCCTTTTTAAGATCACAGCCTCCTTATCAGTCCATGTCTCTACTCCTGTAACAATTTCTTTCTGTCCTAGACTAAACTTATAGGATTTCTGGTCCATTTCTAGTCCCTGACTTTTAATCTTCTCTGTCATGATGGGCTCCCCTCTCCATTTTCAGTTTTATGATTAGCTACTTCAATCTCACTTTCTCTATGACCTTAGAGTCCCTTTTTCCCCTTACTTTCCATTGAGTCTGCTCCACCCATCCTCAATTGTCTCCATTAAGCAACTGGTCAAGCAACCAAACAACCACAGAGCATTTATTTATCATTTACTATATGTTAGGTACCATGCCAGAAGCTGGACACAAAATATAAATGAAACAGTTCTTGTCCCGAAAGAGTTTACATCTTATTGTGGGAGACAGCACATACACATGTTGTTTTTCAGTTGTTTCTGTCATGTCTGACTCTGTGACACTGTGGATCTCTGACATGGGGTTTTCTTGGCAATGATATTGAAGTGATTTGCCATTTCCTTCTCCAATGTCAAACAGATGTTAAATGACTTGCCCAAATTCATGCAACTAGGAAGTTTTTGAAGCTGGCTTGAACTCGGGGCTTCATGACTCCAAACTCTCTATCCACTGTGCCACCTAGCTACCCCCACATATTACATACACATGTTAAGGACATACAAAATATGTTTAAATAGGAAGACAGTAGCAGATGAGAACACTAAGAGGAGGTAGCATGAGACCTCTTCATTGAAGAATGCTAGGAATTCTAAGAGACAGACATAAGAAAGGAAAATATTTCAGGCATGAGGGACAACTTATATATAGACATAGAGAATTTCAGTGGAAGGTTACATGTGAAGGGCAGCAAGGTGGCTGAATTGTAGAGTTCATGAAAGGGAGTATCATATAATTAGCCTAGAAACTCTGGTCAGAGCCAAGTTGTGAAGGCCTTTAAATGATAAAGTTTGTATTTTTTCCTGGAGGTAATATGGAGTCATTGAGGTTTATTAAGTATGGAAGTGACAAGGGCAGAGCTAAGTTATAGGGAATATTACTTTGGCAGCTGAGTGGAAGATGGACTGGAGAGGAGAGAAACTGAATACCACCCCAAACCTCTGTTCCCATAATTATGCTATGGACAAAAATCTGTTTGTTGGCCCATGGTAACTCTAAGCACTGGACAATACCCCATCCCCCAGCTGGCATTTAGATCCAGTCACAATCTTGCCATTATTCTTCTTTGATTTCTTAGTTTGCTCCATGTAGCATCTGCTCCAAATTATCCAAGTTGAGGTCTCCCAACTATGCTTTCTCCACCTCAACATATATTTGTTTCTATATCTGTTTCCTCACTGTTCCATGTAGTCTCCTCTAAATGTGGGGGTCAAGTGATCCAAGTGACTAATCAAGTGACTGTTTCCTGCACTGCCCTGCCACTCTGTAATTTCTTAGTGTGTAGTGGTTAGAGGGCAAGGCATAAATAACTTGGGTTTTTTTTTCTGAAGCATATTAAGAGATGAGCAAAAAGGAAACCCTATTATACTGCTCTCTAGCAATTAGCACTAAAGAGGAAGAAAAAAGAGGAAGAAAAAAGAGGAAGGAAAAAAGAGGAAGAAAAAAGAGGAAGAAAAAAGAGGAAGAGGAAGAAAAAAAGTCAGCAGATGTCATGGTCTATTTTCATACTAGACAACAGAAGGCAAGAGGCTCTTTCTCTTTTGAGAAGTTAACACTCCCTCATTAGACATATACCAGAAGGGAACATCAAACCATTTCCCTAGTTGAAGCAGAATGCTTGATACAAAGCCCATGAGTAATAGTGGGTAGACTTTCAAGTCATTGGACGTTGGTGGACTATTGTAGATCGGACAACAGTGATACTAACTTGCTCTAGACTTAGCTACTTTGGCATCCCTTCCTTTGAAAACCTTCATTCATTCATCATAGGAACAGCATAGTAAAGAAAGCTCTGTGCTCCTGTAAGCTTCTGTAGGGCTGTGAATGAATGAATGAAAGAAAGAAAGAAAGAATGAAAAATCATTTACTAAGCACTTTACTCTGTATAAAACATTGTGCTAAGTGCTCGAGATACAAATAAGAAAGCAAGAATGTCCTTGCTCTCACAGAACATTCCACAGTATCTGGCAGAAAGAAGGTGCTTAATAATAATGGATTAATTACTCTACTTGACTTCAGAGCTTGAAAGACTCAATGACTCCTGAATTGTTGAGCTGACATATTTTATGCTGTGTTCATAGAAAAGGTATGCAAAAATAATATTTCATTCCCTTTCCTAGTAGCTTTCAAATGAGATGGTTTTTTGAGTTCTTTGAACTGCCAGATGAAGGAAGGAGAGGTGCTGTCTCTTTCACCCCATCATGCGTCTCTGAAAACATGTCACATCTGTTTCTCTTGCATGCCTTATTTCTTGATTTCCCTGGGTTGGAAGTACTCAGGTGACTAGTGAGTTCTGGGGAAACAAGTTTGGTGGGAACTCATCTGGGGCCTTGTGACAGGACATAACCTTTGGCCATATACGTACTCTTCAAGTGTGTCTGTTTCCTATCTTACATTAAGTTTGAGCCCACTATCCCAGGGACATGAATATACAGGAGATGAATGTGCCTCCAGGGTTGGGGGAATGTTTTATTAGAAGAACTATGGTCCTTGCTATGCCTTCTCCATAAATATATTTTTTTTCCTAGAAACCGAGTTCTACTCATTGATTGATATGGGGATCACTTTTGAGGGCTCCTAAGGAATGATATTAGAAAGCACAATCCAACAAGGGTAACTCTAGAGTCCTGTAGAAATAGTATTCTCCTCTCTAGGAGCCTAACTTTCCAGTTCAACTAGAGTTGAAGTACTACTACTACTACCATTACTATTACATTACTACTACTACCACCACCACTATTAGTACTACTAATCATCGAAATTATCCAAGTTGAGGTCTCCCAACTATGCTTTCTCCACCTCAACATATATTTATTTCTATATCTGTTTCCTCACTGTTTCATGTAGTCTCCTCTAAATGTGGGGGTCAAGTGATCCAAGTGACTAATCAAGTGACTGTTTTCTGCACTGCCCTGCCACTCTGTAATTTCTTAGTGTGTAGTGGTTAGATGACAAGGCATAAATAACTTGGGTTTTTTTTCTGAAGCATATTAAGAGATGAGCAAAAAGGAAACCCTATTATACTGTTCTCTAGCAATTAGCACTGAAGAGGAAGAAAAAAGAGGAAGAAAAAAGAGGAAGAGAAAGAAAAAAGTCAACAAATGTCATGGTCTATTTTCATACTAGACAACAGAAGGCAAGAGGCTCTTTGATAATGATGGCTTTTACATATATTATCTAATTTGATCTCCACAACAACCCTGTGGGGTAAGTGTTATTATCCTCATTTTACAGCTGAGGGCACAGAGAGGTTAAGCTGGAAGAATGATTCCAAAACAAGAATTTTTTTAAGACTGGTTCTGTGAGTCCATTGGTAGAGAGAATACCAATGCATATTCACACCTTCTCTGCAACTCATAATCTTAGAAAATTGCCTATGGCACCGATGAATCTGCCCAATATCACATAATCTGTATATATCTTTGAATGTGTGCCTTCTAACTCTGAGAGTGGCTCTATATCCAGATTGGATCTGCTTCAACTACATAAAAAATCAAATACATGCAGGTGAGGAGGCATCAGGAAAAGCCTACAGTAGACCCAACTTTAGTCCCTTTTCACTTAGGCTGTCTACACATTCAGTATGAATTCCATATGGTGGAAAATTTAGAACAAAAAAAATTTAGTCCCAAATATTCAGATAAATGACCTAATTAGGAGACCCTTAATTTTCTGGATAGTTGTCACAATTCTCTACTCTATACTACACAATTGTAGAGTCTTACAGTCAGTTCCATCTCCCCCATGCCTCTTGCAACTCCATCCTTGTGTTTCCATGAACACAACCACTGACCTAGTTTAAATCCTCATTGCCTCTCCCCTGGCTTATTATATAATAACCCTCAACTTGTCTCCTCTTTCCTGGCTAGCCCCTCTTGAATCCATCCTTCACTTGATTATCAAATATACTTTTTGCAGGGCTGACCCTCATTCCTCTACTCAAAAATCTTCAGTGGCTCCCTATTACCTCTCCAATAAAATATATGGACTGCCATTCAGGATTTTGCACATGATGACTTCTATCTACCCTTCTTGCCTTATTTCACATTACCCTCCTTCACACATTCCTTGCCCTAGCCAGAGTGGCCTAGTTCCCCACATTTGATATTTCATCTCCTGCCTTCATGGCTCCCATACATGGACTGCATTCTTTCTTCCTTTCTGCCTTTTATCTTTACCTTTACATTATTTACGTGTTCCATAAAGCTTTCCCTGCCTCTCCCAGATACCTTTTCTCTTCTCTTTAGATTACCTTATATTTACTTATCTGTGTACATACTCTTTCTCCTTTTTTCCAAGTCATCTCTTCCTTCAAACTCCCCATGTAACCTCATATTAAAATTTTTTTCATTTTATTTCCAGAACTCAACTCAGCATCTTATATTTGAAATTAATTACACACTTAATAAATGTTTGCTAAATTGAAATGCTCATACATTTTGTATTATATCTCTATAACATCCAAAAAAATGAGAATCTGTCCATATATTTTCAGGTTGATGAGTTAGAAGATTTACAGTGCATATAGTGCTAACAAATCAAGCCAAGGTTGTATTAGTCTTCTGAAGAGACCACAAAAGAGAGATTTCCTTATAGTGGTTTTTTAAGTACTTTAAATTCTTGGTAATCAATTTTCAAATATTGAACCACAACCCACATTTATGATTAAACTAGGTCAAAGATAATGGTGAACTTGCTTTGGCTTTTTGTAAAGCCTTGCTCGGTGAACAATTAACTATCTCTGAGCTTCTGAGGTATTGATAGACCAAACAAAGGAAAAGATTGCTTGCATCTTTCTAAATAAGCAACTATCTCTTTTCAAAGCATCTTTTTGTGGTGGTTTCATCTTTGAGAAGCAAGAGAATCAACTGAGGCAAATGTCACTTGGGAGGTGGGGTCCATGTCCCACATGGTAAGCTGTGGAATGCCATGGAGTAAGTAGGGCCAAGAGGCCTGAGAGACTTATTTTTCTGTTTGTCTCTGAGAAAATTGATCTGCTTCTTAGCTCTTTCAAAGTCTTATCTATCTGGAGGAGAAAACAAACAGATATTTCAAGGATTCCTTTAAATGAGGTTGAAAATTCTTGGGTGAAAGACTTTTGAAACATAAATTTGCCTTTAGACATGTACTAATCCAGTGAATGATGATGTCCACTTCACCTCTACCACAATTGTCTTTTGGCTTATACAGTGGAGTGGGGAGGCTGAAAGCTGTTACATGACAAGAAAATCCTCTGATGTGCAGACAAAGTAGAAGATTGCCCCCAAATCCACTAACTCAAAAAATATCTTTCCTTCTTCCACAAGGTCTACAATTTCTATCATTATAGCTCTTCTTAATAGTTAAGACATTTACATAATTACATCACAATTATCTTCAAAAGATATCCTTTAAAATAAAAATAACAATAATAGAACCTTAAAAAAGTTCTTTGATACCTCACCGCATTGTAGTCTTACAACAACCCTACTAAATGCAGACACAGTCATGTATGTGTATATATTACATGCATAAGTATATATGTGTCTATACACACATGAGTGTGTGCATACCTACCCATATATTCCAACGAGCAAGACAAATATATGTATGTATGCACACATCTACACCTGCACACATAAGACACGTCTCTGAAGATGCATATGTATATTTACAAAACTATGCATCTGTGTGTGTGTGTGTGTATGTGTGTGTGTTTGTGCTTGTTGTATCCCTCATTAGAATGTAAACTCTTTGGAGTAGCAATTGTTTCATTGAATTTTTTTTCTTAATCTCCAGCCCCTCGCATATGCCTGGTACATTGAAAGTGCTTACTACTTGATTGTTTTTATCAGTTAGTTGATTCTTGAGAGGTATTAGAACCAAGGAAGAAGGAGAAAAGATTTTGATGGGAAAGGGAGACAGATCAAAATAGGGAGACCTATTAGGATACCTTGACAACCAAGAATTAGGGATCTGGACAGTGTTGTGGGGAGAAAACTCAGAGAGAAGAGTATGGATCCATGTAAAGGGAGGGTTGCCCAACTTTGATTACTTATACTAATTAGTACTATCCCAGTTGCTATGGTCAATCCAATTGATCAGATGTGTGGTTCAGAGGATACAGTGCTGAGACTGGGACCCTAATACCAGGGTTTGCAACTCAATTCTCCCTCTTGCTATCTATGTGATCTTGAGCAAGTAAATATTACTCATATAAGATGGTTCATCTAGCTAATTTCTAAGGTCTCTTCCAGTCCTAAATTTATGATTAGGTGCAGTCATTAATAAAATGTAAAGTGCAGAATGACTCAGTAAGTGAATCATTTCAGTGATTCAATGATAAAGATTTCTTTGTTCCAAGGATGGAACATTGGGTTTAGATCAATACCATTGTACTGCTTGGTGCTAATTAAGGATGAATGTAAACTATGTCTTTAGAGGTAGTGATGGGGAAAGGCTTAGCCACAGCAAAAGCTAAAATTAAAAATAGCCTCGGACATTTTGATGCTATGCATGTGGTAAGAAGGTCGTTTAAAAATCTCTCTTTGACATGGAGCTTATCAGCATTTTCCCCGTTTTAAACATTTGGATTATTTTCCTTGGTACCATTTTCTTTTCTGAGACTCCAAATATTCAGCTAGTTTTGGAAGAGTTAAATCTTTGGTTGGAGATTCAGTGGACACATAACTTCTCTGGAAACAAGAATTTCCACTTCCTGGTTTTACATAGTCAAACTCTTTCCTATTTAGAATAAAATAAACTGCTTTCCCCCCAAGAAAACATAGCATGACCTCTTATTGATTTCTCCCAGCTTAAGCATATGAATGATTTACTAAAATGGATGCTATTGCATGAAAATTCTGTATCTTGTAGCCAAAAAAAAAAAAAAACCCAAACAAACCATAAAACAAACTACTCAACTGACAAACATTTTGTAATGATCCAGAAGATGTACTTTAAAAGATAAAATAATCCTCATTATAATTAATTACAATTTAGTGACTTCCATCTTGAACATTTGACATTAACTTGTATTTTTTTTTTAAATTCTAAGCGTCTCTCCCTGAAACACTTCTTTTTCATTTCATCTTATGGTAATAGAATGCTTAATTTGCTAAGAGTTTGGTTAAAGCATACACAGCCATAGTGGCTTTGTTGTTTTAAGTTCCTTACCTCAGAACTGTGACTCATGAACAAATCTCAGAGGAAAATCTATGTGATTTCAAGGTACAGAAATTATGTTACCCCTTAGTTCAGTTTAAAATTTGGATCACCATTTCTCACTGAGCATTATTCCCTCTGAAATATTTTTTTTTCTGAGTGAAAAGGATCATCTCAGAATAGAATTAATTTTGTTCTTTATCTTTTTTTCTGTTACCAGCAGATCTGTTAATAGTCACAGTAAGCAACAGGCTTTATGTATTTACAACAGTGATTACATAAGCCTTTCATGCACATTCAAAATTCTTTGTATACCTTTGCTTATTTCTTTTCTGTCAAAGGGTATTAGAATACGCATAATACTTGGCTAAATTTAGTTTACTCAGATCCACTGTAGTACATGGTAGGTACAATAAACATTGATTGAATTGTTGGATAGAATGAGAGGTAGGATTTAGATGTGAAAAGGTCCTACTGATTATCTAGCTGTGTCACTTTGTTTTACAAACGAGGAAACTGAGCCCCAAAGAGATTGAATGAACTCCCTCTGGTAGTAATCAGAGTTGAGATTTGAACCCAGATCTCCTAATTTCAAATCCATGAGCACTGATGTTGATCCAGAAAAGAAGTGAAAATATAACAGAAGGAGAAATAAATTAGTGGGTAAAAAGGTCACTACAAGATCTGAATCACAAACTTCATTCACAGGAGACACAGAAAAAGTCAGATTTTTTTTTTTAACTTTCCCTTAGAAATTTTTGAAATGTTTCCATTTGGTCACTCTTTATACCTGCCAATATTCTTCTTCAGCCTTTTTTTCAGCATTATTTTCCCCCCTCTGGTCCAAGATTTGGTCCATTTAAAATGTGTTCATTTAGCAAAAATGGTCTTTCGATAAATATCATTGAATCCCCTGTACATACTGTCCCCTTCAGTACTTGAAGGATTGTGGCAGATGTTTCCTCCACCTACACAGCTTGCAACCCTTCAGCTTAGGAGATAGTCCTTAGGCTCTTGAGAGTTTCTGTGTTTGACAAATTTATCACCGTGTCCCCAATTTGGTGATGAGACTCCAAATACAGCTCAACTGATCCTTGGAAAACAAAGTCATAGTCCTTTTACTCAAAACATCTCCAGAATGGTGGGACCTGCTGGAGCTTAGGCTCCATCGGCAAAGCTTTTGATGCCAAGGTAACCTGCAGGACCGGATGAGTTCCTAGCATCATATCTTATATATAGTAGGTAATTAGGTGCTTAATTTTGTTTGTTGTACTGCAGGATCAGAGTAGGTTTTTAGTGTTCTTTTGCCATTCAGCTAACACTTTTTTCTCCTGTTGCTTCCATTTCCTTTCACCCATCTTGAGATTTTCATGACTCTATTGCTTATATGCACATCAATTAAAAGAATATTTTCTTAGTGACATTTGACCTAGATCAAAGTTGTCATTCCCATCTCAGTCACTGATCTAATTTTATGATTTTGGAGAAATATGTTTTTCTCTCTGCCTCATTGTGAGAAACAGAAATTCATGATCTAGGAGCAGCCTTTCTAGTACTCTGATATCTGATAGAACATCTCTAATATCTTGGTTTCTCAATTGATTGATATCCTCATTCTCACACCATCTTTAAACTGCCATTCTCCTGTTCTCAAGCCTCTATCTACCATGGAACTCAAGCCCCCAGCCTGGAACCCTGGACTTCTGACTTGTGAACATTCATTTTATCTTACCCGGACCCAGTCCCTTCCCACCAATTCCTGGCCATCTTCATGACCCGCTACTCCACATCCTCCTCCATTTTTCCATTTCAGCCTCTTGCTTTTTGAATAACAATCAAGACAATTCTACCCTTCCTGGAAAGGGGATGTCAATCAATGGCTCTGTGACTTTAATCCCGGTTCCTTTGACTTGCAAGTCCAAAACATTCCTTTCTCATCAAGACTTTTCTACATGTGTTCTTTTACTCTATTAGAATTTAAGTTCATTGAGGAAAGGGACTCCCTACCCTTTCTCTTGTATCCCCTGTCCATAGTCTAGTTCCAGGCACATTATAAGCATTTAGTAAATGCTTGTCATTCACTCATGGATTTAACTCAAAGAACTGGTCTATACTCTATTTTACTCACCAGCAGGATTGTTCATGCCTTACATTTTACCATCAATCAATCAATCACCATTTACTAAGCACCTGCTATATATTAGGTCCTGTGCTAAGTACTGGTGTTATAAAGAATGGCAAAAGACAATTCCTGATCTAAAAAAGTTCACAGTCTAATAGAGGAGACAACATGTAAACAACTGTACTAACAAAATATATACAGAATAAATTGAAGGTAATTAACAGAGGGAAGACATTGATATCTCCATGACCTCAGATGATTAAATTGAGTATAGTTGCCTTTCCTTCTGTCTTTACTGTTGCCTTTTGGAATGTGCAGCCCTTGGAGAGGCTGATGTAGGTGATGGATAGAGAGAACAGAAATGATGCAAGGCATTTGAAGAGGAATTATAGTCTAAGAGAAAGTAGTATCTGTTTTCCAACGTTAGTATTAGATTAATGACAGTCAGGTGGTACCTGATGGGCATTACTCTCTGAGATCTTTAAGCATGCCTCTCAAATGATAGAATTGCAGGGATAGACAGGTACATGAGCCACCAGACCCTAGTGTTTCCGACCATGGAGCAGAGATCCCAGAACCATGGGCTGGCATCCTACTCTTCAATTCTTGATGCAGATTTAAATATCAGAATCTCTATTGCTTTCTAATCCCAGGGTAAACAACCTGGAATCAGGTAATTGCCTGAGTTTTGCTACTAATTTAGACAAGAAGTCTAATATAAGGCTTGTCCTTGTAGATTGGTTGTCCTTCTATGCTTATGTATCCTTAAAGAGGTAAGGCCTATTCCCTGAATGGGCATTGCCTCACTTTAAGTGAGTACCTGAAATGGCCTTAGCCTAAAATGTCATGGGTCTCCCATTGCATCCTGGGCCATCTCCAGTCATCCTGAATCCAGATGGCTCTGGAGAAGAAAGTGAGACTGGTGACCTTGCACAGCTCTCCTCTACTCACTCAAATCAAAGTCAACTGCAAATCATGTCATCATTTCCCTCATGTCATGGTCCTCTTCGAAAACAAAGGACAAACATGCAGTGGCTGGGAGGTTGAAGAATGGGGAAGTAGACTCCAACCAGAAAGAGAGGCTCTTACCTGGAGAGTTGGACCTAAGAAGTGGTAGAATGATAAATTTTGGATAGATTGACTACTGGAATCATTTTATTTTTCCTTTCAGTGACTCATAGAGGAAGAGGTGAGTCCTTACTCAATGAAGAAGCTATCTTTTGGGTGGGCCTCATCACCTGTCATGTTGGCACATTGACATTAAGATGTTGGCATTGAGTGTCAATACAGTCCTGACTCCTGACTCTGAACTTGCTGTTTTTAAGGTTATAAATGACTTTTTAAAAAAAATCCAATAATATTTTTTCAATTTTCCTCTTTTTTGACCTCTCCAAAGGTGATGACTCTGTCATATATTCCTTCCTCCAATCATATGTTCCTTAAAAACAAACAAATGAACCAAAAAAGTGACTCAGTTTGGTGTAGTAGCTAGAACAGTGCACTTAAAGAAACCTCTGAGTTTGAATCCCAGGTAAGACACTTACTAGCTGTGTCCCCTTTTTTCTGTTTCCTCAGTTTGGAAAATTGGGGAGATAATTGTACCTACTATATAGAGAGGTTGTGAAAATTGAATGGGATAAACTATATATGTAAAGTGCTTTATAATCTTAAAGGGCTATGTAAATGTTAGATGTTATTATTAATAAATAAGCTCAAATGAAATAGAGGTGTTAATATAAAAATAAGGAACAAGGACTGAAGAGGAATCTTTGGTTTGGTAGGAAGTTGCAGGATGAGAGAATGTCACAAAGAGGAGCTATCAATCAAGCAATCTTTCCCAGGTATTTATTATGGGCCTACTATGTGCCATGTACCCTGTACTGAGCTCTGGGTACATGACCACAATAAATGAAATGAGCCCTACTTGAAAAGAGCTTATATTCTAATGAAGGAGACAAGTACTTTATACATATATACAGCATAGATATGAAGTGAAGAAATAGAAATATACATAAGATAGTTAAATACAAGGTAATCTGGGAGGGAGGGCAGAAGTAGTAGAGGGGTATAGTTGTGATATTCAGGAATGACAAGTAAAGGAAGAGGGATGGAAAACTTCCAAGGGTGAAATGTTAATATACAAAGAAAAGTATTTTGCACAAAGAAAAGGAAAGGAAATAAGAATTTATTAAGTACCCACTATGTGCCAGACACTGTGCTTTGTGGTTACAGATATTCTCTGATAATGATAGCTAACATTTAGATAGTGCTTACTATGTAATCAGACACTGTGCTATGTACTTACAAATATTATCTAATAATAATAGCCAAGATTTGTATAGCACTTCTCATGTGCCAGGCATTGTGCTAAGCATTATATAAACATTATCACATTTGATCCTCATATTATCCTCACTTTAAAGATGAGCAAACTGAGGCAAACAGAAGTTATGCGACTTGCCTGGGGTCATGGGTCCTGGTTTGAACGTAGGTCTTTCTTGCTCCAGGTCAAGGGCTCTATCCATCCATTGCATTAGGGAAGAAAGGAAGTTGTTTAAAGAAACATGGAACTCTCCCAACAAAAGGTATGAACAAGATATATAGATGCATTAATACATAATAAAATAAAATTATGTAATTTTAACTGACAAACATGAGAAATAAAAGTATGTTAAAAAGAGCCCTATGAACTAATGCTAAAAAAAAGTGGAACCTGAAGAATGGAATATATAATAATTACAACCTCAAAAAGAAAAATGAAAGAGAATGAGTGAGCCAAAAATGCTGATTTGGAAAGATTGAATCATTATTAAAATGACTTATGTATTAAAATGAATTAATCACATAATTTTACATGTAAATAAATACAATAACATCAACATAGAGTTATTGAGTGAGTTTAGTTGGTTGTACTGAAATTAAATATTAAATTTTTAATAAAACTTTTTTAAAATTGAAAAAGACGTGCAAAAGTTAGAAGCAGAATCAGGTAACAGAGAATGTGTGCAAAAGAATGCCACAGTCCAGTGATTCTGAGAGAGGGAGAATGGGGTAGGTAAGTCACTGGAATACTTCAAAATAGGCAAAGATTCTATTTGGCAAATGTATACCACCATGCCCTCCCTTAAATACCTCTCTTCTACCTCCTGGTTCCCTCTGTTCTCCCTGTGCTCGACCTCAGTGTCCCTTGTGCTACACAGACCTATTGAATGCTTGTTCAAAGTACCCTACTGCAGTATCCCACTCATTTCTGCCATTCCTCCCCCACACAGAGTCTATCCTATGCTCCAAAGTGGCCTATTTTTTTCCTCTGCCTGCTCCACACCCCAACAATGATGAGGCAAAAGTTAAGATTTAATGATGAGTCATTGCAGGATAGAGAAATAAGGAACACTGTATTTGGAGTCAAGGGATTGGGATTGAGTCTTGACTTTGCTCTCATGAGTTTTCACTATCTGTATGGCCTTGAGTCCTCATCTGCATTATAGGGACCTGAAATTAGATGCTCTCTAATATCCTAAATGGTTTTAAATGTCACATTCCTAAGTTCTGGGTTCTCATGTTGAGATCTAGTCTCATGGCACCATTTTGTATTCAGCACAAGTGCCTGGAAGCTAGTGTAGTTGAGGCGGCCTTGAAGCAATAAAAGAGAAGCAGTTTCTGGCAAAGAATCAATCTGACAAGTGTCATCCCTGCCTAAGTGCTCTGGGACCTCATTATAAGGGCATCTGGTGGTAGAAAGAACTGCGATGTACAAAGACGGCTCTCTGGGCAAATTTTTCCAGCACTGAGAATAGCTCATGGGACTAATTACTTATTTTTCCTTTTAGTTTCCTTTCAAGCTATGTACCAGACTAGATAAACAAGTCATAGTATGTTCCTACCTGGAAAGAATACATAGACACAGTATCAATGTTTGTCCAGTCATCATCTCACTGTTGTGGCAGAAGGATTGTCTGCAGCTACTGACTACAGCCCTTCCTGGGATGCTAAATAATGCTAGAGAAAGGTCACTTTCAGGTCCTGCAAGAAGCTATTTGTACGTACACACTAACACCCACACACCCATACCCCCTTACCCGCACCCACACACCTACACACCTTACCCAACTGATTCTTCTCTATCCCTTCCATTAGCTATGACAGCTTGAGAACAATGGTTGGTCAAGCCCCATCTCATTCCCCTTATGGGCTTAGCTAGCTG
Source organism: Notamacropus eugenii (assembly GCF_028372415.1). Lineage (NCBI taxonomy): Eukaryota > Metazoa > Chordata > Mammalia > Diprotodontia > Macropodidae > Notamacropus > Notamacropus eugenii. The sequence continues at coordinate 245,296,919 of NC_092874.1, read as the reverse complement.
AAAGCTTCATTTCCACAGAGAAGACCCTCTGAGGGAAGAGATTTCAGCTCATTTTTTTCTAATTGCCACCTCTCTAACCCCTATGCCACACAAAAATGTCTAAATCAGCTATATCTTTTGTCCTGGACTCAGGAATAGCATGATTTATTTTTTACTTAAACTTATTTTAAATACGTTTTTATTGTGTATTTGATGGTCATCGACAGATATCAACATTTCTATATACAAAGAAATCCAGAAAAAAAAGACTAGGGCATATGAAACTGAATCATCTTGTCTAATTCACTCACTAGAGGAGAAAACTGAGTTGCAGAGAAGTTAAATGACTTTTCCAACATCACACAACTGGGTAGTAGTAGTTCACACTAAACTTACATTTCCTGATTTTTCCCATGATACCTCTATGCTTTCCTCATACCATCCCCTTTATGTCAACCAATCATCAAGCATCGATTAAGTACCTACTATGTGCCAGACACCGACGATACAAAAAGAAGCAAGGAACTTACACTATAACTGGGGATGCAACATCCAAACAAATACATAGCAAGCTACAAACAGGATAAATTGCAAACAATTCTGTGTAGAAAGGATTGTTGTCACTTATACTAATCACCTCCTAGCACTGCCTCCCTTCTTATTCCTCAAACATATTGTTTCTTATCTCCAATTTCTAATGGTTTTACTTCTTGGGCCATCAGTCTTTCATCTTCCTGCTTTTGATCCCATAGGAATAAAATCCATCTTCCTAAAGTCCCTTACCAATCAATCAGCCTGTCAATTAACAAGTAATTATGAAAGGATGAACTACCCTTTCCTTCTGCATACTCTTTCTCTCTAGTTACTTCTGGCATGATCTTTTCCTGGTTTTCTTTCTACATCAACAGACACTCCTCAGTCTCCTTTGCTGCCTCTTTACTTATTGTACCTTCCTAGCTGTGGGTGTTTCCTAGATTATTTTCTGGGTCTTCTAGTTTTCTCTCTCTACAATCCCTCCCTCTTGGTGACCTCATCCGCTCACATGCAAGTCTTTGTAGATGACTCATAGGGCTACATATCCAGCCCCAGTTTCTCTGCTGAGCTTTAATACTTCAATATTTCATTGTCTACTACCTATTGAACATTATAAATTGGATGTCCTAGAGATCCTCAACACATCCAAAACAGACCTCATTGTCTAAGTTCCCTCAACATCCCCTCTACCAACTTCCCTATTTTTGTTGAGGACATCACCATCCTTTAAGTCTCCTACTCTTCTTTCAATTCAATATCATTTTTCACTTCTCATTTTCCCTCAATCTAAATCACCAATCAGTTGTAAAATCTATTTTCTTCCCTAATAACATCTCTGGCATACATTGTGTTCATCCTTTGTTGCCGAAGAAGACCATGCCATCAGAGACATGATGACATGACTTGCAGTTGACTTTGTTTTGAGTGAGTGAGGGCTGTGCAGGCCACCAGCCTCACTTCTCCTCCAGAGCCATCTGAATCCAGTGATCAGATATTCCTCAGAATGACTGGAGATGACCCAGGATGCACTGGGAGACCTTGGCCCCTTCAGGCCAAGGTCTCTGCAGGTACTCACTTAGAGTGAGGCAACACTCATTCATTGAATAGACCTCTTTAAGCAGTATCCGGTGGACAGACCTTTGACTTCACCCATACTGCTGCTGCTATTCCACCTCCTCTGTCACCTCTCACCTGGACTATTGAAATGGCCTTCTAATTGGATGCCTTGCTGCAAGTCTCTTCTTGCTCCAATTCATCAGATGATGAATTGCCAATTTTTTTTCTTTCTTTTTTTTGACTTTGATGTTCTTACATAGTTTATGCTCTGATGAGAAATTATTCATACTATCTTAATTGATAAACATTATTCATAATGGCTTTTGTTCCTTCCATTATGAAATCTCCAGCTCTCTCTTGGCCAGCACCAACATTTGCGTTTGCAGAACCCCTGAATTTCTTCTTTCTGTTCTTATCTTTCTCTCACTGATTTCATGAGATCTTTTTTCTTCTCAAGCAGGCCATGCATTCCTAATCTGTGCTTTGGCTCATTTTTCTTGGCATAGGCAAGCTAATCACAAATCATGCCAAAGTCTCTTTTGCCACTACCACCACCAAATGGGTTCTGAATCCAAAGACAGAAGTGATGTCTGGAGTTGCTTGTACATCTTGGACAGTTTTTCTCAAATTTCAGTCTTAAGCATTGTGGCATTTCTAGGAGGAAGAGCGTCTACAACTATCTGTTTATGTTGAAGAAGTCTGTTTGTCATGAACTTCCTGGTTCAGATGGTCACATTGACATTCGCTCTTGGGACCCATTTCCCAGTCAATTTCAACATTGGACAAGGCAAATGACCTCTAGGGGATTAGGTGAACTAAGAACCAATGGGAGATAGGTGGTTTCTAGACCCCTGGAAGACTCACCTTGGTGACCAAAAATGTTTCTCTTAATGGTTAGAATGGACTGTTACCCTATCCTTACTCAGTAAACTGCAAAAGCTCCCTATTATGTGAATGACCAAATAAATTCCTCTTCTTGGCATTTAGAGATCTTTATAACCTGACTCCTTTCTATCTGGTTTTCTTACATATTTCTGTCCTCCAAGCACTCTAGGCAAAATTGGCCAACAAAGTCTATTAAGTCTGACAATATACTCAGTAGTCTACATTTATAACCTCCCTATCTCAGTAAATAAGGGAGGATGGTGAATTTTCTTGTCTCTTTTCTAGAGATAATTATATAACATTTAGTTTTGGAGTTTTAGATAATTCTTTCCTTTTATACTATAATAGTCACCGTATATATTGTTTTTCTGGTTTTTCTTATTTCACATATATCACTCCATAGTTCTGGGTTTTTTTTGGCCTTCTTCATGTTCTTCCTTCCTTATGGTACAGTAACATTCCATACCATTCAGTACAACAAGGTTTTATTTTTTTTAAGCCATCTATCATTCTTTTCCTATCTACTTTGTTTTCAATTCTTTGCTACCACAAAAAATGCTGCTAGAAATATTTTCAGTCGTATCCTTTCCTCAAATGTTTCCAGAGAAGCTTTTACAAATCCCTTCAGAATCCACTTCAATATTAAATAAGCTTTCCAGTCAAGTTATCCATTCTAAGCTAGATTTCTTACACTAGATCTTAAACGTCGATATGTGTACTAACTGAACAGTGCAGACATAAATCATATCTTTTGCCCTCCCTGCACAATTCATTTCTTTTATGTTGAAAGTGAAAATACCTCTCAAGTCAGCTAATGTGGGGACTTTACCTTGAGCATCTGTCTCTTCACCTCTTTGATATCTGGTTTAATAACTGTTGGCTTTGCTATCACCTTAAAACTTGCAATTTGTTTTGCACACTTCCTCTGCCCCCATTAGATCTTTGCCATGTACCTGTGGGGTAGATACTAAAGGCACTGTTATTCCCAGTCCACTGAAAACAGATTCAGAAAGGTGAAGTGAGTAGTCCATTGCCACCCACTGTCATCAATGGGATCTGAATCCAAGTCTTTCTGATATTAAGTCCAAATGCTAAGTCCTGGCAGAGGGGCCAGACTAGATGCTATCAAACATATCTTCCAACTCTAAAATTTCTCTGTCTATGCTTTTGATTTTAGAAAGTGGCAGTGAAAATCCTCAAATCTTAGACCAGGAGGTATGCAAAAGTAGGTCATGCTTGGTGGGCTCTATTTGTTGATGTCAAATGCCCTCTAGTGGGGAAATAAGGTTACTTAATGTTTTTGGTGCCATTTTAAAGAAGATTTTCTTCAAATTAATTTCTTCAATTTAACAAACACTTTAGAGCTGAAATGAGAATTAAAACTAATCAATAATGTCTTTAAGTTATTGCTCTTTAAATGAGAAAGGGTGAGAAAAATACTATTTACAATCTGATTATAGGGTATGTGGCTACATTAACCTGATGGAGACCTTAGGGGTCATTTAGGACAGGGGCGTCAAACTCAAATAGAAAAGGGTTCCTATGGGTCACATACTGACTTAGAAAACCACAAATTAACACTATAGTGCATTGTATTTTATCAATTTTATTAAACATTTCCCAATTACATTTTAATATGGTTTGGGTTATACTCAAGTGTTTTGTATTTGAGTGGTTTGGGCTACACTCAAGAGTCTGACACTTCTGGCTGTATTCTACTCCACTGATTTTGTGGATGAGGAAACTGAGGCCCAGAGTTGTGTAATGACTTACCTAAGGAATCTGTGGGCATTAGTAGTAATAGTTAGCATTTAGATAGGACTTTAAGGCTTGCAAAATAATTTGCAAATACCTCATTTTATCCTCCCAACAACTCTGAGCAGTAGATATTATTATTAAAATTTCCCTTTTACAGATGAGGAAACTAAAGCAGACAGAATTCAAATGACTTGCCCAGGGTCACATAGCTAGTAAATGGTCCAGGTAAGATTTGTACTCTGGGCAAAATTGACTTTAGATCCAATATTTTGTTCACTGAATCATGTAGCCTGTTCCTCTAACACCAAATAGAGAAATCTGTCCATTACACCATGTATTCAGTTCTGAGCACAACATTTTAGAAAGGATGTAGAAAAATTGGAACGGGTCCAGAGGATCTCAGTGATGAGGGAACAAAATATCCTGCAATATGAAAATCCACTGAAAAAATTTAGAATGTGTGGGGCTAGACTGGGTAGGACATACCAACTGCCTTCCAAGTGTTTGAAGGATTATTGTGCAACCCCTTGGTTGCAGAGGTCAGAATAACATGAGATGAGGTACAGAGATGTAAGGTTGAGTTCAGTGCAAAAGTAAAAGGTTTGTAGCAATTAAAGCTTTCAAAAAATGTGGAAGAGGCTCCATCAGGAGGTGGATGAGACTGAATGGCCTTCTTTAGCTAGGTAGTCTCTGAGGTCCCTTCAGAAAGAGATTTAAATTTTAACAACAAAGTAGTAATAAGATAAATTTCTAAGTGGAGCTCATAAGATCAGTCCCTTTATAGTCAAGCATTTTGATCTTTACTATGTCTTTCATTTTCATTCATTTATTCACCAATTGGTAAGTACCTACTATATGCTAGGCACTATGCTTTGGCTACAAAGACAAAATTGTAACAGAACCCTGCCCTTGAAGAACTTAGATTCTATTGGGGTTGGAGCTCAGAACAGTATCAGATAATTTAATGTAATTCTAAGCTTAAAGTCCATTTGTATGAGACTGTTTCCACTGGTGGGGATTACACAATGCTATATACCTATGTGAATGGGGAGTTGTTGATAGTTTGGCTGAAAGAGAACCTGACCTTTTGACTGCCAGTTTGAGGAGAAAAGATCTTCTGTTTGAGATTCTGTTCAGAAATTGAGAGAAAAATCTCTGGGAAAAACTTAACGTGTAGAGGAAGTGGTTCCTTAATACCTTATCCCCATGAGGGACTTGAGGTGAATTTCTTCTTTGAGTGAGATCTGGGAATCTCTTTCTTGGCGAGCTATTTTGCTTTTAGTGGAAGAATTTATTCATTCTGTGTATTGTATGGTATATTCTCATTTGCCCATCTTCTCTGATTTCTGTTTGCTATCAGCTTGGAAAATGGGTTTCTTTGCTAATTGCTACACGGTCATTGTGTAACTGGTACTGGGTCATCCCAAGTTGTCTTGACCTTTGTCTTCCCACTGTACTCTGATGAATGGAGGAAAGAGTGAGGCTGATGACTGTGCAACTCTGCCTCACTCAGATCCAATTCATAATCAAGTTAAGATATCACCCTCCTGATGCCATCGGTCTTCTTTGAGAAAGAACCACCACCACCACCAACTGGGATTTGGTAGGAAATCTTGGCTGCATGTTTTGATCTTTCCATACTAATTAATAAAATTGCAACATATTTTTCATTAAACAACTCTCACTCTACCTCAGTTTGTTGAATATTAGTAATAATATTATTTATTAATAGGTAAAATCAAATATTGCTTAAACACACACACAGACACACAGACACACACAGACACCCCCCCCCAAACTCCAAAGTTTAACGAAACAACAAAGTCACTAGCTATACTAATTATTAACAGTGTAACAACGAATCAATAAAATAAATATCAAAGTTACTAGCTACACTAACTATTAACAATGTAACAAATAATCAAACAAGGTCATAAATAATGATTTAAAATATTTTATCTGAGAAAGATTACAACTGAAGTCACCTTTAACTGTTGTTGCAAGTGTTGACTTCTCAATTCTGGAAACACAGTTCTATCTTGTAGTCTTCTCAGGGCACCAATCAGAGCATTTTCTTCAGAATTCTTTTCAGGTGCCTTTATAAGATAACAGCTAACTCTATTTATGTTAGAAAAGTTTTCTTTGTATTTTTTTCTGTCTACTCTTCAGGCATCACAACCAACAGTCCTGACAGAGAGTTAGATTCTCATCTCTTAGAAGATTCCTCATAACAGTTAAGCAATCACTCCAAGATTCCATTGCTTCTTAAAGATACAGTAATAGCACCTATGTTCCTTCTGGGAGAGGCAATTAATGCTGGTGTTACATACATATTTTATTTATGGTTATTTATGAACACTGTGTGCAGGTCACTAACACTGTAAGTTGATGAAAAAATTCTGACCTGCATTGGTAGAGAGAATTTCTCCATGTGGGAGTACTCAGTACAAATGAAATCCCAACTCTCTCTCTCTCTCTCTCTCTCTGTCTCCTTATATATGTATGCATCTATATGTACATTATATATCATATGTACACATATATGTATACACACAGGCTTTTCCAACACAATACAGTCTCAATACAATCTCAATACAGATCTTTATTTTGTAATTGTATTTCCAGGAACTAAAACAGTGCCTGGTAACTAGTTAGTCCTTACTAATTTTTTTTATCAGTGTCAGTCAATTAAAATGTATTAACTGCTGACTGTATGCCAGTCATTGTACATTTGATTGATTAATTGTTTTGACTATGACCTCTATAACTTTTAAAAGGGCTCTGGAACTTTTGAAAAAGCCTACAGGGGTCTATAACATCTGATGTTACCATATGCAGCCCATTAAATTCCAGTAGCTCTAGCACAGACTCTCATCAGTGCTAAAATTAATGCATATATGTCATGCAGAAGTGGGACACGTTCAATAAAATTTGTTGCTTTGGCTCACTTTCTCTCTGAAAATTCTAGCAAATTTAATAATGATTATATAACTCTCCAATTTAAGATATATATTTATAAACCAGTTGGAAAGTCATAAAAATCCACTTACATGGAATGAGCTATGGTACTTTGGGTAACAACTCTGGTGGGAGAAACTTTATTCATCATGCCCACCAAGGCAATTGATCTGAAGAGAAAACATCATACCTGGGCAAAAGAAATTGTTCTTGTCTGAACAGATTCTCTGAGCTAGTTGGTTTTTTAATGTAATTATTCCTTGCAAGTGTCTTGAAGATGAGGAGACACTAAAAGAATAAAAAATATCTTAGTAATGATTCTATAAACAGCCAGACAGCAGAGCAGACATCTGGAAATACTGATGCACATACCTTCCTTCTCATTGCTAAAAAAATTCTTGATGAGAATGGTGGGTCCATGACTCAAGGGTAGCCTTGATGAAAATTTAGGGGAAGAACAAATATACTTTTGTAGATTATTTTTTAATGAAGGTCATCTCTTTGCAGCTCCACTATTCACTGAGAGGTGAAAAAGATGTGTGATCCCCACCCCCCACCCCCACCATGTCTATTGTCAGTTGATTTTAAAAGATAATCCAACTAAAATTAAAATTTAGTGTTTAAGACTTCTTGAACAAGGTGTCTTCCATGCATATGAAAATCATCCAAGGTTCTGTGACAGATACAAGTCTGACAGAAAATTTTATTCAGCAATCCCACTAGGTTGTTCAAAATGCCACTACACAAGGCATAAAACAGGGAGATATATGCTAACCTGAGATGAACCCACCCATGTCGTAGATAATGTTCTGTGCAAAGTTAGTGCAAAAATAAAAAAACACCTAATGCCTATCAAAGGTAGGGGTCTCCAATATCTCTTCTTCCCAGATGACATAACGATAATTACACCCAGTCTTGGAAAACTGAAAAGCTTTTTTTCCTCCATGAAATGTGTGTTAATTCAAGGGAGATCAAAATAACCATACGCAATGTAAAAAGAAAGTAAGTGAAAAACACATAATGCCTAGATTACAATAGCTAATTAGATAAACTATTGTCTTAGTCTGTTTTTTTCAAATAGATATGGGAGATGAACAATGAATGATCTCAGAATTAAGTAAGAAAAGGAAATCGGATTAAATTGCTTTTTAGGAAATTGGGTAGTGCTGCTAGTGATTCCAAGCTAATTCACTGCTACAAAAGCCCATGATCTTTAGTGCCAATATTCTCTTGGAGAATTGAAACATCATATCAGAAGGTAATTTTCAACAAGAATCAAAATTGTAGGAGACCCAAAAGACAATGGAAAGATGCAACAGGAGTAGTAATATTGTAGATGCAGTATATTACCGAGGAAGGTTTGTGCTGAAGAACTTCTTTTAAAAGATCCTATAAGGACATGTAAGTGCAGTGGATAGAACACTCAGTTGGGAACCAGGAAGACTCATCTTCCTGGGTTCAAATTTGGTCTCAAACACTTACCAGGTGTGTAACTCAGGGCAAGACATTTAACTGTGTTACCTCAGTTTCCTCATGTGTAAAGTAAGCTGGAGAAGGAAATGGCAAACCAATCCAGTATCTTAGTCAAGCAATCTCCAAATGTGGTCATGAAGAGTCAGACATGATTGAAGGAAGCAACTGAAAAACCACAAATTATTGCAAAATTATATAGACCAGTCATTAAATGACTCTAGATGACAAGAGATAGATCATAGAACTGATGCTATGTATCATCATCTCTGGTACTACTCATGATATATATTGGACAGATCTTCACACTGAAAAGGAAGTCTTGAGTGTATCATAATTTGTATGATATGGTAACAGGCCCCTCAAATTAAGACTCATTCATAGGATACTAGATCTAGAGCTAGAATGGTCTTCAGAGGTTAATCTTTTCAACTTCTTCATTTTACAGATAAGGAAACTGAGGTCTACAGAGGAGAAATGATTTACCTAAAGTCACGCAAGTGGTAAGTGGCAAAGCAGGAATTTGAACTAAGGTCCTGTGCCTTTAAGTTCAATTTTCCATGCATTATGTTGCTTTCTTTCACAAAACCCTATGAAGTTATTATATTTTTTTTGCATGAGTAAAAAAAAGATTTTTAGAGCATGACAACCCATTTTAAAGATGAAGAAACTGAGTCCAGAGTGGTTATGTGATTTATACAAGGTCACATTTTATGTTCTAAATGTTAAAGTGCCATATAGTGTGAACTGATGATTATCAATATGTTATTGTCACTGTACAATCAAGATTAGAATCCAGATCTCTGGACTTCAAATTTATTTGTCTTACCTTATACCCATTCCCTTCCCCCCACCACCTCCCCCAAACCCTTCCTATATAACCTTGCACCACTAACCTAATTTTTTTTGACTATTCAGTTTGAGAATTCTCTAGAGACCTTTACCTTTTCTTCACTCCTGCACTCATTCTTAGGTTGGATGAATTATCTTGGGGAAAACAAGGGAGAAAAGGTAGCCACTTCTGTGGCAGCTACCATTTCTGCATCTCCTACTTTCTGCTCTCATTAACCCCTCCTCATCATCTTACATAGTTACTGTAAGATTGAGGATATCAGAGGCCTCATGGGGAAGCATTGTTGAATGGCAAAGGGGTTGGGGTGGGGTAGGGCAAAGGATAGCTCTTTTTCTCTTGGTCTCCATTTTCCTTATGATAATCTAGCATGGAAGGTGGTAAGACTACTCCCGGGCATCTAGACCAGTCAGATGAAAATTTTGTTATTGTTGCTCAGTTTCGGTCATGTCTGACTCTTCGTGACCCCAACAGGAGTTTTCTTGGCAAATATATGAGAGTGGTTGGCCATTTCTTTCTCCAGCTCATTTTACAATGGAAGGAATTGAGGTAAACAGTGCTAAGTGACTTGCTCAGTCACATCACTAGTAAGGCAAGATTTGAACTCAGGAAGATGAGTCTTCCTGACTCCAGGCCCAGCATTCTATCCACTGAGCCACTTTCCTACTGTTCAATGAAAATTACTCCCTGGTATCTTTACAGCTGCTTCACTACTCTTATTTTTTCTCTTTTCAAAGGAGAAAGTACACTATCCATTTGTATTTCTCTCCTTTCCTTGACCCTGCATTAAAAGTATAAGAGAAGTATAGAAAATATTATTTAACATATTATTATTATCCTAATATTATTAAGTATAGAGAATAGAATTAATGTAGTGGATGGATACCCACACTAGAATGGACTAGTTCATTCATTCATTCAACAATTATCATTTATTATTCACCTATTATATGAAGTGTCTTATTCCAGACAGGTCTACAAAGCCAAATAAGACCAGTTCCTTGTCCAAAGGGAACTTATAATCTGACAGAGATGACAAAATATTTATATAGATAATTAAATTTAATATTTTTAAAAGTGCAAAAGAAGAGTATGCAGCAATATGGGGCCACGTGAAGGAGAAGTCTCATCCAGCTGGAATAAATCTGTAAAGTCCCTGTGGATGAGCATGGAGTTAATCAACACAAATTTAAGAGCATTTGTTTAATTTGCATCCAATTCAGGAATTAATATAAAGGTATATAGAGACAGCTAGATGGATGGACTTGGCATCAGGAAGACCAGAATTGGAATCCTACCATATATATTTGTGTGTGTGTGTGTATATATATATATATATATATATATATATATATATATATATATATATATATATATATATATATATATATATATATATATATATATATATATATACACATATATATGTATATATATATGCACACGCACACATACATACATATATATGATATATATGATACATATATATATATATATGTACTACAGTATGACTGGTCAAGTCATAACTCTCCTCTAATTCAATGGAGTTGGACTTAACTGGTAGCCACGGTCCCTTCCAGCTCCACTTCTGTGCTCCTATGACTTCTCTATTTTAATTAGTTAATTTCACTTTTAACATTCATTTTCACAGAATTTTTGGGCTCCAAATTTTCCCCCCCTTGTCCCCTCCCCCCACCCCAAAACACCGAGAATTCCAATTGCTCCCATCACCACTCCGCTCTCTCCTCCATCATTCCTCTCTGCCCTTGTCTCCATCCTCTCCTCTGTCCTGTTGGGCCAAATAACTTTCTATACCCCTTTACCTGTATTTCTTATTTCCTAGCGGCAAGAACAGCACTTGACAGTTATTCCTAAAACTTTGAGTTCCAACTTCTTTTCCTCCCTCCCTCCCCTCCCCCTTCCTTTGGAAGGCAAGCAATTCAATATAGGCCAAATCTGTGTAGTTTTGCAAATGACTTCCATAATAGTCGTGTTGTATAAGACTAACTATATTTCCCTCCATCCTATCCTGCTTCCAATTACTTCTATTCTCTCTTTTGATCCTGTCCCTCCCCATGAGTGTCGACCTCAAATTGCTCCATCCTCCCCATGCCCTCCCTTCCATCATCCCCCCCACCCTGCTTATCCCCTTATCCCCCACTTTCCTGTATTGTAAGATAGGTTTTCATACCAAAATGAGTGTGCATTTTATTCTTTCCTTTAGTGGAATGTGATGAGAGTAAACTTCATGTTTTTCTCACACCTCCCCTCTTTATCCCTCCACTAATAAGTCTTTTGCTTGCCTCTTTTATGAAAGATACTTTGCCCCATTCCATTTCTCCCTTTCTCCTCCCAATATATTTCTCTCTCACTGCTTGATTTCATTTTTTTAAGATATGATCCCATCCTCTTCAATTCACTCTGTGCACTCTGTCTCTATGCGTGTATGCATGTGCGTGTGCATGTGTGTGTGTGAAATCCCACCCAGTACCCAGATACTGAAAAGTTTCAAGAGTTACAAATATTGTCTTTCCATGTAGGAATATAAACAGTTCAACTTTAGTAAGTCCCTTATGACTTCTCTTTGCTGTTCACCTTTTCATGCTTCTCTTCATTCTTGTGTTTGAAAGTCAAATTTTCTTTTCAGCTCTGGTCTTTTCATCAAGAATGCTTGAAAGTCCTCTATTTCATTGAAAGACCAATTTTTCCCCTGAAGTATTATACTCAGTTTTGCTGGGTAGGTGATTCTTGGTTTTAGTCCTAGTTCCTTTGACTTCTGGAATATCCTATTCCACGCCCTTCGATCCCTTAATGTGGAAGCTGCTAGATCTTGTGTTATCCTGATTGTATTTCCACAATACTTGAATTGTTTCTTTCTAGCTGCTTGCAATATTTTCTCCTTGACCTGGGAATTTTGGAATTTGGCCACAATATTCCTAGGAGTTTCTCTTTTTGGATCTTTTTCAGGTGGTGATCAGTGGATTCTTTCAATATTTATTTTGCCCTCTGGTTCTAGAATCTCAGGGCAGTTTTCCTTGATAATTTCATGAAAGATGATGTCTAGGCTCTTTTTTTGATCATGGCTTTCAGGTAGTCCCATAATTTTTAAATTGTCTCTCCTGGATCTATTTTCCAGGTCAGTTGTTTTTCCAATGAGATATTTTACATTATCTTCCATTTTTTCATTCTTTTGGTTTGGTTTTGTGATTTCTTGGTTTCTCATAAAGTTATTAGCCTCCATCTGTTCCATTCTAATTTTGAAATAACTATTTTCTTCAGTGAGCTTTTGAATCTCCTTTTCCATTTGGCTAATTCTGCTTTTGAAAGCATTCTTCTCCTCATTGGCTTCTTGAACCTCCTTTGCCAATTGAGTTAGCCTATTTTTCAGGGTGTTATTTTCTTCAACATTTTTTGGGGTCTCCTTTAGCAGGGTGCTGATCTGTTGTTCATACTTTGCTTGCAAGTCTTTTATTGCTCTTCCCAGTTTTTCCTCCACCTCTCTAACATAATTTTGAAAATTTTTTGAGCTCTTTATGACCTTTTCCCAGAACTGATCCCATTGAGTGGACTGGGATGTAGAAGCACTGACTTCCGTGTCTTCCCCTGATGGTGAGCACCACTCTTCCTCATCAGAAGGGAGGGGAGGAGAAACCTGCTCACCAAGAAAGTAACCCTCTATAGTCTTGGTTTTTTTCCCTTTTCTGGGCATTTTCCCAGCCAGTGACTTGAGCTCTGAATATTCTCCTCACACCCACCTCGCCTCTGGATCCTCCTAGCCAGCACTTGGAGTCTGAGACTCAAATGCTGCTTCCCAGCCTCAGGGCTTTGGGTGGGGGCAGGGCTGCTATTCAGTGTGAGATTATGTTCAGGTGCTCAGGTGGGGGCAGGGCCGCCTCATGGGCTCAGTTCCCTCAGGGGGTTTATGTAGAGACCTTCAACAATGGATCCAGGCTCCTGCCTGCTTGGGGAGCCACGGTCTGCTCCCGCCTCCGCTGTTGCCTCCCGAGGGGGCCTGAGTATGGGGGCACCCCACTCCCCTCTCGACCCACCAAAGAGACCTTCTCACCGACCCCCATCACCTGTGGGTGGAGGGACCCGCGTGGCCTCTGGAGATCACGTCCCTGAAGTCCGCTTGGATCTGTTCCTCTCGGTGCCGAGGCCGGGGCAGGGCTGGGCTGGGCTCCACCTCCGCAGCGCGACGGACCTTTTGCGAGAGGTTTGCAGGTCCCTCTGGAACAGAAATCTTATCCACTCCACTGTTATGTGGCTTCTCCTGCTTCCAAATTTATTGGCAGCTCTTTACTATAGATATTTCATGGGCTGTGGGTTCGGAGCTAGCGTATTTGTGTCTCTATTTTATTTCAATAAGTTACTTTGTCTACTCTTTGATGGTTTCATCTTTCCCAAATAAAGACAGTGTGTGTGTGTGTTCATGTGTTGTATGTGTGTGTGTGCCTTAGCATTCCAGTATTGACTTGGAACTAGAAGAAAATTCAGAGATCTTTTAGCCTGAACCCCTTATTTCACATTAAGAAACTGAAGTCCAGAGAGATGAAATGATTTATCCATTGTTATACATCAATTAATATTAATGGTCATAATAATAACAGCTAACATCTACATAGTGCTTTAAAGTTTGTAAATCACTTTATTAATATTATCTCATTTGATTCTCTCCATAACCCTGGGACATAGGTGCTCTATTATCTCAATTTTACACACAAGGAGAGTGATGAGGTCAGAGATTAAGTGATTTGTCCAGAATTACAACAAGACCTATGACCCTGGAGGGGTCTGAAGTTGGATTTAAACTCAGCTCTTCCTGATTCCAGGTTCAGTACTTTACCCACAGTCCAATTTAGCTGCCTCCAGCCAAAGTTGGTGCATTGGTACAAGAGGCAATCTTTGAGCTCAGGTCCCTGGTCTCCCAGATTCAGCATCTTTTACTGTACCACGCATCGTCATAGCATGACAGCTCTCAGGATTTTGCCTTGGGCTGGCTGTCCTTCCCTCTCTGCCACTGAAGGTTTGAGGCAAACCCCCTCTAAGGGAACTGAAATTTCGGTACCAAGAATCAACTTTGACCACTTGACACATCATTTTTCTTTAACATAGGACTTGTACCTGATGTGGCAATGAACTTTCCCATAACAATTGGAGTGAATAATCCCTAGCCTTTCATTAACTTCGAAGCTGAAAGTCTTCTTTGAGAAATTTATCTCCTTGATTCTTTAATTTAAATTTAACTTTCCTGATCTGTCTCTGGTAATTGAATAGCTTTCCTAAGCTTCCTTGTTTCTTGTTTAAAGCAGTCAGAAGTATTGTATTAGCCATATCAGCTCTTCTAGCATCTAATCCCATTCTGTCTATGTTATTGTTGTTTTCCATGTGTGTTTTTACTCTTCAATAAACTTACAGATACCTTAAGGGATGGGCTTTCTACTTATCTCCTCCACAGTGCTAGGTCTCTCTCATTCTCTCATTCTCTCTCTCTCTCTCTCTCTCTCTCTCTCTCTCTCTCTCTCACTCTCTGATTTTGAAATACTTTGTGACTTACTTAGAACAGATAAAATGATTAGAAAACTCATGAGATTGCAGGTGGCTTCTTACTTCAAACTAAGCTGGAGATACCATGATTATAATACATGCAATATTTTGACTTTTTTCTTTTTTTGCTATGCCTGTAAACTGACTCAAAGACTGAAGGAAAATCTAATAATGTATTTTGAATCTTGAAAGTGTCACAGAGACAAGGATCCTATTGATGTAAATAAATGACCTTTGTCCATTGAACTCCCATGTCTTTTCAAAGGATTCATCTGCCTTAAGAAATATAAACCTGAGATATAACTGATCCAACCATTCTGGAGAGCAATTTGGAAATATACCCAAAAGGCTATAAAACTGTGTATACCTCTCATTCCAGAAATACCACTGTTAGGGCTATGTCCTAAAGCCATCCCCCCAAAGGAAGGGAGGAACATACCTATTTGTTTTAGAGATCTCAAACCTATTGGTGAATTAGGGGGATGTCTACCCCAAGGATGGGAAGACTCACCCTGGTAGAATGGGTGGATGAGAAAGATTTGCTCTAATGGTCAGGAATGTAGCTAAATTAGGTGCGTTGGAGCACTTAGAGTTTGGTCAGACGTTGAAGACTCTGAGGTTATCCAACGCATCGTGGGCCACTGCTAGTTGTCTATAAGAGAGAGTGAGGCTGACAAATTCGAGTAACTCTGCCTCACTTAAATTTATGCTTGACTCAGAAGATATCAGCCATGCCATTTTACCATTTTAACCCACCTCAAAGTCTGGTGGTGACAGGTAAGTCATGAAGAAGCAGGTGTGGATTCACTGGGAGCCATAGGCACAACTCTGCGCACAGGCAGCCCAGGCCATGGGGTTGTCTTCTCACTGGACTGAAGTAGCAGTGGGATTCAGCAGCAATCTGGGTGTCTGAGGAACCTTTTTGAGAGACTGCCCTGCTCACCTCCCAGCATGAGGAAGGGGCTAGAAAAGGTGCCCTAAAAATTGTCTGCTTCACCCAACCCTGGCCTGTTTATCATGTCAAATGGAGATACTCCCTTGTGGTTGAAACAAAAAATATGCAAAAACTTTAGAATCTATGAGTAAAGCAGAATTGTAGTAGCTCCAAAGGAATGTGGGATGCATAAATTTAGAGACATCTTCACTCCAAATGTTCATATGAACTATTTCTGCCCAACTTGTGAGGCTTTTGAGCTTAGATTGGTCTGATCAGCCAGATCTGAACACACTGTACATTGACCCCAACATAGTGGTGTCATTTTGGTCTTATTCAAGCACAAAGGACAACAGCCATTAAAGGAAAATGAACAAGTGGGGCTTGGGAGCTATCCACCCACCCACCCATCCATCCATCCATATATCCATCCATCCATCCATCCATCTATCTATCCCTCTATCTATCCATTTACAGTTTTGAGAGTATGGAACAATAGTTTATCTTGAACATAGGGTTTCACTAGGGAGACCTATGAGAGTGAGTTAAAAGGTAGCCCAGAGGGAGTGATGCAAGTATATACATGATAATTTGAGGAGGAAGAGAAAATTAGCTACTAGATGGATTGTGTGAAGCTTTCTATGGTACATGATCTGAGTTTTGAATAAATCAATGCATTTTAAGAGGCTGAAGTGAGGAGGAGGAAGAAATCAATTCCAGGTATGGGGGGTAGCTCATGCACAAAAACAGGTGATAATGTCATATGTACTATAATTGTTTCAACCAAACTGGAAATTGAATTTCTACAGTATACAATTGGCAATATTTGATACAATCTAACTTTGAAGAAGCTATGACTTGGCTTTAAATTGTCTTTTTAATTCTAAAGTTTGTTCCAGTTTTTACAAATTGTAAACTCTTTGGTTGGGGTTTGCAAGAATGGGAGGTTCCTTCTCGCCTCCATCCACCATAAAATTTGGGAACAGTGGCACTGTGAAAGTAGCTAAGCTAAGGAAAGACACAGATGTGGGCAGGCCCTTGTCTATCCCTCTCTTTTAATGGGTAAAGACATTGAAGAGCTCAGAGAATAGCTCCTTAGAAATCATGGGGCAAGTCTGAGTAGCACACTTCTGGCCCTACCAAGTAGAACCCCAGAGAATATAAATCGCTGGTGGTTCAGTTTTGTCAGCTGGAGCCAGAGCTGTCTGCTAGCTGGAATGTCGAATTAGACGCAATATCAGTCCTGCCAAATGTTTAGCTCTCATCAACTGAAAAGCATGATGGGCTGGGCTCATCAGAGGGTTGGCTGAACTCATCAAGACTAATAATCATTCGTGCAATTTTCTATTCAGTTTTTGTTTTGTTTTGTTACTGGGTTCACTGGTCTAATTACCAACAATGTAGATATAAAGCTCCTACACACTCCAGAATTCAATTAAATTCAAGAGACATCTATTTTTTATTTAATATATTATTTTCCCAGTTATATATAAAAACAATTTTGACATTTTTCTTCTCAAATTTTGAATTCCCCCTCTTTCTTCCTCATTGAGAAGACAAGCAATTTGACCTAGGTTTACATGTATACTCGTGCAAAACACATTTCCATGTAAGGAATGCTCAACAGACATTTAATAAGCCCCTACTATGTGCAAAGTATAGTGCTGGGGACTATGGATATAAAGAAAAAACATGAAACAGGAAGAATAGTGTTTTTAAATTCTTGGGATCGTAATAAAAATTAATGGAAACGTGACAGAATCAAGACTCAGAATGAGACATAAAGTTTTTAGACAGGATATGATACGCTTAATAATCACCAGGATTTCAATCTTTCCCACCACGTAGGATAGGTTTGTTCTTTCTTTACAAAGCAAGGCAGTTGTTCCCAAGTTTTAACTGGCCCAGGAGGATCCATTCTTGATGGACTCTAGCCAAGTCAATATGGTTTTCTGGTCACCAAAGGGCAAGAAAGGACCCATCCACATAAAATCAGGGTCTTAAAGATTTGATGGATGTTCCAAGCCCAGATGAGTTACCACTCAATTACCAGAGAAGCAGACATGTTTTGTATAGAGACAGGAGAACCTCTTGCCTCTGAGATCAGTATTATATCATGATAGAGCATTGGGATATTTTTTTCCCTGTGGCTCAATAAGCCTCCTTTTTTCAACAGCTAAATGACCTACAAATGCCTCATTCTGTTCCAAAATTGGGCCTAAGTTGCAGTGGATCAGCCAGAATCAGTTCTCCCCTCTCCCCCGTGACATTTGTTGTAGTTGAAGGTTGATTGAAATGGGGGAAGGATGACACACATATTGAAGTTGGGGTGATTTGATGACTATCTCTGGCAAAATGACAACTGTTGGATTTTCTGGTAGCTATTGAGAGTGCTCTCAGTAGAAGAGAGAAAGCCACAATGGGGAGTAGGCTAAGGGAGAGCATAAAGAGAGTGCCAAGTCTACCATTCCTGGTTCCTCTTAATCATCATGGAGAATATGAATTACCAACACAAAAAAGATACATGAAATATGGTCAAGAGACAGATCTCTCAGTTTGTAAAGACCCACAATGAAAGCCGATGAGTAGCCCTGGAAGGTAAAAACAAAACAAATGAAAAGGGTGATGTGAATGGACTCAGGTAGGTACCCACAGGCTGCATGTAGGAGCTATGGTCACTGACCTAGATATTTTGCTGGAAAACATCCTTCTGAGATCAGGGATAGAACACGACATTGTGCGCAGAAATGGAAATGAGCTTTGGGAACCTGCAGCAAAGCTAAGGGTTTATTTTGTCACCTTGTCTTCCTCCATCCACCTCCAGCCAGCATACATTTCCAAATATGCAGAAGGAACAGAGGCTGATTAGGCTTTTATTACCAAGGAATTGGGGAGAAATTTAAATAGCAACCTGATGATTCACTGCAGCAATTCCTGGACATCTAAAGGAATAATAATCCTGCCCACATGGATCTGGTTCTTTAGACTTGGAGGATGTCTCAAGTTCAAATAGAATGACAAGGATTCAGAAATTATTTATAAGAAATTAAACAAATGATTCAAAATGAAATGAGAAAGCTTAAGGAAAAAAAGTAACGTGAACGTATAACTTAGAACAGAAATGGAAAAGGTTACCCAGGTAGCAATCTCCCTTAAAAGTAGCATAAAGCAAACCCAATGATTCCATGAAACAGCCACAAATTATTAGAACAAAGTAAAAAAGATTGAAAAAGTATGAGAAAATAAAAGGTATATACAATCAAAAGCAAATGACTGAGAAAAGAGGTCAAGCATAGATAATTTAAGAATCATTGAAGTCCTTGAAAAGCATGACCAAATGAAAAAATCTGGATACCATATTTCAAGACATCATAAATGAAAACTGCCCAGTTTTATTAGAACCATAAGGCAAGATAAAAATAGAAAGTGGATGGATATTCATAAAATAGAAAATGCTATCTACATTGATTAACAGAACAAGAAATAGAGTATTTTAATAATTTAACATCAGAAAAAAATTAAGCAAACCGTAAGTGTATTCCCAGTGAAAAAAGCCAGGACAAGATGGATTTATGAGAATTTGCATTCTATCAAATATTAAAAGAACCACAAAGATTTTACACATTCCTCCTACTATTGCCATATTGGTTAGGATAATTTTTCCTTGAAAGTGACAATGCTGCCTCCAGGACTTGATGTCCCAAAAAACTAAGCCTCAAGATGGGCCTGATTTAATGCAACTTCTCCGTAACAAAAGAAAGATGTCCATTGTCACTAATATTATTTAATATAGTTCTAGAAATGCTAACTATGACAATAGAATAAGAACAAGGAATCTAGGGAACAAGCATAGGCAAAGAAGAAACAAAATCTTCATTTTTTTTTGCAGATGAAATAATGGTTTATTTTGACAATTCAATTAAAAATAGAATTAATCAATTACTTTACTAAAGTGGCAGAAAATAAAATAAATCCATAGAAGTATTTTACTTCTTATCCATAAAAGCTAGCAGATATAGAAAATAAGTTTCATTCAAAATGACTAAAGAACATAAGACATATCTAGGAGTCCATTTCCCAAGACATACATGCATACACAGAGGAATGTTATGAATTCAATTGCAAAACACCATTTACTGAAGTAAATGAAAACTAAAGTAACTGTAAAGGAATTAATTGCTCATGGCTGGGCTGTGCTACCATAACAAAGAGACAATGCCACCTAAACCTGTTTATAGATTCAATGTTATATCAATCAAATTACCAAAGTATCACTTTGGTAGACAAAAGTATAACAAAATTCATCTGGAGGTGTGAAAAGTTAGGAATCTCAAGGAAAATATTGGGGGAAAAAGTGAGTAGGAGAAGAGTCAACTCCTGATCTCAAACTATACTACAATGCGGAGATTACCAAAATAAACCAATGCTGGTTAAGATAATACGAAAATTGATCAATGGAGCATATTAAGTACGAGATCCAGACACAGTCTAAGACAATAGCATGAGGGTCATCTCCAGTCAGGCTGGCCTATATCTGGCCACTGCACCCAGATGACTTCAGAGAAGAAAGTGAGGTTGGTGACCTTGCACAGAACCTCCCTCACTTAAATCCAATTCACTTATAAGTCATGGAATAATGTTCCTAGATTTATGGTCCTCTTCAAGAATGCAGGGCAAATAACAACAATACAGTAGCACAGCATTTGAATTAAGGAAAGAATACCAACTACTGGCATGTCACTATTTGATAAAAACTGCTGGAAAAAGTGGAAAGCAGTCTGGTGGAGATTAAGTTTAGACTAAAAGCTCACACTACAATAAGCTCCAACTGGATACTTAACCTACATGTAAAATTATATCAAAGTAGAGAGAATAGAAAGAGATATGGGTAGAGGAAGATTTCTTGACCAAATAAGGGATAGAGAGGATCAGAGGACACTAACACACAATTTTGAGTATATTAAGTTGAGTTTTTTCACAAACAAAATCAATGCAATTAGAAATAGAAATGAAATGGTTATCTAGGGAAAATATTTCCAGCAAATTTCACTGATAAAGATTTGATATCCAAGATATAAGTGGAATTAATCAAAGTATATGTGAAAAAGAGCCATTACCCAATAGATAAGGAGTTGAATGATATAATCAGGCAGTTCTCACTGGAAAAAATCCAAGCTATCAACAGCCACATAAAAATGCTAAAAAAGTTAGTAATCATAAAAAAAATGCAAATGAAAACAACTCTGAGATTCCACCTCACACCCATCAGATTGGCAAACTTGACAAAAGAAAAAAAGAAAATTATAATAGTTGGAAGATCTGTGGGAAGATGGACATTCAAATATACCATTGGTGGAAGTGGACATGGCATTCTGGAAAGCAATTTGGAATGACATTCCTCCCGAAAGAAAATCACTAAAATTGTTCATAGCGTTTTATCCAGTGAAATCATGAGTAGCTTCATACTGCAAAGAGATGAAAGCAAGATACAAGTGTGTCACTTTTTGATGAAGCAAATAACTAGAAACTAACTAGTTATATAAATATTGACACATACATATAAAACATACATATATAAGTAACTAGAAAGTAGGTGCATAACAGCTGGGGAATGGCTAGACAAATTTTAGCATATGAATATAATTGGATATTATTCTGCTGTAAGAAATGAGGAGAGTTAATTTCAGAGAAACCTGGAAAGACTTCGGTTAATTGATGCATAGTGAAGTGAGTACAATACAGGCAAGAGTTTATACAGTGATCACAGCATTTATAGAATGACCACTACTCTGAAAGATTTAGGAACTCTGATAATGCAATAACTAATCAAAACTCCAGAAGACAAATAATGAATGTGTCTTTCATCTCTTGGAGAGGTGATGAACTTTAGGTACAGAATGAAATATACATTTTCAGACATGACTGATACGGTATAAATTTGGTTTACCTTAATGTACTTATTTGTTACAAGGGATGACTTTTATTTGGGGGGGAAGAGATGAGGGAGAAAAGGGGATAGTAAGAGTGATGTAACAAAAAAAAAGAAGAAAAGACTGTCAGTGAAAGAGAAGTCAATATGTCAAGTTAATGAGCATTTTTTAAGCACCTACTATGTGCATGATGCTGAACCAAGGGCTGGAAAGCAGAAGTCCAGAAGGAACCATTGACAAAAGGGATTATTAAATAATAACATTGTTTAGTCATTTTGATCATGTCCAACTTTTCATGACCTCATTGGGGGTTTTCTTGGCAAAGATCCTGCAGTGGTTTGCCATTTCCTTCTCCAGACAGATGAGGAAACTGAAGCAAAGTTAAGTGACTTGCCTGTTAGAGTCTGAATCCATATTTGAATTCAGGAAGGTAAGTCTTTCTGACTCTAGACCCAGCATTTGTCCTATCCACTGCGCCACCTAGTGACATAGTAATAAAACACTGGCAATAGATTCATGGTTTTTTTTCTGAGCTTCTGTGTATATTAAAATGTTAATGAATTCAAACTCAGGAAACTAAGAGGTTCAATGTGTTAGGTCTGGAGTCAGGAAGAGAATTTCAAATCCTGCCTCAGACACTTACTAGGTGTTTGACCCTGATCAAGTCACTTAACTCTTCTCAGTCTCAGTTTCCTCATTTGTAAAATGAGAATAATAGCACCTGCCTCCCAGGATTGTTGTGAAGATCATAGTAGATAATAATTGTAAAGTATTTAGCACGATATCTGGCACATAATAAAAGCATACAGAAGTTATCTATTTTTATTATTAGTAGTAGTATCATTTGTTAATGTCTGTAAAGTGCTTTTCAAATCTTAAAGCACTCATCACCATCATCATTAAATAATAAACTGATACCCATTAACTTCCAGTGAGGTTTGAGACTTATTCTCAATGCTTTCCCATTTCAGATCATGGCACACAAGCCTCCAGCATCAGTAAGCCAAGTCCTCTTTCAGGGATTTATAATTTTATCAGCCATTGTATTTTTATTACCCACACTCATTACTCTTATTATTATTAATATTACAACTATTATCCACATCTACTTATACTGTATCCTTGGGGGATACTACTGTTCCTTTCCAGTAAGAGGTGGTGGAGGTCTCTGTTTCCTACCCAAAATCAACAGATCAGAGTAATTCAGGGGATGACCTAAGAACAGGCATTGCTAGATGAGACTGTCTGCACCTGACTAAAGTTGGGTTGCAGAGATAATGAAGTTTGGCTTACAGAATACAAGAAGGAAATAATGAGGCACTGGGCTGCTGACATGAGATCACCCACAACAATGGTCAGACTCTGATTAGTGGGGAAGACACCTACTTACACACTAAAGCATAGAGGTGAAGCTGTCTAGAGCAAGACTTCCTCTGACTTGACAGAACTTTAGTTTCCTATGGCTTGCTGCCACCCAGAGGTTGTGAGAGCATCTTTCCTAGGAAAATGAAGCCAAGAAGAGATTCATTTAACATATGCATTTTTGCTAGTTGCATTTTCTCTGGTTGTCCCTCATGTGCCTGGGACACTCTCCCTCCTCTGTTCCACTTACTGATCTTCCTGGCTTCCTTTAAAGCCCAGATAAAATCCCAGAATCCTTCTTAATTCTAGTGTCCTTCCCTCTGCTAATTATGTTTTATTCATCCTGTCTATAGCTTGCTTTGTATATGTTTGCTTCTCCTTTAGCTTACAAGCTCATTGTGTTTTTTTCCTTAGCACAATGCCTGGCACATAGTAGGTACTTACTAAATGGTTATTGATTAATTGATTGATTGAAAAAGCATATAAATGGTACTTCAGCCCTAAGTTCTCCTTGTGGCAAATCTCAAACCTTAGACTAGTTGTGTACCCATTTAAAAAAAAAAAGACTAATTTTCTCCCAGTGATACTGTATAGCTTGTTGCTATCAAGACATGCCATAATATCTGAAGAATCAAAATTGAAAGTGACTCAGAAAACAGTGGAGAGATGTATGGTGGGCATAAATTTGCTCCAATGTCATCCAGCAAACATTTATTTATCAGTTGGCTCACTCTGTGAATTAAGAGCTAAGATCAGTCTCTTTGCTTTCTCTACCCAGTGCTCCAAACACTGCTCTCTGAAGCTAAATCAACATGTCCCTCTTGTACACCAACCTTGAAAGACCTACAAAACAGTTGTCATACCCACCCAAAATATTTTTCTGCAGAATTATATATATGTGTGTGTATACTCACATAGTATATACATATATGTGTGTATGTATATATATACATATTTGGTACATATACACATATATAGCACATATGCATGTTATAAACACATACATTTCCCTAACTAATTCTTGTCTGGCTTTTTCTCACATCCTTTCACTCTGTTGCCTTCTTCTGGAAATAAGCACCTCATTAATGGGTCTCTTAGTTCAACATTTCTTTCTCCTATGCCATGTGTTTCTGTAAATGTTAATGTCTCCAGCTATACTCTTAAGCAGGGTACTATCTTATACCTCTTTGTAGAATCAACATTTTTATAAAGAGAAGGGAGTACTCACACTGATGAACTCACAGGTCTTGTATTGGCATTCATCATGGTATCAATGGGTTTTTTTTCATTGATGCTGTTGCTTCTATGCCAGGCCAATCCAGAAAATCTGAAAAAGGATTTTTCTGAAAAACTCAAAATATCAGAGTTGAAGTGAATCTCAAAGATTTGTCTAGTTAAGCTCGCACCTGAAAGAAAAGAATCCCTTCTCTAAAATACCCAACAAGTGACCATGCAATGTTCTCTTTAAGACCTCCAATGAAGAGGGACCCAATGAATCCTGAGGCAGCCTGGTCCATTATTAGGTATCTAATTATTATGTTGTAGTTTTCCTTGCATTGAACCTAAATTTAAACCAATTAATAAACATGTATTTGATATCTATGGTATGCCAGGTGCTATTCTAAGTGCTGGGAAGATGAAAAGAGGCAACAGATAGTTCTTGATCTCAGTGAGTTTACATTGTAGTGGAGGAGACAATAAGCAGAGATATGTACAAATAAGTTACATATAGGATCATTAGGAAATAATTAACAGAAGAAAGGGAAGGGTTGGAAAAGTCTTCCTCTAAAAGATGGGATATGTAAAAGATAATAGTATTTAAGGGAAAGCAAGGAAGTCAGTCATTGGAATTGAACAGTAAGAACATTTCAGGTGTGGGGAGCAGTCAGAGAAAATGCCCATAGTGTTTTGTTTGTAGAACAGTCAGGGTATCAATGGATCTAAGAGAATGTGGCAAGGAGTAAGTTGTGGAAACAATGGAAAAGTAGGAGGGACTAGGCTAGGAAAGACTTTCAATGTTACATAGAGCATTTTTTATTTGATCCTGGAGGTGGTAGAGACTCCGTGGATTTTATTGCGTAGAGGAATGACACAGTTATATCTCTGTGTTAGGAAAATCACTTTAGTGGTTGAATGGAGATTAGAGCGGAGTAGAGAGAGACTTGGGGCAGGCAGATCCACCAGCAAGTTAATGCAATAGCCCAGGCATGAAATGCTGGAGCCCTGCGTTAGAGTGGTGGCCATATCAGAAGAGAGAAAGGGACAATTCAAGTGATGTTTCAGAGGTGAAATCAACAGGTCTTGGCAGCAGATTGGATATGAGGGATGAAAGAAAGTGAGGAATCAAGGATACCTTCTGGATTGGGAGCCTATAGTTTGGAAGGATGCTGTTCCCTCTACAGTAATAGAGGAGGTGAAAGGGAGCGAGGGTTTGAGAAAAACAGAATGAGTTCTGTTTTGGATATGTTTAGTTTTGGATATGTTTTAGATATGTTTGGATATGTTTATCACACTATACATCTAGTTTGAGATGTCTAAAGGGCAGTAGGAGATTGGAGTTCAGTAGAGAGGCTGGGACCAGATGGGTGGATTTGAGAAACATCAGCATAGAGATAATAATTAAATCCATGAGAGCTGATACAATCACCAAGTGAAGCAGTAAATGGAGAAGAGAAGAGAGACCAAGACAGGGTGCTGTGGGACATCTACAGTTAGAGGACATCCCCTGGATGAGGATCCAGAAAAAGAGACTGAGGAGTGGTCAGCTTGGTAGGAAGAGAATCAGGAGGGAGTGTCTCCCCAAAAAACCAAGAGAAGAGAGTATTGAGAAAGAGAGAGTGATCAATAGTGTCAGACTGCAGAAAGATCAAGCAGAATGAGGACTGAGAAAAAGCCACTGGAATTGGCAACTAAGTGATCATTGTTAACTTTGGAGAGGACAATTTCAGTTGAATGATAAGTTTGGAAGCCAGACTGTAAGAGGTTAAGAAGAGAAGGAAGGGAGAGACAGAGGAGGCACCTGTTGTAGATGGTCTTTTTGAGGAATTCAGCCACAAAGGGCAGAAGAGATTTGAGTTGGTAGAAGGGATGAAAGGATCAGGGGAGGGTTTTTGAGGATTGGGAGACATGGGCATGTTGATAAGCAGATGAGAATGAGCTAGTGAACTGAGAGAGATTTAAAGTAAGTGATGGAGTAGATATGACAGAGAGGATAATCTATTGAAAGAAAGAAGAAGGAATGGGATCGTTCTATTTGCCTTTAAAACATCCAACCATCTAATCAGAAACAAACACTATTGTGGGGGCACAGGTCAAGGGAGAGAACGGAACAAACGGAGAATGGAACAGGATAGAGGAAAATGTGGGTAGTTTTTCACAACATGACTGTTATGGAAGTGTTTTGCATGGCTCCACATGTATGACCTAGATAGAATTGCTTGCTTTCTCACTGAGGGCGGGTGGGAAGGGAGGAAGGGAGGGAATGTGGAGCTCAAAGCTTTAAAAATGAATGTTAAAAGTTGTTTTTGCATGAAACTGGGAAATAAACTGTACAGGCAATGGGGTAGAGAAATCTATCTTGCCCTACAGGAAAATAGAGGGGAATGGGATGGGAGAAAGGGGGGATGATAGAAGGGAGAGCATATTGGGGAAAGGGATGATTGGGGTGCATGCTGTCCTGGGGTGAGGGCAGGGGAGAGATGGGGAGAAAATTTGGAGTTCAAAATCTTGTGGAAATGAATGTTGAAAACTGAAAATAAAAAATTATATTAAATATAAAGAGAAAAAAATAAAAAAATGAAAAAAATATCCAACCATCTTAGTTCTACATGTTCTACATATTCTCTGGGTCCAGATAAGTCTAATTGCTCTCTCATATCTTCAAATACTCAAATACAGCAATCATGTCCCTTCTCTATTTTCTTTTCTCCAGTCTAAACACCACTAATCTTTTCAACAGATCCTCATTTGGAGTTATCTAGAACTCCTTTACTATACTGGTTGCCTTTCTCTGTAAGCTTTCGAGATTATTAATGTCTCTCTTAAAATGAATGCGACATAATGATGAAGCTTAAAATGGTTCCATTTAAAAAAATAGATTCATATATAACCTATTTAACTTCTAGGGACCTCTGTTTCCTCATTTGTGCAGTTGTTAATTTTTAAAATAAAATTTTATTGATATGTTTTGTTTTTACATTACTTACATTTTCCAGTTTATTCCCCTGTCTTTCCCCTACCCAAAAGCTATCTTTCCAACATCCTGCAAAAATCTGACATCATACACAGTGTTCCATACCCATAGACCCTGCCACCATCACCTATGAAAGGAAGTCAAGGGGTGTGCCCTCTCAAATATTTTCTCTGGGGCCAAACTTGGTCATTACAATTTCACGGCATTCAATTTCAACTATTGTTGTATTGTTCAACTATATATGTTGTATCGTTGTGTATATTATTTTCCTGATTCTGCTTATTTTACTTTCATCAATTTATGTGTTATTTGATTTATTTAAATTCATTATATCAAATCTTTCTTGTAGCATAGTAATATTCTATTACTTTCATATGTCAGAACTTGTGTAATATTACCTAATGGTTGGGCTTTTATTATGTTTCCAGTTCTTCGATACTTAAAAACATACTGCTATAAATATTTGGTGCACGTGGAAGCTTTCTTTTTATCATTCACTTCCTTGAGGTATATCTCTATATTTCTAGTGAAATTTCCAGATCAAAGGTTAGGGATTCTTTTGGCACTTTCTCTCTTTGCACAATTCCAAACTGCATTCCAATTTTGAATGGCTGGACCAATTTACAACTCTATCAATGGTACAGTAGTGTACCCATTTTTCAATAGACCCTTCAGCATTGATTTCTAATCTTTTGCCATCTTTGTCAATTTTGTGAGTATGAGGGAAATCTTCACAGTTATTTTGATTTGATTTCTCTTATTATTAGTGATTTGGCATATTTTTCTTATCATTAATATCCTTTGACCACATATCTATTGGGGATTGGTTGTTTGCATATTCTGTTAGGTGTCTATATACCTTGGATTTGAGATATGTATCAAGATATTTGATATAAAGATCTTTCCCAAATCTACCACTTTCTTTCTTATCCTTATTGTAGTAAGTTTTATCCATGTAAAAGCTTTTCAGTTTCATGTAACTGAAATTACCTACTTTTATAATGGGATCTGAATAGTAAACATCAATCAAACTTGTGAATAAAATTAAAACTTATAAGATTTTTTAAGCAACAGAATTCCTAAAACCATGCCTCAGAAAAATTGAGTATTATTAAGCTATCCATTCACTGAATGAGGAATTTCAAGGTGTTTTTATTTGGCAGCAAGTATGAAGAATTTCTATGCTATAAGTCTACTTCCATTTCAGATGTGCTGAAGTCAAAGCCTTCTGAGCTACCGGATCTTAAATCATGACTAGTCGTGTGCTTGGCTTCCATAGAATTTCTCTGTGTGAAGGAGCAAACCTCCTCTCATGACATATTCCATTTTTCAGTTGGGAAACGAATGGTTCTGGATTTTAATTTTATTTCAGAATGAAGAAAAGATATCAAGGAGTGCATGTTGATCAACAAAAAACATCTGGATCTTTTTAAATTGACTTGGCAAAACTTGGAGAAAATAAAGAAAAGAGTAAAACAGGAACTGAGAAGAAAACGTCACCATCCGTTACTCAAATTTAACTGGCGCTGATGTACAGTTAACTGAACACTGCCTGGAAAAGGTTAGGCTTTGGACACATTTGAATATACTGACTCTGAGTCTCCAAACTCCCAGCAGCCACCTGCTAACATTCTCAAGACCAATAGAATTCAGTGAAGTTTACCTTAAACAGTTTATCAAATTTCGGTGAATGTTTATTGTAAAATTCTTACAAAAGTTTAGCTCTTTGCGTGTCTGGGAAAACCTTCTCAGAATTTACTCTGGCACAAGTTAGAGGCCTTTTTGTTTTTGCTTCCTGAACCTCTTTTATTGCTTAGTCTCTATAGTTTATTCCCCCCCTCCCATTTTCAGAAAATCATTGCTCAAATTTGCCGGTATCTTTTCTATCTATGAAAGACAAAAGCAACAATATCGTCCCCCAAATTTACTAATTTTTAAATTTAAAAATGCAACTCACAAGACTTTTTTCTCACCCTGTTTTTGTTATTTGAAAAATATCTTTCATTGTATTCCCTCCCCACCCCAGATGCACCCACCCTCGTAGGTTTCTTAGGTTTCAGCTATAGAATATTGCATTTCTCAAGAAATAACATTCAGGACTCCCCCAAGAATGAGAACTGCTCCTGAATTTGCAAGGGATTTCCTGTGGGCCTCACTTTTTACAGAACACACTCTTGCTTTGCGTTAGGTGGGCAAAAGGTTTGAAATAACAGGAAGTATCTGTGAATACATTATATCATTCTTAGAAACCTCTTCTGTAGCTGTGAATTGGCTCAATCACTCTGGAAAACAATTTGGAAATATACTAAGAAAATGATTAAATGCCCATAATGTTTGAGCTAGAGATTATACAGCTAGATGTGGACCCCAAGGATGTCAATGATTAAAATAAAAGTCCCATTAACAATATTTCCATCAGAGGACTGGCCAGTGGGGACCTAGTCTTTGAAGTGTTTGTTTGGTCACAACCATCGTGGAGACTTGGTGAGCCTGTACTCAGAAATTCGTCATGGTGCATAATGGAAGGGTCTTGCTCCCATCACATATCATTACTCTTTCCTGTTGGCATTACCTAGGTCATCTTCAGTCATCCTGATGAATATCTGGTCACTGGATTCAGATGGCTCTGGAGGAGAAGTGAGGCTGGTGACCTGCACAGCCCTCCCTCACTCAAAACAAAGTCAAGTGCAAGTCATGTCATCATTTCTCTGATGGCATGGTCTTTGGCAACGAAGGATGAACACAACAACTGTATGGTGGATGGCCCCTTTAATAAAAAAAAATCAAGCTAGGAGGAGAAGACCTTCAGGGTTCCTAGATAAAACAGAAACAATTACTATTTATGGGTGTATCTCACTCAAAGTGAGAAGGCTATAAGACCTTAGCCTGAAAGGGTCAGGGTCTCATTGCATCCTGGGCTATCTCCAGCCATCCTGATGAATATCAGGCCACTGGATTCAGATGGCTCTGGAGGACAAGTGAGGTTGGTGGCCTTGCAAAGGCCTCCCTCACTCAAATCAAAGTCAAGTTCAAGTCACGTCATCATCTTGGTGTCATGGTCCTCTTCGAGAACGAAGGACAAACACAACACAACAAACACTGTATGGTGGAAAAAGGCCTTTTAATTGTTGAGTCAGAACTGAGTATAGACATGATTGGGCCAATGTTCTCCCTTCCCTGTTAGCTTTCAAATGGAGAGGAGGAAGAACTGCTTTGAGTCTTTGGTGAGAGGTGGGGGTAAGGGAAGGGAATCTTGGTAACAAATACCTTAATATGAATCTTATGCAGAGCTGGCTTATCTTCTGACTAGAGAGAGCTTTAATGCATAGAACACGGGGTTTAGAGACAGGAAAATATGGCCCCAGGTACCTACTAGCTATGTGACCCTAGGCAAATTACAGTCTGCCTCAGTTTCCTCATTTGTAAAGCACAGATAATAATAGCACCTACCTTTCAGGGTTGTTATGAGGATCAAATGTGATAATATTTTGAAGCACTTAGTATAGTGGGTTGTTATAAGGATTGGATGAAACAATATTTGTAAAGTGTTTAGCCTAGTACCTGGCCCTATAGGTGTTTAATCCATGCTTATTTCCTTTCCTCTTCTCTCCAGACTACCATATAGATGTGAATGAAAACCTATTTCTGTTTCTTCTGTGTTGTATTCATTCTAGGGGAGTAAGTATCAGAGACAAAGAGACCCAGGGACAACTTTGTGAGCTTTGAAAAGTCAAAAGAGCTACCACAATTTCAACATCTAGAGTCTGTGGCAGTCTATATCCGAGGACAGTATCCGAGGACAGACAAGAGCCAGACCCGAGACATAGCTTGCTTGGCTCAGGTCAGTGGTAGCAAATGAACTCAGCAGAAGATTTCACCTAAGATCAAGAACCAATGAACATAACAGAGAGAAGAACAGTTCTTGAGACTTACCTGAAAACTTGGTGAATGTATAATATGGTCAACTGAATAATAAGTACTACAGCAAACCAGCCACCAGGGGGCAAATGCCTTAATATACCAATTAGCGCCCTTTCCTCCTGTCTCTTCTGCTAAGGGTCTACTTTTCTCCAGTCCGGGCCTACTTTACAGCCTGGATTTAATGCTGTTACTTTTTCTGCATCCTTGTATCAATATAGGACAATCTAATTCTTCTCTGGAGATCTTTGAAACACTGTAGAAATTCAGCCAGAGGTCCAGACAAAATCTTTAGGTATTGCTTTTCATACAGGGCACACCAAATTCTTCTGGTTCTCTGAAATGATATAGAACACCCATTTTTATTCTCTCTAAGTAGCTGAGAAACATATAGATAATCCAACAGGAGGAATGGAAAAAAAATCTCAAGGTGTCTCTTTCTCCCCAGGGCACTCTAAAATTCTCTAGTGAATCCCTGGCACAGTAAAGGAACTCCAAAAGGAATTCTGAAACCATTCAATAATAAGAAAATTTAAGAGCAAATGGCACCAGATCTGTTCTGAGCAAATGTGAGGAGGTTCTGGACAAAGGGGTTGATTAATGCGGTTTCTAGACCAATAGGCAAATCTTAACCTTTGGATCCACAGTCCATAAGAGTCTCACAACTAAAGGTATATCTATAAGCAGAAAGGGGGAAAAAGTGAGCATTTATGGGTCCAGGACTAGCATATGGATTCAAATTTTATACTTCTCATATTAGTTGCTGTGCTGTTATCAGGTACAGTAATACAACAAATATTGGTATATCAGAATTCAAACAAGCAAAAAATTATCACTAAGAAATTGTGTCCTGTAAAGAAACACATTGGAAAAACTGAATGCTGTCCAACTGCAGTCTGAAAGTCAAGTCAAGGCCTAGGTCAGGACGACTAGCAAAAGCCCCAGAGACACAATTCCTTCAATGCAAAAGCACTTACTAAGATTACATAGTAAGAACAACACCTACAAAGCATTTCCCTCACCCCAAATATGGGGAACTTCTCCCACAAATAGAAATATTGTCCATGGGAAGAAAGAGCATGAAGTTTAGGACAGTGACAGGGAAGAAACTATGGAGTGGACTGATGTCAGCCTCAAATAGAAACAGATCCCTGGGTCCCATATTGACTTAGAAAACCATGAGTTAACATTATTCTTTATTTTGGTTTCATTTATTTAGTTAGTTAGTTAAACATTTCCCATTTACATTTTTATCTGATTCAGGTAGCATTTGGGAATTTTGGAGGCCAATTGAGCTTGGTACTCCAGATGTCTGATAATTTGGATACAGAATTCATGTGACCAGAGCCACTCCTGCTTCTAATACTACAGGGTCCCAATATCTATTCACTTAGAGGCCTTAAGTTACTTCTCAGTACAGATTCTCTACTGGTTGGATCTCTCAGCTGGGGTCTTCTCTCAATAATCTAATTCTTGACCTCCAGGTCTAATTTTCTCTTGAATCCATACTTGGCTTTTCTCTTTGAAACTCCTCTCTGCTGACTCTCCAGGTCTGTCTCTGACTCCCAGATATGGATGTTAGATGTGTTGTCTCCCACTGGTCATGTCCTTTGTCCCCCAATCCTTCTGCCTCCTGCTTTCTTCTTGTGTAGGAGCAGGGATGACACTTCACAAAGTTTGACTATATCCAGGGCTAGCTGGCTTAACCATTTTAAAGGTCACAAGAGGTATGGCCAGATATAATCATCCAATACCAACTGCCTCTCCAATTTTGTCAAGGCACCATCTTTATTCTTCATTGTTATTTGACTTTCATTCTTGAAAAGAACGATGCCATCAGGGAGGTGATACCATGATATGCAAGGCAGCTAAGTGGTATTGTGAACTTGGAGTCATAAAGATCTAAATATGAATCCTATCTCAGACACGTGCTAGTCACTGAATACCCTTCAGCCTCAGTTTTCGCATCTATAAAATGGGGAACCTACTCCACAGGGTTGTTGTGAAGGCCAAATGAGATTGCATAAGTAGTTTCTTTGCAAAACATTAAAGCACTATAAAAAGGCTAATTATTTTATAATGGAATAGCAAGGCATAGACTTATTTTTGCACTTAAAAATAAAATACATTAGCACCTCTTCTCTCCATTACCTGACTCCTTCTGTGATTTCAACTTCTGGACTGGGGAGGGGGTGAATCAATTAGGCAGGAGCCAACTTCCTCTTCTCCTCCCTCTATCCTTACACAAAAGACTTCAATCAGGATTTTTTGTTAATCTTCCACTGCAATCACTGAAAATCTGCTCCGTCATCCTGCACTTTAGTGCCCTTGCCAGTTCATGACGTCCTTGCAAGGCTGTGGAAAAATCTAGGGAAGGTCTAATACAAATGGAGAGCTAATAAGAAAAAAAGGTGGCTGCACCTTTGGGGCCCTTTTTTCAAGCCTGTTTCTTTTCCTCCTGAAATGTTTATTTGCAGGAAAGAGAAAATAGAATATTGATCACTCTGTAGAAAAGATGGAAAGCTACTGAATAACTGGTCAAGGTAACTGATGAAATCCTGGGGTTTCGTCTGAAATTTGAATGCTGTCTCCCCACCTCTTATCACAGTTCCTGTCACATAGTACATACTTAACAACTGATTGCTGAAACTAAGAACATAGAGGAATGCCTTTAAAATATAAAATTCTTAAGCAAACAGAAGAACAAATAGAGATCTTAAATAATCCATTCTCAGACAAAGAAATAGAAATATCAGGAAAGGAAAACCCAAGGAGAATCTGTTGCTCCCGATGAATTTGCAGAAGAGTTCCATTAAACATTTAAATAGCAATTAGTACCAACATCACATACATCATTCTCAAAAATTGAGAAAATAATTTTTGCAGGATTCTTTTGAAGAAGAAAAATATATTACTAATACTTAAACCAAAGAAGGAGAGGTCACAGAAAAGCTACGGACCAGATTCTAAGTAAAATCTTGTCACATGGACTTCAACAATTGATCCAAGAAATTGTTCTTTGTGACCAAGTTTGATTTATAGTAGGGATACATGAATGTCTAGCCTTAAGAAAGTCATCAACAGAATAATATGACAAAACATTCAGAATGAAATGATTATCTCAATAGATGCAGAAAAAAATCTTTGAGAAATACAACTCTCATTTCTGCAAAAACTCTATAAAATACAGGTTTAGAGGGCCCTTTCAAAATATTATAAAACGTATTTGTCTAAATTAGGAAGCAAAAAGCATGTGCTATAGATGAACATAAACTTTCCCAGGTAATTCAGCAATACCTACTCTCTGTGCTCTTTGTTAAGATAACTCTAGAATTGCTTGCAATAGCAATAAAACAAGAAACTAGAGTGGTAAATACAAGCAAAAGGAGATAAAATATATCTAGGGAATCATCAAAGACACTAATTGAGACAATAGCTTCAGCAAGGTTGCAGGCCACAAAAGAAACTCAGAAAACCCAGAAGCATTTCTATATAAGTTGCAAGAAGCAATAATAGAATGGGAAATCTCATTCCAAATAACTATAAAATACGTACCACAGACTTGTATAAATTGAATTACAAAGTGTTCCTTACAGAAATGAAGAGTTACTCAAATAACTTGAGGAATATTCAGTGTACATGGTTGTGCTGTGCTAATAAAACTCATAATGCTACCAATGTTAATCTTCAGTTTGAATTCTATAACAAATAAACTACCAAAGGAATTCTTTATATAGCCCAATAGAATAATAATGAAATTAATTTGGAGAGAGGAAAGGTCTAGCATATCAAGGAGTAACCCATAGTTTGACCCTTAGTTTAGTTGCATGGGACTTTCTTTTCACTGGTGGAGATCATTTATGAAGAGAAACAATGAAAAGAGGTAGGGATAAAGGGGAGAGGGGAAGAATAACACTTTAGAACTTAAACTAGATTATAAAGTAGCATCTGGTAGTGGTTATGACTTCGAGAGGTAGATGAATGGAACAAATTGACTAAACAAGTGAGAATCAGAAACAATGGAACTCAACAACCTAGACTTTGATCAACAAAAAACAAATCAATCTGGGAAACAACTCCCTATCTGATAAAACCTAGAAAGAAGTCTTAAGATTTAGGTCTACTTGAGTATTGTTGTTCAGTAATATCAGTCATGTTCGATTCTTTGTGATCCCTTTTTTTGGGAGTTTTCTTGGCAAAGATACTGAAGTGGTTTGCTACTTCCTTCTCTAGCCCATTTTACAGATGAGAAAACTGAGGAAACCAGGGTTAAGTGACTTGCCTAGGGTCATACAGCTAGTCCATGTCTGAGGATGGGTTTCAAGTCAGATCTTCCTGATTCCAGACCTGGCACTCTATCCACTGTGCTGCCTAACTGCCCATGATTTGCTACAATATATTTGTACATGTACATCTACATCATCTATACACACATATACACATATACATAATATACAACATATATGTGTGTACACACACTTGTATTTACCTCAGTA
Organism: Notamacropus eugenii; assembly: GCF_028372415.1. Classification (NCBI taxonomy): domain Eukaryota; kingdom Metazoa; phylum Chordata; class Mammalia; order Diprotodontia; family Macropodidae; genus Notamacropus; species Notamacropus eugenii. Next base: position 245,261,050 of record NC_092874.1, on the reverse strand, counting down.
TATGTATATAAGCATATTACTACTGACTAGGTAGGCTCCTAAAGCATAAAAGATGTGTAATAAATACATGTGTATATATGTATATGGAACCCATTTAGTCACTAGTAACATGCCTATTTACACCTAGCATTCTGGTTGTCTATGACTTTTACGTCTTTTGTTAATATTTTTTCTTTAACCCTATAATCCCCAAATTTCTTTCTCCTAGACCAGTAATTCTCAAAACTTGGTCCAGGGATTACTGGAGTTTCTGAGATCCTTTCATGGGATCTATGAGACCAAAACGTTTTTCATAATGTTTTAATTCTAATATGGTAAGTATGGATAGAGAAAACACGTTCACAAAATCTCTTTGTGGGGAGAAGGGGAGGCTTCCTCAATAATTTTTAAGAATGTAAAGTAGTACTGAGATCAAAAAGTTTGAGAACCACTAGACAACTGAATACTCACTCCTTCCCCAGGCCTGTTCCCCCTCTGCTCCCCTCCTCTTTAGTCTAAAGAAAATTTTCCTACAACCAGTCGTTAACTTTTTCTTGAGAGCCCTTCCACATCTTGCCTTAACTTATGTGTCACATGACACTTGTTAACGTCAGAGGTTAATTATTTCTCTTTCTGCCTCCGTATTGAGTACTTGTTTGCCCTCAGATGGCAGAACCAGGAATAATGGAGGAAAGTTACAAAGAGGAACCTTTAGACTTGATATAATAACCCCTCCAAATAAGCCAAAAAAACACCCTTCTTAACAAATGGCACTATTTATAAAAGGAATGAGCTGCTTCAGGAGACAGTAGATTATCCCCTCATTGGAAACCTTTAAGCAAAAGTAGAAAGATCATTTTCATAGTGAGAATTCCTTTTGTGTATGAGCTAAACTGAATGGTCACTGATATCCCTTCCTACCTTAGAAATTCTGTGATTTTAGTCTTTATATCAGCCTGTCTCTCCAAACAGAAATCATTCATTTTTATCAGTTTGTTTTTCTTGGCTCACTTCACTCATTAGTCCTTGGCAACCTTAAAAAACAAAATATAATGGAAGGACTATTTTCAGTAAATGGGGAAGTCTCCTTGACCAGATCATGATTCAATAGCAAAGGCAAATAAAAACCATAACTCATGACATCCAAGGTGGCTAGGTCTTTTTCTCATTGATCACTGTTGTGTTCTTATGAGTTCTAAGAAGAAAGTAGTGAAATGAGCACCAGAATCTGGGACTGCAGTTATCTTGTCTTGACCCTAACTATTTTGTCTGCCCTTTCTGATGTCATTATGGTTCAACATTTCTCAAGTTTTGAAGTTTATTTTACTTTATTATCACTATAATTTTACTCAGATATCAAATTAGAAACAAACTGAGTCCTCCATACACTTATTAGGTTTTTTAGGTTGTAAAAACATCTTAAGACTGCTATCATTCATAGAGTACATATGGTTTCTGGTGTGATTAGTTAAGCACGATAAATTTTATGAAAGACTATGATGAAACTATTAAAAGAATGATTTCAAAACATATCTACTTAGAAATATACTTTTATTTAATAATACCTGGATGTGCTCTATGAGCACGTGTGAGTTATTGGGTTGTTTTTTTTTTGACCCTGATCTATGATTTCTTGTTGCTTTATTGGTATAGGGAGATCATGATGAAAAGCTTCCTCTACCAATTTAGACTGATAATTTTTCTGCAACTTTTTATTTTAAAGGAGATTTTTGGGGGCAACTAAAATGAGAAGTTAAATGACTTGCCCAGGGGTCGACAGCTAGTATGTGTCAAAGACTAGATTGGAACCCAAGGTTTCCTCATTGTAAGGCTTACCGTTTATCCACCATACCAAGCTATGCCTGTTAAGTTTCTTTTTAAAGAACTATTAAACATATCCTTTGGAATGCATCTTAAATAGTAACTTGAGTTTTATGCAGGTAAAAAAGGGAATCAAGGTTTTTTAAAATCTACTTATTATCAAATATACTTGTCTTTCTCTCCCTCATTCTCATCTTTCCTGGCTTCTCTGTGGTATTTTGTATTACTGACTATTTTTTCTCCAATTCAATTCAATTAAAAATTATTTACTACCTACTATGTTGCTGTTGAGTCATTCAGTTGTGTCTGACTTGATGTGACCCCATGGACTTTTGTTCATGGAGTTTTCTTGACAAAGATATTGGGATGATTTGCCATTTCCTTCTTCAGTGAGCTCTCATTCTCCAGATGAGTAACTAAGAGTAATAGAGGTTGTGCCTTGCCTAGGGTCATACAGCTGGCAAGTGTCTGAGGCTAGATTTGAACTCAGACCTTCAAGCCCGGTGCCTTAACCACTACACCACCTAGATGTCCACCTGTACCACCCAGGTGCCCATAAAAAATTGTAGTCTGAGGCCATTTAGTATATTGTTATTTAGGTGTTTTCAGTCCTTTTTTACTCTTTGTGAATCCATTTGGGGTTTTCTTAGCAAAGGTATTGAACTGATTTGCCACGTTCTTCTCTAGTTCATTTTATGGATGAGGAAACTGAGTCAAACATGGTCAAATGACTTATCCGAGGTCACACAACTAATAAGTGTATGAGGCCATATTTGAACTCAGGAAGACGAGTCTTCCTGGTTCCAGGCTTGCCATTGTACATGAGCAAGTCAACATTAGATACTTCAGATGATTATCATACAATCACTGTTCTTGAAATGTATATAATCTAATAGTGGAGAAGAGAGGAAGAGAAACATTTGCTTTGCTACAGGCAACTTATGGTAGGGCAACAACCAAAAAGGATGTTATGAGAATTAAAAGATAATTTTTGTGGGAACCATGGGGGATGGCGCAAAGAAAGGCATGCTGATGGGAAATGGTGGGATGAGAATGGGGGATGGAGGGCTTGAATGTCAGCTGTAGCCCTCTCTCCCAGGGCTGTTAGAGAGTAGGACGATGACTAAGGGTTGCCTTGGGCTTTGTCATGTCATTTCAAAATACAAAGTCCTTTTAATATTAGGTCACCATACAGCTGGAAAGATCCAGAAAGCTTGTTATCCTCCAAAGGTCCAAGTGAAAAGTCACAATGTCCTTTGAGTCATGAGAAGTTTACAGGTGAGCTTTGGGTACACACTCCTTGGAATGATTTCTTCAGTGCTATTCAGCACCTGCCACACTTCTTTGTCTCCATTTCCGGATTCCCTATCCTCCTCTCACTCTTTAGGCACTGATACAATGGGTTGATAGTTGAGTGATCTTGGGCCAGTCACTTAACTCTTTGCCTCAGTTTCCTCATCTATAAAATGAGGGAAGGGAATGGTAAACTACTTCAGTATCTTTGTCAAGAAAACCCCCAAATGGGGTCACAAAGACTCATATAGGACTAATTGATTAAACAACAACAAAAATGGGTTGACCCTTGACAATTCACTTATCTGGAACTTGGTCTGCCTCGACAGCTTATTTTTCTGAGGCACTGGTCTCCCTCAGAGTACCAACAGAAGCTTTAACTGCATTAAATCTGACTCGGAGTTATGTTCTGAGGTATTATCTATTTGTTTCCATACGACAGGTTGTAGAATTTTGGATGGAATAGGGAACATAGAAAACCTACTATGCTCCAGTGATACACAAATGAAGAACTGGAGACCTTTTAGTCTAATAACTGGGGAAATATGGGCACCACAACTGTTTTATGATTATGGGATTAATGTTATCTACTTAATTATCTACAGAAGATGATAATCTCATCACTAAATATATATTTAGAGAAAACATTTGTAGAAAAGACCTAAATGCTGAACTAAGAAAGATTAGAAAAGGGGAGAGAGATGAAGGAAGAATTTTAAGTTTCATGTCAAAAAGAGATTATAATTTTTTATCTTGGCCAATCAAAACTGCAATGTACTGTACTGTCATCTACTGAGAAGAAGAAGGAGAAGAAGATGGAGAAGAAGAACAAGGAAGAAAAGAAGAAGAAAAACAAGAAGAAGAAGGAGTAGGAGAAGGAGAAGGAGAAGAAGAAGGAGAAGAAAAAGAAAAAGGAGAAGAAGGAAAAGAAAAAGGAGAAGAAGAAGGAGAAGAAAAGAAGGAGATGGAAGGCAGAGAATATGCTCCATTTTCTATTATAATTGCTTGGTGAGAAGAATAAGGAGTAGCAAGAATATAGTCTGGTTTTTTTATGATTGGTACTAAAAAAAGAAGGGAAAGAAGAAAAAAAAGAAAATGGAAAGTAGAAGATACTTTCCTCCATTGCTGTCTCTTTTGTTGAGAGTTAGAGAAGGGGAAATATATTCCAAACAAGCAGAGTTGGATAGGTCCTTTGCAATTTTAGGATACAGCCTTTCCCCAAAAGAATACATTTCTTCAGTTGAAGGCATCACCTAAGCCTGCAGCTAGAAGTTATGGCTACTACAGCTGCTGTAGAGGGATAAGTCCAGATGAGAAGAGAAATAGTTTGGAAACAGAGAATAAGAGAAGAAGTGTGGTGGATTGACTAGCCCAGTATGAGACATCATATCCAGTTTGTTGCTAGCCTTGCTAATCAAGCACAGTGAGAATAAACTTGATTTCCTAATGGAAGCCTCTGTTCAATATAGAAGCCTTATTCAGCAAGGAATTTTTATGGACAGTTCCTAAGTTCTCATCTCATCACCAGCCTCTACAATTCCAGAGCTGTGAGTTGCTCTGAGGATTACTCCTAGGAACCCTAAGAGGATAGAGTTGTAACTTGAGTCTGTGAAGAGGGTGCGGGTAGAATGATGAAGGCATCCCCAGCCAAGCAAGACAGAAGGCCTAGGAAGAACTCTTATTCAGTGCCATGCCCAAACTTCATAAGCACAGGCCACAATTCTGCTCATGACCTTCTTTTCCTTCCCTGTACTCATTCCTTTGATGATCTTGTCCTTTCCTATAACTTTAGTTGTGATTTCTACTAAGAATAGTTTCAGATAAATATTTATGGTCCTGACCTCTTCTCAGAACTCCAGTTCCGGGAATGTTGCTGTTCTGCCAAGATCTCAGAGTCAACATATTATGTTTACATCTACATACGGGAGGTAAACATGCAGTTTGTCAATTATGGTTTGCTTCTCTGTTTTTTTCTTTGTTACAAACGAAGGTTCAAATTATATTAGGAAATGATAGGCAAAGGGACAGGACTTGTGATTTAATTAGTACAGGAAAATTCTAGCCTTAGAGGTTTGCTTAGAGTACTGAGATATTAGTCATTTACCCAAGGTCACAGCCACTATGGCTCAGAGGCATGTCAGGAACCTAAGGTCCAGCTATTTGCACCATAACTGCCATTAGGAAAGGACAAATGTGTAAAAAAATTTACTACATAAAAACAAAAAACATAAATGTATTGTTTTTCCCTTGGTCTATTTTACCTCTACACTTCATTGAAAAAATGATTCCACTGTCCTCCCAGTCACTTAACCTTGAAACCTCAAGGTCACTTGTAACTCTTCCCTGTCCTTCACTCTTTGCCTGTGACAAACACAGTTGACTACGAACTAACTGAAGATGACCGTATCTCTGTTTTCAGACCAATAACCTGCCTGGGACTGAATGATGGACTGTCACTTCCAGCCTCTAATTATTTTGTAAATCTCCCCACCTCCAGCATGGCCATTCTCTCTGCCTTAAGAGTATATGTGTGTATATGTATATGTATATGTATATATATGTATATGTACATATGTATGCGTGTGTGTACACACACATACACATTATATATGCATGCATATATGTATATACATACAATACATGCATACGTATATGCGTTTATTTGTATATGTATATACATGCATGTGTACATACATGTAATGTACATATAAACATTGTACATTGTACATACACTGTACATTGCATGTACATATAAACACATGCATATAAATATACATATGTACACACTTCTGCCCACACTCACACCCACCCATATATATATATGTATATATATATATATACACACACACACGTATATATATCCTGTACCCAGCCTCCTCGAGTACTCCAACATTTGCTGTGTGTTATCTTGAAACGCAACTTACTTGTCCTGATTAAAGACTCCAGTTTTGCTATATGGGCTGTTTTCTCTTGAATTCTGGTTGACACCCCACCTCATGCTTAATGAGTTACCAAATCCTAGCATATCTACCTCTGAAATATCCTTGCTCTCTTATTTTCCACTTCAGTGACCATAGTTTAAAATCTAATCACGTCTTAGCTTCACTACTGTGAGAATGTTCTCTCTTCCTCGAGTCAATTCGCTCTCTATCCTTCATTCAACTCCATGGGCAATGTGAATGCATACATCCCTACTCACAACTCTGCAGTGGCATTCTCTTCCCCATTGAATAAGGCGTACTTATCATATTTAATCTACATAGTCAAGAGCCTCCAAAATTTGACTCCAGTCTAATCCCGCACTAGTTTTCTTTATAATAACTCTTCCTTTTAACCAAATTGGACTGCTTATGTCCCTGTTCTCCTCCTGCCCTCTCCCTTCTCCACGCTGTGCTTACTTTGTGTACCTATCATGCCCTTCCTTTCCCATTTATGTCTGTGGTTAGTCCTTTTCCTTCCAGACTGTTCAGCTATGAATGGCTTCCTGATTCTTGCAGCTGGAAGTGATCCCTCCCATTTCAAATGAACTTAGCATTTGTTTTGGTCTTCTTCTTCGCACTTATCAGCTTTGAATCATAGTTATTTTTGTACATATCTTATCATCCCTTCCATCTAGCCTAAAAAAGCCAAGGCCTCCCATTGCATCCTGGATCATCTCCAGTCATCCTGATAGATATCTGTTCACTGGACCCAGATGGCTCAGGAGGAGAAAGTGAGGCTGGTGACCTGCACAGCCCTCCCTCACTCAAAATGAAGTCAAGTGTAAGTCATGTCATCATTTCTCTGATGTCATGATCTTCTTCGAAAATGAAGGATAAACACAACTTTGTCACAAATATAAGTTCCTTGAGGTTAAGGACTGTGTTCTTTTTCATCAGTGGTGTCCCTGAGTTTGAATTCAGACTTTCTGATGACGAGTTTGATTCTTTATTGATGATATCATATCAGGAGACCTTGGTTTTCCTCCTAACTCTGCCTTGGAAATCCTAGGCATAGCTGTTAACTTCACTGGACCCTGAACATCCTCATCCATTAAATGAATGAATTGCAGCAGATTCAGGTTTCCTTTAATTCTAAGAGCCAATATATTTTTGAAAGGAAAGTACTTTTTTTGTTATCCATGGAATCTCATTCAAAATAGAGTGACTATATTATTAAATAAATAATGGTGAATCCTTTCCAAATGAATACTTACAGTCTAATTCGAATGTTCATGAATTGACATTTTCCACATCTTGATATTTTTAAAGGGAGGGCATATCGGTAATCAATATCAGTAATTATTAGTAATCAATAATATCGGGCAGCTAGGTGACTCAGTGGATATATAGAGCACTGGGCTTGGAATCAGGAAGACTCATCTTCCTGAGTTCAATCTAGCCTCAGACACTTAACTACTTATGTGACCCTGGACAAGTCACTGAACTCTGCTTGCCTCAGTTTTCTCATCTGTAAAATGAGCTGGAGATGGAAATGGCAAACCATTCTAGTATTTTTGCCAAGAAAATTCCAGATGGGGTCATGAAGAGTTGGATATGACTAAAATGACCGAACAACATCAGTAATTCAAATATATTTCTTTTTATTTTTTGTCTCTTCTCTTCAGACCTATACATAGTCAATTTGGTTTTAAAATGATGTCAAGATTCTTTTCACCGTTTTAATTCAAAATGTAGAAAAGTCCTGAAAGAGCTACGTAAATTTTGACAAATCACTTGACCCCACTGAATCTCAGTTTTCATTTCTGTACATTGTGTATCATAACCCTTGTATTACCTGTCTCACTGGGTTATTGTAAAGATCAAATAAAATAGTCCCTGTGAAAGACTTTGCCAATTACAAAGCATTATAGAATTATACTTTTATATATCACATATTGTCATGTGACATGCATTATATTCCATTATACTGTGTCATATTATATTTATATCACAACATGCCATATAGTAGTATATCACATATTATGTCACACTTAAATATTGCTATTACTACTATTATGAATTGACAGTAAAACAATACTGGTTGAAAACAATCTAACGTCTTGAAGCTCCATGGAATATGGAATAAATTGCTAAATAAGAGGCTTCAAATGATTAAAAAGGGAAATGTGAGTAAAAGAAAGTAACGAAATCACTGAAGAAGCTACAGCAAAAAAAACAGGGCAAATGTTGATTTTTCCGAATCTCCCATGGGCAAATCATTCATTCCCACTGGACAAAGCAGTATAATATAGGAACAAAAATGCTGTTATAGTCATCAGATTTGAGTTTGAGTTCTGGCTTGTGTGACCTTGGGCAAGTCATTTCATTCTTCTAAGACTGTTTCCTCATCTGAAAAATGAGGATTTAAATATCATTATGATCCAGCTCCTGCCTATCTTTCTTGTCATATTACATATGGCTTATTTTACCTCATGTATCTACTCTCCAGTCAAACGGACTGATTTGACATTCTCCATATACTACAGACCATCTCCTATCTCCATGCCTTTTTACAAGTGATCCCTCAATCCTGGAATGTTCTCCCACTTTACCTCTATATCTTGGAATCCCTAGCTCTCCTCAAGGTTTAGATCAAGTACCTCCTTAAGGAGGCTTTTCCTGATTGCCTTCAATTGTTAATGATAATTTATATATTATATATAATATATATGTTATATATATATTATATGTATATCTTGTATTTATCAGTCCGTAAACATATCATCTTTTCTTCCTCCTCCCCCTTACACAGGCTGAGATTCTTGAAAGCAAGAATTGTACTAGCAAACACCTAGTATAATAACAGGTGCTTAAAAAAACGTGTGTTGATTGAATGCGACTTATACTACCTATGACCTCATCACCAACATCATCACCTTCTTCTTCTTAATTAGTGTGCTGATTGAATGCTATTTGAATTACCAGGCTGCACAAGAGAAATGCCTTATTAAAAATGCCATCGAAATTTGATTTAGTATGATTTTTAGCAATGAGTAATCAAGAGTAATTAATTGCACATTGTCTTCTCCATGTGATGAGTTCCTCCTTGGAATTTGAGGAAATGCCCAAGGCAACTATGCTCATTCATTCAATTCTTTCCCATCTCTGCTCCTAATTCTCTGGAGTTCTTTCTGTTGTCCAAGCAATCTTTTTACCCTGGAAGATTCCTCTGTCCCTGCGGTCTCCTTCTCGAATTTTCTCCCAGAGCTTCCACTTTGAAGAAGTACCCAGGCCAGCCACAGTCACTCCTCAGCTCTTCTTTGAGTTTTATTTCTGATTCTCTAGACTTCTCTTCTCCTCTCCATTTCCTGCACTCCATCCCCATCCCCATCCCTATCCCCTATCTGCACTTCTAGATTTTAAGCTCCCTTTTATGTATTATCTTCCCCATTAGAATGTTAGCTTTTTGAGGTAAGGGATTGTTTTTTTTTTTGCTTGCATTTTGTATTTGCTTGTATTTGTATTCCTAGTCCTTAACACGGTGCCCAACACATAGTAAGCATTTCCATGCTTGTTGACTTGTTGACTCCATATGCAGAAGTCTATGACCATCAGGTGTTGTGTCATTTTTTCCCCCTTTTTTTCATTTTCATCTATAAAATGAGCGTAATGATAATGACTATATGTCACACTTTACTGGATCATTGTGAGTTTCATATCAGATACTGAGGCAATGTGTAATGCTGGATAAAGAAGTGAATCTTGTAGCTAGGATGGCCTGGGTTAGTCTCACAACTGACACATCCTGTCTAGGTGACGCTGTCAAGTCTCTTCATTTCTTAGCATTCAGGGTAATTTGCTAAGGTTATAAGTTGCAAAGAAGGTATCGCATTGGTAAAGACTATCTTCATCCAGGATTTCAGAGAAGGTAGAGATTGCCTTCATTCAGGGTTTCCTTATGATAATGAAATCGCAGGTTTTGTCACTATCCTTATTCAAATTTGGTGTGACTTTTTGGAGTCTTGTAACTGTAGCTCAGGTTAAAGTCATCTCTTCCTCCTCGAATTTCTAAGAATATGTTTTCTTAAATTTTTTCTTTTCCTTATCTTATTTTTCCTATTGGCATGAATATTCGTGTATTTGTTTTTTCCCCATAATATCTTAAAAATAAATGTTGGTATACAACATGGTATACAGTGGGGTTTCATTTTATGGGGGTTAAGTTTTAAAGTCTAAGATATAAAATGATGCTTAATTTTTTTTTAAAGTAAAAGACAGAATTTTAAAAACAGCTTTAGCTTGAAAGAGACTTTGGCCTTTTTAAAAAGAAGATTTTATATATATATATATGTGTATATATATATATATATCAGAAAACAGATGGATTTGAGATAGTTGCTATAGAAACAAAAGAATGAAAATTTTATTTTTCAGAATACCTAGTTAAATCATCAGATCAGAGGTGAGAATCAGGACTTCTTTTCTAGTAGAAGAAAATAATAACAGATAAAGACTTCTTGTGGCAGGAAAAGAGGTGACTAGGGAAAAATATTCTTGAAAGGATTTCACACATAAATATGATTATACTGGAGTGTTATCACACTAACAGATAAGTATTTTTCCTCTCTTTTTCATGATAAAAAGTAATGCAAAACAACAAATGAGATTAAGAATAGGTTGATGATATTTAATGAGACTAATGGAAATGAGTTTGAGTTTTGGAATTTTGGAGTTTGGAAATTTTGGAAAAATCTGGACAAATCCTTTTGGACTCCACTGATTATTCACAATATTTTCTGAAGTTCTTTTCTTCAATGATCTCTGAAATATGAGCCTGATTTATTTGTTATAGTTTGATTATCTCCTCTCCCTTAGTGTACTTTGGAGAAAGGATGGAATACACTATAGAGTATCTGGAGCAGACGATTTAAAAGCATGCAAGTTTGATTTTCATATGAAGTAGTGGAACAGTCAAAAATAGACTAGAAAATGTCTGTTATCAACAATTGCTTTCCTTTGTGTTAAATTATTTTTGTACTTTTAAAAAATATCTTTTTTTAATTCCTCTAAGAATTTTTGTTGGACTTTTGTCCAATTTGCATTTTAACTTGGGATTTTGCTTGTAGCTATTTTCAAGTTGTTTTCTGTGTTTGTGTCTTGAGCTTCCTTGCTACCATAAGTAGCTCTTTATGGTTAGGGTTTTTTTTGTTCTTGTTGCTTGCTAATTTTTCTAGCTGACTTCTTGACTTTGGACTTTAGGTTAGTGTTGGGTTAAATTCACTTCTGGGATGAGGAGGATGATATCTTGCCTGAGCTCTCTATTTTTTTTAACTTTCTGCTCAGTCTATAAACCTGCAAGTTTTTGGTCCTGCCAAGGTAATGTGATCTGGGGAGAAGTTCTGCCCTCTTGGTCTGACCTCTGCAAGTTCCTGACTCGGGTTTGGGTTTGTCAGAATATGTGTAGTTGATTTTCAGTAGAATGCTGCTGAACTCAGTTATGGTTAGCCTGCTGGGTTATGTGAGTTCAGAGAGAGTGAATTTCTAAACTCCTCTTTGGTGTTGGCTTCTTGTCCTGATTATTTCATTGAACGTTCTTGTGGAAGGTTAATAGTTAGCATTGAGTCCCTCCTCTTCTCTTGAGCTCAGAACCATCCATCTAAATTTTTGGAACTTCTTCTTTGCTTCATATATAGTTAAGGCATCTCTCACTTGCAGCCCCAACTTTTGCTCTTTACCCAGGAACTATGGCCAGGAACTGGGCAATGGTCAACAGAGCTGCCAAATGGTACTCATTCCAGTAACCAAGTACTGGTTCAGGGATCCCCTGGGAGCTCTTTCTGCCATGCTGCCTCTATCCCTGGTGTTTAGCTTCTGCTTCCTTACTATCCCCAAACACTAGAATGCTATCCACTGCCTCTACTGCCATATCTCTGAGCTCCTGGCCAGCCCCTGACCCAGATTTGGCAGACTTTTCTTTCTATCTTCCTGAACTGTCCTAAGCTAGAAAAATAACTAATTGTGATCTTTTCTTTTCTTGTCTTTCTTTTTTCAGAATTCAGTATAGTGAATTTTCTAGGTTGTTGTGGAGGAAGTGTACTTGGTATGCAGTTGTTCATCCTTCATTTTTGAAGAGGGCCAATGACATCACAGGGTGATGTCTTGACTTGAGGGTAAATTGAATTTAAGTGAGGCAGAGTGGTACAAAACTGTCAGCTTCATTTTGCTCTCTCTTCCAGAGTCATCAAAATCCAGTGACAAGACAAAAGGCAGGATGACTGGTAATGGCCCAGGATGCAGTGGATGATCTTGGCATCTTTGATGTCTGACCAAGTTCTAAGTTTCAAAGTTCCTGCTTCAGCTGTCTTCTTGGCCATTGGAACATATTGTTCTCATCTGCCCATTCCTTTGCAGAAGTCTTCACATGATTGGAGTAGGCATCTCTCTATTTCATCTATAGAAGGCCTGTGTTGGTTATCCTCAAGCTGGTTTAGCCCATGTGCTGAGAAGCTTTTACTGGGATGTGGCTACTGCACATATCCAGCTTCTTGGAACCACACGTGAGAGCTGAGTGAGAGGTGGACACCAAAGGTAGATGAGCAGCCCTGAAAAAGACTTAGCAAGCGCTTATACCAGAGGTACTAGTCCCAAGACAACAGTCAATGAATGCTTCGTGATTGGTGGATTATAAATAATTTGTAATATTTCCAAGGAGTTGCAGAAAGAAATTAAGGGCCGGTCTCTGTCTGCTGACTTAAGTTATTACCTAGTTCCTCAACAAGGTTCAATAACAAAACCAAAGTGAGAAGAAGCAGAATCTTCTAGTCGACTTAATATCTAAATGAAGCCAAGGGGCTATTTTCTGAGGCAGCAGTTAATATAGGAACATCTAGTTTGATATTATAGTCAGCTAACTTAACAGTTAACATCTAGAAGGTGGATTTATTTCATTGTAGCATGAACAATAAGGCATAAGTATTCTTAGGTGTCACTAAGTGGATGTTCACTAAAGGAAATAGTTGTATATTTGTCCTTCATTGCCAAAGAAGACCATGCCACCAGAGAAATAATGACATAACTTGAACATGACTTTGTTTTTGAGCGAGGGAAGGCTGTGCAGGTCACCAGCCTTACTTCTCCTCCAGAATCATCTGAATCCATTGACCAGATATTCATCAGGATGACTGGAGATGACCCAGGATGAGGCAATTGGGGTTAAGTGACTTGCCCAAGGTCACACAGCTAGTGAGTGTTAAGTGTCTGAGGTGAGATTTGAACTTAGGTCCTCCTGATTTCTGCACTGGTGCTCTATCCACTGCACCACCTAGGTGTCCTCAAGGAAATATTTGCAGTTGGGGGAAATGGTGTAATGGAGTACACACCACACTGGGGGATCAGGAAGTCTGAGATTGAATCTGGGTCTGGCCATTTATTAGCTGGGTAAGTTTAGAAAAATCTCTTCACTTTTCTGAGCATCATCTTAGTCATAAAATGAGCTTCATAATATTTCATAGGGTTGTTGTGAACATCAAAGGAGATGTTCCTCATAGGATCATAGAGTTTGAGCTGGAAGGAACTTAGAGGTGGGTAGGTGGTGAGGTGGATGTAGTGATGGACCTGGAGTTAGGTGGTTCATTCAGATCTAGCCCTAAGCATTTACTGACTTTTGCCTTAAGGAAGTAGCTAGGTGGTGCAATGGATAAAGTGCTGGGCTCAGGAAGACCTGAGCTGGCCTCAGACACTTACTTGCTGTTTGGCCCTAGGTAAGTCATTTAAGCTCTATTTGCTTCAGTTTCCTCAGCTGTAAAATGGGGATGATAACAGTCACTACCTTGCAGAGTCGTTGTGATAGAATCCTAATAGATTTGACTCCAGCCCCAATATTCTAACTTCCTTATGAGCCCCACTGACTAGCAGGCACGTCCTAATTTGACTTAACCACCTCACAGGCCCCAAGTTCCAAACCACTGCCCCCAGACTTAAAACAACCACTTCCACTACCTAGCCCTTGCCCTCAGATCCAATTCACATATTTCTCACAGAAACAGGTGTGTCCATTCACTCAGCCTCAACCACATTATCCATCTTGATTCGGACAAGACCTCAATAGCTAGCCAATCAGAAGACAGCCCCACCAGGATGTAGAGCAGGATACTTGACCTTAGAAGGGTCTCACCCTAAGATAGTGAGTGTGAAGTAATAGTAAAGAACTGGAGTGAACTTATAATGTAGAGGCTTACTATAATATCCTTATCATACATACATACCCCTCCAGTCAGTTTCTCTATGAATTATGGGTAATTGCATGCACAATTCCACTGAGGCTGGGACCCCTGCTCCATTATCTAATCCTTTAACAAACCCTTTCCTGCCTTTTTAATATTAGTCATATTTCTATATTCTATGCAAATTTTGATTGTGTAATCAGCACCATATTCTCTATACAGTTGTGTTTTACCTTATTGAAGTTGTTAATACCTCTAAGGAACTTAGCCACTCACCAGAGCATGAAACCACAGAACCACAAAAAATCTTTCTAACTGGCTTGGAGTCGACCTGAGTGTTTGAGTTCTTTTAGAGATGTTCCACTGCAACTCCACCTGACTGTCAGCAGTTGGGAGAGTAAATGAGATAGTGTATAGTAAATGAGTAAATGAGATAGTAAAAGAGATTGTATAGTGCTTAGCATAATGCCTGATACATAGTGGCTGATATAGAAATGCTTATTTCCTTCCCTTCACCTATGTGACCTTGGACAAGACTTCTGTCTGTTTGTGGTCCCTCATCTGTAAAATGGGGATATTCATAGCACCTACCTCCCAGAGGCGTTATGAGTATTAAATAAGTTAATATTTTGTAAAATGTTTTGTGAATCTTAAAGCATTATGTATATGCTTTCTACTATTATGCTGAAAATGATTATGATTATTGTAGAGACCACCTCGTCTAACTTCCTCAATCAATCACAAAACATTTATTAAATACTTACTATATTGTAAGCTTAGGGCAGCTAGGGGGCTCAGTAGATAGAGTACTGAGCTTGGAACTGGGAAGACTCATGTTCCTGAATTCAAATCTGGCCTCAGGCACTTAACTAGCTGTGTGACCTTGGGCAAGTTACTTAACCCTGTTGCCTCAGTTTCTTCATCTGTAAAATGAGCTAGAGAAGGAGATGGCAAACCACTCCAGTATCTTTGCCAAGAAAACCCCAAGTGGGGTCACAAAGAGTCAGACATGACTGTAAGATGACTCAACAACACATCTAAGCTTACACTGTCTTAAGCTCTGATACAAAGAAAAGCCAGACTAATCCTCGTAAGTTTCCTCAAGGGACTTATGGTCATTTGGAAAATGTTCTGGATAATCACCTTAAGTTGGCATGAGGTCTCTCATCAAGAACATTCACTAATGCACAAGGAAGAGTTGTTTAATCAAAGAGTAGACTTTCGTCCTTCCATCTCCTGCTTGGGAGGTAGTGAGGCTGAGAGCCAGATCCCCAAGGAAGTAGAAATGGAGAACTTTTGTCAGTCCTAGGCTAAGGGGCCCTACTTTTAATGAAAGAGCACAGCAGTACCACCAAGAATTGCAGCTAATGGTGATACTGGATGTGTTGAAATTAGAGCTGTTGAAATTAGAAGCAAGCTCAAGGAATTCAGTACAGTGACTTTCCAACAGAGACATTGTGTCCCACAAGGAGCAAGCTCTCATGAACTAGACACCTAATGGTAAACTTGGTGATGACAATATGTGTAGAGAAATGGCACTGAGATCTGGCATTTCTGGAATTTGTGAGTTGCCTTGGCCTCTTGTGTTCCCTACTTACATGCCTCATTACCATTGTACTTTAAATGCGTACTCACTGTCCCCATGGACAAAGTCTGCAAAAGTGTGTCTCATGTTTGTGGAGGAATGTTTTAAAATCACTACTCTTGCTACACAGTTGGAGTAATTACCTTTTTGAATATCTCGTTGAGTCTACCGACTGTTTTTTTTAAAATTAATTTATTTGTTTTTAGTTTTCAGTAATCGCTACCATAACTCTTAAATTTTTTCCCCTTTCCCACCTCTCTCCTCAAGAGGCATGCAATCTTACATGGGTTCTACACATCCATTCTTATTAAATACATTTTCACATTTGTCATGTTACATAGAATGGGAGAAACCATGAGAAAAACCAAACCAAAACAATACATAACACAAGAGAAAATAATCTGCTTCATTCTGCATCCCAGCTCCATAGTTCTTTCTCTGGATGTGGACGACATTTTGCCTCGAGTCCTTTGGAAATGTTTTAGGTCCTTGCACTGCTGTGAAGGACTGCTAAGTCTACTAGAAACAGTCCTTGCACACTGTGGCTGTTACTGTGTACAGTCTTTTCCTGGTTCTACTCATTTCACTCAGCGTCAGTTCATATAAGTCCTTCCAGGCCTCTCTGAAGTCCTCCTGTTCATCATTTCTTATAGCATAATAGTATTCCATTACATTCATATACCATAACTTGTTCAGCCATTCCCCAATTGATTGGCATCACCTGACATTATTAATGGGAAACATACCAGTGAGGACTCATGAACTGTAATTTTGAAGTATGGTGTTAAAAGTATACACCTGACCCTTGGAGTAGGAGAAGTTGACCCTTCTGTTAACAAAGCCTGTGAGTGTGATTGGCAGAGCGTTCAAAATGGGGTGCCATATACAAGCGAATTATTCTAATATTCTTATCACCAAAACCATTAAGAAAAATTATATCTGAATTCTCCTTTGAAAAAGTTTCCCTGCTCTTCTCTAATTCCCACCAGAAACCCATTTTTTTTTTTAAAAGAAGAACCTTGTGTAATGATTTGAATTTGCTCTGGTGAAAATCCTAATGAATGAAAATACCCCAAGAAAACAAAATATCACCATAACTCTAGCTGGAAAATACTGGCCAAGGAAAGGCTAGACTAGCTTCTTGCTGAAATTAGTTACTTCCAAATGGAATTTAGATAGTCAGCATTGTAATTCACATGGTAGAAATCTGTCCATTTAAATGTAGTGTCAAGACTATTATTTCTATTAAGGTGACTTAGCATAGCAGAAGCTCAGATTCATTTCTACAAGAAGACAGTTTAAACATCATATCTTTCAATGATTACATAAAATCAAAATCTTGTTTTTTAAAAATTATTTTTAGTTTACACCATTTAGTTCCTTTTGCTTTTGAGTACTAAATTTTCTCCTCCTCCTTCCCTTCATGGCATGAAATACGACATAGGTTCTACAGATACATTCATATTAAACATACTTTCCCATTAGTCATGTTGTAAAGAAGAATTATAACCAATGGAATGAATTGCAAGAAGGAAGAAAAGACAAAACAAGAAAAGAGAGAGAACAAATAGAATGCTTCAACCTGCATTCAGACTCTACAATTCTTTCTCTGGATGTGGATAGCATAAAATCATTTATTTTCAAATGAATCCTTCTTAAATCCAAGTTTACTAAAGCCATGGTTGGTCCTTCACGTAACTAGATCATAATACCACCCGGCCATCCAAGTCTTCTGGAGAGACCTTTTTTTTGAAAAGGCGATTGGTTCTCTCTACTCATGGCAGCAAGAGGCAACCCAGCATCGCAGACTAGCTTTGGGGTTGGGGAACCTTGCATTCAAGAGCTGCGTCTGATGCATACTAACTGTATGGCCATGATCAAAGCTCTCAGGCTCAGTCAGCTCTCCAAAACTATATGTTTCAGATCTACATCAAATTCCTCCAGTAACAAGGCAGGAAACTTCATTTAATTTTCATACTAGTCTCAACCCTTACTAAGAATAGGGCATGGCAATTTTCAAGTCAAAGTCTCATATCAGATCTTCTAATACTGATACTTATCATTGTCATTTTTCACTCATGTCTGACTCTTTGTGATTCCATTTGGGGTTTTCTTGGCAAAGGTACTGTAGTACTTTGCCCTTTTCTTCTCCAGCTCATTTTACAGATGAGGAAACTGAGGCAAACAGAGTTAAGTGACTTACCCACCAGGGTCACACAGCTAGTAAGTGTCTGGGGACAGATTTGAACTCAGGAAAAAGAGTCTTCCTGACTCCAGACCCAATGTTGTATCTACTATGCCACTGGCCCAATAATGATAATAGATAATATTTGTATTTGATTTTAAGATTTACAAAACACATTGCATATATTAGGTTTACACATATGATTTCATTTGATCCTTGTACCAACCCAATGAGGAAGATGTCATTATGTCCATTTTACAGATGGAAACTGAAGCTGACAGGTGGTAAATGATTTGCTCAGAGTCATGCACCTATGAAGTGTCTGAAGCAAAATCTGAACTCAGATCTTCCTAACTCCAACTCCAGTGGGCTATTATCCACTACATTACTTAACTGATGTTTACAGGGCAAACAACTTATGCAAGTAAATATTAAAGTACCACATAAGTGTGAGTGTGAATTACCAAAGTTATCAGTGATGGTGCCTAAAGACATCTAGCAGTGTATTCACAGCAGACTTAGCAGTGTATTCATTGTCACTCCCTGAAATATACTTCCTGTTTTTTCTTGTGCTACTGTCCCAAGCCCTTTATGTTTCCTCCAAAGACTCGTTTTTCTTCCTTCCCTTCTCCTATGCTTAGATGTAAGCCAGTGACACCAATAGCCGTTGGACGGTCCTAATGATGGTAATTAGAATTAGAGACTTTACTGATCTCTCCCTGGCACAAGTTAATGTAATTGAGACTAGAAGTATCTGCTCATGTACCCAAGTGCCCTTGACCTCTAGGAGTTTTCAGGAGATCCCACGTTCATGCAGATGTGCTTACAATATAACAGCTTTGCTCGAGTGTATGATGTTCAAAGCTGCTGTGCAGAAATTGTCCTAAGCAAAAACAATGAGGATGGAAGCCAACCTAAAGGAAGCCAACCTGGGAGGCATTTGTCAGAGAACCAGAAATGGACAGTGGAGAGATTATAAAGCTGGGATTGGAGCAATTCTTTCACCTTGGAACATCAGTAAGATCACTCAAAATGGAAATAATGACAAATGATATCAAAGAAGTGATCTTGACAGTATGTTTATCAGGAGTCAAGACCATTTGAGTAAAGTCACCAGAATGAGAAAAGTCATGTAAGAGATTTTTCAGCAACTCTACCTTCCCCTAAGAAAGTAAATGTAATATCCTGGAAATATGGAATATTTTAAGACTATGTTGGCAGAATGGATAGTTTGGGATAATATTTAATTATCAAAAAATTTAGAGACAGTTTCTGAACCAGTATAGACCTGTGTTCAAATCTCACCTTGTAATACTTCTTGTTGAATGATCCTGGGTAAGTCCCTTGATCTCTCAGCATTCTAGACAACTTGAAGGCAAAAACGTGCTAATCTGCACCAAACCAGAAGAGGAAGTTTCCCTAAAGGTGTTTCTTATACTAAGGAAACCACAGACCCAGTCTCTATCACTCTCTATCTTATTCCCACCTTGGCCTTGCTATTGAATAAAATTGAAGAAGTAGTAAAAAACACATAGTGATATGAGGATTTATGCTTTTTCCAGGATCATTTTTTCTCATCAAAACCTCTTTGTTGATCAATAGTTTTAAAGAAATTTGGATGAGTCTTGTTTGGAGGTTTGCCTCAATTCATTCTTTTTCTTTCACGATTGTTGCATATGATCCACTCACAATGTCCTCACTGGTCAAGGAATGTTCCTTTCCTTCAGAAGTTACCACTCTCAGGTTAGAATCATTTTCTATCCTCCCCCCTCCTTTTTCACATACATTGATGGATCTCTTATCTTTTCAGTGTAGGCGTTCCCCCTGTTGGTACAGATCACAAAACCCTTTCTGTCATTCGTTCTGGTGTGATTCTGACCCATCTCTCCATCAAAGATTTTTCATTCTTGCCACATGATTGACTTTCCTCATTCCCACAGCAATCAATCAACAAGTATTTATCAAGCACACACTATATGCTAAGTAAAGGCTGAGTCATATGAGTCCTCAAATGCAAATATCTTATACTTTGCTTTGTGCACAAGTCATCATTCACATACAGTACAGAATGCTGGGGTATCATCAGTTATCTTGACTTACGTCTGGCCACCGGACCCTGATAACTCTGGAGGAGAGAGTGAGGCGATGACATTGAACAGCTCTGCCTCACTTAAATCCAATTCACATGCAAGCCAAGACATCAGCCACATGATGTCATTGGTCTTCTTCGAGACTGAAGGACAAACAGTTACAACACCAGTACAGAATACTTAGGTTCACTACTTTTTTTCATTGTCCTTTGGCTTACATTGTAATTTTGATTCTTTGAGACTGTGATTCCAAGATTCAAAACTACATCCCATCACTAGGAAAATACAGATGTCAAGGAGATGGATTTATGCGACAGGAAGTAGTCTGGTGTCATTGCAAATGCTTCAGGGTTTTTCAAATGTTCACCAGTCTAATCTCCTCCTAACTAAGTCTAAGACTTGGTCCTTGTATAATTTCAGAACATATCAAAAATGTATTAATGGGATAATTTGACAGGATGCCAATTGATCATAATGTCACTGGCAATAGATATTTTAATCTATTTTGTTTTACAATGTGGATAATCTCTTTTGCATTATTTTTAATTTCACTGGAGATACTTTGTAGTGTTTAGAGACAATATAATTAGTACAATGTCAACTGTGAATAGTTGCACTTGGAGAATTTTTTCTTTTTTGAAGTTGAGTCTCCTTGTCTTATTATCTTGCCCAGGATACAAGTGGAATTGTCACTCAAGAGTTTCATCCTCAAACTGATCAACACAGAATTTTTTACCTGTTCTGTTTTTCTAACCAGGGCTAGTTTGCCCCTCATTAAGTAGCTGTATGACCCTCTGCTTCTGGGGACTCACCCCATTGGTGCTGCTAGATAGTGTGGACACCTGATCACCTCCCCAGCACCAGATTCATAGGCATGCACCATAATGCCCAGTAAGCACTTCACCACTGTAAGAACCTTTTCTTTTGGCTCTGTGTAGTATTTCCTCCATATTATGAGTGAATATCTGGGAAAGGAATTGTAGTACAATGGAAAGCCCATTGGCTCTGGAGTCAGAGGAGAAAATTCAAATCCCATCTATTATACCTACTATCTATGTGACCTAGGAGAAATTATGTTAACTTCCCTGGGCCTCAGTTTCCTCATACGCAAAATGAAAGAGTTGGATTAGAAGACCTCTGAGGTCACTTTTAGCTTTAAATCTATGATCCTAATGTCATTGAGTGAGTCTGACATTTTTAAAAAGTTCATTTATTTTTAGTTTTCAACATTTGCTTCCATAAGTTTTAAATTTTCTCTGCCTCCTTCTTCTCCCCCTCCCCAAGACAGAATGCAATCTGATATAGGTTCTACATATATATTCCTATTAAACATATTTTCACATTAGTCATGTTGTATAGAAGAATTAGAATGAGTGGGAGAAACCATGAGAAAGAAAATAAAACAAAGTAAAAAAAGATAATAGTCAACTTCACTCTGTATTCAGACTCCATAGTTCTCTCTCTGAATGTGGATGACATTTTCCCTCATGAGCCCTTGGGAATTGTTTTAGTTCCCTGTATTGCTGAGAAGGGCTAAGTTTATCAAAATCAGGCATAGCACACTGCCTATGACATTTTATATTTCACTTGATGCCACTTCTCTGTGAACTGTCCAACATCACCTCTTTTGTAGTACTTGTCAGTCTTGGATAATTTTACAGTGATTGGGAGATACCTTATTTGAGGAGAATCTTAAAAGCTTTTTTGTCCTACTAATTCAAATGTTCTTTAAATATTCATAATCAATGAACAGAATGGAACTTATATCTTTTCTACCTTTGCCAGCTTTTTGACTGTAAAGATTGTTCTTCTCTAGTAAAGTATCTCCATAAACTTACACATTTCTTTTTCACACTTTCAACCCAGATGCTCTTAAGAGCATATATGGATGCATAGCCCATCCTTTAGGAATATTCTGCAACTTTGAAATACCTTGAAAATTGATACCTGACTACTTTTTCAATAGTATCCAGTATGGATTGCAACTGTATCATTTTCTAAGTTGAACCATTATCAAGAGCCATTATCATGTCCTTTTTTTTTTTTTTTTGCAAGTAAATCTGATACTGTGGTTGAAAAATCCTTGGAAATCCTTGCTATAGCCAAGTCATGTACAATAGAATATTATTGTTTATCCTTTGTTTCCAAAGAGGACCAAGGACATCATGGTGATGTCTTGTCTTGTGTGTGAATTGGATTTAAGTGAGGCAGAGTTGCTTAAAGTTTTCACCCTCACTTTCTCTTCCTGAATCATTGAAGCCCAGGGGCAAGATAAAAGTGAGGATGACTGGTAATGGACCAGGATGCAACAGATAACTTTGGCATTTTTGATGTACGACCAAGCAGAGTCTGCTTCAGCCATCTTCCTGGTTATTGGAACAAATTGTTCTCATCTGCTCATTCTGTTGGGGGAAGTCTCCATGTGCTTGGGGTAGACGCCCCCCAACTCTTCAATGGGTTTGGGTACAGTATTCAGGAAGAACTTGAACCTCTGGCGTGATGGATTGTCAAGCTCTTTTGGGGACTACTTATCCACCTTTGGTGTCCACCTCTCACCTGACTCTCACCCGTGGTTCCAAGAAGCTGTAGCATGCATTGGGACTACACTACAGTATAATGGAATGCTATGATGCTACAATTAAAAAGCATGATTATAGGGGTGATAAAGAAACTTGGAAAGGCTTGCATGGAGACAAAGAAAAGGGAAACTAGAACAATAGTATACAACCTGATAAATATGCAAGTATAGAAATAAATGGATAAGCAAAAAACGGTGTGGATGGGGAAATACCCTTTGGTTTCATGGATATAGGAAATTTCCTCTACCAATGAAAGCCAGCACTTTCTTTGTGGTTTTTAGTCTTAGAATTTAGAACCTAGAACACTGAAAACTTATATGATTTGCCTAGGGCCATGCACCCAGTATCTGTCAGACAAGAGACTTGAAACCAGATCTTCTTGGCTTCAGAGGCAACTCCTTTTCTACTATCAATGCTGCCTCTCTTTAACAAACCAATTCTAGAAAAATATGGAATAGGGATGGGGGAGAAAAATCACAAACTTCTATAGAAAATTAATACTTAGAAGTTAATTTTTAAGTGCAATAGTACAAGACTATGAGGCATCTTAGAGGCCATATGGTTCTCATTTAGCAGATGAGGTATGAGGCACAGAGGCATTAAGTGATTTGCCCAAGGTTGCATAGCTAGTTAGTGACAGAGCCAGGATTTGAACCCAGGGTCTTATTGTTCTTAACTGAAATCAAGCACTCTTTTCACTATATTACACAGCCTCTCTGTGTTAATGTATCTGTTTATATTGCTGAAATATATATATATATATGTGTGTGTGTGTGTGTGTGTGTGTGTGTGTATAGAAGCATATATATGTATATATATATATGTATACACACAAAACTGTGCAAAAGACTATGAACTTTAGAGTCAGAAGACTTGGATTCAAATCCTTCCTCTGATGATTGCTATCTATTTGATCTTATGTTAATAACTTAGCTTCTCTGGGCTTCATTTTGCTTCTCCCCAAAAGAAGAGTGTTGGAAAAAATGGCCTCTGGTGTCCCTTTTAACTTTACATACATCCTCCTATGAAGTGCATGATTAGGTAACCATAGATAAGTCCCTTACTTCCTTATTGCTCCCCAACAACTTTCTTAGACTATTAATTACTAACCAATCACCAGTTGCTATAAATGGAGGAAGTTTTCACATGGAGAATTCCACATATGGATGCATAGGTCCCCACCAAAAGAAAAAAAGAGACTTAGAACCTTAGAGACTCATAAACTTTTTAGAGAGATTTGGGGTTAGTGTCTAGAACTCCTCCAAAATTTTAGACTCTTTTGCTAGTATAGAGAGAAAAATAAAAATTATAGAAGAGCTGTGAGGAATTCCTAGTATGCTCTAGGGTCTCTATTTTATACCTTCCATGTCTTTTTAGGAAAATAATTTCCAGCTGATTGGATATTGTTAATGCCAGTTTAGATGTGAGTTCCTTCCTTCCTTCCTTCCTTCCTTCCTTCCTTCCTTCCTTCCTTCCTTCCTTCCTTCCTTCCTTCCTTCCTTCCTTCCTTCCTTCCTTCCTTCTTTTATTCCTTCTTTTCTGTCTTCTTTCCTTCCTTTCTCCTGTCTCTGTCCACATGAGGAATCATACTCTTGCATGTGGGTGCTCTGTCCAAAGGAGTATAAATTTTGGTTGCTTAAATCTTGCAAATTATCTTGGGATTTGGAAACTAGATCCTTCCCTGATTATTTCTTCTACCATTGTTTTTCTTTAAACTAGGGAATTAGTTCTTGTCTCATACAGTTTTCATTTGTGATTTCTTGAAATAGAGTTCTGGAAAACCAGGCTTTGATAGAACCAACTTGGATTCAAATGGAGCTACTTGACTAGGTCTTAAACTCAAATCACTCTGGCTCTCACTGATGGGTCAATAATAGGTCTCAGCCCAAGCCTCATTTGCCCAGTTTGGATTTTGATGGCTCAGAGTGAGTGTAAATATTACTTGTTTCTGTACTGGCCAGAAACTTTGAAGGTCTTCCCTTCCTAAACTGATTTTTTTGAGTAGGCAAACTAGGTCATCTTTTGCCTCAATTCTGACCTAGCCCTAAATCACTGAATAGGTGTTGCCTCAAAGAAACTGTGACCTGGGAAAGACCAGTTTAAAACGGCCAAGGTCTCCCACTGCATCCAGGGCCATGCCCAATCATCTTGACCTATGTCTTTCACTGGACTCAGATGACTCTAGAAGAGGGTGTAGGCTGATGATTTTGTACAGCCCTGTCTCCCTTAAATACAAATCACTTGCAAGTCAAAACACCACCCTCCTGATGTCATTGGTCAGGAATGAAGGACCAAGAAGATTTATTCATTTATTCAACATAGGTGCTGATAAATGAGGCAAGTTCTCCAGGGCAGATAATCACAAAAGCTACTATAAATAGCAATATATACTAAAGATCATGTTTTAGAAAGTATGGAGATTATGATGAATTTTTCAGTGATATACATACGTATAAGGTATGCTTAGGGTACAGACTGGTCTCACTATAGATAAGAAAGTAAGTGGACTTGAACAGTGCCTCTCTGCTTGCCAGGTTACCAAGGAGAATAACCTATTCCTTTTTTAAAAAATGGGAAATTGGCTTCAGTGTGTAAAACAAAGAAGGAAAATGATCTGCACAGGAAAAGGGAATCTACGCCTGAGTCAGGAGGTGGAAATTTGGAAGCATGTGACATAGACAAGGAAGGGAAGGAGCAGTGCATATTTGGAGAGTTAAGTAACAAGCATGAGGCTCTTTCTAAAGAAGAGAAAGGAACTGCTTGGTTTCATGGAATGTTAATGTGGAACTGTGGATCCATTGAATGTGAGATCATTGAATTAATATCACATGAATATTTGAGAAGTAGCACTTGGTGATATCCTTTTTTATTTTATCTTATTTTTAAAATTTATTTTTTTTATTTTTAATGTTCTACAATCACTACCAAAAAGCTTATATTTTTACCTCCCACCTACCTTCCCTCACCTCCTCCCTCCCCAAGATGCTGTACAATTCTATATATGATCTACATATACTTTCCTATTGAATACATTTTCGCTATAGTAATGCTGTATAGACGAACTAAAATAAATGGAAGAAATCATATAACAAATCAAAACATAATACACACACACACACACACACACACACACACACCTATATACAAACAAGATCTGCTACATTCTGCAAATGAGTTCCATAGATCTTTCTCTGAGTGTAGAAAGCATTTTGCCTTAGAAAACCATTGGGAACTATTATTATTTTTTTTAAGTTCTTGCATCATTTTGAAGTTCCAAGTCTACCAGAAAAAACTCTCGCACACTGTGGTCGTTTCTGTGCACAAAGTTCTCCTGGTTCTACTCCTTTCACTCAGCATCAGATCATATAAGTCCTTCCAGGCCTCTCTGAAGTCTTCTTGTTCATCATTTCTTATGGCGCGGTAGTACTCCATTACATTCATATGCCACAAGTTATTCAGCCATTCCCCAACTGATGGGCATCCCCTTGATTTCCAGTTTTTGGCAACTACAAAGAGTGCTGCTATAAATATTTTTGTACATGTGGGACCCTTTCCCATTTTTATGATCTCTTGGGGATACAGTCCTAGTAGTGATATTGCTGGGTCAAAGGGTATGCCCATTTTTGTAGCCCTTTGGGCATAGTTCCAAATTGCTCTCCAGAATGGTTGGATGAGCTCACAGCTCCATCAGCAATGAATTAGTGTTCCAACTCTCCTACATCCTCTCCAACATTTATCATTTTCCTGTTCTGTGATGTTTGCCAATCTTATAGGTGTGATGTGGTACCTCAGAGTTGTTTTGATTTGCATCTCTCTAATCAAATGGTGATATCCTCCTGAGAGCTATGAAGGCAACTATCTGTTGACTATGTAATAACAATAGAGAGTTCTGCTATCTTTCTAGGGAATACATCCAGAATATCTCCTAAGGTGCTTCAAGCATGATGGTTACCATTCATTTCTGATAATTCACATGATACAAATGATAATGGCAGAAGAAACATAGAAAACATTGCTTAAAAATTACAAAGTCTTGAGCAGAAAACTGTAAATATTAGTGGCACTGATGGTGTATTCATTACTTCTGTCCACTTAAGGAAAGGGAAAAAAAGGCTAATTTGGGAAATAAGTAATTGGTTAAGAAGATGGTGTCTAAGAATGATGTTTAGATTTCTAGTTCATGGTTTGAAATATAGCAATGAAGTGCACCTAAAATGGGTTGGCAAGAATTAATTTGTACAGGATATTGAAAAACTAACCAAAAGGATTCTAAACCAAAAAAGGAGGAAAGGGACGACTGTATGTGTATGAAGCTAAACACCTTATAGAGTAGTTACAAGGTCAGAAGAAAAATAATAGTACAAATTCCAGAAATTCATAACATCTAAATATAGGAAAACATTTCACCAGTAAAACTAAAATGCAGTAGGAAAATTCATAGTCACACATGTCTATGCAAGAATGAACAGAGTGGGTTAAGGAATGAGTTGAATGAGAAACAATGCCAATATGCAGTCTTGACCTCATAGGCATCATGGGTACTCAGTGAAATGAAACTTCTGTCTGGAACATAGCAGTAGAAGTACATCTCTTATCCTAAAGAAAACAAAGCATACACCAACATACATTGCCAATAATAATATTGGATTTGTTCGGGGAAATTGTTAATATTCTACCTATTTACATCAATCTAACATCATTTAGAAGTCTTTAATGGGACTTGTGGCAATTGCAGTGCATTCCACTTAATTATTTTGTTTCTAAGTAATATTTTACTCCAATCTACCTATTTAGAGCAATTTTTCAAAAACTGGATTGAACAAGTTACAGTATTGATAACATATTCTATTTAAATAAGGTACATGATTTCCAGTTAGCTATATGCCTCCCTAAAAAAACCATATGTTTCTAGTATTCTAGTTATTTATATCAATCCAATGTAAATATGAATTTTCCATTCTGACTTGGAGTAATGTAATATATAATTGTTGTCCGCTTAAGTATGAAGTTTCATAGTAATATAATTTTAGTCCATGAGACAATATTAAATCCATCTACCTCATCAGAACAGGTTGCTTGTTGTCCATTCTCTAAGAGGACCAAAATAACATCACTATGCTAGAGTCAAGTTTCAATGTGTCCATCTGTGACTGGTCAGACCAACATGATCTTGGAATGCTCTACCACAGATTGGGTACAAAAAATCTGTATGAACACTTGACATGGATACTCCAGATTTGCACATCCTACTTTTCCTTTGAATTGGCTCAATTCTGCTTTGCTCATAGAGGATAGCACCTTCTCTGATGTGGCAATACAAAATTCAAAAGACCAAATTATTTGGTACATTTCCAGTGATTTCTATCTGATATTAATCATGGATATCTTCATCTGGGCATCCAATTCTATCTATATGCACTGATCTAACAAAATAAAAGCATAGGAACTCTCTAGGTATAAGGCTAGGATATAACTATATTCTCATAATTTTGGTTCAAAATGATCAATATTTGACTGCACTAACTAGAAAGAGTGCCATCTAGTTTTTATAGAAATAAAAGACAAAATGGAACGAATGTCATGTTATATTAACAATGCAGTCTATTTCAATTGTATCAAGAATTTGTAGCTTGTTGTCTAATTTTCTGATGATATTATTGGGTTTTTATAGATGAGTTAACAGTGTTTTCACATTGTGCATCAATCCAACTTCAAAAGAAATTCCCTAATGGGAACGGCTTAAATGTCAGAATTTAATTGCATAGTACTTATCTCTTTCCAAATAATAAAATCTTGCCCCATTAACTAGAAATAGATACAACCATTTGGAACATTGCCAAATAAATAGAAGGAAATAAGAGTTTTGACAATATTTTTGTATAAGAAATATATATGAATTTGAGTTCGCATATACTCATTTTGTAATTCTCCAGATAGGTTTCTAATATCCTAGTGATTTTCATAAATCAAAGAGCTCTTTAGTGGAACTTGGTAAAATGTCAGTGTATAACTAACTGTATTCTACTCAAGTATCTTGTTTGAAAGTAATAACATTTCATTCCATTAGCTAGAAATACAACTAGCTATTTAGAGCAATATAAAAGAAATGAGCATAATTGTGAATTCTTGCATCATCAAAATATTACTGTATCCTATTGTACATCTTGGTTACAAATAATATTTTACTCTGCTAGCTAAAAATTGATATAATTAGCCAAATAGAGCAATACAAAACTAAGTGGAGGAAATTAGTAAGAATTTTGACAACTATGCACATAATTCCTAGATTTTTAACCCAATTGTTAATCTATAGGAGGGTTCCCAGTATTTCAGCTATTTACATCAATCCAAAATCAACAGGAACTTTCTCTTGAGACTTGTTTCAATAGAATAGCTCTATTCTGCTTCATTATCTCATTTCCAAACATCAATGATTCATTTTATTAGCTACTTGTAGATGCATCTAGTTATTTGGAGTACACAAAATTAATCAGATCATTCTACTTGTGCTTTTGACCAAGTGTTCTGTCCAAATTATGTGCATGATTTCTAATTTGGAATCTAATCCCCTAGATTCCAAATAGAAAAATTGGATTAAAGCCTGGTATGCTATGGTCCATGAGGTCATGAAGAGTTGGACATGACAGAACGCCAACAAATCTATTTATATCACATCAACAACATCAGGAGAAGCTTTCTAGTGGAAATTGGTATCATATAAGTATGTAATTGTATTCCATTTACATATAGAATTTCCTAGTAGGTCTGTCTAGTAGTAAAAATATGTCCATCTAGCTATTTAGAACAACACAAAAGTTAGAAAAACCTAGTTGTCCTTTTAATAATGTTATCTATATGTTAGGATTGTGATTTCTCAGTTGCTTTTATCTTTCTAATTTTACAAATGAGTCTTTCCATTTCTATTTCCAGTTTTATAGCTTTTTTCATCAACCCCAAATTAACAGAAAATTGATAGTGTTAAGTAGTACAGTATATAATTCTATACAGCTTATGCATGATTTTCCAAATCATAATCTTTCATTCCATCATCCAGAAATAGGTCAAGCTTGATAGATCAAATAAAAACAAATCGAAGGAAAGTAGTTGGAGCTTCAGCAACATTTTAATTTTAAATAATGTACATGATTTCTAGTTAGCTCTCTGGCTTCCACATTGAAATCCTCCAGCTAGGTTTCAAGGACTCTATGTACAACAATTTGACATAAAAAATAATTCTCTAGTGGGACTTGGTGCCATGTAGGTGTGTAACTGCATTTAACTTAAGTATGTCATTTTCAGCTTCTAATATTTCACTCCATTGGCTGAAATTGATCTTTCTAGCTACTTGAAACAATGTCAAAAGCAGTATGGCAATGAAATTGCTCTTTCCACCACATATTCTGAGATAGTTACATTATTTCTAGCATTTTAGCTAGTTTTGGAATAATTAAATTGGGTTTCTCTAGCTATGTTTCTGATGTTTTACCTATCTGAATCAATCTAAAACTAATGGGAACTCCCTAGTATGATATCGTGCATCATCAGTATATACTAATTCCATGTATCTTGTTTCAAAATAATATTTCATTCATATAACTAGAAATATCTTCTCCTAGATATTTAAAATAATATAAATGAGAGCAAGCTATTTGCAGTTTTGATCAGCTATTACATTTAAATAATGCGCTTGGATTCTAATTAAGGTATCTGACTTCCAAACCCTGATATAGGAAATGTCTAGGAATATTTCCAGTATTCTCATAATTTGCAAGAATTATGCTTCAAAAGTAAATCTATTGTGGGAATTGGTGTAATGTCAGTGTATAACTGTACCCCAATCAAGGTACTTAAATATCTTTTTTTAAAGGCACCAATATTTCACTCAATGAACTAGAAATAACTGTTCTTGCTAGATATTGAGAGAAATACATGCCAAAGCGAAGCAAGCTATTTGAATTATTTTTGCAATGTTTTGTCTTTAAGTTATGTACATTAGCTCTCTGGCTTCCTTGCTATAATTTTTTCCTCCATCATTTTTTCAATGTTCTAAATATTTTATCAATCTAACAATACAAGAAATTCTATTGAGAGAGAGCAATATTGTCTTCATCCATTTTAAATTGTGTGTATCATTACATTCAACTTACATTTATTTTTGGGTGCTAATATCTTACTCCATTTAATAGAAATATAGCTTTTTAACTATTTATAGCAATATAAGACAAATTGAAGCATTTGATCTTTTCTTTCAACGATGGATTCTATCTAATTTTTATACCATATTTCTAAGTAACTTTCTAGCTGCCGAACAGAGATTTTGATTGTCCCCATGTAGATTTCTAGTATTCTAGTCATTTGAATCAATCTCAAATCAATAGGAAATCTCTAGTGGGAAATGGTACAATAGTGAGAACCTGAAAAGACCTTAACTTAAAAGGACCAGGGTCTCCCATTGCATCCTGGGCCATTGCCAGTCTTCCTGATGAATATCTGGCTACTGGACCTAGACGTCTCTGGAGGAGAAAGTGAAGTTGGTGACCTTGCACAGCCCACTTAACTCCAAGTAAACTGCAAGTCATATCATCATTATCTGAAGTAATGTTCCTCTTCAAGAATGAAGGACAAACACAACAACAGTGCTGCTGTAAGGGCTTGTCCCAGTGAGACTCTAGCCTCTGAAGAGGCTAAAACAGAGGAGACCTTGAAAGGTAAAGCAGAGAGTCTTCTGATATAAAATGAGTATTCCCTATTATACAAAGGATGGGAAATTTGAGTGCCTTTGTGGCACATGAAGAGTCCAGCAAGATAATGAGCACATCTCCGGGCCAGACTATAATCCCACCATTGACCCTAGCCACTCATCTGAAGACACAGTAAATAAGGTAGGTGAAAATGGTGCCACAGAAACAAAGCAAGGAGTGAATTACTTAGGGAAGGCTCTTTTAAAAAAAAATTAATTTGTTTTCAATTTTCAACAATCACTTCTATAAGTCTTAAATTTTCTCCCCCTCCTTCACCCCTTGCTCCTGGAGATGGCATGCAATCTTATGTAAGTTCTACACATACATTCTTATTAAATACATTAGTAATTGTCGTGTTGCATAGAAGAATTTAAAAGAATGGGAAAAACCATGAGAGAAAAGAAAGAAGGGGCTCCTGTCTGGAGATGACAAACAGCCTCAGAGCAGACTTGGAAAGAATCAAAGAGAAGCAAGCTTCTGCTGGTCCTAACCTAAGGGTCTTTGCTGCCCCAGCTGAAAGAGCTTTGCAACACTTCAACTGAAGAGACCACAGTGCTGCCCAGCTTAGCCAGTGGCTGAGTGAGGAAAAAGACCGTGACTGCCCTTTAAAGAATGAGAATAGGAGACCAGACAATCAACTCATTTAGTCGTGATTCTGAACCCTGAGAAGAGCCCTGTAACTGAGACACCAATCCTTACAACAGGTATCCAGTCAAAGTACAGCTTGCCTGACCTCAAGTGACAGCCACTGCACACCAACAGTGGAACTTGGTGAGAATCCAGCACAGTCACTGGATGATCTATTTGACTTGTTCCAGAAACCAAATGACCATTCTTGCAGACACCAAACTCTAGGAGGAACAAGACCAGCTGTCACGGTCCACAATGCCAGTGAAAAACTATATTTTGCTTTGGTATCTTGCTTCCACATAATATTTCACCTAAAAAAATCCACCTAGTCATTTCGAGTAATACTAAATGAATTTGAACATGATTTCTAGCTAGTTTCCAGATTTCTTAATATTATTAATAGGATTCTCCAGTTAAGATTCCCATTTTCAAGAAATTTGCGTGTATCAACATCAAAAGGAACTCTCTACCTCTAGTGGGATTTGTTGCAATATCATTGTATAACCATATTATACTTAAGTATCTCATTTCCAAATAATAATATTTCAATCCACATCTAGAAATAAGTAAATGCATCTAGCTGTTTAGATAAATATAAAAATATTAAAATGTCTTGGATTGGAAATAATGTGCTTTATCTTACTAGTGCAGATTTTTACCTAGCTACGTAGTTTCTTAATAGTAAAATGGAGTTTCCAATACTCTCTTGCCTTTTGCAGCAATTTAAAAATCTATCAGGAGTCTCTAGTGCTTATTGGTGCAGTCAGTGTAGAACTTTATACCACGTATGGATTTTGTTTCCAAATAACATTATTTCATTCTGCTAACCATAAACAAAACCATCTAGCTATTTAAATGTATGGATCTTGGAATCATTCGTGTAGAATGGATAATTAAATAACTGGGAACTGATGAGAACACCAAAAGAAAGAATATGTAGAGAAAAAAGAAAAGGGCCCAGGACAGAGTATTTAAGGATATTCTCAGCTGGCTGGTGTGAGATGGATATTGATCTAGGAAACAGTCACTAGGGAAGAGAAGTTAAATAAGTAGGAAGTGAATTAAGAAAGAATAGTAATGCAAAAATCCAGATAGGAAGTCATTCTAGGTAAGAGAACAGAGGCAGGGATTGGAATGTGGTATGTGAAAAATAGTAATTAAACCAATTTGGCTAGAGCATAGAGTACACGAAGGGGAGTAAAGTCGAAGCCTGGAAAGGTCAGTTGCAGCCAGCTTAGGAAGATTTGGAGGGCCAGCAAGAGAAATTTTTACATTTGATCTTAGAGAGAACAATGTCATCTCTGGAAGTGGTAGTTAAAGCATAGGAATGAATCATATTATCAAGAAAGAATAAAAACAGGGAATAGTAATCCTTCAAGAATATAAACCCTAAGGATTCGGGACAGGTTCAAGAAGGTAGTGAAGGACACAGGGAAAGTTAGAGAAGCAGGTGATATCAGAGAATATAGTGTATCTAAAGGAAATATAGGAAAAAGTGTCCAGTTTAGGGATGCATAGTATTGCCAAATCCCAGAAAAACACCAAAGAAGGTGAGGAGATAGAAAGATAGATACATATGTACATACATATATACATACATATATATAATATGTGTACATATGATGCATGCATGCACATGCATATATATGTGCATTACACATGTGTATATATTACAACATGCAATGCATGTCTATATACATACAATACACATACATATGCATGTATGTATATATACATATACATACATATACATGTATTCAAATTTAGCAGCAAAGGGGAGGAGAAAAATGGAATTGCAGGTGGATGGGGCAGAAGAATCAAGGATACCTAAAAAAATTGTGGATAGATAGGATGAAGCTAACACTGAACAAGGAGAAAATATCTGAGAGATTGCTAGAGCCTAAATGAAGTGGAAAGGAATTATGCAGATAAAATGACAATTCTTTCTTTTTGGCAGAGCGACAGTTCACTCATTCTGAGATATCCAAGTCCTGTATTTTTAACTTTGCATTTTCAGGAAATATCTGTCTTAAGAGTTACACAATTCAAAACAGCTCAAAGCCTGTTGTTCCTTGGGGTACATGTGGCTGATATGTATGCAAATTGATGGGAATTATAAAAAGCAAAGAGCTGAGAAGAAAAGACTTGGTAGTAAGGGCTTTTAAAAATAATATTATTCTTTCCATTGCTAGTTTAGTGTTTTTCAAATTTATTTTATGTACTGGTTAATTTTTTTGATGAACAAATAATATGAACAAAAAAAATTTGCATTTGGGGGTAAAGAAGTTATATTAAACATTATGTATATGTATGTGTAAGTATATGTGTTTACATGCACATATATAAATCTTAAATGTATATTATCCCCAAGTCATTTCAATCTCTCTCTATATATTAGTCAGGCAATCAATATTTATTAAGCACCTACTAGGTCCCAAGCTCTATGCAGAGCTCTGGAGATACAAAGAAAGGCCTTTGTTGTTGACTCATTTAACCCAATGTCTTGGTCCTATTTTGTGTCTCATTTCTTTAATCACCTTCTAAAAGATTTGCTCACAAAGTATTTGTTAGAAGATGTTTCAGTTTGATGCCTTCAAGTAGCTATTTCAATTTTAATATCTTGAAAAAAGAAAAATTTTCAAGAAAAAAGAAATCACAGAATTTAAGTGTTGGAAGGGACATCAGAAGTCATCTAGTATGACTCAAATAATGGCTTCCATGTCATTTCATGCTTGTATCATGTGTTGATACTATTTCATCATCTATAGTATATTTAATTATAATGCAGCTTTCCTTTTTATTTCTTTAAATTAAATTAATTTTTTTCAGTTGTCGAGCATTTCCCCCCTGTTGTCATTTTTTCTTCTCTCTCACCTCCACTTTCTTTAAAAAAATAAACAAACAGTTGGAACCAATAAGCACAGTCAAGAAAACAAATCCCCACATTGGCTAAATTTTCCATCAAAAGTTCTGTCTGGTTTCACTTCAAAGAACATCATATCTCCAGGTAGTAGGCTGATCACTTGAAATTTCATCACCATGCAGATTCAGTCAATCTTTGATGCTCAACACCTTCTCATCATCCTCATTTGTCTCTTACTTCTGATTGGAGGACTTGGAGGCTGGAGGGTAGAGCAATAAAGTCTTCCCAGATCAAAGGAAAAGGACAAGGACACACATGTATATACACATATATGTATATATGTGTATACATACATACAAATATATGTAATTATTTTTGTTGTGGCAAAAAGTTGGAAACTAAGGAGGTGACCACCAGTTAAGGAATGGCTAAACAAAGTATGGATATGATTGTAATGGAATACTATTCTGCTATAAGAAATGATTGGAAGGATGGTCTCAGAAAAACCTGGGAAGACATATATGAAGTGATGCAAAGTGAAGTGAGCAGAACCAGGAGAACACTGTACACAGTAACAGAAAAATTGTAATGATGAACAGCTGTGAAAGACTTAGCTACTCTGATCAATACAATGATCCAAGACAATTTGAAAGGACACATGAAAATAATACTATTTATATCCAGATGGAGAACTGATGTACTCTGAATGCAGATTGAAGCATATTTCCTTCACTTTTTTGGTACGATATGCTTAATAAAGAAATATGTTTTGCATGACTTCATATTTATAATTGATATCATATTGCTTACTTTCTCAATAAGTGAGGGAAGAGTTAGAAGGAGGAAGAGAATTAAAAACTTAAAAATTTAAAAAATGAGTATTAAAATAGTGTAATTATTTTTTAAAAATTCCTAAGGAAAAAACTCTCCTTCCATAACCCTCTTTCATAGAGGACTCAGAACTTTACGTGTAATTCTCCATTTTCTGTCAGCAACTCTGCTTGGTTTCCATGGAATATCATGTCCCTGCACACATGCAGGTGCCCCTTGGTACCTTCCCTGTCCAACCTCCTCTCCCTCTTTCAGTTTCTTTTTGTGTGTTATCTTCCCTCATTAGACGGTAAACTCCTTGAGGGCAGGGACTTTCTTCTTTCTTATTTGTATCCCCATTGTGTAGTATGGTGCCTGGCACATAGTAGATGTCTAAATGTCTATCGAATTGAATTGGCCATGTCAAAAAATGTATATCTCATCATCCATTTTAACCTATCACCTCTTTGTCATCATCAGTCTTCTAGAATCATGGTTTATCATTGCACTGATCAAAATTCTCAAGTTTTTTGAAATTGTTCATTTTTACACTTTTGATATTACTCTATTGTCCTCCTGACACTGCTTACTTTGTATCAGTTCATAAAAGTCTTAGCAGAGGTTTTCTGAAGTCATCTTTTATCTCCTTATCTTTTAAAACCAGAGCTATATTTACTTTTACCTGCTCTGAGATATTGATTGCTACCCTCTGCTTTTAAAAAAAGAGCTGAATTATCTAGTCAGTTTTATCCAGTTTTCATTTCAACTTCATATGAATTTTTGTGTTTCAAGGGTGTCTTCTAAATGACATATTGTTAGATTCTGCTTTCTAATCCATTTTGTTACTGTCCTCTATTTTATTAGCGAGTTATTCACATTCACTTCTATGGTTGCAAAATGTGTATTTTTCTTCATCACCTTCTCTAATTCTTCCCCTGCCATTTATATATAAAAATATACCTTTTATAAAAAAGAGAGATTGAAGGAAAAGAAGGACCTTGTTCATCACTGGTAAGCTATTATTGAAGTAGTTTGTTCCTATTCTCTTTTGTCCAGTTCAGATAAAGCTGAGGTTCATGAAATGCCCATTCCATTTTCCAAATTTTCATTTAATTAATATTAATTATTAATTAATTCCTATTTAATTATTATCTAAATAGATAATAGATCTATTTCTATTCTACTTCTTTTCTTCCCTAGCATATTTCTTTTTCTTCTTTCTTTTTTCCTCTAAATATAAGCCAAACAGAAAGTAAACCATGCCTAACCTTTGTTGTTGACTCATTTAACTTTTTCTCTAACCCTTGAAGAAAATAAGATTTTGAAAGGATACTTGTCTTTTGTCATCCATAGAATGTGAAAGAAAATTATCATTATTTAGCTTTTCTGTAAACATTTTTATTCTACTATATGCTCATTTTCCCCTCGTAAGATTGTACTTAGTTTTACAGAGTAAGCTATTTTTTATCGTAAGCCTTTTATCATTTGTTTTCTTGAATATCATTTACCATGATATTTTCATTTTTATAATTGTCGCTGCTGAGTCTTGTGCGATTCTTACTTTGCCTTTCATTTTTCAGTCATGTCTGACTTTTCATGATCTCATTTGACTTTTTCTTGGTAAAGATACTGAAGGAGTTTGCCATTTGTCTCTCCAGTTCATTTTACAGTTGAGGAACTCAGGCAAATAGGGTGAAGTGACCTGCCCAAGGTCAAACAGTTAGTCTGAGGTCAAATTTTAGCTCAGGAAGATGAGTCTTCCTGACTCCAGGCTTGTCACTCTGTCTACTGTGCCACCTCACTCCCTTTAATCGAACTTACATAACCAACAAATAAACATATATACATACACACACACACACACACACGCACACACACACACACACACACACACACACATATATATATATATATATATATATATATATATATATATATATATATATATATATATATCAATCTTTATAGGCTATGCACAAGACATTATACTAGGAAGAAAACAACCTATTTTTCCCTACAGATTTATTGGCTATATTAAACTAATTTTCAATGACTAGTTGATATCTGATCTTACCTTACATAAGGTATTTCCCCTTCATATTTAAACATTTTGATCTTTGAAAATAGCACACAATGAACTTTTTGAGCAGAAAATAAGCTGCTGCACTAGGAAAAGTACTAAGTTCAACTTCTAAAGGATGTAAAATATTACTCCTTTCATGTAAAGAACAGTTTGATTGTGAAAAGGAGCAGAAAAAGAATTTAGTGTAGAAGGGAATAAAAATTCATGTGTCACGAAATAGTTATCCCATTAAATGTGAAACACAGAGTGATAAAAAGAACAAGTAGAGAACTAATTACAACTGTTTGAGTATATAGAAATGATGAAGGCTATAGGGCCTTTTGGTCCCTGGGCTCACAACATGTAGTAACTATTTTTAGAGCTTGAGAAGGTAAAACTCATGTAAGTAATAAATTAGATGCCTTTTTGGAGACCATGGGATGATCAAATAAGGACTATTAGTTTCATAAATAAGAGTTGGGTAGGTTTTCTGAATTTTAGCTCATAATAGAAAGATAGGTAATTGAGCAACAGAAGTCTCTGACGTGCCCTAGGAGAGGGGTATGCTGGAGCCAGCTCTTGAGAGTCAACTGTTAAATTTTCAGTGTGAGATTTACAACTAGAAAATCAGCAAACACTAGAAATCAGGGCTTCACTTATTGTTTTCTTGATTTCTAGACTTAAGAAAGTGATAGGAAAAATGTTATTAATGTATATTAAACTAAAAAGTATTTTGTAGGAACATTTTTTTTTTCCTGGAGAGCTGCTAGTTGAACATTTATCATTACATCACTTGCTCCAGGGCATTTACTATTATTAAAATTGTTCTGTTTCCAGCAGAGGCAAGTGCTAAAATAGGAAGGTAACAAGAGAAGATTAAGAAGGCAGAAGGAGTAGTCAGCTAAAAGGAACTCTTTATAGTTTGGGAGACTGCTAGTTGACAAGGGAAAGGCTGTAGCTATTT
This sequence comes from Notamacropus eugenii, assembly GCF_028372415.1. NCBI lineage: Eukaryota > Metazoa > Chordata > Mammalia > Diprotodontia > Macropodidae > Notamacropus > Notamacropus eugenii. The sequence goes on along the minus strand of NC_092874.1, from coordinate 245,222,305 downwards.
GAAAGAGAACTAAATTCTATCTATTGACCTGTATAGTTCCACCTAAAATTTGAAATAGGTAAAACCTCACAGAAGTACCTGGTTGCTCTCTGCTGACCTTTTCTAGTTGAAAAGAGAAAAGCAGAAAGGAAAGAGCCTCTGTTTTTGTTGTAGAGGTGTATGTGTGTGTGTGTGTGTGTGTGTGTGTGTGTGTGTGTGTGTGTGTAATATTGGATACAAAATCAGAAGCAGATCTTGTGTTAGTCAGTTTTTGTTAAAAGAGATGGACAGAGGGGTAAATCCGGACATTACTATGATGTAAAAGCAAAAGGCATAGAGTAAAAAAAAAAGTGGCATAATAAAATGGCTACCTCAGGCTTCCTTTCCTTCTCTTGATAAGATCCAATAACTTTGTCTAGTCTAAAACATTTAGAAATAACAAAGATTAAAAAAAGTCTCAGAAGTAGAGCTCTTGCCAAAAGAATTTTTCATGTACTATCAAGTAGTAGGCCACAAATATACAAAAAAAAATCTTACTTTGTTCTACAGGTTTAATTTCTATAGGGATTTATTCAACATTCAGCGTAAACTACTTTTAAAAAAAGAAAGTGGTAGTTACCCATATTATGTATTTATTACTAATTGTGCTAAGTTCAGGTGCCAAAGAACTATAAAAGCTGATTTTTGTTGTTCAGTTGTGTCTGACTTTCTGTGACCTCATTTGGAGTTTTCTTGGCAAAGATACTGTAATGGTTTGTCATTTTCTTCTCTACCTCATTTTACAGATGAGGAAACTAAGGCAAACAGGGTTAAGTGACTTGCCTAGGGTTCCACAGCTAAGTAAGTATCTGGGGCCAAATTTGAACTCAGAAAGATGAGTTTTCCTCACTCTAGACTCAACACTCTATGCACTGCACCATCCACTGCACCACTTAGCTGACCTTAAGTGCTGATAGTCCTCTCTAAATTCCAATTTCCTGGGATAAAGAACACGTCAATAATCTTAGTTACTGTTCTTCATATAAGGAAAGAAAGTGGGCCAGTGAGAGTGAGGAAAAAATGAATAGACAGTCCAAAGGCTGCTTTCATATCCATCATGTAATGAAAGAAGACAGGTTCCAAAATGCTGGGTGGAAGATATATGGAAAGACGTTAGTAACGCTGGCACAGAAAGAGAAACTTTTTCCTCTTGACTTGGCCCAATGCTGTTAACTCTATGGTCTACCCGTGCTAGCCTATTGGTGTCTAGGAGTCTATCTTCCTTATCAGATGGGTTTAATTCTAAAGGTTTTTCTGTGGGTATACTTTGTACTACATGACCTAGACATACAAGTCACTAGCTACAACTCTCAGCATACATGTCCTTGATTTTGTCCTTTACACCATTTTTCTTTTGCAAGTCATCATGGTAATACATTGCAGTGTGCTTCTTATCTACTCTGCATCTTTCAATTGCCTTTTGAATCACTTGCAATTTTGAGTCTTTTGAGATTGTGGTGCTCTATGATTCAGAACCAGATAGCTTTATAAACATATTGGAATAAAAAAAGATGGATTTTGAGTCAGGGAGCAAGTTTTGGACCATTGAAAGTACACAACAATTTCACAAATGTAATTAAGTGTGCTTTCCTCTTCTTCCAAACTGATTGTGTAAGCAGTTCATTGTTCTTCTGCGTGCTTGTCCAAAATACACATACTGATACATTGCCTGGCTCACTCCATAATTTGGACAATGTACATTTTTTATCCATTTGAGTCTATGTGAATAGCTAGGCTGATCTCCGTTAGGTGATCATGATGTCATGGAAAATCCTATGCTGTTCTGGGCTTTTAAACAGTCATTTAGTCAGCTAGCAAATATTAAATACATTCTATCTGCCAGGCACTGTGCTAAGTACAGAATGGTAAAAGCAAAACAAAAGAAAAAACAGTCCATGCTTTCAAGACATACACAACCTAGTGGGAGAGACAGTATGCAAACAACTATTATACACAGCTATCCAATTATGTATGTGCATATACATCCAACTATATGTGTATATATGAAAACAATTATATTTAACTATGTAAACAGCCATATATATGTATGTATACACACACAAAATTTATTTTTTATTATTTAATTTTTTCCATTAATTTATTTTTAGTTTTCAACATTCATTTCCACAAAATTTTGCATTCCAAATTTTTCTCCCCATCTTTCCCCTCCCTCCATCCTAAGACACCGTGCATTCTGATTACCCCTTCCCCCAATCTGCCCTCCCTTCTATCATACCCCTCCCTTTCCTTATCCCCATCTTCTCTCTTTTCTTGTAGGACAAGATAGATTTCTGTATCCCATTACTTGTATTTCTTATTTCCCAGTTGCATGCAAAAACAATTCTCAACATTTGTTCCTAAAACTTTGAGTTCCAACTTCTTTCCCTTCCTCCCCACTCATCCCCACTGAGAAGGTAAACCATTCAATATAGGCTATACATGTGTAGTTATGCAAAAGGCTTACAAAGTAGTCATTTTGTGAAAGACTAACTATATTTGCCTCCATTCTCTCCTTCCCTCCATTTATTCTATTCTCTCTTTTGACCTTGTCCCTCCCCAGAAGTGTTTACTTCTAATTACTCTCTCCTCCCATTTACCCTCCCTTCTATCATCTCTCTCACCCTACTTGTCCCCTTCTCCCCTACTTTCTGTAGTGTAAGATAGATTTTCATACCAAACTGAGTGAGCATGTTATTCCCTCTTTAAACTAAACTGAAGAGAGTAAGCTTTGCTTTTTCCTTCTCACCTCCGCCCTTTCCCCCTCCACTGGAAAAGCTTTTTCTTGCCTCTTTTATGAGAGATAATTTGCCCCATATCATCTCTCCCTTTCTCCTCCCAATATATTCCTCTCTCACCCCTTAATTTTATTTTTTTTATATATCATCCATTCCTATTCAACTATGCTCTCTCTCTCTCTCTCTCTCTCTCTCTCTCTCTCTCTCTCTCTCTCTCTCTCTCCATATATGTGTGTGTGTGTGTGTGTGTGTGTGTGTGTGTGTGTGTGTGTGTAATCCCTTCAACTACCCAAATACTGAGAAAAGTTTCAAGACTTACAAATATTATCTTTCCATTTAGGAATGTAAACAGTTCAATTTTTGTAAGTCCCTTATGATTTCTCTTTCCTGTTTACCTTTTCATGCTTCTCTTGATTCTTGTGTTTGAAAGTTAAATTTTCTACTCAACTCTGGTCTATTCATCAGAAATGCTTGAAAGTCCCCTATTTCATTGAATGACCATTTTTCCCCCTGAAGTATTATACTCAGTTTTGTTAGGTAGGTATTTCTAGGTTTTAATCTTAGTTCCTTTCACTTCTGGAATATCATATTCCAAGCCCATTGATTCCTTAATGTAGGAGCTGCTAGATCTTCTCTGATTGAATTTCTGCAATACTTGAATTGTTTCTTTCTGGTTGCTTGCAATATCTTCTCCTTGATCTGGAAACTCTGGAATTTGTTTACAATATTCCTAGGAGCTTTTCTATTTGGATCTCTTTCAGGAGGTGATTGGTGGATTCTTCCAACATTTATTTTTTACCCTCTGGTTGTAGACTATCAGTGCAGTTTTCCTTGATAATTTCATGAAAGATGATGTCTAGGCTCTTTTTTTGATCATGACTTTCAGGTAGTCCTGTAATTTTTAAATTGTCTTTCCTGAATCTATTTTCCAGGTCAGTTGTTCTTCCAATGAGATGTTTCACGTTATCTTCTATTTTTTCAAACTTTTGATTTTGTTTTGTAATTTCTTGGTTTCTCATAAAGCCATTAACTTTGCTCTATTCCATTCTAATTTTTAAAGAACTATTTTCTTCAGTGAGCTTTTGAATCTCCTTTTCCATTTGGCTAATTTTGCTTTTTAAAGCATTCTTCTCCTCATTGGCTTTTTGTACCTCTTTTACCAGTTGAGTTAGCCTATTTTTCAAGGTGTTATTTTCTTCAGCATTTTTTTGGTTCTCCTTTAGCAAGCTATTGACTCACTTTTCATGATTTTCTTGCATCTCTCTCATTTCTCTTCCCAATTTTTCCTCCACCTCTTTTACTTGATTTTCCAAATCCTTTTTGAGTCATTCCATGGCCTGAGATCAGTGCATATTTATTTTGGAGGTTTTGGATGCAGAAACCTTGATTTTTTATATCTTCCTCTGATGGTATGCACTGTTCTTCTTCATCTGAAAGGATGGAAGAAAATACCTGTTTACTAAGAAAGCAACCTTCTATAGTCTTATTTTTCCCCCTTTTTTGGGAATTTTCCCAGCCAGTTACTTGACTCCTTTTTCAAGAGGAGGGTGTACTCTGGAGACCTGTAATTTCTCAGTTCCTCCAAGGTGGCACAATCAAGGGAGTTTACTCTTCTCCTGGCCTACGTTCTGGTCTGGGAGCTACTGCAAGCTTTTCTGCCCAGGATTCTCTCCAAAACCTCCACCAGCTCCACCACACCAGCACTACTTTTCACCGCAGGGCAGCCACTCAGGGCTGAGATCCAGATCAGTGGCTCAATTCCCCCAGGGTCTTTAGACTGAGGGTTTCAAAAATGGATGCTGCTGCTGCTGCTACTTTCTGGGGCCAGGGCTAGGGGAGGACCCTGCTCCCTTTTCCCCCAGGTGAAAGGGCTTTCTCACTGACTTTTGAAGCTGCCTTTGGTGTTTGTGGGTTGAGGGATCTGGGAACCACAGCTGCTCCCTGGAATTCCACCTGCTCCAGTCCTGTCCCTACCATGAAGTCCATGTTGGGCTTCGCTCTGCTCTGTGCCTGGTGTGATAGACCTTTCCTGTTGGCCTTCCAGGCTGTCTTGGGCTGGAAAACTCTTTCCCTCTGTTGTTTTGTGGTTTCTGCTGCTCTAGAATTTGTTTAGAGTTATTTTTTTACAGGTATTTTATGTGGAGGAAGAGCTCCCACAGGTCATCCTTTTACTCTGTCATCTTGGTTCTGCCCCCCACATACAAGATTTATACAGCATAAATTGGGGTAATTTCAGAAGGAAGGCACCAAGATTAAGGAGGACTGGGAAAAGCTTCTTGTTAAAAATAGGACTTTCCTTGAGGTTTGAAGGAAGTCAAGGAAAGTTGGGGACATGAGGAGGGAGAGCATTCCAGGCACTGGAGATAGCCTATGAAAATAAGAGATGCAGTGTCTTATGTGAGATATGATGAGGTCAGTATCATTGTATCACAGATTATGTAGAAAGGAGCATTGTAAGAAGACTATAAAGGTATGAAGGACCTAAGTTATGAAAGATTTTAAAAGCCAAATAGAGGCTCTTTATCAAAATAGGATATTTGATCCTGGAGGTAATATGGAGATACTGGCATTTATTGACTAGGTAGGTGCTATGGTCAGATTTATATTTTAGAAATATCAGTTTGATAACTGAGTGGAACATGGTTTGGGGTGAGAAGAGACAAAGTAGGGAGACCCACCAGCAGGCTATTGCAATAATCCAAGTGAGAGGTTATGAAGTCCTGCAACCAGAGATTGTTGCAATGTCAGAGAAGAGATGGGGTATATAAAAGAGATACTGCAAAGGTAAAAATGACAGAAATTGATTGCATATGGGGCACAAGACAGGTTGAAGGATTGAAGATGATACCTAGGGACTGGACTTTCTCAAGGAGCTGAAGAGTTTTAGAATGATAACCCTCAGGGATGCACAGATCTAGTGAGGGTTTTTTGAGGGTGGGGAAGGCATGGACGTATTTAGGCAGTGGGAAGAATCTAATGGAAAGGGAATAATTGAATATGAGTGAGAGAGTTGATATGATAGGATGGAATGGGATCACTAGTGCGTATAGAGAGTTTGTCTTGGCAAGGAGAGTGAAAGAGAGAGATACAGAAGGCATTCAAATGATGTAAGACAGGGGAAAAGGTAGAAGAGGGAATTCTCAATGAATGAGCTCAGTTTTTTTCAGTGAAATATGAGGCAAGGTTCTCAGCTAAGAAGGTGGGGAATGGGGGAGTTCTGGAAGGTTTGGGGAGAGATGCCTCTGGGATGCCTGTGACAGTGAATCCATTGGGGAGTTGTAAAAGTGTTTTCTTGCCACAGTGAAGACCCAGTATGGGTTATGAAACAAACTTGTGGTAAACCCAGTTAGCATGGTTGGTGATTTTCTCTGGCTTCATTCAGCAGTATATATATAGGAATGAATAATCCAAGGCTGGGGTTTGGAAAAGCAAAATCTTCAAAAGGATAAAGGGACAAAAGTCTCAAGAAAAGAAGACAATGTAGAGTTGAACTCTTTCCCTTAGCGAAGTTGGGGAAGACTGAATGTAGCCAGTGTAGGGGAAATGGAAGTTAACACAATGTCATCCAGAAACAGACACATACTAAAAACCTGCCCATAAATAAGAAATTCCTATGATATTCAAAATTTCCATCAGTGACATGTAAAAATAATAAAGATAATGATGATTATGACAACAATAACTAATATTTATATAGTATTTGCTATGTGCTAGGCATTGTGCTAGCCACTTCATAATTATCACCTCATTTTATCTTCATCGGATACTTGGAGGTAGGTGCTATAATTATTCTTATTTTACAGATGAGGAAGCCGAGGGAAATGGAGGTTAAGTGACTTGCACAGGGTCGCAGAGTTAGTAAGAGTCTGAAACTGAATATATATTAAAAATCTTCTTGATTTCAGGTCTGGCATACCATCCACTGTACCATCTAGCTACCCTAGTGGATGATATGCTCATCAAAACTTGCAGACGACACAAAGCAGGATGAGTGCATGATGAATGACAGAATTGGGATCCAGAAAGATCTCAAAAGGCTAGAATAGTAGGCTGAATCAAGGAACATAAAATTAAATAAGAAAGATTGCAAATTTCACTTATTAGTTGTATGCCACTGAATACTTCACAACTTCTCTGTCTTAATTTCTTTATCTGTAAAATGAGGGGGTTGGACTAGATGACATCTAAGACCCTTTCCAACTCCAAATCCTATGATCCCTCCATTTGGCTCAAAAATGAACTGCATAAGCACAAGATGGAGGGAGGATGTTTTGTGGCTAGAAAACATTATTATGAGAAACAACTGAGAATTTAATAGACTGTAAACTCTAGGTGATGCAATATATAGAGTAGTGGACTTGGAATCAGGAAGGCTCATCTTCCTGAGTTCAAATCCAGTCTCAGAGAGTTATTATAGCTGTGTGACCCTGGGCAAATCACTTAACCCTATTTGCCTCAATTTCCTCATCTGTAAAAATGAACTGGGGAAGAAAATGGCAAATCACATATATCTTTGCCAAGAACCCTAAATGAGGTCACAAAAGGTTGGATGTGACTGAAACAACTCAACAAAAAGAACAACAAAGCTCATTATGAGTGTACAGTGTGACATGGTAGTCCAAATAGCATGATTATAGATTGCATTCACAGAGACCCAGTATCTGGAAGGGGGGAGATGATTTCCCCCTAGAAATGCCTGCCCTGGACACATCACATGCAACGTATTATATTAAATTAAGGATGTTCTATTTTAGTAGGGTCTTTTAAAAACTACAGCACATGGAAAAGGAGAGTAACTAGGATGATGATGGGACTGGGAGTTAGACTCTATGAGTATCAGTTGAAGTGTCTATGGGTGTTGAGCCTAGACAAGAGAAAGATTAAAGTGACATGATAGCTAACTACACCCATTTATCTTATTGGCTGTCAGGGTATCATAACAACACAGTTTTTAGAGCTGGAGTAAAGCAGAGAATCATAATGTTATAGAAGAAGGGATCACAGATGCTGAACTGGGTGGAACTTTGGAGTATTTTATTAATTTATTTGTTTTCAATTGACTACAATTACTTCCATAAGTCTTAGATTTTCTTCCCTTATCTCTCCATCTTTCCCCGAGATGGCATACAATCTTATATGGTTTCTATACATAGGTTCTTATTAAGCACATTTTTACATTAGTCATGGTGCATAAAGGAATTAAAATGAATGGGGGAAACCACGAGAAAAAACATACCAAAACAAAACATAACACAAGAGAAAATAGTTTGCTTCATTCTGCGTCCCAATTCCATAGTTCTTTCTCTGGATGAGAATGGCATTTTGTCTAGGGTTGTTTGGCAATGTTTTAGGTCCTTGCATTGCTTTGAAGGGCTAAGTCTATCAGAAAATTTCCTCACATACTGTGGCTGTTACCATGTACAGTGTTATCCTGGTTCTGCTCATTTCACTCAGCATCCATTCATATAAATACTTCCAGGCCTCTCTGAAGTCTTCCTGTTCATCATTTCTTACATCACAGTAGCATTCCGTTGCATTCATATACCACAACTTGTTTAGCCATTCCCAAATTGATGGGCAACCCATTGATTGCCAAACTGGAAGGAGCTTTGGAGGCCAGTGAGTCTAACAGCCTCATTTTGTTTCATTTTATTTATTATATTGAATATCATTTTCTTCAGGTTTGATTTAAACAAATGTATTGGGAGAAAACTACAAGGAGAGGTGGGGTCAATGGGTGCTGGGGGCCCTCCTGGATGCCTGAGGAGGGGAAGATATCCTCTCTTGTCTCTTCATCTATTTCAGAGATTTGAAGAAAGAGACAGTCAGATGAGGAGGGGAGGGGTCAGGTCCTCTCTGAGAGGAGAGAGTGGTGTTGGATGAGTTATAAAAAACTAGAGGACCAAACAGGATAGATAGAAAAAGGGGACAGAGGATTTTTGTTGGATTCCAAAATCCCAAATCCACAGCTTTCTGCTTTCAGATTGAATAATCTTTTTTTTTTACTTTTTAGTAAAATTAAATCTTTATGAGCTCCAAATATTGTTGTTAAGTTGTTTCAGTTATGTTTGACTTTTCGTGACCCAGTTTGGGGTTTTCTTGGCAAAGATACTGCAATGGTTTGCCATGTTCTTCTCCCACTCATTTTACAGATGACGAAATTGAAGTCGAACCAGGTTAAGTGACTTGCCCAGGGTCACACAGCTAGTAAGTGTGAAGCAAGATTTGAAATCAGGAAGATGAGTCTTCCTGACTTCAGGTCCAGGACTTTGTCCACTTTGCCACCTAGTTGACCTCCAACCTATTAGCCTTCACCAGAGCAGTTGAATGAGATGGAAAAGAGGGGTGGGATCGAGTTTGACTAAGACTCTGTCTCCATCTTGTACAAAGTGTTGAAGGAGACAGCAAGTCCTTCATTTTTACAGATAAAGAAACTGAAATCATAAGAAATGACTCTGACTGCTCAGGTAATAAGTAGAGAGAATTCAAAGCCAGTTCCTCTTTCCTATATCATAAGTTGTAACTCATGCATGCTATGTTCATATCTATGAACATCTTCTTTAGGGTTCCATAGATTTAGAAGCATTTGTAATAAACTTTTACAATATTTTCCCTGATCTGTATTCAGTTCTGCAGTAGAACCAAAAGCCATGGCAGAAAAAGACTGAAAGGATTTATGCCACCCAATCAGAAAATCATTTTCTTATATTTGGTGGTAGTTTAGTTCTAGCTCAATTTTGTGACAATGATGATAAATTCAGAAAGAAAATGAATTAAGTGGAGGAGCTGAGGAGAAATTCTGAGAAGAAGATGTGTGGTAGCATTTTAATACTGGCCGAATCTAATATACTGAAATCAGAACATCTATAGAACTAGCCACAGATAATAACGGAACAAGGAATCTTTTTTTCTCATAAAAAATGAAGCGTTTTCATTACAGCACACCATTTTCTAAAACCAAACACAAAGAGGACACTGCAGGGTAAAAATAGCTCATGGAAATTTGCACATATGTTTACGCTGGCCAACAATGGAATCTTTACAAATACCCAACTTTAGCAGCACTGCATACAGTCTGCTAATTACATAAATTCTATTATACACTTTCAGTTCAATTGCATAAGTCTACTGGGAAAAGCAGGAGCAATAAAAACAGCAATGACCCATTGGGTTTACAGAAGACCAGGGTTCAAGTCCCAGTTTTGTGGCATATGCCAATCATGCAATCCTGAGAAAAATCATCTCTAGAAGAATAAAGCTCTTTGAATTTTGATCTCCCCTTCTACAAGGGAGCCCCAAAAGTCTTAGTGCACTCTTAAGCTACTGAAGTTTAATAAGGGACAATTATCTTTGCACTTCAATTATAAAGATCAACCATGATATCCAAAAAAGGGATCTGATAAGATATCCTCCCCACCCTAACTCCAACTCCTTTGCAGAGGTGTGAGGTCCATGGGTGTGGAACATTGCATATATTTTTGGATTTCTTTTCAATGTGTTGATCAGTTACGCTAATTTTTTTCTCCTTTTTCTTTCTTTAAGAAAAGTCTCTCATTATAATTGTTCTGTAGGAGGGGCAAAGAGGGGGAGAAATTTAGGTGATATAAAACAAAAGATATCATTAAAAATACATCTTTAAAATTGTGAGCACACAGATTTCAGAAAAACCTGGAAAGATTTACATGAACTGATGCTGAGTGAAGTGAGTAGAACCAGGAGAACTTTGTATACGGTAACAGCAATGTTGTTCGATGATCAGCTCTTCTCAGCAATACAATGATATAAGATAATTCCAAAAGAATCATGATGGAAAATGCTATCCACATGCAGAGAAAGAACTATTGAGATTGAAGCATACTATTTTCATTTTGTGTGTGTATGCATGTGTGTATGTGTGTTTCCTTTTGCTCCTTTTCTTCTGTCACAACATGACTAATGTGGAAATATGTTTTACATGACTGCACATGTATAACCTATACCAGATTGCTTGCCATTTTAGGAAAGGGGAAGAAGGGAGGGAAAAAATTTAGAACTCAAAATCTTTCATAAGATGAAGGCTGAAAATTATCTTTACATGAAATTGGAAAAATATTATTAGGTTAAAATCTCATCTTAAAAAAATAATGCAGTGTAACCTACATCAGATTGTTTACTGTCTCAGGGAGGATAGGGTGAGAAACATAGAATTTGGAAATCAAAACTTAAAAATAAACGATGTTAAAGTTGTTCTTCCTTGTAACTGGGGTAAAATAAATTTTTTATTTAAAAAATAATACAGTGTTTCAATGTCATTGCAGTTTGAAGCTTTAATATGGCCAAAATGATGTTAAGACTTTTAGAACACTCTGTATTTGCACTTCCTACCTCATATGTGAAGAGGAGTGTGCAAATTGTAAAGTAGTAAGGGAAAAAAAAAGTGATTATAAGATTTTCACCCAGTACAGATCACTACCCTTCTAAACTTAGATGAGTTTCTAGAAGTTGTCTAAAGCAGATAGAACGTGAAGTGACTCGCCCAGGGTCACACAGCTAGTGGTAGAGGCTAGGAGTTTGAAAAGAAGACTTCCTGACTCCCAGCTTAGCGCGCTGGTCACTGTACCAAGATGCTCCTTGGATATTATTAACACTATTTTTATCATTCTGATTCTCTGAACCAAAATCAGTCCACATTTTTGAGTTTGTTTCATAGAACTAATAGCTTCTGCCTACATTTGGCCTTGGAGTCTCATGTCTTTATTTGGTCAGCTGCAGTAACTCTAATCCAAATTTAGCAGCAATTCTGCCCCAGTATTTCAATATTTAGAGCTGGAAGGGACCTTAGAGGTCATTCTGTTTAATTCCCGTCATTTTATAGATGAGGAAACTGAAGCTCCAGATTCAGGTAGCTTGCTCAAGGTGGTTAAGACAGAATCCGAAGCCCACCCCCACCTCCTATCTCCCAATACATTATACTTGCATAGGGATGGGACTTGTGATTTAATTTAAATGAAAACCCTAAGTTGGTATGGCAACATCTATTTAAAATGTTATTCTTGTGGTTTTGTGGACCAGTTTTATATTTTGATGAAGAGAGAGAGAGTAGGATAAGGAGGGAAGAAAGAAGGGAGAGAGACAAGAGGAGAGGAAGGGAAGGAGGGAGGGAGACAGAGGGTGCAAGAGACAGAGACAGACAGACAAGCAGACATAGAGAGACAGAGAGAAACAGAGAGATAGAGTCAGAGACAAAGACAGACAGTGAGAGGGAAACAGAGAGAGAAAGAGAGACAGAGACAGAGAGACAGAGACAGAACAGAGAGACAGAGAGAGACAGAGGAAGACAGAGAGACAGAGAGACAGAGATTTTTCTCAAGAATTTATTTATTAATTATTTGTAGGTGGATTCACACTTCCGGGTGTCTGATTTCATTGGTTAGCATCTGGTTCATGCTGAACAGGTCCAGTTGCAAACTTTTTGGTCTTAAGACTCTTCACGCTCTTAAAAAAGAGCTTTTGTTTATGTGGGTTATAGCTATCCACATTTATTGTGTTAGAATTTAAAATATTTTAGTATTATTCTGAAAATAGTTGGAACCTGATAGACTCCCTGAATTTTGGTGACTACCCAGTGTTCCTCAGACTACACATGATTTCACTGTTATAAGGATATCCCAGATGCAAAAACTCCCTCTACTAATGCAGATTGGCCCTTTCTAGTCTCAAAGAGTCACCTACAGCACTGAGAGCCCAGGGTCACACCAACCAGTATGTCTCAGAGGCTCAACTTGAATCAAGGTCTTCCTGGTTGGCTCTCCTTTCTCTACTATACTTCCCCTTTTATTATTAAAGTAAGGGTTAAATTGGCCAGTAGGGACCATCCTAGGGAACATTCACCTTGAACTCCTGCTGAAAACTTACCAGAATTCCAGGGAACATGATGACTCAATGGGTGGGAAGGTCATAGTTGACCAAGTTTATGAATGCTTCTGGTGGCCCTGCTTGTTACTCCAAAGAACACCGAGCAGTGAAGCTTCAGTCTTATCCTTTCTTTCTCCTTTTCTCTATCTCCCCGTATCCCCAATTAGAAGGGAAATAGCTTCTGCAGGGTCTCCTCTGCCTCCCACTACTTCCATAGTGAGTGCCGTGTTCTGTTTCTAGTCTCTGTGTGAGTGTCTGGCAGGATAGGCTGGATTCTTAGCTTGAATTTAACTAGGTGAACTGGTGCATGTGTCTCTCGTTCTCTTTTCCAACATAGCATGGTGAGAAGAATGGTAGGTTTGCAGTCAGAAAGATAGAGGTTGAAACTGAACCTTCCTAGTTGTTTAATCCTGGGCAAATCTCTTAACTTGCTTCAAAACAAATCCCCAGAGTTACAGTCATAGACCCTAGAGCTCCTTGAATTATATAGAAGTTCATATAAGATATAATTAGACTGAAATTCGTATAAGATATAATTAAATAATTTGAATTATTTGGGGCTGGAGGCTTGCTCATATATCAGGTAGTTAGGTGGTGCAGTGAATAGACCATAAGTGAGGAAGTCAGTTCAACAATTGCTTCAGACGATCACTAGCCGTGTGACCCTGGGTAAGTCTGCTTACCTTACATTGTTCATATGTAAAATGTGGACAATAATAATAATATTAATGGAATGATTGATGATGATGATGATGGAAGCTGTCTTATGGGGTTGTTGTAAAGATAAGATGGCATAAGGTTTACAGAGAAAGTGCTATGTAAAAGCTACTTCGTTATTATTATTATATAACTTTACTTTCAAGTGATAGAATCATAGATTTAGATCTGGAAGGAGCCTTTGTGAAGTACTATGTAAATAGTTCTTGTTTTATCATCATCATCATCTTCATCCTCATTCTCCTAACGATGATGACATCATTACACACCTTTACTTTCAGATGATAGAACCATAGATGGAGAGCAGAAGGATCCTGGTTGTTTAGTCATTTTAGTCCTATCTGACTCTTTGTGACCCCATTTGGGGTTTTCTTGGCAAAGACATTGGAGTGGTTTGCCATTTCCTTCTCCAGCTCACTTGACAGATGAGGAAATTGAGGCAAACAGGGTTAAATGACTTCCCCATTATGTGTCTGAGAATGGTTTTGAACTCAGGCTTTCTTGATTCCAGACCTAGCACTATACCCACAGTATCACCTAGCTGCCCCCTGGAGGGGACCTTAGAGAATAGCAAACTCAATTCCTTCTTACAGAAGAGGAAACTGAGGCAGACAGAGGTTAAGTGTTTTGCCCCAGAGTCAAACAGCTAGTGAGTGAAACTTGCATCCAACTATTTCCTGACTCCAAGTCTGGTACCTTAACTTTCATATCCCACTGCCTATCCTTTTGTTCTAGCCTTTTCAGTGTGAGACCATAGCTCTAGAGGGATCATGGAGTATTTCTAATCTAACCCCCTCAGTTTACAGATGTGTAAATCAAGACTGGCTTAGAGAATTGAAATGCCTTTCCCAAGGTCACACAGATAGATGTGCAGAGTTGGGTTTCAAGTCCAGGTCTAAGGTCAGCATTCTTTCTGCCTTTCCACACTGTTCTAGAAGATCATTTTTGATTGAGAAAATGGAAGCAAAAGAGGCAGTGAACAGTTATTTTATTTACTGTGAATGGTTTCGTTAGCTGTGGATTTATATCTTCTTGTCTGATCTTCTCTAAGCAGCTTAGAAAAGAATAATTTTCCTTATATCATCTGTCATGTTTTGCAACTAATTCAATTTGTTTGATTTTTTTTCTTTCCTGAATTGTCTGACTTTTCTGCCCAGATTCAGTGGTATCTATTTACTTAGTGCCCAATAGACATGGCTTGTAACAATCCCCAAGTTGAGTGTGGTCAAGATGAGGATCTAGGATGTGAGAGCCTGGACGTTTAAAGTGAGAAAGCCTAGATCCATACACTTCAAAACAATGCTATAAAAATCTCTTCTCTTTTGATTCCTATCTTAATCACTAGATGTCACTAAAAAAATCTAATTAGGCACTACGATTTTCTTTTAAAGTCATACACAGTAAGTTGGAGCTTTAATCAAAATTAAGATTATGTGTCCTAAATAAAATTGGACAGATTATCTGCTGTGACACAGTAGGCTAAAACCCAAGAATGTGAATGAAGATTCTTATAAATTACTCAGAGTATATAAAAAACCTTAGTCTTTTTGGATTAAACCTAATCAGTTATTTATGTTTTTGTGCTTTCTCCCATTCTCCCATTCATTCTGACTTCCCTATTGCCTCTACATGCAGTAACATAATTGGATTTGATGTGATCTGAGCATAAGAGGGATGTGGAATCCTAAGGAGAACAAGCAGGCAGTCCCTCAGTGGTTTTGATCAGCTTGCATATTTTATTATCAAAGTCAAAATTCCTTGTAGCATACTCATTGTCCCAAGGAAAGGGTACAGAGTGTCTAAAAAGCAAAGGAAGCAGACCCTCTCCCTGTCTTTGGAAACTAATGCTCAAAATGACCTATTCTCTGAATTAGGAATGGGTGATAGTAAGATAATGTCTCTAAACACATTCTGAGCTCTTCACAATGAAGAGTAAATCAGTATTGCTCCTTTTATTCACATTATTTCTCTTCTCTGATTCCATCCCAGGTAGACAGAGAATGCTCAGACCAATCTTTAATTGTTTTTTTTAAAGATGATCCTTTCTTTTGGTTGAAATAGTGATCCTTATAGGAACTCTCCTGTGAGTAAAATAAATGTTCAATGAACTAAAAAGATAAGTGGCAGTGAAAAATAAACCCTGATGATTTTTTTCTGTAAAAAAATAAAAACAAAAACTTGCCCATCAGTGTATGTCTGATGAATTTACTTATCCATTCCTTTGCCATACTCACTATTATATTATATCAAGCCTTGAAGGGAGGCAGCTATGTGGTGTAGTGAATGGAGCACTGGATCTGATGTTAGGAAGACCTAAATTCTAATCTCATTGTGTGACCCTGGACAAATTTGCTTACCCTCAGTTTCCTCATCTGTAAAATGGAGATGATAGTAACACCTACCTCAAAGGTTCTTATGAGGATCAAATAAGATAATAATTGTACAGTACTTAGCACTTTACCATGATATAAGTAAGCACTATATCGAGGTTAACTATTATTATAATGAAAATTCCTTTTGGTTCTTTTATCACAGAAGTCAAGGTCAGGACTCCAATTGTCCCACATAGGTAAGAATCATCTCTTAACAGTGTGGCAGAGTGGAAAGACTGCTGGATTTGAAGGCAGAGAATATGGGTTTGATTTCCATTCCTGATACTTACTACCCACTAACCCTGGGAAAATCTATATATAATCTAAGGCATCTGAACCTCGGTTTCCTCATTTGTTAAATGAATGGATTTGTGGCATTATTGAAGATTAGGAAGCAGGGACCCAGGGAAGTGAAGTGACTTGCCCAAGATCACACAGGGTGTGATGGTCCCTTTGAGTTCTAGAATCCACGGTCCTATGTATTGTGCCATATTTTTGTGCCGTAAAGGTGACCCTTGCTTCCAGAAGCCATGATCCTATAAAGGTTAGACTGATTTCTGTCAAGGGACTAACAGTGTTATGTGTATCTTTCATCCATGAGCCATCCTCTTTAAGTTCAAAAATGTTTATTCCAAGAAAGTTAACCACCTTTTTCAGCAAAAGAAATTCCCCAGAACTGTCTACTGAGGCATAGAAGGGCTTGCAATCTGCATCTGTGAAGGAAATATTAAAGTAGTTAAAAAGATGAAGTCTCAGAATTTTTTTGCATTTTTGAATAACAAATTGTTTCAGCTGCTACAAGGAATGTTATAAGGTCTTCCAAATTTCTACTGACATAAAATAATAATAACCATCACCCAGCTTCACATAGAGTTTTGCTTTTTTCAAACACTTTGTATTCAATTTAACAAGCATATTTCAAAGGTTGTCTTGAGTGACGACAATAATGGAAACAGAACAAAGATCAGACTCTGACCCCAAGGAGCTTATGTTCTATTAAGAATTTCTTCACAGCAGCTCTGTGAGGCTGATAATACTATTTTTATTGCCATTTTGCACGTGAGGAAAGAGATTCAATGAAAGTCATGTGACTTGACCAAGGTCACAAGGTTATTATATTTCCTCAGTAAATCCCTTTTAAAAAATTGTTAGATCTATGGTTAATAGTAACTGAAACGAAGAATATTGAATTATTTAAGCAAAAAAAAAATCCCAGTCCCTGACACCCTCTCTTTCCCTGATTGGAGATAGTGGAGAGTGGACATCAGAGAGCTCCTCCCAGATTCTCCACTTTACGAAGGTTGCCCGGTGTAGTCACTTCATCATTTACTGTCCAACTGTAGTTCTCCATCATGTACCCCAGCCAGGTATTCCCCCTCCCAATTTTAGTTTATTCTTATGGGTTGTGTTCCCTCATTAGATTCTGAGCTCCTTGAAGACGGGGACTTGTCTTTTTTGTTTCTTTGTATCCCAAGCACACAGTGCTAGGAACATAGTATGCACTTAATAAATATTCATTGACTAAGTGTCAAGAGTTGAAATCCACATCTCCTGACTCCAAGTTCAGGAATTTTTCTGCTAGATCAGGGTTGCCTTTAGATTTGATAGAATAGGTTTCAATTGTTTGTCCTCAAAAAACTTCACCGATCAACCTCTTTCATGTCCTTTCAGCAGCTGATAAATTCTTCACCCTTAAATTTATTGTAACATAGGCATGCAAAGAGGAATTAATGGGATAGCATCCATTGTTTTGTATGCCGTCTCATAATGGGTTTTTAAAAATATATTCATTATAAGGGAAGTCTTTACCAGAAGACTAAGAATAGTTACATAAATACATGAGGACAGAGAGGGGAGAGGAAGAGGAAGACTGGAACAATTTTAGACATCAAATAAACATTTCAAGGAAGGATATCATTGAAACCAATTGCTGCAATGCTATTGACCAAGTGTAGATCCAATGATTCATATCCTTAAAGGTATGGCTGTCTCAAAGGTATGTAGTATGTGGTTTTGCTGATTCCACTTTTGCAGTCAAGAAAAAATTGAAGCATATAATGATTCAGGTTATGTTTATGTGGGCCTGGTAAATTAGCTTTATTTGACTCAATTGACTAACTCGATGGATTTTTTTTTAAACGAGTCAGCTGTTTTATAGATCCAAACAAAATGACTGATTATTTGGGTATCCTTGAGATGCAGCCTAAATGACTTTTGCTGTAAGTTATTTGGTGGGTCAGTAATAAAACTGGGGCTTTCTAATTTTAAATCCTAAAGACTGTGTGACCATGATACATGCACCAATAGGGCAAGCCATGACTATAACATTGGTATAATTGGTGTATCTTTTGCTGAGTAAGTGACCTTTTGTACCTTATTGATCTGAACAAGGGGTTCTATTTTCAGTCCTTGAACTTGTGTAAGAGGATTATTTGTATCATATTCCTTTAACTTTTTTTCAACTAATATGCACCTTCTCTACTTGCTACCTACCCCTCCTTTTCCAAAAAGAAAACAAAAGAAAATCCTTGTACTAAATATTCATAGACAAATAAGACAGATTTCCATTTTGACCATGTCCAAAAATGTGGGTTTAATTCTGCACATTTAGTCCATCATCTCTCAGAAAGCAATTTGAAACTATGCCCCCAAAGTTACTAAACTGTGCATACCTTTTGACCCAAATATACTACTACTAGATCTATAACCCAAAGAGATCAAAGAAAGAGGAAAAGGACTTATATATACAAAAAATATTTTCAGTAGTTCTTTTTGTTGTGGCAAAGAACTGGAAACCAAAGTCTATATTCTTTTAAAGAGAAAGAAAAGAATATGGTTTTCTCCCTCATGTGTGCCTGCTGACATTTTAATTTCATTGGAATAGTGGGATGGTCAGTTTCAGGTTGCTGACAGCCTTTAGATTCTTCTATCCAGCTGGTTAGGCTTTTCTTGGCTCTTCTATATCAGAGTGCAAGTGAAGACAAGTCTTTATCTTCTGTCCCTATCTCACCACTCACCATGCCCATTACTACTGGGTGTTGCTAGACACTCTTAAACAGCTGTTACTTGTCACATTAGAGGTGATGTGACTGTATTTCAGAGGGAGACAGATTCCTGAGTATTATAAGTCACCATTTTCCTGACTGAAACAAATTAGAAGGCATATGTGGAAAGCAGTCAGTCACTTTGCAAATGGGGCAACGGGACATTCCCAGGTGCAGAGAAAAGCTCATTTTTGAGTGTTTACCTTCTTTAACTTGATTGGTTTGTTGCTAAGTAAGCTTTATTGGGTTTACCCCCTCTGTAAGGCATAACCACATGAGAACTCACAAAAGACAGCAGATTGTCCAGATTCAGAGTGGACCTGGATTAGGCTTCAGTATACAGGGTCACACAGCTAGTTAAGTGTCTGAAGTAGGATTTATACTAGATCTTCTCGATTCCTGGTCAGTGTCTTACCCATTCCATGAGCCAACATCTTCAAAGTCATTCATCTGGATCACTCATGTTATGTTTTTGTCTGTTTGTAGGCACACTCTTTAGTAGTTGGAATCCTAGAATAACAAAATATTGCAACAGGACTCATAAAATAATTAAACCAATAAAGAAAAAGCCTGCCAAGTTAAAAAAAAAAGAATGAGACTAAAACAATAAAAAAACACAGTTAGAAAATAATTAAACATTAAATAAATATAAATTCCATTTTGCTAAGAAAGATATTAGCTGAACTATTTCTCATGAAAAGTCCCATTCTGAAACCTCACTGTGGCATGTTCTTGAAATTCTTGAAGGTCATTCCAACAAAACACAAACTTTCCAGGTGCTAGCCAGAAAGGTTTTGAGTTAGGCATGGTAATAGATTACATATCTCTTGAGTGAGGATCAGACTAGCTCAGACTGGAGAGGTTTTTCAGTGGTTTGGCTGTAAGGTGATAAGCTTACCACTGTGGTCATAACAATGCTAGAAAACCTTTTCCTAAGTCATAAGAGGACTGTGAACTCTGTCGAGTAAAAGCACATCCCCAGGAATCCCAAATCTTTGAAATTATAAAATATTGTTGGATTTCATTATTTTTCCTTATTTTTTGAAAAATAAACTTTATTACTATGTAAGCCCTGAGTCAAAGCTTATATTTGAACTTGAACAAGTCATGGTACAGGGGAAAGAGTGCTGGTTCTCACCTAGAAGATGTGAATTCAAATCCAGCATCCAATATGAAATACCTGTGTGAACTTGAGGAAGTAATTTAACCTCCTTTAAGACTTCATTTTCTCATCTATAAAATGAGGGGGTTTAATTAAATGGCTTCTGAATTGTGTTCCAACTCTAGGTCTATGGTACTATGATAGATAGCTGCTCATCAGTTAATAGTAGTATCAAATTACGGATCTGTGATTTCTTTAGCATGGAAAACTCCCAGTGTAGAGATGTCAGTGTAGATGACAAATAGTAGCTAATTCCTAGAGAGCTGACTGAGGCATAGAGAAATTAAATGACTCACTAGAGTCATACAGTTTGTAAGATCAGGATTAGGATTTGAATCCAGGCTGTGGTAGAAGCAATATATTTGATGTGGTCTGGGCTATTGCAACCCTACCACCCCCACTAAAAGGAGGAAAGCTACTCTTGAGTCTTGCTTCATCCATGAGGCTAAAGCCAAATCATTGATATGACTTCTGATTTGCCTACAGCCCAATCACATAGGTTAGACTAATGCTGTCCCTAAAATACTAGAAGGTATTCTTGAGGCTTGCTTGGTTTAGTGGACTAAGGCTCCACCCTTTGGTGGTCATCCTAATCACATCAGGCATAAAAGGCTACCCTCTCAGGACTTCAGGGACCTTCACAACTGATGAATGTCCAATAAGCTATGAAAACAGTGTGTTTTTCTGACCAGATGTACTTCTATATGGAGATGAGGGGATCTACATCCAATCAAGTGGGTGCTATATCCTTGATGAGTATCTTTTTTCTATGCTATGGTTGAAGAAACCTCATGTTATTACCTGCTAGGTGTTCAACAAGTCTCTTGGCTCCAGGTATTTTCTCTGACTGTCCTCTATGCCTGAAATGTTCTCCCTCTTCAACTCTACCTACTGACTTCTCTGCCTTTCTTTACGCCTCAACTAAAATTCCATCTTTTAAAGGACACCTTTCCCAATTCTTCTTTATTCTGGTGTCTACCCTCTATTAACTATTTCCTATTTATCATATATACATATAATATATACATATATTTATATATAAATAATTTGTTTACATTTGTGATGGCAAGCAAAATAGGATCTTTCATTGTTTTTGTTTTAATATAATCAAGTGCCTCTGATTGAATCTTGCCTCTATCAATCAAGAGTTTTTATTAGGGAGCCTAGATGGCTGAGTACAAAGACCCATATACTCTAGCACTTCCCCCACAGACCACAAAATACCTGTAAAAATGACTCTCAACAAAGTCTAGAGTAGCAGAAGCCACAGAACAACAGAGTGAAAGAGGTTTCCAGCCAAAAGGTAACCTGGAAGACTGACAGGAAAGGTCTGTCTCATGGGATTCTGAGCAGAGTGGAGCACGGCCCTGGCCACACAGCATCAGGAAGAACAGGACCTAAACAGACCTCTACGAAGAGTTCCTAGCAAGGAAGGTTGCAGATACCTCAACACACAAGTGACAAAGAAAGCTCCAAAGATCAGTGGGGAAGGGCTTTCCCAGCTGGGCAAGAGGGAACGGGGGTTTCTCCAGCAATAGCTGCAGGTAATGGCAGAGGCCTTGGCAGCAGACTGTAGGCAACTATGGAGGCTGGAAAGCAACCTGGATCCATTGTTCAGGCAGCTCAGCTTAAAGACTCTGCAGTAGGGAGCAGCTGATCCAAACCCCAGCCTTGAGTGATACCCACCCAAAGTCCAGGGGAACTGAGCAGCTGAGTCTAATCTCTTGACAAAGGATTCAGAAGTCAAGTAACTGGCTGGGAAAATGCCCCCAAAAGTGAAAAAAATAAGACCATAGAAGGTTACTTTCTTGGTGAACAGGTGTCTTCTCCCATCCTTTTGGAAGAGGGAGAACAGGGTTTACTGTCAAAGGAAGTTAAGACCCCTGCCTCCAGGACCTCCAAAGTGAGCTTAAATTGGACTTAAGCAATAGAAGAGCTTGAAAAGTGAGTTAGCAGCTTGCTAAAGGAGAACCAAAAAAGTGCTGAGGAAAATAACACCTTTAAAAAGAGGCTACCTAAATTGGAAAAAGAGATCCAAAAAGCTAATGAGGAGAAGGAGGCATTAAAAAGCAGAATTAACAAAATGGAGGAGAAGGTTCAAAATCTCACTGAACAAAATAGTTCTCTGAAAGAGAGAATTGAGTTCAGGGAAATGAATGACTATGAGATAAACCAAGTAGTTAGAAAACAAAACCAAAAGTTTGAAAAAATAGAAGCTAATGTGAAACATCTCATTGGAAAAACAACTGATCTGGAAAATAGATCCAGGAGAGATAATTTAAAAATTATGGGACTACCTGAAAGCCATGATCAAAAAAAGAGCCTAGGTATTATCTTCCATGATATTATCAAGGAAAATTGCCCTGATATTCTACAACCAGAGGGCAAAATAAATATTGAAAGAATCTACCAATCACCTCCTGAAAGAGACCTGAAAAGAGAAACTCCTAGGAATATTGTGGCCAAATTTCAGAGTTGCAAGGTCAAAGAGAAAATACTGCAAGCAGCTAGAAAGAAACAATTTGAGTATTGTGGAAATACAACCAGGATAACACAGGATCTGGCAGCTTCAACATTAAGGAATAAAAGGGCTTGGAATAGGATATTTCAGAAGTCAAAGGAACTGGGATTAAAACCAAGAATCACCTACCCAGAAAAACTGAGTATAATACTTCAAGGGAATAAATAGTCATTCAATGATATAGAAGACTTTGAAGCATTCATGTTGAAAAGACCAGAACTGTATAGAAAATTTGACTTTCAAACACAAAAATCAAGAGAAGTTTGGAAAGGTAAACATGAAAGAAATGATAAAAGACTTTCTAAAACTGGACTGCTTACAATCCTACGTGGAAAGAAAATATTTAAAACTTGGGACTCTTCTCAGTATTTGGGTTGGTGGAAGGATTGTACACACATATACACACACACAGACAGAGAGCACAGGCTGTGTTGAATCAGAAGAGATGATAGCCATAAATATGTGTATACACACACACACACACACACACACGTAATAAAAATTAAGGGATGAGGGAGGAAAATACTTGGAGGAGAAAGGGAGAAATAGAATGGGGCAGGCTATAACTCAAAAAAGAGATAAAGAAAAATCTTGTTCAATGGAGGAGAAAAGGGAGAAGGGAAGAGGGGAAAAGTGAAACTACTCTCTACACATATGGCTTAAGGAGGGAATAACATGCTCACTAAATTTGATATGAAAATCTATCTTATACTACAGGAAAGTAGGGGAGGAGGCAACAAGTGGGGTGAGGGGAATGAGAGAAGGGAGGGCAAATGGGAGAAGGGAGTAACTAGAAATAACCACTTTTGGGAAGGGAGAAGGTCAAATGAGGGAATAGAAAAATAAGGAGAGATAGAGTAGGATGGAAAGCAATATAGTTAGTATTACATAACATGATTATTATGGAAGTCTTTTGCAAAATGACACATATATAGCCTGTATTGAATTACTTTCCTCCTCAGTGGGAATAGATAGGGAGGAAGGGAGGGAAAGAAGGTGGAATTCAAAGTATTAGAAATGAATGTTGAGAATTATAATTCCATATAACTGAGAAATAAGCAACACAGGTAATGGGGTATAGATATTTATCTTGCCCTACAAGAAAAGAGAGAGGATGGGGATAAGGGAAGGATGGGGTGTGATAGAAGGGAGGGCTCATTGAGGGAAGGGGTAATCAGAATGCAAAGTATTAGGCGGTGGAGGGAGGGGAGAGATGGGGAGAAAAATTGGGCATGTTACAAAGTGATGTAAAAGCAATTAGTATTAAAACAATTGAATGGATTAATTACTGAAACTAAATCAGAGACATCTTTAGTTTGGGGAAATGAATTTTAGTCTAAGTCTCCTAGAAGCAGGTAACTTCAGGTAAAATTTGGCATTGATGGAAAAGTTAAGGTTTTAATGGTAAATTTGATTTTATGATTGTTATTTAAGCAGGAACTGGAACAGGTATAGAAAGGCATGTAAACCACTTAAGACTTGCCTCAAAGGATGTTCCTTAGTCAATGTGAAATTATAGTCATATCTGAAACCTGGTTATTGGAACTTGCTATTTTAAGTTGCTATGGGACTCTTAAGTGACTGTTCTTCTGATTCTAACTCTAGGTATGGATAGCAACAAAGGTGATCTGAGCTTCCAATTCATGATGCCAGTAAGCCTGTGAGATGCTGGTATGAACTGCAAGAAGTGATCTCATGAGAAGGATGGGAGAGCGACTGTTCAGCCTGGGCTGAGGTAGGATTCTCCCCACTCAGTTCCTCCACTGACACTTGGCAGACTCTAAGCCTCACTGAATGCACGTTGACAATCTATTCCTGCCTGGAACTGACATGAAGCTGGGGAGATATTGTTTCCCTGCAATGTCCCTGCTCTTAGTGGCAATTTCCTATAGTCAAAAGGTTTGTAAGCTTAATATGAGATCTATCAAATTATAGATTCTTGGTAGGGGGACATCCGAGGTCAAGTCTAAAATTAAGCTATTAGGCTTAGGACTTTAGACCAACAACAATAATTTAAGGTCCTTTAATTCTTCGTAATAGTGTGGAGACAATTAAGTTAAGGGCTTGTGAAGTTAGCATACATAGTTATTATTTGTGTTTCAGTTGGTTAATGTTAAAAAAAAAATTCGTTTGTGGTCTATATTGTAAATGCTTGAAAAGAAATATCACCTGACCAAAAGTTGGAAAAAAAAAAAAGAAAAAGGGGAGTTGTCTCCAGAGATTGATGTCAATGTGTAAGAAGCCCATAGACTGTATGTTTTTACTTATGTCTTTTGTTTTTACATCACCCAAATTCCCCTCCTCCCTATTCCCTGACTCTTGTTCCTGTGTTATTTCTATTAAAATACCTCTATCGGCTCAGAAAAAAGAGTCTTTACTAGGAGTAAAGTACGGAAACAAGAGTTTCTTTAACTAGAAACGGTATATGTATTGTTAATTATTTTAATGTGGTTAAAGATCTTTCCCATCCATTAATCAGCCTCACCATTAAGGGGAGTTTGATTAGGGAAGATTTGTGGGAAGACCCAAGTCTTGTGTTAGTGAAGCACTGGTTCTGAAGGGTTGTGATGCCCTCTGGCTCTAAAAAAGGTATAAATACTCTGAATTGAGGTTTTACTTTGAGGCTTACTGACTGGTAGTGTTTGTTTGGCCAGATGAGGACTCTGGCCTCTGGGAAGCCACTTAAGGAGCTTTTGAAAACTCAGATATCAGTGCTTCCATCTCTGGTAACTATGGTCAGACAGTTGGACCTGTCTGTTGAATTCAGGCAGAGGAAGCTATGTCTGTTGATCTTTGATTTCTCTGTATTTTTTTTTGAAGTTCAGGATGCTGACTCCCCTGAACAATTGATATACGTGCTTAGTTAAAGGAATGATACATGTGCTTTATTAAAGTAATTATTAATTCCTTGAAAGTTGCCTTCCTTTTATGAATGCAGTTCTAAGAACCTGTGATAGCAGGCTCCCCTGTGTATTTTGGGGTACTTACTGTTACAACATGTCTCCCCCATTAGATTATAAGTTTCTTGAGGAAGGAACTGTCTTTTTCCTCCTTTTTTTGTTTCCCCAACACTTAGTACAATACCTGGCACATAGTAGTCACCTACTAAATGCTTATTGACATAAGTGTCTCATTTCATTTCCATCCCAAACCTGCAGGACCAGACCAGACTGAGCCAGGTCTGTCTTAAAATACAGACCTGTAGGAATCCCACCTCATCACTCTGCACTATATAACACTTACTTTAGTGAGCAGTGGAATCTCCCCTCTACAAACAGATCCTAAGAAATGTGGCTAAAAATTGTCTAGAACCAGAAAAAAATGGAAGGATCAGCTGAGATGGAATATGATTGTTCCTTACCAGAAATAGAAAGGACAGAAAAATTCAATTGTTTTAAAATCTAGGTAACCATTAGAAAATTGATGGATAGGCAAATATGTAAAAATTTCAAAGACTTGGTTAACTTCTTCACACATGCACCAGTTTTGGTCTATGGATTCAAGTAAGCCATTTGTCCTACATACAAATGCATGCCTGAATAACTTGGAGTATTTCTATGCAAAATGATTGATATTAAGCAGAAAATAATTATATTTGACAGCAGAAGATTTAATGACAATGAGACTTGGTATTTCATAGACAAATTGGAGTTTTGGCTTTAAAGTGGGATATCACTAAGTAATTCAAAGTGGGATATCACTAAGTAATTCAAAGATCATATATTTGTGCAGTGAAATTGTCAGTCTGGACTGACAATAATTCATTGACTCAGATTTTGACCAGTGCTAGGTTATTTGCTGCTTGTCAGTGATGAGTAGCAATATAAACCTAGAATTAATTCATGATTTCCTACCAGTCAGGCAAGACTAATATGGATACATGATCTATCCCAAAGGCTACATGACATTGAAGCTATAGTGGTATCAAATTAAGGAGTGAAAGCAATATGTGATGCAGAGGGACCTAAGACACAATCCAGTGGAATTTTGGGTAATGGAATTTGGGACTTCCATCAGAAAACATGCTAGAAGCATATGTAAACCTCACTTCATTGAACCAATGTTCTTTGCCTTAGTTGTCTATGAATGACTGGTGGCAAGAAAAGGTGACTGATGGACCTTGAGAAGTGAAACAAGTCAAGAAACAAAGAGTTGATGCTCAAGTGCTTAAGTTCCCTTCTCAGAAACACATCGTGCTGTAATGACAATGGCAGAAGTCAGAATTATGTGTTGATATATTATAATTTACTGTGACTCATCACATCCATGGTATCAGGTCACTTGGTGCTGCCTAAAGTATATCTCTGCAGCCAAGAAAGCATTGCATGATGACTTCAGACTTATGGATCAAGATGGGATCTGAAAGTTAATAAGGAATTGATTTTGTTGGCATAAGATGGTAGCTGATATCACTAAGAATTAGAAGATGTGCTTTTTGAGCGCAAAGTAATGCACTACCCACTTGTGCTGCATATTTAAGTAATACAAGTAATACAAAACATATAGACCCTATCTTCAATGACTTTTTCTTTCTGAAAGGAGCCTGCAAGACTATAGGGCATATCTTAAAAGATGATCATTTCCTTGGATATGCACAAGAATGACCAACTAGGAGTCAGAAATCATCCACAGTCAATAAAGTGTGGGAGAAGCATTTCTCAGCATATGAATTCCCTGCTGAGATCTATTCTGAGTTTGTTCTCAAAAGAATAAATTCCTCAAGCAAATGCTAGCTTTGACAGGTATCAATGCTTGCTACATTTGTGACCTTGACCTCTCTGGGTCTCAGTTTTATCATCTGTAAATTTTAGGGGTTAGACAAGATGACCTTGTAGATACCTTTCAGCTCTAGAATTCTGATCCTATGAGTTTATGATATAGAACTACATAATACCATTTTTCAAGGAGATGCACAAGGTGACTGATTCAGCTTTACAGTGTTGAATGTATTAGGAACATGGAGACAAGAGAAAAAAAACTCATTGGAGTCAACATGTGTCATCTCTAGTACCATTTCACCAGGATGTTAGCATAGGCTTCTCATCATACTTACTGATAAATTTGTGAAAGCCATGACTCCCCATTAGTTTATGCTTTGAATCTAAAAGGATGCAGAATATGCAAACACCTACAAACAGGATAACTCAGACAGACACTGAAGGATGCTCACCAGGTAGCTAAGATTTCAACTCAGAAGATCTCTAACAGAAACGAGCTATAGTACAATGCCCCACTTTATCATCAAGATGTTCAGCAAGGAGATAGAGTTCTGCTGAGAAACTTGGTATTCAAGGGACATACAAGTTAGTAGATCAATAGAAAGTTACTTCACGCCTCATTCCATAGACTGGACCACTTGTTTATTTCCAGAGTAACCCCAGAGACAGGTGAGAATTTGATAACAGCAAGCTCACTACAAACTGTTAGGGAAAGTGCTGTGGGTTTGAGTCAGAAGACCTGGGTTCATCCTAGTGCTGTCAGTTGCTACCTGGGTGACATTGGTCAAGTCACTCAACCTTTCTTCACCTCAGGTTACCTATATATGATCTTCTCTGATATAATTCTTCCAATAAATTCTTATTACACCCTTAGTGTGCAAAAAGAAGTGCCATATTTCAAACTATGCTTTAATTTTATTTTGTTGATCTAACTGTCAAGAGATGAAGGAGCTGAAGTCTCTGGCAGTAAACCAAACTTCTCACATCCTGTCATTCAGCCAAGATAAACCACATTGATTGTTCAACAGCAAAAATCCTCCTGCACTCAGAGGTAGAGTGGAGCTCAGAAAATGGTGGAGTTAATGGAAATTTCACTGGACCTGACATTCATTTTCCTGTTGTTCTGTACTCCATAACTGCAGCTATAATTTTTCAGTATCCTGTAATATTCAGTGGCACTTCAGAATTATTATTTCATTTGTACTTTCCTGTATAATTAATTAATTCATTACTAAACTAAATGAATATTCAGTGGAAATGATAGTACCATCTTTTCTTCAGGCTGACCCATGGATGGTGTAACCTGTATTATATTCCAATTCAATTTGTTTATTCCAAAATTTTAATTTAGTGGTTGTTGTTCTCATTCACATCTGCTGAGAAACAGAGAGTTAAGAAGTTTTTATGGATAAAATAGTGCTCTCTTAGTCCTCCTCAACTACTTTTGTTTGAAAGATGCAGATAATCTACATAAAAGAGTGACCCTGGTTGGTTTCAGTTACTCCAGAGACTGGCATTGAATTTTGCCATGTTTATTTAAGCATAGTCTTATTCATTTAAAACATTAGTCTCCTAATTTCTGATTTCTATATTTGAAGGAGGTACAGGACATCCTAGAGAGGTGGGTCACTTGACCTAGATCACTCAGAGATGGCATGGTCTAGTGGATGGAACATTGGACTTGGAAATATGACTATTGCTCTTCCTAAATCTCCCTTTTGTTATCTAAAAATCCCCTATATAGTATGACTAGGACCAATTCAATGGAATTATCACTTTCCTCATTCTAGTCAGAGGAATCTTTTACAAATCATGGGATGTTAGAGATGAAAGGAACCTTAGGGGTAATGCAGTTTATCCCCTCTTATTATAGAGGAAGAACCAAGGAACAAAATATGGAAGAGAACTGTCCAAGGTCAGATAGGTGGTAAGTAGCCAACATTCAATCCCAAGTATCCTGACTCTTAATAAAACCCAAGATTGCATTTCCAGATGTGGACAAACAAATCATAAGGAAAAAAAAGAGGCTTCAGCTAAATCAAAGGATGGCTTATATGTTCTCTCTGTGAAGAGCAAATAAAGGAGTAACAGCTGATTTCTTGAGGAAGCCAAAAATGAGAAGGATCAGCATTTCACAGTTTATTTAGTCACCTCACCTTGAAGAACTCAAGATCAAATTAAGCAAAAAGACAGACATGAAGATAGTGGCAACTTAAGAATATCTGCTGCAGAGGATAATGAGGTAGAATTCTGTGGATAACTTGACAATGTCTTCAAAATCAATATTTTATTTTTTTAACTTTTTTGTGTGTGTTTATTTATTTATTTTTAGTTTTCAACATTCATTTCCACAAAATTTTAAGTTCCAAATTTTCTCCCTGTCTCTCCCCTCCCCCCATCCCATAACACCTTGCATTCTGATTATCCCTTCCCTCAATCTGCCCTCCCTTCTATCACACCCCTCCCTTCCCTTATCCCCTGCTTCTCTCTTTTCTTATAGGGCACGTTTCTATACCCCATTACTGTATTTCTTATTTCCCAATTGTATGCAAAACTATTCTCAACATTCATTCCTAATACTTTGAATTCCAACTTCTCGCTCTTCCTCCCTCCTCACCCATCCCCACTGAGAAGGCAGGCAATTCAATATAGGCTGTGTATATATAGTTTTGCAAAAGATTTCCATAATAGTCATGTTGTGTAAGACTAACCATATTTCCCTCCATCCTATCCTGCCCCCATGTATTCTATTCTCCCTTTTGACTATGTCCCTCCCCAGAGGTGTTTGCTACTGATTACTCCCTTCTCCCATTTGTCCCTCCTTCTATCATCCCCCTCACCTCACTTGACCCCTTCTCCCCTATGCTTCTGTAGTGCAAGATATACTTTCATACCAAACTGAGTGAACATGTCATTCCATCAAGCCAAATGTGAAGACCTTCCCTTTTTCACACCCTCCCTTTTCTCCTCCACTAAAGAAGCTTTTTCTTGCCTCCTTGATAAGTGATAATTTACTTCATTCCATTTCTCCTCCCAATATATTCCTCTCTCACCCTTCAATTTTATTTTATTTCTTTAGATATCATCCCTTCTTTTTCAACTCACCCTGTGTTCTCTGTCTATAAGTGTGTGTGTGTGTGTGTGTGTGTGTGTGTGTGTGTGTGTATAATCCCTCCAAGTACCCAAATACTGAGAAAAGTCTCAGGAGTTACAAATTTTATCTTTCCATGCACGAATGTAAACAGTTCAATTTTAGAAAGTCCTATATATTTTCTTTCCTGTTAACCTTTTCATGTTTCTCTTGATTCTCGTGTTTGGAAGTAAATTTTCTATTCAGTTCTGGTCTTTTCATCAAGAATGCTTGAAAGTTCTCTATTACACTGAATGACCATTTTTCCCCGCTGAAGTTTTATACTCACTTTTGTTGGGTAGGTGGTTCTTGGTTTTAATCCCAGTTCCTTTGACTTCTGAAATATCCTATTCCAAGCCCTTTGATTCCTTAATGTAGAAGCTGCCAGATCCTGTGTTATCCTGATTGTATTTCCACAATACTCAAACTGTTTCTTTCTGACTGCTTGCAATATTTTTTCCTTGACCTGGGAACTCTGGAATTTGGCTACAATATTTCTAGGAGCTTCTCTTTTCAGGTCTCTTTCAGCAGGTGGTCTGTGTATTCTTTCAATATTTATTTTGCCCTCTGGTTCTAGAATATCAGAGTAATTTTCCTTGATAATTTCATGAAATATGATGTCTAGGCTCTTTTTTTGATCATGACTTCCAGGTAGTCCTATAATTTTTAAATTATCTCTCCTGGATCTATTTTCCAGGTCAGTTGTTTTTCCAATGAGATATTTCACATTATCTTCTATATTTTCATTCTTTTGGTTTTGTTTTGTGATTTCTTGGTTTCTCATAAAGTCATTAGCTTCGATCTGTTTCATTCTAGTTTTTATAGAACTATTTTCTTCAGTGAGTTTTTGAATCTCCTTTTCCATTTGGCTAATTCTGCTTTTTAAAGCATTCTTCTCCTCATTGGCTTTTTGAACCTCTTTTGCCAATTGAGTTAGGCTAGTTTTCAAGGTGTTAATTTCTTCAACATTTTTTTGGTTCTCCTTTAGCAGGGAGCTGATCTGCTTTTCATGCTTTTCTTTCATCTCTCTCATTTCTCTTCCCAATTTTTCCTCCACCTCTCTTACTTGATTTTCAAAATCCTTTTCGAGCTCTTCCATGGCCTGAGACCATTGCATATTTATTTTGGAGGCTTTGGACGCAGAAGCCTTGCCTTCCTCTGATGTTATGCTTTGTTCTTACTCATCTGAAAGGATGGAAGAAAATACCTGTTCACCAAGAAAGTAACCTTTTATAGTCTTATTTTTTCTCCATTTTTTGGGCATTTTCCCAGCCAGTGACTTGACTTTAGTTTTGTTGAGAGGAGGGTATATTCCTGGGACCTGTAAGTTCTCAGTTCCTCCAAGGTGGCAATATCAAGGGAAAGGGGTTTACTCCTCTCCTACCTGCACTCTGTCTGGGAGCAACCAAAAATTTTTCTGCCCAGAATCTGCAATTGAATTTCCTCACCACAACCACCTCTAGCTCCACTGCCAGTGTTTCTCCTCATCTTGGGTGGAGCTCATGACTGAGGATCAGATCAGTGGCTCAATTCCTCCAGGGGCTTTAGGTGGAGGGCTCTGAAAATGGCAGCTGCCACTTCACTGCTTGCTGCTGAAGAACTGAACTGCACTTCCCTCTCCTGGGTGAAGGAACCCTCCCACTGACCTTTGAAACTATCTGTGGTGTTTGTGGTTTGAAGAATCTGGGAACTGCTGCCAGTGGCATCCTGAATTCTATTCTGGGTCCTGTCCCTGCTACCCGGGGCTGGTATGTGCTCTGCACTGGTCTGCCAAAATCCATATTTTAGAATATTTTTTCAAAATAAATTTTATTTTTTTGTTTTATATCATTTGCATTTTATTATGTAATTGGGACTCAGTTTCCTCATCTGTAAATGAACTAGAGAAAGAATTATACATCTCTGTAGTATCTTTGCTAAGAAAAACCCAAATTGGGTCACAAAGAGTTGGACACAGCTGAAATGACTCAACAACAACAGCAAATGTAGTTGGGAAATGTATGCGATGTCTCCCCTCTGTCCCTCTCAAGAAACCTTTCATTTATAACACAGAATAAAAAATGGGAGGACTGAGGGTTCTGCAAAACTAACCAACATATTAAAAAGAGCTGGCATTATATGCAATGTCACATGTACAATTTCCCCTACTTCTGCAAATAAAGGAGAGAAGCTCCTTCTCATATCTCTTTTTGGGAGACTATGCTTGGTCATTACAACGTCCCAGCCTTCAATTTTGGTATTTTAGTTGTTATTCTTTTCATTTACATTGTTTTGTCATTGTTTTCTTCGTTCTGATGATTTCACTTCATATTAGTTCATACAAATCTTTCTATGCTTCTCTGTATTCATCACATTTCTCATTTATTATAGTATATTTAGTCCCTTATAATCATATATTACAACTTGCTTAGCCTTTCTTTAATTGGTGAATGTGTACATTATTTCCAATTTCTGCTACTACAAAAAGTGCTGCTATAAATATTTTGCTACATATTAGATTTTTTTAAATCATTGACCTTGATAGGGGAATGTGCCCAGCATTAGGATCTCTGGTACGAACACTCTAATAATTTTCTTAATATTATTACACATTGATTTCCAGAATGTTTGAACTAATTCACAGCTCCACAAAAAACATATTAGTGATACTTTCTTTCTACCACTCATCATCACTGACTGTTTCCATCTTTTATCATCTTTAACAGTTTGCTGTGTGTGAGGTCATATTTCAAAACTGTTTTAGTTTGTGTCTTTTTATAACTAGTGATCTGGAGCATTCTTTCATGTTATTGCTAACAGTTCGCCAATCTTCTTTGAAAATTCTTTAATAAAATCATTTGACCATTTACCTTATATATTTGTATTAATTGTCTATATATCATGTACATCAAATTCTTCCCAGAGATATCTGGTGCAAAGATTTCCCAGTTGTTCACTTAGTTTCTTATCCTAGTTGCATTAATTTTGTTCATACAAAATCCTTTCTATTTTATGTAATCAAAAAGACCTATTTTCTTTTTTTTTCTAATAGCCATCATATTCATTGTTTGGTCAGAATTAAACAAAAAATTGGAAAGAAAGTAGATGTTCATCAATTAGGAAATGGCTAAATAATGAATATAACACAGTATTTCTATGTTATACACTATGAGCATGACATAATTCCTTCATTCAGTCAATAGGTATTTATTAAGCACTTACTGTATGACAAGAACTGTCCACTGGAAGCACAAAAAAAGGCCAAAAAAAGTCCCTTCCTTTGGGGCTTACATACTAATGGGGAAGTAGAACTAATTTCTTCTAGACAGTTTTCCAGTTGCCCAGAAATTCTTGTCAAATAAGGAATTCTCTTCTGAGCAAATTATGCCTTCGGGTTTATTGGACCCTGGGATGTTAATCTAATTTCTTCCTCATTCCCATTTGTTTAGTTTGTTACAATGACCTGGGTGGGGACCCAGCTGATCCTCCTCTCCTGTCTGTCTCCCCATCCCCTCCTTTTTCTCCAAAGGAAGGTAAATTTGGATGGCCAGAGGATGCCCAGTTAACTTGGGGTGTACTGGCTAGATTCCATTCTTTCTCTTCCCTCCCCTCCCTTCTTCTCCCCTCCCCTTCACTCCCCTCCCCTCTCCTCTCTTTCCCTCTTTTCCCCTTCTCTCTTTTCCTTTCCCAAAACCTTAAACCTACTATGCTCTGAAGCTCATACTTTGGACAACACCAGGCCCCTGCCTAAGGGCACTCTTCTGGACCCTAATGGCTTAAGAATGATTGTCAATGGTATCTGTTGCTATTTCTCTCCCGGTTTGATGTCATTATTTTTCTTTGCCTCATTAAAGGGACCATCCCCTGACTACTTCCTAAACAGGCCTATTCACTGAAAGGCATTATGTCACCATAAGTGAGTACCTGAATAGACCTTGGCCCAAAAGGGACAAGGTCTCCCATTGCATCCTGGGTCATCTCCAGTCTTCCTGATGAACATCTGGTCACTAGATTCAGATGGCTCTGGAGGAGAAGTGAGGCTGGTGACCTGCACAGCCCTCCCTCACTCAAAACAAAGTCAAGTGCAAGTCATGTCATCATTCGTCTGATGGCATGGTCTTCTTTGGCAATGAAGGATGAACGCAACAATGACCTATTTTTATTTTTTAACTAACATCAGATAGCTTTGCTAATTACTACTTTATGGTGAAATTTAAGATCTGGAAGTGCTATTACCTCTTAATTCATCCTTTTCCATCATTTCTCTTGATATTTATTTATCTATTTATTACAAATTAAATGTGTTATTATCTTGTTAAGCTCACGGAAGTTTCATTGGTATAGCCTTTAATCTTCAAGAGACTAGTTATTCTTAACACATCTGCAAGGCTTGGCAATGGGTTCTTGGCATCTTATCAAGTATTCAAGTTGCTTTTTATTTTTTTTAGGGAGCACTTTGTAATCATATCCATGCAACACCTTTCCAGATACTGAGTATGCTTTAGAACATTGGCTCCTAGATATTTTATTCATGTAATTATTTTGAATGGAACTTTTATTTCTATCTAAACTTAGATGCTTGGTGATTTCTATGCAAGGATAGACACTGAAAAGGGTGATGAAAAATATGTTGGGAAATATAGTTCAAGTTTAAAATGTTAAAGTAGGTAAAAGTTTATAGATTATTTAGAAGCCTCATATCTGTATATCACAAACATTTTCTTTTGGAATATGTTGCTTATGACAAGCAATGAATATTACAGAAAAGAAGTCCTTGACAGATAGGAAATAATTAGCTGTTGGCATGGGTGTCATATCAGAATAAGTTATTTGTATACAGTCAGTCTATTGACAAGTAAGAATAAAGTTAAAAATCAAATTATGAGAAACAAATAGAAGATACCGAATACAACTAAATAGCAACTTCAACATGGGAAATAGAACAATTACCAGGTATTGGTGGATACCTTTGCCTAAAAGCTATCTGGTGATCTTTGTTGGTCCACACTTGTGGTTTCATTGGCATATGAAACCCCCAGTAAGGTAATTGCTTCTACTATTGCAGAGTAGCAACTATTCTGTAACTTGTTAGTTATAGAGAGCTGCCTGGGAGCATTGGGAGGTGAATGACTTGTCTAGAATCATGAGGTCAGTATGTTAGAAGTAGCATATGAATCCATGCTTTTTTACTTAAATTTATTTTTATTTAATATTTCATTTTCCCTCAATTACACATAAAAACAATTTAAACAATTTTTTCAAATTTTGAGTTCCAAATTCTTTCCCTTCCTTCCTCCCTTCCCCCACATTGAGAAGGCAAACAATTTCACATAGGTCATACATATGTAATCATGCAAAACGCATTTCCATGTAAATCATGCTGTGAAAGAAAACACAGACAAAAAAACTGAAGAAAAATAAAAAAGTAAAGAAAAAGTGCGCTTCAATCTGCATTCAGGCTCTGCCACGTCTTTCTCTGGAGATGGACAGTACCTTTCATCAGAAGTCCTTCACAAATGACTAGGATCATTGCACTGTTGGGAATAATTAAACTATTCACAGTAGATCATCATACAATGTTGCTGTTACTGAGTATAATGTTCTCCTGGTTCTCCTCATTTCACTTTGCGTTGATTCATGTAGTCTTTCTGGGTTTTCTGAAACCATCATGATCAGACCATAATTTCTTAAAGCACCATAGCATTTCATCACAATCATACCCACAACAAATCCAGCCATTCCCCCATTGATGGGAATTGTTTCAGTTTCTACTTCTTTGCCACCACAAAAGACACACACATATACATACACACACATATATATATATATATATATATATATATATATATATATATATATATACACAAACATATATACGCACCTATATGTACACACATATACGTATATATGTGCATGTATACGTATATGTGTGTGTATAGACACACACATACATACACATATACATAGGTCTTTTCCCCTTTTCTTTGATCTCTTTGGGATATAGACTTGGTAGTGATATTTCTGGGTCATAGAGTATGCACAGTTTTATAACCCTTTGGGTGTCGTTTCCAGAATTGGTCTCCAGAGTGGCTGGATGGGTTTACAACTCTACCAACGGTGTATTAGTGTCCCAATTTTCCACATCCTCTCTAGCATTTGTCATTTTCCTTTTCTGATGTTGTATACAATCTCAGTGGTGTGAGGCAGTACCTCAGAATTGTTTTAATTTCCATGTGTCTAATCAGTAGTAATTTGAAGCTTTTTTTAATGTGACTATTGAGAGCTTTGACTTCTTATTCTGAAAACTGCTTGTTCATATCATTTGACTATTTACCAATTGAAGAATGGCTCTTAATTTTTATAAATTTGGCTTACTTCTTTATATAATTGAGAAATGAGGTCTTTATCAGAGAAATTTGTTGCAAAACTTTCCCCCTCAATTTTCTGTTTTCCTTATAATTCTGGCAGCATTAGTCTTGTGTGTGTACGTGTGTGTGTGTTTGTGCAAAACCCTTTTAATTTCATGTCATTAAATTATCCGTTTTATTTCCCATGATGCCCTCTATCTCTTGTTTGCTCATAAACTCTTCCCTTATTCATAAATCTAATAGGTATATTTTCCCCTGCTCTCTTAATTTACTTATGATATCACCCTTTATGTATAAATCATGTACCAATTTTTAGCCTTATCTTGGTATACACTGGGAGATACTGGAATACTATGGTTATTTGCAACTATGTATTGTGTTCTTAATCTATTCCACTGGTCCATCACTCTTGCTTAGCCAGTACCAGATTGTGTTGATGATTACCACTTTGTAACACAGTTTGAAATCTGGAACTGCTAGTCTGCCTTACTTCCCTTTTTTCTATTGATTCCTTTGATATTCTTCGTCTTTTGTTCTACCAGATGAATTTTGTTACATTTTTCTAGTTCTATAAAATAATTCTTTGGTTGTTTGATTAGTATGACACTTAATAGATAAATTAACTTAGGCAGAATTGTCATTATTATCAAATTGCCTTGGCCAATCCTCAAGCAATTAATATTTCTCCAGTTGTTTAGATATGTCTTTATTTATGTGAAAAATGTTTTGTAATTATATTTATACAATTTCTGGGTTTGCCTTGGCAGGTAGATACCCAGGTATTTTATATTGTCTGTAATTATTATAAATAGAACTTCTCTTTCTATCTCTTCTTTCTATGTTTTGTTGGTGATATATAGAAATGTTGAAGCTTTAGGTGGGTTTATTAAGTTCTACATCTTAATTCCAAATTGTC
The DNA here is from genome assembly GCF_028372415.1 of Notamacropus eugenii. NCBI lineage: Eukaryota > Metazoa > Chordata > Mammalia > Diprotodontia > Macropodidae > Notamacropus > Notamacropus eugenii. The sequence goes on along the minus strand of NC_092874.1, from coordinate 245,184,731 downwards.
TTTTCTATTTTTTAAAATTCCTTAATGGCCTTCAGTGCATTGAAGTCATGAAATAGCAAGGTAAATGTTGACCTGTAATTCTACTAAAAACTAATTGAAGTGCAACATTTTCTTCCAATATTTAAAAATGCTATTCTCAGAAGGGGACACAGGCTTCACCAGAATGCCAAAGGAGTCTGTGGCATAAAAAGGGTTAAGGACACCCAAACTGTATGAACTCTAAGGCCTCTTCTAACTCAGACAATCCCGTGAAAAAGAAATTCACTTAGAATGTTCAGAAACAAAGAAAGAAGAACCAAAAACAATTGTCTCAACTCACTAGGAATAAATTTTGGGTTGATCAGTAAGCTACCATCCCAAATAGGGATGGTTCTGACAAAATGGGTCAGGGATTAAGCTACCTTTCAGCAGTAATTCTTCATTTTATTTTTTCATTCAAAAACTAAAAGACATACACACCAAAACTGAGCAGGGTTCCCAAATATTCCAGCTCTGCACATAGTATGGTGGGCATCTTATTTTCTTATTTTGTTTTTACAATGAGTTACATTTTGAGATGCCTTTGGGACATCCAGGTGGAGATGCCTGGCAAGTAGTTGTCAATACGTGAATGGAATTCAGGAGAGAGATTAAAGTTGAATTATACATTCAAGAGTCATCTAAGTAGATTGGATACTTTAATCCTTGGGAATTGATGAGATTTCCAAGGGATCCCATGTAGAGGGTAGAGAAGAGGACCAGGGAAAAGCCCGGGGGTACACCCAAGTATAGGGGTCAGGACATAGATGATGCAGCAGCTAAAAAGACAGAGAAGCAGTCATGTATCCTCAGAGGGGGAGAAAAAGAGAGCAGTGCTGTGAAAACCAACAAAGGAGGAAGGGATAGTTAACTGTGTCAAAATCAATGGAGGTCAAAGACAATGAGACCAGAGAAAAGATCATTTAATTTAGCAGTGAAGAAGCAAATGGTAAATTTGGAGAAAGAACTTTAGGCTAGTGGTAGGGTCAAAAGCAGTGTTGCATTGGGGTTGAGAGAGGAATAGAAGATGAGGAAATAGAGACAGCAGGTATATAATGTAGATGACAGTGAAAAGGAGGATTATACATATGTAACTATAACTCAAGGGATGGCAAGTTCAAATTTTAAAATTATATTGAGAGAAAGAGAGAGAGAGAGAGAGAGAGAGAGAGAGAGAGACAGACAGACAGACAGACAGACAGACAGACAGACAGACAGAGAGCTCTTACATTTCACATTTCCTGATATATTCATTCCCTCTCCCCAGCCCAGGGAATAATTTAAGAAAGTGCCCAGTCTATCCATACTCACTTCTCTCCTGATTTTGTTCCCCACTCTCTAGACTTTTCCACCTGCTTCCCAGTAGTTGACACTGCAGAGATACCTGAGGGATCCTCTCTTTTGATTGATAAGTTCTACCCAGAACTATCTTTTATGGAATTGTCCAGGTCATCCATAATGACTTCTCTCTTGTGTCTCCAGACTTTTATACTTAGTTCTCACCCTAGCTCACCTTAGTTCTCACTCAGGTCACAACTTTAGCCTCTTGTTCTCCAAACTCTCTTTTATGTGTTAGCTTCCTCGTTAAAATACAAACTCCTTTAGGGTAAGACCTTTTTTTTTGGCTTATATATTTGGCTTGTATTCTCAAAGCCATTCTTTGCTTCATTTCTTACCTATTCTTAATCAATGAATGGGCACTGCCTCAATCAAACTAAGACCTAAGACAGACTTTAGATTAAAAAGATCAAGGTCTCTCACTGCATCCAGAGCCATCTCCATTCATCTTGACCTATTTCTTCCACTGGACTCAGATGACTCTGGAAGACAGTATGAAGCTGAGGAGTTTGCACAGCCCACCCTCACTTAAATCCAATTCACTTGTAAGTCATTGCATTATCTCCCTGATTTCATGGACCTCCTTGAGAAAAAAGGGCAAACAACAAAAATGCTTATCAGAGTACCTGGCATATAATAAGTATGCCATCATATCATCTGTAAAGAGTAATAGCTTTGTTTACTCATTGCCTGTTTTTATTTCTTCAATTTCTTTTTCATGTCTTATTGCTATGGCTAGTATTACCAGTACATTTTGAATAATGATGATGATAATGTATATTCTTGTTTCACTCCCAATCTTTTGGGAAAGTTTCAAGTTTATCACAATTACAGATAATTCCTGCTCTTGGTTTTAGGTAGATACTACTTACCATATTGTTAAAAGCTCCATTGATTCCCATACTTTCTAGTGTTTTAGTAGGAATGGATCTTTTATTTTGTCGAAGATATTTTTCTACATCTATGGATATAGTCATATGTTTTTTGTTGTTATTATTAGTGAATTGATCAATCATGCCAATAGTTTTCCTAGTATTGAACCATCCCTGCATTGGTCTTATAAATTGCAAATGGTCATAATGTATGATCTTTGTAATATTGCTGTAATCTCCTTGTTATCATTTTATTTAAAAATTTTCCATCAATATTCATTAAGGAATTTGGTCTATAGTTTGCTCTTCTTGGTTTGGGTATCAAAACCATATGTGTCATAAAAAGAATTTGGCAGGATTTCTTCTTTACCTATTTTTTCAAATAGCTTACATAGTATTATAGTTAACTGCTACTTAAATGTTTGATAGAATCCACTTTTAAAGCCATCTGGTCCTAAGAATTTTTTCCTTAAGGAATTCATTGATGGTTTGTGCAATTTCTGCTTCTAAGATAGGGTTATTTAAGTATTTTATTTTCTCTTCTGTTGTTTGAGAAGTTTATATTTTTGTAAACATTCATTCATTGTACTTAGATTACCAGTTTTAGTGGCATATAATTGGGAAAAATAATTCCTAATAATTGCTTTAATGTCATCTTCATTAGTGGTACATCTACCCTTTTCATTTTTGATACTAGTAATTTGGTGTTCTTTGTTTTTTTAAATCAAATGACACAATGGCTTATCTATTTTATTGCTATCCTCCCACAAAACCAGCTTTTAGCTTTATTTATTAGTTCAATGGTGTTTTTACTTTCAATTGTATTAATTTTTCCTTTAATTTTCTCTCTCTCTCTCTCTCTCTCTCTCTCTCTCTCTCTCTCTCTCTCTCTCTCTCTCTCTGTCCTCTGACTTCTGTTTTGCTCCTGAACACACCTTTCTTTTATCTATCCTCTCATTTAAAACTCCTCCTCCTGGACTCTTTTGTGTTTTCCACTTCTCTTCCTATTTGCCTGGTGAGTAAAATAGATTTCTATTGCCAATTTAGTGTGTATATATATTCCCATTTTGAACCTATTTAGATGTGAGGTTCAAACATTAACCCTCTCCCTCTAGTTCCCCTTCCACTGTAAATGCTCTTCCTTGTGCACCTCTTTTATGTGAGATAATTTTCCCCATTCTTTCTCTCCCTTTCTCCTTCTCCCAGGGCATGCCTCTTGCTTACCTATTCACTTTTTTTTTTACATCATCCCATTTTAGTCAACTTGCTCCTACAACCTCTTCCTATGTAGAATCCTCCTAACTGCCTTAATAATGATAGAGTTCTTAGAAGATGCATGTGTCTTCATATCTGGAAGGTAAGCAGTTTAACTATATTGAATCTCTTATGATTTCTCTTTCATGTTTAGCATTTTGTGCTTCTCTTGAATCTTGCGCTTTAAGGTCAAATTTTCTATTCAGCTCTGGATTTTTCATTAAGAATACTTAAAAGTCCATTATATGTCATTAAATACCCATTTTCTTCCTTTGAAGGTTTATAATCACTTTTTCCTGAGTAGGTTATTCTTGGTGGACATCCTAGCTCTTTTAGGACTATCATATTACAAATCCTCTGAATGGGCATTACCTCATTCTGAGTGCCTGAATAGGCCAAGGTCTCCCAGTGCATTCTGGGCCTTCTCCAGTCATCCTGAGGAATATCTGGTCATGGGATCAAGATGGTCCAGGAAGGGAAGTGAGACTGACTTTGCACAGTTCTCCCTCCCTCAAAACAAAGTCAAGTGCAAGTCATGTCATCATTTCTCTGATGTCATGATCCTCTTCTAAAATAAAGGACAAACATAGACCTGTGAGTAGACAGAGCTACCCTGCTGTGTAACTCAGTTCATCCTCTCTCTTCTTCTTCTCTTCAGTGGAAAGCAAATTTGGATGGCCAGAGGACGCCCAGTTAACTTGGGGTTTATAGGTCATATTTTTTCCTTCCTTCCTTCCTTCCTTCTTTGTCTTTGCCAAAACCTTAAAACCAGTGCAATCTTAAGCCTGTACATTGCACAATAGGTCCCTGTCCAAACTCCACATGAGGGATCTTTTCAGGATACTCTTGACATCAGAATGACTATCAATACTAACTGTTGCTCTTTCCCTCTCAGCTCCATTTACTTATTTTTTTTCTTTCTTTTGCTCATTAAAGGGGTCATTCCTTGTTTACTTCTTAAAGAGGTCTATTCACTGAATGGGCATTACCTCACTCTAAGTGAGTACCTGAATAGGTCAAGGTCTTCCAGTGCATCCTGGGCCTTCTCCACTCATCCTAATGAATGTCTGGTCACTGGATCCAGATGGCCCAGAAGGGGAAGGGAGGTGGATGACCTTGCATAACCCTCTCTCACTCAAAACAAAGTCAAGTGCAAGTTGTGTCATCATTTCTCTGATGTTATGGTCTTCTTCGAAAATGAAGGATGAACTCAGATTGCAAATCCTCAGCTCCTTTAATGTGGTAACTATTGGATGTTGTATGATTCTGATTGTGTCTCAAGAGTATTTGAATGGTTGTTTTCTGGATGCTTTGACCTGGGAGTTAGAGAATTTGGCTATAATTCTCCTGGGAGTTTTCATTTTGGGATGTTTTTAGGTGGTGAAATTTCAATTTTTATTTTGCCCTCTAGTTCTAGCATTTGAGAGCAGTTTGATAATATCTTGAAATATGATGTCTGTTTGCTTCCAGGTAATCCAATAATTCTAAAGTTATCTTTCCTTTATCTATTTTCCAGGTCAGTTGTTTTTCCAATGAGATGTTTCATATTTTCTTCTATTTTTTCATTTTTTGACTTTGTTTTATTGTTTCTTGATGACTCATTAGTCGTTAGCTTCTATTTGCCCAATTCTAATCTTTAAAGAATTATATTCTTCAGTGGGTTTTTTCAATTTGGCTAACGCTGTTTTTTTAAGGTGTTATTTTTTTCAGGGTTTTTTGTGCCTCTTTTACCAAGCTGTTAGTTGTTTTTTCATAATTTTCTTTCTCTGCTTTCCTTTCCTTCCCTAATTTTCCTTCTACCACTCTTATTTGGTTTTGAATTATTTTTAGCTTTCCTAGGAATTCTTGTTGAATTCACATTTTTTTCCTTTGAAGATTTGCTTATAGCTGTTTTGACTTCACTGTATTCTTTGGAGTGTGTGTTTTGAGCTTCCTTTTGTTGATGTTGTTGGAACATTTTTCTACTGTATTTCTTGATTTGGAACTTTATGTTAATGTTGGACTCTGTTCCTAGCATGTGAGGGCAGAGGTAGAAAAAGCTCTGTCTGAAGCTTCAGGCTTCTTTGCACTGCTGTTTTCACAGGTAGTTTTGGGTGCTTCTAAGGTGGTGTGATCTGGGGAGAGGTGTGGTCACTGCTGTCTTGGTCTGCAATCTCGTTCTTATCCAGGAAAGGCCCTTGATCACTTCTAATTTACAATCAATAATTCTCCAGTCCCTCTTCCCTTGGGGCCAGAAACAATACTATTTCTCAGTGTCAGAAGTGACATTGCCCCTCAGGAATCCCACTCCCTCTTGATCAAAAGTGCTCCTTTCTGTCCCTGAACTATGCCCCAGAAGTAGGCATAGGCAATGGTGTTGTCAAATAGCATCTGGTCCTGCATCCAGTGCTGGAACAGGGGTACATTGTAATTTCTTTCTTATCAGTCATCCAGCGCCCTTACTGTTTCTGGCTTGAGAGCTTCCAAAGCTGCTACTGCTTCTGTCACCATCACTTAGTTCCACCACTGGTATTTCATTCATGTGGGCACTGGGTCAGCCTCCAACCCTGTATTACAGATCTCTTTTTCTGACCTTCTACTTTGTCTTGGGCTAGAAGACTGTCTCACTCTGACCTTCCAGAATTCAATTTGAGACATTATTTTAAAGTTATTTGAAAGGGAATGTTGAGAGAGCTCAGCCTTTTCTATTCCACCATCCTGCCTCTGCCCTCTGAACCAATACCTTCTAGATGCTAAGATGAGCTCTGTTTCTACTATTCCCCATTGATTCCTGTCTGATAATGACACTATCCAAAAAAGTTGATAGAAAGGACTTCAATAACTATTGACTCACAGATATTTTCTGATATTAATAAAATCTATATACATATTACAATGAGTGTTTTACCCCATAACCCAATTAATGCAATTAACAAGATAACTTTTTTTTTTGCCAGGTAAGAATATCTTTTTTACTAGGTTATAGAGTTAGTGAATCAAAGGTTTATATTAAGTACAAATTAAATGAAAGCAGATGACTCTACACAGGAAATAGTTTATAGTTGGTTGAAGAAAAATAATCACACCCAACAGAGCTTGGATAAAACAGCAAACCAATTGGACATCATATATTTCAATAGCACATCAGTCTACTGGTGGAAGAGTTCCAGCCATTCCCACTCAGAGGAAACTGCTTGAATGAGGAAGAAATAGTATCTGTCTCCCTACTCCTTACCCATAAATAGAAGATAACCTTGTGAACTTTGAAAGGCAGATATGGAGTTCTCATCAGTGTTGGTAGCAAGATAAAAAGTGCCCAAAGATAAACTAAAGAAAAGGAAAGATAGCTTGAGAAATATGTTCTCTTTGGAATAGAGAGAAGTACAGTTATGGCCTCACCAAATATACAGATCCTTCGAGTGCAGCAGAAAGGTTCCCCTCAGGAAAATTCATGAGGACTTCGCAAAGGGAGAAAAACAGATTTCCACTATTGAGAGCAGTGAGTTACCTTTTGGCCACATGTCCTCTCCAAATTTAAGCCCGCTTTCCCCTGGATTCTGTGTTCACTTGTGGAAAAGAGTGTCACAGACTTTTGGGAGAAAGGTTTGTGTCAATTGTTTCTATTATGTCTAATTAGTAAATACTCCTAACTAAAAGTTATTTAAGTCTGGTTGGTAATTAATAGGGAGGGCACCAAACGAGTCCCTACACATCACATTGTTAGAGCTAGATCCCAGAAGGGAAAAGTAGCAAGCTGCATTCTGGGGTCCTGGCTTCCACTGGGAATGAGAATGGGAGAGCTAGCCCAAAGGGAACACAAACTTTAAGAGTATCCTTGATGAAAATATGAGGATAAAAATCGCTTCCATTTGTGTTGAATTTTTAGTGAAACTTTTGGGGGAAAGAATGACTGTTGGGTATTGTGATTCCCATTTTACAGACTAGAAAACAAAAGTTCAGAGAATTGAAGTGACTTGCCCATAGTCACACAGCTGGTAAATATTGAAGGTGAGGTTCAAACCTTTGTTTCTGGTGACTACAAGGCTAGCACTTTTTTTAACTGCATCATCTAGAATGTTCTACAGCAGTTTCTATCTTTATAGTCCTATAACTAACTAAGAGACGAAATGTATACAAGTTCCAGTTGTATATACTGTTTTCTCATTACAAACAAGCATTTGACTTGAGCAAAATATGTCCTTAAAGACAGCAGGTGGAAAGTAAACTGCAACATATTTCCAGTTGCAACTAATACTCAAAATGTTACATTGTGGAATATCAGTGAGGAAAAAATGATTGCAGAAGGAAGTGTGCTGATCATGTAGCATTAGGTAGGAATAGCAGATGGACCCTTAAATGCCCCACTGATAGTCTGGAAATGTAAAAAAAAGATGTAGAGAAAGACCCTAACAGACTGAGTGGGATTGTCTATGGAAGATATACAGACGATAAATGAATTTTCCAGTCTTCTCCAGGAACTCTGTGATCCAGTCAAATTGGACTAGTCACTGCTCTGCACGCAGAACATTTCTCATTTCCTTTCTCTGCTTTTTGCTCCAGCTGTCTCCCATGCCTAGATTGAATTCCCTCTGCACTCTGCCTTTTCCTCAAGATTCAACTCAGGTCCAACCTTCTATAGGAAGCCTTTCTTGAGTTCCCCAGCCACTAGTGCACTTCATCTCTAAGCCACCATTTGTTCAGTTTGCATATTCTATGTATGTATTGTTTCATATATACATACCTGTGTCTATATTCATACTGATATCTATATAATATATATGTATATATACATATATATTATATATATATCTGTGTCTGCATCTGTATCTGTACCTGTGTCTATATCTATGTCTATGGATATCTATGTCTCTATCTAAACACACATATATACACATCTTACCTCTGTTTATTTTTTTTAGGACGTAAGCTCCTTGATGGAAGGGACAATTTTTTTGTTTTGTTTTTGTCTTTGTTTTCACCGTACCATTTTATGTGTACAGTAAACATACAGTGCCATAGCACGGTAAGCACTTAAATGCTTGTTAATTGTTTAAAAACACAGATTTGAATCACAAAGGTTAAGTACATATGGAAGGATCATAATTTGTATCAAGGGAGACAGCATCAGCATTGATGACAACAGATCAAATGAAAAATTGAGCATTGCTTTAGTTCTGGGGGGAGCTGTATCTCCATGAACAACAAGTTTTAAGAATTAAAGGAAGAAAGGACAAACATGTGGTCTTTGCAGACACTGAGCCACAAGTATGTTGACAAGTACATAGGTTCACACTGGTAGTGGTTAAGGCAGAAATGTGGTGTGGTGGGAGGAGGATGTGTTTTGTTTTTGTTCTATCCTTACAATTTGTGAATCCTAGACTCAAAGGTACAAATACCAACCAAAAAGGAGGGCATTATAAAAAAAAAAAAGCAAAATGTTCTTCCTGCCTCTGTTTATTTTACAGTTAATTAAGTATAAAGGAACACATTTAGAGTTTTTGCTTGTGGGTCTCAGAATTTTAACTTATTTGCTTTCTGTACTTATAGTATATGCATACCTGAGAAGAATCCAAGTAATAGTGCTTACATAATCAAAGACCCACCACACACCTGGAGGAGAAATTTCCAGATGGCCAAACATCTGTTCAACAGGCCTTCTCCCCTCTGTAGTCCTCAACCCAGGAGGATAGCCTACACCATAGAAATTCTTGGCCCAGTTCTGTGAATCAGAACTCCATAGTACATTTGGAGTAGTAGCCTTATGGAGGCTGCGTCCGAAACACAAAGCCTAAGCTAAAATTTGGGGAGAATTAATTTCACAAATTCTTTATCAGTTAAGCTCTATTGAGGGAATATACCCTTCCACTGTACTGGAACTCCAACTCTGATCATCCAATCTCACTGTCTTTGACACAGATAGTATGTAACGCATGAGACACTGGACTTAGAGTCAGGAAGACTTGAGTTCAAATCCCACCTTAGACACTCAGTAAATGAGTAACTTTGACCCCAGGCAGGTCACTTAACCTTTCTGGGCCTTACTTTCCTGATCTCTAATATAAATGAGTTGAAGTTGATGTTCCTATAAAGACCCAAACAGCTCTAAATCTAAGATCTTATGCTATCCCCTAAAGAACTTTCATCATTCTAGTCTAATCATCCCTATATGTTCCTGGGTCCACTCACTCCCATTTTATTCATTGTCTTTACTATTCTACTGATCCCTTTTGAACTCCCCATTCAATTGTCAAATATATCCATCTCCTCAATTTAATAGAACTTGACTCTTTGGTGAGAATATCACTCCTCTTGTAACTCTTTCCATTCTTGGTATTTCTTCTTTTAGAATGTACATTTTTTATCATATTCCCTTCTTCTTCCTCTAAGACATTGCTTCAGGAATCATTCCTTCTCTTTTATACATCTTTAATCTCTCCATCACCAGTGTCTTCTACCCGTATGCCTACAGATTTACTCCAATTATTTTATCCTTCTTTGCAAATATATTTTCTAATCCTAAAAATCATTTTTATCCTTCTATCCCATACAATTTTTATCCCATCTCACACTTGCAATCCTTTCCTAAAATATTTGACAAAGTTTTTTTTTTCACTTGATACCCCCACTGTCTCACTACTCACTTTCCCTTCAGATCTATGGTTAGGTTTCTATCCTTACCACTCTACTGCATATGCTCTTTCTAAGGTCACCAATGGCTTCCCAATTATGAAGTCGTAATGTTTTAAAAATCTTCATCTTCTTGCATACTCTCTCTTTTGGTATAGTCTCTCCTACTTTGAATCCAGGTACATTAGACTCTTTTGGTTCACCTCCTATTTTTCTAATTGTTCTATTTCTTTTACTGAATTCTCATTTCTTCCCTTCCCTTCCCTTCCCTTTCTTTCTCATCTCTTCCCTTCCTTTGCTGCAAATGAAATATCATAAAGGAAAATTGAGGAACATATTCTCTGAACAAGATAACATTTTATTTACAGAGCTACAACCTGCCAATAGAATGGGTCAATGCCTTGCCTCCAGTTAGCCAAAGACTCAGATATGGGGACTCAGTTTCTTTTTATGGTATTACAACAAAGAACAAAACAGGGTAGGTGGGGAAATTATGCAATTGATTATAGGGCTGGTGACATCATGGGATTGAGAGCAGCATGGTTAATTACATAATTGTGGTAGGGAACAATATGATTGGTTGGAAATTGGGATTGAGGGACTAGCAACTTCCTTACCCCATTCTCTCCTATTACTAAAGAGTGTTCATTGTTTGAGTCTACCTGCAAAGTTAAAGATAGTGAGCCAGACTTCTTTGGACAGAAAATCAGATATCCTTAAAGGACAGCTTGGTAGTGTATAGATACTAGAGCAGACTCCCTGGTGTCCACTTGCATTCCTCAAGGACAGCTGATTTCCTTGGGGCAAAAATAGAACAGTGATTAACAAGAAAACTGGGTTTTTAAAAATTAACTCATTATAAACCATCTGCAGTTCTGAACTCAGTTCAGAGACAAAGAACCATGACTTAGTTACAGGATAAAAATCAATTGTATATGGCATCAATAAAAGTTATAAGGAATCAATTGAATCTTCTCACCTTGCTCTAGATTTTAAAAAGGAATTTGAAAGAAGGGAACTGGTCCTTTTTGCAAAGAAGGATAAAATAATTGGACATATTCAGAATACTATTAAAAATTTTCAGACCTGCTTCTATCTGAATAAAATGATTAGGGCATTTTACATGTAGGGAATGTGTCTACTGGGAAAGGTTTTGATTTCATTGCTAGCATGGTGTAGATTGTTTGGATTGCAAAAATGACATTACAAAAATGGGGCAAGTAAGCTGTGTATTGGCCCTGGCAATCATTTCTCAGTCTTTATCCTTTCTCTTTGAAAACCTGTGGGCCACTCCTGCATTAGACACCATGCTCAAATTCAATCAGATCTAGAAGTTTTGGTGAAAAAGCCAACCCTGTATTGTCACTAAGGGAACATGGTACCCATGGGCACATACCCTAAATAAATATGTATTTTTTCTAATGGAGAGGCAACATATTAGGGAGAACAGGAAATTGGCCCCAAAAATCTGGAATATGGGTTCCAATCTCACTTCCAACACATACTGGTTATATGAACCTAAGCAAATCACTTAGCCTCTAGGTCATTGGTGTCAAATTCAAATATTAATGGGGGTCATTCAACCAGGCATAAGAATCCCTGTGGGCTGCATGCTGTCTTAGTTTTAAAATATAATGTTATCTATGTTTCATATTATTTTTATTTTGTTAAATATTTAATCTGATTCAAGATGCATTTGGGAATATTGCAGGCCATGTATTGGACATCTCTGCTCTAGGTAACTAAGTCTGTAGGTTACAGAGAAAGGGCCAATTTGCATTGGTAGAGGGAGTTTCTTTACATGGTTATTCCTTATACCAATAAAATAATAGATTTAGTCTCTAGCCTTATTTTTAAAGAGATTTTTTTTAAATATTGAAATTCTTATCAAATTCAAATGTCTCTTTAGGAATCTAGAGACATTTAATTTTGATAAGATTTGCAACATTAAGGACTTTCTTTAAAATATAGGGACTAAATCTATGAATATATTCATATAAGCTGGGTAACGTAAAATGGTGAATGAATCTCAAATAATTCTTAGTTTTGTTCCTGTGGACTACTCAATTAAATGTACTATACCTTAAATGAGACAGTCTGTGGTGGCTAGAAATGAATACCTGTGGTGATGACTTAAGATTTGAGCTCCAGGCTGTGACTCTATTTAAAAGCGTTACCTTGTATGGATGTGACCTGTTTGATAAGAATAATATCTTGTATTTATATGTCACCTTTTTCTGGAAAAATGTAGACTTTTCAAAAATATGCCTGAAGCTTACCACATCTGCGTAATTCTGCTTTTCTCCCAGGTGTTATTCCGCTTCTCTCCCAGATTTAGAAAAGAGCAGAACACCAAGAAATTGTGACTCAGTCAGGGCCACAGAAGGCTCTTGTAAAAAACTGGGAATGTGATTTACTTCCTGCTTTCCTTTCCTTCTTACATAAGCATTATTTTATTCTATGTTTATTTAATTAAATAATTAACCAATAAATAAATTTGTTCAAGAATATTAGGTGATACATTGGATAGAGCAATGGACCAGGAATCAAAAATTTTTGTTCAGCACCTTATCATACCAGATAAAAATTTTCTCTGCAAACAAAATAAATTGTTCTTCCCACCACATGTTCTCTGATTTTTTCTCTTCTTCAAACAAACAATCCCCTTTCCATTGGCCCTGCCTACTTCAATAACTCAACAGGTAATACTCTTCTGACCTTATACAGAAGTATGTTGCATCAGGAAATTCCCTTCTCACTCATGGCACAGTGGATAGAGTGTTGGGCTCAGGAAGACCTGAGTTCAAAATCCAGCCTTAGATACTTATTAGTCATGTGATTAAGTGAGGCAAGTCACTTAACCTCCATTTACTTCAGATTTGTCAACGGTAAAATGGGGATCATAATAACATCAACCTACCAGGGTTGTTGCGAAGATCAAACAAAATAATATTGTGAAGCATTTAAAAAAGTAGGTGCTTAATAAATGCTTACTCACTCTTTCCCCCATTGAGTCTCAATCAACCAGTCAACTTGAATTCCCTGCATCTTATTAGCAACGTACAAGTGGGCATGCTCACATCCCAGAGGATACCCTTTTGATGTCTCCAAAGAAGGACCTAGAATCTCAACTTGTCAAATGACAAATGACTCTTAATAATTCCTCTTAAAAAGCAAGTAATATATTTGAGAACAATGGCCTAAAAGGTCTTTTGGCTTTTGGGTGTTTTACAGGTATGTGCCCCTTCAAATCATGTAAAACATTAGAAAGGGTCTTCATAGTAAAATCACAGGAAATTTCATAGAAGCCCATAGTTGAAGAGGTATTCTAGTTCAAAGTATCAAAGGTTATCTAGTCCAAGCCATACTTGAACAGGAATGCCTTTATTGCTCACCTAATAAATGGTCATCCAGTCTTTATCTGAAGGACCACTACTTGGGTGATAGGAGTAGTTTCTGCAAGGTATAGAATCATAGATTTAGAGCTGGAAAAGGTCTTCAAGTTCAACTTGTTCAGTGCCTTCATTATATACATGAAAAAAACTGAAGTCTAAAAAAGTTAAATGACTTGCCTTGCCTAAGATTACACAGGAGGTAAATAGCAAAGCTGGTAGTTGAGCCAATAACTGAAGGTTTTAGACTTAGCACTCCTTCCATTATACTAAGCTGCTTCCCTATAATTATTACTAACTACTGAGAATTTCTTCTTTACTTCAAGCTCAGTTTATCTTTTTGCAGTGCACCCAACATCTTTACTTCTTACCCTGTGCCATCCTCCCTAGTTCTCTGCCTTTTAGGTCCAAATGGAACAAACCCATATTTCATGCAACAGTCAGCCCTTCAAATAAAAATTACTATTACATCCCTCCCCTTTCCCACAACACACACACACACACACACACACACACACACACACAGACACACACAAACACACCCCATAGTGCCTTTTCCAGGTTAAACATTCCCAATTTCTTCAACTGGTCTTTAAATCATAAAATTTATTCTTTGATTCACAGATTAATTTGCTGGAAGTGACCTCAGAGGTCATGTTGTTTCATCCCTCCCATGTTCATAAATGAGAAAAGTGAAACCATTTGAGGTGAAGTGATTTGACCAAAGTCAACCAGGTAATAAGAGTCTGAACTGGGTTTTGAATACAATTCTACCAAGTTCAAATCCATTGTTCTTTCCACTGAATAATACAGTCCCTGGAAGGGCCATGTGGTGCAATTTTAGACATCCCTTCCTATTACAGAGGAGGAATTTGAGGCCAGTTGAGATTGCATCACTTGTCCAAGATCAGAAAGTAGTAATTAGCTAGTCCAGAATTCAAACCAGGACCTCTGATTCCAAAATCCAATGATCACTTCACTATTCCATGCTATATCTTTTTTTTCCAATGGGGCTTTTATCTTATTTTTATTTTTTTAGCTGATATGTATTTAATTTGTTTTCTTTCTAAAAAATATATAATTTATTTATTTTTCAGTTCTCAACATGTACTTGCACAAGAATTTGAATTCAAGATTTCCTCTCCATCTCTCCCCCCCGCCCCAGAACAACATGCACCCCATCTACCCCTTCCTCCAGTCTGTCCTCCCTTCTATCACTCCCCACCCCTGCGTTTTCCTGTAGGGCAAATAGATTTCTATACCCTATTGCCTGTACATCTTATTTTCCAGTTGCATACTAAAACAATTTTTAACTTTCATTCTTACATCTTTTAGTTTCATATTCTCTCCTTCCCTCCTCACCCAGAGAAAACAAACAATTCAATATAGGTCATACATGTGTAACGATTCAAAACACTTCCATAAGTGTTATGTTGTGAAAGAGTAACCACATTTTCCTCTGTTCTGTACTGCCCTCCATTTATTCCATTCTTTCCCTTGACCTGTCCTCTCACAATAATATTTGCTTCTGATTATCCCTTTCCCCAATTTGCTATCCTTTCTATTATCTTCTCTCTCCTTACCTTCCTGCAGGATAAAATAGATTTCCATATCTAATTGAGTGTATTATTCCCTCCTTAAGTCAAATCTCACGCAAGTAAGGCTTATTTTGTTTCATCTTCCCCCTCTTCCCCTCCATTGTAAAAGTTCCTTCTCGCCTCTTTTATGTGAGATGATTTGCTATATTGTAACTCTCTGTTTCTCTTACTCCTAATACATGCCATTTAGCAGTGCATTTTATTTTTTAGGTATTGTCTCTTCGTATTCAGCTCGCCCTGTGCCCTCTGTCTATGTACATACATACATACTACATATATACACATATATATACACACACATACATATATATATACATACCCATACACACCTACACACACACGCATACACACACACACACACACATACACACACACATATTCCCTGTAACTACCCTAATACTGAAAAAGGTCTCATGAGGTACAAATAACATCTTTCTATGTAGGAATGTAAACAGCTCAACTGTAATGAATTCCTTAAGGCTTCTCTTTCTTGTTTACATTTTCATGTTTCTCTTGATTCTTGTATTTGAAAGTCAAATTTTCTATTCAGCTCTGGTCTTTACAACAAGAATGCTTGGAAGTCCTCTATTTCATTGAAATTCCATTTTTTTCTCTTGAAATATTATACTCAGTTTTGCTGGGTAGCTGATTCTTGGTTTTAATCCTACCTCCTTTGATCTCTGGAATATCATATACCAAGTCCTTCAATTCCTTAGTGTAGAAGCTGCTAAATCTGATGTTGTCCTGTTTATATTTCCACAATATTTGAGTTATTTCTTTCTGGCTGCTTGTAATATTTTCTTCTTGATGTAGTAACTCTGGAATTTGACTATAATATTCCTAGGAGTTTTCCTTTTGAGATCTCTTTCAGGAGGTGATCTGTGAATTCTTTCAGTTTCTATTTTGCCCTCTAGGTCTAGAATATCAGGGCAATTTTCCTAGATAATTTCTTGGAAGATGATGTCTAGGCTCTTTTTTTGATCATGATTTTCAGGTAGACCAATAA
The DNA here is from genome assembly GCF_028372415.1 of Notamacropus eugenii. Classification (NCBI taxonomy): domain Eukaryota; kingdom Metazoa; phylum Chordata; class Mammalia; order Diprotodontia; family Macropodidae; genus Notamacropus; species Notamacropus eugenii. The sequence goes on along the minus strand of NC_092874.1, from coordinate 245,168,647 downwards.
TTTAAAAATTATCTCTCCTAGCTCTATTTTCCAAGTCAGTTGTTTTTCCAATGAGATACTTCACATTGTCTTCTATTTTTTCATTCTTTTGGTTTTGTTTTATAATTTCTTGGTTTCTCATAAAGTCATTAGCTTCCATCTGCTCCATTCTAATTTTTAAAGAACTAATTTCTTCAGTGAGCTTTTGAACTTTTTTTTTCCCATTTGGTCAGTTCTGCTTTCATTCTTCTCCTCATTGGCTTTTTGAACCTCTTTTGCCATGTTAGTTAGCTATTTTTAAAGGTGTTACTTTCTTCAGCATTTTTTTGGTCTCCTTTAGCAAGCTGTTGGCTCGCTTTTCATGATTTTCTTGCATCACTCTCATTTCTCTTCCCAATTTTCCCCCTACCTCTCTTATTTGATTTTCAAAATCCTTTTTGAGCTCTTCCCTGGCCTGAGATCATTGCATATTTTTTTGCAGGCCTTAACCTTGTTGTGTTCCTCTAATTGTATGCTTTCCTCTCCCTCATCCAAAAGGATGGAAGAAAGTACATTTACACCAAGAAAGTAATCTTCTATAGTCATGTTTTTTTCCCCTTTGGGGGCATTTTCCAAGCCTGTTACTTGATTTTTGAGCTCTTTGTCAAGTGGAGCATATACCACCCTAGGTTTCAGAGGTTTCATACAGCTGTTCTCTGAGATATCTCTAGGGACCTGTAAGTTCTCGGTTCCTCCAAGATGGCACAATCAAAGGAGAGGAGCTTACTCTTCTCCTCATCTACACTCTGGTCTGTGAGCAAACAAAAATACTCTTTTCTGCCCTGGAACTGTGACTAGGATTCTCTCTCCACAGCTGCCACCAGCTCAGCCATGCCAGCACTTCTCCTCACCCCAGAGCAGTCACTTAGGACTGAGACCCAGATAGGCCACTCAGCTCCCCCAGGGTCTTTAGGCCAGGGCTCCAAAAAGTGAAAGCTGCCTCAGTGGCTGCCACTGCCCTGGAGTCAAGGCTGGGGCCAGGCCTAGCTGTCCTCTCACCCAGTGCTTTCCTATTCACCTTACTTATGCTGTCTTTGCTGTTTGTGAGTTGAGAAATCTGGGAACCACAGCAGTTGCTCATGATTCAACACCCAGAAGCCCGCTCTAGTCCTGTCCATGCTGCGTGGCCCACACTGGGCTGCCCTTCACTCTGAGCTCGGTGTGATAGAAATTTCTAGTCAGCCTTCCAGGCTGTCTTATGCTAGAAATCTGCTTCACTCTGTCATTTTGTGGCATCTGCTTCTCTAGAATTTGTTTGGAGTCATTTTTTACAGGTATTTTAAGGGCTATGGGGGGAAGAGCTAGACCAGTTGTCCTTCTACTCTGCCATCTTGACTCTGCCCCTCTTCACACTCTATCTTTGACAAATATAAAATCAGAAGTATCTCGATCCTTTTAATGGAATATTATGATAGCAATAGTTAAGATTTATATAATACTTTCAGGTTTACAAAGTACAAATATTAATATATTTGATCTTTACAGCAATTTCTGCTTAAGTAATAGTATGGTTATTGTTAGCCCCATTTTATGTGTGAAGATATTGAGGCACAATAATATGGCGTCCACAGTTAGGATATGAACTCAGAACTCTGTAATCTAAGTCACAAGCTCATAGATTTAGAGCTAACAGGGACCTTTGAAGTCTGTTAGTCCAATGTCTCATTTTCCAAATGAGGAACTGAGGTCTACTGATGTGAAATAACTTACCAAAGGCCTTTCTGGGCAGAAGCGGGATTCAGACCTACGTCTTTATTTCCAGTCCCCTCCTCTAGCTACTGTGCTAGGTTGCCTCCCAGTGCTCTTGCTAATAGAACATGCCTCTCATCTCTCCTCTCTGGATCATGAAAAAACTAGCACAATGAAAGATTCTTTGGGGATGCCTTATGCCAAACTCAAGGGAAAGTTAAGATAGCATAACTGTAAGGAATTATGGGAAGTTCATTAAAAGACTAGACTATAAGCAGACCATAAAACCTGTACTGTAGGAGGGTGAGTAATAAATTACACTGCATTATTTTCTGCTGCGTAGGAATTTCTTACTTGTTTAGGCAAACAGGATACAAAATAGGTCTAGTCTGTTGGGTTTTATTTGCAAAAATCATTTAATTCTATGTCATTCTAGTTCTATAAAGCATCTATTTGCAAGTTGAGTTTGCAGTAACATTGAAGAGGAGGGGCATTTCTGAGTTGCAAGGATCTTTCTCTGGAGATTTTTCTGAAGCAAATTTCCTAATATGCATTTTAGGAAACATATTTGGGTATTTCTTATGTTAATTGAAGCAATTTTGTAAACAGAATGGATATGAATTGTTTTACATTTGGATCGCTCAGCTGGCATATATTTGCATTGATTTGAGCAACTGAAATAAATTCAATTTGGTCTTTTTTTTTAACTATTTAAATATTAAAGTCCTAGGTGACTTTTTTCGCCGGCCGAGGGTCCATGTTCCCTGTCTGTTATTTTGGTTTGGAGACCATCTCTAGTTATGTTTCCCTTCCTATTTTCATCTCCCTGAAACTTTCTTTCCCTGATTTCATTACATCAATTCTATCAGTCCTTCAGATATTCAACTCAACCTTCCTGTGGGAATAGCCTAGTGGTTAGCAAGTGGAGAAAATTTTCCCAAACTAATTTAACTCAATAACAAAAAACTATTAGACATATGTACATGCAAATAAGTATACTCCAAAGAAAAATGGAGTAGGGACAGAATACTAGCAATGGGGGTGGGGTGGGGAGCAGAAGGGCATCAGAGAGGTGTATGGTACAGTGGATAGAGCATGGAGTTTAAATCTTGTCCCAGATCTTTACTACAGTGTGACCTTCGGCAAGTCATTTAATCCCTGTTTGCCAGAGTTTCAACTTTCATTTTGGGGAATAATCACACCACTTACCTTCCAGGGTTGTTGTAAAGATGAAATGAAATAATATCTAATGCTTAGCACAGTACCTGGCACATAGTACACCCTATATACATGCCAGCTGCTATTATTACTATTACCAGGAAAAGGACTCATGAGGAAGTGGCACCTGGGTTGAGTCTTGAAGAAAGATCAGGATTCTGAGAGGCAGAAATGTGTTATCACCAATGCATTCCATGCATGGAAAATGATTTGTGTGAATTCATGGAAGTGAAAGATGGAATATTAATTCTGAGGAATAACTATTCCAAATTGGCCAGGATATGAAATTTATGAAGAATGGCAGTGTGGACTAGGTGGCACAGTGGATATAGCACTAGCCCTGAAGTCAGGATGGCCTGAGTTCAGATCCAGCCTCTGACCTTTAATAGCTATGTGACCCTGGGCAAGTCACTTAATGTTTGTTGCTTAAAAAAAAAAATAAAAAAAAAGAGTAGTAGCATGAAATTGTACTGGAAAGATCAGTGGAATAAGATGAAAACTAAAGACGTTTTTATTGCCATTTTTATATAAGGAAATTGAGGCTCTGAATGTAATAACTGAGAGTAATAGCATCAGAGGTAGGACTTGAATTTTAGGCTCTCTGTCAATACTCAAGTCTAGGTTTTTGTATTTTATACAATAAACATTAGAGATCCACTGAAGATTTTTGAGCCAAGGAATGACATGACCAGACCTGTGTTTTAGGAAGATTATTTTGGTCTAGATGGATTGGACAGAAGAGATATTAGAAGTAGGTAGGCCAATTAGTAGGTTATTATGGTAGTGCCAGTGAAAGCCAATGGGGAGCTGAATGAGTATGGTGGCTGTATGAGTAGAGAGGAGATACACATAAAACATGTCATGGAGATAGAATTCACAAGACTTGGCAACTCCTTGACTCTTCTCTGTATCATCTTTAATTTTTCTATATATACTGGCTCTTTTCTCATTGCATACAAGCAGTCTCATATTCAGCTTTACTCTGTTTTTAAGAACCCTCATTTGCCCAGGAGGCAAGTAGTCTTAAGGTATGAACAATATTCTCAGCAGAAAAATTGCAAACTATTAACAGTCAAACACATGAAAAACTGTTTCAGATCATGAGTATTAAGAGAAATACAAATCAAAACTACTCTAAGATGTATCAAACATCTAATTAAACTGGTAAAGATGGAAAGGGATGGGAATAGCAAAGGTTGGAGAGGTTGGTCCACCCATTTTGTAAAGCAATTTGGTTGTATGAAAGTGACAAAAATGCCCATGCTTTTTGACCTGGAGATCCTACTGCTAGGCATATACTCCGAGAAGATCAATTGTGAAAACAAAGACCCTTTATACATAAAAATACTAACAGAACCACTTAGTGTAGAAGCAAAGAATTGGAAACAAAGTGGATACTCGTTCCATAAGATGGATAAAAAAGGGTTGTGCATGAATGTAATGGAATATTACTGTACTGTAAGAAACCATGAATATAGACAAGCGTAGGAATATCTGAAAGAGTAATATAAGAAAAAATAAGAGAAAAACATGCTTACTGACTGTAACAATATGAATGGAAAGAATGACAACAGAGCAAACAGAATAGAATGATGTGGCATTATAATGATGTTTGACCTCAACTGAAAGAAGACCATACCTCCTTCCCTTCTTTGCAGAAATTGGGGTCTATGAATATGAAACACTGCATCACATCAGACTTGGGTAATGTTTTGGTTAATTTTGCTGAAATAATGTTTTAGTCTTTGCTGCAAAGGATGATAGTAGGACAAATATATAGAGATATATAAATAAGAAAATTATTAAGCACCCATTATATGCCAGGCACTATGATAAGGATTTTTGTTGTTTGTCCTTTTTCCTCAGAGAGGACCATGATATCAGGGAGGTGATGCCATGAGTTGCAAGTAAGCTGGATTTAAGTGAGACAGGACTGTGCAAAATCACCAGCTTCACTTTCTTCTCCAGAGCCAAGTGGATCTCCTGGGGAGATATAGATCAGGACAACTGGAGATGGCTCTGAATATAATGAGAGACTTTGGTCTTTTAAAGCTAAGATCTTTCCCTAGATCTCAGTTTGACTGAGGCAATGCCCATACAGTGATTAAGGATAGGTAAGAAATGAGGCAAAGAATAACCTTGAGAATATACAAGCCAAAACAACACAAGCCAAAATACAAGGTAAAAAAAACATCCTTACCCTCAAGGAGTTTGTATTCTAATGGGGAACCTAACACATAAAAGAGAGTTTGGGAAACAGTAGGGTAGGATTGTGACTTGATGGGGACTAGGTATAAAAGTCTAGAGACATGAGAAAGAAGTCATCATGGATGACCTGGGCAATTCCATAAAAGTTAGTCCTGGGTAGAACTTACCAATCAGGAAAGAGGGGCCTTGGGGCATCTCTATGGTGTCAACCACTGGGAAGCAGGTGGAAAATTCCAAAGAATAAGGAACAGAACCAGGAGAGAAATGAGCATGGGTACTTTATTAAATTATTCCCTGGAAGGGGTAGAGGGAATGAATATATCAGGAAATGTGATGAAAGATCGATCTATCTATCTATCTATCTATCTATCTATCTATCTATCTATCTATCTATTTATCTATCTATCTATAGATTCTCTCTCTCTCTCTGTCTTTCTCTCCTCTCTTTCTCTCTTTCAAAATACAATTTTTAAAATTCCTCCTTTTCAGTGTCATCGACACTGTCTACTTGCTGTCTCCACTTCCAAAACTTCTTTTTTCAACCCCAATGCAACATTGTTTTTGACCTTCCACTAGCCTAAATGCTCTGTTTCCAAATTTACCACTTGTTTCTTCAGTACTAAATTAAATGATCTTTTGCTTGGCCTCATTGTCTTTGACCTCCATAGATTTTGGCACAGTTGACCATCCCTTCTTCCTTTGTTGGGTTTCACAGCACTGCTTTCTTTTGCTCCCCATCTGTGAACACACATAACAGCTTCTTCTCTGTCTTTTCAGGTGGTACATCATCATGTCCTGACCCCTATGCCTGAGTGCACTCCATGGCTTTTCCCTGGTTCCTCTTCTCTACCCTCTGCATGGGCTTTCTTGGAGATCTCATCAATTTCCATGGATTAAAGTATAAAATGTGCTTAGATGCTTCCTGAATGTATGACTCAACTCTAATCTCTCCTCTGAATTCCATTCATGTGTTGACAACTACTCACTGGACAACTCCACTTAGATGTTCCAAAGGCATTTCAAAATGGAACTCATTGTAAAAACAAAATGAACAAACAAATAAGAAGTCCTCCATGATAAATGTAGAGGTGGAATATTTGGGAACCCTGCTCTATTTTGGTGTGCTTATCTTTTAGCTTTTGAATGAAAAAATAAAATGGAGAATTACTGCTGAATGGTAGCTTAATCCCTGACCCATTATGTCAGAACCATTGCTATTTGGGATGGTAGCTTACTGATCAACCCAAAACTTATTCCTATTGTTTTTGGTTCTTCTTTCTTTGTGTCTAATCAATCTAAGTGAATTTCTTTTTCATAGGATTGTCTGAATTAGAAGAGGCCTTAGAGTTCATACAACTTGGGTGTTCTTAACCCTTTTTATGCCACAGACTCCTTTGGCATTCTGGTGAAACCTGTGTCCCCTTTTGAGAATAACATGTTTAAATATTTAAAGAAAATATTACATCTAAATTAGAAGTTAGTAAAACTCCAGGCCAACATTTTATGATTTCAATGCCAAGAAGACCATTAAGAAATTTTAAAAATGGAAAAGATGATTTGGAATGAAGATGTGGAGTTGAATAAACCCACATAAATCTTCAGTATTTCTATATATTGTAAAAAAGACATAGGAAGAGATAGAAAGAGGAATTCTACTTAAAATAATTACAGACCATATAAAATACTTAGGAGTCTAACTGCCAAGACAAAAGGATTACATAAACATAATTATAAAATATTTTCACACAATTTCACGCAAATAAAGACAGATCTAAACAGCTAGAGAAATACTAACTGCTCTACAGTAGGCCAAGCCAATATAAAAAAGTGAAAAGCTACCAAACTTAATTTACTTATTCCATGTTATGCTAATCAAAATACAAAATAATTATTTTATAGAGATAGAAAAAAATAATAACAAAATTAATCTGGAAGAACAAAAGGTAAAGGATATCAGGTAAATCAATAAAAAAATGTGGAGGAAGGCAGCCTAGCAGAGCCAATTTTCAAACTATATTACGCAATAGTGGTAATCAAAATAATCTGGTAGTGGCTAAGAAATAGAGTGATACATGAGTGGAATGGATTAATTATACAATATATGGTGGTAAATGATCATAGTAATGTAGTGTTTGATAAACCAAAAGATCCAAGTTTTTGGGCTAAGAACTCACTTTCTGACAAAATTTGTTGAGAAAACAAGAAAGCAATTTGGCAGAAACTAGGCATGGACCAATAACTCACATTATATACCAACATAAAGTCAAACTGGGTACACAGTTTAGACTTTAAGGGTGATACTGTAAGCAAATTAGAGGAACTTGAAAAATTTTGCCTTTTAAATCGTTACATTTGGAAGACCAAACAAGTGATAAAGAGTACCATGGAAAGTAAAATGAATAATTTTGATTACATGACATTTGAAAAGTTTTTGAACATACAAAACTGGTGCTGCCAAAACTAGAAGGAAAATAGAAAACTGGGGGAAATGCTTACATTATATTTCTTTGATACAAAGTCTAATTCTTAAATACAGAGAGAACTGAATAAAATTTATAAAAATAAGAACCATTCCTCAATTGTTAAATGGACAAAAATGTGAACATACAGTTTTAAGAAGATCAAAACTCTCCATAGTCATGTGAAAAAATTCTCTAAATTCCTATTGATTAGGGAAATGAAAATTAAAATAACTCTGAGGTACCACCTCACAACAATAGATTAACTAACATAACAGAAAAGGAAAATGATAAATGCTGTAGGGGTTTTGGAAAAGCAGGGACTCTAATGTATTGGTAAAGTTGTGAATTAGTCCAACTTTTCTGGAAAACAATTTGGAACTATGCCCAAATGCCAAAAAAAGGCAAAACCAATACTTGGTCTGTGTCCCAAGGAGTTCAAAGAAAAAGGACCAATATGACAGAAAAATATATAGCAACTCTTTTTTTGTAGTGGCAAAGAATTAGAAATTGATGTGATGCCCATCAATTGAGGCATAACTGAAGAAATTGTAGTATATGATTGTTATGGAATATTATGTTGTGATAAGTAATGATGAACAAGATAATTTCAGAAAAACCTAGGAAGACCTGTATGGAGTGATGCATAGTGAAGTGAACAGAAGCACAAGATCATTGTACACAGTAACAACAACATCGTAAGGGTAATCAATTGTGAAAGACTTAGCTACTCTGATTAATGCAATCATCCAAGGCAATTCTGAAGGACTCATAATAAAAAATAACCTCCACCTCCAGAGAGACAAAGGATAAACTCTGAGTGCAGAAGTATAATTTTTTCACTATATATTTCTCGCTTTTTTGCAACATGGCTAACATAGAAATATGTTTTGCATGATTTAAAATGTATAATTGATGTCATTGTTTACTTTCTCAATTGGTGGGGAAGGGATTGAAAGGAGGGAAAGACTTTGAAACTCAAAACTTTTAAAAAAGTTCAAAATAAATGAATAATTGTCTTAGAAAAAGAAAAGAAAAAAGAGATGAAATTGCCCAAAATTTGTAGACAACTCAGACACTTCGTATATACACATGTGCACACACAAACCTGTAAATACATATATGTGTGTATATACGCATGTATATATGTTTATATACATGCATGTATATACATACATACTTACGTATAATGCTTCTTTGAGAACTGGGTCTGCAGGATCTATACATGGCAAGCTCTGAACAAAATTGTCCTCCTTCCAAAAGTAATTAACCATAGTTTAACATACAGGAAATGACTACTTACTGATGTAGAAGTCATCATAGAGTTACCTGTCAAGTGAGCAGTCTTTGTTCACCGGCTAATTAGCCATTAACTGGCTAATTAGCTACCAATCATTGGCTTATTAGAGCAGAGATCACAATTATACTATATTATAAGAAAGTTCAAAAATGCAAGTCACTGTGTAAAATAATATCTCCTACTCACCTGATTTAAACAAATGACTGAAAACTGGGGGATGGATAAAAGTGAAGACATTGACTTTGATTATCAGCATATCTTGGAAAATTTAAGAAATTTAAAATAGTTGCCATCATATAGAAGTTAACAGTGCTCAGAGACACCTGAGTTGGAATACATTTGATCTCTTTTTTTAAGAAAAGGAGATAGAAGAGCCAAGAACTTTATAAGCTCATTTGAAAAACAAAACCAAGGGGGAGGAATGAAGTTTTTCGAGCTATAGAGAAAATGAGTCTATAAAAATATGAGCATGTGAACCAAGCCAGGTTATTCTGAGAGCTTGTATAGTTGAAACAGGAAGAACATTAGACAAATGAAAAATGAAACCAATATCCAAAACTTTCATTGAGATCTATTGTCATCATTGAGATCACTGTAACTAGCATAGTTGGACTTAAATGAGATAATAATTATAAAGCAATAATTATAAAGTGCCTGATGTAGAATTCCTCTTTGTCTTTCTAACACCGCAGGACAAAAAGTGTTATTGGAGAAGTAGAAATGATACTTTGGAAGACAAAATCAGGAAATATTGTTGAACCTGATCAAGGAGATACAGAGGGATCTGTACTTGGAGAAGACAATTTTTGAGCACACTTTAGTATCAAATTTTGAGGTATCGAAAAAGAAAATTGACCAAAAGAAAAGAAGAAAGTGACAAATTTTTATTACCCCCCTGATTATGATCCAAGAGACTTAAGCAACAACTGACCTGTCTCCTTTCTTATCTTTACAGAATAATAATAGATCTTTATCTTTATAGGATAATAATAATAAACACATTTATATAGCACTTTAGGATTTGCAAAATACTTTACAAATATTAATTTATCCTCACAACAACTCTAGGAGGTTACCACTATCATTATTTCCACCATTTTACACGTAAGGAAACTAAGGCAGAGAGGAAATGATTTCCCCAGGTTCACAAAACCAGTAAGTATCTGAGGCTCAACTTGAACCCAGGTTTTCCTGACTCCAGACCCGGCACCTTATCTACAATGCCATTTAACTGCTTCTTTGTTGTTGGATTATTTTCAGTCGTGGCTTGATTCTTTGTGACCCCATTTGGGGTTTTCTTTAGTTCTAGTAAAGAACTAGAGTGGTTTGCTATTTCCTTCTGCATCTCATTTTACAGATGAAGAAACTGAGGTAAGCAAGGTTAAGTGACTTTCCCAGGGTCACACAGCTAGTTTGTGTCTGAGTCCAGGTATGAACTCAGGAGGATGAATCTTCCTGACTCCAGATCTGGTACTTGAGATTCACTGTACCACCTAGCTGCCTTTACATTTAACACAGTCATATGCTAAAGCTGGACTACTCTGCCCTGAGAGTTAGATGGGATTACAGGGGGCTAGATAACACAGGAAATTTCTACCGTCCTACTTTGTTCTCTGATGGAAAACTCTTATCTTTTTTTTTTTAACACCGATACTGTTCACTCACTTACCTTAACACACTAAAAAGCATAGAATGCCACAATTTCTCAAAGGTGAGGCAGAAAGTATGATGAGTACGAGCAGGCAGAAATATATTACCAAGAAGTGGTACAAAAAATATCGACAAAGATGAGATAGAGGATGAGGAAGAATGGATGACTGATAACGTAGCAAGAATGAAGGCTAGCAGAGGGACCAGATGAATTGATGCTCTGGTGTCCCTGAAAATAGAAGAAGGCTTCTAAAGCTCTGGGCAGACCTTCTCTGAACAATTTGTGGGAGAACATTGATGAGAATCATGCAGACTTAGTAGATGGGTTCCAAAGGAAGGAGCTTACAATTTGAGGAGGTCACAAGGCCATCTCATAGCATACATGTTCTAAGAGCCTTACAGTTCATTGCTCCTTAGTTCGCCGACTCTCAAAGTTTGTTTATTGGGTACAGGATTGATTTCCTTCTTTAGATGATTGATCGGGCATTCTACTTCTGTGTTACCCACAATACCTCACAGGGGTAGATATCAAGTAGGTGCCTGATAAATATTTATTAACAACAAGAGAATAAGATAAATTCCTGCATTTTATAGTAAGCCAGACCCACATGTGAGATGCCCTATCATCCATTTTTATTTCTAATTCTTCATGACCAATAAATATTTCATAGCACCACATTTTTTCCTTACTCTTTATACACTTAACACTAACTTTCTGACCCTGTCTTGGATGTACCCACATGCATGTACTATTCTCACAAAATTAGGTTTGAGAATTGGAAAGGCCAACAACTACCTAGTCTAAAAGAAACATGCCCACTCTAATATATGTGACACATTTCCTTATCACAGAGCCTTTTTGTCATCTGACTCTTCATGATCCCATTTCGGGATTTCTTGGCAGAGATACCAGAGCGATTTACATTTTCTTCTCCAGGTTATTTCATAGGTGAGGAAATTGAAGCAAATAGAGTTAAGTGACTTTGCCCAGGGTCAAACAGCTAGTAAATGTGTGTCTGGATTTGAATCCAGGAAGATGAGTCTTGCTGACTTCAGGCCCAGTACTCTATCCACTGTGCCACCTAGCTCTCATTATAGAATTAAGAAAACACAAGTACTTTCCTAGAACTACACACACTCTTAAATGTTTAGGCAAATACAAATTCTGATAAAATACTCATAACTAGAATTAGACTTTAATTGTTTTGGAAATCAAGACATTTTTCCTTTAGTCTACAAGTATGTGATAACTCACAAACCCAGAGGAGGTGATTGTTCTCAGTTGGCCTATCTCAGTCTATCTCATTTGAATAATCTAGATCTTTGCAGTAAAAAGTCATGTATGTAGCAATTGTTACAGAAAGCTGAAGTGAAGAGTCACTCTATTACTTTTTTTTCTACATTCAAGGCAGTGTGATTACATATACCCATTAGTATTTCAAGGGTTAATGATTTCACCATTGTGATTCACTTTCTGTGGGTACAGATCAAAACTTCTGGCCCTATAAGATAGAATTGAAGAATGTTATGACTCTAGAATTTCTACATTCCCATATCCATTGGTGATGAGCCTACAGATACTTAGGCTGTCTTCCGACAACATCCAGACAATACATTGTCTGGTCCTTGCTTGAAGTCATTGCAATGTGAAAGAACCTAACAGAACTTCTATTTCACTGACACAACCTTCAAAAAATTCAGTCACCTCCATGTTATGAGGAAGCGATAGTGTCAGACTTGATTGGCTCAACGTATGAACAACACATCATACTTTGCGCACGAATCATTCAACATGAATTTACCAAGTGTTTACTACGTAGTAAGCAGTAGAAATACAAAGACAGGCAAAAGCAGACCCTGCCTTCAAGGAACTTGTACTCCAATTGGGGAGACAATATCTAAATATTCTCACATTTTTTGGTCTCTAGACCCTTTGGTACTCTTTAAAATCACTGAGGATTGAATCTCCTCCCACCTACCTCCAAAGTACTTTTGTTTATATGGGTTACAGCAATCAATATTTAATATATTGGAAATGAAAGCATCTTTGTATTATCATGAAAATTATTTTGACCTTGTAGACCCCCTGAAAGGGTCTTGGGGGACTTTAGAGGTCCTTACATCATACTTCGAGAACCTTTGATTTAAATAAATAGTGTGAAGGGAATTATGATTTTCATATTAATCAATATGATATGTATAATGAATATACTAATAATTTACATTTCCCAGAGCTGCCTCTTTTGGCTTGGAAGTCAGAAGCTTACAGTGCAGCTTGAAATGATCAGTTAAACTCTTGACAACACTCTCACAATCACTACATTCCTGTGTCTGTGTACGTTACGTGAAGCGAATCAAAGATTGTAGAGTCTGTTTCTGTCACAGAACTCTGGTCCTTTGCCCCCCGGCAAAGACTTGAAATAATACTGTTCCCACAGGACTCCAGAACACCTGTATTGTAGACGCATGGGCTCATCATGTATGTTATAGTGGGCATGTTTCCTTTAGACTAAGTGGCTGTTGGCCCTTCCAACTCTCAAACCTGATTTTGTGAGAAGAGTAGATATATGTGAGTACAGCCAAGATAGGGTCAGAAAGTTAGTGCCAAGTGTATGAAGGGAAATGTGATGCTACGAAACATTCATTGGTCATGAAAAATTAAAACTACTCAGGCCCTGGCAATGATTGTTTGTCATTCACCTTCCCTCCCCCTCCCTCTTGTGATTTATGTATGTAAATTGTGCCTTTTCTCCAGCACTTAGAGCATTCCTCCCTCTGAAAGTAATTAATTAAATAGCTCCTTGTTTCCTGGCACTCCTGTCTCTGACCTACTTTGTGCGACTCTGGGCATTCACAGGTTAGGGATTGGCCCAGTGTGGACCACATGTAAAATTGTGTTAACAGTAGGTACATTCAAGACACACAGAAGAAATGGAAAGCGACCTTAGAAGGGAAGCCTCTAGCAGGTGGAGTAACAATTGCTAAGGAGCAAAATCCTAATAAATAACTTTCGTTTGATCAGTGGTCTATCAGTTCTCTGAGGGAGCTGTTTTTAGGGAGCACGGATTCTTTTCTTTTTCTCTTTGTGTTCCTAATATTTCATGCTTTTTTATATATCATGGATGCTTAATGAACACTTATGAGATTCAATTAAATTGGAATCAATGACTCAAAGCACTTCCTAAGTTCCATAGGTATCTATCCACTACTGTGTTGGTGACTCTAGTGGATCATATTAAACATGTAGTTCTTCTTGGAACCTACATCCTAAGACAACCTATGCTGATACATAAGCAAGACACAGATTTTCACAAAACAGCTTGTTCTTCAAATAGGAGACCAGCAAAATGAAACAAAAATTCAACCTGGAGAGACATCAGAAGACAATGTTGATTCAAGTCCTAGCTAGGCCACTTAGAGTCATAAGCTCATGAGCCCTTTGCCTCTCTGGACCTCAGTTTCCTCATTGATGAAATTATCCGTTTAGATCACATGATAAAATCTCTTTCAGGTCAGAGAAGTGATGGATTCAGGGTATAGAATGAAATATATATTTTTCAGACATGGACAATGTAACTTTCCTTAATTATGCATATTTATTATAAAGGTTTTCCTTTCTTCGCTCCCCTCCTTTTTTCTCGCTTCTCCTTTCCTCTCTTCTTTTCTTTCCTTTTTCCCCTTTGTTCCTCTCTTTTCTTTTTTTCCTCTTTCTTTTCCTCAAGAAAGGGAAAGGGAGGTAGGTTTTTGGTAGTTGGAGAAATAAATTCTGTTTTTAAAAGTCTCTTGAGCTTAGTATTCTATGAACACATAGATCAAACCTCAAAGTTTAGCACAAGATCTGGCACATACTAGGTACTTCATAAATGCTGATTGAAGTATTCTATAGACAGTGTAGATAGTTGAATATTTAGCTTTTGTGTTAAAAGACAAATGAATAAGGCAGAGACTTCAAGGAGTAGAACAACCCAGGCTTCCTTCAAGATTCAGCTCAAACAGCACTTTATGTCATAGGCCTTTCTGGGTTCTCCCAGCTGCTAGTGCCTTCTCCTCTAAGGTTACTTTCCATCTAATCTGTATGCATTTTGTATTATACCTATTTATTTACACATGGCCTCCCCCATCAGAAAGTGAGCTCCTGGAGGGCAGGGACCATGCTTTCACCTTTCTTTTGTATCCTTCAGGGCTTAGCTCAGTCCTAACACAAAATAAGTACTTTATAAATGACCGTTGATGGACTATTTCCACGATGTCTGGGAAGATGATGTCTGAATTAATATTTTACGAGATCCTCAAAGGCACCTGTCTGATGTTCAACTGTCATATTTATTGCATAGTTCTGAGTTACATGACATCTTGGTGGCTTCCTAACACTGCAGCCAGGCAGGCCATTAATTTCATAATTACCCCCAAGTCCCACAGGGAAAATGAATACTGATGGAATGGAATGCGATATGGACCCATCTCCAGCTGTATGACTGTTTGATCCAGCACCAGCTACTCTCCTGTTTTAGAGTAACCATGAGCTGCTGAGCACTTATAAGATAGCATTCCAGGATAGATTGGATCAACTACTAATCCCCCAATTCTTCTCAGGGAGGGGAGTTAAGCCGTGATAGGAAAAAAAAATTCCCAACAAATGTCTTGAAAATGTTCAAAATCCCTCTCCCATGCCAAAAGTCCTTCCTTTCCTTAATAGTACAGTTAATCCCACATGTGGGAGATATCGGCTTCATTCATAATATGCTGGTTTATGTGGTAAGTGAGATTAGAAGAGGGAAGCACAGATAAATAAATTGGTCACATCATGCCCTATCCAGTTAACTGTAGTGATGAGATTTCCTCTGACTATGCAGGATGAATAAGTTGTTTTGGAGTCTTTGGACACAGTTTAAGTAGCATCTAATCTGACTTAATTTTACATTGCATGGAGCCAGTAAACTCAGGCTATGTCCTTGGGTTCTTTGTAACATATCTATTATCAGGATAGGGATGCAAGATGTTATTTCATTGGATTAAAATTGACAATTGGAATTGGCATTTCATTGGTGAAGAATCTCCTTCTACAGAGGTGGGTGGGCACCATCCTGGCAACTTCTAACGATCTCCAAAGTTTGCCTAGAGTACAAGTATCAAAATAGAAATGGGAGCCATCGTACATAAGGACTCCAAAAGTTTATGGGTTTAGAAAATCCCATGTGAACTTTATATGTGTTCTATTGTAGTTATCTTCATTTTGTTAAATATCTCCCAATTACGTTTTAATCTGGTTCAGCCATCTGTGTTTGACACCTCTGGTCTAGAGCACTGAGAGGTTAAATAACTCACCCTCAGGTACACAGGCAATATGCGTCAAAGGCAGAAGTTGAACCCCGGGCTTTTTTAGCTTTGAGGCTATGCATTGCTATGCTAAACTACCTTTTGTCCTTCAGTAGCAATCCTTAATTAGCGCTGCTAGATGGCGCCATGATACATAGAGTGCTGGGTCTGGAGTCAGGAAGACTCATACCTTCCTGAGCTCAAATCCAGCCTCAGACATTTACTAACCATGTGACCCTGGGCAAGTCACTTGACCCTTCTTGCCTCAGTTTCTCCATCTATAAAATGAGCTGGACCAGGAAATGGCAAACTGCTTCATTATCTTCACCAAGAAAACCCTAAATGGGGTCATGGAGAGGCAGACACAACTGAATTAAACAGCAAAAAGGGTTCCTTAGTTACATTTGAAGAAAGTCATAAAGAGAAATTAGGAGTACTGCTAAAGGATTTCTTTCCTTTCATAGCTTTATTTTATTATGCAATTCAAGAATAAAATACTCTAGAGAATGACATGTGAATTCTAAATGAAAGAAGAAAATAACTTTCTGTAAGAAAGCAAAAAAGGTAATATCAGATACCATGCCTATCTTTTGTGAATGTTGTCTAGGCATCTCTTAGTTGGAGTGGTAGATGTAAGAGTAGATAGAGGGAGGCCTAGAGTCAGGCACAACTGAGTTCAAATCCTGCATCAGACACTTACTGTGTGTGTGACCCTGGGCAAGTCACTTAATCTCTGTCTGTCTTAGTTTCTTCATCCATAAAATGGGCATAATAGGACCTACCTCCAGGCTTGTTTTGAACATCAAATGAGAGAATATTTATAAAGTATTTAACATAATGCCTGGCATATAGTAGGCACTTAATAAATGCTTGTCTCCTTCCATCCTTTCCAGTTTGCAATCATAGTTACCTCATTTCCCTTGACAAGGTGAGTTATCTCCCACCTAACAAACCAATTTAAAAGTATACACTTTCTCCCCAAGTCCACCCTGACAATGAGAAGTTGGCTTATTAGAAATTACCCTGGAGACATTCTCTGAGAAAAGGAAGTATCTTTTCAAAAGAAAAGAGTGATCTAAAGGAATGACCAGGTCAACTAATATTTGTTATTGCTGGTGAGCTGTTTCAGTCATGTTTGTTTCAGCCATGCTTGTTTTAGTCATGTTTGAATATTTGTGACCCCACTGGGGGTTTTCTTGACAAAGATACTGGAGTGGTTTGCCATTTCATTGTCCAGCTCATTTTAAAGATGGAGACACCAAGGTAAGGTGGGTTAAGTGACTAGCCCAGGGTCACATAGCTAGTAAATGACTGAGGACTACTTTGAATTCAGATCCTCCTGATTTTAGACGTGGTGCTCTATCCACTGTGTCACCTAGTTAAGTGTGTGTGTGTGTGTGTGTGTGTGTGTGTGTGTGTGTGTGTGTGTGTGTATCATATATACACACACAAAGTGGCTCAGTGGATAAAGGACATATATACTCACATATACTTATTTATCCACATGTATATGTGTGTGTATGTATGCATATATGTAAATGTATGTGTATGTATGTGTGTACATATCACACAGTAGGTGTTCACTTCCTTCTCTTCTCTTTGTCCCCATCAAGTAGCAAACATGTCCCTTATGGGCTGGAAATATTTCATTTTTATCTTTGTAGTCTCAGGCCTACCACGGTGCCTGGTACATAGAAAGTGCTTCCTAATTGCTTACTAAGTAGAACTGAGTTAATGCACCCATGTTTATAGCAAGACCAGTGTTCTATGAGTATAGGTAAGCTGTGTCAGAGAGTATTTAGCTTGAGAGGCTTAGTTTAATAAGATAACATATTTGGTTATGTTCTAGATCACTCTCCCAGAGGCAAACTGCTACATCTGCCTTTCAGGGCTCTAGTTTATTGTGAAGTGTTTGGAGGGTTGACTCTTTAAGGCTGTTATGGGCTTAAGTATCTTAAGGTGCTGGTGATTATCACTCCAGTCTCATTTAATCATTCAATATCAGATAGCTTTTGCCAATGGACACTGACTCTGAAGATGTAGTAAAAACAAAGTATAAAGGTATCTTCCCATACAATCAGGCATTTGCTGTCCCCTATACACCTAAACTCAACTTAATTTAGTTCTTGCATAGCATCAGTCCCACTAAGTTCTTGTCCAAAAACAGCATCACTGTTAGATCCATCCGTATCACAGCTATTGCTGAAGTAGTGTTCTGAAGGTCACTCCTAGCTCCTCTAGGAATTAATGCTCCATTGGCTGTAATCTCAGCCTCTGGACCACCATTCATAAATTCAATAAACATTTACTAAGCACCTACTATGTGCCAGACACCAGACTGCTAAGGTTCCATGTGGGTCTTTAGAACTTACAGAGTGGTAGGCTTTGCTCCTTTCATTGGTTGCTGCGAGCAAAGGGGTCACTCTGCTCCCTCAAGAGCACTGGGACAAAGAAGGAATGGTTAAATGTGATTGGCCTTTTTTAATACCTTTCCAAGAGATCTGTAATTACTGGGAATGAAAGTGGGGAGACTTCCAAATCACTTTCATTCCAGATAATCACAGCTCTCCTGCAAGCAGAAAGCAGGATCCTCAGGGTCTCCACATGAGGGTTAGAAGCATTGAGGGTGCACCAGACTCCCAACACATGTATAAATAACTTTGTAAATCTTAAAGTGCTAAATAAATTCCAGCTATTGCTCTTATTGACATCACCATCACCATCATTATTAATTGTTTCTCTTTTTGTGCGGATATCTCTTTATTTGGTTGCCTTTAGGCATTGGAGCAAGTAAAATCTGTTGACTTGGTTAATAAGTCAATAAAAAGTGTAATATAGTTTCCAAACTGAAGTAAGCTTAGGAAACATTTCAGCAAGATAAGAAAAAAAATGTTCTGACATTGAAAACATGGCCCATTTAATTGCTATGAGGAAAGAGAGGAAAGTAATTTTTTCCCCTCCAAACAACTTCCCTACATTTCCCAGCATCCTTTGTCCTAATTCATGAGGAACTGAAGTTCGCACCCCCACCCCCACGGATGCCTCTTCCAAGGCAATACAAGCAGACATTCTGTCACATTTCATTATCTCAAATATCTGAGAGGCTGTTTGTGTGGACGGACATTCCATCCACCTATGGAGCTGGCTGCCTTTTCATGTCTTATTAGACATGCTTCAGAAGCTCTGTGGTTGAAAAAAGAATCCCCTGAGGCCAAACTTCTAGCATAATTTTAAGCAAACCTCAATACATCAATTATTTGTATCTGTAGCCTTAGAGACTAGTACAGCACCTAGCATATAATAGGCACTTAATAAATGCTTGCTGATTGACTGATAATTGGCACTGATGAAAAACCACTGGATGTTGATAAAAGGTTTTTTTTCTTTTTCTTTTTCTGCTGTTGCCAATGTACCTACAAAAGAGTGAATGAATCATTTCCTCCTTATTTTTCTGTATTTTTCCCCCAAAAGGGATGACAATTCAATGTAACTGAAATACCATTTATTAAGTACTAATTACAGTCGAGAGGGGTGGGGGTCTATTCAATGCATATTGAAGACTTCCTCTGGTAGAATAGGTAGATGAGAAAAATTTGTTCCACCAACTCTAAAGGCATCTGAAGCAGCAGATGTGCAGGGCTTACAGCTTGGTCAGACATCAAAGATGTCAAGTTCATCTGCTATACCCTGGGCCATCACCAGTCATTCCCACTTTTGTCTTCTGACTGGACTTTGATGACTCTGGAAGAGAGAATGAGGCTGATGACTTTGGGCAACTCTGTCTCACTTAAATCCAATTCATGTATGAGTCAAGACATCTCCCTGTGATGTCATTAGTCCTCTGAAAATGCAGGCACCATTACGTTACCATACCATTACAGTCCAGTACCATTCTAGGCACTGGTAGGGAAATGAAGGAAGGAGTACAAAGATGAATAAGATGAGAGTTTTGCTCTGAAGGATTCTATCATCTAGTAGGATAAATAAGATGGACACATAAAGGTATAAAAAGAAGGAAGTTATGGTGAGGGAGGGAGACAAGAAGGAAGAGGTAACATTTGTCCTAAGCCTTAAACAATGAGAATATTTTAACAAGTGGTGATGAGGAGGAAAGATGGAAAGAGAAGGGATGCTAACTATCATCTTTGTCACCATTTCTTTGCTGTTGATTTCAGATGTAAGGGACAAATCAAGTCAATGAAAATTCATTACAAGTGTACTGTGTGCAAAGCACTCTATTAGAAATGGAATGGGACACTGAAAGATTATATTCTCACAATAACAATAGTAATAATATTTAGCATTTCTGTAACATTTTATGATTTTGCAAGATTCTTTACTAATGTCATCTCATTTACACCCTGGGATGTTGGTGCTATTATTATTCCCATTTTGAGTATTAGGAAGCTGAGGCAGACAGAGGTTAAGTGAATTGTCCAGACTCACATAGTGAGTATCTGAAGCTAGATTTGAAGTCAGATTTCCTGACTCCAGGATCGATCTCATAGTAAAATGTACAAATCTAAAATCAACAAGACATTCTGCTAATGGATGAGGCAGAAGCCTCCCAGAATCCCATCATCTCCCATCTATACAAACACTACATCCTTCTTCTCTTCTTCAAGCAGCATTTCCATTCAGGTATGTCAGGTAATCTTCCTATATATTCTTGGCACAGTCCATCCATATGGTAATAAGATCTCTAACATAGACAGCAAGATGAGAGCATGTGTGGGGAAGAAAAGAACTGTTGCTTCTGTCTGATTAGCTTGTTGTTGATTCATATTATATGAGAACTCATCTGCGTTTTTCCTTGACTTTGAGTTGGGATGGACCCATTACTCTCTTTCTGAAGGGATCATTAAAATGCTAATTCTAAAGAAAGATCAAGGTACTCAGGCATCACATCAGGAAATAACTTCCCCACCCCCCCATCACAGACAGAGAAGGATCATGTTCCTCCCCCTCCTCCTCCTGCTTGTCCCTGTCACCATAAGCAACCAGTGAGTGCCTTTCCAAGGACCCTGGGGAATGAGCAGCAACCTGGTGCCTTCTCTTTGGGGGATTCTGCCCTGTTGTGATCAGGAGAGTGGGGGTGGCAGAGAGGGCAGCCAGCAGCAGGGAAGGAGAGAATGTGGACTATTGTTTTTGAATCTGTATCCTCACATGGTGTTTAATAAATTCATTCATTTAATAAATTCTTGTTAATTCATCATATAAACTCTCATCTTATAAAAATAAAAATATTAATTTAACAAATTAATCCCTTCACTAATTTATTCATTCCACACACTCCTCAGGCTCCATGATTTTACCATGTATGACTTACTTCATCCCTCATCTCTCTCTCTCTCTCTCTCTCTCTCTCTCTCTCTCTCTCTCTCTCTCTCTCTCTCTCTCTCTCTCTGTCTCTGTCTCTGTCTCTTATTGTTTTTAGTGGAAAGGGATGAAGAGGGCTTAAGGCAGAGTAAGAAATCAGAGTTACAACATGAAATTTGTCCTAGGAAGTCTTGTAATGTAATAGAAAAGGTAAACAGAGACTTAACTAATTTAAAAAAAATGCTTGGAAAATTTTCCAAGTTTGAAAAATTCCTTTGCGATGTTTCCACCAGTTACCCTCTCTCATAAATTTTCCTTTCTTAACATGATATAGCAGTGATACAGAAGTGTCAGTATCTACCTTTTGGCTTGAGGTTTTCCTCTTCCCAAGCAGAGGATCTACCAATTCTTCAACTCGTTTTTTGAGGCAATCAGGGTTAAATGATTTGTACTGGATCACACATCTAGTGTAGGAACGGGATTTGAACTCAGGACCTCCAGACTCCAGGTTTGGTGTTATATCCACAACACCACCTAGCTGCCCCCTCAAATAAACTTGATAATAATTTCATCCTTTGAAAGTGAGGATAACACACCTACCCAGCAACACTGACTATAATACTTCAGGAGAAAAAATGGTCTTTCAATGAAATAGAAGACTTTCAAATTTTCCTGATGAAAAGACCAGAGCTGGAAAGAAAATTTGACTTTCTAACACAAGAATGAAGAGAACCATGAAAAGGTGAACAGCAAAGAGAAATCATAAGGGACTTACTAAAGTTGAACTGTTTACATTCCTACATGGAAAGACAATATTTATAACTCTTGAAACATTTCAGTATCTGGGCACTGGGTGGGAGTACACACACACACACATGCACACACGTACACATACATAGAGACAGAGTGCACAGAGTGAATTGAAGAGGATGGGATCATATCTTAAAAAAAAATGAAATCAAGCAGTGAGAGAGAAATATTGGGAGGGGAAAGGGAGAAGTTATATGGGGCAAATTATCTCTCATAAAAGAGGCAAGCAAAAGACTTATTAGTGGTGGGATAAAGAGGGGAGGCAAGAGAAAAACACGAGGTCTACTCTCATCACATTCCACTAAAGGAAAGAATATAATGCACACTCATTTTGATAGGAAAACCTATCTCATAATACAGGAGAGTGGGGGACAGGGGCACAAGCAGGATGGGGGGGAGGATAGAGGGGAGGGCATGGGGAGGAGAATGCAATACGAGGTCGACACTCATGGGGAGGGAAAGGACCATAAGAAAATAGAAGTAATGGGGGACAGGACAGGATGGAGGGAAATATAGTTAGGCCTATACAACACAACTAGTATGGAAATCATTTGCAAAACTAAACAGATATGGCCTATATTGAACTGCCTGTCGTCCAAGGGGAAGGGGTAGAGAGGGAGGGAGCTAAAGAAGTCGGAACTCAAAGTGTTAGGACCAAATGTAATATTCTTACCACTGGGTAACAAGAAATACAGGTTAAGGGGTCAAGAGAGCTATCCGGCCCTACAGGACAAAAGAGAAGATGGAGACAAGGGCAGGGAGGGAGGATAGAGGAGAGAGCAGATAGGTCACAGGGGCAATTAGAAAGCTTGGGTCTGGGGGGGGGAGGGGAAAAAAGGGGAGAAAATTTGTAACCCAAAATTGTGTGAAAATAAATGTTAAAAGTTTATTAAAAAAAAAAAAAAGAAAGTGAGGAGAACAACAAGAAGAATTTTGTTTTAAGAGAAGTGAGGAAACCTACATGTACAAAAATATTTTTATCAGCTCTTTTTGTGGTGGCCAAGAATTGGAAACCAGGGGAATGACCATCAATTAGGGAATGTCTGAACAAGTTGTGGTATACAAATGTAATGGCATATCATTGTGCTATAAGAAATGATGAGCAGGCAAACTTCAGAAAAACCTGGAAAGACTTATATAAACTGATGCTGAGTGAAATGAGCAGAACCGGGAGAACATTATTCACAGTTAACAGCCACAATGTGTGAGGACCATTTAAGATACAGTTAGCCCTTCACAGCATTGCAAGGACCTAAACCATTTCCAAAGGACTCTTGATGCAAAATGCCATCCACATTCAGGGAAAGAACTATAGAATCAGAACACAGAATAAAGCAGACTATTATCTTTTTTGTTATGTTTTGGTTTGGTTTGTTTTTTTTCTCATGGTTTCTCCCATTCATTTTAATTCTTCTATGCAACATGACTTATGTGAAAATGTATTTAATGACAATGTATGTATAGAACCCATATAAGACTGCATGCCTTCTTGAGGAGATAGGGGAAAGGGAGGGGGAGAAAAATTAAAACATATGGAAATGATTGTTGAGAACTGAAAACAAATAAATTAATGAAAAACATAAAATAAAAAAAGAGAGAAGTGAAGGAACAGAGGAGGTACTACAGATGTGAAGTGTTACATGTACTTCCAGATGAGGTCAGTGTATTACTAGTTTTACTTGATTGTTTTACTTTGTATTAAAGACTTCTCATAAAGTGCGGGTTGTTGTAATGGGGGAAAAATCAGAAACACTTCAACAAAACTTTAAAAAATATTTATTGACTGATGGGATAAGTGACTTGCCCAACATACAGGAGATGGTGCAATGGATAAAGTGCCTAAGTTCCAACTGGACCTCAAATTCGTACTAGCTGTTTGACCCTGGGAAGTTAATAGAGGTTCACTATTTGCCTAGGCTTCCTCATCTGTAAAATGGAGATAACAGTAGTAGCAACCTTGTGAGGTTATTGCGAGGATCAAATAAAATAATAAATTGCAAAGCCCTTAACACAGTTTCTGACACATAGCAAATACTTGTTGTTCAGTTATTTCAATTATGTCCAACTCTTTGTGACCCCATTTGGGGCTTTCTTGGCAAAGGTACTGGAGCGAGCTGCCATTGTCCTCTCCAGAAAATAAGTGCTACATAAATACTATTATTGTTGTAGATCAGTCATGTCCAAATCTCTGTGACCCTATTTGGGATTTCCTTGGCAAAGACACTGAAGTGATTTGTCTTCTCCAGATTATAAGTGCTACAAAAAATATTAATGATGGTTGTAGTTATATGTCAGCAATAAGACTGGAACCTAGGTCTTCCTGGCTCCAAGGTTTTGTCTCTAGGCAGTAAGCCATACTTCCTCACTAGCAACTAAGAAAACCTATACAAATGTGAGTAGTCCAGGCAAGGATGGGTTATACCATCTGTCAAAGACATGCTCATGGCCATGCTAGTTGGGGATAGTATAGACCAATGTAGAAGGTAAAGATTCTGAAAGTGAAACCCTATTAATACTGTGAGCCTATGGACAGGTTCTCTGGGGCTAAGGCAAAGGCAAGGATAGTATCTGTCATGCATCATGCTTGCAAACCATTTGTCTTCTCACTCATCTTTAGCTAGGGTCCCATACACATCCATATGAAAGGATTTAGCTCCAGAGATTACTGTAAACACTACTGTCATGTGGTTACATCTTCATTTTCAATGCATTCCTGTGGTAACTACAAGACAATCTGAGTACCTTGTCTGGTTTCTGTTGACTCATCTCCATTTATTTCTTCCTTATTTCCCCTTTGGATATCAGTTGGTTAAAGCCAGTGTGAAACAATGGATGTTTTCATTTTCAGAGAAAGTTCCGTATTCAGTCTATAGTAAAATGTCATTCATACAAGTTCAGGCTAGGTGGTGTTGGTGATGAAGACTGAGTGAAGCCACTGATATGAACCAAAAATGTCTTAATGCAGGGATATCTGAAAAGAAAATTCAGTTTCATCACTTTCAAAAACATATAATAAATAAATCTAGACTAACAAAGTGAACAGTGAAGTAGAAAAATTAGAAATCAGCCTGCTAAATAGGAAAACTGGAGCATGTCCTACCAGAGGCAGTTAAGTGGGGCAGTAGATACAGTGATGGAACTGGAAGCAAGAAGACCTGAGTTCAAATCCAGCCTCAGAATTCCCTAGTTGTGTGACCTTGGACAAGTAATTAACCTTTGCCTCAGTTTCCTCAATTGTAAAATGGAGACCATAACAATGCCATCCTCCCAGGATTGTGATGATCAAAGGAGATAATATTTGTAGAATGCTTAGAGAAGCATCTGTCATGGAGTAGCTGTTTAATAATTGCTAGTTTCCTTACTTCCTTCAGAACAGTTCCAAATCTGAAACATTAATATGAAGATTTTAAAAAAAGGAATAGTAGACACTCTGATAAACATTATTCTGACATGGATGAGAAGTTTTTAAGGAAGAAAACAAAAGCACCATCCCTGGCTCTCTGTTTGACTTTTATCTTTGTAGTCTCAGGACCTAGACATAGAGAAGGTGTTTTATAAATAAACGGTTCTTGAATGAATGAGTCACAGATTCTTAGAGTTAGAAGAGATCTTAGACGTAATCTAATTTAGCCCTCTGCCAGATGTGAGAATGTCAGTCTGGCATCCCTGGAAAATTGTGTTCTAGCCTTCACTTGAAGATCTTCATTGACAAGATGCAGCCCTTTCCCTTTGACACCTGTAACTGTTCAGAAATTCTTAGACTAAGCCAAAAATCTGGTTTCTTGTGATTTCTGCTTATTGTCACTCTTTATACTGGTACATTACAAAGTACTTAATAAATACTTTGTCTATTGATCTGTCTGGAACCAAACAGAACAATTTCTCAATTTCAAATGCTACAGTTTCAAGTATTAGAATACAACTCCCACAGGTTTGCTTTTCCCTAATAGTCTCTCCAATAAATCTTCATTTGACAGTTTTGCTTTGTCTCAGTGTCCTGGTCAAGTATCTGAATGACTGCCATGTGGAAGAGGCATTACTATGAATTCAACCTATAAGAATATTGTCTTTACTGATGGCTATATTACACTATTGACTCATATTCAGTAAAAAGAGTTTTTTAAACCCCTAGGTCTTTATTCATATAAATAATTTCTCTTACCACATCCTCCCCATTTGATACTTACACAGTTGTTGCTATGTGGGCTTTATGTTAGTTTCTATTAAATTTCTTCTTTTTTAGATTTATTTCTACTAAAGTCCTTCTCTGATAACTCATTGTGATGTGAAATTGACCTTGGATTCTTTCTTGAAATTTATTTTATTTTTCCCCCTGTTACATGTTAGAACACTTTTTTTTTAACATTTGTGGTTTTTTTCAGAGTTTTGAGTTCCAAATTCTATCCCTCCCCTCTCTCTCTTCCCTGAGATGGCAAGCAATTAAATATAAGTTATACATGTGCAATCATGTAAAACATTTCCATATTAGTCATTTTGTACAAGAAGATTCAAATAAAAGAAAAAGAATGAAAGGAAGTGAAAATAGCATGCTTTAGTCTGTATTCAAATATTATCAGTTCTTTCTCTGTAGGCAGATAATGCGCTTCATCATTAGTCCTTTGGGATTTTGACCTTAGATTGTCGAAGCTTTGTTGGCTAATCTTGGGCAGGTCTTAACAGTCTGAAAAAGCTTTTAATTATGAACCCAATGAGGGACCTCACGTGGCATCCGAGCACCAGCCTAAAAGCTCATCACCACTGGTCATAAGGGGGATGATCAGTTTTTCTATTTTTACCTTTCTTGGTGAAAGCAATGCACACACACACACACACACACACACACATGCACACACACACACACCTTTTCAGGTGAAGACTTTACCTTATACTTTACCAAGAAAATCAAAGTTCTTTTCTTTGGTTCCTTCTCCTTTCCTCCTCATTTCACAGACCCTTGACATTATCACCTACTTTTTCCTTCTTTTCTCCAGGGTCTGTCTTTCCTCCATTTTCCCATCCTCTCCTCTCTTTATAAGAAGATTCCTCCTGTCATCACTTTCTCTCTTTTAATCTTCAATCTCTCTATGTCTTCTGGTTTCTTTCATGGTATCTACAAACATACCATAGTTAAAAAAAAGAAAAACCCAACAACAAACCTTTCACTAGATGGTATCCTCCCCAGTAGTTATCTATTATCTTGTTTTCTCAGCAGACTCCTGGATAATAAGCTCCTTGAGGGCAGGAGCTATTCCTTTCCTAATTTATTATACTTTTTAAGCCTACTTTAGTATTCGGAATGGTGATGATGATAATGATGATGGCGACAACGATGATGATGATAGCCAGCACTTTAAGCATTACAAAGTGGTTTACAAATATTTTTTCCTTTTATTTTTACAACAAACATGAGAGGTAGCTGCTATTATTATCCCCATTTAACAGATGATAAAACTGAGGCAGAGAGAGGTATAGTGATATACCAAGGGTATCCACCTATTATTAGGTGTCTGAGACTGCATGTGAGCTCAAGTCTTCCTGACTCCAGGTCCAATATTCTGGTCACTGAGCCACAGACCCTGGCTTAATAAATGACTGTTGGACTCTGAATTTGGCTGGAAGATGCTTTTTAGGGAGTTGTACAGGAAAAGCGTGGAAAGATAAACAGGGTAACAAGAAATAGTGCGGCTGGAGAACCAGAGATGAATACCTGGGTTCCAGTCATGGCTTGTTACCAACTATTTTTGGGATCCCGGGCAAGTTACTTAACCTCTCACTGTTCTAAATAGCTCTCTAAAGACTAGTCCCAGAAAAAATACTGATCTGTATTGGTGGGGAGTTTCTTTCTTTTGGAGTTCCCTTCTCCAATGAAATCATAGATCTAATCCCTAGGTCTGTGGAGATAACAGAGAGTTCCCAAAGTGACCTAATGGGGAGCTGTTTCTTTCAGCATCTGCTCCATGAAGGTTACTATGAGAATGCAAAGCAATGTAAGATGTTCCCTGCTCCAAGGAATTACTTATTATGTAAAATAAATTACATATACACAAATACATGCATAAAATAAAATAAACATACGCAGATATATACACAGAATAAAATGCTAAATAAAGCAAGATACATATACATAAATATATACACAGGATAAAATGTTATCTAAAATGAAGTACATGTACATAAAGGTATAAATATATGTAAATATAAATAAGTAAGCGTAAATGTAAATATTTATTAAAATATATGATATATGATATATAAATATAATTATTTATATGTATTTATTATATATTATATAAACAATAAAAATAAATATACATAGATACATATAAATGAATATACAAAATGAAATACATATACATAAGGATGCACATAGAATAAAATACGTTAAATAGATATATACACAGAATAAACTATATAAAATAAAAACACGTACACATGTGCCAATTATGTAGAATAGAATGTTAGATGAAATAAAATGCATGTGCATAAATACATACACAGAATATTATTATAATATATGCATAAGTACATATGCAGGATAAAATATAGCAAATAAAATACACATAGATAAATACATGCATGGAATAAGATATTATATAAAATAAAATACATATGGATAGATACATAAATACATAGAATAAAATATATCAAATAGAATACATATACATACATACGTGTAATAAAATACATACATAAAATATGCGCATGTTCATAATTACATGCAAAAAGTAAAATGTTATATGAAATAAAATACATATTAATGAAAAAATAATACACGGTGATATATGTCAAGGGCAACGCTGCTCATGGGTGTCGCTGCTGCTTCATTTTCCAAGCAGAACTCCCAGAGGCCGGGTCTGGGCAGAGTTAAGTTACTTGGCTCTACTTCCTGGCACCATCCACTGCCATTTGCACCCCGCCATTTTCTGCCTGGGCAGTTTCCACCTCACCTGCTACCATTGCTTCACCAGAAGCCATGTTTGGGGAGAGCTAAACCCATTGTCTATCTGAAGTCATTAAATAACAAATAAGATGGGGGTGGGGTGGGGAAGAGAGAAAAAGGAGGAAGATGAAGCAACAATGGTGTTCCAAATGCCAAGTTGTTGTCTGGGAGCCCTGCAGCCTGGTCCTGTTTTTAAACACATACCTTCACTCTATGCCTTGTTATATGCTCTGGTTCCTAGAGATCTGGCATCTGATACCAACTTAAAACTTCTCAGGATCTTTCTATGTTGTCCTTTTCTGAAGGGACAGAAGTATAGTGACTTACATGACAGAAATAAAATTATCCTTATTAGTAGGAGAGGTAGTAAGAGGAGCAGAAGGAAAGAAAGGAGACGTATAAATACGTGTTTGCAATTTAACTAGAAAGGTGGCTCAGCCTACATGTGGCATTCATCTGATCTGGGATTGTCTCAGATAATTAAGGATCATGTTCCCTTTCATGTATCCAGCAAAACAACGTCACAGGGTTTTCCTTCAGGTCACTGCCCATCAAGAGGGTAGAGATGTTACATAGTTAGAATTTATTTAACACTGTAAGTCTTGCAAACCATTGTACATGTATTATTTCATGTGAATATCACAGCAGCCATGGGAAGCAGGCACTTTTATTACATCCATTTTACAGATGAAGAATCTGGAACTAAGAGATGTTAAGTGACTTGCCCAGGGTCACACAGCTAATAACAAAGTAAGACAGGATTAGAATTCAGGTTTTAGTGACATGGAATCCAAGACTATACACTATGTATCCTAGCAGCTTAGGTGACATCATGAAATGTTACTACATCTGTAGTCCCCAAATAAGAGCCTTTCTATCAACATCCCTTCTGTGGGGATTATTTCCTGTTACTCTTAATGCATGCCTGTGAATCCAGAAACTCCTTAAGGGGAATCACAAAGGGAGTCTTTTTTTTAAACTCTTCTCCTGGTATGTTTTGACAGTAGCACAGGTAACAGCTGCTTTTATTCTGAGCTGCTCCTCCTAATTAAATTCTGATGAATAGTTAAAAGTATAAGACTTACAAGAAAACTGCCTGAGAGCTGGCACTGTGAGTGAGCATGACACACAGAGCATTAGCTTAGCAGTTCTTTCAAAGTTCACAATTGCCATGAACCATTAAAAAAAAAGGGATTTAGGGATAATATCAACGAAATGGGAAGTTGTCCTAGGATAATGGTCTCCCACTCCTGGAACAAACTGTAAGTAGTGCAAAAGCCGAAACAAAAAAAAAAGTACTTTCAAAAGTGAGTGTGCATATTTATTTGATGTAATTATCCCTGCACAAAGTCTTTCCTTGTATTCTACCAATGATTAATGGAACATCTGCCCTTATTCCACCTGACACACGGACATGGAAGAGGGGGGAGGCAGTTGCTCCATGCACAACACATACACTCTATCCTGATTGGCTCAAAAAACCAGACTTTCTCCACATGTCATAAATTAGACAACACAGAATTTCATTTTTCAAAGAAGTCACTACCCTATTAAAAATAAGCCCAAGATCTGTTATCTATTTGAATTAACACAGGATTTTTATGTATTATTGATGAAAATAGTGGAGTTTTCGAGAATTATTTCTGAAAGATTTAGAATCCTTGATAGAAGTATTAAAATTCTGGGGTATTTGTCAAGGGGATGGAAAAAATCCATCATTTTCCTTTAAAAAAAATTTTAAAATATATTTTGTTTTTATATTACCAATATTTCATCCTGTATCTCTCTCCATGCCTCTATGCAAAGAATCATCCCATATAACAAGTTATTTATTTAAAAAGATGAGAAATTCCCCAAAACTAATAAACAGATCAAAAAAAAATCTGAAATTACATGCAATGTTCTCCATCGTTGAACTTCCTCTCCCCACCTCCACATCCCCTCAAATCTTCAAAAGAGTCACAGTATTACATCATCTTGTATCTTTTCTTTGGGACCAAACATAATCTTTTTTTACATTTTGCATCCTTCATTTTTGTTTTGTTTTGTGGCTGTTGTCTCCATTTTATAGTGTTGTAGTAATCATGATACTGTTTTCCTGGCTCTGCTTACTTCACTTTGCATCAGTTTATGGACATCTTTCCATGCTTCTCTGTATTCAGCCTGTTTGTCACTTCTCGCAACTCATTAATATTTTATTACAGGCTAATTATTTTACTACAGTTCTTTGCTATCACAAAGAAGTGAAGCTTCTTTTTTGCCAGTGACTTCCTTGGGCATACGTCTCGCAGTTGGAATCTTTGAAGCCTAGAGTATAAATGTTTTAGCCACCTCATTTCATAATTCCAAATTGCTTTCCAGAATGGTTGTACTAACTCATAACTTCACTAACTGTGTACCTGTCTTGCCACAGTCCCTCTGTACTATATTTTACTTCATAGCATTTACTTTTTTGGTGGAGGAATTCAGATCTGGCTCCAAAGTAGGCCTGACCATCTAATTGGAGAGTGAGAAGATAGGCTGTCACACCCCATGATTGGCTATCAGAGGAAAGATGGGGCAAAGAGGCTTATCTTCCTGCATACCTTGGTGCTGGGCCAATATTCCAACATTAAAAAGTAAATAATGCAAAGTAAAATATACCAAAATATACAAATTAGTTTCACCCTGAACCATTCTAGATCATTCTTTTTCTAGGAAGTTAGAACATCTTCAAGCAAGACCCAATAATAGGGTACATCTGTTTTCTGAGAACCAGCCTTGATGAGTCGGAAGAAACCACATTTGTGATTTTTTTTGTTTGTTTGCCAATACCAAGCACTCTTCATTTCTTTTGCAAACCCCTGTTCATAAATAAGAAAACATTCAGATGGAAAGCAGCTAAAATCTATCTAATTATATCTACTAAGCCATCTTTCAAATATTAATTCAAATAACAAGTAAACAATTTTGCAAAACCCAAACCTTTTGATTAGACGTCTATCCTATCAGAATAATAAGCATTTCATCATTTTCAGGAATTTTCAATCAGAGAAAATTTACCACTGATAGGATATAACTCATGTTCTGGCTGCACCTATTCTATTTGCTATAAGGGAGCCCAGGAATACTCAACACCAGCTTCTCTTCAGTCTATCTGACAGATTTTCTTGACTCCAGGTCTAGGGCTTTATCAACTAAGCCCTGCCATCTTTTCATCAGGATCATTGCCTTGCAAAATAGCCATGGGGATACTTGTATTTGGTGTCGAAGCACATAGAACTCAGGGCCTAGAGCAGGCCTGCACAACAGATGGTCCATGGGCCAACTGCAGCCCTCCAAAGGATTTCAGGCAGCCAGAGAAAAAATATAGAGGATATAAAATGAGGCAAAGATGTAACGAATGCTTTGTCTGTGCCCTGATTAACCTGCATTCCACTAGACGCTATTGTGTTCATCAAATAACTTGGCAGATCGGTTGCTACTGCGCACTCTTTCCTGCTTGTCATGTGACCCATGGCAACCAACCATAGACAGTCTGTCTTAGTCTGAGAGGAAAAATTTCATGATAAATAAAAATCTCTAAGTGCAATTCACTGATATTAATTGAAATTAACCTTTTTAAAAAATATGGTTTATTTGCAAAGTAGTTTAATCATTAATTATACTTTTACTTGGAAAGTGAGCTGCTAAAAACCTATCTTTGGCCCAAAGCAGTTTAACCTATTTTCATTTTGGCCCCTGCTTATGGTCAACTTGTGTAAGTCTGGCCTAGAATAAAGAAAACTCATCTTCCTGAGCTTAAATCGGGCCCTAGACACTGACCAGCTATGTGACTTTGGGCAAGTCACGAAACTCTATTTGCTTCAGTTTCCTCATCTGTAAAATGAGCTGGAGAAGCAAATGGCAAACCACTCTAGGATCTTTGCCAAGAAAGCTCCAAATGGCATCAAGAAGAGTTGGTCTAGACTGAGCAACAACTGCACTGAGCTAAATGAACTTACTGTGCAGGGATAGCTCAAGTCCATTTTCCCTCCTTGCAGCAGAGCTTCTTTTATTAAGTCACCTGGCTGGACTTAGAGAAGGCTCCCCTTCCTTCCTCCCCCCTCCACTTCCCAGAAGTCCTGGTTTGAAGCCTCCTTTTTTACACCAAGGACTCCCTCCTTTATCCTAAGAGCTTCATCAGATCCTCGCTCTCTCCTCCGACTGAATACTTCAAAGATAACAGACCTAGAGGCCTTAACTCTTGAGTAGTTCCAAGGGAAGCCTCCAGTGCATTCTGTTATCAGGCAGACCTAGATGCCCTAGTTTAGCTGCCTGGTTTCTATTAAGCCTCTCAGTACACAGTGTCTCATTACACCTTCCCTTTTCCCTTCTTTTTTTGTTTTGCTTTTTTGGGTGTGGGTGTGGGGAGAAATTGTGTGTGTGTGTGTGTATGTGTGTGTGTGTATGTGTGTGTGTGTGCGTGTGTGTGCGTGTGTGTAAATCTTTATTTACAACTCCGAGGTGTTGATTTTTTATCCTTGACTTAAGGCATCCTAAAATGAGAAGTAGAAGCCAAAAAAAGGTAGTGTTTGTTAACATGGTTGAACCCAAGGGGGATCTGTTAGGTCAAATTAAATTTCTATTTGACTACTGATTTTTAAAAATAAATTAAATTAAATTAAATTAAAATAAATTGTTTTTACATCACCTAAAATTTCCCTTGTATCCCTTCTTTTACCCCTTCTCAAAGAGTCATACTTTATAATAAGGATTTTTTAAAAGAGGAAAAATAAGAAAAAAAATCATCAAAACCATTCACTACATCAAAACAAAAAAATCTGACACGTTTTATACCTGTGGAAGCCCCTTTCATCACAGCTACAGAGGGGGAAGGGCAAGTGTCTTCTTGCATCTCTTCTTTCGAAACATGCTTGCTCTTTGTATTTTTGCAACATTTACCTTTGATTTTGTGTATGTGTGTATTTGTGTGTGTGTGTGTGTGTGCATGTCGTTACTTCATATGAATTGTTGTAAGTTGTAGTCATTATTATTGTTGGACCCACCTCCTTCACTTTGTGGCAATTTATCGAAGTCTTCCCAAGTGTTTCCTTGCCAAGTCCAACCCTGACCCTTCCCAGTTAAAAAATAATTGTCCATTGTTTTTTATAACATGGTAATATTTAACTACATTCATGAATGACTGGTCTTATATACTTCCATTAATTGTCATATTTTGGATACAAAACTCTTATCTGCAAAATTTGATACAAAGATTTTTTTTTCTCCTAAGGAACTATTTCCCTTATCCTACATACCTTAATTCTCTTTGTGTAAAAATTTTTCAATTTTATGCAATCAAAATT
This sequence comes from Notamacropus eugenii, assembly GCF_028372415.1. NCBI lineage: Eukaryota > Metazoa > Chordata > Mammalia > Diprotodontia > Macropodidae > Notamacropus > Notamacropus eugenii. The sequence continues at coordinate 245,134,393 of NC_092874.1, read as the reverse complement.
ATCTATCTTTTGTAATTTCCTTTCTCCCTACTTTGTTTAGGAATTCATCTCTTAAAGCAGAATGTGGCAGCACATGTCTACAAACCCTACAGGAAACTGAAGTTAGTAGATCTCTTCAGCTTGGAGGTTGTCAGGTTTTTTTTTCCTTCCTATCACTATAGTTGTTAAAAAATACTGCTACTAAGTTACAAACAGGCTATGATCTGAGCGTATGGAGGGGGTGCCTAAAATGTTGAAATGAGAGACCCTTTGAAGAATTGTTTTAAACTCCAGAAAGATAGATCTTATATAAATTGAAGGTATTATGAAGATAAAGAAAGTGAGGTAGGTAATCTGTGTCTACTCACCCCAAAAGTGTCTTTACAATTTAGAACCAAGCATTTGAGGTTTCATGAATGTAAGGATGTATGGAAGGAGAAATAACTGTAGTGCTTCTCTCTACCTTTTGTCTGACTTCTCTCTTTCTTAAAGAATCAGTTGTGAGAAGGCTTAATGATGAAACACTCAGTGGTAGATTCTTGGTGTGGAATGTTACATACACTGTTGTAAATAGATTGGTTAGTTTTACTTAATTGTTTTTCCTTATTATGGGGATGCTTTTAAGTGGGGGAAATTCATTGTGATATTTTTTAAAGCACCAACAAAAAGTTTTTTAAAATAAGAAAAGGACCAGGAAAAGGAAGGGAATTTTGCTAACTTAAAATAATAATAATAAACAATAGCTAGAATTTGATGTAGCGCTTTAAGGTTTGCAAAGTGCCTTACACATGTTATGTCATTTGATCCTCATAGTTACCATGGGTGCTCGGTGTCTTTATTATCTCCATTACCCTTCATTTAGAAGGAGAATCTAAAGGTGAGAAATTCAGTAACTTACTCAGGGTCACACAACTATTAACTGTGACATAGGATTAAGGACTCAGGTCTTCCCAAGTCCCTATCCAGTGTGTCACCTAGCAGCCTCTTTCATGTGGTTTCACTTATTTTCTACATATCTCTTGTGAGTATAAACAATTATATTTCTAATTTTTATATTAAGTGCCTAGACTGTGTGACCATACAATTTCACACATGCGTGATTTTTTTAGTATCCTTTCCTATTTAGAGAAGATTTTAACCAGTGTTTCATGCATAGTAGAACTTCAATAAATATTGGTTGATGGATTGATGACATTAGGCTATTTTGGGAGAATCTAATATTGCAGGGTACTTTCCCAGCTATGCATTTACGTTCTTCCTCTCTCCCTCTCTCCTCCACTTCCTAGAAGTCCAGGCTTTGAACACTCCTGTCATAGGTGGGAGTCTCTTATCTGGCCAAGTTTGAACATCCCTCCATTCAATGCATTGATGAGATCTTGTATTTGATGGGATTTTAGGATATATTTCATACAGACTCTTCAAAGGTCTATATTGAGTCTCTTTCATGGACTATTGGAACTTTCTGGTGTCCTGCTTCATGTTTTAAATACCATAACTTAGATCCACCTGTTAAAGCATCTATTCAATGGACATGTTCTCATGCCCCAGATACATATGACTGTTTTTCTATTCGACCTCTGCCTGATCAGCTAAGAAATGACTGAAATTAGATTTTGAGAAATAAATCCACTTTGAGAACTTGACTCATGAAACTCATGAAACAAACCTATGCTACAATACACTCAACTGTCTAAAGCCATTCAGTCTATCTATAATTCTAGGAACTTGTAAAAAGGTGGTTTCAAAAAAAATCAAGAAGGAAACATTTTTCAGGGTTGAATAAAAAAATAAACTTGGAGTCCTGGTGCAGTGAATCTTACAATCCGTGTTCTTGCAAAATTAGGAGGAGGTATGTGCTTTCCTGTGACTCTGCCTTCACGGTTGCTTTCAAGGTATCAAATAGTCTTTATTTATTTCCATGGCAGTTAATCAGCATAGCAGAATTGCTCCCACTGCTTAAAAAGCCTCTCATTAAAGAGATTTGAGAAAGCACTTGCCCCTTCCTGTATGATCCTCTTTCCTTGATGCTAGCTGGCTTTATTGGAAAATGAGTGGGAGGTTTCATACTTCTAAGTTTACCCTAAGTCATCCATGGATTGTTTTGATCAAACTGTCAGCTCTGCCATGGGTACAGTTTCACAAGATCATGGCATCATAAATTTAGAGTTGTAAAGGGACTTAAAGTTAATCTAATCCAACCCTCTCATTTTACAGATGGGTGAACAGAAACTCAGATAGTTTGAGTGACTTGCCCAAGATCACATAGGTACAGAGCTTCAGAGCCATGATCCAAACCCACGTTCTCTATTAATAATTCCAACCCCCTTTCCAATGCACCATGACTGCTGCTCCAACCCAAACTTTACCAGATCTCTGTTTGACTTGTCAATTTTCCTATGAGTAATTTTCTCTTGAGCACTTTGCTTGATGTGGAATGGCCAACATTTCTGTGGATCTAAACAAGCTACCCAGATGAGGAGTGACACTTACTACATGTAAATGATTAAAGTCAAAATGGAAGACATCCTCCATCAGCAGTTTTTGGATAGTAGACCTTAAGTCAAAAGAACCTCCCTCCTCTTTCTCCTCCTCCTTTTCCTTCTTCCTCTTCCTCCTTTTTCATTTGTACTTCACGGAAAAAACATTATTCTCATTGAACAGACTTTTAAAAATTACTCTAAGAAATGTGAAGAAAATGTCAATGGGGAAAAGGAGTCTCTTATTTGCTTATTGTCTTCTTGACTTTCTCCCTCTTTTCTATTATCCAACATGTCTTAAATATGTTCCCCCATGCCATCCTTTTATTTTTCTATTCTGATGGCTGCCATGTTAGCACATTTCCTAGATATTACTTGCTTTGATTATTCCAACAGCCTCTTAACATATCTTTCTTCCCATACTCTTATTCTATCTGGCCTTTTAAATCTATACCTTGTCCAGCTATCAGAATTGTCCTTCCTATCTATAGATCTGGTCATGTAACTCCTTTACTAAAAACTTTTTCATTGGACACCTCATACCCATTGAGCATAATTTCAGTTGTTCAACTTGACATTTAAGGATCTCTACAGCTTAGAGCAACTCTGTCATTCCAGCTATATCTGATATTGTTCCTGTTCATACCTTCTATGGTTGAATCAAATTAATTTCTTCTCTGTCCTCCAAAAAAGGACCACATTCTCATACTCTAGTACTTTTGCTCTCATAATTTCCTCTCCCTGGAATATGCTGCCTTTCCTGCTTTGCCTACAGAATTCTAGTCATCCTTTAAACCCAACTCAAATACCACTCCCTTCAGGAAGTCTTCCATGACTTTCCACCGTAAGTCCAACTGATCCTTACAACTTCGTCCTTTGAGCATTGCCTGGCACTCTGTTTTACAACTTGCTTTACAACTCAAGTATACATATTGGAGTGAATGATGGCTATCAATATTGATGTCATCTTCTTACTAGACTATAAATTCCTTAATGGCAAGGATTATACTTTATCTAAATATTGTGTCTCCTTCCCCCCTCCCCCCAGGGCCTTGTTCTTTGCACACCAAAGGAAAGACAGTCTAAAATAGCAAGAATAACAGTTATTTAATAGCTAACACATACAGCATGGTAAAGCTTGAAAAGTGAATTGAAATGGAAATATGTGAATATATTATCTCATTTGTACCTCATAATACCCTTGTAAGGCAGTATCCACATTTTATACATAAGGAAATGGAGGCTGAAAAATGTTAAGTGACTTGCCCAGGGTCACATAACTAGTAATTATCTGACACTGGATTTGAACTCAGTTCTTTCTGAATTCAAGTCCGGGATTCTATTGGCTACTATGACTGGTGAAAATAGCACTGGTCTTAGTTTTGGAAAATCTGGATTTTATTCCTGCTTCTAGCATTTATGAGCTATATGATCCTTGGCAAGACTTCTTTCAGGAGGTGGCATTTGGGCTGAATCTTAAAGGAAGGGAGCGATTTGAAGAGGCAGAGATTGGGAGGCATAGCCCTTGAGGAATGGGAGGAAAGCCAGTATAAAGGCATGAAGACAAGAAATCACCAAGTGATATAAAGAGAAAAGAAAAAAGAACTTAGGAAAGAGCCTTAGGAACAGTCACAGTTAGTGGAAGACATGAAAGATGATTAAGCAAAAGAGACTTACAAGGAGCTGTCAGATAGTTTGGAGCGCTAAGATACAACAAAGTCACAAAGACCCACAAGGACGGGAGAAAGTGCTAAACAGTGTCAAATACTGCAGAGAGGTCTAGAAGGATGAAGACTGAGAAAATGCCATTAGATTTGGCAGTTGAGATCTAGAGATTATGGAAAACTCCTTCTTTTGGTCAACCGATACCTGAATTTTGAATTAAGCAATTCTCAAACCAAGATGTAACTGTCAACATCGGAAAAGTATACTTCTTAGGATCACTGATGCATACTAAGAAAAAAATAAGAAGAGAGTGGTCTAGGATTTGAGCTGCAATTTCAACCAAGATCAATAAACATGTATTAACTACCTAATATGTGCCAAACATTGTGCTAAGTACTGAGGATACAAAATGAAGCAGTTTCTTGCTCACAAGAAACTTGCAATCTAATGAAGGAGACAACATGTAAACAAACATATGTACAAATACTATTATGTATAGGATAAATAGGAAATAATTAATAGAGGGAAGGCACTGGAATTAAGAGGGATTGGGAAAGACTTCCTTAGAAGGTAGGATTTTAATTGGGACTTAAAGGAAGCCAGGAAGTCAATAGTCAGAATCCCAACCAAGTTTAGTTCTGGATATGGCTTGGCTGGTGGATGAATCATCCACTTATTCAACTGGGTTAGTTTCTTATAGAGTACGGTGCCTTGGATACTGAGTTATTCCATTGCTGGACTGGATCAGACAGCAATATCTGATCTGGCTCCTCAATGAACTGGACTACTGCTGCTGCTGGTGTTCGACTCTGATTGTCACTGGGACCTTGGATGGCTTCAATGGACCCCCCTAATTTCATCAGTCATGTGGGTACTCACCTATTAGGAAACTTACTCAGAATCAGAAAATAACAAACACAAAAGAGACAAAAGAAACAGAGGCATAATGCATTCAGATAAAATCCCCCTGCTTGGCAATCCATAGGAATTCTCCTCACTTCAAAGTGGCCATTGAAAATAACATTTCCTCTCAGTCTTTTGTAGCACACTCAGTTCTGGCTCAGCCTCTACTAAGCCATTCCCTCCTCCTCAGCCAACCAGAGGACTTTTCATCATCCCACTGTTATGCATGGCTCCTCAGTCACTCATGACTGGATCTCCAAAATTCTACATGTTACATGATAGTTGACACAGAATATCGTATATCCTTTATAGAGGAATACACATGGTCTAAGACAGGGGTGGGGAACCTGCAGCCTTGAAGCCACATAGGGTCTTCTAAGTCCTTGGGTATGGCCTTTTGACTGAGTCCAGGTTTTACAGAGTAAATTCTTTCCTTAGAGGGATTTGTTCTGTGATTTTTGGATTCAGTCAAAGGGCTGCACTTGAGGACCTAGAGGGCCACGTGTGGCCTAGAGGCTGAAGGGTTAGATCTTATTGAGCAGTCTACCATCTTAGTAATATTTAGATGTGATGATTAAGCGATTATTATTTACGTTACTGAAATTGAAATAGTAGGTCAATGACATCTGTGCATATACAGTAAAATTAAATATTTTACATTATTCATTTGTAATATAATGGACTTGAGATAGTCTGTGGATTTTGTGCTTATCATAACAAAGGAGGTGGAACAGGACATGCACAAAGATGGTCTTCCCATTTCCAGCTGACCATATGTGTTTTACTCAGAACATGGGTATCTGGAAAGAAAGAGGAATTCCATCATCTCTCCAAAACCTAGACAACCTTAGGCACTGAGTCACACGCATGTGGCATTCTGCAAGCAGGAAGTATAGCTTTGTACATGTCTTATTCAGCCTCTGTTGCAAAAAAAGGATCATAAGACCATAGAATTTCAGAGTTGAAAGGGATGTTAAAGGTCACATTGTATAATCCCCTCATTAACGGATAAGGAATTTGAGACTTAGGGATGAGACATGAATTACTCAGAGTCATATAAATAGTATATTGCAGAAGTTATGTTCAATTCTAGATCCTCAGATTTGTGGTATAATGGAAAGAGCACTGGATCTAGAGTCAGAGGTCATGAATTCAAATCCTTATTACCTGGTGCTTATTACCTTGGTTACATTGGGCAAATTATTTAGCCTCCATGGGCCTCAGTTCCCTCAACTGTAAAATGAGGGGGTTGAACTAGATGGTCCCTTCTCACTCCAGAGCAATAATTCTATAACCACTAAACCAGTGATTCTCATGGTTCATCACACTGTCTTTAAGGTTAGAATAGGTGCCATTTGAAGTCCAAATTACTATGTTATTAGATCATTTAGGGGCAGTGATGTGGCAGTATAGTGCATAGAGAGCCAGGCCTGGTGTCAGGTAGACTATTTTTATGAGTTCAAATTCATTCTCAGGCACTCGCTAGCTGCTTGATCCAGAAAAGTCACCTAACCTGTTTATCTCAGTTTCCTTATCTATAAAAACAAGCTACATAAGGAAATAGCAAGTCACTGCAGTAGCTTTGCCAAGAAAACCCCAAACGGGGTCATGAAGAGTTGGACATGACTGAAATGACTCAATAACAAAAACACCAAAAATGACCATTTAACAATTATGAAGCCTCTCAGCCTACTGACAAGTATGCATGGGAAAGGCTTAACTGTCTACATGTTCTGAGTGCTTGAGGAGAAACTCTAGAAGTGGAGAGAAAATCATTGAATAATTAATATTTGATGACATGGTCAACCTTCAGCCCAGCCAGAGTATGACCTTCAATCACCTCTGTCTTCTTACCTTGTCCTTTTACATACCTAAATTCAGCTAAAAGTGGAATCTAATGCAAAGAATCCAAGGGTGTTTTTTAAATTTGAATCTCTACCTGACGTATTGCTTTAGGCACCAATTAAGATCACCCAAATAGGAAACGCACCAATTGCTGTTTCTGTAGAAGGTGTTTTTTTATGCTATGAAGAAAGTGAAGTGACCTTCAAAGATCAGGACCTCTATCCAAATTCTGTCTCTTATTCTTGGGGTGATTTGCAGGGATGGCAATGGGGATGATGGGAGTGGAAAGAAATTAAAAAGAATTTTCTCATCACAAGTTAAAGAACCAGTTGAGCTCAGAGAGTGGCAGTATCAATGGCTTCAAAAGGTATCAATGGCTAAGGATTTCTCTGATTGAATATTGCCCAGATCTGAGTTGGAAGAGAATTGGGATAGCTCCCTGAAGCTATGACATTTTGGGGTCTCTGGTTTCCATTACTCTGGGAAATATTTTTACTCTAGCACAAGGATTCTTAACTTGAGGTCTGCAGATGGCTAAGGGATCACTGGATAGATTTCAGGGGGTCTGTAAATCTGGATAGGAAAAAAATTACATCTTTATTTTTGCTAACCTTTGACTTCCTTTCCACTTCTACATATTTTATCTTATGCATTTAAAAACATGATTCTGAGAAGAGGTTCATAGATTTATGCAGACTGCCAAAGGACTCTATGACACAAAAAATTATTAAGAACTCTTGCTCTAGTATCTTATTACTGAGAGGGTCTTGATTGGAGTATTTTACTAGTGTAGGTAGCAAAAGTATAACCACAAAATGTTGTTTTTTGTAGTTAAAATTATTTACTGTTTCTTCTTAAATACATGGTTGATAATGTATATTTGAAAGCCAGGCCATACAAAAGTTATTATGATCCTAGTTCTATTGTGCGGTCTTCAACTCCTACTCCTTACAAAATTTTAAGCCATGACCATTATTATTTTCTCAGTCATGCTGGTGAATCTGATTCAGTTCAAATTCCCCTTTAAATCCAAACAGATTTATTGTCTAGTGGCGAAAAGTAGACTCAGGAAAAACTCTCCACTAGCTATTGTCTTTTTCCCCCTTGTACTCAATCCTCTACAACAAAAACTCATTCAGAATGCAATAAAAGTCAGCTTATCTTTATCTGGAGCCAAAATTCATTATAAAAGTACAAGCATGGAATAAATAAGGCTGAAATAAGCAGGAAACTCTAAAAGAGCAAGCAATGTTGATTCTCAAAGCAATAATGAGACGGGAGCAAAGGGGACACGAGGAGGAAAGAGTAGAGCATGGATAAGTTCACCAGGTTCCAGTTTCACCACTAGACAGATTCAGAAAGACAGTCAATTCTATCCCAGAAGATCATTCTTTAAGTAGATCAGTACCAGGCTAGACTCCAACTGCTTGTCATTATAGTCAATCTGGAGCAGCAACACATTTTACTTATGATTGGCTTCCACTTCAGGCATACATCTACACCCCATAACCCTTTCCATAGAGCTGCAATATTCTTGATTTCCCCTGTCCTACATAGCTCCCAGCTCTTTCAATCCTTCAGACTCCATTTAATCTGAGGGAACTAAACTTCCTAGCAACCCATATGGCAGATGTTGGAGTTAGTTTCATGTTGATTATGTTGACTGCAAAGATCTTATTCATTTAATGACCTACCCTTTCTCTGCTTACATGGCTCCCATTTCAGTTCCTCTAGCTTCCTCAAAGAAGGACATTTTTTCCTTTAGGAAGTAGGTATCTACTTTACCTTTTTACTAAAAACTGACCTTTAATGGTACTATTGCAAAACTGGGCCATCTTCAATCCTAATGACTTTTTCCCCTTCTAGCAACTTTCGTAAATTACAAAAAATATGCCTGTCCCCATACTTGAACATTGTATTTCCTTTCTTTCCCAATACCTTTAAAAATTCCATAATATCTTTTCTTTTTATAACTTTTTATTCTGTTTTTCTCCCAAGGAGGATGATATTTGGATAGGAAGTACAGAATAAAAATAGCAAAGAGGGAAATGAAACTCCAGACTATGTTGCTTTTTCTTCTTGTATACCAAAACCTTGTCTAGTGCCCTTCACATGGTAGACTCTGAATAAATGTTTATTGAACTGAACTGAACTATAAATGAGAAGGTAACAGATACTCCAGATGCTCTCAAGGAGTGGATGAATTTTACCCTAGTGTACTGCAAGAACTTGCAGATGTGATTGTTGAGCTGCTGTCAGTGTCTGAAAGAAAATTCAATCAATCATTCATTCAATAAAGACTTATTGAACATGTAGTCTGCTAGCTCTGGTCTGGGCATTACAGGAAAAAAGGCAAAAAATAAAGTTAGTCTCTACCTTCAAGAATCTTATATTCCATAGGTGTGTGTGTGTGTGTGTGTGTGTGTGTGTGTGTGTGTGTGTGTGTGTGTGTATGGTATACATGGTGTTGTTATTTAGCCATGTCCAACTCTTCTTGACCCTATCAACCATTCTGTCCATGAGATTATCTTGGCAATGATACTGGAGTGGCTTACTATTTCTAAGTGACTTGCCCAGGATCACACAGCTAGTAAATATCTAAACTCAGATTTGAAATCTGTCTTCCTGACTCCAGCTCAATCCACTGTGCTACCTACCTGGAGCATATACATTGATAAATACAAATCATAGAATGTGCAAATCATATAAGTCCAAAGGAACAGGAGAAGAACTTGTAAGACTGATGATAGGCAAACATTGCCTAAATATTCAACAAAGGGAAAAAGCTAAACCTGTCAGACTATAGACCAGGAATCTTGACTTCCATTCCTGGCAAAAATCTAGGTATTATTATTGCTTCATTTTCTCCCCTGATTTTTCTTGATACTTTTTATTTTGTCATCACAATCACTTCTGAATATATTCCTCCCTCTCCCCTACCTAGGGAATCATCCATTATAACAAAGATCAAAAAAGGAAAAGAAACATTTAGTAAAACTCACCAACACACTGATGTTTTTAAACAAAATATGCGATATTTCACATCCACAGTCATCTACCTCTATAAGGAAAGGTGGAAGGTGCATTTTCCTAGCTCTTCACCAAGGTCAACCTTGTTGTTTTAATTACAGTTTTCAGTTCTGCTTTCTTTTGGTTTTTTATTTGTATTATTTTTAGTTCAAATTATCACTTTCCTGATTCTGCCCTGGATCATAGGGTTGTAGATTTAGGGCTACTAGGGACATCAAAGCTCATCTAGTCTAGTCTTTGTTTTATAGATGAGTAAGTAAGGTCAGCAGGCAGCTACCAGACTTAACATCAGGAACACTCATTTTTGTGAATTCAAATCTGGCCTCTGACATTTACTAGCTGTGCAGTCCTGAACAAGTCATTTAACTCTGTTTGCCTCAGTTTCCTCATCTATAAAGTGAGCTGGAAAAGTGCCAAACCACTCTAGGATCTTTGCCAAGAAAACCCCAAAATGGTGGCATGAAGAGTTGGACACAATTGAAACAACTAAACCACAAGAAACAAAGCCCAGACATCTTAAGTGACTTGCTCTGAGTCACAACTTCTGCTGTAGGTAGGATTGGGACCAAATCTACTGGCACTTTTTCTAGTATATCATACTAACTTTCTAATCAATAGGAGAATAGAGTTGAAATGGACCAGGTCATCTCTTCAAATCTTCCATCTAAAGCAAGAATCCCTTTCATAGATCTCTGAAAGGTGATCATCATGTCTCTGCTTGAACATTTTTTTGTGAAGAGGTGCTCACTACACTCCAATGTAATTCATACCACTTCTGAGCAGCTCTCTCTTTTTAAAAATTCTCCTTCATATTTAGCAGTATACTAAATGTTCCTCAACACACTCCCTGGGACAAAAATATACATAGGACATAATTTGAAGTTTTATCTGCATTATTTTCTCCATCAGTTTCTTAAGTCTAGACAGCCAACAAAATAATAGTTCAAAGCCTGAACTGTAGTGTTTGCTGATTTCTGAGGTGTAAGTTCTCATGCTGAAGATAATTAAAGGAACATTGTATACAGTAACAAGAATATTGTTTTTAAGAACAAGTTTGAATGACTAAGTCATTTTGACTATTATAAATACCCAAATTAACTTCAAAGGGTAAATGAAGGAAGATGCTATTTGCATCCAGAGAAAGAACTGATACATAAAAGTATATAGAGAATGATTGTAAATATACATATACATATATATACATACACATATGTAAATATATAAATATTTGTGTCTAATGGTAGCCATCTTGGGGGAGGTAAGAAAAAAAGGACAAAAAGTCACACGAAAACTTTATTATATATTTGAAAGGAATAGCAAGTTTTACATAATAGATTTGCAGTTTCATGTACAATCATTTTTTTCTCCCCTCCCCCATTATACTATGTTATGGAAATGCTCGTTTTATTTCTTAAGTTCGGAATAAAATTTTAAAAAAATTAAGCAATGGTTTGAGCTGGCTCCAGCACATCCTTAATTATATTGACCAAACTGGAAAACTCTTTGTCTGTTTTAATCCCAGAAAATGTGCAAAATGACCAGTTCATCTTCCACAGTTCAATCCTTAAATATGTAAAAGTACCTATTAAGCCACAATTTGATCCATGCAATAACTAACTTCCTATATCCTCGATTGCTCCAGAATGGCATTTAATTATATTGTATTTTTAGAATGACCTATGCAAATATGTTTCTGGATGTGTATTATTTTGCTGTTCGAGATCTTATGACTTTAAAACCAATAGACATCAGTTATGAAAAAAATGTTTATTATAAGCATTTAAGCAACACTAGGCCCTCTACATATGCATGAGAAAAGGCTGGCCCTTGCCCCAAGTTTTTATGCTAAGGATGTAATTTAATTTAATTCATGTGAAGCAGATGGTAATGCCTCTTCTTTAACGTCATATCTATTCATTTATTAACAATCTTTGAAATATCCCTGACAGTGGCTCAGCAATCACAAACATCAACTCTTTCAGTCCCTGAGGAAGTAGTTCATCTGGGACAGGGTACTGGACTCCCTGAAGAACAACTTCAGGGCACCAGAATATCTCCTCACGTATACTGAATATCAGACATTTGCTGGGCACCCTCTCTGTTCAAGGCAGTGGTGGTTGTCGTCCTTTGTCTTCCAGGAGGACCAAAATGACACCATCATTGTAAAATGAAATTTCAGCGTGTCTGACTGGCTGATCAGACCAATACGAGCTCAGAATGCTCTACTCAGGGTGGGCACAGATAGTGTGCCTGAATATTTGGGGTGGATATCCCAAATTTGCACACCCTGCATTTACTTTGTGCTGTCTCAATTCTGCTTTGCTCACAGAGAAACTGAAGGGTGGCAAGACTGTACTTTGAGAGCAATATAATTCAAAATTGCTTTTTTTTAAGCATCCAGAGGATGCTAATCCTTTCCCATGGTCTTACTAAACAGTCTGTGCATAGGACCTGGAAACAGAGGCCTAGTGCTATCAAACAGTGAAAAAATGGCAGGGTCGTAAGTCAGGGGTAATCTACCTGTCTGTCTGTCTATATCTATGTACCTATATGTGGTCTCTACCTATCTGTCTCTCTGCCTGTTTCTCCTTATCTATCTATGCATCTAAACTATGTATCTAATCTATGTATCTATCTATGTATATGTGTATGTATGTATGTATCTATCTACCTATCTATGTATCTATGTATCTATCAACCTATCATCTATCTATCATGCATCTATCATCTATCTATCTATCTATCTATCTATCTATCTATCTATCTATCTATCTATCTATCTGTCTGTCTGTCTGTCTGTCTGTCTGTCTGTCTGTCTATCTATCTATCTATCTCTCTATCTATCTATCTATCTATCTATCTATCTATCTATCTATCTATCTATCATCTATGTTCCTATCTGTTTGTCTCTACTTCTCTTAATCCTCCTGTTGGTCTTCCTCCATTTTTGCCTTTCTCTTTCTCTTTGTCTCTGTCTCTCTCACTGTCTATCTGACTACCTGTCCTCCTGTCTGTCTAAGTGTCTACCTAGCTTCATATATATGATTTATATTAATATGCAATTTATGTATTACATACAAAATTATATATTATATTAATGCTGTTTTATATATAATTTATATTTATATTACAATATTAATTTATATTACATATTATGTAAACAATAGATTAAAATTTTATGCACCATATGTGAAATTATGTAGGATAATTTGTCATATGAACATATGATATAAAATTATATTGATATCTAAATCATGTAATTTATGTATATTTTATATATTGATAATCATATGATCACATATATTTAGTAAAGAGAAGCCACGTTTCATTTCCCCAAAGCTTTGAGATCATAGTTCCATGGAAGGAAGTGGGGGAAGAGGAGAGGGTGTTGATAGTGAAATGTGGGGGCAGGGGGAGGCTGAATTCTGCCACATTCCCCTCCTTGCTGTGAATCACAGCAAACAGAGAGTGGCATACCACTTCTCCCATCTCTATCTTGTTTGTGCATCATTGTTTCCATATTGTCTCCCCTATCAGAATGTGAGCTCCTTGAGGCCAGAGACTGTTCTTTCTAAAAAACTTTTTCTTTGGATCCCCAATGTTTATCACATCCAACACATAGTCGATACTTAATAAATGCTTGTTGGCTTGATTTGTCTTGACATACAAAGCACAAAGATAAGTGATAATATCTTTTACAATCCGGAGGACTCAATAAGGTTCTATTCTGTTCTCGATCAGATTCTTGATAGTAGAGATGGACTGGTTGTTGAGGTGGGAATGATGGGAATCTTGGGGAAAAGTGACCACTCGTCCTAGAGATTATGATACAGGAGGTAAAAACTAGTGTAGTCTAGCATACACTCTAGATTTTAAAACAGCAGCCTTCAAAGGGCTCAGAGGAAGGGTAGAAATGATATCGAATACTAAAATTCTATGGGGGAAGTCAGTGGGAAAGAAACTGGAACCTTTCAGTTAACCAGTGAGATCATTTATATAGTGTTTTAAGATTCACAGATGCTTTACAAATACTGTCTCATTTTATCTTCCCAACAACTTCACAAGTTAGATTCTATCATCTCCATTTTGTAGATGAGGAAACTGAGGCAGACAGGTGTTAAATGACTTGCCCAAGGTCACATAGCTAGTAAGTGTATGAGGCTAGCTTTGACCTCAGGTCTCCCTGATTTCAAGTTCATCAATCTATCCACTGCTCCATCCAGCTACCTCTTAGTATATTACACATTTGTTAAGGTCCTACTATATTCCAGGCACTAGACAAGGCTCTGAAAATATGAATACTAGGAATTAAATTCTGAAGAGACAAAGAAAAATCATTCAGATGAGGAGGAAAAACAGGGGCAGGCAGAAGGGATAAAAGTGAATATATAGGAAATTCAACAGTCAACTTAAATTTTTAAAATATATGTGCAGAAGACGGAAGTAAGAACAAAAAACTCAAGGACCATAATAGTGTGGCATATAATTATAATGTCTGGATTCCTAAAGCTCAAAATGGTCTGAGACTGACAATAGAAATTAAAGACTTAAAATCTGATTTTTTTTTTAAAAGTCATAGTAGGGAGGAAAAGGAGGCTCTAAAAAGGAGATGGCTGGGTTGTACAGTGGATAGAGCATTGGACCTGGAGTCAGGAAGACATGAGTTCAAATCCATGCTTTTAGACACTTACTAGATGTAGGTTGCTTAATTCCTATCTGTCTCAATTTATTCAATTGTAATATGAGCATAAGAACAGCACTTCCCTCCTAGAGTTGTTTCAAATGAGAAAGTATTTCTAGAATACTTGGCACATAACGGACACTTAGTAATGCTGCTTGGCACATAGTAGGCACTTACTAGGTCTCCTCCCTTTATAATGAGTAGAATGGCTGGATAAGCTGAAATAACAGTGACAGAACAAAGATAAAGCAGGGCTAGGAGTTTGCCATTTTTTTCCTTTAGTATTCTCTGGCAGAAAAAATGATCTTTGCATTGAAACGATATAACAAAAATGGTTAAGAGGCAGTTGATACTCATTGTAACTAAGGAGATTGTAAGGAAACAGGGATAGCTATTATTTAAGAATTATGATCATCTGTCCCAGATGACATATCTGTTCAGGTAGTGAAGGAGCTGGTGCAGATGACTGCTGAGCCATTGTCCATGATGTTTCCAAGACCGTTAATGCGTTGATAGAAGTGACATTAAAGAACAGCCATTACCATCTGCTTTGCCATTGTACCCTATGGACCAAAGGACCTTTCCATCCAACCTGCAACTTCCTCCATATTTTGTCATCCTCTGTTAAGATATGACTCCCTTGAGAACAAGGAGAGCCTTGCTTTTTTTCTTGTATCTGCATTGTTTAGCATAATGTTTTAAACACAGCAAGTGATCATCCACCCTTCCTTCCATTGTGAAGAATGAGTCACTCCAAAATTGGAGAAGGGTCAGGGACTATGAATTTGATTCCTTCTGTAGCAGGACCTTAGAGCCCAACACTCATTGGTGAGTGGAGAATCCCCCAATCCTACTTTATTCAATCTCCTGTGGAGATCCTTGGAACTCTGTGAAGTCGATTATCTACTCCTCTCATTCCAGAGGGAGAGGAAAAGTGATTGTGGAGAAGGAGGGAATATGTCAGATGGGTTTCAGCACACTAAGGGTCTGAGGGAGGTTGTGCTAATGCTGTAGATGAGTTGAGGTGACACAAGGCCTTAGTCAGGGCCCCTTATGATATATCAGAGATCAATGAATGAGATCAATTGTGACCCTTCTTCCTTGAAGAAGGCAGGTGGGAACATTTCAGTGGTGTAATGGTTAGAGCATTAGGTCTAGAGTTAGAAAGACCTGAGTTCAAATCAAGTTTCAAAGACTTACCACTGACTGGCTGTGTGACCCTGGGTCTACCTTAGTTTCCTCACATGTATAAAGGGAATAATAATAATAGCACCTACCTCCTAAGGGTTATTGTGAGGACGAATGAAATGATATTTGTAAAATGCTTTGTAAACCTTAGATCACCATATAATTTACCAACAGTGATATTACCTTCATTAAAATGCTTATAAATCATCAATAAGTAATAAAAGAAAAATAAAAATGAGGATTTATCCCGAACAAGTCACTTAATTCTGTTTGCCTCAATTTCTTCATTTGTAAAATGAGCTGGAAAAGGAAATGGCAAACCACTCCAGTATCTTTGCCAAGAAGACCCCCAAATGGGGCCATGAAGAGTTAGACACAACTGAAATGAATAACACATAAAATTTTAATATTTGACAAGGGACTGGACCTGAGATCTCACTGATGTAAGGAACTCCCAGGTAAGGAAGTTGCCTCTATCAGTGCAGGTTGGCACCTTCTCTGAGACTTACAGTCTTAGTACATTGCCTAGAGCACTGAGAATTTCAATGATTTATCCAGTCTTTCATAGCCAATATGTCCAGTCAGAGAGGAGACTGAAGCCCTATTCTCCCTGGCTTCACTTTCTCTATCCACTTCTAAAGTTACCTACCAGTGCACCTCATAACAAATGTGAAAATAAATTTATGCAAAAATAAGTGCAGCTTCTATCCATTTTTTAAATGGTGAAACAGACATTGTCCATCCCCACCCAGTAAATAAATGTCAGTTATAAGACTCCTGACTTAAAATCTTGTACTTTTTTCTTTTGATTGCTGTTTGTTTTTGCATCTCTTTCACTTCCCAATATACTTCTCCCTTTCTGCCCAGTAATTCTTCCATTCTAACCAAATAATAATAATGATAAAGAAAAAGAAAAATCAACTCATCTCTCATCTGTGTCTGACAGCCACATTTATAGTTCCCTACACCCCCAAGTATGAATCAAGGTGTGTTTTCTTGTCTCTTTTTGAGGTCAAGCTTGGTCATTATAATTAAACAACATTTAATATTTTTTTAAATGTCTTTTCTATTAACATTGGTATAGAAATTATTTATATTCTTTTCCTGGTTCCTCTTATTCCACTCTGTATCAGTTCCTGTAAATCTTCTCATGTTCTCTATTCTTCATATTCATTTTTTCTCTTATAGTAGAGTCATATTCCACCGTATTTATAGGTCACAATTTATGTAGCTAGGTAGCACAATGGACAAAGTGCTGGGCCTAGAGTCAGGAAGACTCATCTCCCTGAGTTCAAATCTGGCCTCAGATACTTACTATCTGTGTGACCCTGGACAAATCACTTAATCCTCTTTACCTCAGTTTCCTCATCTGTAAAATGAGCTGAGAAAGGAAATGGCCAGCCACTCCAGTATTTTTGCTAAGAAAATCCCAAATGTGGTCATGAAGAGTCAGAAATGAGTGAAAGAACTAAACAATGACAAGAACTGATAAGCATTCAATGTTTCCTATTCTTTTACTACCACAAAAGTGCTTTGACTAATATTTTGATGCACAGGGGAACTTGTTTTTGTGTGCATGTGTGCATGCATATTTGTATGGATTTTGAGTCAAAGAGATATATTCCCATCACTTTTCCAACAAAATCCCCAAATCCTTAATAGAACAGTTGAACTAATTCATAGCTCCATGAAATCCCACACTCTTTCTACATTATACCATAACTGTGGAATGTAATATGAGTATCTACTCCTATCTCCCATCCAATGCAAGAGTCCCTAATACAAGATGAATGTGTTTTTGTTTTCTGAATCAGAGAGAAAATTGAGTTGAGGCTATCTGGAACAGAGTAGGCTATGAAGGTTACTTTGTCTGCCCAGTCACAAGGATTTCTTCCAGTGCCTTCTTTCTCCCCACTCCCACCTCCCCACAAACTGGGAGCTTGTCTCTTATCCTTTAACCACAAACACTATCCTTTCATCACACATATCACCCATGCCCCCAGTATGTGTACCTACAAAAGGTTCTTCCTTAGTAGCTTGCATGAGTCATCTTGATCCTATATCAGTGAGCATGGCAAACTAAGTAACAGAGAGGGGCGTGAAATTCACGCCTCTCTAACTTGCCTGGTAAGCCCAAAAAGCAACAGCTGGTTGCAAAAATAGAACTCCTACAAAGCTTCCAAGCAGTGAGCCCTGGCCAAGTGGGGCCTGAGTCAGTAATGGGTCACAGAGGAAATTAGAGCTGCTGTCCCCTAGGTGGTGCACCAACCACCATCACCCAGCAAAGAACGGACACTTGTTTTAAACAGAGGAGAGACAAAGTATGGCATTTGTGAGTGATGCTTTCTTCCTAATGGTCTCTTCCTTTCCCTGAATGTCTGGTTTAGTGAACCCTATTAGTGAGATGACATCTGGAGATCATTTGGAGGAGCCAGGGATGTTTCAGCTATCAGCTAGAGAAAGAAAGACCAAAAATCCTTATGGCAAGTCATCAAATGCTGAAGACTGGAGAGTAATTTTAAATATTTGAATGGCAGCTGTTTAGAAGAGAGACTACACTTGTTATATTTGGTCCTGGAGGGTAAAACTAGGGACAATGGGGAGGTACAATTTTGCCCAAAGTGGAAATGGGCTACTTGGCCATTGGTGGTCTAAGTCCTATGGAGGGTTTAAGGAAGAGCTGAGTGATCACTGGTTGCAGACGCTGTAGAGGAAATCTAGCGTTTGCAAGCGTTGGGCTAGATGACCTCTGAAGTTCCTTCCAAAGCTAAGATTCTGGAATCCAGCGATGCTAATTTACATTCACACTGTGATTTTTAAATTTCCAAGTGCTTTCATAGACATGTTTTTATTTGTTCCACACAACAACTTCTTACAGATAAAGAACCTGAGCCTTAGGGGTTGTGATTTCCTCCCAAGGAGACTAGAGCATTCCTAATCTGGAGACCTTTTCACTTCCTGATGCTGTCTCTCTAGATGTCAATGGTTGGACAGGTGTGTTGCCCAAAGGATTTGATGGGCTAAAGGCATGGTTTCAGTTGTGTGGATGGGTAACAGAGACTGCTTTTCAGCAGATCTATGGGCAAAGTATGCTTAGCATAAACAAAGAGATCTGGGAGCTTCTTAGGATTGCATTCTTTGGAGTTGGGAAACACCCACTTGCTAAATGTTGTTTGTGTTCCCTTTCTAGCATGCTAATGCAATTATCTGGACACTATTTGAGTTTTCCATGCCTATGCAGAAATAAATACTATTCACTATAGGCTGTAGGCCTTTGGATTTTCTCCTAGTCATCCTTTCTCATACCCTCTCCCACCTCCATCTGATTTCTTATTTATAGAGAATAATTATGAAATGGAAATAGAATGAAGTGGCTAATCATAAAAGCCTTACAGCTGCCCAAGTTCATTTTCCTTCTAATAAGCTGATGAATGCAAACCAGAATGAAAACATTGTGAGTAACAGTCTCTGGTCAGCAGGGACATTGGTTTAGGGAATGAACTGGGCATTCTGTGCAACTGAGTTACATAACTGCCAAAGTCTTGAGTCACCTGCCATTGCCTGTGGGCAGGTCCCTCTCTCATCTGAATCTGGCACCTCCTAGTTAATCTGTGAGTATGATGTCACATCACGTAGAAACTTCTTCTCGTTTTTTTGTGGGGATGTGGAAAACCAAGAGTTAATCTTTTCTTTGCTTCCCATCCTAATCCTTAGAAAGGAAAATTGAATTTTAGTCTCCAAATTAGCTGGTGACAGTATGCAATCTGTCAGCTCTTTACTGGTAGCAGAACAGCCTTCCTCAGTTTAAGAGGCAGGGGAAAATTGTGTCTGGCCTTCTATTCTTTTGGTTATTCAGCACTCTAGTCAGGGACAAGCAGCCTGCCTTCAGCTCACTGACATGCAATCAAAGCTTCAAGGATGCTGCTTGCATTTAAAATGAAATTTGGATTAATAAATCCAAGAAGAAATTGGAACTCGTCTGGCTCAGGCACCAAAGAAAGAAGAGGAATGGTAGCCAATGGAGAGTCGAGACTTCAAAGCAATAGATTTGCATTCCTAGGAAGAATGCCAACTGCTCTACCACTCTGTTCACAGAAAGAGGAACAGGAAGCCACTAGGACACTATAAGTTCCAAACTTTTTATGTCAAGGAATGATTTTGGTACCTCTTCAGTCTCCTGGGGTGTCTTGGTGGTGTAACAGCCTGGAGTCAAGAAATTCTGAGTTCAAATCTAGGCTCAGACACTTGCTAGCTCTAAGACTCTGAGCAAGTTGCTTAAACTCTGTTTGTCTCAGTTTCCCCATCTGCAAAATGAGAATCATAATAGAATCTTTCCCTCAGGATTATCATGAAGATCAAATGGGATAATAATTTTAAATCCCTTGACATAGAGTAAGCACTGTATAAATGTTAGCTATAATTATTTCATTTCTCATTCTTCTCATATTCTAAGGAGTTCGTTTCTGCATCTTCTTTAGGTCTCAGGCCTTGGATCATTTATTCTCATTTCCTTTAGAAAGTAGCTAGTCACGTCTACTTCTTTTCTTACTAAAGGAATCTTCTATTTCTGACTTCAAAACCCTCAGGTTTACCTCACATTTTTGCTTCCCATCCTTAAAATAAAGTTGCACCCCTGAAGGCTTTGACATGAGCTATGACCGTCTTCTCTGGTATCAACTTGAGGCTAGATGAATTTGGTTTATGCAAGAACTTGTTATCCCAAGTCCCACATGAAATGATTATTGTGCCTCCAAGGGAAATCCATCAAATCTCTCCATTTAGGAAGGATGGCTGTGGCAAGGAGCAAATGAAATTAAGCAGAATTTGTGGTAGAGGAAGGGGGAATAATTTAATAGTTTTTCCATTCCCATTCTCATGGCCAGGCTTTCAGATACCACTTCTCAATGGGCTGCCATTGTTTTTTTTTTTCTTCCTCCCTCCCCTGTTCCTAATTTGGGAGATCAAGTATCAAAGCTGTTAGAACTGTGCCTAAATTAAGAGTAAATAGGGGCTTGTACTTAGCCAGGAACTTGCTTGTGAGTAGAGTGCATGGGTCTTGAAACACATTTCAGCTGTTCAAAAGTATTTCCTTTGTGTCTTCTCCTTCCTTCCTTTCCTCCTTCCTTCCATTCTTCACGCCCTCCTTCCTTTTTCCTTTTTCTTCCTTCTTTCCTTCAATCTCCCTTCTTCCTTTCCTTATTTTCCTTTTCTCCTTCCTTCCTTTTCTTCTTTCCTTCTTCCTTTTGTTCTTTTTCTCTTACTTCCTTTCCTTTTATCCCTCTCGACTTTCTCCCTTCCTTCCTTCTCTCCTCCCTTTCCTTTCCTTGCCTCTCTCCTTCCTTCCTTTTCTTGCTTCCTTCCCTTCCTGTTTCTTTCCTTCCATCTCCCCTTCCTTCCTTCCTTTTTTTCCCTCCTTCCTTTCTTTCCATACCTCCTTCCTTCCTTCCTTCCTTCCTTCCTTCCTTCCTTCCTTCCTTCCTTCCTTCCTTCCTTCCTTTCTACTTTTTTTCTTCTCACTCCTCCAAATTCTTCAGCATGATTAGATGCTTGTGATAGATCACTAGGTGACCCCTTAATAAAGTGTAGCTACGTCTAAGTCCTTGAAAGAAATGGCCTAATAAAACATGAAAAACATGCACCAGAAGACATCATATCCCTGACAACTCAGACTCATGCTTATCAAAAAGCAATATATCTATCAAGAACAAAAAATACAGTGGTTCCCCCCAAATGACTTAGTCACAAAAGCAGCCTCCACAAATGACTCATTATGTAGTCACGTGGGAGCCCCATGGCCATCACTTGGACATGATGGAATAACATTTGGCTTTGAACAAAATGAATAATTTTCCTTCTGCGACCAGGCTTCTGCACTCATGTGCTGATTGGAGGGGGAAGAGGAAAAACCCCAACAACCTTCCTTAGGAGTCAACCATGCACCCAGTTAACAACTACAGATTGCCAGAACTCTTGCCACTGAATCTGGGGGTTTTTACTTTTGTTTTGGCTCTTCTCTGACATTTACAGATGGTTATAGTTTACGTTCCTGATTGGTTTCAGGAAAAATGGAAGATACTCATGCTTCATTCTTAGTTCTACCTCATAGAATCTATTACATCCTTTGGAACTCAAATTAAATATCAAATTCTACAAAAAGTTCCTCCTGATCCATCCATCCATCCATCCATCCATCCATCCATCCATCCATCCATCTATCCATCTATCCACTCATTCATTCATGCTTTCTCTTCCTATAAAATGTAATCTCCTTGAGAGCAGTGACATTACTTTTTTTGTCCATCTCTAGGGTCTAACATGGGGCTAGGCACATAATAGAAATTTACTAATTTTTCCCTCTTTTTTTAAATAAAAAATTTCTTTTGATCAATCTTGTTTTTAAATCAGTTACATCCTTCTCCTCCTCTAAAAAACCATCCCTTAAACAAAATTTGAAACAAGGAGAAAAAGTTCTGTAAAACTAATACATCAAAAAAAATCTGATATTAGTTTTGGTATTCTACACCCATACTTTTCCACCTCTTTAAAGAAGAAGGGCAAGGAACGGAGACAGGGGAAGATACCTTCTTAGGTCATACTCAAGAGAATGCTTGGCCATTACAATTCCAGCATTCTGGTTCAGTTGGTTTGTTAGAGTCTTCTTTTTTTATGTTGTCATAGTCATTTGTTTGTTTTTCTCCTGGTTCTGCTTATTTCACTTTGTATAAGTTCATATCAGTTACGGGATTTTTTTACAATGAATTTTTATTGATATCTCTTGTGTATGGTATATAAGTGTTATGTGTTTTGCCTAGGATATACAAATATATATATTATATATATATATCTCCACATGAGTCTGTCTAGATGTGTCTGGTAGGGAGACAGGAATAGATATTTATAGAATCTCCTCCCCCCATCTTTTTCTAAGGGAGGCTTTGAATTCTGACAAGAGGGGAAGTAGGAGTTGGGGCTGACCACTCTGCTAGAATTATATCTATCTGTTTCCTTAAATATTATTAATCTAAGGGAAATATTTCTTATACTCAAGCCATGCTTCTTATCATTATCCCTTAATGGGGAAGGAGTGCCACAAGCTATATATCTTAGGCTTGGTTTCCTTCCTACCAAATGCTAATCCCATAATGAACACATAGAACGTAGCAAATAAAGCCATTTATCCAAATGGCCGATGATAGTAAAACAGAAACCAGAAAAGGTATACATATGAGAATATATCAGAAAATCTAGAGTGAATGAGTTCTCCGAGAGAGAGAGAGAGAGAGAGAGAGAGAGAGAGAGAGAGAGAGAGAGAGAGACTCAAACTTATCCAAGGCAATTTATCTAAGCCTCTAGTGTAGTAAACTGGGGATAAGAACATGATCAAAGTTCCAGCTCCTCAACATGACAGGTTCTTACTAGAGACTTTCTCTCATTTCAGGGACTTGAAAAGAGTCTGGAACCATATACCTTCTCTTTCAAAGTTAGAAGTCAGAGGAACCAGGACCTCTCTTTTCTCAAGCCCTTGCCAACTCCATCCTCAGGCAGACATGGAGAATTAAACAATTATTCACCACCAATGAAGAGAGTTTTATGGCAATGAGTTTTGGGCCATAGGTTGAACCTGTTTCTATAGCATTTAAATTCACCCCCTGTATACTCCTCCCTCTGCCTTCCAGAGTGCCATCTCTTATAAGTATTTTTTAAAAGAAAAAAGGGAATAAGAAAAAAACTCAGAAAAATTGATTAATATGTTGAAAAAATATATTATATGTAATATTTCACATCTGTGAAATCTTTTCTCACCTCCAACTCTTCAAAGGAATTGGGAGAAATGTCTTTTATACCTTTTCTTTAAAGTCAAGCTTTTCTTCATAATTTTGCAACATTTATTTTTTCAAGTTTTGTGGTGTTTGTTCTTCCTACCATGTTGTTTTTATCATTGTGTATGTATATCCCTCATCCTCAAAACTACCTCACTTGATCCATCTGCAAGCTACCTTACATCTCTCCTCCCTTTTGTGGCTAAACTCCTTCAAACCAAGGAATCTATACGGAACTGATGACAGCAATGCCAACAACAGCAAAGATCTTTCTTGACATCTGTAATTCTTAAGAGCTTCTAAGTGACTTTGGGATCTAAACTCCCTGGTTTTTCAGTAAAACTTATTTTTAAAAGCCTGTCTTTGGATTAGAATAAGGCTAGTCAAAGAAATAGATATATGATTCCAATTTTTTAATATCATACCAAGTTGTTGTCGCTCAGTCATGTCCTACTACTGGGGACCCCATTTGAGGTTTTCCTGGCAGAGATCCTGGAGTGGTTTGCCATTTCCTTCTCCAACTCACTTACAAATGAGAAAACTGAGGCAAACTGGGCTAAGTGACTTGTCCAAAGATCACATAGCTACTAAGTGTCTGAAG
This sequence comes from Notamacropus eugenii, assembly GCF_028372415.1. Taxonomy (NCBI): domain Eukaryota; kingdom Metazoa; phylum Chordata; class Mammalia; order Diprotodontia; family Macropodidae; genus Notamacropus; species Notamacropus eugenii. The sequence goes on along the minus strand of NC_092874.1, from coordinate 245,110,204 downwards.
GCTGATTCAAATTCATGAAGAAGAGTCTTTCTGATTCCAAACCAAGTACTTATCCACTGTGCCAGGATATTTCCAGTTTTTTAATGTCATGCCAAAACCTACTTTTGGTTGATCTTGTGAGATCCTTGTATATTTCATGATCCTTGTATAAACAACATCATGCATCTCATTTGATTGATTGATTGATTCATTCTACAATATTTATTAAGTGTTTATTTAACGTGCAGGACACTAACAAACTCTAGGAATATAGAGACAAAAATAAAACATTCAATGACCTCAAGGAACTTTAATTCCTGTCTGAGACAACACCTTTTAAGAAATGGAAGTGAAGAAAATAATTCATTTAGTTCCTAAAAAAGCATCCTACTTAGAGAGTATGGCCAATGATTGACCTGAACAGTCTAGGTACAATGAGAAGGAGACTGTTACTGGTTGTTCAATAGACCTTAGAGTAAATTTACCTTGGAGGGAGATCTAAATAATAATCTAGTACTATAAATCTATGGGAAGATATGGGAATCTAGGAAAAGCAGAATTCACCAAAAGGTCTAAAGGTTGCCCCCAAAGTAAGCAGCAGTTTAAGTTCTTTTCTAGGGGATGTTGAGTGCTTTATATATTTTCTGTATCTGTTTATGGATTCCTGTGAATGCTTTGCCTCTTGTAAATTTTTAGAAGTAAAGGTCAGGCTATGCCATATTTACATTGCTATCTTGAGTGTTTATTTGAGAGTTGGGATCTTTTTCATCCTCATTTGGGAAAACAGACATAAGCTAGCCCAGGCTTTATTTTGGAGATTTCCTGGAGCAACTCCAGGTATAAAGAGCCAAAGAGAAAATGATGCTCTTGAACTTAGCCCCAAGGGTCAGACCTGCTCTATGGTAGTCCAGGGTCTTGGGGGAGAGAAGGGAGGTTTCTGGGCTATAAGTAACACCACATATAAGAAATATAGTCAGTGATCTCCAGATCCAGCTCTAATATTTTTATCTATTGCCTTAAAATGTTTTCTAGTTTTACATATGAAAAAACACAGCCTTTTAAAAGGGGTTCTATTTTTGGAATTGGTAGTCAAACCGAAGTTACTTCTAAGAATAGCACTGACCTATATTAATAACCAATTAGGGTATTATTTTGTGCTTGAGGTCTGTCCACAAGTTATGTTTCTGTCAGGCTGATACAGTAGCTAATATCCAGGGGTGGGGAACCTGTGACCTCGAGGCCACAGCTGATCCTCAAGGTCCTCAAGTGAGGCCCTTTGACTGAATCCAGACTTCACAGAACAAATTCCCTTAATAAAAGTGAAGTTTGATTCAGCCAAAGGGGCACACTTGAAGACTTAGAGGGCCACATGTGGCCTCTAGGCTGCAGGTTCCCCACTCCTGATATAAAAAGAAGCAAAAGGAAGAAAATGTTCTTCAGCTATTATTGTGTTAATTAAGAGTAGTTGCCTCTGAGTGATGAAGTAGATTTTGGACCCAAAATATAGGGTCCAAATTTGGCTTACAAATTATTTTATTTGTGAGAGAAAGATTAAGCATAGGATAATTTCATTTTTTTTGTATGTATGTTTTGGACTGGACCTTTAACTTCATGGATATTTCTTCCCAGTGAGGAAACTTCTACCAATATTTATCAATACCTATTCTGTAATTAATAATCTCAGGGAATTGCCCAGAACATTTAGAATTTGAAGGGCTTGACCAGGGTCATATAGCTAATATATGTCAGAGACACGATTTGTAACTAGGTCTTACCAACTGCAGGGCTCTACCTTGCTGCATCTCATCTCATGTCTATATCTATATCTATATCTATATCTATATCTATATCTATATCTGTATCTGTATCTGTATCTGTATCTGTATCTGTATCTGTATCTGTGTCTGTGTCTGTGTCTGTGTCTGTGTCTGTGTCTGTGTCTGTGTCTGTCTGTCTGTGTCTGCGTCTGTATCTGTATCTGTATCCATGTGTGTGTATACACACATATATGTGAATTTATGTAGATGTACATGTTTGCATGTATGTATATATGCTTTTGTACATAGATAAGTAATAGATACATCAGTAGATACATAGCTAGAAAGGAAAGATTCCATCCCCACCTCAGTTATTTACAGAAGACACAGATACCTTAATTGAATCCACAAATAGCGAAAAGCTAGATATTAAGCAATTTTCCTATACCCTACTCACAATATGTGGATAAACCCTTAATCCATTTAAAAAGATCAAAGGATTTTTGAGACACTGGATGGGAGACAAATAATGCCACACAGGAAACTTCTTGCGATTGACTGAGAGAATTGGACACACTTCTGGGCTTGTGTATAAAGAGCATGTAGCTCATTGGTGAGTACATTTAAGTGGTGCGCTGACCTATTTGTGAACTGAGGTTTCTAGGCCAGATGTTGCTGCCAGTCCAACAAGGAAGCCTTGAGATGCCAGAGTCTTGGGACCCAAGCCCAAGGGAATAGGATGTTTGTACTTGGAACTTGGTGGGACTAATGCTATTAAAGGGACTGAGTTAAGTATGGGTTACTCCCAGAAACTGAGGTAGTATAGGGTGATTATACCCTTTAGGTGTTAAGGGAAATGTTTACCTTTGCCTTTGCAATATTTTTGAAGTAAATATTCCTTTGTAAAAACAAGTCTAATTGTTAAGTGGTTAAATGGAACTGGGGGACTCTGAAAACTGGAGGAACAAAATTGGGTGGGGCATTGAGCCAGTGACAGAGTCTAGATGTCACCAATTCCTTAAAGCTATTGGAGAACCCTGGAGGAGGGGTCAAAGGTAATACAACTGCCTTCAGGTAGCAGGAATCGGAGACTCACTGTAATATCTAAAATGAGGTAGCCTTTATTAAAACCCTTCTATTTTAAAATTTTATTATTCTATAATGAACCTAATTAGTTTAAGAATCTGTTTCACAAGTGTACTCTTAGTTTCAGCAAGATCACTGATAACATAAATTGGTGTAATTATTTAATATATTTAATAATCTTTCCATAATTCTCTCCCATCTGCACCTGTCTGAAAGCATGCAGTAATCAATCAAAATTCCCCCTAGTTCCTATGACTTTTGACCTGGAAGGAATTTCCTTTGGGAGAAGCTTGCGGAAAAGGAATGTAGAAAATCCAGGCACAAAGACACAAAATGATCAGGCAACCAAGACAGAGAAAGAAGGGCCACCGTTGGGTCCACATTTTTCCCAAGTTGGCAGGGAAAAGGGATGAGACTCATCTCTCTGTAATGGAAATCAAGGTATGATTCAAAAGTAGAGTAAGGACCAGAGAAAAGCAGTGAGGGAGGAAGTAGAGAGTGAGAGGGGAGGAGCAGAGAGTGGAGGGATAGAGAAACAAGAGGCAAAAACTGTGTGGAGCCAGGAGGTCTTTCACTTATCTCCCCCACCTTGTCCCGTAGCGTGTTGTGATATATTGTTTAATGCTTGTCTATGCCCTTTAGTTAGTTCAGGAGTTCTTAACTACTTTTTTTTCCATCATAGACACCTTTGACAGTCTGTGGAGCCTATAGATTCCTTCTTTGAATAATAGTTTTGAATTTACAAAATAAAACTCATAAGGTTTCAAAAGAAATCCATTATATAAAAAAATTAAGTTTCCAAAGTATTTCTTTAAATCCTAAAGAATGAAAATTGATTCAATTTTGAACCAAACAAGAGGTATATTTTATGTATGTCATACAATTTTTTATGAAAGTGATAGTTGGTATATGACTTGCCTAGGAGTCAAAAAAACAGTATTTAACTTCCATTCTGACCCATACCATGGTAAGACATTGAACCTCACTGCCCTCAGGCATCTCCCTAAAACAAGAAGTTACAAATACTGATCTGCCTCAAAGAAGGAAATTTCTACTTTGGGAGTTCCCAGTACTAACAAAATCAGAGACTGGAGCCAAAAAACAACAGAACGGTAAACTCCACAGCTTAGAAGCTCTATATTTGCCCCCAAACCCTCAGACCATCAAACTCTATGTGGATTCAAAACTCTAGGAACTTTAATGAAAACCCTCACTGAAAAATATCTAAGCTCCCCAAAAGAAAAAATGGAAACAGGTCCCCAGAAGACCATTGTAGCTATAAACAAATCCTTCATTCTGGGATTTGGGTTTGTTTGTTTTTTCACCTGCTTGTGAGTCATTCATGGAAAAAGACTATCCAAGTTCTGGAGGTTCGCCATCTTTTCTGCCTCTGTCTGCCTTGAGCAATGACTCTCCTCTGTGGATGGCCCACCTCCAAAACCTGTCCTCTCAGAAAGGACAGCCTTCCTGTTTGGATGATTGAGTAAAGGATCAAAGTAAACTCTGACCAAGTTTTAAAACATGGCATTTCTAAGCAATATCAGAAGCTTCCTTTTCTTGAAACAGAAAGGAAAGAAGTATCATGTAGGGAAAGGACCAGGTATCCATTTTCTTTCATGTCATGGATCCCTTTGGCAGTCTGGTAAACTAGGATTCTTTCTCCAAATAATATTTTTAAATATATAAAATAAAATACACAAGATTAAAAGGAAACCAATTATACTAAGATAAAGATGTGTATTTCCCCATCCAAATCTTAAGTCTATTCATGGACTTAACCTGGGGACCCCAGGTTAAGAACCCCCAATTTCATGGACAACTGATCATAACCTTGGGTTATGTGAAGCAACCAGAGGGGCTTTAGAGAAGAAGTCTCAAGTACCATGTTCAAATCTACCCCTGCCACTTACTAGTTATGTATCTTGAACAAGTCACTTAATATCTCTGGGCCTTCATTTCCTCTGAAATGTTATGCAAATCAACAAACATTTATGAAGCACCTACTCTATGCATGGCGTCTTGCATGCCTACCTCACCAGCTTGTTGCAAGGGGCAAATGAGACCAAGTACTGTGAAAATGTGTTGTGATTGTCAAGAGCTCTATTAGCTGTTATATAAAATCTCTAACTTCTGGTTACAAGGGCTAAAGCTATCAAAGACCCACACTCCCTTCTCATAGAACACATTGTTTTATTCCCTTTTTGACATATGCCTCCAATTTTCATCTCAAAGTTGTTCTTAGAATGAGGGCATAATTATTCAGTCTTGTTTACAGCCTCAAAGGTCAAGTTCCTTAGCAGATATTAATAACAACTTTGCTAAGTATGTTTCCCCATCATATTCCCCATGCTGAGATTTGACCTGATTTCACCCTTGTGATCATTTTCATCTTATTCTATCCCTCCTCTGCCCACTGCTTTATAGCCTCGACTGTCACACTGGTAATAACTGTCACTAAATTTTCTTCTAATTATCCTAAATCACCGTGCATCATAAAATAGATCACTTTGCCCTGCGAAGGCTTAGAGAGGGGAGGTAGAAGGGACAGTGACATAGAGAACAACATCAGATTTACAATTTTTCCAGTACTCCATTTAATAAGGGGGCATGAGATGATATGAGGAAGGAGACAGCAATTTCTGGTTATGAGGTGCAGAGGAGATACTGGTCTGCTTTGGGAGAGGTAGTTTCTTTGGTTAATGAATGAAATGAAAATATGACCAATGAAACCATATGAATGAATGAAAACGTAAGTCCAGTCCCCCACCAAACATTTATATATAAATATTACATATATAACATATATATGCATATAAGTACATATGTGTCTATATGCACATGTGAATGGATGCACATCTACACATATGTGTATATGTATATACGCATATGTAATATATATATGTGTGTGTGAGTGTGTATGTGTGTAAGACACTGGAAAAACCTAAACAAAAACCCCAAACCCTAAATACTTAAAATAATACCTGTCTTTAAGGACCCTATATTCCCACCTCCTATACCTTTTAATCTTTGGGCACATCACTTAACCTTGACCAACCTTAGAATTTTTTCCATCTGTATAATGGGTATAGTAATAATACTTCACAGGGTTGTTTTGAGACTCAAATGTAAAGTGCTAGAAAAAGTCAACTTCTATCATCGTTATCGTCACCACTATTATCACTGTAAGTTATAGAGGATATAAATGAATATAGCTGGATATTGAAGCTCACTGTCCGTAGGTAGAGATATAAAGTACTTAACACTTGTCTCCATGATCTCCTGGGAGCCATGGGACTGTTTCTATATCTAAAAAGACAGAGTCTCTCTCCTTTCATTCTACAGGAAGGTAGGGTTAATTAGTAATTAGTAATAGGAGGGGGGTAAGGGAAAGAGAAAAGGAAGAAGGAGAGTAAAGAGAAAGGAATGAAGAGATAAAAGGAGGGAAAAATGAAAGATGGAGGGAGAGAAGAAAGGGAGGGAAGAGGATGAAGAGGAGGAAAAGAAGGAGGAGGAGGGGGAGGAAGAGAAAGAAGAAGGAACAGAAGGAGGAGGACAAGGGGAAGGAGAAGGAGGAGGAGGAAGAGAAAGAAGAGGAAGAGGAGGAGGAGGAGAAGAAGAAGAAGAAGAAGAAGAAGAAGAAGAAGAAGAAGAAGAAGAAGAAGAAGAAGAAGAAGAAGGAGGAGGAGGAGGAGGAGGAGGAGGAGGAGAGAGAGAGAGAGAGAGAGAGAGAGAGAGAGAGAGAGAGAGAGAGAGAGAGAGAGAGAGAGAGAGAGAGAGAGAGAGAGAGTTCCTTCTTTCAGAGGCAGACAGTTGCCTTAGTGAACTTGGGCAAAATGTCCTTCCTATTGTTCCATATTCCAGGGCTCTATCTTGCATCCTTTTAAAATTTTTGTTTAACATTGATTTTAACATTAATTTTTTTAAATTTTGGGTTCCAAATTCTTTCTCTCCCTCCTGACCCTCCCCCAACCCTTGAGAAGGCAAACAGCATGAAATCTGTTATACACATGAAGTCGTACAAAACAGATTTCTGTATTATCCATGTTACAAAAGAAAACACACATACAAAATAAGAAAAATCAAGTAAAGTAAATTTGTTTCAGTCTGTACTCACTTCTCTCTCTGGAGGTGGATGGCATTTTTCATCATGGGTCCTTTAGAATCGTCTTGGATCAGTGTTGATCAGAGGAGCTAAGTCTTTTACAGTTGCTCACAATATTTCTATTACTATGTACATGGCTGTGGCTCTGTTCACTTCACTTTGCACTGCTTCATGTGAGTCTTTCCAGGTTTTTCTGAAACCATCCTGCTTGTCATTTCTTCTAGCACAACAGTATTCCATCACAATCATATGCCGCATCCTGGATCCTTCTTTAAGGTGCAATGAAAGCAATGACTAAGGGAAAAATTACCCTGATGGGAATGCTTGAAAGAAGGAGTTAGTAAAGAATGACTCTAGCGGCAGGAGAGCGGGCTACTCTAAGAGACAGTGGTTAGCTTCCTTGGCAAACCAAACAGCTCTAGCCTCCCAGCACATACATATCAGCTAATTTGAAGTGAAAAGAGAAATAACATAAATAGAGGTAAGGAAATGTCCTAAATTTGAGTTAGTGAAGAGAAATAACAGCTCTAGGGATTAGGGAAAGTTTTATGAATGTGGTGACATCAGAGCTAAACCGTGAAGAAACACAAGAACCCAGAGAACTGGAGCTCAGAAGAAGGTTCATTCCAGGAGTGGGGAAAGCTTGAGTGAATTCACAAAGGCAGTAGCTAAAAAGTTTAGGAAACATAGATAATATTATCTTTCTATTATAACAAAGTGAGTAAAAGGCGATATAAATTATATTTAGTTCATAAATTATATATATAATAAATAATATGGAAAATGCATACTATATAAATATATTATGTCATATATTAATATGAGATGATACAGAAAAAGTGACATGATAAAATAAAACATGTCACATAGAAAGTATATTAATATATGTAACAAAACATATTTGTAATATATTTTATAATTATGTATTATATAAATATTACACATGTATAATATTTAATATAAAATACATAATGTGGAAGTCACATACTATACAAATATATTATATAGTATTAATATGACATAATACAACATATCACTTAGAAAATATATCACTATAGTAAAATATAAGTAATATTTAATATATTATATAAGATACATATATCTTATATAAATATATTGAATGTTATATCATATTAGCATGATATAGTATAGAAGTATATTGATCTGATAAAATATAGAAAATACATGAATACAATATATAATAAAATATAAAATATATTTATGGAAAGATGAGTTGAAATCTGGTTGTGGAGGAGTTCCTCATTCCTGGTTGAAAAGTTTCTTCTCTGTTCTAGTGGGAATGGGAGCCTGTGAAGTCCTTTGAGCAGGGGAGTCACCTGCATTTTAGGATGATTATTTTAGCAGCTAGGTAGAAGATGGATCGCAGAGGATAAAGACTGAAAGTGCAGAACTGAAATGATTTTATTTTAATTATCTGGAGCGAAATGGGAACTTTGAATCCTAAATGACGCCTATTTGCTCCCATGATTTTTATGTATGGCTACGCATTTTTCCAGGGCCCATGATACTAGAATCGAAATGAAAGAGAAATAGAGCAAAAAATGACTCTCTATATTTCCCATCTTAATAGCTGGTAGGAAGGCATGTTCCTCCCTCCCCTTTCCCCCCATCCCACCACTTCCCCCTCCTCTCCTTATTTTGTGATCCTCTTCTAGAATGTGCAAAGGGATACAACCATGGCTGTGTAACCACAACCTTAGTGGAATCTGTGTGTGGTTCTCCTCCACCCTGGCTGAGCTGTTTACTGCACTGATGCAGCTCCTTGCCCCCAAAACAATAGCAATTACTCTTGCCACAGGGAAATATTATTCTGAGTTATGACTCTGCTACCTGCCCACCCTAGCAGACATTTTAAATTACTAATCTCTCATGACAAAGATAAAAGATATAAAATCCTAAGAGTAGAATCCCATGTTATACAAATATTATGCAAATTGTCTTCTTTTTGATGCATGCTTCCCATTTTCATTTCTTGTTCTTAGAATGAAGATATAATTATTCAGTCTTGTTTATAGCCTCAAAAGTGGTATTCCTTAGGGAGTTTGGTAAAGAGACAGACTGTATATATATATATGTATATTTTTTTCTTCTCTTCAATGCCTAACCAATACCTTGAACTTAGTAGATTTTCAACAGTGTTTGTCTATTAATTTATTTAAATAAACCGTATATTTGAGCAATCATCTAACAGATATAGGCCTATATCAGGGAAGTAATCCCACTTAAGAAAGAAGTGATCAAAACCAAGAGAGCAATTTCCATAGTAACAATATTGTAAAAACGAATAATTTTGGAAGGCAAGAACTCTCATAACTACAATGACCATCCATGATTATAAATACATACATTCATAAATATGTATATGTTTATATACACATACACTCACACACATATATGCAATATAACATACATATATGTATGTACATGCATACACATGCATATACACACATATATACATATACACATCTATATACATATATACATACACACATACATATATATGGATCGATGATGAGCAAGGCTGCCATCCTCTTGACAGATGAGCGATGGACTAAATAAGTAGAATAAGACACACATTTGGACAAAGCCCCCGTGGGAACTGGTTTTATTTGATTTTGCATATTTGATACACAAGTTTTTCTCTTCTTTGTTTCCCTGAAGTATAGGAAAGAGAGAAGAAAAAGAAAAATAAACTTAAATCAACTGATTAAAAATCATTTTCAAACAATCTCTTTAGGAAATTACAGATGATAACTAGGTCACTAGACCTGGAGGTCAAGGAGATTAATTAGCAGTGTGCCCATGCAAGCACAAAGAGGTGTTTATTAAGGTCCTATGTTTGTCAATTACACAGTCAAACGTTATTTAAAACATTGAGGATAAACACATTAATAGTGTTTGACACTAGAAGGAAAAATGGGAGAAATCTTCATGGAAGGACATTAGACTATTGTATTTATGTTTCTTAATTCCATGCCATTTGTCCCTGTTTTTAATTATAAAATTCTAAATAAAAAAAAAGAATTTTTCACTTTCTATTGTAAAATAGTGACCATCATATTGGGGATTATAGTTTTTGTAATTGTTCAGTAATTTTCAGTCATGTCTGACTCTTTGTTTCACCATTTGGAGTTTTCTTGGCAAGGGTATTGAAACTGTCTGCCATTTCCTTCTGCAGCTCACTTTACAGATGAGGAAATTGAGACAAACAGAGTTAAGTGACTTGCCCAGGGTCACACAGCTGGTAAGTGTCTGAGGCTGGATTTGAACTCAGGAACATGAGTTTTCTTGACTTCAGGCCTGGTGCTTTATCCACTGTGTCATCTAGCTGCCAAAGATTATGGCACTAAAAAAAAATTTTTTTTGATGTATTTATTTTAAATGTGACTAGAAAACTGAATTTGAAGAGGAGAAGGGACCATAAATAATGTGGGATAGCAAAAAGAGCATGGGATTCTGAATCATGACCTGGGTTCAAACCCAGGCTCTGCCATTTGCTGGCAATATTTCTTAGGGAAGTCTCTTTACCTTTCTTAAGCTCAGTTTCCTCATCTGTAACATGGGGACATGCTGAGTTGAGAAGTATTATACGAATGAGAGCAATTATTAGTTTAACATACTTACTCAGAGATTCTTGCTGTAACACCCTCTAACAACTCTTTGGTTGTCCATCAAGGCACAAGGGTATTGGCTCTGGAGTCAGAGGTTTTGTTGGTGCATTCTTTTTCAGTCATGACTACCTCTTCATGAGTCCATTTGGGATTTTCTTGGCAAAGATACTGAAATTTGTTTTGCCATTTCCTTTATTTTGCAGATAAGGAAAATGAAGCAAATGGGGTAAATGACTTGCCAAGAGTCACACAGCCAGTATTTGAAAGGACATGGGTCCAAGTCCAATCTCTGGTTTTTTACTACTTGTGACTTAAGTCCCTTGCCTTCCTTGGTGCTCAGTTTCCTCATCTGTAAAATGAAAGGTGTAGAGTAAATGGTCTCTGAGGTCTCTTCTAGTTCCAAATTTGCAATTTTAGTAATAAGATTAAAAAGGAACGTTCTAACGTTTAGAGCTGCCCCAAATGGAATTCATTGCTTCCAGAAGCAGTAGATTCCTAGGTAATGGGTTTTTTCACAAGGACACTGCATGTTGATTAATGAAGATGGTTTGGAAGAGATTACTGTTCATGGATAGGTTTGGTTGAGATGACCTCTGATGGCCCTTCCAATTCTGTGGTTCTGTAAATAAATAAATCTGATTCTGTAAATAAAAATTCTGTGTGGTGGATTAAAGCATTTTAAAAAACCACATGTATATACAAAAATTATATGAGTGAAGAGATACCATAAAAACCTTGCACTATATTAAAGAAAAACACCTTATTTTATAACTGCAATTTCTTACTTTTATGTGCTAATAATTTTTATAGGCAGCTATATGTACACTTTTAGGGCATAACAAAAATGATAATGAATCTGCCTATATTATAGTTGAGCTGTGAAAGAAACATATTAAAATCTGAAACAAACAAAAGTAACTATGATTTCAGAGAGGGCGTAGAGCAATGAAAATTGTGGATCTAGTCAAGTGTCCTCAGCTCTTTCATGTACTAGCTGTGTGATCCTGGGCAAATCACTTAACCTCTGAATTTCTATTATCTCATCTGAAAACTAGAATCATCATACTTACTATATCTATCTCATAGCATTGTTGTAAAGCTTAAAAGAAATTGTGTATGCAAAGCACTATGGATTTTTGTTTGTTTGTTTGATTTTGTTTTTAATACTGGATCTTCTTATCTTGCCCAGGCTGGAAGTACAGAGGCCACTCACGGGTCAATCTCATTATGCGCAGAAGATCTGACTGCTCTGTTTCTGACCTGAACCAGTTCTTCCCTCTGTAGGAAGTCTGGGGATCCTTTATTCCCAGAAGATCACCATATTGATGCCAGTCTTAGTTTGACCATCCAATGGGGTGGTCTACTACGTCTCAGAACTCCAAGCTCCAGAGACCTGTTGGCTTTAGATTCTCCAGGATCAGGGATTACAGATGTACCACCAAGTCTGACCACACTATGTACGTGTTAACTATTATTGTGATGATGATGATGATGAAGAAATGCAATATTAGAGAAAGTGTGGCATAATGGAGCTTTGGACATTGGGAGAAAAGGCCTCGATTCAAGCTATTTACTAATTCTGTGACCTTTGGCAACTCATTTTACTTTTCTGAGCCTCAGGTCCGCTATTTGTAATATAATGAAAAGAAATAAACCAATGACCTCAGAGGATTGTGAGGAAAGTTTTTGTAAATCTACACACTCACACACACACACGCACATATATGTATGTATACACTATATATATGTGGGTTATACACACGCACATACATACACACATAGTAGAACCTTGGTTTATGAGTTTAATTTTCTCCCAGATTCTGTTCATCATGAGATTTACTTGTATTGCAAAGCAAATTTTCCCATAAGAAATAATGTAAAGTTGGATAATCGATACCACATCCTCAAAAATATTCATACAAAAATAATTATTTATAATTTTAAGTAAGTTTTTTTGTCCTTAATGACCCTGAAATATTATAACAGTGATTACACAATTTAAACTGAAAATAAAATAAATTAACCTTCACTTTACCTTTGAGGAGAGTTGTGGTTGGTGTGTGGGAGACAAGAGGCAAGAGGAGGAGGAAGGGTTATTGCTTGGAAGGGGAATCTCCTTTTATGAGAACATCAGAGATTTCAACTTTGGGAGTGTTCTCTCTTATGCTACTTTCACTAAAAGTAAGATTAACACCGCTGTGTTCACTTACTTTTCAAAACTTTCATGTTTTGACTCTGATTTTTTTCTTTATGTTAGCTTCTGGCTAGGAATCTATTTAATGACAATTGTTTTTGACGTTTTTTCAGAATGTCATGGAAATGTGACATTGCATTGTCGTTAGAAATATTCATGGCTCTCATTGCTACAGCCTTATTTGGGTGATGTTTTTCAACAAAATTTTGATGTTCCTACTGTAAATTTTTGATCGTCCTGCAAGACAAATTTAGCAAAATATTTTTCCTCATTCAGAGAAGCATATGTAAACCAGGTTACTTGGAAACTGAGGTTCTGCTGTATATATGTGTGTATATATATGTATATATGTACATATGTATATGTATATATAATACATACATATGAGTTACACTTATCTCATTGAATCATACATGAAATTCGGACTAGAAAATGATGTTAAAAAGCATAATGATTAAGGAATCAAGAATATGGGAGACTCCCTCCCCCACACTCCCACCTCCCATGAAAGGAAAAAGCAGCACAAGATAAATCAGGAAGTAGCTAAAATGGTTATGTGCATTCCACAGAACATGTGATGAGGTTAATTAGAGAATTCTCCATGATCCGCTGGACTAGGGTCATTGGGAGACACCACATGGAAGCCATTAGATTTTTTAAATGGGAAAATAATTTACTATCTTTGCAATTTTATATGTAAAATCCTTCATCCAATTTTGAGAACTTATTACTAAAACATGCTCAAAGTCTGAATTTCCATAACAGATAAATTTGGAAGCCAGTCATACACATGTAAATACTTACAGCAGGAATACTTGTTTTCTTTATTTTGTATCCCCAGTGTATAGCAGAGTGCCTGGCACATAGTAGGTGCTTAATAAATGTTTATTGATTGATTTATTGTTCTATGGGAATGGGCTTCAGGGTCCACCCCATGGAGCATATGTAGGGATGGGCTTCTGCCTAGTTTTTTGCAGCAAATCACATGCATTCTGGCTTAATGCTAAGGGACTTGCACCTTGAAATTGTTAGTCCCTGTGAATCTACAGTTTTGGAGAATGGAGGTCATTCCAAGAAGCATGTATGGGGTTGGACAATGCTCTGACCCATAGCTAAAGGACATGTAGAATTAGAAGTTTGTGGCTTTTCCCTTGGTTTCCATGATGGAGTATAGAGGTTATACCAAAAAGGACTGATTACTGAGCCCAGAGGGGCTTCCAGTTCATTACACTTTAAAAATAATAATAATCTCTCTCCCCCTCTTTTGAATATGAAGACTCTCCTTTGGACTTCCTTACAGTGGAGAAAGAGATATCTCTCTGCACCCCCACCTTTAGGGCAAGTATCTATACATGGCAATGAGAAAACTGGGATTCCAAGACCCTGGCTTCCTCTTCATCTTTGTGTTTCTTTCCTTGAGCAAAGGTGATCAAACATTGATTTTGAGGTGGATGCTTTTGGCCATAACAGTTACCTTGTGAACTTTACAATTTGGAAGTTTCAGAGCTGAGGACTGACTGTATGGCCTTCCTAAAATATGCTGCTCATAACTGAACCCTTTGCTTTGTAACCTATTCCTCTGTTCCCACAGCCTAAGATTATATGAACCCTTTTTGACTGGTACATCACACTCTTGACTTGAACTGAACAAAAAAAAAGAAACTGAAATAAGAAGAAAAAATATAGTAAAGAAATGAAAGTCATGATGTGGACCCAAAAGGGATGTGATCAGAGAGAAAATGCCAAAAACGTATCCTCATCTACAAACCCAGGAACTTTTAAATTTCATTTTCAAGAGTTGCTTACAATTTATCCTTTGTCTTATTATATACTAGCTTTAAATGCTGAATAATTTATAGCTCTGAAAAAAATAAGAATAGGTCATATGTAAATGTTAAAACTCCAAGTTTATGTTGACAGGTAAACCTTGTTTCTGTTATTTTTTACCTCTAGATCTTTCAAATCATCCTAATTGGTGAGCAAGGAAATTTCTGGGGTCTGATTCCATAGAATTTAGAGTAAGAAGGTACCTTACAGATTACTTGCTCTAATCTCCTAATTTTACAAATAAAGAAGTTGGAGCCCCCAAAGGGTCCTGATTTGTCCAAGATCAAATAGTAAATGAAAAAGCAGGGATCTGAACCTAGGTCCTCTAAATCTGAATTCAATATTTTTTTCTTCTGTGCCAGAGGTAAATATCTTTCTTCTCTGGACTCTTATTTCATAATTATGCCATTGAATGAGACAACACAGAAATTAGGATTCTATTGTCAAGTTAAAAAGCCAAGATCACATTCTTTTTCAAGTTTTATTAAAGATGCTTGGGGTAACAATAGTTGACTATGTAGTTATTTTTGCCTTTCCAATGAATACTATCCCAGTACATCCCTGTTTCAAACCTCAGTGACCCAGACTGAGACAGAGATGGACCCACTGACTAGTATTTCCTTCTAGTTGATCAGCCAAGGGGAATATTTCATTAGAATAAGGACAATTAGCAGGATGGAGAGCTGGTCCTCTCTATCCCAACCTCAAGTGATATCTTTCAAAACACTTTGTGCTTGGTGTTAAAGGAGGTCACCAAAATGGACTTGGAATTCACTTACCCAAGCAACAACAGAAATAGATTGTCCCCTTTGGCTTTCACTTCTCCAGCATCCCAGACTAGTATGATATTTATAAAATATGATGATGTTGAAACCAGATGTCAAGATCGTTTAAGTAGCTACATTCTTTAACTTCTTTCCAACCATCCTCATTCCTCCAGTACCATCATCTTGAGTTTATCTACTGACTCTTTAAAAAAAATTCCTAAATTTAGCTGACCAGTGCAGTCCTGGATCAACCATTTGTGAATTCCAACTATTAATATAACCATGTAACTTTTCTTATTTTGCTATTAATGTGTCCTATTATGTTTATAATTTTCCTGATGTTGATCCAGTCCTACATTCCTGCTCTAAATCCAAGTTGGTCACCACACTGTATAATCTTTTTGACATGTTGTTCTAGTATTAGCTTCAGAAAAAAGGAATTCCAATCCAGGATAGCAGTGGTAACTGATGATGTGCTTACTTTATAAAAACCCGTTGATGTTATTAATTATTTTGGAAATAATAATAGAATCATAAAATCATAGTGCCAGGAGAGACCTTGGAGATCATCAGGTGTTCTCTACCCTTCCTAATTATTATTGCGCACACATTACCGTGAATTACTTCATAATTATTTACTTGTATGCATGTTGCATCTGGATCAATCTCCTTATTGCATACTCCCCCAACCAAAAAGATAAATTCCTTGTATTTAGAGATTGCTTTGTTTTGCTATTATAGCCTGCAGGACCCAGGAATGTGCCTTGTTTAATAGATGCTTATTGATATGAATTAAAAAATTCAATCTAGTCCAACTCTGTCATAATCCAAATAAGGAAACTGAGGCAAAGAAATATTAAGTTATTTGTCCATGGTCACACAACCTTTGATCACACAACTATTCTGCTTAGAGCTAGAAGGTACCTCGTTACTCAATTGATATAGAACTGAATGATTAGAAAATAGATTCACTACCTCGTTTGATGTTGACAATAACTCCGAGAGTTGGTATTCAAAGTATTAAATTGGATGGAGGGTGTGAGTGTGTCTATATGTGCACGTCTTCAGGCAAAAGCAGTTGCATAAATTACATTCTTCCACACCAGGGAAACTTTTAGGCTTATCACCTTTCTCAGATTCTTTCCCTTAGTTCAAAAATAAAACTGTCTCCTGTATGATCCGAACATATATTTGCGCGTTTGTATTCTAGAAGGTTATTATTACAAATACATGCATTCTCATTGGCTTCACCCTCACCTAAGCTGAGGAAAATTTCATTCATCTCTTTTAGTGTTAAGTTCCTCTTTCTCATTCCTATTCTGCGCATTTATAGGCAATCAAATTCATGGTATATGGCCATCTATTCTTATTAATAGCTTCAAATAGCGTAGAAATAAAATCAAGTAATAAAAGAAAGAAACTGCAAAATTCTTAGTGCTTTGGCTAACTACTAAGAAGAGGACACATAGCTTTTTCCCCCTCCTAACCTTCTCTCACCCTCCTGCATCTTCTTTCCACCAGATCAGTAATAGCCCTCTCCTCCAAATCCAAGAATCTCTGTATATTTCAAGTCAGTATGAGTTTTATACTTTTAGAGTTTTAGAGATAGCACAGAGCAAAGCATGGTGATTAAATGATCAAACAGTTAACATTTATATAGCACTTTCTATGTGTCAGATACTGTGCTAAGCACTTTATAATTGTTGTCTCATCTGTAACAACCTTGGAAGAAAGTTGTTCTTATGATCTCCATTTTACAGATGAGAAAATTGAGACAAATAGGGGTTAAGTGACTTTCTCAGGGTCACACAACTAGCAAATGTCTGAGGTTGAATTTAAGCTCAGATCTTCGTGACTCCAGGTCCAGTTCTCTCTATCCACTGGGCCACCCAAATCAGAGGAGAAAGCAGGTCAATAATCAAGCAAACAAATTTAAAAAATGGTTTCCTCTTCCAGAGACAGAAGTAACAAAGAGGCTATGAGGGATTGTTTCACCCATTGTCACCTGCTGTTTCACACTGATGTGCTTTATGCCCCCCCGGGAGCAGTCCCAGATCATTTCCTTCTTAATTGCATTGGGTTAGCATCTCCTCTTAGCTCCTTATCTGATCACTTCCACTGCTTTCTGTTCATAGATGAGAGTAGATCAGTGAGTCACTGTACCATACTGTACCATAGTCAGATGGTCCAGCATAGAATCCTAGAGGGAGCTACAATCTGCACCCCCAGATAAATCTCTTGTGGTCACCACTTTTCCATGGAAGTCTCAAATTCAAAGTCATAGAAATTTGAGAAACTCTGGGTAATACTTGCCCCTTCACAGGGAGGGGCTTCTGACTCCCCAAGTGTCTATCATTAGATTCCAAGGAAAGAGGTGATTTACAGTTAACATGAGGGCTACATTTTTCCCCTTAACCAAAAATTTTGCAGTCCCTTGAAAAATCAGTTGAGAAATATTTGGTATCTGCAAATCATGAAATCCTACACTCATAGATCAAGAAAGGCCCTCTGAAGTCACTTAAGATAGCTCTTCATTTTGTATTTAAAGAAAATGAAAGCCAAGGAGATGATGTGTCTTACTCAAGGTTACACAAAACGTCAAAAGTGATATTTGAATTCATCTTTTTCTGGTCCAGGTCCAAAATTCTTTTCACTATAAAACAAAGTGTGCATGTGCAGCTCAAACACCAAAATAAACCCCAATACTCAAATCAACAAGGACAGTTGTCTCATCATCACAAACTATCAGAACACAGCACACTATGTTTAATACATTATTTACAATGGATTTGTTGTTCAGTCATCTTTCAGTTGTTTCCAGCTCTTTGTGACCCCATTTGGGGTTTTCTTGGAGATAGTTTATCATTTATTCTCCAGCTCTTTTTACAGAGGAGGAAACAGAGGCAAATAATCTTAAGTGACTTGCCCAGGGTCACACAACTAGTAAGTATCTAAGGCCATAGTTGATGGAAGATGAGTCTTCCTGACTCTGGGACCAGAACTCTATCCATTGACCTTCCTTGTGTATTCATGAGGAATGCCCTATAGTGGGGCAGGCACTGGTCCCTTTCCTTGCTTTTCTTCCCTTGCTCCCCCAAAATCCAACAATCTCTGCCATTTCAAGTCAGAGTGAGTTTTATACTTTTAGAATTTTAGACAGAGAAATAATACAGAGCAAGGCATGATGATTAAATGGTTACAGATCTAACTTACATTCAGAACATATTACATAATCATATCATGACTGTACATGTATTTTCATAACACACAAACAGAAATGAACAGCACAAACCAAACCAAACAAAGCTATCAATAAAATATCAACAAATCTATCACATTATAAATATACATAGACAATAGTATTTACAACAATAATCAAGCAGTAAAATAATGCATAGCTAACAGAAAAATGTAACTACCATACATGCCTGACATTAGCAAATACACAAATACATACAAACAGCAAAATAATAAAAACAGAAGAAAAAATTTAGAAACAGAAGCTGGGTAGCACAGTGGATAGAGTATTCTGCCTGGAGTTAGGAACCCTCACCTTCTGAATTCAAATTTGGTCTCAGACACTTACCAGCTCTTCAACACTCAGCAAGTCACGTAACCCTGTTTGTCTCAGTTTCCTCATCTGTAAATTGAGCTGGAGAGGGAAAAGCAAACCAATCCAGTATCCATGCCAAGAAAACTCCAAATGGGGTCATGGAGAGACAGATGTGACTGAAATGGCTCACCACCACCACCTCCAACCACAATAGTTTAGAAACATCGTAATTAATAAGTTCATTAATATTTATCAACATTCAAACATTTCCCAGGTCAACATTGACATTGTCTTCTGGCTACATATGTAGCCTCTTTTCCAGTTTCTATTACCACATAAGTCAGTCTGGTCCCAGGGCTAGGAGGATCTGCTGAGTTTTAGCCCTTTGTCCCTAAATTAGCTCAAAGTATGGATTGAATAATATAATCGCTAGTTCTAAAGACCTTCATTCCAAAACCTGAACTCATTGATCACCCAGGCTTTAGCATTTCCCAGTTCTATCAATGATTTCTCTACCCTAGGGCTTTCTCCATTGGAAGATTTAAGCAGGAAAGGGGCAGCCTGTAGGTACTTTTCCCCTGCTTGGACTGGGATCCTCTTCAGAATGAGGTAACATGTGCATTCTTTGTTCTCAAAGAGGATCAGTGGTATCAGGAGGGTGATGTCTTGACTTACAAGTGGATTGGATTTTATTGAGACAGAGCTGTGTAATCCATTCTGAGTCCAGCAGCAAGACATAGGTCAAGATGACTGGAGATGACCCCAGATGCAATGGGAGATCTTGATCTTTTTAAGCTAAGGTGTTTCCCAGGTCTCAGTTTGTCTGAGGCAACACCCATTCAGTAATTAAAGGTTAAATAAGATTTGAGGCAGAGGATGGTCTCGTTTGCTGTCGTAAAAGGCCATTGGATAACATTTTACGTGGTCTTCCTCACTTCTCCTGCGAAGTCTCTGAGGAAAGAAGCCAGAGCAGCTAGGTGGCACAATGGGTAGAGCACTGGCCTTAGAGTCAGGATGATGTAAATTTAAATCTGGTCTCTGACACTTATTACTAGCTGTGTGACCCTGGGCTAATTACTTAACCGTCATCACCTCCAAAACAAAAAAAAATCACACACGTCTGTTATCAGGGAAACACTGCTGTATTGCTTGTATTGCCAAGAGCACACAAACATTTTATCTCTGTTTTATAAAGATGCAATGTTGTGTTGTAAACAGAAAGGCCTAAGTTCAAGATGTGCCTTAGACGCATACTGATTGTGTGACTCCTGACAAATAGAATTATAATTTTTGGAGAGGTTTGTTAGCCAGAGTTGGGAATACCCTATATCAGTGAAATGATTGTTTCCATCAGGGATGCACTGATAAATGTATAACAACCATTTCTCCAATGCCATGACACATATTTAAATTTCATCTGCACAAATTAACACTTTTTCCAAGACTTTCTTAAACCAGACAATGAGAGAGACAATAAATCAAGCCTTGATTTGTAGTCTCTGATAAATTCCAAGAGGCAAATGCCACACTCAGAATTTAATCATCGGTTCTGGTCTAAGCTGGTTCTGTCTTTCATTGAGTTCCTATTTCTTTTACAGATAAGGAAGATAAGGCTGAGAGGTTAATAATTGTCAGAGATCACATAACTAGTTAGGGACTAAGCTGGAAAATAGACCCTAGAAGAGAGTTTAAAGCAGGGGTTTTAATTTTTTTATGAGTCATGAACCCCTTAGACAAACTAATGAAGCCCAGAATAATGTTTTTAAATACTTGAAACAGATAAGATTATGAAGGAAATCAATTTTGTCAAAATACACTTAATAATACATATACATACACATGCAGGCATGTGTGTGCACACATATAGTTCATAGACTCCAGTCTTAATTTAAAGAAAGTAGAATACTTTTGCTTGGATTAAAAAAAGCAAGTTTTTCAAGTCTCTATAGAATTGGGCAGATTGACACGTTGGTAATCTTTTCAAAATGGGCATGCCATCAAGAATCTAGACTTTTTAATTTCCTTTTGAGCAGGACAGGGAAGAGAGGCTGTTTTATGAAATAGAGGGCATAAGGATGGATGCACCAAGCACCAGCTGCTGATTTACAAGCTGAGGGTGTAGGCATATGTTGGGCGGGGAGGGATGTGGAGGCAGAGGAAGGAAATAAACAGGTGCCAACTGCTGACTCTTCTGACCTGGTAGGGCCTTACCCACTGACCACTGATTTTTGATCATGGGGAGGGGCTTAGACCTAAAATAGCTGAACCATGTGGTGTCTTTGGCACACGCTGCCGATCCTTGGCATGAGTGCCCATTTGCAAGTGGTTGGAATTACTAGCTAACAAGCGAAGTGATACAATCGCGGCTCTTAGAGATTTTCAAGAATAGTACATGGACAGTCCTTCTGGGTGTGCCTGGACCTAGAGAGTTTTATTCAATGATCTGGGAAGTTCCTTTCATTCTTCAGATGTTTTCATTCATTTCTGCTAGGATAGAATTCATGGCTACAAAAACACCAAAGCTGCCAGTAGGGTGAGAGACAGCTGTACGCTGTGGATTCAGAAAAGAGAGGTCTGGTTTCATTCCTATTTTCAGCTCATTTTGGCTGTGTGACTCTGGGAAACTTATTTAACTTCTCTGTGCTCCAAGCATGTCATTGTTTATAAACTTTAGAGAAGTGCTAATCTGTATAAGTAAGAGTTTTAGTGTTGTCCAGTCATTTTGTTAGTCATGTCTGACTCATTGTGACCCCTTTTGGTGGTTTCTTGGCAGATACTGGAGTGGTTTGCCATTTCTTTTTCCAGATCATTTTGCAGGTGAGGAAACTGAGGCAAATAGGGTTAAGTGACTTGCCCAGGGTCACACAGCTAGTAAGTGTCTGAGACCAGATTTGAACTCCGGAAGATGAGTCTTCCTGAAACTTGGGCTAGCATACTCTCCACCTCACCATCTAGTTTACTTACTAGGAATTCTCTATACTGGTACTGTCACAGATCCTTTTCCCACTTCCCCTCCCCTTTCCTCAAATAAAATCTAATAGTCCCTGTACATTTCAAGTATTAGTCAACCTGACTTTTAGACTCTCTAAAATTCTGTTAATATTGGCAAGCATACAAGATTAACGCTTAATTATTCATGGGGGCACTAGTGGAAGGAAGGTTTTATGCTCGAATTGGTTTCTCCTCACCTAATACATTCTGGGGTTGACTCCTAGTGTATCAGTTGGAATGTGTTCAGGGAATTCAAACTTGTTTTACATCAGCAAATATGATTAAAATATTAGGAAGGTAAATCTGCTATTTAAAAAGTCACAACGCATTCCAAAATCAGAAAAGAAACGATTTGTTCATCTGCCATTGTTGATTATCTCTCTCCCTGTTCCACTCTAGTAATGCAAACAGCCAAGAGTTGATTCTACGTGCTATAAAATTATTTACTGCTTAAAAAAAAGGGAAAAAAAAAAGATGGTAGGGGAAAAAAAAGAATATTCCTCCTGATATGGTTAAACCTCAGCTCTTCAGAATGTGGTCTTTAGTAGCTTCTCCCCTTTGCCCTCCCCCTCAAAAAAGAAAAGGAAAGAAAATGAGGAAAATGTCCCTTTAGGATAAGGAAAAAAGGATCTTGAGCATGGGACAGAAAAGAAGAAACATAGCTGGATAGTGCCAAAAGAGTCTGCCCAAAGATTTCATCTTCTTTGGCATGATGGGCAGTTAAGTACCATGAGAAGAATGCCCGGATTTGCAAAGAAACAAGCTGGTTTCATGTCCTGATTCTACTGCTTATATGAACACAGGCAAAATCTGGCTCATTTTGAAAATAAGGGGGTTGGATTTGATTCCTTTTATTTCTAAATACTATGATGGGGAGAGAAGAATTGGGGGAGAGACAAATGTTTTCATACAATGATTGGTGATGTGTATATAGGATCAGTTTTTTATATCCATTGTTTTGAGGCTTTCAAGGTTTGCTTGTATTTTTTTAAATAGATTACACATATATATAGTACTTACAAAGCGCCAGGCACTGTGCTTAGCACTTTACAATTCTCATTTTAACCCACAATAATCCTGGGAGGTAGGTGCTATTATTATTATCTCCATTTTACAATAGAGGAAACTGAGGCAAATTGAGGTGAAGTGACTTGCTCAGAGTCACACAGTTTATAAATGTCTGAGACTAAAATTGAATCCAGGTCTTTCTGATCTTGCTTTTCTTTCCAAAACTGTATCGATATCTTTGGTTTTCATGTCACTTAAGAAGATACCCATCAAATGGAGAACAACTGAAAAAATTGATTTATATTTCCAAATGTATCCCCGCCTAGACAGCTATTCCTTAAGAGAAGAACTAAGAAAGAAAATTTTTAAAAATTTAAAAACCTAACATGTCAGTCAAGTCAAATATTCTATGTGATGCTTCACAAATATAGCCCTCCATCTCGGCAAAGAAAAAAAGGAAGTCAAATCTCAAATGTCTTCTTTAGGACCTCTTCTTAGTCATTGCATTTTCATGACGCTCAATTTCAATTATTTGGTTGTTATTTGTCTTTTCATTTACATGATTGTAGTCATGATGCACATTGTACATCTCATCAGGATATGCATCATATTTATTGTTTCTTACAGCTGTTTTATTCCATTTCACTTATGTACCACAATTGGTTTAGCTATTCCTCAATTGATGGGTATATACTTCGCTTGCAGTTATTTCCTACTATAAAAAAGTGCTTCTATAAAAGTAATGCTATATGTTGGATCTTTTTATCTTTGATCTCCATGGTATGCCAGAGTCAAAATGTAGGGCCATTTTTATTACTTTCTTAGCATAATTTAAAATTTTTTTTTTTACAATGGTTGGACCAATTCATAATTATATCAACACTACTATTGTGCTTCTTTTCACCAATCCAACAAACGCTATGATTACTTTTACCTTTGGTCATCTTTGCCAATTTATTGGGAGTGAGATTTATTATTAGAGTTATTTTAATTTGTACTTCTCTTTTGTGATTTGAAACATTTTTTTTCACATGGTGGTTAATAGTTTTCAATTCTTCTTTGAAACTTTCCTCAATATTTAATTAGTCCAGGAGACTAAGGAATAAACTATTGACATAATATTTTAGTCACCTAAGGCTTAAAAACCACAGATGAATGAGGAATTTGGGTTTCTTAGATTTGATAAATTCTTATTTCAGGGAACACTATATGGCAAATGTGGAGGTAGCAGGAGCTGAGTCAAATTGAATGAATGCAGTATTTTTAAATGTCCTTTCAATACTATCTTGTTTATCAAACTTGTTAAATGATATAGGATCAATAAGTATTTAATTTCATTTCTAAACTTATACCATCAGGTGAATCAAGTGTTGTCCAGAATCTTTGCCTATGCTTTCTTTGGGTTTTTAGCATAAATGACTATTGTATTCTGTCAAAGACTTTTTCTGTATCTGTAGGTATGATAATATTAGTTTGAATGGTTATATTTTTAATGTGATTATTAAATTTTTTCTGTTGTTGAACCATTCTTGGTTCCCTGGTGTAAATTCAACTTGATCACAGTGAAAAATTTTTTGGGTACATTTCTCTAACTTTTTGGTCAGGACTTATTATAATATTTTTGAATTGATATTCAGTCATGATATTGGTCTATAATTCTTTTCCTTTGTTCTTTTCTGATTTAGGTATTAAGACTTATTTGTCTTGTGAAAGGAGTTCAATAGTTTACCTTCTTCAGTTTTGCCCTTTAAAAATTTGCTAAAATTCTTCTCTAATGCCACCTGCACTAGGGTTTCCCCACTCCCAATTATTAGTTCATTATACCTAGTCCAATATTCTCTTTAAAAATTTGATTGTATAAGATCTCTATTTGGTATTCTTTCAATTTAATGCAATTTAAGCAACTTCTACATGAAGCCTTTCCTGATCCCCCAAACTGCTGCTATGACTCTCTTTCCCCAATTTCCTTATAATTATTTTGTGTTTGTGCCAAAGAGCATGTCTGATTAAGTCACGTACACAAAAGGGTTCCAAAGAACATGTAAAGACATACATGAATGTTTGTCCCTTTGTTACTAAGATTCTGAATGAGTGACTTCACCACTCAAATTCACTGCACCAACTATAAGGACATTAGAGCCCTTCCTCCACTCTTCTTTTCGCGTGATGATGACAGCATGTCCTGAGTTTACATCTAAATTAAAAATTAAATTCTTCTAACCACATGTACAATGATAATTTATTTCTCTGTAGGAATCTTTGACAATACTCAGCTGCATTCAGCCATTGTAACTAATTCCCCACTAGGGGATCAGTCATGAAACTTCCCAGGGTCCTGGAGTTCATCAGAAATTTAAAACAAAAAGAAGCAAACAACTCCAAATTAACCAATCAGTGACAGGAACCTAACTTCTGGAAGAGTATAGAGGGCATCATCTGGGTGTGATACCTAATGCTCTCATCTTTTTATTATCTTAAGTAACTCAAGGATTTTTTCCAAGCAAGTGCAAACAAAGTTTCCCCTTGAAACCAGATTTTTAATGTAGTTTAATATTTTAATGCGGTTTTTCAATTTTATTATTATTACCACTCCAATTTAGACAGTACATAAGCCTCTGGGTACATTTACAATAGCAGGAGTAAGAAAAAAAATTCCATTTGACAGTTCGTCTTTTTTCTGCTTTTCTTTGGGGGCAGTTATAGACTACATGGAAGGGAATATAAAGCTGCGGGGTTATTTTTTCCAGTGGAGCACAATAACTGCAAAACATTGTATATTCATTTCTGTGCAGATTAATTTTTACTTCCACTGAAATGCTTAGAAGTTGGAAGAAGGGATCATTGCAAATTGGATTGTGCCTGATGAATCATGATGTGAATTCTCGACTGAGACACAGAACAGACCCTGACTTTACTGCCAATGTTTTCTAAACACATAAGCCTTTCAGGGAAAATTACTCAGGATGCAATAAAAACATGGAGTTTTTTTTCTGACTAAATGTACTCATTTGCAGTAGGTCAATATAAATTCAAATCTAACCTTCGACTTATGGAGATTATTCCTGTGCTGAATTTGCTGATTGTACTTTGTGTGGGTGGGGTCTGGATGTCAATTTCCTTTTCTTCCTTTTTCTTGGATTCCTCTCTTTTATCACAGCTTCCAAACCACATCACTTTCAAAAAATAAGAATAGTTGAATTTAAAGATTGTAGAGTACTTATTTTTTTTCTTTTGGAGGCAATAGGGATTAAGTGACTTGTCCAGGGTCACATAGCTAGTAAGTATCTGAGGCCAGATTTTAGCTCAGGTCCTCCTGACTCCAGCGTGGGCTCTCTACTCACAGTGCCACCTCATGGCTGGAAGTTGCAGAGGGATAGAGAACCATGCCTGAAGTCAGAAGACCTAAATTCAAATCTAGTCTCAGATTGTGTTTGTCCTTTGTTGCCGAAGAAGGCTATACCATCAGAGAAATGATGACATGACTTGCGCTTGACTTGGTTTTGAGTGAGGGAGGGCTGTACAGGTCACCAGCCTCACTTCTCCTCCAGAGTTATCTGAATCCAGTGACTAGATATTCGTCAGGATGACTGGAGATAGCCCAGGATGCACTGGGAGACCGTGGGCCCTTTAGACTAAGATACTCACTTAGGGTGAGTCAAGGCCCTTTCATTGAATAGGCCTGTTTAAGAAATAGCCAGGGCATAGCTCTTCTAATGAGGCCAAGAAAAAGAAAGACTTCTGATTGAGAGGGAAATAGCAACAGTTACCACTGATAATCACTCTAAAGCTAGGAGTGTCCAGAGGAGCCCTTAGGCAGGGGTACATTGGAGTCCTGGCTTCAGAATGCAGTAAGTTTAAGGTTTTGGGAGAGGACAGGGCAGGACAAGGGAAGGGAAAAAGAAGAGAAAAGAAAGAAAGAGAAAGGGAAAGGGAAAGGGAAAGGAATGGAAAGGAAAGGAAAGGAAAGGAAAGGAAAGGAAAGGAAAGGAAAGGAAAGGAAAGGAAAGGAAAGGAAAGGAAAGGAAAGGAAAGGAAAGGAAAGGAAAGGAAAGGAAAGGAAAGGAAAGGAAAGGAAGGGAAAGGAAAGCTTCTTCAGGAGGCTACCAGGGATTTGCTTTCACCTACTTCTCTGTATTTCCTCTGGTGGGACAAAATGCTGTATTGCATCTTGAAACAAGTAGCCCTCACCCACATGGTCTGGACCTTGAGCCAGACAGAGTCTGGGGCAGAGAGAAAATAAATCAACTTTGCCTGTAGAAAGGAAAGCAGAGGAAAGGAGAGGAGAGGGAAGAGAAAGGGAGGGGAGGGGGAGGCAGACACTTACTAGCTTGATGACCTTGAACAAGTCACTTACTCTCTGTCTGGGGATGATAACAGCACCTATCTCCCAGGGTTGTTGTGATGATCAAATGAAGTAACGTTTGTAAAGTGCCTGGTGCATAGTAGGCACTTAATAAACCCTTGTTCCTTTCCCCTTGTTCCCTTCCCTAATTTACATGCATGATCATTCTGGACTCTTGAAACAATCCTGTGAGGCAAGTGTGTAGGCTCTGGTAGCCTTATTGTACTGTTGAAGAAGCTAAAACACGGAGACACAAGGGGTCTGACGTGACAATAGTCACACATGTCTTAAGTATTAGAACTATGTTTGAATCCCCTTTTTTCTTGACCCTCAATCTAGCATGCTATCTGTCTTAAGACACTGTCTTCCAATCTTGTTATTTCCTCTCCCATAAACTATAGCCTTGGCATGGGATAGAACCAGAAAAAAACATGTTGGTTCTTCTTAGGTGTCTGATTTCATTTCACTTCTGATGGGAGAAGAAATGGATGGAAATATACTCTTTCCCATTTTATATTCCAAATAAAGACAAAGGTATATTCTTGACCCTGTCTCCCCCCAACTCCCAGTTTTAATTTCTGTCCATAATCCACCTGCTGGATTAGATCTTTGGAGAGATGGGTAGTTGGCTGGCTGGCTGGCTGATTTAAAAATATAGTCATTACTTTTCAATTTTCCATATTCTTCTACCTAAGCTTTCTATTTCCACTCTCATCCATTTAGGGATTTCACTGATATTAAAATCTTTTCCAGTTTCATGTCTTTCCTCTCTCAATTTACCAATCTCTGCCTAGGCTCCAACATGTCCTGTCTACAGTTTACTAACACTCCCTAAACATACCACTAATGTGTCCTTCAAGTCCATGAACCAGAGGTTTTAAAATCTTATAGCCACATGGGGGAAATGTATTTAAACCTGTTAATCAGACAAGAGAACAAGGGCAAAGCACTGAGATCGACTTTATGGATCTAATTACAGAGCGACTGGGCACTAGGGGGTTCTTAATAACTTCACTAAGGGAGACAGCATTTAAAATGCCCTGGCCTTTTCTATATACTTTATCACTCATGCTCTGAATGATTCTGCATAGAGGACACTTAGTAAACATAGGTTAACACATTTTGGTTGCTTTGGGAAGGGTTACGAGAATCTCTCCTAAGAACTTTGCTATTGATTGTGTGACATGGGAGACACTGGCACAGGACTGCTCAGCATGGCATGCCCACCTCAGAGAAAGTGAGCAAAGCAAAACTGAAATAGTCCAAAGGAAACATAAGATACACAGATTTAGAGAATCCACCCCAAATGTTCACATGGACTATTTGTGCCCAGTTTGTGGTGGAGCATTCTGAGCTTCTATTGGTCTGATCAGTCACAGTTGGACACATTGAAACTTGACTGTAGCATAGTGATGTCATTTTGGTTTTCTTCAAGAAAGAAGGACAATAACCAACCAAACTGAGAATGGCAATCTATATACTCATTTTGCTGTTGAGGAAATTGAGATTCAGAGAAGTTAAGTCAATGGTCTAGGTTCCCACAGCTAGTGTCAGAATATTCTGACTCCAGAACCATGGCTCTTATCACAACTTCTTCCTCCCCATAAATAACCAAAGTCAAGTGGCTAGTGCCAATGTTGACTTCATTGCTAAAGACTAGAGTGACAGAAAAAATTCAGTTAACTTACTTAATTTTGTCCTCAGCCTAGAGGCTAAAAAAAATGCATTTGACCATTTGAATGTATTTCCTGAAAAGGAGAATATTTTTTAAACTATGTTTACAGAACCTGGGTGTTAACTTTTTTTTTTAACCAACAAAGACTTTTTTTCTTTTGTCTCTTAGGTCCTTTTGGTTTGCAATCCCTGTTTTCATTGGAAAGAAAGATAGAGGCTCATCCCTACTTCTACAGCACTGGCTCTTTGGCAGGAAGCTATTAATTGCTAATCAAAGACAGCTGAGCAAGCTTTCCTTACCTCCAGAGAAAGTTAACAGGGAAGAGTGCTATGAATAAATAAAGCTTCCTTAGGAATTCTGGTGACTGAGACTCCAAATAGATAGGCAGGCAGTTGCTCACAGCAGTTGTCCAGGAGGGTTGTCCAAAAATGTCACCAATGAAAACAATGGAGCTCTGAGAATTGAGAAGTTCATTTCCAGCAAACAGAATTTTGTAATGACTTGAACTTTATTCATGGCATCTCAGTCAAGTTCTTACTATGCAAAGATGAGGTTGGATTTGAGATTATAAAACTGGAAGTGTAACACTAGAAAGAGATTTAGAGGTCACAGAGTGGCCCCTCCCCCAATTTTGCATATGATAGGATTGATGAACAAGGAAGTTAAGTTAATGATACAGGGTTCTACATAGCCAGGTGGTGCGATGGATAGAGCACTGCTCCTGGAGTCAGGAATACCTGAGTTCAAATCTAGTCTCAGAGACTTACTAAATCTGTGACACTGGGCTGATCATTTAGCCACTGTTAGCTCTGGTTTTCCCAATGGTTAAAATGGAAACAATGATAATGCCTACCTCCCAGGTTATGAGGATTCAGTGAGATAATATTTGTAAGACTCTTAGCATAGTTCCTGTCACATACTAACCACAATACAAATGCTAACTATCATTATTACTAAGCATCTGAAGCAGAATTTGAACATATGTTTTCCAGAATTTAAGTCTGATTTTGATTTACTTTTATATGTCTTTTGTATTTGTTTTTCTTCATAATGTTATAGTCATTATATAAATTATTCTTCAGGTTCTGTTGACTTCACTCTGTATTAGTTCATATGTATCTTTCCACATTTCTATGAATCCATCCTTCCCATATTCCTTTATGGTACAATAATATTCCATTACATTTGTCTACCATATTTTGTTCAACCATTAGCCAATGGAAGGACAACCATTTTGTCTCCTATTCATTTATTAGCAGCTAGATGGCACAGTGGATGGAGCTCTGGCCTGGAGTCTAGAAGAACTGAGTTCATATTTGACCCTAGACCAGGGGTGTGGAACCTTTGGCCTTCTAGGTCCTTGGGTGTGGCCTTTTGACCGAGTCCAAGTTTTATAGAAAAATCCTTTTATTAAAGGGATTTGTTCTGTGAAGTTTGGATTCAGTCAAAGGGCCACACTTGAGGACCTAGAGGGCCACTTGTGGCCTTGAGGCCACAGGTTTCCCACCCCTACCCTAGCCACTTAAAAGTTGTGTGATCCTGAGTCAATCACATAACTTTACTTTGCCTCAGTTTTTTCAACTGCAAAATGGGGATAATAATGGCACGTCTGCCAGGATTGTTGTATCAATATATAACAAATATTCTTCCTTTCCCAAACAGCTGTTATAAATGTTTTGGAAATATAGGTTCTTCATTCCTTTTGCTATTTCTTGTAGTTATATGCCTAACAGCAGCATTATTGGGTCAGTAACACTTTGGGTATAGAGTTATCCCTTTCATATCATGGGGGCTGAGGGTGCCACACCACTGTGATCTGGAAAATCTGCATAAAATTTTGGACCTCTGTTCATACCAGAGAAGTCCAGATGTTTTCTTTGACTTTTATGGGTGTTTACAGTACACTACTGTAAAATCTGGGTTAAGTATTTGGTCATAGACTATATATAGGTCAATGCTAAATAAAAATACCTTCTCTGTGTCATCTGCTGGCCTACTCATGCCATCTGTGGCTTCTTCAAAACTCTCTCTACCCCCAAATTTTCATTTAATTACCTATCTGCGATATACTGAAACCACAATGTAGAAGGGATAATTGTAGTTTTCAGATTGGATGGATAATTCAGAGATGCACCAGTTATGCATAAGTATCTTTATCTTCTTGAACTACCTCTAACAACTGCAGTTTTCAAATGCCTCATTTCTAAAACATATAGCGAATTGAGTCAATTTTATAAAGAAGTCATTCGCCAATTGATAAATGGTCATAAAAGGATATGAACAGGCAGTTTCCAGAGGAAGAAATTAAAGCTATCTGTAGTCATACAAAAAAGTACTCTAAATCAATATTAAAGAAATGTAAATCAATATGACTCTGAGATACCCCCTCACAACCTATCAGATTGGCTAATATGATAGAAAAGGAAAATGATAAATATTGGAGAAGATGTGGGGAAATTGGAACACTAATTCATTGTTGCTGGAGTTGTGAATTGATCTAACCATTCTGGAGAGCAATTTGGAACTATCCCCAAGGGCTATCAAACTGTGCATATCCTTTGATCTAGCAATACAGCTACTAGTTCTGTATCCCAAAGACACCACAAAAAAGGGAAAAGGAGCCACAGGTACAAAAATATGTATAGCAGCTCTTTTTGTGCTGGTAAAGAATTGAAAATTAAGGAGATGACCATCAACTGGGGAATGACTGAAATTGTAGTGTATGAATATAATAGAAACTATTGTTCTATAAGAAAAACGAACAGGCAGATTTCAGAAAAACTTGGAAAGACTTACATAAACGGATGCTGAGTAGAATGATCAGAACTGGGAAAACACTGTATACAGTATCAGCAACATTTTGTAACGATCAACTATGAGAGACTTAGCTTTCCTCATCAATACGCTGGTCCAAGACATTCCAAAAGACTCATGATGGAAAATGGTATCCATATCCAGAGAAAGAAATTTGGAGTCTCAATGCAGATTGAAGCACACTATTTTCACTTTTTTTGTTTTGTCTTTCTCATGGTTTTTCCCTTTTCTGATTCTTCTTTCACAACATGACTAATGTGGAAATATGTTTAGCATGATTGTACATATATAATCTATATCAGATTGCTTGCTGTCTTGGGGAGGGGGAGGGAAAAAAGGAGGAGGAAAATTTGGAACTCAAACTCTTACAAAAATGAATGTTGGATATTATTATCTTTATATGTAATTGAAAAAATAAAATATAAAATACTATTAAAGACAAAAATTGCCATTTCCCCTTTTTTTTGGTCATCTTTGCCAATCTGATGGGCACAAGGTGAACTTCATAGTTATTTTCATTTGAATTTCTCTTATTAGTCATTTGGATCATTTTCCCCCATATGGCTATTAATAGTTTGTTTTTCTTCTTTTGAGAACTCTCTGTTCCTATTCTTTGACAAATAGCAAACAATACATTCTTTAAAATAACCATTAGAAAGACTTACAATTGTATATAAATTATATATATACATATATATGTATAGTGGAAGAGAAATTCAAATAATGCAAGACTATTCTGCACCTATTGGGAAATGACCCCTGTTCATACATACATACATACATATATATAATGTTTTATTTATATAATATAATTTATTATATATGTTTTATTTATATTATATAATTTATTATATACTGATATTTAATTCCCTATTTACCTAAGATATCAGGGAAATTTGCAACAAAGGTTTCTCCCAGTTAATTTCCTCCTTCTCATTTGAACTACTTTCATTTTGTTTGTACAAAACCTTTTCAATTTTGTGCTACCAAAATTGTTCAGTTTATTTCCTGGGATCTTCTCTATCCTTTGCTTGGTCAAGAACTCTTCCCCTACTTGTAGTTGTGAAAGGTTTCTTCTACTTTGCTACTCTAATATATTTATGATAGAAAATTTTATATCAAAATATTTAGTATGAGAAGGTTGTCAAAACCTAATTTATGCCAGGCTACTTTCTAATTTTTCCAGTAGCGTTTATAGAATAGTGAGTCCTTATCCTAGCTGTTGGATCATAGGCTTTATCAAGCAAAGTTCATTTGCATCTGGGTCTTGCATATCTATTCTGTTTGACTACATGTTTTCTATTTTTAAAGATGGGAAAAGGAAAAGAGAATGAACTTGCAATTTTAGTGGCACAAAAACTCTTAGCTGAAGAAATTCCTTCTGTGAATACAAGTTCTAACATTTTTTGCAATTTATACTCTTAAGGAGTTGCCTAGAGCACTGAGAGGTTTCATGATCTGTCCAATGCCACATTGTCAGTATGTGTCAGAAGAAGTACTTGAACCTTGAATCTTCCTGGCTTTGAGGCCAATTCTTTATTGATCCACAATGCCTCTCACTTTGATTTTTAAGCCAATTAAGCCAAATAATTTTGATGATTACTCCTTTGTAGTGAAAATATATATGATGCTGCTAGGCTCTTTCTTTTCCTACTTTTTTTTCACTATTTCCCCTGAGATCCTGCACTTTTCATTACTACAGAAAAATTTTATTATTGTTTTGTCTAGCTCTATAGAGGAACCCTTTATTAGTTTGGTATGACACTGAATTTGTGAATTAATCTGAATAATATTATCATTTTTATTATACTGGTACAACCTGTCCATGATCACTGAATAGTTTTCCAATTATGTGCTTGACATACTGTAAAGAGTATTTCCTAGTTGTATTCAGATAGTTGCTATTTGTGTTTTAGGACCTGAACTCCCAGATATATTGTATATTTGTTTTGAACAGAATTTATTTTTTTCTGTCTTTTTCTGCTAGGTGTTGTTTTTGATAGACAAAAAAGTAATGATTTTTATTTAATTTCATCTCTTACTACTTTGCTGAAGTTATTCATTGTTTCGTCTAATTATAGTTGTCTATCTAGGCTTTCCTAAGTAAATTATCATTTCACCTGGAAAAAGCAATGTATTTATTTGCTCTTCCTCTTGTGACTGACCTCCTTAGGATATAATTTTAATATGTAATCTCTGGGTTAAAATATATGAATATTTTAGTATGTCTATACTAGGCATACTAATATGCCCGTCTTCCAACAATACCTCCAGTTTTGTATATTCCTATCTTTTGTCATCCTTGCCAATTTTCTGAGGTTTCTTTGATTTGCATTTCTGTAAATAGAAGTGATTTGGAACATTTTTTCACATAGTTACTTATGGTTTGTGATTCTTCTTTTGAGAATTCTTTTCATATTTTTTGATTAATGATGATAAATTCATAAAATAACCAGGAGAAAGACCCCTAAA
Organism: Notamacropus eugenii; assembly: GCF_028372415.1. NCBI lineage: Eukaryota > Metazoa > Chordata > Mammalia > Diprotodontia > Macropodidae > Notamacropus > Notamacropus eugenii. Next base: position 245,076,005 of record NC_092874.1, on the reverse strand, counting down.
ATGACATTAAAATTATACAAGACTGCTCTTCATTCACCAGAAACCACAGAAGCAATAGAATGTGTTCCATCGAGTAAAGGAGTTCAAAATATGATCCAAGGTAGCATGCTCTGCAAGCCTGATCATGCAAACCCTAATCATCAATGAAAAAGATGGATGTTGGGGCCATCCTGGGGGCAGAGCCAAGATGGTGGAGTAGAAAGACACACATACACAGGGGCTCCCCCCCACAGCCCATAAAATACCTGTAGAGAGAGACTCTCAACAAGTTTTAGAGCAGCAGAGGTGGCGAGCAATGGAGCAGAGAGGATTTCCAGCTCAGGGTGACCTGAGGAGCCCATGGGAGGCATCTGTTGCATCTGATGTGGAGCAAAGCACAGAGGCCAGCCCAGTCTTGGCCAGCAGCACGGGCTTATGAGCAGTCCTTGGGGGTGGAATCTCCAGTCACAAAAACCCCAGACCCAGGAGCAGTGGTTCCCGGATCCCTCAATCCACAGGTGCCAAAAGTCAGTGACGGGGGTTTTTCAGCTGGACAGGAAGGGAGAAGGGCCTTCCCATAGCTCAGGCAGCAGGCAGTGGCCACAGAGGCTGCACAGCACTCCATTGTTGGAGCTTAAAAACCTCTGGGGGCACTGAGAAGCTGATTCTTGCCTCTGCCCTGTGTGGAGGCCCTGGGGGGAGCTGGTCTTTGTCTCACACTGAATGGTGGCCCTGCCCATCCAGCTTATCTGAAAATCAGCCCCCAGTGCTGACTTGGAGGAACTGGAGGCCAGGTGGCTGTGGAGAGGAAGCTCTGCTAAGATTCTGGGCACAAAAATTTCTCTCTGCACCCAGACAAGTGCTTGATTGTGCCACCTTGCAAGAACTGAGATCTTACAGATTCCCAGAGTACACCCTACTATTGACAAAGGACCCAAAATTCAAGTAACTGGTTGGGAAAATGCCCAAAAAAGGGGAAAAAAATAAGACTACAGAAGGTGACTTTCTTGGTGAACAGATATCTTCTCCCATCCTTTTGAATGAGGAAGAACAATGCTTACCATCAGGGAAAGACATAAAAGTCAAGGCTTCTGTATCCCAAACATCCAAAATAAATATTCAATGGACTCAGGCCATGGAAAAGCTCATAAAGGATTTTGAAAATCACATAAGAGAGGTGGAGGAAAAATTGGGAAGAGAAATGAAAACGGTGCAAAAAAAGCATGAAAAGCAAGTCAACACCTTGCTAAAGGACACCAAAAAAAATACTGAAGAAAATAACACCTTTAAAAATAGGCTAACTCAATTGGCGAAAGAGGTTCAAAAAGCCAATGAGGAGAAGAATGCTTTAAAAAGCAGAATTAGCCAAATGGAAAAAGAGGTTCAAAAGCTCACTGAAGAAAATAGTTCTTTAAAAATTAGAATGGGACAGATAGAGGCTAATAACTTTATGAGAAACCAGGAAATCACAAAACAAAACCAAAAGAATGAAAAAATGGAAGATAATGTGAAATATCTCAATTGAAAAACAACTGACTTGGAAAATAGATCCAGGAGAGACAATTTAAAAATTATGGGACTGCCTGAAAGCCATGATCAAAAAAAGAGCCTAGACATCATCTTTCATAAAATTATCAAGGAAAACTGCCCTGAGATTCTAAAACCAGAGGACAAAATAAATATTGAAAGAATCCACTGATCCCCTCCTGAAAGAGATACAAAAAGAGAAACTCCTAGGAACATGGTGGCCAAATTCCAGAGTTCCCTGGTCAAAGAGAAAATATTGCAAGCAGCTAGAAAGAAACAATTCAAGTATTGTGGAAATACAATCAGGATAACACAAAATCTAGCAGCTTCTACATTAAGGGATCAAAGGGCATGGAATAGGATATTCTAGAAGTCAAAGGAACTAGGACTAAAACCAAGAATCACTTGCCCAGAAAAACTGAGTATAATACTTCAGGAGAAAAAATGGTCTTTCAATGAAATAGAGGACTTTCAAGCATTCTTGATGAAAAGAGCAGAACTCAAAAGAAAATTTGACTTTCAAACACAAGAATGAAGAGAACCATGAAAAGGTAAACAGCAAAGAGAAGTCATAAGGGACTTAGTAAAGTTGAACTGTTTACATTCCTACATGGAAAGACAATATTTGTAACTCTTGAAACTTTTCAGTATCTGGGTAGTGGGTGGGATTACACACACACACACACACACACACACACACACATACACAGCACAGGGTGAATTGAATAGGATGGGATCATATCTTTAAATAATGAAATTAAGCAGTGAGAGAGATATATTGGGAGGAGAAAGGGAGAAATGGAATGGGGCAAATTATCTCTCATAAAAGAGGCAAGTAAAAGACTTTTCAGTGGAGAGAAAAAGGGGGGAGGTAAGAGAAAAAACATGAAGTTTGCTCTCATCACATTCGACTAAAGGAAGGAATAAAATGCACACTCATTTTGGTATGAAAACCTATCTTACAACATAGGATAGTGGGGGAGAAAGGGATAAGCAGGGTGGGAGGGGATAATAGAAAGGAGGCAGTGGGAGGAGGGAGCACTCTTGGGGAAGGATAGGCTCAAAAGAGAGAATAGAAGAAGCAGGGGGCAGGAGAGGATGGAGGGAAATATAGTTAGTCTTACACAACATGACTTTTATAGAAGTCATTTGCAAAACTACACAGATATGGCCTGTATTAAATTGCTTGCCTTCCCAAAGGGAATGGGTGGGGAGGGAGGGATGAAGAGAAGTTGGAACTCAAAAGTTTTAGAAACAACTGTTGAGTATTGTTCTTGCAACTAGGAAATAAGAAATATGTGTAATGGGGTATAGAAAGTTATCTTGCCCTATGAGACAAAAGAGAAAATGGGGATAAGGGAAGGGAGGGATGTTAGAAGGGAGGACAGATTGGTGATAGGGATAATTAAAATGCTTGGTATTTAGGGGTGGGGGGAGGGGAGAAATGGGGAGAAAATTTGTAACCAAAAATTTTGTGGAAATGAATGTTGAAAACTTAAATAAATAAATTTAAAAAAAAAAGAAAAGAAAAAGATGGATTTCACCATTTGAAAAATTCCTGCAAAAACAAAAACAGAAATGAACAGATTTTTTGCTTTGCAGACACCCCAAACAACACAAACAAAAGAAAATCAAGTAAATATTACAAATAAAGCATAAGTAACAAAATATGTTCCACCAAAAAAATGAAAAAGAAATAGAAAGACATCAATTGGACTGACAATTAACAACAACACAATAAAGGTGGCATTAAAAATCAATTTTTAAATCCACAAGGAAATAAATGTGATAGAACTTAATTAGAAGAAATAATTATGAAGAAACAAATGTGAAACATCGTAGATTAAACCTCACAAGTCCCTGACTACAGATGAATCAATGCTTTTGGAGGATTATACTGAAGAATGAAAGGGCCTATCAAGGGTGAGAAGGAAAGAAGACAAGAGTAAGGAATATGTGATGTCCCCTAATCAAGTCAATGGTAAACAATGGAAGAAAAATAATTGTGTGGATAGTCTATGAGGAAAAAGAGGGACTACAGTAGTATGGTGAGGTGGCAAAGGGAGGGATTGACAAAGGGGAAAATAAAGAAGGAAATCTTAGTTCAGGGGTGAGTGGAGGTTCATTCTGAAGAATACTCCAATGGGGGGAGAAAAATATTTGGCAATGGGAGACAAGAACTTTGCAAAGGATATAGTCTTTAACGATTTGATGTTTAGAGAGACTATTAACTCGAAAATGTTGTGTTACCATGGACAGTATTTTCTGTTAAGTACAGGAAAATTTCTACCATTACTCTATCATCTCTATCTCCTACAACAATGGATACTACTAAGACTTAAGTAAAAAGGTGGGGAAAATGGGGATGGGGCAAGACCTACAAGACTTGTTAATTCTTTTTTGTTAAATAATTAATTTATTTTTAGTTTTCTACATTCTCTTCCATAAGATTTTGAGTTTTAAATTTTCTCCCTCTCCCTCTTCTTCCCCCTCCCCAAGATAGCATGCAATCAGATATAGCCTCTACATTTACATTCATATTAAACACATTTTCACATTAGTATAATGTAAAGAAGAATTAGAACCAATAGGAAGAACCATGAGAAAGAAGAAACAAAACAACAAAAAAAGAGGACAAATAGTATGTTTCCATCTGTATTCAGACTCCAAAGTTCTTTCTCTGAATGTAGATAGCATTTACTATCATGAGTCTTTTGTAGTTGTCTTAGATCCTTGCAATGCTGAGAAGAGCTAAATTTAATAAAAGTCAGTCATCACATGTTGTGACTGTCACTGTGTACAGTGTTCTCCTGGTTCTGCTCACTTCACTCAGCATCAGCTCATATAAGTCTTTACAGGTTTTTCTGAAGTCTACCTGCTCATGATTTCTTATAGCATAATAGTATTCCATTACATTCACATACCACAACTTATTCAGCCATTTCCCAGTTGATGGGCATTCCCTCAATTTCCAAATCTTTGCCACCACAAAAAGAGCTGCTATAAATATTTTTGTACATGTCAGTCCTTTTTCTTTTTTTATGACCTCTTCAAGATATAGACCCAAAGTAATATTGCTGGATCAAAGGGCATGCACAGTTTAATAACCCTTTGGACATAGCTCCAAATTATTCTCCAGAATGGTTGGACAGCAATACATGTGTTCCAATTTTCCCACATCTTCTCCAATATTTAACATCTTCCTGTTTTGTCATGCTAGCCAGTCTGATAGGTGTGATGTGGTAGGTCAGAGTCATTTTGGTTTGCATTTCTCTAATCAACAGTGATTGAGAGCATTTTTTCATATGATTATAGATAGTTTTAATATCTTCCTTTGAAAACTGCCTATTCATGTTCTTTGACCATTTATCAGTTGGTGAATGACTTGTATTCCTATGAATTTGTCTCAATTCTCTATGTATTTGAGAAATGAGACTTTACCAGAGACACTGATTATAAAAATTATTTCCCAGCTTTCTGTTTTCCTTCTAATCTTGGTTGCATTGGCTTTGTTTGTGCAAAAACATTTCAATTTAGCATAATCAAAATCATCCATTTCGCATTTCATAATATTCTCTGTCTCTTGTTTGATCATAAATTCTTCCCTTCTCCATAGATCTGACAGGTAAAGCATTCCTTGCTCTCCTGGTTTGCTTATAGTATCAAGGACTTGCTAATTCTTTAGTGCTAAATGATTTAGTTTACATATAAATTTGAATCCTTTCTTGTGCCTTGAATTGATTTGACTTTTTGTATCACTGTGATCAGTAAAGGATATGTTTAATATTTATGCTTTTCTGAATTTGTTTAAAAGGTTTATATCAAGGTGGAAAATCTTTTCATGTTGGAAGACTATTAATTAGCTGTAATCAAACAAGGCCACATTTAAGAAACTTCATTTATATATAATTAAAAATGTACATTATTTTGCAAAAAATCTACTTTATACTTAATAAGTGCAAAAATGAAAACTATATGTTAATTTCAAAGTTATCTAATCTTTTAATGACTTTGTTGTGTCTGCTTTTTGTTGGAAAGCATTTAAATATTTGGCAGCATGGAAGTCCTAAGTTTCAGTTGATCCTCTAGATGGGTATCAGTCATTTGTAACTTTTAAGGGTGTCTTGATTTGGGTTAGGTAGGAGAATTAGGTAGGAATTTGCAGTATTAAGTAATTGAAAATCAAGAAAGCATTTTTCAGGCATGTTGCTGAAGGTATAGATATCCTACTACATTTTTCTATATTTCAGTTGGATCTTTCTTAGCATCAAACAATCACTTTAAAATGTCAGCTACTGAGACCTCAATAAATTCCATCTGGAGTCCTTTTAGGTGCCTTAGTGATATCAACTAGGTGAGGCTAAAATGCTGATCTAAGTATGATGTCATAATTCTCAAAGTCAGTGAACCTTTCCTTGTATTTTCCAATTAATAATTCTATAACAGCTGTGTATTCTTCAAATGATTCACACATATCATCCTGCTCACTAATGACCTTTGCTGACTAGGGAGAAAGTTCACCCAAAATTTCCTTTTGAAGAAGTATTTTTGGGAAAAAAATATTTTTTTTTCAAAATGCTTGGATTTTTTTTTTTGCCACATATCATATACAGATTTAGTTTTATCCTGGAAAAAATTATTCAAGTCATTTTGATTTGGCATAATATCACACAGAAATGCAGGATTCCTATAGAAGCCTTCTTTTAATAATTCATATTACTGATTTTGTTCTTCATAAAATTTAACTATTTGTTCTTGAAGAGATAAAATTTTTGCTAATACCTGTCCCTGCAATAGCTAGTACACTTCAGAATGATAAGGCAAATCTACATTGTACCTCACTCTTCAACTTTAGCCTGTTACAAAACTGATGATGTTACATTTGTATTAATGTACTTAACAATACCTAAAACTTGAGAGCATATGGATGTTAATACATTTTTTTACCTGTGCAATAAATCCTTCATGTTTTCCTGTCATGAAAGGTGTACCACCTATATATACACTCACTAAATTTACCAAATTTACCAGATTCAGTCCAACTTCATGATGTTTATTGTCATTTCAACATCCTGAAAGTTGTTGAAGTTATCTGTTCTCTGTGTTCTGTTTGCAAGAATGGCCAAAGCAAGTATCTCTTCATAGCAAAGAAAATTTTCTGTTAAGACATGAATGAAGTAGAAAACCTACACCAAGTCAGTAGTATCAGTTGATTCATCCAAACCTATTGCATAATATGTATTTTCCTTTTGAAGTATTGCATGAAGTTGTTCTGTTAAATTGAAGGCTAATTCATACTGCTGATCAGTTACAGTTCTTGAAAGAGGCAGTTGTGTGTACAGTGCAGAAGTCAGGAGGACATGAGTTCTAATCTCACCTCAGACACTTGACACTCACTAGCTGTGTGACCTTGGCAAATCACTTAATCCCAATTGCCTCATCCTGGGTCATCTCTAGTCATTCTGATGAATATCTGGTCACTGGATTCAGATGACTCTGGAGAAGTGAGGCTAGTGACCTGCACAGCCCTCCCTCCCTCAAAACAAAGTCAAGTGCAAGTCATGACATCATTTCTCTGATGACATGGTCTTCTTCGACAACAAAGGATGAACACATCAGGGTCTAAGCATCCTATGACTTCAACAATGCATTCTTTCAGAATTTCTATATCCCTGAATGACTTCCCTTTTTTCCTGACTTTGGTATTGGCAAAGCATCTTTGTAAGTTGTTTCAGAGGCATTATTTCTAGGTCTTATTGCTGCTTGAAAGAATTGTCTTTGCTTTTGCTTCTCATCTTTTAATTTCTGCAAAACAACCTTTTGTGCCTCTCCCTCCAATTTAAAATATTTGTGATCCTTATGAGTGTTATAATGCTGATGAGCTTTGCATTTCTTTAATGTTGATATTGTAGTATCACAAAACATGCAAATCATCTTATCTTTAGTGAAAACAGGATAATATTGCAATTCCCAATACTCATTTTAAAAAAAATCTGTTTTTTTCCTTTAGCATTCTCTTTGTCTTCTTTAACATGACGGGCTGTGAAGCAGACAGAATTAAAAAATAATGTCAAGCTGTGCAGTATTCACAAATTTCACTTCAAACAGAAACACAGTACACTATTGTCAAAAACTTATAACAGACTGGTTTACTCGACCCCCCCCTAAACCCTCACCAACCGGTCTCTTGTGGTAGTGGCAGCAGTCAGGTGGGGGAAGTTACTTCTAAAGAATGAGCATAGCGGCTATCAGTTTAGCCCTTATGCTTACTAATATTCTAATTGGGCCAGTCAATCTGAGAGGATTATTCCATGGAAACTTATGTTATTCTTTGGTATTTTAAATACATTTATTGTAAAAATAAAACAAAAATATAGAAGATGAACAAAAATATATTGATAAAATTAGAAGGATTTGTTCTGTAAAATTTCTATTCAGTCAAAAGACCACAGATTCCCCACTCCTGGTTTATATGTTCTAGCAAGATATAAATTTTGCATAGCTGAATAGCATGTATATTGCTTTCCATATTTTTCATTCTGTAATCACCAGAATTCTATTATGCTTCATTAAATTATTCTAAAAGTCTGTTTAGAACCTTAACTTTTCTTTGCTTTATCTTTGTGATAAATTGACCTGTCTGAAATGAACATATTGGAATTCCTATTATAGTTTTCTGCTTATTTCTCCTTGTAATTTGATGAATCTTTCATTTAACTTCATAAATTATATACCATTCTATATATGTAGATATTTATGTATAGAAAGACTATTTAATTTTTTATAATACCTTTAAGCATGACATGCTTCCTTTGTTTAACTCTTGTGTACATCTAATTTGCTGCTGTTTTGCCTGAAATCATAATTTAAACCACTTACCAATACACACTCTTTGCAGAGCTAAAGATAGACATAAATAATTGGAAAAATATTAATTGCTCATGGATAAGACAAGCTAATACAATAAAAATGACAATATTGCTTAATTAACTTATTCAGTTCCAGGCCAATGAAATTGCTAAAGGAATACCTTATAAATCTAGAAAAAAATGACATTAAATTCATCTGGAAACAAAAGATCAAGAGTCTCAAGAAGAATAATGAAAAAGAACTTGGAAGGTAGGGGGTATAGCAGTACCTGATCTTTACCACAAAGCAGCAATCATCAAAATGTCTTGGTATTAGTTAAAAAGTAAAGATTCATTAGTAGAATAGATTGTATACACTACATGCACAAACAAACTAACCTAGATGACTACTCTTCACTAAATCCAAAGATCCAAGTTATTAAAGTAAGGGTTATAGTTAGACAAAATTTATTTGATGAAAGCTCTTTGTTTATTCCATAAAAATTTCTGGAAAAACTTAAATGCAATCTGGCAGAAATTAGATTTAGACTAAAACTTCACACCACATACCTAAAATTAACTCTAAATAAATAAAAATACCTTAGTTATAAAATGTCGCATAGTAAAAAATTCAGAGGAACAAGGAAGAAATTACCAATCAGAAGGATGATAGGGAAAGAGTTTATTACTAAGCAAGGCATAGAGAGAAAAACTGTAGAAGATAAAGTAAATAATTTTGACTAGATGAAAGTTTTTAAAGTTTTCTCATAAAACCAATGTAGTTAAAATATAAGAAAATGGTTAACTAGGGAAAATGCCTTGCAGCGACTTTTTCTGATAAAGATTTCATTTCTTTCTCTTTTATAACATTTATTTTTCATTTTCAGCATACACTTTTATAAGATTTTGAGCTTAAATTTCCCTCTCTTCTCTCTCCTCCCAAAGATGGCATGTGATCTAATATAGGCTATGTACGTACTATCATATTAAGAATATTTCTACATTAGTCATGTTGTGAAAGAAGAATCAGAACAAAAGGGGAAAAAACATGAGAAAGAAAAAGCAAAAAATAAAAAAAAGAGGGAGAAAAAATGGTATGCTTGATCTGCATTCAGACTCTATGGCTCTTTCTCAGGATGTGGATAACATTTTCCATCACAAATCTTTTGGAATTGTCTTAGATCTTTGTGTTGCTGAGAAGAGCTAAGTCTATTAAACTTAGCAACACAAAGATCTAAGACAATTCCAAAATTACTGTGTACAGCGTTCTCCTGATTCTGCTCACTGCACTCAGCACCAGTTCATGTAAATCTTTGCAGGTTTTTCTGAAGCCTGTCTGCTCATCTTTTCTTATGGAACAAATAGTATTTCGACACATTCATATACCACAGCTTATTCAACCATTCCCCAATGGTTGGGCATGCCTTCAATTTCCAATTTAAAGATTTCATTTCTAAAATTCATAAGGAATTTAATCAGATTTATAAAAACAAGAGTCATTCTCCACTTGATAGTCAAAGGATAGGAACAGACAGTTTTCAAATAAACAAATCCAAGCTATCATTAGCCATATGAAAAAAAAACTTAAATCACTAATATTTACAGAAATGAAAATGAAAGAAACCCTGAGATTCCATCTCACCCTCCAGACTAAGAAACATTACAAAAAAGGAAAAGGATAAATGCAGGAGTTGTGGGGAAACAAGCATACCCATAAAGTGTGTAACTTTGAACTGTTACATCCATTCTGGAAAACAATTTTGGAACAATGCTTAAAATGTCATCAAACTGCATACATTTTCACCTCATCATGTTACTACCAGTACTGTACCCCAAAGAGATCAAAAAAAGAGGGAAAGGACCCATAGTAACTTAAATTTTAAAGCATCTCTCTCTCTCTCTCTCTCTCTCTCTCTCTCTCTCTCTCTCTCTCTCTCTCTCTCTCTCTCTCACTCTCGCTCTGGCTCTCTCCCTCTCCCTCTCTCTGATGCTCTCTCTTTGTAGTAGCAAAGAACAGGAAGCTAAAGGGTGTCCAATTGAGCAATGATTAAAAAACATAGTATATGAAAAAAATGAAATACTAATTTCCCAAAAGAAATGATAAAGAAGAAAAGTTTCAAAGAAGTCTGCAAATATTTCTATAGATTGTAGAATAGTAAAGTGAACAGAATTGCAAAAACAATTTATATGATAACAACAACATTGTAAAGACAAGCAACACTGAAAGATTTAAGAACGCTGATAAATGAAATGATCAATCATGAGTCCAGAGAACTATTGAGGAACAAATATAAAACCTGCCTCCTGACAGAAAGGTGATATGGACTTGGTCAAAGGAGGGCATCTGTTTTCCTTGACTATGCATATTTTGTAAGAAGGTTTTGGTTTTGCTTTTGTTTTCTCAGTTGGGGGAATGAAAGGGAGAGAAAATAGATGTTTGTTAATTAAGGACTAAAAGAAAAGTTACCAAAAAAAAAAAAAAAAGGAACCAAACAAACTAAAAGGAAGCTATGTGGGAGATAAATTCTCATGGACTTTAAATGCCAGTATAGCATTTAATGGTTTTTGGAAAACGTAATTTGTTTATGACTTGGGGCAGGGAAGGGTGCTTTATATTCATCAGCTGTAATAAAATAAAATGTATCATATTTATAAAAGGAGAAATTGGCACATAAGCAGATTCTTTCTCAATAAACTAACTGTCTCCATATTCATGCATGCCAACCCCGCCCCCCCAAAAAAGAAACATGTTTTTGATGATGCACTTTATTCTTTCTAGCAGAAAGCAAGGCTACTTTCTAGTGTAAGAAACTATCATCATATCTTGCTCTGAAAGAAAAGTCTAGGGAACGGGAAAAGCTTCGAGAAAAGGAAGGCAAGACTCTCTAGAAAACAATGATTGGATTGATGAAAATAAAAATCCTGTTCTGGGAATTTTTTTTTAAAGTAGAACTGCTCTCTCTTCTAGGTGGCACAATGGATAGAGCCTTGAATGTGAAGTCCTGAAGATTTATCTTTGTGAGATCAAATCTGGCCTCGGACACTTACTGGATGTGTGACCCTGGGCAAGTCACTAAACCCTGTTTGCCTCAGTTTCCTCATCTGTAAATGAGCTGAGGAAGGAGATGACAAACCACTACAGTATTTCTGCAGAGAAAACTCCAAATGGAGTCATAAACAGTCAGATATGACTGAAATGACTCAACAACACTCTCACTGTCACTTTCTTTCCTCATCAAAAAAATACAATGTTAATAATTAGAGTTATTAATAATTAATAATTAGTTAGGATGATATTGTAGCTAACTCATAGGAGCTGGTTATTAAATTTTCAGCATGTCTATCCTTTGAGATCCAAGAAATACTACAAAATCAGATTCTGATTTATTGTTTTGTTAATTATCTCTGCTTAAAAAAGGGGCAGGGAGGCACGGAGAAAAAGATAATAATGTCAATTATCAGAGAACCAGTCTTATCCCATATGCTTCTTGTCTCTATCCTTCCACAGACAATTTGCCTAATGTCCTAGGGGCTCCCTCTTGTTTTATTCTTTTTCTCTTTTTGAACATTTCCTGCATATCAGCACAGCAGTACTCACATTATCCTTCTATTTTATTCCTTACTTTCTTACATGATCAAGCCACCTCCTTTTTCAATTGAACATGTCTTGTATAAGGTCTTTACAATATTCCTCATGAACTAGTCATTGGCAGACTTGGAGTATATGTCCCAAAGAAGTCAAAGACAGTTGTTCAGTCATTTCTGTAGTGTCTGAGTCTTTGTGATCCTGCTTGGAATTTTCTCAGCAGATACTGAAGTGTTTTGCCCTTTTCTTCTCCAGCTCTTTTTATAGATGAGGAAACTGAAGCAAACAGGTTTAAGCAACCTGTCCAGGTTCACAGAGCTAGTAAGTGTCTAAAGCAGAATTTGAACTCGAGGGGAGTCTTCTGGACTTCAGGCTCAACACTCTATCCACTTTACCACCCAACTGCTTCAAACACAGTTACAAAGGTCCAAAACATTCCAAAATATTCATCATAGCACTCTTCATGGTAAAGAACTAGAAACAAAGTAAGTGTCCACCAACTAGGAAATGACTATAAAAGTATAGTCTATTAATATAATAGAATATTATTTAAAATAATAAAAGATGAATATGTGGAATTCAGAGGAAATCAATATAAATTGATGCAGGTCAAAATAAGGAGAACCAAATGAAGAATATACACAATGAATAGTAAAAAATAAATTAAAAGATTGTTAAAAAAAAAAAGTCAAACTTTGATTAGGGGAGAAACAAATAAAGGTCCTAACGAAGAATTCAAAATTCTTATCTCACTCTTCATAGCAGAAAGGGAGGAGTCTATCAGAAAAGAATGTCACATATGTTATCACTCAAGATTTCTGTACTGAAAAATTGTTTAATTTTTTTTTTATCATTAGGGAGTTTCCGTCTTGGAATGGGCAGGAAATGACAAAACATACCAATAAAACAAAATTCGAATTCATTTTTGGGACATATATGGGGACAAATGTATGCTTACCATGCACCTCTCTGTTGCTCTTTGAAATCCACACAATTTTTATTCCTCAGAGATTCTGGTATTCCATGATTTGCCTGCCTCAAGTATCCTATAGAGGAATTAGGACAGGATTTTCAGGAAGGGAAACCAGTCCCTTCCCACTTATTTCTAGGACAAAGCCCTATTCACCCCTTGTTTATAATGCTCACTTGAAAAACACTTATTAAGGAAGAGACATTTTCTGATCTGCATTCAAAATGGAAAGGGTTACACCAACAAAATCACAGATCCTTCAAGTAGTCAAGGTAACTGGAAGGCACTTTAGAGATATCTAAATGCAAATCCATCCATTTTACAGGTGAGGAAACTGAAACCTAAAGAGCTTTGATGACTTGCAGAGTCAAGCCTAGAATTTGAGTACCTGGCACTTTCAATGAATCTTCCCCATTCCCACCCCCAAAAAATGTTTCATGATCCCACAAGCATCCCCTGTGAGCCCAAATGAACAATTAGCAGGCAGGTCAGAATCACCTTTACATCCTGGGCTTCCCTCTAAGCTTTTTAATTGGTGTGATATCTTTTCCATCCATTTGTCTCTAAGCAACTGTTATGTTTCCTTTTCACTGTAGGATACATTTTCTGGTTGCCAATTAGGTGCCTCTATTTTTAAAAGTTCTTCAGTTTTTTCACCTAATTGGTAGTGATGGCTCCCCAGTAGATGCCTATCAAATTCAGTGCAAATTGATGCAAATCACATCTCTGTACCTAAGAATCCTAGCCTGCATATACGCAGAACTTAGATCTCTACCTGAAATAGATCTGTGATTTAATGAATGAAAGGAATTGAGATCAAAGAATATTTTCACTTGGCATTGGTCTTAGATCGCAAATTGGATGGATATTTCTAGATAAGCAGTACCAGAGAGGGACCCTATATTCATAAGATACTGCTTATGTTATTGATATCTAATATTCTTTCTCTCTGTCAATTACAGGAAAGAAGGAAGTTCAAGATGCTCCATGTCTGTGATCACTATAGTTCTAAGGCACTCCATTTCCCATCTTCTTCCTTTTACATGGATTGTTCCCCGTGCCTCAAATGCATTCCCTCCTCACTGTGAGCTTTTAGAAATTTAGAGTTTGCATCAAGGCTCAGGTGCCATCCTCTACATAAGCCTTTCCTCACCCCCTCCCTCCCAGTTTTCTCATTTTTGTGGTTGTTGGGTCATTTGGTCATATCATGACCCTGTGGACTTTGCATATTGGGGTTATATGACTTGTCCCGGGTCACACAGCTAGTAAGTGTCCAAGGCTGGATTTGAACTCAGATCTTCCTGATTCCAGGCTTGGTGCTCTATCTATTGTACCAGATAGATGTTCCTAAGATGAAGAATAAAGAAGGGAACTTACAGAGATGCTATAGGATATTCAACAGAACAAGACTCCAGAAACACAAAGCAAATGCCTAAATTGGGCTTCAGATTCATGGAGGACTTTGAAGAGTTTTCTTTTGACAGGATAAAAAAAACAATAAAAACACACACATACAACTTGCAAATCAAAAATTTTATATGATTCAAAGGGAAAAATTACATTACACAGTTCATTAAATAAGAGGTTGGGAAAGTCTGTTATAAAAATAATTATGAAACATTTAAAATTTTATTCTTTTAACATAAAAAAGACTTAAAAAGTCAAGAGAAATTATTTAGGCAATAAAGTACACAGGAAAAATCTGCTTCATCATTCTCAAGCCACAGTGCCCAGAATTTTCAGATGAAGGTCTCTGAACCTGGGGTAAAAATGAACAACAAAGGCTCTGGGCCATGAGCTAACTTCTTTTCATAAAGGGACTTGCTTCCCCAGCCTATAGATGCAAAAAAGTACAAAAGGTATCAGTGCCAGATTTCGTTAAGGATGAAAATCTATATCTGTTCTAGCCTAAATCAAGAGTGGAAGCACAGAAACATATTTTCAGTACAACTGAACTTTGTGTGTGTGTTTATGCTTTATATATTGTCTGTCTTAATCCAACATAAGCTCCCATAGGGTGCATAATTTTTCACTTTTGTTACGGTCTCCTGAGTGCTTAGCACAATGTCTTACCGCAGGATAGATGTTTAATAAGTGCTCGATGATTGAATGTATGTACAATATATGGGAGACATTTATTAAGCACCTACTCTGTGTAAAACATTATGCCAGGTGCTAGGGGAGACTCAAACTCCTTTTGGAGTTACAAGTCCAGTAAGAGGATAAGATACCAGCAGAGTAACTTAATCCCTCATAGAATCCTAAAATTCTATCCTCTCATAGAGCTTAGCTTCCAAGTCAATCTAGTCCAACTCTTAATTAAAGCTTGAAGCTTCTGCAATTTTCTTGAGAAGTTACCATCTAGTTTTCATGGAAAGATGTCCAGTTATGCTATATAATGCAATATTATTTGATAAGTGCATTGGAAAGTTTTTAAGTGAAGTGCTAGAAAAAGTATGGGAAACGAGATCCTCCAAATGGAGTGTTTAAGACTATGTAGAATGGACCATACTTCCAATGTTCAAGATGTACAGTGTCTCTAATAGTCAATTTGATGGAATTTGGCCTTGATTGATCATCTTTGCCTGAGGAAACATTTAATGGAATATAAATCAACTCAGATATCTGAATAGACCCTAAATCTTCTTTCTAAAAGCTTGTGACTGTTGACAAAATGAGTTTGGTGCCAGAGAGTCAGTTGTGGAAGTTATTACCAAACCACAATTCAATATGTTATTGTCTTTAAAAATTTTTTATATCATGGTAATATGTAGTTAAGAGCTTTCAAAAGGAATCAAGACTTCTGATAACAAGGAATTGTTTGTAATATTTCACAACATGAGGGGACGAATTGATACCAGTTCTGCAGGTGGCCTTGATGATGATTAGTCAATTAGTACAAAAAAAGGCATGGAGTTATCTAGAATGAATGGTGGGCAGGGAGAAATGGTAGACCTCTGTGGGCTTCTCTCTTGAATAGGTCTGGTCATCCTTTGCCTCCTACAGCTTCCCTTGATGGTTTTCTTCCTTCTGCTTCTTTCTTCTTGTCTTACTTATCTTTTTCCTCTCCTTTCCCACTATTTACATCTTTTTGTGTTTTCTTCTACTGCTTCCTTTGTTTTAATCCTTTTTTTCCTTTTCCTGCCAGCAGACCAGGCTGGGAATATTTTAGGAACAGCTTATACCATGATATTTCACTAAAAATAATACAAATATTGGCACCAGAGTGAGACCCAGAAGAACACAGGATATTTGATTCACCTCTTAGGTATCTCTTAGAACATTTTTTTTTTCTGAAAGGGTGGCTCACATTAACCTGGTATTTGGTGATGTAAAGGTCAGAGGGCTTAAAGAGTCTTCTTCATTGGTCTTGTTTGCAAATGGAATTGGGTGACTCTACAGAGTTCCTTGATGTGGTGTGTACAATGGGGTCAAATGGTGCTGCCTAAAGAAATGGGTAGTTAGGTGGCATAGTAGATGGCACTGAGCTGGAATCTGGAAGTCTCATCCTCATGAGATCAAATGCAGCCTCAGATACTTACTAGTTGTGTGACCCCGGGCAAGTCTCTTGACCCTGTTTGTCTCAGTTTCCTCATCTACAAAATGAGCTACAGAAGATTATGGCAAAGCACTAAATTATCTCTGCCATTAAATGAGGTCATGTAGAGTCAGACACGATGGAACAACAGCATAGAATTAGAGAAATAGGATATGTGTGAGCCCCTGAGCATGCTATCCCAAATTTGAGGAGTGAGCCTCTATGATGGATAGGTAGTATGCTGGATCTGGAATTAGGACATGTGAGTATTAGTTGTGTGACCCGACCAAATCATTCTACTTCTTTGAAGTCAGTTTTCAACTTGTAAATTAGGACTAGTAATCATTTCCAATCTCTCTGCTTTAACGGGTTCTTGTTAGGCTGTTTTGAGGGTGGGCACTGTCTCTGTCTTTGTATTTCCTTGACAGGTACTTAAATTTTTATTTGCTGAATGAATGAATGAAATGAGATGGATGTTAAGTGTTTTAGATAACTATCATTATGATTGTAGGCATCCCTTAGGTAATAATAATAATAATATCAATAATAATCAATAATAACATAATAATGTATTAATTTTTGATTTAATGAATTAATAATAAAAATCAATAATAATCAAAAATAATATAAATATATTTCTACAATGCTTGAACAGTCATAGAGTTAGCAGCTGAAAGGGACCTTAGAGATCAGCTTGTCCAGTACCATTATTTTGCACATGAAGACATCAGATAGAGCATAGCCCAGATGAGGGACATTGTGGGAGTCACCAAAGTGATGAGTTCCCAATCTCTTTAGTTCTTCTTAAATTTACTTCTTATTTATCCCAGGTAGAGCTTGGATTTGTTTGCTTGTTGTCCCCTGTAAGCTCCTTAAGGGTGGGGACCATCTCTAGCCTCTTTTTGAATCCCCAGCACTTAACAGAGGACCTGGAACATAACTGATACTTAAAGAGACTTTGTTGACTAACCCAAAATAAGTGGTAAAATCAGGATTTCAACTTGGGTCCTCTGATACTAAATTCAGGTCTCCATTATACCACACTATTTCTTGTACCACACAGCCTTTCCTACAATATAAATGAGTTATGGCTCCACCTAGCCCATGGTTATAAAGCTCTGCTGTTCATGTTTATTCATAATCTGTTATAATAATGATAAAGATAACTTTGTATAGTGCTTAACTCTGTCAGGTTCTTTGTTAATTGTTTATAAATATTGTCTCATTTAAGTCTTACAACCACCCTGGGAGGTAGGTGTTTTTATTATCAGCTCTATTCTACAGATGAGGAAACTGAGGTAAACAGAGGTTAAGTGAGTAGTCTGGAGTCACACAGCTAGTAAGTTTCTGAGAATTTTGGATTTGAACTCAGATCTTCCTGACTCCAGACCCACTATGCTACCTTGCTATTTATCATATAATCTTCTTATTGTTCTGGTATTCTTGTTATCTGAGTGCTGGATCACAGATTTAAATGGATAAATATTTACTATACATCCAGGCATTTTGCTAAGTACTGGGGATATAAATATAAACAAGCAATTTGGTATTCATTGCCCTCAAGGAATTTATACTCTAAAGATGGAAGATGTCACTGAAAAGAGTGTTGGAAAGCTTGAGGTGGGGGGTGTTGTAGTTCAGTCATGTCCAACTCTTCTTGACACCATTTGGGATTTTCTTGCAAAGAATCCTGGAGTGGTTTGTCATTTCCTTCTCTAGCTCATTTTACAGATGAGGAAACTGAGGCAAGCAGGAGTAAGTGACTTGCCCAGGATCACATAAACTGCTAATAAGTGTCTGAGGCTAGATTTGAACTCAGGGATAGGAATCTTCTTGACTCTTGACCTGATAGTCTATCCACTTGAACCATCTAGACAGCCTTGAGGTAGAGACGGGAAAGGGACCTTAAAGGTCATTTATTTCAACTCCTTCGTTTTAGAGATGAGAAAACTTAAGAACAGAAAGGCTAATTTATTCACCTAAGGTTGTGCTCATAGTAAGCAGAAGAATTTGGATTTAAACCTAAATCCTCTGACCCTCAAATCTGGTGTTCTTTCTACAATGCTCGTCACCCCACCTCTCTTGGCTTATCTAGAACTATACTTAACATTCTCAATCATATTTGCTTATTGCCAATGACCATCTTAAATATGCACTTTTATATCTTTCCCAAACATCTCATTACTGAGGAGTTTGTTTCTGAAGACAAACTTCATTATCCTTGCTTAAGACAGGGGCCAAAAATAACAAAGAACCTTTATTTCAACTTTGTTCTTTAGGATGGAGAATGAGCAAGAAATGGCTGAAGCAGATCGGTTCATTTCTATTTGTGCTTCTGCTGTGATGATATTACCAATAATCCAGGAGAAAGAAAGGAGGCGGGAAATGAGCTCAAAGATAAATTTACATTTTCCCAGATCTGTATGCTCTCTGATGGAACAAACTACAAATAAATTGAATTGGAAACTTTCTTAGATCTTTAGCCTCGAAGAGGAGACATGAATTGAAACTACAAAGTTTTTGTGAGCTGGAGAGTCAATTATTACCAGTGAGGAGATGCAGAGTGTTACTTGAATGCAGAGCAAATATATACATACATACGAACATACTTACATATATATATGTATGTATTCTGACATGCAAATATTTTGCTGATGAAAGTGTATTCTAGTTCTCAAACTTGGTAACTTACTTCTGAATCATTTTGGTGTCAAACAGAAAATGTCCTCAACATATTGATCTCACTACTTCATACTAATAGAATGTACTTGCACCAAGGGGAGTGATATTGGGAGAGACAAGAGGAGAAAACAGGAAGACTATGAAATACATGGCTTTTATTCTTGTCAGTTTGTAATCTCTCCATTTTGCTTCTTTGATTAAAAGGATCCAATCAATTAATCAATAAACAATAAGTACCTACTATGTGCCAGGCACTGTGCTAAGGGCTAGGGATACAAAAAGAAGCAAAAGTATCCCTACTCTTGAAGAGCTCACAATGTAATGCAGGGGTGGAGAACCTGTGACCTCAGGGCCATATGTGGCCTTTTAGGTCCTCAAGTGTGTCAGGTTCCCCACCCCAGTAAAGAATCTAAGGTATAAGGGGCATATTTCTCTCTTTTGGATTCTATATAGGACTATTAGACCCTTTTCAGCCCTTTACATAATTTGTCCTTCTCTGTATGTATGTATGTATATGTATATGTATGTGTATAGCATATATAATTGAATGTTCAATATATTCAAATATATGTGTGCATACATACACGCACATATATGTATATGTTGTTGTTTGAGTCAGTTGGTCATGCTGAACTCTTTATGATACCATTTGGAATTTTCTTGGCAAAGATACCTGAGTAGTTTACCATTTCCTTCTTTAGCTCATTTTATAAATGAGGAAACTGAGGAAAACAGAGTTAAATGAGTTGTTCTGGTCATATAGCTAGTAAGTGTCTGAGGCTAGATTTGAACTCAGATCTGACACACTATCCACTGCTACCTGGATACATACACATCTATGTATGTGTGTATGTGTGTATGTGTGTGTGTTGTATGTGTGTGTGTATAGCTGTGTGATCCTGGTTAAGACATTTTACTTCTCTGTCCCTCACTCTTTAGATAGAATGGGGATAGTCATTTTTTCATTGACTACATCAGGGTTGCTATGAAGAGAGCATTTTTTTTTAAAAAAGCCAAGAAATGTGAACTATGGTAATCTTATTTGATTATCCACACAACAATCCATTCTCCCAACCCTATTAGCAATTGGAGGATTTCTACAATGCCTAGAATATATTTCCTCCTCACTCCACCTCTTATGACCCATGGTTTCCTCCAGTGCTTGGATCCAATGCCTCTTATATCTATATGGCCAATTCAAATCTTCCAATTTTTGAATGCCCTCCTCCTACCAAAATTACTTTGGATATATTTTGTCTAGGATATGGATTGCCCATGTTGGTCATATGAAGGTTAACAAGGATTCGACTCAATGTAGCTCACAGAGAGGTGTGAGTAGACATCTCTATAATTTCAGACACATAAATCATGACAATTTACTATGGGAAGTGATTCTGAGATTCAAGTCATGTTCCTGGTCTTTATCCTTTGAGTGTCTCTAAGTCATATAAAAGGCTTTGACTTCCTTTCTACTAAATGTCAGTTACACAAAGACCATCACAAATAGTGAATAGTGAACAAACCCATTTATCCAAGCCAAAAGCAAACAGAAATCAAAGAAGCTATACAGATTAGAACATATCAGAGAAAACACATGGTGGATTAACTCTTCCATTGGGAGCTATATATCAATAAAGAGTTCCCAATGTCATCTAAGGAGAAATTCTCTGAAGTCCCTAATGTGACAAGATGGAAGTCATGTTCATACTCAAGATGCTAGCTCTTTGACATATCAGATTCTCCCCAGTCTTTCTCTTCCTTCAAGGTCCTCTCCCTACAGAGAACCTGGAATGACCCATATCCTCTCTTCAAGTTGGAATCCAGAACTTCTCTGTTTTCCCAACCTCTCAGAACTTTTTCCTTCAAATATACATGGCACACTGAGTAATCATTCTCTCCATCAATGAAGAGAGTCTTTTGTAACTACACAAAGTTTCTAGATATATACCCCCACCCAATAGAATGTTAGCTCCTTGAAAGCAGAACTGTTTTACTTTTTGTCTTTGAAGCTAGTCCTTACATAGTGTACACACTTATAAATTTTGCTTTATTGAATAAATGAGTGATTTCAAGAATAAATGAATGAATTATAAGAGAAAGTGACCTTAAGACATCATGTAACCAAGGAATTCTTAACGTGGGCTCCCTGATCTTTTTTTCAAACATTTTAGACAATAAAATTAGTTATCTTTGTTGCCTTATATGTTTTATTTTATACATCACATTTTATACAGCACTTACTAAGTACCTACAATGTGCTTAAGTCATAGGGATACAAAGTTAAAACAACATACAACCAAACAGTCCCTACTCTCAAGGAACTCTCAATCAGTAGGGAGACACAACATTCAAATAGCTATGTACAAGTAAGATACAAGCCAAAACAATTGAGATAAAAAACAGAAAGATGGCAACTGGCATTAAAGGAGATTAGGAAAGGCTTCTTTTAAATGATGAGATTTTTAGTGGGACTTGAAAAAAGTCAGGGATGCCAGTAGATGGAGATGAAAACAAGAAGTCCAGGTGTAGGGGAGAACCAGTGAAAATGCCTGCAGTCTCTACACAGCAATTATTTTGTTCAAGGAACAGAAAGGAGGGCTTATCACTGGATGGAAGAACATATAAGAGGTGTGGTAAGATGTAAAAAACTTGGACAGGTAGGAGAACACCAGGTTATGCAAGGCTTTGAATACCAAAGAATTTTACATTTGATCCTGGAGATAATAGGGAGCCTTTGGAATTTATTGAATGCCAGGGGAAGGGACATTAGTAGGTTGTACATGATGTGGTCAGACTTGCACTTCAGGAAGATCACTTTGATAGCAGAGTGGAGAATGACCTAGAATAGGGAGAGACTTAAGGCAAGGAGACCAACAGAAGTTTCTTGCAATAATTCAAGTGTGAAGTGATGAGGACCTAGATCATGGTGATACCAGTATCAGAGGGAAAAAGAGGGAGTAGGTTGTGGGCTTGGGTGACTGGGAAGATGGTGTCATCAATACTGAGAAGAAGTCAGTAGGCTTTACCAGATTGCCAAAGGGGTCCATGTCATACCAAAATATAGATCTAGATCAAACCCATTATTATACAGATGAGGAAACTGAGATCCAAAGACATTGTAGTTTATAGAAGTCACATAGGTGGCAAGTAGCAGGTGGCAAGTAACATAATCTAAGGGTCTTTCCACTTCATCAAATCACCTTTTCTATATTCAGTCCCAATAATTTTTGAGCAAAAATTGAATTAGCCAAGTGCCTTAGGAACGTAGGAATTTCCATTTTGACTGAGATCCATAGTTTACTTAGCAGACCCAAGGGAAGCCTGGTTATTCCAATACCACCCTTAAAGTGTAGATAAATTCCAGTGCCTCTTAGCAGTTATTCGTGGATTTTTCATCTACCAATTTGCCCAAATTCCATTTCAACTTATTTTATTTCCAACCAGTGCTGTCTCTTGAGGTAATAAATCTCTAAGTTTATTTTCTTTTGTGTGAAGTAATACTTTTTTGTACATTATGAAAGCCTTCATTTTTAATGTATGTACTATAAAGGTGAAAATCCAAAGTAAAGCAGTAGAAGAGAGCACAACTCACACAAAGGACATTTTAACAGCTGGAACTTATGGGACAGGATTTGCTGAGTAAGTATCACACATGAAGAGATATGGTCAGGAGTGACTGGAGGGCATGAAAGGCAAAGTTATCCTGCATCAGGCACAAATTCAGGTCCAAAACCAGGGAGGAAATTCACACTAAATAAAATAACAAAGCCTGCTTTAGAAGCTATTAATGAGAATTAAAAAATTTGTTTTGAACATCCAGTTACAAGTAAAAGTCTCTCTGTAAAGATGATTCTGAACTAAAGTCCAAAAACTGGGACAAAAAATTTCCAAATTATTTTCTTTTGAACTACTTGCAAAAAATTTTCTAAACAGCAGTGTCAACACATTTAAAAAATGCTCCATTAAACTTCACACTAATCTAACAGAGGGGTAGAGTGGTGAATAGAATGTAGCATTGGAAACCTTTGTGAGCCTCAGTTTCCTTATCTGCAAAATATGGATAACAATAATTATGGCAATAATCTCACAGAATGTTGGTGCAGCAGTTTATATTATATATATATATATAATATATTTAAAGTGCTTTGCAAATTTTAAAGCACTACACTCCTGTCAGTTATTATTATGTTTTTAAAATATTGGTAATTGTTACTATTCTTTAACATACTTATAAGAGCACATAGCAGGGAAATGGCATCCATACTAATAGGTCACTTTTATATGGTCTTTTGCACAGTTTAAGTGACTTTCCTATGTTATTTCACTGAATCTTCATAACATCATTATTATATAGGCAGAACAAGTATTATTATCCCCAATATTCAGATGAGAACATTGAGATTCAGGAAAGCCAAGTGACTTGTCCCTAGTCACCTAAAGTAGGTGTCACAGCTAGAATGTATTATTTTTTTCCACTTTGTATTTTTTTGGGTTTTTAAAAATAAGATTTTTATTTTTCCCCCAATTATATATCAAAGCAATTTTTAACGCTCTATTTTTAAGTTTTGAGTTCCAAATTCTCTCCCTCTTTCCCTTCTCCCCCCTCCCAGATGGCAAGCAATCTGCATATCTAGGATTTAAACCCAGTTTTTTTTAACCCAAAGCCAGTCCTCTTTTCTTTCTACAAATATCTTTTGTGAAATTGCACCAAGAATTCACTGTCAAGTTGGGATATAGGGTATAGAATGTCTCACTTTCAGACAGAAAGACATGAGTTCAAATCCTGTCTCTGATATGTATTATATATATGACCACGGGCACATCAATCTTGAACTCATATAAAGACCTGGGTCCCTGAATTCTTCCATTTCTATCCTGAAACCATCACAAGTCCCTCTCTAATCTTCAATCTCCCCCCCTTTCCTGGCTCTTTCCTTGCTTCTTAAAACCATATCTGGGTCTTTCTTATCCTAGAAATAATTCTCTTGATTCTACTACTCCCCTCAGGTGATCATCCTATAACTCTCTCCCTTCATCATGTACCCTAAATCACAGCCAAAGTCCATGAAAGAGTGATCAGCCATTTGCAATCTGACTTCTGACCTAGCCACACTACTAAAACTGTGCTCTCTAAAATTATCAATGATCATTTAATGGCCAGAAACTTCTCTGAGTCTTCATCTTCCTTGACCACTTTGAAACATTTGACACTACTGGCCACTCTCTCATCCTGTATACGATCATTTCTCCATTTTGCTGCTTGCTGGACCATTTATTTAGTCTATGGCACCACTGCCTCTTATTTCTTGTCGAATGTGTCCAATAATTCCTCCTCAGTCTTCCTTCTTGGCTTTTGATACATAATCAAATCCAATAACTGATTTTTTCCTGGGCCCTCTTTTCTTGTCTTCCTCATGGTCACCTCGTTATTTCCCACAGGTTCTACTTATCACATATCTGCAGCAGATGAATCTCAGATCTACCTCCATCTTTATTTCTATTTCTATCTTTTTCTTATCTGTATTTCAGAGCTCTGGTCCCTCACCTAATCTCCAGCCCCACATTATCCACAACTTATTAAACATTTCAACTGAATGTCTCATTCAGTTCAATAATTTTATTTAAGTCATATCTGATTCTTTGTGCTCTTTGTGACCCCATTTGGGGTTTTCTTGGCAGAGATACTAGAGTGGTTTCTCATTTCCTTCTCCAGTTCATTTTAAAGATGAGGAAACTGAAGCAAACAAGATTAAGTGACTTGCCCAGGGTCACACAGTTAGTAATGATCTGAGGCCAGATTTGAACTCACAAAGATGAGTCTTCCCAACCCTAGACCTGGCACACTATGCCACTTAGCTGTGTAGGATGTCTCATAGCCATTTCAAATGCAACATTCCTAAAACAGAACTCATTCTTTCTCTACCATTATCCCTCAAGTTATCCCTATTCCAAACTTTCTTATTACTGTCAAGATTATAACATTCTCCCAGTCATAGTGAATATTCAACTTTTCACTGTCTCTGTCCCCTTAGAGTGAACCAGTTGCTAAGTCTTATTGACTCTACCACTCTAATATATCTTGCATTCATCCCCTTTTCTCCAATAAACAAATCAAGACAGTGAAGGTCTTTGTAACATCTTTCGTGCACTACTGAAATAACCTTTTAATTAGTATTCTCACTTCATGTGTCTCCTCTCTCCAATCCATCCTTCATATTTTATCAAAAAGACATACCTAGAGCACAGGTCTGATGATTTCACTCCCTTGCTCAAAAAGTTACAGTGATTCTCTCTTATCTGTAGGATAGAATAGAATTTCCTCTGATTATCATTTCATAGACTAACCAAATTTGAAAATTGAAAGGAACCTCACTGGCCATCAAGACTAGTGCATACATGAAGGAATCCCAATTATAACATAACAAAAACAAATGACCACCCAGTCTCTGCTTGAAAACTTTCAGAGGGGAATCCACCACCTCTCAAGGTAAGCCATTCAACTTCTGCACCTTTCAAGTTGTGATAGAAGTTTGCACTGGACTTGGAATCAAGAAGACTCATCTTTCTGAGTTAAATGCTTCTTCAGACACTAACTGTTGTGACCCTGGGCAAGTCATTTAACTCTGCCTCAGTTTCCTCTTCTGTAAAAGGAGCTGGAAAAGGAAATGGCAAACCACTCCAGTACCTTTGCCAAGAAAACCCCAAATGAGGCCACAAAAAGTTGGACATGACTGAAAATGACTGAACAGCAACAGCAACCACCAAATTCCTCCACATACAAAAGGCCAAAATGTGTCTCGTTGCAACTTCCACCGGTGGCTTCTAGTTCTACCCTCAGTGGCAACTTAGAACAAGTCTAATCCCTCCTCCATAAAATAGCCCTTCAAATACTTGAACACAGTCATCATGTCCTCCACCCTTCCCCCAGCTTATTTACTTCAGGCTAAACATGTCCATTTTCTTCCCTTGATCTTCATATTTCATGAACTAAATGCCTTAATCCATTCTGGTTACCCTCCTTTGGACACCATTTATCTTATCAATGTCCTTTACAAAATGTGATGCCCAGAACTGAATACAATATTTCCAGTGAGGTGTGATAAAAGAAGAGTACAATGGGATTATCATTCTCCCTTTTCTTGGAATCTATGTTTTTTATTTAAATGAATCTTGACATTGAATGATTCAGATTGAACTTGGAGTCTGCTAAAATCCTAGAACCTTTTAAAAACAGCTATTGCCTATCCATGTCACCCATATCTAATATTTGTGGAGTTGACTTTTTGTCCCTTACTGCATGATTTTAAATTTATCCTACTTGGACTGGTTAACTGGTGGCACAGTGGACAGGATGCTGAATAGAAAGACACCTCTTGAAAAATAGCCTCAGATACTCACTAGCTGTGTTATCCCTGGGGAAGTCATTTAACCTTTGTTTGCCTCAGTTTCCTCAACTGTAAAGTGAGGATAATGATAGCACCTATTTCCCAGGGTTATTGTGAGGATCAAATGAGATCTTTTGATTTGAGCATAAATTGGATTTAAGTGAGGCAGAGCTGCACAAAGCACTCTCTCTTCCAGAGTCATCATAGTCCAGTGGCAAGACAGAGTCAAGATGATTGGCAATGGCTCAGAATGCGGTGGATGACCTTGGTGTCTTCAGTGTCTAACCAAGTTCTAAGCGCTCCACATTGCCTACTTCAGCCGCTTTCATGGCCATTGGAATAAATTGTTCTCACCCACCCATTCCACCAGGGGAAGTCTTTCCATGCTTGGGGCGGACACCTCCTCTAACTCATCAATGAGTCTGAGATCCCTTGGTTACCCTCAACCTGGTTTGGCCCATCTGTGGAAGTGCTTTACCAGGGTGTAGCCGTTGCTGCCGCTTCTTGGAACCACAGATGAGAGTTGCGTGCAACAGGTGGACACCAAAGGTGGAAAGAACCCCAAGGGCTTGGCAGCTATCACACCAAAGGCACTGGTCCTCCCTGAACACACCCTACACCCCATCAAATCAAATGAGACAATATTTGTAAAAAGTGCCCAGCATGATACCCATCACATAGTAAGCACTATACAAATGCTATTCCTTTCCCTTTTTCCTTTTCTGGATTTCATTTTATTAAATTCAGTATAGTGCTCTAGTCTAGTGTATCAAGATGGTATTTTTTATTCCAATTCTATCATCTGGTTCATTTGCTATCCCTCCTACTGCAAGATTTTAAGATTATCTCAAATAGATTTCATTATATTAAATTCAGCATAATGTAATGCTCTAGCCTGTCAAGGCTCTCCTGACTCTATCGCTGAGTGCATTAGCTATCCCTCCCAGCCTTCTGTAATTTAGAGTTTGGATGAGCAAACCAAAAACTTCTCTCTCCAAAATTATCAGTAATCACTTAAGGCCTTTATCCAAGTCACTGACAAAACTGCTGAACAATACTGACTCAACTATACATCCTTGGGCTATTCCACTCAGGAGGTCCCTCCAGGTACTGAACCTACTCCATGAGTCTGACCATCTGACTAATTCCATATCTACCCTCTTTTATTGTCATCCATTTCTCCCCATCTTCTTGACAAGAATAGCATGAAATGTTTTATCAAAAGTTTATCTAAACAATATCCACAGCACTCTCTTCATCTTTTCATTTAGTAATCTCATCAAAAAAGGAAATGAAGTTAGTTCTTAATTTTAAATACTTATTTTATGAAATATTTATTTTAATTTTTAAAAGATGAGACATCCTGTCATTATGCGTTGTGTGTGTGTGTATGTGTGTGCATGTGTGTGGCACTTTCTCAGATTTCTTGCTTGGCCACATTGGTTACTTGATCTATCTCCATCAGAATTTCTTCTTATAGCATCATGTCAAAACTATCGTGTGTGCCTCAAATTCTCATTTTGGGGATGGATGATCTTAAGGTTAGGATTATAAATGCAATCTTTTCAGTCATTCAGTAGCAGCTAATGAAAATTTTTACAAGGCTTAAAAATCAGCTAGGTGATACACAGCATAAAACTGTGATTATGCTAAATTTAATTAAGAAGCATCAATATTTTAAACATTTAATATGGTGAACATTTCAAATGTTTTATAAGTTTGTATCATTAATACTGCTGAAGTTATTAAAGGTACAATTTAAGTAACATTTTTGGAATGCCCTATATGCATGTATATGTATATATTATTGTGTGCACACATATGTACATATATGTGTGTGTGAGCTGAGACTGAAGACTTAGAATTCTGACTTACATGACCTTTCTCTAAAAACACTTTGAAAAATTTCTCTCCATATGATAAACAACACAGGAAGCCTCAGCTGACTTTCTTCAGTTCCACCAGCTTTGCAGATGCTAATACATTAATCAGCTTCAAGAGGGTCTGGAAAGGCTTGCATTTCTTTGCTTCATATACAATTCTGACTACATACAAAACCTGTAAACAGATGGTATGAGTTTAAAGTTTATCAAAGCGCATGTTTCTGAAATCACTTTTAAAATTGACAGTTACCATGACATTGACTTAATACTGGTAAATAGAAAAAAAGAATGATGGTAATAATAAAGAAAACAATTTTTAGCTTTCTCTGTACTCAGAGAGTTCTTAGAAATGGCTACAAGGACAATGATAACTCAAAAGGCATAGGGCCTCAGTATGGGGATGGCAATATTAGACTATCAGTCTATTTGCTTTGTAAATGCTACTGGATAACAAATTTAGAGGGGTGTGGTGGCTCATGTGTGTAATTTCAGCTATCAAGGAAGCTGATATTCTTAAATCATGTCTCTTGAATTAGGGAGTTCTTAAGTGCCATAAATGATATTAATTGAGGGATCTAAAATAAGTTAGGCATCAACATGATGAGCCCTCAGGAGTAGGGGACCACCAGGACGCCTAAGGAGGGGTGAACCAACACAAGTCTAGAAGTGATGCAGATCAAAGCTCTGGTTTTGATCAGAGTGGGATCAGGACCATGAATAGCTCCCACACTTCAAGCCTGAATATGATGGGGGAAAAAGCCTAGTCTTAAAAAACAAACAACAAAATAGTAGATTTTCAATCAGAAGAGGGCCTTAGAGGATGTCCAACCAAATACCTTCACTTTACAGATTGAGAAGCTGAGGCCCAGAAACATTAAGTGAAGTAGTTAGTGGCGAAGATGAGATTTGAACTCAGGACCTTTAACTTGAAATTTAGCATTTCTTTGCATTGTGCTACACACACTGCTTTTCCTGTAGAGGGCAGTTTAAACGGTGGAGTAATTGATAGTCTTGAGCTTGGAGTCAAGAAGTCCTGGACTCAAATCTTGCCTCAGTTACTAGTGGCCCTGAACCAGTTACTTTCTTCGCTTCAGTTTCATCATCTGTAAACTGGGAGATGGGGGTGTAATAACACTTATCTCAAGGGTTTTTGTGGAGATCAAATGAGATTACTTACACACACTCATACACACACATATGCATACACATGTACATATATATGTACCCTTAAATACACACATATATGCACACACACATACATATATATGTACACACAAATATGTGTGTATAAAATACAGAATTATAAACCTTAAAATGCTATACAAAAGCTATTGCTAATAGAAAGCAGTTAGTATAGTAGATAGAGCATTGAATTTGGAGTCAGGAAGACCTGGTTTAAATTCCCTCCAAGACACTGATTAATTGTGTGGCGCTGGGTAAATCACTTAACTGCTTGACATCTCAGTTTTCTTAAGTGAAATGAATGAATTAGACTCAGTGGCATCAAAGGTCCCTTTAAGTTTTAAATCCATGATTCTATGAATTTTCATTAGACCAGACAAGCTTATGGCGGGAGTGAAGGTCGAGATCTTGCTAGCATGATGCAAGTGGCAACATCCCTGACCAACTCTACTAAGCTTTTTCAAAAAGAATGGTTTCATTTGAAAGCAGAAAATAGGAAATTCATCAAGAATTTCATCACAGGTAGGGAAAAAAAAATATGTTCACAATCTTATTCCTGATCTTATTTCTTTCTATCTGTCTTATTGGAGGTGACAGGGAGATGAAAATCACTTCTCTGCATTTCTTCTTGAACTATGCACATAAAGAAAAACATACTTTGCTTAGGAGGACCAGGCACATTTCTGTCGCACAAAGCTAAGTGGGCAAACTTTCAATCTCTTCCTGTTCTAGAGACATGTCAGTGACACAGTGGATTGTGTGTTGGGTATACAGTCAAGAAGATCTAAGTTCAGATCTGGCCTCATACCTATTAACTGTAACTTTGAGTAAATCACTTAAACTCTATCTGCTTCAGTTTCCTCAACTGTAAAAGGGAAATGATAATAATATTACTGGTCTCTCAAGGTTATTGTGATGACCAAATGAGATAATATTTCTAAAGAGCTTAGACCAGTGCCTCACACACTTCCATTTTTCTAAGGAATTAACTGCTTCCTAACAGATGTTTTAATTCTTCAGATTTGGTTTTCTGAGTGTTTTATCAGGCTTGTAATCAGCTATTTATATATTATCCTTTGGGGATAAAAAAGCAAAAATTGTTCTATTTTAGCAACAGTTGTGTATAAAAATGCATATTCCACAGAATATGGCATGCAGTGAAATTGGTGTCAATTGAATTAGCCCATGACCACATAAATACTGGACTTGCCCTGTCCTTACATATGAGGAGGCTCCAGAACTGAAAAGAAAGAAAGAAGGAGGTAAGATTAGCTTGAAAAATTTCATAGGGCTTTCAATGATCTCAAGTAGCCCCATGACACAAAAAACTCATTTTTAAAAAAATACCAATGTTCCCTTAGTGGTGCAGTATAAAGGCACAATAGATTTGTGGTGGGTATAAATTGATTGTAGCACCATATTAACAATCATAAAATCATGAAATTTGGGAGGAGGAAGGTGGTGTTTGTAAGTCTTAAGCACAAATATATCCAGAACTTTTTTAGTGAAAATTATTGTCAAGCAAATGTATGGTTTTTTATAAAGGAGCTGGGCTGGTCTTGTGGTACAGTGGAATGAGTATTGGCTTTGGAATAAGAGGACCTGAGTTCAAATCCCACCTCTGATATTTATAGTCTATATGACCTTGGGCAAATTATTTAAATAGCCATGAATCACAGATTCCTCACTTTTAAATGAAAGTGTCATACTAAATGGCCTCTAAGTTTCCTTCTAGTTCTAAATCTCTGATCCTAAGAATAACAGATGAAGATTCAAAGTGTTATACTTCTACCTACACAATTACAGAATTAGAGATTGTTAAACATAAAGGGCACCTCCAATGAATTGGGAAGATCCTCTATGGAGGATTAATGGGAGGATATGGACAAGAATCACACATGATGAGAAAGGATGAATGGGTTGCTATTAGTACTGATGGAGGGGTTATCTCCCTCACTGTTATCATAGACCCATCAAAGTAACTACATGTGTGTCTCCTGTGGGAAAGGTGAACTTTTTTTATGTACAAAGTACTAAAGTGACTTTATTAACCTTGGTTTCAAAAGAATGCAAACAACACACTTTATGACATTCTTTCCTATTGAATAATGAAGGTATGTGAAGTTTCTGACTTGTCGGAGTAAAATATTGCTAAGAAATGCTTTTGAAATAGGTTAAAAATGTTATTATTGATTAGAGAAATGTAAATTAAAATAACTCTGAGTTACCATCTGACACCTACTAGATTGGTTAATACGACACAAAAAGAACATGGCAAATGTAGGAGGGGATGTGGGAAAATCAGGACACTAATGCACTGTTGGTGGAATTGTGAACTGATACAATCATTCTAGGGAACAATTTGGAAGTATGGCCAAAGTGTTACAAAATTGTATATACCCTTTGATCCAGCAATACCACAACTAGATCTGTATCCCAAAGATTTTTTTTTAAATAAAAGGACCTATTTGCATAAAAATATGCTCTTTTTGTGGTAGCAAAGAATTGGATATTGAGGGAATGTCCATCAACTGCAGAATCACTGAGCAAATTGTGGTATATTATAGAAAAGGAATATTATTGTCCTATAAATAATGATGAGCAGGATGATTTCAGAAAAATCTGGAAAAACACAAACTGATACAAAATGAAGTGAACAGAACCAGAAGAATATTGGACACAATCATAAGAATATAACATGATGAGCAACTGTGAATGACTTAGCTATGCTCCAAAAAGCAACGATCCTAGACAATTTCAAAGGACTCATGATGAAAATGCTACCTATTTCCATAGAAAGAACTGATGGAGTCTGAATGCAGATTGAAGCATGTACTATTTTTACTTTATTTTTTTATGTTGGATTTTGTGTGTGTGTGTGTGTGTGTGTGTGTCTTCTTTTACACCATGAATAACATGGAAATTTGTTTTACATGATTGCACATGTATAACCCATATTAAAGTGTTTACTGACTCAGGGACAGGGGAGGGAATGGCAGGAAGGTAAGAATTTGGAACTCAAAATTTTTAAAAATGAATATTAAAAATAATTTTTACACATAATTGGGAGAAAATAAAATAGTATTAAAAATAAATCACCTCGAGCAATAAATTCTTTTTTGAATGAATTTTTAAAAAGTATGTTCTTACTATGAAAACAACAGCAACAAAAATGGTTCTTTAAGCCCAATATCTCATGAGAAGCACCAAGAAGAATTCATGGGTCACATGGAACATGTGGCTGGTCCTGGACTGAGTTCTCTTTTGCTACATCAAGGACAACAAATGTGCCTCTGAAGCAATACAAAGAGCTTGAGAAAGCATTATTCCCTCTACAGAAAGCAAGCATTTGATTTTTCCAAGCAGTTCTCCTTCCCCCAGGTCTTGCCTATAGCTTGATATAGCTAAGGATTGACTCACTTCCAGATCTTTAACAACTATGACAATAATGATTTTGGATGATGACAGCTCACATTTATACAGCTGGGTTTGCAAAAAAAAAAAGAGAGAAAATTTACAAGTGGTTATCCCCATGTTCAGTATAGTGCCTGACACATACTAGATATTTAATAGATACTTATTGATTGATTTATCTTATTTGATCCTCAAAGAAACCCTGTAAGGTAGATACTATTGTTTCCCTTATTTTACAAATGGGGAATTTTACAAATTGTTTTACAAACTTACAAATTTATAAAATTTACATATTACAAATGAGGAATTTGAACCTCAGAGAGGTTGCCCCAAGACTGTCTTTAATGCCTATCCAGCCAAACCAAGTACAGCTAGGTCCCAATTAATATGGTAATGAATCTCCTGATATGGCTACCTTATTTGAATTTATATTGCGTATTTCAAAAATTACCATATTTTGCATAATTATAACTTTAAATAGTGCAGACTCAAATATAGATGACCACTTTAGGGAATTCATTAAGTCAAAATTTAACTGCTTTCTTTAGCATTCATCAGGGATTGGTCCACCACCTTATCCCCTGCACCCAAACCTTTGTTGAGGCTAATGCTGTTTAGTTTTTGTCTTTGTATGTCTTTCAGTCACTGTGCTAAGTGCTAGGGATGCAAAGAAAGGCAAAAATACTGTTGTCCTCAAGGAGCTCTAGTTCTGACAGAAGCAACAGCATGTTAATATGGATGACCAAGGCATACACAGAATAGATAGAAGGCCATCTCAGAGGGAAGTCATTAGCATGCCGGGGAGGACAGAGAAAGGCTGAAAAGGTGAGACTGAACTAAATTTTGAAGGAAGTCAGAGAAACTAAGAGATGTTGAGGGGGCAGAATATTCCACTAATGTTGAGCATCAAGCACCAAGGTACAGAGAAAGGAAATGGAGTGCTATGTGCAAGGAACAGCAAATAAGTTATTCTATTTAGACTGAAGGGTGCACGGAGGGGAATAACGTGTAGGAAGGCTGGAACTGTAGGAAAAGATTAGGTTTTTTGAAGGACTTTAAAGGACAAAAAAAAAATTTAGTATTTGACCCTGGAGGTAATATGGGATTGCTGAACTTTATCAAGTGAGGAGTTGGGACAAGGATAGCATGATCAGACATGTGCTTTATGAAGATCACTTTGGCAGCAGAGTACTAAAGAGATAATCCACTGTGCACCACATGGAGAGAATGACAGGCCTCTCAAGTAAGATGGACCCTGAAACCCAGAAGCAGGGTAAAGAAAAAGATTAAACACTTTGGTCAGGGAAGGCTTCCTTCAATTATTGGTTTCACATAGTGAGATTAGTTACTAATAAAGAAAACTTGGCAGAAGTCACCCATTCTTTAATAAGATTAGGAGGTAGTTCTCTGCTGAGAAGGTTTCTTTATAATTGTTATCAGAGAGCAGTCAAACCACTGGAACCTATTTTTAAAAGCAACTATAAACTTGGGAAATGTAGCCAGATATGATTAGCATCTTTAAATGAAGATGGGTGAAGAGATCATGACAAATAGAAAGAAGAAAAGTCCCCTACAGACTTTAGAAAAGAAATGGAAAGCAGGAACATGTCAGTGTTTCTTCAATTGAGAAAGAGAGAGAGAGAGAGAGAGAGAGAGAGAGAGAGAGAGAGAGAGAGAGAGAGAGAGAGAGAGAGAGGGAGGGAGAGGGAGGGAGAGGGAGAAAAAGGGAGAGAGAGAGAGTTCTGTTTCTAGATGATGAATTCCAGTTCCCAGTTCCTTAGACAGAAATATCTATTGAGTGAAGAAAGGCAATTCATCAGATTACCATGCCTTGCTAGAAATATCCCTTTGGAACATCACATTTCCTTTGCTATGATGCTGTATTTCCAATCAGCTTTTGAAGCTAAAATTTGGTTTCCTGAGAAACTACCCTTAAACCCCCCAAAATAGGCATACTGTATGCTAAAAACTGGGCTGTTAGGAAAGCATGGAGTCTTGGAATTAAAAAACTTTAGAGGTCATCTATTTCATTGGTGTCAAACTGAAATTGAACCAGAATCCTGTAGCCACATATTGATTTAGAAAACGACAAATTAATATTATCTAATTTTTTTGTATATTAATTTATTAAACATTTCCTGATTATATTTTACTCTAGTTCAGAACACACTCTAGAGTTTTTCCCTATAGGCTTCAAACATGACACCTCCCATCTAATCCATTTTTGTCCCTTTAAAGATGAGACAACTGAGGCTCAGAGAGATTTATGTATTTTTTTTACCTAAGCTCCCATAACTACATTAATAAGCAGCAATTAAGATTATAACCCCCTGATTTAAAAAATCATCTGTTTTTCCTATTTATAGCAAGCTGTAATTTGCAAACTTTATGATGCTAAATTCTTTAGTACCAA
This sequence comes from Notamacropus eugenii, assembly GCF_028372415.1. NCBI lineage: Eukaryota > Metazoa > Chordata > Mammalia > Diprotodontia > Macropodidae > Notamacropus > Notamacropus eugenii. The sequence continues at coordinate 245,040,598 of NC_092874.1, read as the reverse complement.
CATTGATGAGATCACATGTACACGATTATTTTATTGGTGTAGATGTTTCCCAGAGTGACATAGATTGAAACTGCAACTTGAAGAATAAATTTTCTTAAAAAACAAGCAAGCAAATAGACAAAAAGACCACCCGGTTAACCACTTGATAATGAACTAGGCTGGTCCTAAGACAATAGACATGCAGTTGATGGTTTATATGTACCAGGCCTTTCCAGCTTAGTAGGATCTACCAGACCTTAACCTACCCTGGAATAAATTTTGAGAACCCAAGATCACCTCCAAGCCATGGGGACACATTTTACGTGTATGTGCTAAATCACTGAAAGGCAAGGCAGACTTTAGTCATTGGTAAGTGCCTATTGCATCATTTTTGGTCATTGTTTACTCTGTGTGACCCCATTTGGGGTTTTCTTGGCAAAGATATTGGAGTGGCTTACCAATTCCTTCTACAGCTCATTTTACAGATGAGGAAACTGAGACAAACAGGGTTAAGTGACTTGTTCAGGGTCACATATCTACGAAGTATCTGAGGCTGGATTTGAACTCACAAAGATGGGTCTCACTGACTCCAAATCCAGAACCCTATTCACTGTACCACCCAGCTTCCCATGGTAAGTGCTTAGTCACAGTTTCAGCAATGCCATCAAACACTAGGGGAACCTCTTGGGGTAATACTAAGGCCTCTAAGGCTCTCAGGGAGCTGGCTACTGCTCTAAGCCTTTTGTGAATGACAATAATTATCTCCCAAGTCTAAGGAATTAGACTGCGTGTATGCAATCAGGTTGTGGCTCATTCTTCATCCACTGGAAAACTCTGCCATATACTACTAAAACACACAACCATGATACAAATGTGTATGATTCTTTGCTTGTAGCAGTAGGTAAAAGAATAAAACCAAATACATTAAAAAAACACCTCAGGCATCTTCTTTCTTCCCACAGCTCCTTCTAAGGCAAGGCAAGGCAAAAAAAAAAAAAAAAAAAAAAAAGAAAATCCAAAGATAAATATTGTAAGAGCTTGGGTTTACATATCCTGTCTGTCTAAATATCCTCCTGGCTTTCCCACCCCAAACTCTAGCCATTTAAAGAAACACAGTTTGGGTGTTTGGTATTAAACCACTTCAGAGGCAGCTCTCCATTTGTGATCTGAATCAGAGGTTTATTTCTTCTTTGGATGACCTCTGTCTCTACCTTCTACCAAGTGCTTTTCTCTGCCCATACTCCTGGCAGCATCTTCTTACCACATGCATCTACCTATCTGCCTCTGCTCCTGCCCAAGCTCCCCATTAGAATCCTATCACAGGGGAGCTGAAGCAAAGTAAGAGGGAAATTGCAGCCTTGCTAGCTGCCATTTTGTTCTCATCTATCCCTTGAATGTCTACATCACCCTGCATCTCTCCCTTGGGCCAATCTCAATTTTCGGGTTATTTGGGTTTCTTCATTGTTGTTTTGATTTCAGCATTGGTGTTTGAAGCTGAAGACCTTGTCAGCTTCATTGGCTCTCTCCTCCTCCTCCAATCTCTTCTTCCTTTCCTGATACAGGAAAAAGCATAGATCATATAATATAAGATAAATTATAGCTGATGAATTGGATAGAGCACTGATCTTGGAGTCTGGAAGATCTAAGTTCAAACCTGGTCTCTGGCACTTAGAAATTATGTGACTCTGGACAAGCAAAGACCTCAACATACATAGGAAGGCCTGTTGTAGAAGTTCTTAGATCTGCATTTCTAAAAGGAAAGTAACTTTTGAGGGGTCAACAATCACTTTAATCAAGTACATATATCATTCACTTAGTTCGGGGGAAAAAGTCAGCACTCTGAACTTTAGAGAAAATATGAACAGAGAAATAAAGACCAACAGACAGGGCTTCCAACTGTCTGACCATAAATAATACGTACATCAATACATCACAGATCAACAGACAGATCCAACTGTCCATTACATACATACATTGTTACCAGAGAGAGAAGGGCCAACATCTGAGTTTTCAAAGCAGGATGAGGAGGGGAGGACTTAGCACCTTCCCAGAGTCTCATCTGACACACAAACCATCTTTCAAAAACCTCACCTCACAGTATATATACACTTTTCCCAACCAGAGGGCATCACAGTGCCTTGAGAACCAGCGCCTCATTAGAAATTAACAAAAGGTGTGGGCCTCCCCTAATCAAGCTTCCCTTAATGGGCAGGTCCATTAAGGGGTAGGGAAGCTCTTTAACACTCTGATGAACATTGTAGTCACTTAACTTCTTTCTGCCTCATCTGTAAATGAAGATAAAAGGGGCACCTGCCTTGCAAGATTGTTATGAGGATCAAATGAACAATAACTGTAAAGTGTTTAGCACAGTTCCTAGTTAGCACTATGTACATATTAGCCATTACTGTGCAAAATGAGTAGATTTGGCATGTACAGATTGTAGAGGACTGGATAGACAAAGGAAATTTGGAATCTCTAAGTCATTGTAGTTCAGCCTGTGCTGTCTCAGCTTAAAGATCTATTTAATAACCTTACCCTTCATATTTTAGAATCCCTACTCTACCCCCACAAAGTAGGGCATCAGATCCACCCTTCAGTGTGTCTAAATGTAAGTCCTGACAGAAACATTGAAGGTTATCATGGATTATCATGATGAATGGACATCTCCCAGGACCCAGTCATTCTTCATTTTACTTCTCAGCCATTTTCTTAATAGCTGCCTTGCCATCTGAACTAGCAACTATGCCCCATGGACGTAACCCTTTCATCTTTGGAACTCTTGTCCTGGGGCCTTATTAGTCTAAATGGTGAATAACCCCTGAGGTCTACTCTTTCAAATTGTCCTTAACCATGTTTCAGTTTACTCTCTGGCCATAATCTCATTAGTTGTTGCATCCTCTAACACTGTTCCTCTTCCTTCCCTTCCTCCATTTTTCCAGTTTGGAATCAACATCAGATCAGCGTCATCAATACTGCTCTCTCCTGGAAAGCGTGAGCCAATCTCCTCCCTTATGGCTCTATTTGCCATCCTGGAGAATTTATACAACCAAAATATGCCTTCCTGGATACCTCTTCTCTATATGTGTTGCTTCCTTCTAATTAGAATATAACTTCCTAGTAACTGTTTTGCTTTGGAGTTCCATATTCCCAACATTAGCACAGTGCTTGGTACATATCAAAATCTTGATTAGTTCTTTTTCATTTATTTTCTCATTTTATAGAATCATAGTATTCTGTCAGAGTTGGCAGGGATCTCAGGGTCTGTTTAGTCTGATTCCTTCATTTTACACACATGAGATAAGACAGTGTGGAGTAAGGGAGTCCTGAACATGAAATTAAAAGTAATTTGATTTAACTTTGAATCCCACATCTAAAACTTACCATGAACAAGTCATGTAAATTTTCTGAGCCTATCTCCTCATTTGTAACAAAAAATAGAGAGGGAAGAGAGATAGAAAGAGAGAGAGACTTTATTACAGATGGTGAACTCTGGTCTCTATAAACCCTTGAAAATTGCTATGGAAATCTTTGATTTGAGCAACATTGCTTTAGACAACGTGAACCCCAGCTAAGACTTTCTTAAGAATAGACATTTCCCTTAAGTCAGATCATATATTGTTTCTAAGCCAGATTACAGTGTCATTGGAACTTCTCTAAGGTATTAGATTAGCTTTGCATCAGTTCAGGGCTCCAAATCCTTTCTCAAATAGTCCCTCTAGACCTTAGGAGTCTTTTCATGACTGTTCATCATCAAAGTATGCTTTTGACAGATAGAATATTATATTAAATGGTTTGTAAAGTCAATTTTTGCTGAAAGGTAGAAGTTACTACAAGCAAACAGCTTGCCAGTTCTTAAAACAAACAGTTTGCTTGTGTTCATTTTAAAGTTATGAAATTAAGAAATGAATATCAAAATCAAATTCCTGAAATTCCCTTATGAGCAAATCCTCAAATACTTTGCTACATGTGTGACCTTGGATGTCATCATAATTTGATAATAGCTCAGTTCAATAATCAGTTATTAGACAACTACAGGGAGGTTTAGCAGCTCTGGTGAGAGGGCTGGCTAAGTTTTCCCCTTTGGAGTCTCATCTGTGGCTCTAAAAAGCTGAATGCACAATGGCCACACCTTGGTAAGCCATCTCAGCAGAGCTAAACCAGGTTAAGAATAACCCATGGGCCTCAAACCAGTAGGTGAGTTAAGGGGTATGTACCCCAAGCATGTGAAAACTCCCCCCAGTTGAATGGGGGTATGAAAACAAATCTTTTCCAATGGCCATGAAGGTGACTGAAGCCAGTCCTGGGGAGCACTTAGAGCTTGATCAGACATAGAAGACATCAAGGTCATCCACTGGGCCAGTTACAGTTGTCTTAATTTTTTTGTCCTGACATTGGACTTTGATGACTCTTAGAGGAGAAAGTGAGGCTGATGACCTTGTGCAACTCTACCCATTTAAATTCAATTCATGCAAGAGTCAAGAAATCATCTGTGATGTCACTGAGCCTCTTTGAAAACAAAGAATGAACAACTATGGAAAGACTCTAAGTAATACTGTAGGGCCACAAAGATATCTGCCCTCAAGATGTTCACATTTTTCTACTAGGGAAGAGAATGGGGAAGAAGGAGAAGGATGCAGCATAAATACAAGTTAAGTAAATACAAAGTATTTTTTATTTCCATGGGATTGGGAAGTCTCTGTAAGAAACAAACTCTACTAATGCACCTGTTGTGCAACACAGAGTCTTAGGAAGAAGTTGTCTGGGGTCCTGATGTGAGTTAAGTGACTTGCTCAGGGTGATACAGCCAAAATGTGTCAGAACCAGGACTGAAATTCACTTCTCCCTGATTTCAAATCCATTGCTTTCTCCGTTACTCCAGTCTGCCTCTTGGACTCCTGTTTGAAATAGATACAAGATGTAAAGTAATTTCTAAGAAGGAGAGAATGCAGAGGTAGAGCAGGCTCCCAATAGAATCAGAAGAGATCTTAAGTAAGAAGTAGCCCCTAACCTGTACTGAGAAGGAACCTAAGGGTTCTAGGAAGCAGAGAGGTGAGGGAGTGGAGTTCACTAGGCTAGCTAGCCACTTATACAAAAGCAAGGAAACAGAGGCATTGAGGTTTCAAAGCACTTTTTAGGCCAATTTAATAGATGAGGAAACTGAGTCTCAAAGAAACTAAGGGATTTGTCAAGGACCACATAACCAGAAATAGGAATGAAGGCCACGTTTCCCCTTATTCCAAGTCTATTGATCTTTCTAAGCACAGGTAAAGACCACTTAAACTCTCTAGGGCTCAGTTTCCTCATCTGTATAATGGGTAGAATTGGGCTTAGTGATCTCAAAAAACCTTTGCCATTTTAGATTTTTTTTTTGTTATTTCAGTCATATCTAACTTTCTATAACCCCACTGGGGTTTTCTTGGCAGAGATACTGGAGTGGTTTGCTATTTCCTTCTCCAGATCATTTTACATATGAAGAAACCGGAGGCAAACTGGGTGAAGTGACTTGCCCAGGGTCCCCTAACCAGCAAGTATCTGAGGTCAAATTTGAACTCGGGTCCTCCTGATTCCTGGCCCAGCACTCTATCCACTGCTCCACCTAGCTGCCACCATGTCAGATATTATGATTCTCTGAACTAACAACAACCACGACTAGCATTTAAATAGTACTTCAAGTTTTGCAATGCATTTGATAGGCATCGTTTCATTTGATCCTCACAATACCATTGGCAGGTAGGTGTTATTAGTATTCTCATTTTACAGATGGAGGAATGAGAGCTGGTATGCAAGATAAAAACTCCAGAATATATTTACATTCACAACTAAAGGCAAAACCAAGATAAACTAGGATTGAGATGAAAGTAACGGTCAAACCTTACTAAACACTTGCTAGCTGTGTGACCCTGGGCACACCTAATCTCTGGTTGCCTCAGTTACCTCATCTGTAAAATCATGGGCAAGGTAATAGCAGCACCCATCTCCCAGAGTAGTCATGAGGATCAAATGAGACAATAGTTGTAACAATGCCTGACATTGCAATCACTACTTAAATAGCTATTATTACTATTAATTAGATAACAAAAGACACGAGATAATTGTTACTACCTTTAGTTACTTTTTTAAAAAGTTATAACAAGTGGCAGCATAGTAGAACCCTCATCCCCCCCACACACACATACTACTTTGGGGTTCTAGACAATTGCATTCTAGTTCTGACTCTACCACTAAATTACTATGTTTCATTGCATAAGTTATACCATGTCTATCAGCCTTAGTTTTCTCATCTGTAGAGTGGGAGTAGGGAGACAGAGAGGTGATTATAATGGATTTACAGTCCCTTCTAGCTTTAAAATTCTATAATGCTCATAAACATAGAGCTAGAAGGGACTTCAGAGGCTATTTAATCACCTTATTTTGTAGAGAACCAGAGTGGTTGAATTATTTGCCCAAGGTCACAAGAGTAGTAAGCATCAGAGGTAGGATTTGAACTCAGGTCCTCTGACAGCAGAATAGTGTAATTAAAACTGTATATTACCTACATGTTGAACAGAGTCCCCACTGTATGATCATATGTATGCTATAGGTAATATCAACATATAATGATGATAGGGTTATAGACTAAGATCTGGGAGGGACCTTCAAGACAATTGAGTTCATCTCCCCATTTTGTAGATGAGGAAACTGAGGCCAAAAGAGTTTACTTGTACCATATCACACAGTCAGTAAGTATTTGAAACAGTATTGGAACCCTAGTTTTTCTGGCTCTTCTGATTCTACCATGCTGTCTCTCAATCCTTTGGGTCTTTCTTGAACTAAGTCCTTCAGAATGGAATGCACAATGAATCCACTTTATACTGAATTTGAATCTTTAGTGAAGAATGTTGGAGAGCTGGGTGGTATAGTGGACAGAGTCTGGACCTGGAGTCAGGAAGATTCATCTTCCTGCATTCAAATCTGGCCTCAGACACTTACTGGCTGTTACTTACTGCTTACTGGGCAGGTCACTTAATCTTGTTTGCCTCAGTTTCCTCATCTGAAAAGTGAGCTGGAGAAGAAAATGGCAAATCACTCTAGTATCCTTGCCAAGAAAACTCCAGATGGGGTCATGAAGAGTCAGACACAACTGAAACAACTGAACAACAATAAAGACTGTTAGAATGAGATTCTAGCGTAACTCCAAATATCTTTAAAATATTTGACTTGCCATTATTCTTACAATGAAGACCTAGGTTCAAGTCCTGCTTCTTGCAAATTCAGTGATTATGGACAATAATTTAACCTCTTTGAATATCAGTTTCCTCATCCGTAAAAGAGAGAGTCAATAATATGAGTAGTTTAATCCAGTCTTAGAGGGTTACAATGAGATTCAAATGACCTAATACATGCAAAGTGAACTGTAAACTTTGAAGTCTTAAAATCAAACTTGTACTCTTAATATTAGGAAGCAAATCTAACAAGATTTGGTAACATTACTTTTTGCTCTTACCTAGGAGTCAAGCCTTTTACCCCACAGATAGTGAGAACTTCTGAGAGTGAAGTAAAGTTGAGGCTTCCAAGATAGTATTGGATTTTGGGTGTTGCATGAATCCAGTGACATTTTCTGGACATAGAACTCAGCAGACAAAACAATAGTGTGGACATACATTCAGGGCCAAAGAGAATTCCCCTTTTGCAAACAAGGAAAGAAGTTCTCAGCTTCTCCACTAATTTGTCTGGTTACAGCTGTTACTCCTGGCAGAACCCCAGAGTCCAGCTGCATCAGGCAGCACACATTTTTGGGATTGCTTCAGGCTTTCCAATAGCAGGCTACTTTTATTCAGAGGCACTCATCTGTCAGAAACAATCTATTTTGGGCAGCTCATTTGAACCAAATTGGAGTTAAATCCTGCCATCCAGAGCCTAGTTTCCCATGGGAGGTCTTTTAAGTGACAAACAGAGCATATGAATTCTGCCATTGAGTCACAGAAGGTAGCACTCAGATTTGGTTTATTTGGGCAGGGTTTCCAGATGTCTCTTTCTCAGCTGAAAAGTGAAAATTTCTCCCTATTACAGTGTTTGTTTCATCTACAGTATCAGAAATACTGCTGATAATAGCATTATCTTAATAGTTGTTGCTGAACTAGTCAGTCATTTGGACAATGTTCACAAACCAAAGTGATGGAGAAAGCTATAAAAGTATACATATAGTGCATATTGGAAGACTCCACTTCCCTCTCTGTCTAAATTAGTCTAAAATTCACTTTGATTCTTCTCCACACTTCTCCACCTCTGTCTCTGATCAGTGTCCTCTAGAACCCTCTCTCTGTCCCCCAATTCATATTTCTCTTTCTTCTTTCCATTGACACATATAGTCTTGTATCATACAATGAGCACTTTGCTCTCTGCGTTGCTGCTGAAATTCAAGGACCCCTGAGCCTTTGCATTTGCTGTACACTGCAGTTGTCCCATATGTCTAATCTCACCCCAGCTAAAACATGTGATCCTTGAGATAAGGAACTATCTTACTTTTCAATTTTTATCTCTAGTGCTTAGCACAGTGATCTGATCTAAATGAATATTCAACGTGTTCATTCACTTATATTACCATTCATCCTTAACTTTACTTTATTCTGTAGTCTTTTTCCTCTAATCCTAATTAGACCGGAAGATCCTTATGACTGGGAATCAAATATATCTTCTACTTATTAATATCGTGCTTGTAGAAAGTGTTTATTAAATCAGTTAAATTTGGAAGCATTTGTTAACTTGTACTGTTATGTTAGGGGGTGAGATACCAAGACGTCTAACCATTAGAAGATTTCATTCTACTGAGGGGAAGCCTCTCTCTCTCCCTCCCTCTGTCTCTCTCTCTCTTTGTCTCTCTCTGTCTCTGTCCCTGTCTCTCTGTCTCTGTCTCTCTCTCTCCCTCCCTCCCTCCCTCCCTCCCTTCTCTCTCTCTCTCTCTCTCTCTCTCTCTCTCTCTCTCTCTCTCTCTGTCTCTGTCTCTGTCTCTCTGTCTCTCTCTCCCTCCCTCCCTCCCTCCCTTCCTCTCTCTCTCTCTCTCTCTCTCTCTGTCTGTCTCTCTGTCTCTGTCTCTCTCTCCCTCCCTCCCTCCCTCCCTCTCTCTCTCTCTCTGTCTCTGTCTCTGTCTCTCTCTGTCTCTGTCTCTGTCTCTCTCTCTCTCTCTCTCTCTCTCTCTCTCTCTCTGTCTCTCTCTGTCTGTCTCTCTGTCTCTGTCTCTCTCTCCCTCCCTCCCTCCCTCTCTCTCTCTGTCTCTCTCTCTCTCTCTCTCTGTCTCTGTCTCTCTCTCTCTCCACACACACACACACACACACACACACACACACACACACACACACACACAAACACACACACACACACACAAAGTTAATCCACCCTAATTGGTACAGGTTGGGGTGGGAGAGGGATAGTAACAACTAGAGAAATAACGAAAGACTTCCTCTGGGAGGTGGCAGATGAGTTGAGCATTGAAGGTAGCTGGAGCCTCTAGGAGATGCAGGGATAGCATTCCAGGCATGGAAGACTCCTTTTCAAAGACAGGGAGATAAGAGATAGAATGTCATATACAGGGTCCTACAAGGCAAGTTTGACTAAATATATAGTGTTTGAAGGGCAGTAATGCATTTTCAGCCTGAGCAAATGTTATGGAGAAAGATAGTTAAAGGCTTCAAATACCACTCAATGGACCTTTTTATTTTATTTTATTCTACTGGCAATTTTAAAAAATGATGGAATTATTCATATAAACTATTGAGTTTTTCTACATTGATTGGATGTTGCATAATCCTGTGTTTGCCTTTAGCTCTGTAGACTTCTCCTTAGCACTCATAATACTCATGCCTCCATCCTTCTCTCCTGCCCTCCTTCCTGGATTATACATATTCAGAGTTATCAGTGTAGGAAACTCAAAATGGAGCTCAGTATCCGCCGCTAGTAAAGGACAGTGTGATCTAGTGGAAAGAGCAAAGGATTGGGGGCCAGAAAACCTCTTCCCATTGTCTGTGGGAATTTAGCTAAGTTAATTAACTTATGTATGCCCCAGTTCCATCCAGTGCTAAACTTGAATAATACCTGCCAAACATGTGAACACTAGTCTTGAAGACAAAAAGGCTGGCTCTGCTAGCACCCACTGACAGCTCACTTCCCTTGGATGAAATAGGAGTTACCACATCCATCCCTACCAGTGAGATGGAGGAGCATCAGGCTTTATCATCTGCTCTACCACTGCTTTCCAAGGGCCTCTACACCCTACTACCTGTACTCCCTCTCCATCCTCTAGACCCTGGCACTGTCATGCGGCCTCTCCATGCATCTATGCATCCCAGGACCCTTTCATTTGCCCCTAAAGTTGAACTTTCTTTTATGTATCATCTCTACCAATTACAGTGTGCGTCCCTCCAGAGTAGAGAATATCTTTGTTTGTTTTTCCTTTGTTTGGCACATGTTAAGTGTTCAATAAATGAGTTTTTAAAAATTAATTTCATCCATTATTTTTATATATTATCTCATTTTCATCTCACAAAAGAACTCTGATGTAGGTTCTGTTATTATTAATAATACCTAGTATTTGTATAGAACTTTGAGGTTTGCAAAGCACCGAACATGAAGTTATCTCATCTGATACTCATTAGAACTTTGAGAAATAAGTACTATTATTATCCCCATTTTCTAGATGAGGAAACTGAGGTAGAGAAAGTTAAATGACTTGCCCACGTTCATATAGCTAGTATGTGTCTAAGGCAAGATTTGAACTCAGGTCTTCCTGACTCAGTGCAACACTCTATGCACTATGTCATCTAGGTGCTTTTTACAGATGATGAAACTGAGGCTCAGAGAATATAAGTTACTTACTCACCCTGACTCTTAAGACAAGAAATCTTTCAACTTCTCAAATCAAAGTATCAATGGACCTAAAGGGCAATGGACAGATGAATTATCAAAAAAAATTAAATCAAGAAAAACTGCAGGGCTGTGAGTTTATCTATGTTTTAGAAGTTTGTCATTCATTCAGTGACTATTGACTGAGAGCCAACTACATGTATATATTGTCTCTATTGCTATGAACGACATATAGAAGTATGAAGGGCAACCTTAGTCTTCAGGAATTTGTTTTGTCGTGGAGAAACAGACAAGCCATGTGAAATTAAGAAACAACGTAAGAGATGAGTTGTCACCATCTTAAAAACTGATGCTGATACTGAAGGGATGGTGCTTGATAGCAGTACTAATGCTGTACTCAGCATGCAGAGTACTATGAGCCAATCATGCTTAGGGGAGGTGGTAGCTGCTCAATCCCCACCATGGCTACAAGTCCTATAAATACTGCTCCCTCTACTCACTTTATTGTCTGTGCAATATTCTGCTGGATTCAATTCAACCAATACTTACTTAGCCCCTGTAGAATGTGCAAGACACAAGGATAGAATTTGCTCTCATGTCGCTTATACTTTAATTGGTGGTGGTTGGGGAGTGGGGGCGGGGAATACAATAAAAAGTGAGGAAGTGGTATAGGTAACAAGCTTGGAGACATTTGAAGAGGGACAGTTCCAACCCAACTCAGATTCCTATTCTGCCATTCTTTCCTGAACCATCTCCCCAAGGGGCTGTTGAAGCAAGATAATCTCTTTCACCTCTAACTTTCAGAGCAATACTCATACCCATTCTACCATTCCTGGAGAGTATGTGTTATTCGAGTACCCTTTGACTTCACCCACTATTTCTCTGGCTTCTCTGACTAAAATACCCCTTACTTGCCCACCGCTTGTATATGTGCTGTTGCCTTCTCCGTTAGAACATAAGCTCTCCGAAGGCAGGAATCGTCTGACTTTTTCTTTCTCTTTTAATTCTTAGAACTAAGCACAGTGTCTGAAAACAAACTGAAACACTGAAAAATGTTTGATAAGTGATTTTTTATTTGTGCATTAATGATTTTTTTATTCATGTTAACTGATAAAGGTAACAAGTGTATATAGTAAATAGCATAGAAATTCATAAGGGGGAGATATCATCAGGAAGCAAAAACCACCTTAAAGAAGTTGATCATTGAACTAGTTATAGATCCTTAACTGATTGGTTGTTGTCCTTCATTCTCAAAGAGCAAATGACAGAAACTATGCTGGGTTTAAGGTATAGTGTGTCTAACCACAACTGATTACAAGCTCGAAAATACAACTATATCCCTGGTTGGACACAAATAGTCCATATAAACATTTGGAGTGGAGATATCTCTAAATTTGTGGATCTCACATTTTTTTTGAGCTAAATCCTTAAGGAAGGATATGAATAGGTAAAGAGGAAAAGATTTTCCAGGTAGAGTAATGGTATGAGAAAAATTGAAATATACATAATATTTTTGATAGACAGTGGTTACTCAGGTTCCGTCACATGGAAGTTTCTTGTAAAGGAATTATGGGAGATTTGCAATAGCCAAAAGACCAAAAGGGTTGCTTTTGAATTGTTTGTAAAGTTTTATCCTTAAGAAACTGTAGAAAGTAAAGTGAGGATCTGAGAAGAGCTCCTCTTGAACACAATAGAGTTTAATGTGCACTTGACAAAATGTGACCCACCAACCAAAGTATATTAAACAGATAGCATTCCTACTCCCCTTAGAAGACCATATCCTAAAACTGTGTTATTTACTGCTCAGGAACCAGGATTTCATTTTTCAAACCAATTATGGAACAGAGGCTGAGGACCCACTAATGTTCTCTCTATAGTAGATGCAGCTAAGAGTAAACCATCCCTGCTCTCTATGATGTCCCTTTCAGCCCTGACTGGTATTTCAGGGCAAAGGCTACAGGAATACTGGGACTTGTTCCCTACTCTCAGTTTAGCCATTACTCAGTGGAATGTAAAGTTCCCCCAATCCCTTGGTCGAGCCCCAACATGTAAGTGGATAAAAATCTGAATGGAATTTAGGGCCTTGGAGCAAAACAACACCGTATCCAAGGGACAGGAGGGGAATGATGCCAAGCACCTTCCCATTTGTTGCTAAGGGAACATGAGAAGTACTATAAATGAACCCATTAAATCAGAAAGAAAACATAGTTGGAAACACTATTGTGTAGAAGTATGTTTCAGCAGTCATATTGCACTAAGTTATCCAGTGAACATTTTGATATGAGAAGAAATGAATACTAATTATGGGTAGTAGATTGCAATTAAATACATCCTTGTACTCATTGTACTTTAATTCCACCTGAAATCCCTACCACCTGCTCCCATAAACTGCATGTGCTGAATGAACACCATCGCAAAAGAAAATATCACCAAGGAGAGGGAGTTGGTAACTGTCTGGTTTGCCAAGTATAAGAACACAGAGGAGAAACATTTTGAGTAAAGGGGACACAGGAAAATACTCCTTTGCTGAAAAATAAGGACTATGTGATATCTACGTGAGTGAGCCAAAGCCTCAGTGGTGGGAAGTCCCAAATGAAACAATTAGAATGTCAATAATGCATATTAGAACTACCTCTTGTACATTCAAAGTCTATTCCTTAAAGTAGAATCCTGTTCATGAACTCCATTGTAACACAGAAAATTCCTTTATACACACATATGCGCATGCGCGCGTGCACACACACACACACACACACAATTTCATTCCATCCAACTACTGTTCTTGAGAGCCAATGATTTTGAAATCATTAGAAGGGGTTATCAGAACAAGAATGAACTTTCAACATTGCTCTGTGCTAAACTAGAATGACCAAAATATCAAGACATGTGGGGAAAGAAGGAAAGACACCAACTAAGATCAGAAGTTAATTAAAGATGTTGCATAATTAGCAGATTAAACGTGGGCTCTAAGATTAGCAGAATTTTCAGCAAAGGATTGTAGCATAATTCCAAGAATAAACCAAGAAAGGACAATCAATCTTTCCAGAGTGGCAAATTAGCATTCTGTGCACAGAAATAGTGATCTACTGATTTGGAAAGGTTGATTTTTTTAAATGAAAGAAATGAGAGAAAAATGTAATGATTCATCAAAGTGCTGTTTAGTAATATTGGAATAATGAATGAAGTTTGCCAAAATCTCTTTACTCTTTCTCCCTCTCCTTCAACTCATATATTATCCTAGTTCATTTATAGCTTGTCTGGAATTGTTTGAATGCTTTTCTTGGGGTGATAACATTGGAATTTGTTACAGCTCATGACTCAAAGACAGGCAGGCTTGCCTAATAATCCATTATGAGCACTCAAAAATTATATTTAATCAATTGGATTCTCATTTGAAAACATTCTACTAGTTATCTGAGGATGTCATCCAAGATAATAACCTGCTGCCTGGTATTTGCCATATCAAATCTTATAATTCTTTTCTCACTCTAGGCTAAGACTTCCATAAAGACCTTCCACTATCAGATTGCTGTAATGGTTTCAGTGACTTCAGGATTCTCAAGATCAGTCAAGTTGATGTGACATATAAAAGGTTTGAGAGGAATAGTTTCTGGGTAATTAATCATTTTATTAATAATGCTAGTATATTATTAATAAAAGGACTGTCTCTCTTAAAGCATAGACCAATCATAGGACCCACTCAATGTTTATATGCCCTTGGAAAAGTGGATGTTCCTAAGGGTGTAAAACTAACTCTAACTGGTTAACAATTAATGAGACAATGAATATTATAATGAGAAGTTGGCCTATTCTAATGAGGGAAGGGGGTTGTGACTTTGATCACTCAGTTTTGGTCACAGAGAATTAACTATATCCATATCACCCTTTTAATAAAAGGGAGAATCTGCATTTTTCCAGACCTGAGTAAAACACAATGGGGTGGGATCCAATTCACCTCACTTTATCTTTTGAATAGATCTGAGTTCTCCCTCTCAGTATCAGCCCTGAACTCCAAAGGCTGCCTGAGGGACCAGTAGGAGCTGATCTCTGAATGAGGAAGTAGAAAAGGGGGAAAACTGTGGTCTTAATTCAATAATTAGTTATTAACACACGAGAGAAATAGCCATTTCTCTCACTGAAAGGGTTTCCAGCATGGTACAAGATACAAAGTCTATTTATTATCTGAGACTCAGCTTAACTAAGTATGAACAAGTTCAACACCAACTAATTGTACACTAAGTGCTGACATCTTTGGCCATGGAACTCCATGAAACAGATACATGTACAATATGAACTTCTATCTGGTATAGCTCCCTTCTACTCCCATTGTTATGTTGAGTAGAAGAAAAGAGACAAGAAGCATACTGTTTTTAGGACATCTACAAATACTAATTATATTCTTGGTACTTTTTAAAAATCATGATATGGTTATCCAAATGAGTTGGTATAATAATTATGGAACTGAACCACATGCAAGTTGACTCTCAAAATCAATAAACCCACAAGATATGAATACATTGCAACTAAGCAGAAGGGCAGCTCATGTACTGCTAGAACAAGACAAGAGAATGACGGAATTGACAAAGTTTATTTTATCAAGCAACTAGAGAGAGCAAACAACATTATTTCATGGGATAGTTGGTCCTCTGATCTTACTGTTGACAGGATACACATAAGCCCACAGATGACCATGGAGATAAATACAATTTCTTGGCCAATGTATGCTTCAGAGGATGAAGAAGCAGAGATTCTGTGAACAACTTGGCAAGATTATACAGAATAAGTCATTGTATGCCTTGATACTAGGTGATTTCTGTGCAAAAGAAGACAGTAAGAATCATGTTTGAAGAAATGGTTTGGAACTAACAAATAAAAGAAGCAAATGCATACATTAATGATGCCCTCAATGAAAGATTAAGAGAAAATAAGAAAATAAAAATTTGCATGTGATTTTGTTTTTACATAAGATCATATTTTCCCAAGTCATGTAATTGACTGAGAGTCATGCACTTTATAAGATACCAACTATTTGTAATGTAATTTTTTACAAAAAAGTGAGACAAGGTAGCATTACGCAGTATACCCTCTTCTGTGACTAGATAGATATTAAGTAATTATTGGACAAGATTTACTGGAAAATTTGGAAAGCCATCTTGGCAAAAAATAGGTTTAGACCAACTTCTTTGACCATATACTCCAATAAGTTCAAAATGATAGTGAACTGAATAGTAAAGAAGAAACTATTTTTGAAATATTAGCGAATCAAATAAGGTACCTTTTAAATCTATGTCTAAGGAAAGACTAAGAGACTAAATATGCGATAAAGTTGTTCATGAAGTTCAAAAGTTTTGCAGGAATAAAATTAGTACAATTAAGAAAGGAAGGTGTTGATTGGGGAAAACTATCTTTTTGTCAAGTATCTATGATGAGACTCTGACATATAAGATATATAGTAAAGTAATACTAATATATTAGGCCAAGAGTCATTCCTCAATGGGTAAATGATGAGAGGATATGAATATGTAGTTCTCAAAAGAATTGCAAACTATTAATTGCTATATGAGAAATTCAAAACAAAACAATTTTGAGTTGTTTTGTTGATAATGTTCTGAAGTTTCATCTGACACCCAGAATATTGGGAAATATGGAATATTGGAATATTTTAACACAGGAATACTGGAAAAAATGACAGAAAATTGTAATAATGAGCATTGGAAGGACTGAGACAGACAGGCACACTAAATTATTGTTGTGGAAGATGTGAATTACTCTACTTATTGTGGAAATAAATTGGAAATTATGCTAAGAAAATGAATAAAATGGCCATGCCCTTTAAACCAAAGATCCCATTGCTAGACACATACATACCCTAAGGGGATTATAAAAAGGGTAAACAAAGCTGTCACAATATTTACACACTGAAATATTTATAGTCCTACATTTTATAATAGTGAAAAACAAGAGACAAAATGGATTTTCATCAGCTGGAGAAAGATTAAACAAATTATGGTTTGCAAATATAATGAAATGTTACTGAGCTTTAAGGAATAACTATGATGAATGAGGGAAAGTATGGAGAGATTTATAGGAACTGGCACAAAACGACATCAGTAGAATCAGGAAAACAATATTCACAGTGATTAGAACAATGCAAAAGGAAAGAACCACAAAAACCTCAACATTATATGATTTTGATGGCCAGGCTTGGTCCCAAAGAAAAGATGAGAAAATCCATCACTCTCCTTTATTTGTTGAAGTAGAGGGCTGGAGTGCAGAGCAACAATGCATGCACTGTTCGATTCATTTGATGGGTTGAATAATTTTGCTGAGCTATTTTTTTTTCTGAACTGGAAAAAAAATTAATCAAATTATGAAAAGGTAATCAAAGATTCACCGATAGATGCAACAATAGAGAAAGCTTTTTATTTTTTTTTTATTTTTTTTATTTTTTCTACCTTCAAGGATGGAAATTTTATTCAGATTATGTTTCAGAATTCATATATGCCATAATAAGATAGCAAGAATCAAGAGGGAGAAAACCCACCTCCTTCCTTGTATCTGTCCTATCGCCCAACCAGCTTTCAGAAACCAACTCATTAATATTAACGTTTCTGCTAAAAGGAGGACCCTAGGCACTATTCATACAGGCAGTTATATGGTGCTGCTAAAACACACCAGAACTTTTCTTTTAAAAAGCTGTACGTCTTTCTCTCTCTCTGGTTACACTGGTTGGAAATTCTCCAGTTAGTTTAATACTTTAAAGGCTGCAGCAGCATGCAAAAGAATTTCATTGTTTTCCTTTTTTTCCTTAAAAAAAAAAAAAAAAGTTAAGAAAGGTCTCCAGGAGATGGTGAGTTTTATTTTGTCTTGTCTGGATAGAGGTTTGATTTGCTCTAGAATGTTGCAAGTTGGCGAGAGATGGGGAGAAAGCACAAGACGTGGAGGTTTATTCGGTGTAGTCTTCGCCCTCATTTTCATCTTCACCATCAACAGAGAGAGCTGCGTACTTGCTTGCAGAACTGAATTTAGAGGCCGGATTTTCTTCGAGTTTCTTTGGCTCAGATGCAGGTCTTGAATCTTGGTCCCTTCTGCCATCTTTCCTATCAGACTCCTTCCAATGGTCTTTACTTCCTCCATCCACTGGACCACGGTTGGAGTTCCCACTTTGGCCTTTCAGCACACTCACCCCATCTACCTTATTCTCATCTTTCCTTGAAATATTAGCTGGTCCTTCCTCAGCCTGTTGGGATGTTACCTTTCCTCCACCACTGGTGGGAGATTGCTGCTCTGAAGAGTCTGAGCTCTGAGATCGGGCCGGAGGGTTGGAGCTTCTTTTCACCCAGGCATTTTCCTTCGGTGGGGGTGCAGGCATCACCTTTAGGGGAAGCTGATCTGATTTAGAAGGCTTGGAAGTTGGAGACTGAGAATCCTCTTCCTTGTTGAATGCTTCATTTTCGAGGGATTTCTCACTCTCCCTCCTTCGTGTGTTTCTGCCAGATGGTGCTATATTCCCAGTCTGTGAAGATTCACTTCCTGTCCTTGACCGTTCCTGTGTTTCCTCACTTCGCCAACTTGGGTGTCTCTCCCGGGGCCGTCTTTCTAGTTTCGGCTCCTCCAGCTGTCGTTGTAGTTTCTCTTGCTCCTTTTGTAGTCGTTCCTCTACTTCTCGTTCCCTAGCAGCTGTATCCACTGGCTTTGCTCCCCCAAAGATGGAGGCAGCTCGGCTAGACTGCGAGGTGCTAGCTGATGAATCTTCGTCCTTGGGTGCACTCCGTGGCTTCAGATTCAGTTTGGGTCTCTGGGGGGGACCTCTGTCTTCACGCCTAAAATCATCCCGGCTGTAATCATCTCTTGAGTTCCATGACCGATCATCTCGTCTGTCATATCTGTCTTCATAGCGATCTCCTCCTCCTCTGTAATCATCATCCCGACGGTACCCACTACCAAATGCTCTTCTGCCACTGCCTATCCTAGAATCAAAGCCTCTATCATAGTCTCTGCTGCCCCTGTCATCATATCGATCCCGGCCTCCATATCGGTCCATGTCCCGCCGGGGACCATCACGGTACCGGTCTGAATCATAACGATCACGATACTTGTCTCCAAAGCTATCATCACCCCTTCGAGGAGGGTAGTCATCAAAGCTGTCTGTGGCAGGGCGAGCCCTCCAGTCTGTGTCGGTCTTGTCAGAATCCCGATTTCGATCCCGATCACGGCCAAAGGAACGATCATCTCGGTCTTTATCCTGTGCTTGATCAGCAACGTCCACTCGTATTCTTCTGTTGCCTATAGACTCTTCATTTAGGCTCAAAGCGCTGAGCAGTGAGTCCAAGTCCTC
Organism: Notamacropus eugenii; assembly: GCF_028372415.1. Classification (NCBI taxonomy): domain Eukaryota; kingdom Metazoa; phylum Chordata; class Mammalia; order Diprotodontia; family Macropodidae; genus Notamacropus; species Notamacropus eugenii. Next base: position 245,021,445 of record NC_092874.1, on the reverse strand, counting down.
AAACTCAGCATAACCAAAACCTTTCAATCTTTCTGGATTGCTGGGTTCCCGTGGCAAACGTACTGCACTGATATTCAATCCTCTAAAGAACTCCTTGATGGAATCCTCTGTCACATCATAGGGCAGGTTCCCTAGAAAAGCAGTGTAGGGAGGTGACTTGGGAAGACGGCTCCGGTCAATATTGGGTTCCCGAGCAGCCCGTGGAGCAGTGGGCAGGATGGAACGGTCAATTGGAGGCGCCCTGTACATGTCGTCATCATTACTATGCCAAGTGGTGGAAACATCTCCTTCCAGGTCATCAGTTTCATCAGCCCAGCTGACTGGTTTGGGTACAAAAGTGCTTCCTCCCCCACCGGTGCCACCATCCTCAGCAAGGAAATCTGTCAAGGTGAGGGTCTTCCCCTTCTTATTCTTCTTTTTAGCTGAAGCCGCCATGTTGGGAGAGGGAGAGAGAACGCAAAGGCGAGAAAGCTTTTTAAAAAATGATCCTAAGTATCAAAATGAGGCATAAAATAGGGACAGACATGCTTGGCAAAGGTGGTCACTAATGTGATGGTATTGTTGTGGTTCAGGGGGAATACTGAAATGTAAAGGAACATGGCGGGTCTGCCTTGAAAGAATTCAATCACTCAAGCCTTCTTTCAGTCAGAGTGGTGAGGTTTTATTTTAACACCACTTGGGAGGTCTGTGTTTGTCCTTTGTTTTCGAAGAAGATCATGACATCAAAGAAATGATGACATGACTTGAACTTGACTTTGTTTTGAGTGAGGGAGGGCTGTGCAAGGTCACCATACCTCAACTTGTTCAGACACTCCCCAATTGATGGGCATGCCCCTAATTTTCCTTTCTTTGCCACCACAATAAAAGTTACATTCACACCCAGTTTTTACACATTGGGAAACCAAGACCTAACTACATGGCCACCATTTCCTGACTAGGAAGGTAAGATTTCCAGTAAATCTGCTAATTTGATGGGGACAAGACTGATACTTATTTACAGAAAAAGACAGTGGGAAGATCTGGATGGGATTAAAAAGTGGCAAGTAGTCTGAGGTGGGCCAGGTGTAGACAATGAAAGGAGTGAAGTGCTAGGACCACAATGAAAGGACAGTTAAAAGAATTATTGAGTATCTGGGCGGACTGACATGGGCTGGATGCCTCAGGTGAAGGCCAGGGACTGGGTTGCTGAAAAGTGTGACAAAGTTCAGGGACTGAGGCTCTTTTCCTTTCCGGAGTTCAGGTCCCACAATCCCAGCGTTATCATTATTTTTAAATTTTGTTTATTTATTTTTAGTTTTCAACATTCCCTTCCATAAGATTTTGAGTTCCAAATTTTCTCCCAATCTCTCCCCTCCCTGCACCCCCAAGACAGCATGCATTCTGATTATCCCTTCCCACAATCTGTCCTCCTTTCTATCAACTCTCCCCTTCTCTAATCTTCTACCCCTCTATTTTTTTATAGGATAAGATAGGTTTCTATACCCTATTGCCTGCACCACCATTATCATTATTACCAGACTGATGGTCCTTGGCTTTCCCAACCTCTGGGAAGATGAAGAAGTAAGAAGGGAGCACACTGGGGGAATGTGCTGGGAGTGGCAGGAATAGATAGACCTAGGGATAGGGATACCATAGTAATAGGTCCCTATAAAGAGATTGTCATCTCTTTGAGGATAGGCACTCTCTTTTGCTGCTTTTTTTGTGTCCTCAATTTTTGGCACAATACTTAATAAATGCTTATTGATTGATTGGTCTAAGGTCTGGGAAGTCATCACTACATCAGGCAGTGAATGTTGATGAACCCTAGAAAATCACCATAGGGAGAAAAGCACACAAACCCTGGATGTCAACACCCTGAGACAAAGCACTGGTTATCCTTCCCTAGTTAAGCATTATATTTAATTCAAGCACAAGTTAGAATTGGGAGAAGCCCCTGCTGCAACAAGGCAAAGGTTCTTGAGCTCCCCTTTCTTGTCTGGATGTCTTTAAAGCTCTTCTAATGGTCTGTGTGAATGCCCAAGAAGATGTGCCATAGGTTTATATTCAAAAAGTAAAATATCCACTAGAGTGCCATTGATACTGTCTAGGTTGCAGAAGCAAGTAACCCAGAGGATAACCTAACAAAGAGGAGTCAGCCAGTGGAGAGATGAGTATCCTCAGACCTGACACTAACATGCTACATATCTGAAACCTCTGATCAAAACCTTCCTTTTAAATTGAAGGTTACATGGACTCAATCTAGAGACTCTTGTCTCTAGTAGATAATTTAGAGGGTTGCAAATAAATAAACTAGGCACCAATTATACTGTGATCACTAAATGCTACACTAACTAAAGAATGTTTGATAACGACTTACAGCTCTCTCATTCGTTGGTAGACTACATGAATAGAACTGAATTCCTGCATAATCAAAATATGTCAGCACCACAGTATGATTTAAATTCCTCTGAACATATCTGTACTCATCATATAGACAGTAATACTTCAAACAGCTCATGGAATTGTTAATGTTCCATCCTCTGGGAACAAACATAAAAGATCTAAATATGACACTGCAGAAAGAAACAACATTTACTCAACATACGATATAGGTGTATAATAGAAAATATACGCATGGAATTAGTCAATAAACATTTATTAATCATCGACAAAGTGTCAGGCACTGTGCTAAGCACTGGGAATACAAAAAAGAGGCAAAAGACTGTTCCAGCCTTCATGAAGTTCAGAGTCTAATGGGGGAGACTACAAACAAAAACATACATGTAAACAAGCTATATATAGGATAAATAGGAGACAATTAAGAGAGGGAAGGAGCTAGAATTAAGAGTGGTTGGGAGCCTTTCTGCAGAAGATGAAATTGGTACTTAAAGCTAGCAAGGGAATCCCGAAGTCAAAGATGAAGAGGGAGAGAACTCCAGTCGTGGGAGACAACCAGAGAAAATGTCTGGAGCAGAGGGATGGGGCGTATTGTTCACAGCACAGCAACACCAGTGTCTCTGGATTGAAATGTACATAGCAGAGAACAAAATATAAGAAAAGTGGAAAGGTGGGAGGGGGCTAAGTTATGAAAGGCTTCAAATGTCAGAGAATTTTAAATTTGATCCTGTAGCTGATAGGGAGACACTTAAATTTTTTTAATAGTAGGGATGACATGGTCCAACCTGAGCTTTAGGAAAATCATTTTGGTGGCTTAATAAACGATGATTTGGAGGAGAGGTCTGTGTTCATCCTTTGTTGCCGAAGAAGACCATGCCATCACAGAAATGATGACATGACTTGCACTTGACTTTGTTTTGAGTGAGGGAGGGCTGTGCAGGTCACCAGCCTCACTTCTCCTCCAGAGGCATCTGAATCCAGTGACCAGATATTCATCAGGATGACTGGAGATGACCCAGGATGAGGCAGTTGGGGTTAAGTGACTTGCCCAGGGTCACACAGCTAGTGAGTGTCAAGTGTCTGAGGTGAGATTTGAACTCGGGTCTTCCTGACTCCTGCACTGGTGCTCTATCCACTGCACCACCTAGTTGCCCCTTTGGAGGAGGGAGATACTTGTAGGAGGCAGACCTACCAACAAGCTATTTGGAACAGTCTAGGTAGGAGGACCTGCACCAGAATGATGACAGTGTGAGAGAAGAGAAAGGGAAGTATTTGAGAGATGTTTTAATGGTAAAATTGACAACAGATCAAATATGAGATGGGGGTGAGAGATATTGAGAAGTCGAGGATGCCACATAGTTTTTGAGCCTGAGGGACTGGAAGAATGTGTTGTTCTGCACAAAAAATGGGGAGAATAGAGTTAGGGGAGGGATTAGGAGGAAATAATGAGTTTGGTTTTGGACATGTTGCGTTAAAGGTATCTACTGCAATCCAGTTCAATATGATTGAAAGGTAGTTGGACATGTAAGATCAAAGGTCATTAGGCCAGGATAGCTAGATTCAAGAGTCATCATCATAGAGATGGAAATTAAATCCAAGGGAGCTGATGCAACTACCCAATAATACAGAGGGAGAAGTAAAGAGGTGCCAGGACAGGACTTTGAGGGATACCTACAATTAGAGTGAATGATCTGGAGGAGCAAAAGAGACTGAGAAGGAGTGGTCACAGTGGAAGGAGAATCAGGAAAGAGTAGTATTCCAAAAACCCAGAGAAAAAAGAGCATTTGGGAGTTGAGGAGGATGGACAGTGTCACAGAAATGTAAGGAAAAATAAGGATCAAGAAAAGGTAATTAGATTTGGCAATTAAGAGATGATTGGTAATTTTGGAGAGAATATTTTTGGTGGAATGATGAGATTGGAATTTGAATTATCAGAATGAGAGGAAAGCAAAGACACCTATTATGGATGGCTTTTCAAGGAATTTATCCACACAGGGAAGAAGAGACATGGAACTGTAGTTAGTAGGGATCAAAAGATCATGTGAGAGATTGTTTCAAGATTGGGGAGATATGGGCTATGGGAATGTTTTTAGGAAGCAAAGAAGTGATAAGAGAATAAAGATAAGTAAGAAAATGGAAATGACAGAGGGGTCAATTTGCTGGAGAAGACAAGATAGACTGTGATCTCTGTAACACGTAGAGTGGTTAGCCTTGGTAAGGAGTAACGTTACCTCATTATGTGAAACAGGGATGAAGGAGGTTAGAATGGAAGAAGGTTATGAGTGATATGAGTTGAGGAAGAGGTAAAAAAAGGGAACTCATGGTGAAGGGCCTTAATTTTCTTTGTAAAAATATAAGGCCAAGTTTTCAGCTGAGAAGGGTGGGAGGGGTAGTCATGGGAAACTGAGAAGGGAAGAAAAGGTTTGGAAGATTCATTGTGGAAAGTGGAATGGTGAGTTGATGAGGAAAGGATTGTCTATCATCAATGAAGACCCAGGAAAAGCTGTTTTACATAAAATTGTAGTGAACCCAATCAGAACCATCCCTTCATTCAGCGGCACATGTATAGAAGCAAAGATGGCAGGTGGTGAGTCATGAATGGCTAAAGCTTGGCAAGGGATATCAAAAAAATGATGGACTTAGAAAAAACACCAAAAATCTAGTATAACTTCTTGTGCAGTCTTCTCTTCATCATTATTAAATGTATGATTAAACTCTTCTAGTAGTGATCCACTTTGCACAGTAGATAGAGTGGTTGGCCCTGAGTTGGAAAGACTTGAGTTCAAATCCACTTTTCAACAATTCTTAGCTACGTGACTGAGCAATTCACTAAACCTCTGACTTCCTCAGTTTCCTTAATTATAGAATGGGAATAATAGTAGCACCTCTTTTCAGGGTTGTTGTTAAGATCAAATGACATAATACTTGTAAAGCATTTAGCATAGTGTAGATGCTTAATAAATGCTTATTTCCTCACCTAATAAATCATCTAACCCTTTCATTTTTACAGACAAGGACACTGAACTTAGAGAATAAGGGGCTGAGCTGGGATTTAAATTAATTCTAAACTCAGTGTTCTTCCGTTTACTCTAGTGAAAGTGATCTGATCCACAGAGAAAACAACGAAATGTTATACTTTTACGGAAAGGGAACTTGTGTTGTTGGGGAAGCAGGGAAAAGGTTAATGTGATATGTCTTGCATCTAGCTCCTCCCCATTATTTCCACAGCCACCATTGTTAACACATGCCTCTATGACTTTCTGCTTGAATTATTACAGTGGCCTCTTTTTAGATCTTTCCAATTTCCCATGCTCTCACCCCTCCAATCTCTACTGCCAAAATAATCTTTGTTGCCCATAGATCAACATAGATCACTCCTCTATCTCCAAAAATCTTTTTAAAAAGTCATTAGTCCTGGAGAGCCTATGTGACCCGGAGGAAGGGGAAGTCGAGTCTCTTTCCCGTGGCAGGCCCGAAGCTGGCGGCTGGGCAAAGATGAAGCTCAACATCTCTTTCCCAGACACTGACCGTCAGAAACTCTTCGAAGTCAACGATGAGAGAAAGCTACGGACCTTTTATGAGAAACGGATGGCCACTGAAGTTTCTGCTGATGCTCTGGGTGATGAATGGAAGGGTCATGTGGTCCGAATCAGTGGTGGGAATGACATACAAGGCTTCCCCATGAAGCAGGGTGTTTTGGCTCATGGACGTGTCCGCCTGCTGCTCAGTAAGGGCCATTCCTGCTATCGCCCTAGAAGAACTGGAGAAAGAAAACATAAATCTGTTAGCGGCTGTATTGTGGATGCCAACCTGAGTACCCTCAACTTGGTTATCATGAAGAAGGGTGAGAAGGATACACCAGGAGTGACAGACTCCACTGTGCCTCGTTGCCTGGGGCCCAAGAGAGCTAGCAGAATCCGAAAACTTTTCAGCTTGTCCAAAGAAGATGCTGTCCGGCAGTACGTTGTGAGAAAGCCTCTCAGCAAGGAAGGTAAGAAACCCAGGACCAAGGCTCCTAAGATTCAGTGCCTGGTGACTCCTCGTGTTTTGCAGCACAAACGTAGACGCGTTGCTTTGAAGAAGCAACGTACCCAGAAGAACAAGGAAGAAGCAGCAGAATATGCTAAGCTTTTGGCCAAGAGGCTAAAGAAAAACGACAAGAACAGATCACAAAGAGACGTCGTCTATCTTCCCTGAGAGCCTCCACCTCGAAATTTGAGTCCAGTCAAAAATAAAATTTCTAAAACTGTGCTAGAAATAAATAACTTTTGTCAAGTGGAAAAAAGAAGTCATTAGTCCTCACGTGTTTCCTGATTTTTTTTTTTTTTTGCTTGGTTGGTTGTTGTCCTTCATTTTGGAAGAGGACCAAAATGACATCCCCATGATAATGTGAAGTTTCAGTGTGTCTGACTGTGGCTGATCAGACCAACAGGAGCTCGGAATTCTCTACCGCAGGTTGGGCACAGATAGTCTGTGTGAATATTTGGGGTGGATTCTCTAAATTTGCTCATCCTGTGTTTACTTTGTGCTGTCTCAATTCTGCTTTGCTCATAGAGCACTATACCCTTTCTGACGTGGGCACGCCATGGTGACCAGTCCTGTGCCAGTGTCTCTCATGTTGCACAGTCAAATCCAAAGTTCTTGAGAGTGTCCTTGTATCCCTTCTTCTGATCACCATGTGACCACCTGCTCCATGTGAGTTCTCCATAAAATAGTCTTTTTGGAAAGTGTATATTTCACATTCACTCAATGAGGCCAGCCCATCAGAGTTGCGTCCTGATTAAATGTTTATAAAACTTTTACCTGACATTCAAGACCTTCCACAAAATGACACCACCTTATCTTTCCAGCCTTATTTTCAGTCATTTCTTTTGAAATATTGTGTGATCTATTTGATTTGAACTGCTCTCTTCTTCCCCACCCCTACTCTGTACTGACTTTCTTATCTCCATGTCTTTGTTCAGGTTGATCCAGAAGCCTAGAATGACGCCTTTTCTTATCTTCATTTATTTAACTCCTAATCATCCTTTAAAGCTCATCTTAATTACCAGTTCCTACACAAAGCCTTCCTATTCCCCCTCCCCAGTTGCTAAGAACCTTTCCCATTAAGCCCACATGTAGCATTTTGTTACATTACTCTCTAATATGCCTATCTAGTGATCCTGTATATTAATTACATCTGTTGATATTTAATCCATTTTAGTCTACAAACTCTTTGAGATCAGGGATTCACCCCACTGAGATCTCTTGAATTTTAGTCTATCATATTTACTCATCTTTCACAGCTTTGTCTCTCCCAAAGCTTTGATTTGCTAATCAAATTTGCTTCATGTCTTCATCCAATTTTTTCCTGACAATGGTGAACCCCACAGGGTGAAGGGTAGAGTCCAACAATATGTTCCTAGTGAATACTCATTGGGTTGGACATAAATCCACTGTTCAATGGTACATTGGGTACCATTTGTTACGACTTAAGGTACATTTATTCAGCTAGCTACAGATACATCTACCTGTGGATCCAACTCACATTTCCCCATTTTGTTCTCAGGGGTACTAAAAATGCTTGTGTGAAAATCAAGTACATTGTGTCTATGGCATTTCTCTAATCAACCCATCTAGTAACTATCAAAAATTATGTTATTTTGGCATGACTTGTTCTTAGTGAACCAATGATGCTTCCTTGTTTTTCCATTTTTTTTAATGGTAAAAGCCCTCAAATAATGTGTTTAGCAATCCATTTGAAGATTCTGCTGGGAGTCTGGAAAATGTGGCAACATTATACTAACTATGTTCTCAAAGAATAAATTTTGTAAAGGAAAAATTACATTGAAATTTCTTTTTGTACTGACAGGAAGGCAGTGGAAGGGTACAACCAGCCAATTACCCAAGGGGTAATGCTCCTCAAATGGAATAATGTGGCAATAGTTCTGATCATACAGCATAATTCTAAAGAAATGGTATTCTGTAATTTTATCTTATGATTAAAATGTATTCTCTTTTATCAACTTTTCTAATAAAGAGCCTCAGTAAATTGCAAGAAATGGGAGTAATTCTCACTTTCTGGAGTTACCACATTCTCTTTGATGAGGTAAGTCTATATAGAAACATTTGGCATAGGAAAATAATTCTTCAATCTGTAGTCCAAAAAGGGCCAACAGTTCAGCTTTGTTCAGACAACAGTGTGTTATTATCAAAATGTTATTGAAGCAACAGAAACTGTTTTATAGGATGAAGGAGACCATCAAGGAGTAGGTATTGAAAAGGATGGCCTGGCAAGAAAACAGGAAATGGGACAGATACTGTATTATAAAGGATAAGAAAGACAAGCAAGAGTGAGTTAGGAGAAAGTTAACAAGGCATCAGTACTCATCAATCCATGGAGTTGGTCCGTTGTGAAGGTAAGAGACATGGGTCACCCTGTCATGTGGGTGGTGATGGCACAGCTCTACTCTTTCCCCGCTGTTTTTGCGGGGAAACTACATCTACATCATTCTCTGAAGATACCCACCCTTAAATTTGTTTCAATGCAATTGAATAAACAGGTCTTAGTATCCTCCTTTATAAAATGAAGAAATTGTTTTAGATTCAATTCAATTTGATTTCATTTGATTCCACTCAAGTTTTTTACAATTTGCCAAACAGTTTGCTATGTATGGGAGATACAAAGAAAAAAATTTCTCTGGCCTCGAGGAGCTTATACTGTCCTGGGTAGGGAGTGGGGTGGATATCATGTGGATATGACAGAGAATATGGCATTAGATATATACAAAGAAAATACAAAATGCTTTCAACATTGTTTGGGGTGGGATAGGAAGGAATGCTAACAACTGGGTTGGGATTAATAAAGATTTTCTATGAAAATTTATTGAGTGCCTACTGTCTGCCAATTGCCAACTCATTCTCTCCATGCCACCCCATCAAGAGGTCTTGATCTAAGCCAGATGAATTGGTGATTTTTCTTGTAATTGGTTAGCTCTTCTTTCACTCTTCACCCCTTTTTCCTTCTTTATCTCAAGCCCATGGTGACTGACCAGTTCAACTTCCCTATCATTAATTCCTAACATTCTTGATAGCTAATGGAGACAACTGCTCTCCACTTCCTAATTTCATAAAAGAAGTTATCTATTCTTGATAGCATCTCTGGATTTGTTTGTTTGTTTTTCTTTTTTTGTTCTTTTTGTGTTTTCTTAGGAAGAAATATGATAGAACCATCCCTCGCCTTTTTAGAGATTAGGAAGTAGCATGGCGTCTTCCAAAGCAGCTGGTATCAGAGACACTCAAAAGCAATAAAACAAATCTTGACAGGCACAATGTTCTGCAAACGCTTTCCCTGAAGAAGAGAAACCTTCTGTACCAGCTTGAGTATCCTCCTCCTCAGAAGGGGAAAATTGAAATCACTCACTCTTGGGAACAGGGCTGCATTACTACTGCCTGATCACTTGAGTTCCACTCAGTGTTCTACAGACTGGTTTCCATCTGCTCCATGTGTGACCTTCTCATTATCTTTTGTTGGCACTCCATTTCCTCCCTTCATTTCTGTAATTCAGACAGAGAGTAGGGAGTCCTTGAAGCAAATAAGTAAGAGAGATTGGATTAGCAATTTGCAGGTCCTTCTCAGGGAATTCATGTACCTTACCAAAGCAGAGACAACCAGGTTTTCCCTAGCAACAGGAAGACAGCACTGCACCAAATCTCCCCCACTAGGATTACTGATGCTGAAAATTTCACAGTTCCATCTTAATTCCTTTGGTTTCTCTTTAACAGTAGTCCCTGCTAGACTGTAACTTTCTCCGAGAGGAAGTACATTGATGCTCATTGAGACTCATTTGGTGAATTTATTGTCAATGAGTATGTCAGGGAGTTTGTCAGCTAGGTAGGAAGGTAAAGACCATGAAAGCAACGTAATAAAGCAGGGTAAGTGGAGGAGGAATAGGTCTTCCCCAGGTGTGAAAGAAATAAACCCAGAAGGTTAGGCCCTGAAGAGAGAGAATCTCCCTTACAGTTTTGCTTAGGGTAGGCTATAGAGTAGAGCAGAAGGCTAGGACTTCCTTTTGTCTTCATTTGCTTTGTTTTGTTTCTTTTTGCTGTGAAGCAGAAGAAGAGATCTAAATATTCATCAAAGGACTCAAGCAACCTCATTGGAGCATGGACCAAATCTCTACGATGGGTCAATGCCTGTTCATTTTCTCATTGGATTAGAGGTTCTTAAATGCAAATCCATAGTCCATGAGTAGATTTCAGGGGCGCCACAAACTTAGATGGGGGGAAATGCACCTTTATTTTCACTATGCTCTAACTGGAATTAGTATGTCTTTTATGAATTTAAAAAAGACACATTATTCTGAGAAAAAGGTACATGGATTTCATTAGACTGACAAAGAAGTCCATAATACCAGAAAGGTTAAGAATCACTTCATTAGATAAATATATTTCAGAAAGGGACAATTGATCAATAATTTTTTTCTGGTGGGGGGAGGGCGAGAAGGAAATTCCCTTTCTCCATGTCCTATTGATGAAAGTCTGAATCAATAAATCACCAACAGTTATATCCAGGTTTGTTCCTTTACTGTATGTTGGCACATCAATGCGTCTAGAATGCAAATGAGTGCCTTTTGAAAATCAATAGCGTGTGGAAATCTCCATTTGTTAGGGAGTATTCCTGTATAGTCAGTCTCCCTATACTTATAGGATAAAGAAACCCAAGACAGCAGGGAATGCTAAAACTTAAATTCTGGTCCCTTAAAGAAAAATTTCAGAGACAGCTCCCTTTACCTTTTGATAAATGAAAAATCAACAAATCTTCAATATTAACTAGTATTTCTATGGCACTTTTAGATTGTAAAATGCTTTATAAAGTTCTTGTTTTATTGTCAGAACCCTAGAAGATAGTTGCTATTATCATCCCCAATTTATAGGTAAGAAAACTGAGATACACAGAAATTAAGTGGCTTATCCAGATGCTGTGTCTGAAGACAGATTTAATCTCAGGTTTCTCAAGGTTCTAACCACTGTGCCACCTAATTACCTTGGTAGGGAGGTAACCATTCCCTCCTTTCTTATGCATCATTACAGTGTAGGGGCTACCTGGCTTAGGATAAGAGCTATGATTATATGTATTACTCAAGCTTTACTAAAAATCTAATGTGTAAAAATTCAAGCTTAAAAAAAAGAAATAAGGCAACTTGATGGGAAGGGGATGAAGCAGACCTGTATTGTAAGTCAGAAGACCCAAGTTCCTAGTTTTTCCATTTAGCTTTTTGAATTGGGAAAATCCCTTCCTTTTATTGTGGTTTCCTCATCTGTAAAATGGGAGTTTTGGACTAAGTGACTTTGAAAAGCCTTTCAGTTCTAAATCGTAAGATATGTAACTTAATTCCCTATTGAGATCCTTTAGATGCACTACATATTCAAATGTGTTAAAGTTGCTAAAACTTTGCTTAAACACATCCTTTATAGACCTAAGTTGGAAGAAAACTGAGAAGTTATCTAGTCCAATCCCCTCAATTTACAGATGAGAAAACTGAGGCTCAGCATCACACAGTAAGTGGAAGAGTCAGGATTTAAACTCAAGTCTCATGACTCCAAGGTCACCTCCCTTTCTTCCAGAACACATCTATTTGCATAATTCAGGGCATGCTCATAGCATGCTCAGCCATGGTACAGATGAATATAGACACAAATATAAAAGTAGATATAAACATAAATTATAGATATAGATGATATAAATAAAATTATATAGGCATGCACAAACATAAACAGGGACAGAGACAGACATAGATACGTATAGTCATAGGCACACACAGACATAGACATCAACATAGAGACATAGACAGACATAGACTTGGACATAGACATAGATATAGACAGACATAGACATAGACATAGCCACAGATACAGACATACACATAAAGAGATAGATAATAGATATATTTTAAATATAGATATTTAAAGTACTATTGTCTTTGAGCACTGTCATGTCACCTTACATCTATCCCCCACTGGTCCTTTTATTGAACCAATCCTTATAACAAACAAACAAACAAAAAAACCCAAAGCGTTAAAGCCAAACCAATTAATAACTTGCTTGTCAGAGATTAGCAAATTCTATATCCATCATCACTATCTGCTATGAGGAAGGGAGCTGTAGTTCATTATCAGTTCCCTGGTCCTGAGATTGTTCGTTTCAGTTCACCAGTTTGGCTGCCTGAAAGAGTTGTCATGATTTATTAACCCTATGTTTGTCATGGTGTATATAATTTTCTTGGTTCTCCATCATTTACCCTTTATCATTTCATACCTCATCCTAGGTTTCTTTATGTTCCTCACATATTTTATTTCTTGCAATGCAAGAATATTCCATTCCATTTATATATCATAATATTTTCAAACAATTCTCAAATGATGAACATCCATTTTATTTTGAGTTTTTTTTAACAGTCTTTCTTTTCCTTAAAGATTTTTTTCTCCCACTAATTGTACTTTGTTACAGCAAGACCCTGTGCTCTGAGAACAGCAACATCTATTTACTTGGGGCCCTCAGAGACACTTCATGAAACTGCCTCAGTAGCACATTTAGACTTGTGCTATGTTGGTTGGTCTTTAGCAAATTTTATAAGACAATATCTTCTCAGTATATGTACCTGCATTATTATATAACTCATAAACTGTCTGAAGAGGGACACAAAATGTGCTACCAACTACTGTGTATCTCTGTAGAAAGTAATATAATATTCTCTTAAGGCTAATTGCATGTAGTGTTCGAAGCCCTCATCCTACAAACACAACAACAAGTTTTCCTCTTCTCCCCCATTTTCTAAAATGGAATGGAAAAAGTACAAACTTGTGAAATTCAAATCTAGGTCCATCAACATGTTTTCCACTAAGAAATCCATCCTTTCTTGGCTTAGCCTTGGTGACAAATACCAGAAGAAAGATCATTCTCATCCAGGAAGGAAAACAATGCACTCAACACAAACATTGTTTACCATGTGCAATGTGTTCTGCTAGGTGCCAGGGATGCAAATGGAACCTCTATGTCAGAGGTTTTAAGAACATTGAAGATTTGAGTTTATTCTGGGTAATCTTTTTGTTTCTCTGACTTATAACATTCACCCAGAAAAAATCTGAGAAAATCACTATCTATTGGTATCCAGCACGACAATACCACTTCTCTTCGAAAGCACATTGTTCTCAAAACTAAATTAAGGATGTAAAGCTTGTTTGAATGATCAAGGAGGATAAAATAAAACCCTTCGAAACCAATATGACAAATACAATAAGCCATCCTCTCCCATAGATCTCTATAAAGTCACAGATTTACCACTGGAAAGCTTCTTAAGTACTATCTAGTATAATTTCCTCTTTCTACAGATGAGAAAATTGAGGCTCAGAGAATGATTTGCTCAAGATTAGATAGGTAGTAACTAGAGGAGCTTGGGCTGAAACCCAGATGGCCTTTCATTCCATACTGCTTCATAATGAAGATATTTGATCACTGGAATCCCAGATAAACAGGTTCTCTTTATGCTGTTTATAGGAAGTGTGACCAGTGTAGTGAAGGGTGATGGAATGCGCTCCATGGAGCATGCACTGAGTTATCCTGGTTGCTTCTGGCCAACCCACTGAAGAGCGTGGGTGCTTTGAAATGATGATGCACAGTCCCATGATGGTGGCAAAGGAGTGATTGCCTTAATAGGATGGACCACGAGAAGCCAGGAAGAACTATCTACTCACCAGACTTCAAAAGGGGAAGCAGCATCTGTGTGTTTCTGTCTCTGTTTCTGTCTCTTATCTGTCTCTCTCTATCTCTCTGTGTCTCTTTATCTGTCTGTTTGTCTCTCTCTTCCTCCATTTTGAATATGTAGAAAGTACCTCTCACTCCCTGTATTTCCCATGAGGCACTTTTCCCATGGGCAGCTATGCAGCTCAGTGGATAGAGCATCAGGCCTGGAGTCAGGAAGACCTAAGTTCAAATCTGGCTTCAGACACTTACTAGCTGTGTGATCCTAGGCAAGACACAACTCTGTTTCTCTCAGTTTCCTCATCTGTAAAATGAACTGGAGAAGGAAATGGCAAAGCACTTCAGTATCTTTGCCAAGAAAACCTCAAATGAGGTTATGAAGAGTCAGACATAACTGAAACAACTCAACAATAGCACTTTTCCCTTCTTTCCTTCTCCCATCTCAGCAGAAAGGACAACTGTTTACATGTCAGGAACCCCCATCATGAGTTGAAACTAGATCTCACACTCCTAGCTACCTCCTCTGCTTTGGGTTTCTTGCATGAGCATAGGTGAATGAGCAGTGATCCTGAGATACATGTTTCTATACTTGGAGATAATGTTGTGCATTTGAGAGGATAAAAGTGCCTTCATGCTCATCGGTGCTGGGTGTAACTTGAGAGGAATCCCTGGAAACTATTACAGTTCTTCTTGGAGGCAGTAACCACTGGCAGGAGCGTAAGTCCAACCCTTGGGTGGGCCTTCCAAAAGACACCGCTCCAGAAGGAATAAGCACCAAGGTAAAGATGAAAAATGTATTCAGCAGTCCTATCAAATGATTCATTTTTTCATGTCTTAAGTGTCAAGTCTCTTGAGAGAATATAGGTTATATGTCACTGCTACTACTTGTTTTTAGTCTGTCAATACCCACTTGTGAGTCTCTTTCATGAAGCATTTATTTTGTGTACAGAAAATAAATAGCTCTCCTATGTTGGTCAGTCGTTTCAGTCATGTGTGACACTTCATGACACTATTTAGGGTTTTCTTGTCAAAGATACTAGAGTACTTTGCCATTTTATTTCCCAGCTCATTTTGCACATGAGGAAACTGGGGCAAATAGGGTTGCCCAGGGTCACACAGGTAGTAAGTGTCTGAGGCTGGATGTGAACTCTGCTCTTCATGACTCCAGGCCCAGTGCTCTATCCACTATACCAGCTGGCTCCCCTCAGTTCTCCCATATCTGACATATATTGTACACCAAGTACTATTCTACTGTTGCCCTCATGGGGAGACCCTAAATATTAGTCAAATCTAAGCTTTCAGTGATTTTGTTCAGGGCGTTTTGATGGATGAATAAAGATCCAAAAAACTTGAGAAAGAGAGCATGACTTCCTTCAATGGACCCAGTGTCCTCCATTTTTTAACCTGATCTTCCTATGTTTGTAGGAATTAGGAATTAGGAATTTGTCCAGAATTAGAGGAGCCCTTTAGAGGTGGAGATTGAGGCTCCCACCTTCCCATGAGATCAGTAGCAGGTTGTTGTGTGGTCATACCAGGCCTGACTTGCTCCTTGGGAAGTTTCTCTTGGGTTCTTCTTACAATTCATTCCTTGCCATACTCATTAGGTATCTTTAGGTACCTCTTACCTTGTAACCACTTCTGTTGTTTGTATGGTTCACAGCAGGCATGACCAAACTTTGCTCTTAGGCCAGGCCAAAATCTTCTGCCAAGTGTCCAATTTCTCTCTTGTTGGCGACAATTTTCACTTCCACAGAGGGAGAAGCCTCCAGAGTTTTCTCTGGTTGTCTGGTTTGGCAGCTACCTCTCCCTTAATCAAGGATCTAGTATTACAAAGCTAACCTTGGGGGCTTCTTCTGCCTGAAGCTATGTCCATTGGTCACTATTTCTGCTAATCTCTGGACCTGCTAAAGCTCCTAATGAGCAGAATTCTGATATTCCCCAACTTTGAGAATCCTTGTCACCAATTCCACATTAAGATACAATAGCAACAAACTTTACAATAGATTTTACTTGATATATCTTGTTTTTGCCTGGATTTCCCTCTGCATTTGTACCCCTCCCCTTCCAAAGATTCATTTCTTATAACAAAGATTTGTTTTTAAAAGAAAAAGAGCCAGATGAGAAAAGAAATCAGCAAAATTAATCAGTCAATCAACTTCTAACTTCAGAAGTAAACCTCTTTCTCCTTTGATTATTTCTATTAAACGTTTAAAAATCCCTCAGATAATTGGGTGATCTATACAAATAGAAATGGAGATGAGAAGCAAACTGTATTTTCTTGAAATCTTCGTGTGTTTGCTAAACAAATGCCACTGAGAAAAGCTTACTCAAAGGGAAATAAGACAGTATGGGTATAGGAAAGACTGAAATTTCTAGGGAATGTTTTTCTGAATTCTGTCAACTACCTCAGAAGAGACTGGGGCCAGAATGTCAAGAGGAGAAAGTTCTATTGGAAGGGAAGGAGCCTCATGGTCTTCTCAGGATGAAGAGACATTGCCTTATGTGATTTTTGTTTCCTTGATGCCGTTAGAAATGTTCTCAAAGAGGAAGACAGTAGAGGGATAGAGCTATAGAGAGATCAGAGGGGGGGATAAAGGCAGCTTATTTCTTTTTTTTATTTTTTATTTACTGTCTTCCCTCCTGAGAATAAATATTATTGTACTCTCATCTCATACTGTTGAGTATACCCTATTCATTTGGATCCCAGATTTATTTTTTATCAATTTGCTGTTGTAATAGGATTTTTTTCCTACACTAAAATTCCAGCCTGGTACAGAGTGGCAGAATTCCAAGTAAATCCTCACAAGGGCAAATAGATTTGAGTAAGACACTTGGGAGAGGAGAGAGTTTTATGTGGGCATACAGAACCCAAGGTTCTTTATATCCCCTTCCTGACCTTGAGATTTCCAATTGGCAATTCATTTTGTTTTGGTAGCTAGCAACAGAGAAGTCAAGATTAACAGCTTCTAGGGAGATAGGGAGCTGAGCATTAACTTGCTTGCCATGACTGTTGCTGCTGAACCCCAACAACTCAAGCTGGAAGCAGCAAAGACAGAGCTCGAACAGATTCTGAAGAGCAGAGACAGTAGAGGCAGAGACCCTAAGGAGGACACAAGACTGAGGAAGTAGGGACTTGTCAGCAAGCAGAAATAGAACAAAACCACGTTGGCGGTTGTCATGAAACCTCAGCATCTTCTAGGACTGGACCAAGAGACCAGTCTCAATCTCCTACACTTGCCTCTGTCTTACTATTATTTGCACAGCAGATCCCTTCATCTTTTCTACTATCTATAGGCTGGGAGGACGTTGAGGGAAATGATTGGGTGAAGCATTCTATGAAAGAGGATACCTTGACAGTTGCACGGCAATTTTTAAAAGGAATCACATGGCTACTGTGTGGATTGCCTATGTAATATTTAAAAAATGGTTAATCAGAAATTAAAGGAAATTTTCCAGAAATGAGTAGAGGTAGTCATATCAAGATTTCTATATTTTAATTATTTTTGTACAATATTCCATTTTTTTCTCCCATACCTGAATTTAGGTCCTCTGCCTGAATTATACAAGTTGAGGGTGGTGGAGGGGGGCTGAGACCCCTCTAGACAGGGATGTGGACAGTGCAAACTTTGGGCAGAGAAGGCTGACTTGAATACAATCTGACAAAGTCACTTGGGGGGTTTGAGTGTATAATACCACCTAGTGACCAAACTATAAGCTACATTTCCTTGCTGGATAATTTATTCATTAAGCGACTAACTGTTCTTTAGGTTTACAGAAAACAGTTCCCAAATCAGTTACGGTTGGCTATTGCTGCTGTAAGACTTCAAGTATTACATGGAACATCTACTAAGGATGTACACAATGTCTACCACTTTGAATATTTGTAACATACAAAAGACTACCTCTCCATGTCTGCTTTAATCAAGAAGTAGATAGGAGAGGTTGAAGGGATAGCATTGGAAGAAATTATGCCTGGAAACCCTCACCCTGAAAGGAGGGAAGGATGCCTACATAGACTTCTGTACTGTTCAGATTCTTATATATTCATAAAAATCATTGGAGCAGCTAGGTAACACAGTGGATAGAGTACAGTGCCAGGACAACCTGAGTTCAAATTTGCCTGCAGACACTTACTATCTGTGTGACCCTAGTCAAGTTACTTAGCCCCGTTTGTATCATTTTCCTCATTTGAAAAATGAATTGGAGAAAGAAACAGAAAACCACTCCAGTATATTTACCGAGAAAAGTCCAAATGGAGTGACAAAGAGTCAGACATGACTGAAACTACCAAGCAACAAAAACCATTGTTAATCCCAACCAATTTGCACATATAAGATTATGCTTGTTATAAAAAAAATAAACTAAGGATTACACTTGTTACTTTCAATTTAGGTATCCCAAAAGTCTTTACAATGGCTGGCACTACCCAGTTAAAACTGAATTCATTAGTCTGACATCCTGTCTCTTCTCTGAAGCCAATCTATTTTTCCAGCTTAATCTCCCAGAATTCCTTCTTATACATTCTATACTTCTGCCGAACTGGACTACTTTCTAGGTCTTGCGCACATCCTTCAGTATCCTGGATCCACATACTTGTTCATATCATTGCCTATGCCTTCAATGTTCTCCCATTCTTCTCTCCACCTCTACTTGTTGACATGCTAACTATCCTTCATAGCCTAGACCAGATGTCATTTCCTTCACTGAAGTCTTTCTTGATCCTCCAATCATTGGAGATCTTTCTGTCTCTGTCTCTGTCTCTGTCTGTCTCTGTCTCTCATTTTCCCTCCCTTACTCTTTCCCTCCCTCTCCCAATTTCTCTCCATCCATCCCTCCACCAACTCACTATTTACTCACATCTTGGATTCTCAATTGGATTGTAAACTTTTGACGGCAGGTACCTCATCTTATCTATTGTTTAAAAATTTCTTCTAGCGTGTAGCACAGTTCATTATATGTAATAAGTGTTTCATGAATGATTATAATAGTTGAATATTTGATAATGAATGAATGAATGTATGGTATAGCAAAAAAGACATGGGATTGTTATTAGAGGTTTGTTGTTGTTCAGTCATTTTCAGTCATGTTCAATTCTTCATGATCCCATTTGAGGTTTTCTTGGCAAAGACACTGGAGTGGTTTGCCATTTCCTTCTTTTCTTTATTTTACAGATGGGGAAACTCAGGCAAATAAGGCTAAGTGACTTGCCCAAGGTCACAAAGCAGCTGGTAATTGCCTGAGACTGAATTTGAACTCCTGTCTAGGACTGGCGTTCTATCCACTATACCACCAAGCTGCCTCTGCTGTCAGAGGAGATGGGTTCTAATTTTAGTTCTGTTTCTTATCATCTGTATATTTTTAGTCTATCAACAAATTTTTTTGAAGAACTTACTATATGCCAGCTACTGGACTTATTATACATTTGCTATACATCTAGCACATTTATTATACATATGATATGTCTATTAAAGTGAAACATTCCCTGTGCTCAGGAAACTTACATTCTGCTAGACAAGTCACGTAATCTCTATATACCTCATTTCTTATTTGTGAATGAGAAAGTAGATTAGATGACTCCTAGCATTAAATTGTTGCTCCTGTGGGTGATCATACTAGCATTTCTCTTTCAATGAAAATGGCATTAATGGACTGACACCTCACTCGTGTCAAGCCCAAGATAAAGACTCTAGCTTCTCAGCGACTTGGATAAGAACTCTACAACTAATTATCAAACCATTTCCGCTTCCATGGAGATAAATAGTTTAAGAACAAGTATAAGTGAATATAGGCTGGAGCGATCCAACTTTCCAATTTTCCCCCCAAAGTTCAAAGTCCAGTATTTCCTTGGTCAAGTGAGTCAACCTTATGTCTTAGTCAATTGAGCAGGCAGTTTAGGTAAAAAGCAGATATTGCCATCGGCACTGAGCTTTCCTAGATAAATAAATTAGCTGTAAAAACAGACAACCATAAATATATTAAAGAGGAAATTTACTTCTACATAATCAAACAAGTTAATGTCTTCATAATACCATTTTCAGTGGGCTCATAATTTTTTATCATACAATGATATTATTTTGTGGTATTTTACATGTCATAAAAATCAGTTCATATATGATTGTAACTACATTTGGGAATTTTATCTCAAAAAATAAAGACAGATTTCATGGCATAGAACTTCTATAATCTGTAATTAACTCCTGCATTTCTCAAAGAAATGTTTCCTTCAAAACACAAGTGAATAAACTCATTGTACCTATTCCTTGATGAATGAAATCAATGGGTCCAACAAAGGTCCAGCAATTAGTGTATTCAGCTAGAGCTGTTATCTGTTATATTATAGGGTATGTAGTATGATAAGAATAATTGGTGATAAATCCAGCAGAGGGGGAATAGTTGATTAATTGAACTGATGAGTGACTGAAGTATGAAAGAAACACATCTTGGGAGTTATGCTTTGTAGCAATCACACTTTTTTAAAGAACAACATCTTAAAAGACTCAATTTTCCCCCCTTTTATATATATCGATATATGTATATATCGATATATGTCTGTATCTATATATATATATATACCCTATATATATATATATATATACATACACTATATATGTGTATTTATATATGTGTCTATGTATGTATATATCCAGATGACTCCAATCCAGAATCTAATTTTGTACCAATTTATAGGATTCAGGAGGAATAGGGTAGGTTCACTACACATCTGCATTCAAGTAACCCATTCCCATATTTAAGCTGCTGTTCCCAAGTGGCTGTTACTAAACATAGCCAGTACACTTCAGACTGACAGGAGAATTCCTGCTGTGTATACCAGACTGAATCTTCCCTTCTCACAAGCCTTATATGGTAAGCACGGCAACCAATGAGGCTGCAGATGATTCCAGCTAAGAAACCTGGTAGTGCTGCTGTTATAGAGAACCAATAAAAATGATTAACTCTTTTTGGTTAGGAAGAGATTGCTGAGTGAGGAGAGAAGCTGAAAACACTTTAGTCTGGCATGCTGGCGCTGGAGACTGTGAGCCAACAATGACAGCCAAAGTCTGAATTCTCTGAGCTCTAAGCCCCAATTTTGGAAGAAGGGCAGAGACGTTGGCATCTAGGGTACTAGGCCAAAAAAGCAGGGCACAATCAGTTAGCCAAATCCAAGGAGCTTTTTTTTGTTGTTTCCCCACTGCATTTTGGAATAGGAGAATGATGAAATGACTTTCTAATGGGGAAAAGATAGATTTCTCAGGAGATTGGAAGGGCAACAACAGATAGGGTGATGAGGGAGAGTGACATTGGCTGTGTGTGAGAGAGGTAATGACCTTCTGTTGCTGCCTGAGCATAAGAAAAAGTGAGATCCATTTTCTTTAGGCAAGGAGCCAAGTCACCAAATGCAAGATGGGTCAACGTAAACAGAACGAGTCAATGCTTATTCACAGGCTTAATCAAGGCATCCACATGTTGTTGTTTTAAATAACATATTTATTTATTTGGACATGCATTTACAATCTGCAACAGAAAAAAGAACCCGTCATAAACATGCCTGGTCCAGCAAAACAATTTCCACAGTGACCATGCCTGAAAATGTATGGCTTTCATTCTCTCACTGGCAAGAAGTGAGTGTGTGTTTTCCCCTTCAGGATCTTGGACTCGTGGTTTATCATCATATTGATAAGAGTCCTAAAGCCTTCCAAGGTTGTTTTTCTTTATAATATTGCTGTCATTGTATAAATCCTTCAACTTCTGTTCATTTCAAGGGAGACCAGTTCGTAGAAATCTTCCCAGTTTCCTCTGAAATCATTTATTTGGTCATTTCTTATGGGACATTAATTGAATTCCATTACATTTATATGTGTGTGTGTATAAATATATGTGTATGTATGTATAAATTGTTCAGCCACTCACCACTAGGACAGCCTCTTAGTTGCTGGCCCATTTGTAATAATAATGATAACATCTTAAAGTTTGCAAAGCATTTTATATATGTGTCATCTCATTTGATCCTCATAACAACCCTATAAAATAGATGCTAGTTTGTTGTTATTCAGGTGTTTCAGTCATGTCTGACTCCTCGGGACCCTATCTGGCTTTTTTGGCAGAGATACTGGGGTGGTTTGCCAAGTCCTTCTCATTTTACAGATGAGGAAACTGAGGCAAACAGAGCTTAGTGACTTGTCCAGGGTCACACAGTAAGTGTCTGAGACTGGATTTGAACTTGGCAAAATGAGTCTTCCTGACCTGAGGCCTGGTGGCCTGTGCACTATACCACCTAGCTGCCCCTACAGATGAGGAAGAAGCCTGAAAATGGTTATGAGACTCATCCAGCATTACAGAGTTCATTTAACGCAGGATTTGAATACAGGTCTTGATTCCCAGTCAAACACCCTATTCAGTGCACCACCTAGTTAGATATTTTAGCAGTTTGTATACCATCAATATTTTGGCTCAAGACTCTAGGTAAAAAGTTTGTGCAGATGGAGAAACAATGCTAGAGATGCTACATGTGAGCAAGTAAATGGAGTGGAAGATAATGTAGAACAAGGAAAATATCCTTGAAAGGCACCCATACAATTAAGCCTCTGTCTGAGGTTATCTAAAATTCCTGGAACTTTATCAAAGGGCTGTAGTATTTTATTTCTTTTCTTTAAATTAAGCTAAGCTTTTTCAATTAATAAAAAAAAAAATTCTCTCTCCCTTCCATCTCCCCCATCCCTTCAACAGTTTTCATTTTCTTTTTCTATCAACCTAGTCAACCTGATAGACAAGAGGTGCTTACGTTTGCGTTTCTCTAATTCTTAGTGATTTGGAATATTTTCTCATATGACTGATGACAGCTCGGACTTCTTCCTTTGACAACTAACTCTGAAATAATCCTTTGACCATTTATCAATTGAGAAATGACTCTCATTCTTAGAAATTTGAATCAATTTCGTATATATCCTGGAAATGAAATCCTTATCAGAAAAACTTACAGTATTTTACAGAGGACTGATAACAAGTGATAAACGAAACACAGTTAGACCATAGGTTGTCAGATGATTTGAGGGAAAGTTTCTTAAGTTTCTTCACCAAAAAGAATGTGATTTATTATGGTACCTATTCAACAAGAATGTCAATGGCTTAAAGAGACGTGTGATGCCCCTAGGGAATCTTGGTAAATGAATGGCATATTATAACATTCAAGTACTTTAAGAGAATAAATGTGGTATAATGGATAGGGTGCTTGGTCTGAACTCAGGAAGACTCATTCTCCTAAGTTCAAATCTAGCCTCAGACACTTAATTGCTGTATGACCCTGGGCAAGTCATTTAACCCTGTCTGCCTCAGTTTCCTCGTCTGTAAAATTATCTGAAAAAAGAAACAACAAAGCACTCTAGTATCTTTGCTAAGAAAACCCCAAATGGGGTCCCAATGAGTCAGACACAACTGAACAACAACACACAGAAAGACATACTCACCTAACAGAATACAAATTCCTTGAGGGTAGGGTCTATATAAGTTTTGGTCTTTGTATTTTCAATCTTTAACACAGTTCTTAGCACATAGTAAGTGCTTTAAAAAAATGCTTGTTGATTAATTAGTTAGCTAGTTGCCATCTCCATGTTAATATGACTGGTATCTACGGTGAGATTTGAAATAAAATCGTTCCCAACTCCAAAACTACTCTCTTTTCACCTAAAATGTCATATCCTTCAGATGTTTTCTATACTAGTAGATTTAGTGTAAGTGGGCAGGAGTACCCAGGAATGGCTGCAGTTGAACCTATATGAAATAAAAGTCACAGAGGAAATCATTCCTAGATTTCATATTCTAATTAGATGCAGTTTAAAATATATAATAGACATAAGAAAAAAGAAAGAGGTGTAAGTAAAATATCTCAAAAATAAGATGGTTTCATTTGGCAGTAAAGACCCAGAGATACTAAAAGTTACTGCCTTCCATTTTTAATGAAATATGGACAGCAATAAGAATTTCCATTTATGCGATGTTTAAAACACTTTATATATGCTGTCTCATTTCCTCCTCACAACAACCCAACAAGGTGGATAGTGAAAGATGTACAGCCTTTCACACTCCAGCTGGGTGAGACCTCAAGGCTATCTCTCCCAATTACCTTATTTTTACAGATGAGGAAACTGAGACCCAGGGAAATTATGTGACTTGCTCAAGCTCAAACAGTAGTTAGCATGAGAGACAAGATCTAAACTCATCCTTTTGACTCCATAATCAATCCATTATTGATTGCTTCACAATGCTGACACTTTTCCTTTGCACAGATCACTTTCCTCTTCCTTTCCCCACCCTGCCAAGGTACTGTCCCAGAATAATAGAGGCCATGT
Organism: Notamacropus eugenii; assembly: GCF_028372415.1. Classification (NCBI taxonomy): domain Eukaryota; kingdom Metazoa; phylum Chordata; class Mammalia; order Diprotodontia; family Macropodidae; genus Notamacropus; species Notamacropus eugenii. Next base: position 244,996,986 of record NC_092874.1, on the reverse strand, counting down.
GGCATAACAGATGGAGAATTGGTTCCAGAGCCAGGGAGACCTGGGTACAAGTACTGTCTCAGACTCATACTGGCTATGCCAGCCTAGACAAGTCATTTAATCTCTGAGGTCCCCATGGCAAAACAAATAATCATTGCAGAGAAGATAAAGAAGCTAGCTACTAGCCCTTACGCAGAAGCTTCCTATACTCTTTTAAAACATCATATAAAAAAAAAAAGCTCTTGTTATCTATATTGCATTAAAAATTGAAGACAGTAACTTTTAATGTTTCTGTGTCCTTACTGCTAAATGAAACCATCTTATTTCTTAGGTATTTTATTTGTATCTATTTCTTTTTGTTTCAAGGCAGTTGGGGCTAAGTGACTTGCCGAGCATCACACAGCTAGCGTTTGAGGTCAGATTTGAACTCAGGTCCTCCTGACTCCAGAGTCTGTGTTCTATTCTCTGCACCTTTTTCTTATTTCTTATGTCTATTGAATATTTTAACCACATTTGAAAAGTCACAGAAATTCATGTGTGAAGAGAAGGAATTTCCATTTTTATTTTTTCTGACTGATCTCAAAAATCATGGTTAGTTGCACAGGTGTGCTGGTAAATGTTTAAAAATTGACTCTCTGGGGGGAAAATACATGTGCTAGGCACACTTTTAAGTTTAGTCTGCATTAATAACATTTTCTATGTCGCTTTCTTGAGTCTGGACAATCAACCAAACAATACATCAAGCCCTGATTCTTGAGTTGTAGATGTTTTCCAAAGTGTAGATTCTCATATTGGAAATTTAACAGTCAAGTGAGGAGCCAGTAGAAACTGTCTCTTGCCCACCCTTGTCTTAGGCCAATGATCTCAAACATATAACTAATTCAACATAGGAAGGTATTCCTTGGAAGGGATAGGAAGTGTCCATTTGGCAAAAGATGATGTTTTGCAGCATTGGTTCTTAGGGACTAAAGAGGGGTTGTTGTTGAGTTGTTTTTGAATTGCGTCTGACTCTTCATTGCCCCAGTTGGGGTTTCCCTTGCTGGAGTGGTTTGCCATTTCCTTCTCCAGCTCATTTTGTAAATAAGGCTAGATTTAAACTCAGGTTTTCCTGATTCCAGACTCGGCCTTTTATCCATTGCACCACCTAACTGCCCTAAAAAAGAGATATAGTAATAAACCAATGCAGCCCTGAAACACAAATTTTTTATATGGATACTTCAAGAATCTATCATTTTTTTTAGGAGTAGAATGTAAATTCCTTGAGGATAGCATGTATTTTTTTTTTTTTAGTTTTTTATTCCCAGTACTTAGCACTATGCCTGGCATATAGTAGGCATTTAAACGTTTATTAATTGACTTAGCCCAGATTTAGGATAATAGATTTAGAGCTTGGAGAGAGGACACTGAGTCCGACTTCCTTCTTATACAGTTTAGGAAACACTCATTAACAGACTTGCACAAAAGTGCAGTAGATGGAGCTCTGGGCTTATCAGGAGAACCTGAGTTCAAATCCAACCTCACATTTACTGAATGTATGAGCACAGGCAAATCACTTAACCCCAATTGCCTCCAAACAAAACAAAACAGACTTGCACAAGCTTACATAGTAGTAAGAAACAAAAGCAGGGTTTGAACCCAGGGTTTTTAATCACAAAACCCTCTAACCCCAATACTGGCATACTCCCTTCACTGACATAGCTCATAACCCCTCTTTGACTTGTGATCATAGAATCATAGACTTGGAGCTGGCAGGGACCTTTAATATAACCAAAACAGATAATGAAACTGAGGACCAGAGAAGATAAGGGATTTTTTAAGCTCAGACATATACTAGAAAATAGAGGTAGGAAGTGGATCCAAATCCTTTGACTACAAATCCAGTCTTCCTTCCTCTATACCAACTGTTAGTTGCAAGTTTTGCAAGTTACTCTGGCTGAATAATTCATCACACTTTAACCAAATTGGGATAATTTTCTTTGGACTTAGCTAGGCTGGCACTTGATAGGCAAACATATAGGCCAACACCAGGAAGCCTTCTTGGCTTGGTAGGACTAGACAGAACTTATAGTCCATAGCTAAAGATCTCAAGATCATCTCAATACCACTCAGACTCAACAGAGTCGAATTTCAGTGGGAAATTTATTCATATACGTGCTATACATTATGATCTCCATCTCAGGGTCATATATTAACCAGTAGGCCATCTCATAAATTTATGTTGATTGATTATGTGCTTAAATTTATGCATATATTTATATGTAGCCGTTAGGACACTTTAAAAATTTTAGATATTGTTCTACAAATTGTAGTTATCATAAAAATGATAAAAGTATTGACATCCTCCAATCAGGTAAGGCTGTCTGCATCTCTGAGTGAGAGGCTCACTTTAGCAACCAACCTAGGCCTGTCCTCAGGATCAGTACAGATCGACTTTAATCCTTCTGAGTTAAGAACCAGCAAGAATCCCCATGTTTGGTTATTCCAAGTTTACTCCAACCCTATACACTCAGAACCAATAAATTAAAATGGGATGAGGGTGGCATGTAGGTATTTAATTCACTCCAACATTTTATCATTCCAAACACTCCATCATTCCAAATACTCCATTTGCATGGAAAGGGCTAGAACAAGAAATAAACTTGAGTTTTTGGATTGCAGCTGTCAGAAGGAGAAGGTGACAGGTAATAAAATATCGCACACACACGCAAACACACACACACATACATACATACATACAAACATTTTCAACAACCAGTGCTTTGGGGACTGATTTCCTTCTATTTTTGGTCACTGAGCTGATTATATTTCTGAAACTCCTGTCATTATTTTACCATATCAAAGCTTAAACTAAGTAGTTAGAAGGGCAGAAACAAAAACAACATTGGAAGTTTCCTTGTTCTTCTGAATCCAGATGGGCTCTCACGTTCTGGAGGTCAAACACAACACAAAGAGCTGAGCAGAGATGGGATTTACCATAGCCCAGGTCAGTTGGCATGGGGCCAGCTGAAATCATTGTGGGCTAAGAGATATGTCTGAGTTTATCTACAAGGTTGGCAAGGTCTGTAAGAATGGCAGAGGGGGCAATTCCAAAGCGATCTTGTGTATCACAATAAGCCCCCTACTTAATACTGATAGACTTACATGCGTGAGGCTCATGGAGCAGTTTAGTGGGTGTCATGGGTCTGGAAGGACTGAGTCTGAATCCTGCCTCGGTTACCTAACTAGCTTGTGGGACCCTGAGCTCATCATTTAGTGCCTCTCAGCTTCAGTTTCCTTTCCTGAAAAGGAGAGATAATAGCAAGTATTTCACAACATTGTGGTGAAGGTCAAATGAGATAAGATGTACAATGATTTGTGAACCATGAAGTTCTTTATCAGTGTGAACTAGTATTATTATGCATAGAAATCTTGGACTCAGGAATATTGTGAGGATTATTAAGTCTAGGCATGAAGCACTATATTTGTAATACATTAACTAATAATAACTATAGTAATAATAATAGCTCAATTTTTATAAAGCTTTTTAAGGTTTAGAACCCCAAAGCTAATTACTCCTTTGGTGGAGTTTTAAGATGAGCTGAATTGGCTTGTGGGGGATAACTCTCCTATTAAAGAGCCTTTTCCTACCCTTCACATTGAAGTTCAAGAAAAATAAAAGATTTTTCCAGCAGGGAGGATGAAAATGGGAGAAGGTGTAAACATGCACCTTTTAAAATCAATCAACAAATATTCATTAAGTATCTGCTATGTGCTATCTGTTATCATTCAGTTGTTTTGTTCATGCCCAACTCTTCATGACTCCATTTGGGGTTTTCTTGGCAAAGATACTATCTTTGAAGCTTTGCCATTTCCTCCTCTAGTTCATTGTACAGATGAAGAAACTGAGGCAAGCAGAGTTAAGTGATTTGTCCAGGGTCACCCAGCCAGTGTCTAAGGCCAGATTTGAACTCAGGAAAATTTAAAATGCCCAGCATTCTATCCTAGCTAGCTGCCCTCCTACGTGCTAGGCACTGTGCTAATCCCAAGATTAGCACAAAGAAAGGAAAAAGAGTTTGCCCTCAAGAAGTTCACAAACATCATATAAACCTTTAAACCCCTTTAGCAAAGATTTATGGAGATAGGTTTGTGTGAAAGAGCATTCATCAAAGAAATATACATTTTCCTCCTTTACTAAACCCCTAGGAAATGGCAAAGAAACTTTTGGCAGTTTTTATTTATGGCTCTTGTTCTTTATACTGTCATTTCAAGGGGCCATCCCCTGACTACTTCTTAAAGAGGCCTGTTCACTGAATGGGCGTTACCTCACTCTGAGTGAGTTCCTGAATAGACCTTGACCTAAAGGGCCCAAGGTCTCTCAGTGCATCCTGGGTCACTGGATTCAGATGGCTCTGGAGGAGAAGTGAGGCTGGTGACCTGCACAGCCCTCCCTCACTCAAAACAAAGTCAAGTGCAAGTCATGTCATCATTTCTCTGATGGCATGGTCTTCTTCGGCAACGAAGGACGAACACAACAACCCTATGTACTCTCTTCCAATAGAAGCCTCATTTGTAACAAAGAAAAACAATTAAGAAAAATCAAGTGGCAAGGCCACAGTGTGGATTTAATTATCATCCCTGTGCTGATGACTCTCAGATCAACTTATCCAGATGTATCCTCTCTGTCAACCTCTAGTCTTACATTTCCGACAGCCTTTAAGGCATCTCAAATCAAATGTTCAGCAGACAACTTAATTCCATTATGTCCAAAACTGAATTTATTATCCTGCCTCCCCCAACATTCCCCCTTTCTAAATTTCCCTATTTGTACTGTCAAGGATACCACCAACCTCCATGTTCCTCAGACTCATAACAAAAGTGCTATTCTTGAATTTTCATGATCTCTTATCCCTCAGATCCAGTCTGTTGCCTCAAGTCTTTCTCTACTCCAATACATTCCCCATTTAGCTGCCAAAGTGATTTTCCTAAAGCACAGGTCTGATCATGTCACTCCCCTACTCAACAAACTCCAATGGCTCCTAACCACCTTCAGGATCAAATGCAAAATCCTCTATTTGGCTTTTGAAACTCTTTCTAACATAATACCCTACTTCCCCACTACCTTTCTGGTCTTCTTAACCTTATACTCCCCAATATCCTCTTCAGTTCAGTGACACTGGTCTCCTGGATGTTCCTTGAACAAAACTATGCCATCTCTCAGCTTTGGAGCTTTTCTCTGGCTGTTCTCCACGCCTGGAATACTCTCCCTCCTCATCTCTACCTACTACTTTCCTTGACTTCTTTCAAGTCTCAGCTAAGATCCCACCTTCTATGAAAAGTCTTTCTTAAACCCTCTAAATTCTAGAGCTTTCCCTAAATATGGCTTATTTGTACATATTTATTTATGTACTTGCTAGACTCTTCAAGGGCAGGAACTATCTTTTGCCTTTCTTTGCAATCTTAGGGATTAGCATACAGTAGGTACTTAATAAATGCTCATTTACTGACTGACTGACTACAAAATCAAGGGATTGGCCTCTCTTAGAACCCACAATAGACTGCTTCCTACTTCTATCATGGCCTGAAGACCATAAGTCTTGAATCTCTGGTGCCATCTCTGATTGCATAGCTTTCCTGTTCTTCCATATTGTTTTGGGAGGTATCAACTACCCAAAGGTGAGGATCAGTGATGTCTTATTCCTTCTCTTGCTGCTCTTGCTTTCCTCTTTATGCTCACAGATTTGATTATGTCTCTAGGTAAGCCACATGACCTTCCCTTAAACATGTTCTAGAGAGGCAACAACATCTAATGGATAGCACTCTAGTCTTGGAAGATCTAGTTTTGATACCTCTTCAGATACTTACAAGCTATATGATCTCTTAATCTCCATCTCCTCATCTGTAAAATAAGGAGGTAAAACATGATAATTTATTGTTGTTGTTTATTCATTTCAGTTGTATCTGATACTTCATGAGTCCATTTGGGGTTTTCTTGGCAAAGAGACTGGAGTGGTTTGCCATTTCCTTCTCCAGTTTTTTTTACAGATGAGGAAACTGAGGCAAACAGGGTGACTTTCTCAGGGTTACACAGAAAATAAGTGTCAGGGGCCAGATTTGAACTGAAGAAGATATGTCTTCCTAACTTCAGTCCCAACACTCTATCTTCTGTTCCACTTAGTTGCCCCCATGATAATCTCTAGTAGACTTCTAATATAGTACTTCTATATTTTATATCTATGTCTATATAATATATATTATAGATAGATATCTATATATAGATTATCTATCTGTCTATCTATCTATCTATCTATCTATCTATCTATCTATCTATCTATATACACACTATAGTACTTCTAGAGGGGGAAAAAAGCATGAAAGCTTAAAGTGACTGAAATGGTTTCATCACTACTACCAATGTGATGGTGTGAAAGTTCTGCTACACTGAGCTTAATACAGTGTGTTACACAGAGTAAGCACATAATAAAATTCTGTTGTGGATAGCAACAGTTAAAGGATTGTGGAACGTTAGCCACATAAGGCACTGCACAACAGTGCTTGCCTAACCAGGGGCTCAAGCCTAGCTGTCTTAGACTCAACTCATTGGTAGAGACTGATTACTCAATGTTCAGGGCCTATGTGAAGGTGTAGAGTAAGTGAAAGCTTGGGAGAAGAGAAATCCTGGTCTTCTGGATTCCAGATTCTGGAGAAAAAACACATGGTTCCATATTCTCCTCAGGAAGAGGTCTGTAGAGTGACAGAAAGACTCTGGAGAGAAGCCAACATGTCAAGGAGATGGCACCTTGATCACCTCCCTGTCCTCAGATTACCACATTAAAAACTTAAAGGAATTTGCCCTAGGTAATCCTCTCTTGGTTGGCTGAGAATTCCTGCTCCAAAGGGGAGAGTTCACTCACTCTGTGTATTGTCTGGTATATTCTCATCTGCATAACTTCTCTGATTTCTGTTTCCCCTTGCTTAGGTAAATGGGTATATGTGCTATGGGCTATGTCTAGACTTTGTGTAACTGATATTTTGTGGGAAGGGTACTAAACTTTGGATATAAAAACTAGGGATATTCCTTCCCCATTAGATAACAATAATCAGGAACATAGCTAGAACCTAAATTTTATTCCCCCTAAATTAAGGGAGAGGGCAATAGATATATCTAGCCTGGTACCCTATCTCTAGGCATAGTACCTAGCCTTGTGACCCCAATCTCTTGTACCCTTCCTGGAAGGAATCAGTCTCCCTTGAAGAGGGTTGGGCAGAAGAAACTCTAGAGATGTCTGTTCATGGTTCCCTGTTAGTCACATCTGGATATGAACATATGTAAGCTATTGGGTGACACATATTTGTTTTAGGAGTTGAATTTACATTTGGCTGTCAATAGTCAGGTGTTTCATTTTGTTCTTCAATTTTTGATGCCTAATTTCCTAGTTTTTTTAATTGTATTACATTTCTGGAAACTAGATTTATTTGGGGTAAAATAAACTTATTAACATTGTGCTATCTTTGTTTAAAAAATACAATTCAGTAAAAAAATGCAATTTTTATATTTTTATATTATTTACAAATAATATAATAAAAATAAAATGGTATGGAACCCGATTGTAAGTATACTATACTAGTTGGCTCTGACTGAACATAGCAGCTAAGGAGATGGAGAAAAATTTTGCTATTTTGGACTAGTTGGTATAAGGTGCATTGGTATAAGGTGATTACTTACCCAGGAGTATCCTATACCAACAAAATCATAAATCCAGTGCTCCTGTGCCAGATGCTAGAGATGGAAAGAAAGGGATAATTTAAAATCAGTTCCTGTCCTCAAGGAGCTCTATTTTGGGAATATAATATGTATACAAGTAACCTTAAATGTGAGGTAATTTGAGGATGGGAAGGACATTAAAATAAATACCAGAAAGATCAAGAAAAACCTTCCTTAGGAGGTGGCACCATACCAAACATTGAAGGAAGCAAAGATTTCTAAGATGCAGAGCTGAGGAGGGAATGTTGGCATCCCTACTAAAAATGGCTAAAGAAAAGAGTGGCCTGATGCCAATTTGCATTGGGCAGTGACTTCAGTTTGCCACCGTCCATCAAGAGGCCATTAAATCTAAATGGGAGGCTAACACTCTACTGCCATGACAGTAATAAATTCTCTCTGGCATTAGCTGCTGCCGCCTTTGAGAGCAGTTTTCATGATTGGGCATTAACACTCACCTGCTGATTAGAAACGCCAGTTTCTGTCCATTGTCTGGCTTGACCATTAAGACAATCAATTCATTTTCTTTTTACCTTCCACATTAGCAGTCATTCATGGATCAGTGATTCTGCTGTTAAATGATGGGTCCCTACTAGTGGTTGAGATAAAAGGGTTGAGTGCAGTCCTTCTGATAGTGGATATCCACTCCTCAACCTGTGAATAATATTTTGATCAGACACACAGCCTTGGCCTTACCCTTTTTCTTCTAGTTGGTCTCCTTGCCTCAAGTCTCTCTCTATTAGAGTTTATCCTCCACTTAGTTCTCAAAATGATTTTCCTAAAACACAGGTGTTACTAGATAGCCACCATCCTCCCAAGTCAACCCATTCCTTTTGTTGCTTAGTCATCCTGTCATGTTCATAGTAGATACATGCTTAGTGAATTGAGGTAAGTTGAACTGAATTAAATTAACTAAGAAAAACCTTAGCATGCTGGAATGGAAAGAGTCCAAGAATTAACTTCAGATTGTCTGAATTCAGGTATGGTTTTTCTTGAACTATCTATGTGGCAACAGACAATTGACTTACCTTTTCTGGGCCTCAATTTTCTAATGTGAAAAATGAGGAAAGGGGAGTCAGCATGGCACAATGGCTACAATGCTGTTCTCGGAGTCAAGAAGACCTGAGTTCAAATCCTGTTTCTGACTTTTACTAACTGTATGACCTTGGACAAGTCAAATGAACTCTGTGAGCCTCAGTCTTCTTATGCATGAAATAAAAAATGGGTTTGTATGACCTTTAAGATCTTTTTTAGTGCTAGCTTCATAATGATCTCACATTTTAATCATTTATGACTATGTTTTTCCCTGTCCATATTAGTGTCTGAGTATCAAAATATGCAGAAAATTAAAATTAATTTGATTATATTTATTAAAGCATTAAATATATGTATGAGGACACTGTGCTAGGCATCAAACTTAGCACAAACAAGCACAAGACAGACCTCCCCTACACACTTCAAGAATTTACATTCTACTCCAGGTCCCAAAATATTCAATCAGATTTGAGGTCTCCTTAAAGTACACCCTCAGATGAACATGTTCTGTGGATTTCACTGGTAAGAACCAAGTCCCTGTTGGGAGAAAAGTACCAGGGGTGCACAGGAGTATGGGCATCCTGGAAAGGGTAACTAAAACATAAACAGCTTGTGGTTGGAATCTCTTTACCTCTCCAGTCTGTCAAAACTGGTTTGAGTGGTAGAATTACCCTACAAACATTCACAGATAACTGAGGAAAGACTTTTAGAATCACACTCTCCACCTAACCCCTCCTCCCCATGCACAACCTATATCTTTCTCCCAAATTCAAGTCCATTTTGTCTAGATTTCAGCTTTAAGTAAATTGTCATCCTTTTAAATAAACTGAACAATTTTATTTTCAGAAGAACTCTAAAGCCTGTATTGTAACAGAGAACTATCCAATGTATATACAAATTTACAACCCAAAGATTTTGACCAAGCTCTTTCATTTCAAGGCAAATGTACCCAGGCAAATGCAGGCAGGTTTGGGATAGAGTTACAACTAGGGCAGTGTCATGAGGGTTTTGTCCTAGGGTGCTGAAATTAGAGGGTGCTGACGATACTTGAAGTCAGCAGTATAGAAACAACAAAGTTTAGCATCCCATTAGCAAGAATAATTGCTTGAAGTAAGAAGCTTGAAGGTGTTGCTTCTTCCTCCCCCTAGCAGAGCTACTTACCCCAGATGAGCTTTTCCCTGCCCCCTCCCATCCATATTCTACATTCCCTACAACAAGTAGGCTTGCTCAAAGGACCAGTGTGTGATGCTTTCAGCATCTCAGCAAAAACAAATAAATAAATATAAAAATGTATATTCTATATTTACATGATATTTGTAATATATAATCATACATAAGCATATGTACTTACATATTTGTGTTTATTCACAAGTAAATTTATATATATGCTTATATTTATACACAAATATATTTGCATGTGTTTGTATTTATGTACAAATATAAAATATATACATGAATGAATGAATAAGTGAATGAATACAAATCTTAGTTACCATACTGAACTGGAAATCTGTAGCATAGATTTCTCTAGAAGAGAGATAGATGGATAGGAGCATTTAAACAATTACAACTGCATTTATTTCAGGACAAGGGCAAATTAAAGAGGCTGATTCAAAGACATCCAGCCTTCCTCCCCATCCTTCCTACACATATACCTTCCTCCAGTCCTATTCCCTCCCCAAAGATTATTGCTAGTGAAAACCAATTCTGTTCACATTTTACTTGTGACTGAGAATAAAATGTCCGTTTTCTCCTCCTTGTTGCTATCTGGTTAACTATATGTTCTTTTTCCTTCCTTCCCTTTCCTTTGCTTTTTTTTAAAAGCTCCAGATGGAGACTCACACATTTCTGGACGATTTAGGAAAATCCACTTGGATGTCTACTGGTGATGCATAATTTGGTGCAGAGTGACAAGTGAGTAATCTTCTATCTTATCTCTTTAATTTCAGCCTTGGGAGAAATTCAGTTCTGTTGTTCAAGAAGTTTTATTAAAAATGTGCAAGGAGGGAAGAGAAACCTCTGTTTGTCTGCCTGATTTTATTATTTCTGACATGGCACACAAATGGAACAAGGTCTATTGAAAACTGGAGATTAGGCATTACGGTTCAGGTAATTCTTGGTGTCACTTACAGATAGCCTTTATAGAACAGGGAAAGATCACACAAGCGTTTGTTCAGGATGGCTGAGTTAGTCTAGCATATAATTTTAAAAAAATTATTAAGCCACATAAACCTTCCTGAAAGCAAAAAAAAAAAAAAAAAAAAAAAAGAGGGCTCTAACTTTGCCTACGTACAGATGACAACCCCCAATCTACTTAACTTCAATCTAACAAATATTATGTGATGGTTTGGGGCCAGACTTTTGATCTAGACACCTGAGACTCAAAGAAAAATAAAGGAAATAGACCTTGACCACAAAGCATTTACATTCTCCTGGAGAAAAGACCTAAAGAGTGGCATTATTAGGAAGGTTCTAGGGGTGTTTTATTTACAAAAAGCAATGTTATAAGCTACAGTCTTTGTTTTTTGAAAGTTCTAAAGATTGTTGCCACTTTGTAAGTGCAAAAGCACAATACAGATTATAAGATTCATCCTGGAAGAGACCTAAGAGGTCCTCAGTCTAACATCTCCATTTTACATATTCGGAAATTGAGGTCCAGAAAAACGGACTTACCCAGGGTAAATCAGGTAATGAGTGAGAAATCTGGGATTTGAACTCAGCTCCTCTGACTTCAAACCCAGTATTCTTTTCATGTTATGAGTTATTGTTGTTATTAGGTTTTTCCACAGTTATTGTTCCTTATCTCTTAGGTTAAAAGAAAAAAAGGAACCTCATTGTTAACCTGGCTTGTCATTTAAGATCCAAACTGTCAAGGCTTTTTTATACGACGCTATTCTGACTCCTGGGTGTCAGGTAGCAGTATCAAGGAGTCTACTTTTTCCTATAAAGTATTACTGCATCAACAGGGGCCATTCCGAATGTGAATCAAGATATAGATGAAGATTCTTAAAGCTGCATGAAAACTAGAAAATGTTAAGAGATGACAGTATCTTAGAGTTACAAGGGAACTTAGATTCCATCTCATCCAACCTATACCTGGCCAAGGATCCTCTCCACCATCCTGCTCAGTACTCGCCCAGCGTCCATTAATGGAGAATTCACAGCCTAAAAAAATAATGCATTCCACTTTGGGATCACAATAAGCATTACAAAGGTTTTTTTTATATTGGATCAAAATATATCTCTCTACTATTTCTGCTTAATGGTCTGATGAATCTAAAGAGTCAGGGAAAATGTATAATTCTTCAAAAACTTGGGGGAAGGGGCAGCTGCTAGGTCTACCCCCTAAGTCTCCTTTTCTCCATACTAAATACCCCCAAGGCTCTTAACGATCATGCTATTGCATGGTTTTGAGTCCCAATGCCATCTCGGGCACCCTCTGTGAAAACATAGCCTTGGGCTTTTGTCCTTAATGATGTGACCTAGTTTTCTGACCATTCCTGCTCTGCTATCAAGACTATCCAGGATGCCTTTGCCTTTGGATTGCATCCTTCAATCACTGAATACTCAGACAGAAACATCTTCCTTGGTCCCTGAGTCTGGTTGGCTCACTGTTGTTAATTACTTAGACTCACCCTCATCTAAATGACTCGTCAAGAACTCTGTCTACTTTCTCCCCTCCCCTATCACTGCTCTAAGAAACAATAAAAGCTTGCTTCAAATTGCTGATAATGAGGATGCAACTCAAAATATCCAAGTTTTTAATCTCACATTCAACAAATTAGAAAATGACAAAAGATGTCATTGTCAGAGGGGCCCACTTAAAATCTGTTAGCAGAACTATGAATCGGTATAATGTAACCATTCTGGAAAAAAATTTGAATGATACTAAAGAAAGCAATTAAAATACTCATGAATGTTGACCCAGAGATTGCACTGATAAGCATGTACTGAAAAGAGGTTAAATACAGGGATAAATATACCAAACTATTTGTGATGATTTGTGTGTTAACAAAGAACTGGAAAAAAATAAGGATCCAACAAATGGAGAATGGCTAGTTGCTAAGCAAATTGTAGAACATGAAGCTAATGAAATATTATTGTATCACAAGCTTCACTGAATACAAAGAATTCAGAGAAGTATGGGATGACTTACACAAAACTGATGTAGAGTGAGGTAAGAAAGACCAGGAAAGCAATTTATACACAGTGATTACCGCAATGTAAATAGAAAGAATTATAAAATGAATGTGAACACTGAGGAAATTATAATGACCGAACTTGATTCAGGGAGCAGTTGAAAAGATGCACCTCCCTCCTTCACTGCAGAGGTAGAGAACTGTGGGTATGGAATGTTGCATGTGCTTACAGAAGATGATGTGTTGGTTAATTTCCATGAATTATTTTTTTCTCTTCTCTTCTTCCATTCATGTTTGTTAATAGAGATGACTTTCTGAGGGGGAGGATAATGTTTGGAAATGAATATGATATTAAAAATAAGTTACCAATAAAAAATAAAATAAATTTAAAAATAAACATTTATGAAAAGCTGTAAGGCTCTTTTATATTTCTCATACACCTGTCATTCAAATCAGGCATCCCTAAAGATGAACACCTGGTTTTAGAGATCTGCAATAGCTGATCTCTAATTACGTGTAACTAGTTCTTTAGTTCCTCCTCCTTTATTTCAGAAATCAACAGCAACAGTTCAGAAGTTATATCTGATAATTCTTTCAGTGCTCTGAGACAAAGTTCATCTGGGCCAAGTAATATGAACTCAATGAAGAAAGACCCATCTCCTCAGTGATGATGGATTTTGATTTTCTATTAAATATTTTTATTCTTTCTTTCCTAATCTCCTTGGTAGAGAACATTGAAGCAAAATAGGGGCCAAATAGTTGGATTGTTGATCATTGTTATATTAACCTATCAATCCCAAACAGTGACCCTTTCTTTTTTTTTCTTCTCTTGCCCCTCAATATATATACCTGAGGCAGCCATTGTGTTGTCTTCAGCACATTTGAAAGCCTTTAATTCATTCTGGGGCTTTGGTTTTTCTGACACAATTTTGACAAAATCATGGCACTCATGGTTACTCTTAGTTATGTGTTCTTGCTGCATATACACACTTATCATGTTCCCCCAATAGAGTTCAAACTTTGTATGTTTTCATTACTGCATATTGGTCTAATGAGCTCATCATACAGGAAAATCAGTCTTTTGACATGGCTCTCCCCCAGCCTGACTTCTCTTCCTCATCTGACTCACTTGTGTTTGTTTTCAGAATGTTATTCTTAACAGCCTTCCACTTCTTTTATGCCAACTTTCCCTACAGTATTTCCATCTACAGGATGCTAATTCTTTTAAATTCTCTCTCTACATCTAGTTATACCCCAGACTAAGCCTGGAATTACTATTTTGATATAATATTTTATTTTTGCCCAATTACATATTAAAACAATTTTTAAAAGTTTTGTGTTCCAAATCGATCCCTTCCCACCCCCTTCCTCCCCTCTCCTCTTCCTGAGATGCTAGGCAGCCAATTACTCTTCTTTTCTAACATAAACTCTAAGATAGTCCAGGCATTTCCTTCCATGGTGTTTATCTCCTCCACATTGGTCAGAATCAGATCCTAAATGGTAGGCCTTCTTTATTCCTCTTCTACCTTCTGAAAAATGAATTACCAATAAAAGAAGTAAAAAATTCTTCAGATGTTTTGTTATTAGAGAGTACTCTATCTGCCAGGTTCTAGCAGATGTTTAAATAGTTATGTTCAAGCCACAATGAAGGCTTCTACCTGAAACCTTGAGTAATTCTTCCCACTACTGCTAAGGTTGCCCTTCTCAGACAACATTATATTTATTCATATTTCTTCTCTTTATTTTTAATCCTCTTGTATTTATTCTTTAAATATATAGATTGGTTGGTTGGTTGGTTGTTGTCTTTCAAAGAGGACCAAAATGACATCCCCATGATAACAAAGTGAAGTTTCAATGTACCCGACTGTGGCCGATCAAACCAACACAAGCTCAGAATGCTCTGCCACAGATTGGCGCAGATAGACCACTTGAATATTTGGGGTGGATACTCCACATTTGCATATCATGCATTTCCTTTGTGCTGCCTCAATTCTGCTTTGAGTATAGCACCTTTTCTGATGTGGGTACACCATGCTCAGCAGTTCTCTGCCAGTGTCTCCCATGTCATACAATCAAATCCAAAGTTCTTGAGAGTGTCTTTGCATCACTTCTCATGTGGTCACTTGCCCCATGTGAGTTCTCCATAAAATAGTCTTTTTGGCAAGTGTACATTTTGCATTCAAACAAGGTGGCCAGCCCATCAGAGTTGCACTCTCTGAAGCATAGTTTGAATACATGGCAGTTCAGCTCAAGTAAGGACTTCAGTGTCTGGTACCTTATCCTGCCAGTTGATCTCAGAATCTTCCTAAGACAGATTAAACGGAAGCGATTCGGTTTCCTGGCATGATGCTAGTAGATACATATACATGTATGAAAATATTCATAAATGTGTGTATATGTAACTGTATTTGCAGATGGCAAGTTATCTATGCTTATATACACATATATTTATGCATATGTACTTATTACCTATAGAAGTATGCATACTTATATACTATGTATACTCATGTATATACATGCATATACATACACAGAAGAATGTATATGTATACATACACACACCATTCCCCCCAGTAGGATGTAGGCTAATTGAAAGAAGAATTGTTTCATTCTTTGTGTTAGTATTCATAGCTTCTAACCCAGTGACTGGGACATAGTAGGTACTTAATAAATGCTTACTGGTTGATTGATCATAGTTATATCCTATCTGCAGTTTAGCTCTGTGATTTATATCAAGTACTCACCATCCATTGTGTCCTTTAAGCTAGATTGTCTTTAATATTCTTTGACTGCAATATCATAGAATCATAGATCTAGAATTGGAAAGGACCTTAGAGACTATTTAGTCCTGAATTTTTGTTTTATAGTAGAAAAAATTGAAGCTCAGGGAAGTTAGATGATTCTCCAAAGGTTTGTTATTGTTTAGTCACTTAATCTCATCCAACTCTTTATGACCCTGTGGACCATAGCATGCCAACACTATCCATGGGGTTTTCTTGGCAAAGATACTGGGGTTGTTTGCCATTTCCTTCTCTGATGGATTAAGGCAAACAGGGTTAAGTGACTTGACTAGGGTTACACAGCTAATGAGTGTCTGAGGCCAGATGTGAACTCGGATCTTCTTGACTCCAGGCTCAACACTCCATCCACTGAACCATCTAGCTGCCAAAGGTTACATAGATGAGAAAAATTAGAGCTAGGATTGGAGCACTGGTCCTCCAACTTCAAATACATTTGCTCTCTTTATTATGCCACAATCAAGTACTTTTCTCTTCTTTGATCCCACAGGGGATTTCATCAACCCTACCCTAATCCCTCCTCCCCATTTTCATGAATTTCCATATTGCTACATATTGTGTTGCTATGTCGCCTTTATCTAATCTCTTCCAACAAGATTTTTCCATTACTGCAATTCAGTTGCTAGCAACACCCTGCTAAGCCTCTGTGATATCAGTGACGTTATATTTACTTACTTGTACTATGATCCCTAGTTTACTTGGTTGCTATGACAGAGCGGACAGAGGGCTAGCCTTGGAGATAGTACCTCCTAGCTTCTTATTCCACTCTGACACTTACTAGCAGTGTGACAAGTTAATTAAACTGTTTCCTTATAAGCAAAATGGAGACAATCATGTCTACCTCCTGGAACGGATGTAGAAAACAATTTTGAAAATGTTAAAGTGCTATACAAATGTCAGTTATTATTATAATCATAGAAAAATTATTTCTCTCACCTTCCTTAATGGAATTAGAAAAGAAATGCTGAGAACAAATAGCTATTCTCCTATTGTTTTTGTGATGATGAGGGCCGGTAGGGGGCACAGTGGATAGAACACTGGGCATGGAGTCAGAAAGACTCATCTTTGTGAATTCAAATCTGGCCTCAAGATACTTACTAGCTGTGTGACCCAGGCAAGTCATTTAACCTTGTGTGCATCAATTCCCCATCTGTAAAATGAGCTGGAGAGGTAAATGGCAAACCACTCCAGTATCTTTGCCAAGAAAACTCCAAATGGGGTCACAAAGAGTTGAATGTGACTGAATAACAAAAGCTATTTTTTTCTACATTTAATGTTCTGAGAACTTTTGTACCAACGGAAAAATAATTGTCTTTTTTAATTGAATAAGAATGTATGGGATATAAGTTCTTCTCTTGTAGACTTGTTGAAAAAGATTTTTAAAATAGCTTCCAATAATAGACAGGATGAATGGGATAGTATATACCTTATCCTACTAAACACATGGTTTTAATTTTTGCTATTGGGGTTCTGTATTTTGAAAGCTTTTCATAATTCTATGTACTTTAGATTGCATGAATATTTGGTATGGTGACACATTAATAATATTCTTCAGTTATTTTATGGATCAATATTAGGTTTAGGCAATCACAGTTCTGGTTGTAATAAGGCTCTGGTTTTGGTTCAGTTTATTTATTAAGTTCTCAAAGATGTTCCTGGGGTTTGTAGTTATAATAAAGGGGCACTTCATTTGTAATTTATTTTTTTAATGTGGGCTTCTGTTGACGTCTTTTTAAAAATTCCATAGACGCTATATTTTGCAACCTACATGTTGCATGGTTTCGACCATTTCATTACATAATAAACATTGATTAATAAGTCTGAGTTCCTATGAACAACATTTTGGCAAGATCCACTGTCAATGATCTGATCATGAATGGCTTTTATAAAATTTTCTGTTTTAGTAAACAATTCCACATGATTCATTTGTTAAACATTTGTTGATTGATATAGCCTTGGTTGAGTTCATGTGGACCCCTCTGGGAACCATTTTTTAAATTCCATTCTTGAATCTTAGTGGTTGTATAGGCTTAATAAGGAGATAAAGAATTTATGGTTAACAAATCCTGTGAATAAAGGTGGTGAATAGTGCTAGGTTATTCTTGTGTGGCTTATTCAGTAATCAACTAGTCAATAATGAGCCAGACTTGAATCCTGAACCCAAGAGCCCTAGCATTGCCTGTTCCTTTCAACCTCAAAGACAACAGGTCCTGCTTCCAGTACAATCTCATTTAACCATCATCCAGGGAAGTAATTTTTAACGTGCCTTGATAAGTGTTTTTGCAGGACCTGTAGCTTTTGCCTCCTCAATAACCACAGCTACCGAAGACTCAGAAAAGAAATTTCTTGCCATCAAAATCCTTAACACTGTTTGATGTTTCAACATCAGCATACAGATATGGTTTTATCAGTGGAAATGACATGAAAAAAGATGCATGACCATTAGCTTTGCAGCAGCACCTTAAGAACCATGGGGCCCTGTTTACTGACTTTCAACAATTTGCATTGCTTTTCTATTTGTGCCCCCCCACTATCCTTTAGAATAGTTCTTCACTCAAAATTAGCACTTACTAGATGTCTTTTCATTCATCCTTTTTATACTACAGGGACTTAAAAAAGCTTTTTTCTCTTTGGCCAATATATCATTTTCTAGTAAACGTTTGTGGGGTTAAGTAATTCACAATGTTTTACATAAAGTATATTAACACAGAATTGGTTTATTGTGAAAAGGGTTACTGGTATTTTATCTTTTGATAATAAATGCAGGCAGAGCCAAGATAGTGGAATAAAGACAGGCACTTGCCTCAAATCCATCCAAATACATTTTTTAAATGACTAAACAAATTCTAGAGCAGCAGAATTTCACACAGAAGAGACAAGAAAAAGCTTTTACAGTGTAGGAGAAAAGGGGGAAGATGAGGGGGATGAGTGAACTTTAGTCTTATCAAAACTGGCTCAGAGGGAATAACATACATACTCATTTGAGTACAGAAATCTATCTTACCCTACTAGAAAGTAGGAGGAGGAGGGGATAAGAGAAGGGTGGGGTGAGGGTGGGGAGGTGATAGAAAGGAGGGCAAATTGAGGAAGGGGGTAGTTAAAATCATAACACTTTAAAAAATATTTTTCTATGCATGTGTCTTATCTTTTTTCCTCTCTCCAAATTTATTTATTTATTTTTAATTTTCATCAATCGTTTCCATAAGTTTTAAATTTTCTCCCTGTCACTCCTCCCTCCCTCTCCAAGATGGCATGCAGTCTTATATGGGTTCTACACATACATAGAATCAAAACACTTTTGAGGAGGGACAAGGTGAAAGGAAAGAGAAAATAGAATAAACTGAGATGGGGAGAATATGACAGAGGGAAACAGCAATAGTAACTATGGAAAAAAAACTTGAAGTAAGTTTCTCTGATAAAGGTGTCGTTTCTCAAACATATAATGAGTCAAATTTTCAAAATAAGAGCCATTTCCCACTTGATAAATGATCAAAAGATATGATCAGTTTTCAGATGAAGTAATCAAAGCTATCTATAACCATATGAAAAAATACTCTAAATCACTATTGATTGGAGAAATGCAAATTAAAACAATTCTGAGGTACTACCTATTAGACTGGCTACAATTGTTGGAGGGAATGTGGGGAAAATGAGACTTTAATGCATTGCTGCTGGAGTTGTGAATTTGATCCAACCATTCTGTAGAGCCGATTTGGAACGATGTCCAAAGGGCTATAAAACTACGCATACCCTTTGACCTAGCAATACTAATATTAGAACTGTATCCCAAAAGAGATAAAGAAGCAAAAAGGAAAATGAACTGTATATACAAATATATTTATAACATCTCTTTTCTGGAGGTAAAGAATTAGAAGTTAAGGGTATGTCCATCAATAGGGGAATGTCTGAACAAGTTATGGTATGTGATTATGATGGAGTACTATTATATTATAAGAAATGATGAGCAGGATGCTTTCAGAAAAATCTGACTTGCATGAGCTAATGCAAAGGGAAATGCACTGTGTGTAAAGCAACAGCAACATTGTAAGATGATCAACTGTCAATGACTTAGCTATTCTCAGCAACTCTGAAGGAATTACGATGAAAAATTCTATCCATCCCCAGAGAAAGAATTGTTGGTGTCTGAATACAGATTGAAGCATACTTTTCTTTAATTTCATTTTTTCTTGAGTTTTTTTCTGCTCTATGTTTTCTTTCACAACATGACTATTATGAATAAGTTTGCATGACTACACATGTATAACTTATATGAAATTTCTTGCCTTTTCAATGGGGGGGTGGGAAGGGAGGAAAGCAGAGAATTTGGAACTTAAGGCTTTAAAAACAAATGATAATAAATGTGATGTCTTCTGTTTAAAAAGATGTTATGAGACTTGCCTCATAAGACAATTTGGCAACGTGCTGAGTCAGTAATTCAAAAAGTATTATGAAATGTTTCAGGCAATAATTACTTATCTTATCTTAACCTGCAACTTTCTGCAGAGAAGTCATGGACTTAGCCATCTCGTGATAAAAACCATTCATTATTTTAAGGCACACAAACTTTGTTTCACATTGGATCCAACTTGATTTTTCAATATGTTCAGCCATATAAAAGGACTAGAAATTTCATGTATTTCTTCTTTGGAGGTTCTTTCTCTCCTATAATTTCTTTGCTTCTAAAGCCTCTTTATCACAGACCAGTGTTGAATTATTTATTTGATTCTTTTTTCTATTGTGATTGCTTGTATTAACTTATTGGGTCTTGCTTTAAGTTGTTGATAAAGGCTTTCAACAATTTATGTTACATTTTTCTTTTCCAGAATATGTTGTTTTTATTGCCTTTAAGAAAAAATAGTGGTGTCCAGGTTTTCTACTATGCACACCTTCTAAAAATCACTATAATCTTCCAATGTATTTCTGCAGGATGGCATTTGATTCTTGTTTTCAAGAGTATGCCAAGACAGTTCTACTTCCCTCCTATGGTTCGTACCATGACAACACATGGCACTATGTGCTGTTTCTAGAATGATTTTTCACTCTATGTCAAATATCTTGGAACAATCCATTTTCTCTACAGTGGTTGTAGCACACACTAAGTTTTTTAATAGCTCTATATTGCTCTATTAGTTGGATTTGTGTCATCAAACTCAAAAATGGGAACACCAGAATTCTATTACTATATCCATCTCCTCTTCAAAATCATTCTAGATGTTAACATCATTTTTGTCATCTATTCAATTATTGATATCGCTTTTAGAGTTTATGTTGTGTAGATTTTCAATTCCCTCAATCTCTTCAGCTTTTCCCTATTCCAATTTAAATAACTCCTCAATTTCCATTCATTTTATCTCATCTGAGCTTAGAAATGAAGTCATTACTTAGAATCACCTGGTATTAATCTACAATACGTTGCTGTGATTTGGATCTGAGAATGTTGTTGACCAAAATAATAAAAAAAAAAAAGCCAGTATGAAACTCATTGATTATAACCGGTAAAACCTGTTTGTAATTTTGCTATGATGTAGCAGAATATAATAAAGGCATTCATTTCTTCAGGATGTTTCTTGCAAACTCAGAGTTTGTTTTGATGGTCAATGCCATCTCCACCAAAGCATTTCTCACAGATGGGGTATTGTTATTTTTTTATTTATTTTCCTTCCTGTGGTTCCAGAACAGAAACAAATGCTTGAAAAATTTTGAATGATCATTAATTATTTCCTAGATGCACATCTCAGAGAGATAGCATAACTAGATTGTCATATCAGGTGCATCATGTACTCTTTGACTCTTCAATTAGGTTACAACTATTATTGCACTTTGTGGAATGGATATTCTCACTCCTTGTAGTAGTTATAGATACCATTCATTTTGTGGAATAAAGGTAATAAGGTGGATGTTGTTTTCAGTAGTGGCTGACTCTTTGTGATCCCTTTGGGTTTTGCCATTTCCTTCTCCAGTTCATTTTACAGATGAGGAAACTGAGGCAAACAAGGTTAAATGACCTGCTCAGAGTCACACAACTAGTAAGGGTCCAAGGCCAAGTTTGAACTCAGGAAGATGAGTCTTCCTGACTCCAGGTCTGGCATCTGTACCATCTAGTTGCCCTGGTAATCATAACAATAGTAGTAACCATTTATATGTGCTTTAAGGTTTACAAAATGATTTATAAATATTACCTCATTTTATCCTTGTAATAATATTACACGATTAACTAACTCCATTTTATGCATGAGGAAACTGAAGCATGTAGAAGTTTAGTGATTTACCCAGGGTCACAGAGCTGGTAAGTATATAAGATCAGATGTGAACTCAGGACTTACCTGGGCAGCTAGATAATGCAGTGGATAGAGCACTGGGCCTGTAGTCAGGAAGACTCATCTTGGGGAATTCAAATCTGGCATCAGACATTTATTAGCCATGCGACCCTGAACAAGTCACTTAACTCTGTTTGCCTCAGTTTCCTCATCTGTCAGATGAGCTGGAGAAGGAAATGGCAAACTACTTCAGTACCTTTGCCAAGAAAATTCCCAAAACAGGGTCATGAAAAGTTTCACAGAACTGAACAACAGCATGTTTCAGGTCCTCTATCACCTAGCTACCACGGAGAGAAATCTCACAAAAAATATTCACAAACCAATCAAAAAGAGTGTTCAGATCTATTATATAGCTCCAGCAATCATTGATCTTTTTCTGTCCCTCTCCCTGTGACACTTTGTAAAATAAAATTCTCCAACCTCCTGATCCTGGTTGGTTTCCCCCTCCTCAGAATGGTTTTCCTCTTTTATTTTCTCTGGAATAGTTCTATCTTCTCTCTGCTAATCTAGAGAGTAGAAAAGTCTTTTTCCAGACTCCTTACCACTCCCATCAGTGGGGACACCAACCAGAATTTGATTGTTGCTAACGAACTCTGAAAGTAACGCAAACGGAGCAGACCTTGTGTGACATGACAATATTCCCTCTGCTTTTTATACCTGTCGAAGCCGGGCCCCTCAGCTGGTTGTGTTTTCTCACTGGTCACTCCTGCTGCTAACTGCTGTGGCAAAATGCCTATTGGCTGCGACTACTCAATTGCCCAGCAGGCCCCATTCTCTATAAACTCTGCTGCCAAGGGGCTGTGGTTTAGGAGCCCTTGGAAACTGAATCTGCTGCATTCTGTGAACTGTGAAGAGGTAGACAGGAGGTACTATAGATCTTAGCCCTTCTTTCTCAGTCTTGATAACTATGCTTCCCTTTGAAGAGCCCCAGCGATGGCGGTGACACATTCTGTACCAGAATTGAATGTTCTGTTTGCTAAGACTCTCAGTGGGATGCTAATGAAGAGACTGGACACATGTCCTAATGTTCAGATCTTGAGTAAGGAGATTAGCAAATGAACGTTTTGCTTGAATCCAAAAGCTGTTCTTTTGCAATGTAGCATCTATTAAAAGATGAAGTCCTTAGGACTTTTCAACTGACTTCTAAGGTTAAACTACACCCCTGCTGCCATATTTTATTCTCATTATTAAAAAACTATTTTGGAATGTAGAAGGAGGGAAAATATTTTAGGGAAAGGAAGGAGGAAAAAGCACTCATGTGCCAGGTACTGTGCTGAGTGCTTTACAAATATGATCTCATCGGTCCCTCACAAGTCCGCAAGATATGTGCCATTATCCCCATTTAACAGTTATAAACAGAATAGTGACTTGGCCAGGGTCACACAGCTACTAAGCATCTAAGGTCAGATTTGAACTAAGGTCTTCCTGATTACAGGCCTGGCACTCTATATACTACATAACTTAGCTATCTCAATATTAAGGATATAGGAGAAATATCCTCTGCCTCATATAGGCTAGGTTACTTTCTCATCCTAAAGGAAAGGAAATTATCTCCAAGGCTCACCTGATGCGAGGAAGTAAAGCTCAAATAGTTGACAGTTTCCTAGTTTTTTTAAGTGTTGAAGACCATTGAATGAGGAAATGGGTAGGGGGTGCCATCCTCAGGCATAATATAGTCAGCTGATCAGTTATGCCATCACTCTAAATGTGGAGACAGGGGAGCTGAATACCACTATATCAATGCTATATCCCTGCTGAATAGTCTTTCCATGTTTTTAAATGAATATTACACCCCCTTTCTGAGTCTAAGCCATTGGACTGCTCTGAGTCAGGAGGTGAGGTATTATATCTCAAAGGAAATTGGGTCCTAGGGCCAAGGCACTAACCCCAGGCAGTAAGAACTGGCAGAGAAAGAGAATACTTTAGTAGCTTGGACTTAGATGGGGCCCTTAGAGAGTGGTAAGGTCTTGAAATACAGCAAACCCCTACACCTACAGTCACAGATAGGCAAGGGGCTAGTCACACATAGTGATGTTTAATTAACAAGGATTTATTATGAGCCAGGCACTGTACTAACTGTTGAGGACACAAAGAAAAAAGAAAAGAAAAGTGCTTCCTGCCCTCAAGGAACATATGATCTAATAGAAGAGACAACATTTACATACTTTGGTATATACAAGATACAAAGCAGATGGACCATAACCTTAAAGGGAAGACATTGGAGCGAGGAGGAAAACCTCCTGTGGTAGCTGGTACTTGAGCTAAGCCTTAAAGAAACTTCCAATTCTAATAGTGAGAGGTTAAGAATAGTAAGATTAATAAGCCAATAAGAAGAGTAAAAGTAATAGTAAGAGGTTAAGAAGAACATTCCAGTTATGGGGGACATTCATGAAAGTCATAAAGATGAAGGACAGAGCATCGTATTTGATGAACAGAAATTAGGTCAAACAGTTGAACCACAAAATGGATGGAGAAGATAGGAAGGGACCAAACTGTGAAGAGATTTAAATACCCAACAAACCTATAGATCAAACCTTTGAACCTAGAGATAATAGAGAGCTACTGGAATGAATTGAGTAGGTGATGACATGGTCAGGTTTGTCTATGCTTTAGGAAGACAATCTTGGCTGTTTAGTAGAAGATGGATTGGAGTGAGAAGAGACTCGATGCAGACTTCAAGCAAAAAGCTATTGTAATAGTCCAGGTGAGAGGTAATGAGTGCCTGAACTTTGGAGATGGTTGTGTGAATAGAGAGAAAGGGGATATATGAGAAATGCTGTAGAAAAAATAATGGCAAGATTTGGCAACGGATTTGCTATGTGGCCTGAATGAGGATCCTGAGGATGACATGGAGGTTGTAGACATGGTTAACTGGAAGAATGGTGGTGCTTTCTACAATAATTAGGAAGTTTTTAAAGAGGTTGAGTTCAGGCAAAAAAAGGTATTCAATCTGTTCTGAATGTGTTTAGTTTGAATTACCCACAGAAAAATCAGTTTGAAATGTCCATTGGAAAGCTAGTGATGTAGGACAGGAGCTCGGGAGAGAGACTAGCCTGGCTAAATAGATCTGGGAATAATCCCTATGGATGATAGGTGAACCTATAAGAGATAATGAGATCAAGTGTGAAAGTATTATGAGAAGAGAGAAGAGGGAGGGGCCAGGACAAAGCCTTCCCGAACAAAAACCCAAGGCAATTGGGAATGACATGGAAAGAAACTGAAAAGGTTATGGGGGAGAATTTTGAGGTGGCATCTGTGTCCAGAGCTGTTCAAGTTCACTTTCACAAAGATTTATGGAGTATTATCTGCAGATGGAGACTTGCAAAGTTGTGCAATGGATAGAGTCCTGAAGTCAGGAAGACTCATCTTCCTGAGTTCAAATCTGGCCTCAGACACTTAATAGCTGCGTGAACCTGAGCAAGTCACTGCTTAACCCTGTTTGCCTCAGTTTCCTTATCTTTCAAATGAGCAGGAGAAGTAAATGGCCAGACACTGCAGTGTCTTTGCCAAGAAGACTCCAGTGAAGTCATGAAGGGTTAGACATTAATGAAAATGACTGAACAACAAATCTGTAGATCCCTGTTCTAGGTGCAGAGGTAGGGTAGCAGCGTCCAAAAATCACAATGGTGATAATAATAATGATAATAATGATGATAATGATAATTCAATAGTGATAATAATAATAGCATTTACATTTATTTGCAAAGTACTTTCTAAATAAATAAACCTCATTTTATCCTCACAACACCTTGAGAGGTAGATACTATTAGCTTACATATAAGGAAACTGAGGCAGACAGAGATTAAGTGATTTGCCCAGTCACACAGATAGCAAGTGTTTGAAGCTGGATTTGAGCTGAGATCTTCTTGATTCAGTGTTCTCTATTCTGTCCCACCTAGTTGGGAAAAGGCACCAAAAACAAAGGTCATTGTTAGTAGTTCCAGATTAAATGGAGAGTGAATTGGAGCAAAATGTCCTATATAAGGAGCTGTCAGAGACAATTTAGGACTTACGATACCTTTAGGGACACCAAAACATTTCTTTATGGTTCCCAGGAGCTCTTGAGGTCTTGTTTCTTCTGACACTTCAATTGGCTTGACCTCACTGTGCCCCAAGATCTAATAGGACTCTGGAAGTGCAGAAGCTACTTGGCATTGAGATCTTCAAACCTCTTCCTTTTTGGAACACTGTTTCTAGAGGGTTTTAATAAAGTGAAGCTTTGTGGTTTTCCTTCCCATTTCCTAGTTTTAGTGAGAACTCCATGCATGCAGTAGTCAGTACTGAGAATACTAGCAACAGAGAGAGGTGGATCAATAGAGAAAAATAAATCATTATACCCCCAAAGGTGGAACAAAAGCTGTAATTAAGGCAACCAATTCCTTTCTTTTTTCCCATTTATTTTTGTCCATTGGTTTTAAGTAGAAACAAGGGTGGTCTAGGGGGAGGCAGCATGGTGCAGTGGAGAGAATATTGGCTTTAGAATCTGACATCCTGAATTCAAATCTTTCTTCTGTCACTTACTACCTGTGTGATCTTTGACAACTCACTAAGTATCAGCATCCCCACCTGTAAAATGGGGGATTGGAATATAATTCTAAGGTTCTTCTGGCTCTAAATCTATGACCTTATGATTGTGATTCTACCCCATGACCTCCAATCCCATTCCTAAAAAAATCTACAAGTATTTAATAGGCACCTACTACATCCCAGGCACTGGAGAGACAGATATAATGAATGAAACAATCCTTGCATTCCAACAGGAGATAACAAGGACATATCTGAGAATATGCATGATAAATATAAATACAGAAAAATACAGAGTCCTTAAATACAAGGTAGTTTGTGATGGCTCACTAGACCTTTGTGTCTCTTTGATCGCCGATATTATTGAAAATTCAGGCAGCTCAGCGCTAATGCCTTGGAGGTCCCCACCAAGATCTTGCTCCACAAACAGCTCCCAATTAGGAATCACTCAGTGCAGCTCCTCGGGCTGAGAGAGCCTTTCCCTATAGCAACAATCCAACAAGCCTCATTGATTCGGCATCTCTCTGTCAGAGATAGGTGAAATTCCCTCCCACCTACTCCAAGAGCATCTCCAAGGAACTCGTGGTCTATGCTTTTTGGATGGCATTTCATCCCGTCACAGCAAAAGAACTGGAGAACTGGGGCTGCTTATCAAATATGTGTGGAACTGCTAGCTCTGCACCCCATTTTCCCCCACCCCCACCCCAAACACAAGCACACACAGCTGCTGACAAGCCTGTTCACTTATGCGTCCAGGAAGACAGTTTTCTTTGGCAAATGCGGAATGTAGAGAGAGGATTATCATCTACTGGCATTTCATTTAAAGCTAGAACCTGCAACGAAAACAAACACCCCATTTTAAGCCAATTCAATTCTGTTCCTTAGGGAGAGTTTAGGCAGCTAGGTGCTACAGTAGATAGAAGATGAGACCAGGAAGACCCGAGTTCAAATCTAGCCTTAGACACTCACTAGTTGTGTGACTCAGGGAAAAAACATTTAACTTCTGTATGCCTCCATTTCCCCATCTACCAAATGGGGATAAAAATAGCTTCTCTCTCCCATGGTTGTTGTTAGAATCAAATGAAATAATATTTTTTAACTTTTCTGCAAACCTTAAGGCATTATATAAATTCTAAGTATCATTAATCTGTTCATTAAGCAATTATTTCAGAAGCAATCATCATAGCCCACCCTTTATAGTGAACCATCCCAACTTTTTGGCCCTATCCATTGAATAGTTTTGAAATGACCTGTTATTATACTGAGAATTGGTGTGTGATGTATGTGTCTTTGTAAAACTGCACATTGTTATCTAATACAGTGTATGTGCCACAAGTTTTTTGGTCTATTCTATGAAATTTGCTATTATTTAAGTCATTGATGTGCAATCAGGCATTGAATTAAAAAATGATTTGGGACATTTGACTAGTGCTGAAAATATTAGGTAGAGAATTTCAAGAAAACATCTTGTAAACTATATAGTCAGGCTTATTTTCAAGAATTTCTGTAAGTAAGGAATAAGTGAGTACACTGTGACATTCTGTGAATAGTCTAAAAAAACAAACCAATAAAACATCTCTAGCCCAAGGCTGAAGAAGTTGTTTTGGCCTAACGAGAAAAGGAACAACACTGTGTGATGGAAGCAGCATTGATGCCCATCAGAAACCAAGTCCCTGGTCCTGGCTTTGCCATTAAGGTGATAGGGAATGGTAGCACGGAAGGCCCTTACCTTTTTCAGATCTCCGTCATCTTATCTACACAATGGGAGGAGGGTGGGGTGGATGGTGACACCAGATGACTACAAGGCCCCTTTTGTCTATCAAAGCTTTGAGTCAATTTAGGCAAATGAGAATTTTTGATGAAAATTGAAAATAAAGCCCCTATTTTTATTCTTACAAATAAATGAATCAATCGATCAATAAGTATTAATTAAACACATGCCAGATACTATACGGGCATTGATAGAGTATACAAAGACAGAAAAGAGAAAGCCTTTTCCCTCAGGTGGGAGATAAAAAGAGCACACATAAGTAAACACAAATTGAATATACCCAAAATATATGCAAAATGTGTTTTGTATATATATATATACATGTATACATGCAAATGTGCATGTATGTGAGCATATGTGTATACACATATGTATATACATGATATTTACAAGAAATATTTGAAGGTATACACATAGGATGATATATACATGTGTATAATATGTTATATACACATTAGCATTAATATGACATGAAGTATTATCATGTGATAATATAATACAACAACACACTCCAATATAATAAAAGCGTACTTTGTGTGTTTCTAAAGCATACTTTGTGTGTGCTAAAGTATGTTTATATTATCTTTTATTATATATCACATGTGTATATCAATGTATATATGCACACACACCAAATTATGTTTATATTATATTTTATACATACCCCAAATGCTCTAAGTGTATGTATACTTTTATGCTTATTATATACACAAAACTGTATACATCTATAAACCTGTCTTTACATGCCTTCATATGTGGTAATTTTGTGGGGGGGAGCACTAAGAACTGGGAGAATCCAGAAAGGTTTCATGGAGAAGGGGGTGCATGGGCTAAGCTTAGAGGAAAAGTAGGGTTACTCCAGAGTAGAAGTGAGGAGGGAGAGCATTCCAGGAAGGGGAGGGGGTGTCCAAAGCAAAAACAGAGATAGGAAATGGAAGGGTAAGGACCAGGAAGAAGGACAGTTTGCCCAAACTTTTAGACTGGGTGAAGGAAAGACTCACTTTGAGGCTCACTCTGCCATTTTTAAACACGGGAAAAACTAGAGAAAATTCTGTAGCCTGGAAACATGTAGCACTAGGTGATACATTTTGTTAAACTAATTACAATGTTTTTATACCTAGACTGTTGATCACAAAACATCAAGGGCTTCCTCTATGTCAGAGACAGTGCTAGTTAGCTCCTTGGGATTTGAATACAAAAGTGAGATAATCCCTGTCTTCAAGGGGCTTATATCCTGTAGGGGGTGGGAGTTTACACATAAACACAAGATTATATATGATACATGTATATATTCATATATGCACTGTGTTGTGTGTTTACACAATATGTACATGTACACACATGCATACACACACCATTACATGTATGTGCACACATGCTGTGTACATACATCTCTGTGTATGTGTGTATGCATATAAGCATATATAAATATATATACATACATACATATGAATAAAATGTGATCTCAAAAGGGAAACTTCTAATTGGGGGATCTAGAAAGATCTCTTGAGAGATGTGACATTTTAGAAGGGTCTTAAAGAAAAGTTAAGGATTCCATTAGCAGAGAAACAAGAACACTTCTGTTGGGACCCTGGATGCTCTGATGTATGCTTCTCCCACCTTACACTCTTACTGGTAAGTGTCAAGTACTAGAGCATCTTCCCCCCAGGATTCCAAGGGTATCCCTAAGAAGTCAGGGATGATAATCTAAGGCAACCAATTTGAGCATCTACCCATGTGGTTCCTCCAAAGATTGTCAGTCTGGAGTTGTTTTAATCAGCCAGCCTTAAGTAGCTTCTAGAAAGAAGTAGTATAATGAAGTCAGGTAGCAAAAACAAAATAGAATAAAACACCTTCCCCCCAAAGTTGATGATATTCTCCTAAAAGTACGCATAGAGAGTCCAGGAGAAAGTAAGCTCAAGCTAAGAGGACACCTGTGGCAAAGTACAACTCACAGCCCTTAGTTACTGGAAATCCTTTTATGTAACTAGTGAACAAGCTTAAAAATTTCCCTTTAAGCAAGGGGAATTTAAATTGTCTGTCCTCAGCTCCTGATGCAGACACTGTTGTCCCTTGTAAGGGATGGATTGGAATGGGGAGGAATGATATTAAAATGATGACAAGAAGGTAGGTGGTCCAAAATCTTCCAGGCTCCTTGAAAACTGCAAAGCCCTCCCATGGTCAAAAATGAGTGGAGAAGGAAGCCATGGCTTTCCAGCTATGAAATTCTATGATTCAGCGAAATAGACAATGGATCATAAATCTCTTCATTAATGATCAAAAGTCGATCTTGTTTGGGAAAGAATTTCAACTGTGGTTTTTCCTCAAATACGGTCCATCTTCTGTTTCCTTCTTCCAAGTTGGAAACAATGTCTTGGTGTGTAACACATGCCGTGTATGTTCGATTGTAAACAATACTTTTTTTCTACTTAGAAATTAACACAAAACAGTGATAGGATGGTGACCAATAAAAAGCACTTTATATTTTCTTCCCTGGTGGTCAGGATTCATTACTTTTACCACCCAGGTAGAGGTTATATTCTCAGTCAGGGAGTCATTTTTTCCTATAGTGACAACTGTAGCATGAACAGCAGCCACACTCCCAGTAAACTGTATCAGTAGATGGGCTAAACCAAGTTGAGGGTAATCAACAGGTTTTAAAACTGTTGGGAAGTTAGTAGGATGCCTACCCCAAGCATGTGAAGACCTTCCCCAGAGGAATTGGTGGATGAGAACAGTTTGTTCCAGTGGCCACTCTGTGGAGTGCTTCGAGCTTGGTCAGATATCCAAGATGCCAATGTCATCCACTGCATCCCAGGCTATCTTGATTTTTGTCCTGCCACTGGACGTCAACACTCAGGAAGGGAGAGTGAGACTGAGGACTTTGCACAACTCTTCCTCACTTAAATTCAATTCTCTCAAAAGTCAACACATCATCCTGTGATGTCAATGGTCCTCTTTAAGAATGAAGGACCAGCAACAACAACAAACTGCCAATATACAGAGTTTCATTTCTATTTAAGTTTTCTCCACAGTCCATCTCTATATCTAGCCTAGTCAGTGAGTTTTTTTTGTTTTATTGCTTTTTTAGTCCTCCTTCTATGTAACTAATATTCTAATGAAAAGAATAAAATCCTACATAGACCTTGCTCTAGTCTGAGACACCGTGATGTTATCCTAGCCATTTTTTATTCTATGGTGATGATCGCACAGCTCAGTTCTCTCATGGTCTCCCCTCTTCCTGAAGATTTACAGTCAGACATTAGAAGGAAAAGCTTCAATACACTTAGAATGTGCAAGATACTGAGTCATATGCTCGTCATGCAAGCAAAGACAAATAGGAGGCAGGCCTTGCCCACAAGGAGCTTATAAGTGATAGTCAGTCAATAAAGACTTATTAAGAATCTACTATGTACCAGACACTGGGCTATGTGCTTGGGATACCAAAAGAGACAAGACAGCCCCTGCCCTCAAGGAACTCACATTCTAATGGAAGAGGACAATAGAAAAATATGTACAAACACCTATACATAATTAGGAACGTAGAAAAATATATCCTATAATATATATATTATTCTATCCTATGCTATAGCATAACATAGTATAGTATAGTATTGTATTACATTGATCATATTATATCCTATAAAGATTAGGAAATAATTGATGTGGGAGAAATTAGAGTTAAGAGGAGCTGGGAAAGGCTTCCTGCAGCAATGAGATTGTAGTTAGGATTTAGAAGAGGTAGAGATGAGAAGGGAAAGCATCCCAGGCATGCAGGATAGTCAGAGACAATGACCAGAGCCAAGAGGGTATCTTTTTCATGGAACAGCAAGGTCAGTGTCAGTGGTATAAGACAATTGGAAAGGTAGGGTGGGAGTAAGTTACAAAGGGCATTTAACGCCAAATGGAAGATTTTGTGTTTGATCTTGGAGGCAATGGGGAACCACTGAGCAGAGGAATAATGTAGCTGAACTTTAGGAAAGTCATTTTAGTGGCTGAATGGAGGATGGATTGCAATGAGGAGAGACTTGAGACAGGCTAACTCACCAGCAGACAATGGCAATAATTCAGGTGTGAAGTGACGAGCCTGCAATAGAGTGGGGGAAATGTCAGAGGAGAGAAGGGGGCATATGCAAAAGATGTTATGAATGTGAAATTGAGAAGCCTTGGCAACATCTTGGATATGGAGGGGGTGGAGTGTAGAGATAGTGAGAAGTCAAGGATGACACTTAGATTTGAAGCCTAAGGGACTGGAAGGGTGATCTTACTTGACAGTAATAATGAAGGTGTGGGAGGGGAAAACAATGAGTACTGTTTTGGACGTGCTGAGTTTAAGATGTTTCCTGGATATCCAGTTGGAGATGTCTGAAAGGCAGCTGGAGATGAGAGATTGGAGGTCAGCTGACAGGTTGATACAAGACAGATAGATGTGAGAACTGTCAACACAGAGATGGTAATTAAATCCATGGGAGCTGATGAGATGACCAAGTGAAGTAATATAGAGGGAGAAGAGAAAATGGCCCAGGATAGAACTCTATAGGCCATTTGGGGCTAGAGGGAATGACCTGGATGAGGATCCAGTGATCAGACTGGTAGAAAGAGAACCAGGTAAGAGTGGGGGTCCCAAAAAACCTAGAGAGAAGAGAATATCAAGGAAGAGGGGGTGATCAGTAGCATCAAAGACAGCAGAGATGGCAAGAAAAATGAGGACTGAGAGAAGGATTGGATTTGGCAGCTAAGAGATCATTGATAACTTTGGAGAGAGTAGTTTGGTGGGATGACAAGGTCAGAAGTTGGATGGTATGAGAGGAAAGAAAGTGGATGTACCTACTGCATGTAACTTTTTAAAGGAATTTAGCCATGAAGGGCAGAAGAGATACAGGCCAAAAGTTAGAGGGGATGGAAGGATCAAATAAGAGTTTTTTGAGGATGGAAGAGACATGAACATATTTGTAGGCAATAAGGAAGAGAGGGAGAAATTGAAAATAAGTGATAGAGTGGGAATGACCAAAGGGGCATCCTGTCGGAGGAGACAGGATGCAATAGGATCATTAGATCATGTAGAAGGAGCAGACTGGGTAAGGAGCAAAGCCACCTTATCCTGTATGACAGAGGTGAAGGAGAAGATAGTGGCAGGCGGCATATGAAAGACATGAGATGATGAAGAGGAGAGAAGAGACATGGCATACCAAAATGCTTTATTTTTGGTGGGGAGAGGGTAAATATAAGGCAAATCTTTCAACTGAAAGGGTGGGTGGAAAAGGAGCCATGGGAAGTTTTAGGATGGATAAAAAGCTTTGGAAGGGCTGCTGTCGAGAAGGGGAAAGTGATTTGATAAAGGAGATACATACAGTAGGATTGCCTAGCTGCAGAGAGGAGTCATTCAATGTCTTCCCAACAACTTTTGTGTCTTTTCCCTTCCCTGCATTCACAAGGTGACTGCTAATCCATACTCCTATTATCTCTTGCCTGGACTGTTAAAATAATTTGGTCTCCCTGTTTCCAATCTATATTCTCTCTAATCTACACTTAAACAACAGAGCAAGCAATAGAATAAAAAACACTCACAAATTTATCAAATTATTATTCCTAACGTACTCATTTTGATCATGTGGCCTCCACGCTAAAAAATCTTTTCAAGGATCAAATAGAAATTCTTCAGCCTGGTTTCAGCCTTCTGCAATCTGGCCCCCCACATATCTTTCCAGACTTCTTTCATAATGTCCTCCCTTCATCTACTCTACATCACAGACAAACAGGCTTAATCTGATATTCTCTGAGTTGATCAAGAAGCAAAGTGGACTCCTGTCAATTGAGGGAATGATTGAATAAATTTTGGTTTGTAAAGGAGTTTTGTTATGCCACAGAGAATGAGTGGTGTGATAGATTCAGAGACTCTTTGAGAGACTTTTATGAACTGATGGAGACTGAAGTGAGCACAGTCAGTACAATTGAGATCACTTTTATTGCTGGACAGATCTCTCTCCCTTCCCTTAACTCATGAGGACGATTCTGAAGAATTAAAAAAGAAAGAGAAAAAAAAAAGACTGGCAAAACTAACCAGGCAACTATCAGTTGTGTATTATATTACAGGCAATATTCCACACCCATAGATTCTGATCTCTTCTCTGGGTCAGAGTTCAGTCATGATAATTAGGTAGCATTCAGGGTTTTATTCTTGTTGCTTTATTTTCTATTTACGTTGTTGTAGTCCTTGGCTATGTTATATATTCCTGGTTCTGTTTGCCTCACTTTACTTTAATCTCACATGACTTCTCACGCTTCTGTGAATTCTTCACACTTACTCTTTCTTACAGAATGGTAACATTTCATTGCCTTCATGTATCAGAATTGGTTTAGCTATTCATTTTTTATAACCACCGAGTGCTGTTATGAAAATGTTGGTATACTTGGGGCCTTTGCTTCTGTTTTGTATACCTCTTTGAGGTATATGCCCAGCAGAGGGACCTCTGGATCAAAGGATATAGACATTTTAGTGAACTTTTATCATAATTCAAAATTGTTTCCACAGTTCTACCAGTTCTAATTCACAGTTCTACCAATAGCATATTAGTGTGGCTGTCCTCCCACAACCCTTACAACACTGAGTATTTCTATCTTTTGTCATTTTTACCAATTTGCTGAGTAGTAGGCAAAAACTCAAAGTGGTGCTGTTTTAAGAACAAAGAGATTTCAAAATAAGAATTGCAAATTGTAAAAGATCGTAAGAAAATATGCTCCAAACCACTAGTATTAAGAGAAATATAAATTCAAACATCTTTGAGATTTCACTTTGCAACACACAAATTAGTCAAAGTGACAAAAGATGAAAACAGTTGATGGGGGTACTGTGGGGAGACAGGCACAATGATGTTCTCTGTATTCTTGGTGGAGTTCTAAAGTACTCCAACCATCCTGCTTAGCAATTTGAAATTAACCAAGTAAAATGGCTTAACTGTTCAGTGATCTCACTGCTAGACTCCAAGAAAGTCAGACAGATACAGAGATCCCAGACATATCACTCTTTGTGGTTCCAAAAAAGTGGAAACATCATGTGTCAGGAGAGCAAAGGTTAGCAAATGGTGGTGAGGTCTAGACTAGAGAGTCAGAAATACAGCTGAGGGGAAAGAAGAATGGCTGGTCTAGACCCTTCCTCAAAATAAGTTCTAGAGAGAACTCACCAATGAGAGAAAGGGACTATAGGAGTGGAGCGATCTTTCAGGGTGAGATGATAGCTGAGGCATGTAGTGAAATTTAGGGAGTCAGAAGAACTCAGAGAGGAAAATCCTTACATGAGTCAAGTCAGGAAAGAAAAGTGGTGATAAGATCCCTGCAAAACTTAGTCATATGAAAATGTGCTTTTATTTATTTATCTTTTACCCACAGCAATGTGGGGCAACCTAAAGAATGTAAATCAGAGAACCAGCCAAACTCTGGTAATGGGAACCACCACAGCCAACTTTATGTAACTTTCAGAACAAGTTCTATTCTGGATGAAGAGGGCCAAGGGAAACGTCGACCAGTCATGGAATGCAAAAACTGGAACTGTGTGTGGGAAAGATTCCATGGAAATCACTTAGCACTTCCATAAAGCCCCCAAATTCCTGGAACTTCAGAGCATGTTTCTTAAAACCCTTAAACCCTTTCTGATCTTCTGAGGTGTCTATATTCAGCATTGGGTCCATAGGTTAAAATGTGTGTCATAGAATGTAATTCTCAGTACATTCTGCAAAGGGAGGGTGGGGGAAGGATATCAATCAGGAAATGAGCAGTGGAAAACTGAGCCAAAAGGCAAAGAAGAAAAAAAGGAATTGACCTTTGTATGTTACTTTAAGGTTCCCAAAGCACTTTCCAAATTCAGTCCTGTGACTTGCTAATCAAAAATCTCTATTAACCCCTCACTTAAATGGGACTTTAAACTGGATAAATGATTTAAATCTCATTTATCTGGTCTAGTTTCAAGTCTGAAAAACTTCATCTTTCTCCTCATTTTAAATGTCTCTATATAGAGTGGGGGGGGAAGGGGAGAATTAATCCAGTGTCCCCAGATACACAATGTGAAAAGCTTCCAAAAAAGAAAAAACACTCTCCCCTTGGCAACTCATAAACATCCTGTGAAATAACTATAACTATCCCCATTTCACAGGTGAGGCAACTGAGAATTAGAGTTAAGTGACTTGTTCAGGGTCACCTAGCTAGTAAGCATTAAGAGGCAGGAATCTGAACCCAGAGCATCTGGATTGTGAGCTCAGTTCCCTTTCCACTATGCCACTTTAACTTCCAGAAAGCATTTGGAATAGGGCATCCAGCTACCTGCCTCCCAGGGCTACCTTGAGGATCAACTGTGATGACAAACGTACAGCACTTTGTTAGCCTTAAAGCACTGTATAAATTCTAGCTATCATTTACTATGAATATTATTCATTTTTAATCATAACCAGTCACTAAGAACAATGCTCTCAATTTCCTCAGAGCAGAGGCCTTCAGAATTGCCTGGAACACCCCAATTAAATCAATGAGGTCTGTCTAAGAGAGGTGTCCTGTGTTCCCACAGCCTAGACTGTTTATATCCCTTCTTTGGAAACACAAGCCTTGCAGGACTAACAAGGCTAGCTTTCTCATTCCTTTGTCGATCAGTGATAATGGCTATCTCTTAAGGAAACACAAGTCCTCTCTTTTTTCCTCCTCTGGGAACATATAACAGATGTGTCAAGCCCATGTGAAAAAGGAAACATGTACATGAAAGTCAAAAGAAGATAATATTTGCAAGGATATGTCACTTCAAGGTCTGCAAAGCACTTTACGAATACAATCTCATTTGCACTTCCCAATAACTCTGAGACAGGTAATTGCCTTTTTGTTGTTCAGTCATGTCCACCTCTTCATGCCCCATCTGAGATTTTCTTGGCAAAGATATTGGAGTGATGAACAGGCAGATTTCAGAAAATCCTGGGAAGACTTATATGAATTGATTCTGAGTGAAGTGAGCAGAACCAGGAGAACATTGTTCACAGAAACAGCCATAGTGTGTGATGGCTCATTTTGATAGACTTCTCAGCAATGCAAGGACCTAAGGCGATTCCAAAGGACTCGTGATGGAAAATGCCATCCACATCCAGAGAAAGAACTTTGGAGTCGGAATGCAGAGTGAAGCAGACTTTTCTCTTTTTTTAAAATTTTTTTTGTTTCTCATGGTTTTTCCCATTCATTATAATTCTTTCATGCAACATGACTAATGTGAAAATGTGTTTAGTAGAAATGTATGTATAGAGCCCATATCAGATTGCATGTCATCTTGGGGAAGGAAGGGGAAGGGAAGGGGAGAAAATTTAAAACTTATGGAAGTTACGAAAACTAAAAATAAATAAATTGAAACCAATTTTCCTCTGAAAAAAAGATATTGGAGTGATTTGCCATTTCCTCCTCCAGCTCATTTTACTGATGAGGAAATTGAGGTAAACAGAGTTAAGTGATTGCCCAGGGTCACACAGCTAGTAAGTGCCTGAAGTTAGATTTAAACTCCAGGCCCCATACTCTATCCACCATTCCACCTAGCTGCCTACCCCCGTTTTATAGATGAGGAAATTGAGAATTAGGTTAACTATATTAGTTAAAAGGAATAAAGTTATTCCCTGTGCTTAACAGGAACCTGACACATAGTAGGTGCTTAATAATTGTTTCCTGATTAATTGATCTTTTCCAGCAATCCAGTAGTGATTCAACACTCTTTGTTGACCTCTCCAATTCGTTCTCTTATGGGCATCTAAGACTCAGAACAAATAGAATTTCTTATGACTTAACTTTCTCCCAATAGAAGCATTTCCTTTCCAACATTTGGTTTCTATCACTCTTAAGCACTCTGCTGTGGCCAAAGGCAGGGGCCAAGCCAATGTTTCCCTCTTCAAACCTTTCCCACCTACGCTTACCTCCCTCCCTTTCCCATCTTGGCCTGTAGTATACATATATGTTCATGGTCCCATGCAGCCCTCTCGCCTTGGACACCAAACACCTCCATGATGCTCTGAATTCCTGCCAGCCTGCAGGGCTCAGCGTTGTCTGTCCCTGGGATCAAGTTTCTAAAACTTGTAATGTGATCTACTGCTGTAAGAGCCACAGATCAGGGCTGTGTCTGCTGTTTATAAAATGAAAATATTTGCTTCAGATCTCCAGTTACCATCTGTTTGCAACCTTGACTCCTTGCTCATGGGCCAGCTGGAAAGTATAACTGCCACCCTAGCCTTTGGGCGTCATTGGTAGCGGCAATCCTGGATCCCAGGGCAGCAAACTTGAGGCCAGCAATTTTAGACCCTTCTAAAGAAACCTGAGCACAAACCCAGATTATTTGAAAAGGGTTTGTTGTTTGCAAGCAAACACACCTGTGTGACATGAGAAGTAGCCTGCTAGCAATGGAAAGAGTATTGTCATTAGAGTCAGGGGATCTGGGTTCAGATCCTACCCCTCACTTATACATTGACCAAATCAAGGAATCTCTGCAACTGAGTTTCTTCTTGTATAAAATGAAGCTGGTCTAACAGGACTCTCGGATCCTTTTCCAATTAGGTGGTGGGGAAACCCTTTTCGCATAAGTTAGGTTTGTGCTTGAATTTCTTCAGAACAGCCTAGAGACAACATTGGACCTGGAGTCAGAGAGACCTGAGCTCTAAGCTGGTCTTAGATCCTTAGCATTTGTGAGACCCTGAGCAAATCATTTAATGCCTGTTTGCCTCAGTTTCCTCATCTGTACAATGAGGATAATAATAATTCCTACTTCCTATGTGAAGATAAAATGATTTGTAAATCTTAAAGTGTTTGTTAAATTATACTATTATTATTATCATTATTTCAGAAGGGTTTTTTAATTGTCTGATAGTAAAATTAAGATAAAAGCAGGGGTCTTCATAACTAAGAGAGAAACCAAATTTCATAGATCCATTTAAACTTTTGGGGAAACAAAATGGGCAGAGAAAACCCAGACACAGCAGAAATGAGTTCACCCTGCCAAAAGAAGCAGAAGGAATAAGATAGGATTTGATAGGCATTTCTGGGTAAAAGTGAAATGCCAGAAGGGAAATGAATCTATTGAAGAGGGACATGAAATTCCATGGGAATTCTGAAAAAGCCTGAGAGACTGCAATGGCTTTACCAAGCGCTGGCTTAAACTAGAGTCCTGGAGATTAGAAATGCTACAACCAAAAGTCATTAAGACCTGGTAACAACAGCTATTAATTAAAAGCATGCCCTAAGCATTAAATACATAATTCTGGGTATGACCATCTTAGAATTCCACATATCAGAGAGGCTGCTCATTGTCAGATCTAGAATAAAGAAGGCTCCTTTAGAGTACATCTCCACTCAAATCTTTGAGAATATAGATTTTTTAAAATTTGTATTGGTAACCTGCTTCCATTCCTTGCATAGTGCCCCAACACATAGTAGGACCTTAAGAAATGCTTATGGACCAAATATCTATCCCCTGTGATTTTAAAGGTTGGCAGTTGCTTTTTTGCAGCTTCATGAATACCCCTTTCATTCACTTAAAATCTCAGAATTCCCTTCAAAACTATCTTTAGGAGGCAATGAGGCAGACTACATATATGAAGTCAGGAAGACATCCAATCTCACTTCTGACATCATCTCTATGTCCATAGGAAAAACACGTCATCTCCTCCTCAGTTTCTTCATCTGCCAAACAGAAACAATAATGCCTGTGGTGCTTTCTTCATAGAGAGGTTGTAAGGTTTAAATGAGATAATATTTCTCCGAGATAATATATCCTTTCTGGCCACCACTTCTCACAACCACCTCAACAGGGGACAGGCATACACCCTTTCCAATCTCTTTCCTTCTGATGAACCATGGTCAAGTCAACTTTACCGTGATTCTGGGATCCTCTGTGTTTCCACTCAGCTCTTTTCAAACAAAATCTCCCCCTCCCTAGTCACAATACTTTTATATAGTTTATTCCCCCCTTCCTTAGCATGTAAGTTCAGTGTCTTTGCTTTCGTGCTTATATTCAAAGTAAGTACAAAGTACTTAAAAAGACTCTTTCCTCCATTCATTCATCCAAGCACTTTGCAAATTTTAAACCCCTATGTCAGTCAGGTATGATCTAAAAACTCTAAGAAAATATCCTTCTTATTTCTCTTTATTTTTCCCATGTAGCATTTGGGTCTTGTCCCTTTACCAAGTATTGTCCTCATGTTTCAAAGGAATTTAAGAGGGAAAGGGTTCCAGTGAATCAAGTAGCTCCTCAATATGTGATTAATGGAAAGTCTTCGACTTTCCCCTTTGCATAGAGTGATGAGTTTAGATTCAGAGCTGTGAAGAGCCTGAGACATCATCTAATACAACTTCTTCATTTGAGAGAGTAGGAAAATGAGGCCCAGGGAGCTTAACTGACTTGCCCAAAGTTATACAGTTAGTAAGTGGCTACGGTTGCCTTCAAATCCAGCTCCTCTGATTCCCTCTCTAGCATCACTTTTCCATTGCATTACACTGGTATGAATGAGTTACTATCTGCAGAGCTGGTAAGAATTCTCACTTGGTAAGACCATAGATTCATGAAAGTATGTGTGGGTGTGGGTGTGTGTGTGTGCGTGCGTGCGTGTGTGTGTGTGTTGTCTACCTGTTATGATCTTCCCTGAAAACTGTTTCTCTATTTCTTCTTCCAGTATTTTCCCATTTCTTTTCCATTTTACTTATGAATATTGTTAGCATTACTAATTATAAGCTTTCTAGGTGATAATTGTCACAATTGTCAGTAACCTCTAC
Organism: Notamacropus eugenii; assembly: GCF_028372415.1. Lineage (NCBI taxonomy): Eukaryota > Metazoa > Chordata > Mammalia > Diprotodontia > Macropodidae > Notamacropus > Notamacropus eugenii. Next base: position 244,955,914 of record NC_092874.1, on the reverse strand, counting down.
TTTGAAGGTTGGCATTAAATCTGGAGTGAGTTGACTCTGGACTCACTCGCCCCCATTAAGGGTAATTCTATCTCCCTCTTAAAGATATCTTTGAGGGTTTCAGGGTGTCTTTCTCTAGTGCTATCAGCTCAAGTTCTTTATCCAATATGTCCTCCCCACAGTTGACTTCCAATGGTGAGTGCCCTGGACACATCTAACCAGTTGATTTTGATTAGTTTTTACTAACTTCAAATAAATAGCATTATTTTCCCTGAACACTTGCAGGGTAAGGGGCACATTTTCTCCTAGACTACCATAATCCCTCAGGAAATTAGATTCAGACTTAATGCAGCCTTCTTCTTCCTCTTCTCTTTCTTCTCCTTCTCTTTTTTTTCCAATTACATGTAACATTAACATTTGTATTTTTTTTATTTTGAGTTCCAAATTCTCCTTCTTCTTCCCTGTCACCCCCACCTCACTCCTGCCCCAAGAGAGCAAGCAATTTGACAAACGTGTATATAACATAATGAAGTTTCTACATATCATTGATCCAACCAAGTTCATGTGCAAATGGAACCTAGGTATGGTGAGGCTGGGTTCTTTTTTATTTTTTTCAACATGACAGAAGAATTTAATGATGGAAAGGGAGAATTTACTTCTTTTGTCTCAATGCCACTTAAAGTACCCTTGAAAATATCTACTTGCTCTTATTCAGAAGTCCTGTAAGAATTACAATTTTCATGAACTCTGCTCCTGGACTTCGTGGTTGACTTGCTCCCCTGAACTTTTGAAGGTCACCAGGGTATCTCCAATGTCCCTAACCTAAAATAAAAACAACAAATGCCAAGACAAAGAAGCAAATGTCCATTTGTGGGCTACATCATGTTCCTAGGTAAGGGTGGCCTGAGGTCTCTCCTGCTATGACATTGTCTCTTCTATCATAGGAATACAACAGGAAGAACTCAGAGCAAAAAAAAGTTTGGTCTAAATTAACAAGTACTTTTTGAATGCAGCCCAATTCTCACTCCAAAGCTAATCAAAGACTGGTCCATTGGAATTGGTAAAAGAACTTAGCCCATGTTCTGAAATCTGCTTGGATTTGCACTGGCAAGCATATGCTCATAAAGGCTTGTGTTTGCAGTCCAAGTAGAAAGTGGAAACATATGAGCCTTCCACACAAAATTTCTAGAACCAGCCCAGAAATGGTGGTCAGTGCTTGAGAGAAGTGGCCAAGAACACCCAGGAGAGGTAGAGGGTGCAGAAATTTTCTGCAAACTAAGAAAATGAGTATTTTCAAGTTGCAATGTAGTAAGTGAAGATTGCTTTTGCTGAGTAAGGTAAAACTGAATTGGTATCTTTACCTCAAATCCTCCGCTCTTCCTAATTTCCCTGTTTCTGTCCAGGACACCATTAATTCTTTTTTTTTTCATTTATTTGATTTTTAATTTATGGAATAAAACAAGTATTTCAATAACATAGTATAATAAAAAAAGATGATTACACATGAAACTGCAAGTCTATTATCCCCAATTTGTTATTTCTTTTAAATATATAATAAAGTTATCAAGTAAATGTTTTCCCTTTTTCTCTTCACTCCCTCCCCCACCTTAGAGATGGACATCATTAGACACAAATACACACACACACACACACACACACACACACACACACACATACACACACACATACAATATTTCTGCCCAGGGTACCACCATTCTTCTAGTCACTCAGGTATACAATCTAGGTGTCATCCTTGACTCTTCATTCTCTCACCTTTCATATCTAATTGGTTACCAAGGTCTGCCAATTCTACCTTTATAATGCCCTTTGTATATGTCCACTAATCTCTTCTGACACAGGGTGCCATCACCCTGGCAAAGGCTCTCATCCTCTCCCTCCTGTTGCAATCTAGGGATGCTGGGAACTCCAAAATTAAAGGGCAAATGATGTGGGTCCTGCCTTGAAAGAATTCATCTCAAAGCTTCTTTCACTCAGAGACAAAGTTTATTAAAACACTGTGACCCTTTTATTGACAAGCAGGCCAAACCCTGAAGGAATCTGAGCCATCAGCCAGACTCTTAAGGAATCTGAGTGAGGGGCAAGATGGACACTTATATAGAGTGGTTAAGGAGTGGGTCTTGATGAAGTCAAGGAGTGGTTGTCTAGGGTGCAGACAAAAACGATTACTTGCTGATGCCTCAGGTGAACACCAAGGATCTGAGTTCAGGGGCTGGGTTCCTGGAATTCATGGGAAAGTTCAAAGGGGGAACTCCTTTGTCACTCTTACACAGGTGATATGGTGGCGCCAGTCCATAATGGATCAAAAGAGGCTATATTTAAATTTTCAGTGTGAGGATTTAACTTAGGAAACCAGCAAAAGTCACAAATCAACTTTTTGTTTTGTTGATTACCTAGACAAAGTGAGGGGAAAATATGAATGATGCAGATTAAACTTAAAAGTATGTCTTGCTGTGCTTTTTTTAATTGTTAAACATTTATCAGCACACCCCTGCTCCTAGACAATTACAATAACCTTCTGTTCTCCCTACTTCAGTCCATCTTCCAATGAGATATCAAAGTGACCTTCCCAAAACATAATTCTGGCCAAGTCACTACCCCTCCACTATTTAGTAAGCTGTAGTGGCTCCCTATTACCTGCAGGATAAAAGACAATGTCCTCTAATTGGCATTCAAAACCCTTCATAACCTTGCCCTTCCTACCTTTCCAGTCTTCTTACACCTTACTTTCCTCCAGGCACTCAATGATCCAATGGACAAGCCTCCTTGCCACTGTAAAGTAAGACACACCATCCTCCATTTATGTGCATTTCCACAGGGTATTCCCCTGTGTCTGTCTCCTTCACCTCCCAGCTTCCTTGTCTTCTTTAAAGTGTCACCTAAAAGTCTACCTTCTTCCCCCCCCTCAAAAAAAAACAACTTTTCTCAATCCCTCTTAATACTAGTTCTTTCTTTCTGAGATTGTCTCACCCATTAGATTGTGAGCTCCTTGAAGGCAGGAATTGCTTTTGCCTTTCTTTGTGTCCCCAGTGTATGCCTGGCACATAGTACGTGCTTAATAAAATGTTTGTTGACTTGAAGAAGGAAAGGAAGTAGGAAAAAGAGTGGAGAAAGGAACAGGGCAATAGAGAGAAGGGAGGAGAAGTGGAGAAAGTGTGGGAACAGGTCAGAGAGACAAAATGGGTCAATGAAGTACATGGGTGGGGTGAATGTTGTAAAAATAGATAGACTGTCTAACTTACAGGACAGAACATCTGGTAAGTAACCTTAAGTGATTTCAGAGGCCACTCTAGTCATGCCACCTCCCATCCCTGATTCCTAGCTCCCCTTGGTGTGTTTTCTTCCCTGATCAGAATGAAAGCTCTTTAATGTCAGAAACTTGCTTGCTTATCTCTAGTACTTAAAAGAATATATATGTATGTATACATACATGTATACATATATACATACAAACATGTATATATAATAGCATATAGTGTTTAATAAATTCTCTCTGTCTCTCCTCCTTCACCCTCCTACTCTCTCTGCCTCTATCTCTCTCTGTCTCTGTCTCTTTCTCTCTGTCTCTGTCTCTTTCTCTCTCTGTCTCTCTCTTTCTGTCTCTTTCTATGTCTCTGTCTCTCTCTCTCCATTAAGGTACATGATAGTGCTTCAGCAACCAAACCAGAGCTTTCTTCTTTTTGGTAGACTACATAATGGGAATGAAGAATTGGTTTGAGGAAATACAGGAAGCACTTTTTTCACTGTAGGCCGATGGGGAAAGTAGATCAATAATAATTATCCCCATTATATAGATGAGAAAATTGAGACCTAAAGAGATGAAACTAGTTGCCCAAGTGGTAGGGGCATAGTATCAACACAGGGGCTCAAACTCAGGCTTCTTGAATCCAAATTTGGTACTCTTTCCACTATGCTATTATAAGAAGCTTAAACATACAATGGTTAAGGAACACAGCCCAGAAAAGCAATAGCTAGTAAAGAATATACTCTTGGAATCAATTCATGGTTAGGGGGAACCTGTAAGGTGTTTGGCAATTATGAAGTATTCAAATAGTTTAAGATGAGTATGAATTACATATCTGGGAAATCAGAGAGAGGCTCTATTTTAGGAGAATCTCCAGAGTACTTAATTCCACTCATTAATCTCAATTTCCAAAAAAAGATGAAGATATACTGGTGAAAGTTTAGAAGAAAATAATTAACCCTAAATGAATGATTCTTCTTAGAAATCCATTAGGTGGCCCTTCCTACTTCCTTAGACTCTGAGCTTGCTCCTTCTTAAAATGACTCTATGTACCTGTCTGCTTGATGCAGCTACTGTACAGAGTCAGGAAGACTTCAGAATTAATTCATATACAGTCTCAGATACTAGTTGGGACCCTGGGTGAGTTACTTAACCTCTCTTTACCTCAATTTCCCCAACTGTAAAATGGGCATTATAACAGCATCTACCTCCCAGAGTTGTGGTGATGATCAAATGAGATCTTTGTAAAGCACTGAGTAGTATACCTGACACATAGCAGGTGCTGTATTTCCTTTCCCTCCCTTTGTGTATAGGATTATAGTTTTAGAGCTAGAAAAGACCATAGAGGTTATCTAGTACAAACATCTCATTTTAAAATGAGATAGCTGAGACTAAGAGATGGAAAGTGATTTGGTCAAGAATTGGGATTTGAACTCACATCCCGTGACTATACTCGTTCCACTCTACCATTATGATATATTCTCCCGCCACCATTACCCCTCTACCTTTTTCTTCAAAATGTAAACTCCCAGAGTAATTGAACTGCTTAGTTTTTTCCTCTGTATCCCCATCATCTAGCACATTTTCTTGTATCCAGAAGGCATGAATAAATATGTATTGAATTGGATTGTTAAAAAACAAAAAAGACTAGCAAACCTCTTACATAATGTGCCTCCTTGGCAACTGTACATGTAAAAGGAAGGTTTCTGGATGCTTGTGGGTCATCATTGCCTAGCCTGGAATGGGGCACAAAGCTAAAAGCTATAGGAGGTTTCCTGAAAGTTGAAAATGAAATGATTCATAGTGCAAAATATTCTTCCAAAATGAACAGCCAATCATGCATTCTATAAAACATTTCACAAAGGAATTTCATAAAAGCTAGAAAATCATCCAGGGAATATTCTAAATTCTGGCAGGAGTTGTTGGCTCGTAGGATTTCCAAAATGCATATAGTCTCTAATTAGTATAACAGGTACTAGATATTTTAGTGCTGGCCCACTTTCTTCCCTTCACAGTCTTAAACTGGAACCACCACAGAGGCGTGGAAATCTAGCTCAATACTGGATTTTTTTTCTCACTTTTTAAATTGATGCCATTTGGTTTATTTCACATTTATTTCAGAAGAAAAGCATAGAGTAGTGGATAGAAAGTTGGCCTTGCAGATAGGAAGACCCAGGTTAATATTCTACTTCCAAATGAGCTATGTGACCCTAGGCAAAGCCCAACCTCTCCAAGCTCTAGGCAGCTTTCTATAATTTCTAGAAGTTTCCAAGAAGGTACTGACCTATGCTGAGAGAGGAACTTTCCTCTCCCTAGAGTTCCCTACGTTGATGAAATCATGGGTCGAGTCCTTGTCCCTATTTATTTCTGAATATATATATAGTGTATGTATATACACACAGATACATATACACATACATATATGCATGTGTGTATACACATATGCACGCACACACACAACATATTCATGTACATGTACACACATGTATGTATACATATACATGCATGGATATATACATATACACACATATATGTGTGTATACATATACATATTCCACATCCATAATCCTCCACTTCTGCAATTAAAGGAAAGAGGTGCATTGCCTTAATTCTCCTCCAGGGCCAAGCCTGGTCATTTATAAGTTACATTTTACTGATCTTTTCATTGATGTTTCCACTGTACCACATAGAATGATGAATTTCATCACAGATGAAATTCTAGCTCAGTTTTAAAAATCACTAGAGCATGAGTTCCTACAAATTTCCTCAGTTTACCCATTTGAATGTCTAAACAACCCTCATAGATGGGAAATGTATAGTAGCACAGAACTGACAAGATGTGAAGCTTTTCAGAGGTCATCTAGACGAGTAATCCCCACCCAAAATAGGAATCTTGTCTACAAAATCCAGAATTTACCAGAGAACTTTCAGTGATAGGGAAACCCTGATCCCCCAGGACCATCCATTCCATTCATATATAGCTTTCATTATTAAGGAATTTTCCTCCTTCTCCACCATCTTCTAATCTTGTGGGAGGGAAAAAAATACTGCCTTCCAGTAATTCAAACATTGGCCTGAGTTTTGTCCTACAGATCCCTTTCCCTAATGAGAGCTCCTCAATTCAAACAGACAGTACTACATTTTTTTTTTCCTCCATGCTAAAATCAGCTATTTCAAAGAATATTCATATGGTCTAGTTTCTGGTCCCTCAGTGTACTGATTGCCTTTCCCTGAATACATTCCAGCTTGTCAGTGCCTTTCCTAGAAAAGGCTGGACATAATACAATGAAACTATTAGCTCTTATCCATTCTGAATGCTATGTTTGTTTTAATAGCACCTAAGACTACCATTGGTTTTGGTAGATCCATCACAATACTGACTCACATTAACCTTGAAGTTCCCCAAACCTAGGTCTTTTTCACATGTACTGCATTCTAGTCCCATCTCTCCATCCTGCACTTCCGCCATTTATTTTTCAACTCGAGTGAAGGATTTATCACTATAAATTTATATAAATTTGTTTATAGATATAATATTGTCAAATTTTGTTTTAACATTAGCTCCTATTGAGAGTTTTTAGGATCCCAATACTCTCAATAAATCGTTAGCATTTACTTCCAAATTCATATCATCAGCAAATTGATAAACATGCCACCAATGTCTTCAAGTCATTTATAAAAATGTTGAACAGAATGGGCTCAACGAGAGAGCCATGGGACATTCTTTTCTGAGTTTATCTCTGGATTCATATTAGGATAGTAATCAATGTGCTCTGATTGCATTAGATCAGTTCTGACCTATCTAGCTGTATTTTTCTCTCTTCCATACATCTTTATGGTGGTCATAAAGACAGGCTGAGATATCCCCATGTGCATTGCTGAAATCCAACTGTACTTTGTCTATGGAATTCCCCTTATCTACTAATGTCACCACAACAACTCTGTCAAAAAAAGAAATGGACATACTCTTTCAAGACTTGTTCCTAACTTTCAATGATCACTTTTCGTTTCTATATGCTCATGAATTATCCTTTAATTCCTGAAAAATCGAACTTAACCAGCCTAGTTGGAAGTATCGAGCGTCTCCATTTGGAACATAAGTACATTCTCCTATTTTCAGTTCTGCAGCAGCTCCATTCTTTATGATTTTCCATCTGCTGCTGTTCAGTTATTTTGCATAGTTCTGCAATGACTTGGCAATTGTACCCACAAGTTCCTGTAGTATTCTGGGAGGTTTTGGTTCAGGACAGGTTATTTGAATTCAAGGAGGACATCCAGGGGCTCTCTTAGTGTTTCCTTCCACATAAAAGGGAACTGAAAAGTGAAGGGAAGGGGGAAGAAAGTACTGGCAAGGTAGAAAAGCCTGAAGAATCAAGAGGAGAACTGAGAAAGAAGTGACAGTCATGGTTGGAATAGGCACTTCTTCAAATGGAGGCTCTAGGCAGGAATTCACTAATAGGAGTAAGGAGTAGGGACAGAGACATCTCTAGGTTGAGAAGGCAGCTGGGATGGAGGTGGAAAAGTCTGGAGAGTAGGGAGTGGAGCCAAGAATAATTCTTTTCTCTCTCCCCCACTTCATCTATTATCATATTCCTATCCTTTCCTAAAAAGGTTCTTATTCCTTCTTTGAACAACCACCCCCCTTCAATTCTTTGAAATCTGCTCTCTTAAAGACTAATATGCTGAATATACATAAAATCCTCTTTCTTATGAATCATGAACTTTTAAAATGGCCTGGTTAACAAAAAATTCCAAATCAATACATGATCTATGTGGAAAAAGGTCATATCATAAATTAAAGGACAAGAGAAGAATATGTCACTGACAACTATAAATAGAAATGTTCTTTTAAAAAATAAATTTTGTTGATTTTTAACATATTCCAAATTTCCTCCAGTAAGCTTTATCCTTCCCTTTCTAGTGAGCCATCCTACATAACAAAGCATTTTTTTCTAAGAAAAATGGCAGAAGAAAAATAATTTAGCACAGCTGATCAATGCTTTGGAAAAGCAATCTGAAAATAGGCAATATTCTACACCCATGGAACCATCATCTCTGTAAAGGTTGGAGAGAGTTGTCTTCTCATCATCTTTCCTTTGGAGCAATGCTTGTTTTTCATAGTTTTCCAACATTCACTTTCAGTTTTTTTATGATTGCTATTCCCTGTTTCCTTGTTAGAGTTATTGTGTATATTGTTTTCCTGTCTCTGATACTTCCCTTTATATCAGATCATGACGTTTTCTCATGTTTTTCTGTATTCATAAGTTTTGTCACTTTTTACAACACAATGGTATTCCATTAAATTCTTGCACCATAATTTGTTTATCCATTCTCTCATCTATGGGCATCTACTTTGTTTCCAGTTCTTTGCTACCATAAAAAGTTCTACTATGAATGTTTTGTTGTATATGGTGACTTTTTTTATCAATGACCTCTCTGGAATATGTGGAATCTTTTAGTCAAAATGTATGGACATTTTATTCACTTTATTTGCATTCAAGGAAGAGTTCTTGACCAAATAAGGAATAGAGATGATCTCAAGAAATGAAGTGGACAGTTTTTAATTATAAAAAAAGAAATGAAAAAGTGTTGTACAAGCAAAAACATTGTGATGAGAATTAGAATGTAAACTAGAAGTGAACTAGGAAAAATGTAGCAATATTCTCTCAACAAGCTTTGATGTCTAAGATATATAAGGAATTGATACAAATATAAGAGAACAAGATCTATTCCTCAAGAGATGAAATGTGAAAAGATTTAAACATGTACTTCTCAAAAGTAAAAAGCTATCAACAGTCACACAGAAAAATGTTCTGTGTCCCTAATAAGAGAAATGCAGCTAATACAATTTTCTAAGGTTGCCTCTCATGCACATCAGATTGGCAAAGATGACAAAAAGAAAAAGAAAAAAGTTGGAGAGAGTGTGGGAAGTTACACATACTAATACTCTCTTGGTAGAGCTGTGAATTAACCCAGCCACTCTGGAAATGAATTGGAACTCTTCCTCAGAAGTCACAAAACTTTTATCCACTTTTCAAAAAATCTGGGAATTGCAGTGGTAGAGACAACAGGAAATTAAAATGAGTAATGCAAAGGGACATTGGCTTTCTCCAGTAGAGAGGAAGGGAAGGCAAAAGAGTCTTATTTCTCACCTTGGGTTATGCTTAACAAGCAGTATGGATTTTGCCTGGCTTAGAGTTCTTCATCAGATTGCAGAGACAGAGATAGGGACAGAGAGACAGAGGTAAAGACAGATACTAAGGGAGACACAATCTGAGTGAGAGAAACAGTATGAGGTAGACACAAATAGACAGACACAAAGAGATAGCAGCAGAGACACAGTGACAGAGCTGCTCATCAGGAATCATTAGAGCTGCTTATGTTTTCTACACTCCTTGAGGTTCACCATGATTCTGTTCTAGCATCATCCTTGTGCTGGCCTCTTATTACTGTACATTCATTCTGGCTTATTGTTTCTCATTCTGGGAGTTTGCCCAGATCAAATCCAGGGGCCATTGGATCTTGGGAAATACTGAGGAAAAGCCACCTGTCAAAAGAAAGTCCCTGACTTTCCCAAGCTGTAGACAAAACTCTTTGGGTAGGACCTAAAAGATAGAGCTACATAACAAATGCCAATTATTATTATATGGAAATTCCTATTGGCTGGGTTGAACAATATCCAATCTCCTTGGGGACATAAGGCACGTAAATAAATATGATACTAAATAAAATATAAATCCACAACAGAGGTAAAATCAAAATTAATAATGAAATTTCAGAGCAGGGAGATCCCTTCCAATTGGGCTAATCAGGGAAGACTTTATGCAGGAGGTGGTTTTTCAGATGGGTGTTGAAGGATGGGTAAGATTTTCAATGGTGGTGATTGTCCAATTGGAACAGATGCATAGAGGTAAAGAAAGGTCACCTTGAGGTTGTTTGAGGGAAGGTATGGAGTACAGGTCATGTGAGGCAACATTGTGAGGTAATATTAGAAAAGTAGCGTGGAGATAAACGATAGAGAAGTCTTAGCTGAATTCAGTGTTGGTACCCATTCCTGGGTGGGTCACTCTGTAGACATGAAAGCCTATATGAAATGTGCCATGAAAGAACAGTAGATCTTGACAGCTGCACTACTGTAACACAAAGAGATAGTGTCTTGCTTTCCTGCTCTTTTTCCTACAAGGGCAACCATTTCTCCAAAAGCAGAACTTTTTCTGAATCTTCCAGTTTCTATGTGCTGGCTCTGAACACTCAGTGCTAGAGAGATCTATGGTCTCATTAGGAATATGGGTAGCAGCTGCTGTTTTCCCACCACCACAAACTGACCAACTTCCTGATTGTGCCAACTGAGGCTCTTTTCCCATTTCCACTCCACCCCCCAAGATGTTTCTTTCTGACTTTGGGAATAGGAAGGGGTCACTTGGCTTCTTTCAATATAGCAGTGGGGTGCAGGGTAAAGACAAAAAAGTGTTTCTGTAATAGTGCAGAAACATCTGTCCTCTGTCCCTCAGGGTGCAATGTGATCGATCCTGAAACTCAAACTGAAAAGATCAGTTGCAGCTGGCCAGGTTGGGCCATAATTGGTTAGCTGTCCTCTTCTATCTTGGCTGATTTATACTGGACAAAGGAATGCTAACAGGTATTATAAAGGTTTTCAAATCGCCACAGCTGCCCATTTAAGAATTCTCTCCAGAGTAACTCTGTCTCCCTAACCCTAAATGCCACACTATCTCTTTGTATCTTTCTCTCTATCTCTGTCTTTCTATCTCTGTATCTTTGTCTTTTTCTGTCTGTCTCTATCTTCTGTCAATGTCTATCCCTCTGTCTCTCTATCTCTGTCTCTGTCTCTGTCTGTCTGTCTGTCTCTCTCTCTCTTTCTCCCACTTTTTATTAGTCCCATCCAGTGCAGCTGCTGCCTTCGCACTCCTAGAGCTCTATTTCCCTGTCTTCCTGATTGATTCTCGATTCCAAATTGAATGCTCCATTCCGCACACAGATCAAAAGTTGACATAGATATTGGATGCAGCTGTGATGAATACCTGCCATTTAGGTAGCATTTTAGTGTGATAGCATTCAACTTATCAGAGTGTCTCAACCCAATCCATGCTTGGTGAAAGATCTCTTCTACAACACACCCCCTTTGCCTGAAGACTTCCGAGGAGGGAAAACTTGCTACCTCCTGAAGAAGCCTGCCCCATGTTACTATATCTTTAATTGCCATGTTTTTCCCTTCATCAAGATTAAGTTTGTGTCTTTGCAATTCTCACTTAATGATGTTAACTCCTCTCTCTGGGGTCAGCCCATCAAGTATTTGAAGACACTTATCATGTCCTCTCTAAGTCTTTGTCTTCAGCCAGTCCCCATATGGCATGATCTTTAAGACCCTTTATTATCATGGTTGTTATCCTGGACTAAGCAACATCCATCTTATCAGTAATGTTCTTTCTAAAATATGCCATCAAAACTAAATCCAATATTCCAGTCATGATATAACAGAACTCTCACCTTCCTATTTCTGAATACTGTATTTCTCTTAATGCAGCTTAAGTTCTCATAAACTTTAAAAAAAAAAACAAAACAGTGTCAACATTTTAAAATTTCAATCTACTAAAGCCTCCAGGTCTTTCTTTTTGTCAGTGAAACTATTGTCTGACTATGTGTTTCACATCTTGTCCTTATTCTCAAGTATAAGACTTTACATTTATCCCTATTAAAATTCATCTGATTGAGTTCAACTCCACATTGTAGACTGTTGAGTTATTTAAAAATATTGATTAAATTCATTTGTGCTTACTCAACCTCTATGCTATTTTATCATTTGCAAATTGATAAGTATGTCATCTATTCTTAGCTATAAAATAATTGGGTGAAGGGGACATGATGGAATCTTTGGGAAGAATTAACAGGATGTGTTTGAAAGGAAAACCATACTCCAGGAGGGAGTAGGTAGCCAGGGAAGCTCCACTTGTGGATAGGGACAGTTTTCTTAACTATAAAATGAGCAGGTTGACCTCTGAGGATCCTATTAAATCCATGTCCTTAATGTATATAAACCTGAAAATGCTATGTAAGTGCCAGATATTATCAGCCCTGGAGATACATATGAAACAATTTTTAAAATCTTACCTCTGTTCAATTAATGTATTTCCTTCCTCCCTACTGTGTTCTTTGGAAAGAGGAAACTTGGAAACATCTATTGCTCATAACTGGCAGTTAGTTATATCAGGTCCTAGACAGTAACTGCTACCATTTTTGCTGATTGAATGATAATTCTGTATGCTGATTGATGATGAACTTTTAATTCCAGGAAGAGAGGTGATACATAAAACCCACATTTAACACTTCATCTGGTATTGTTGTAGATTTTGGCTTATCAAAAACAACTAATAAATCAATGTTAATCCAGTTCCCACCCAAGAAGGGTGAATGTGAGGTGCAGCTGTGCTGTGTGCCATGTATGGTATTAGACATGACTCTTAATGGTTAAAGAGAATGTTATACACTCTTATAAGGGACTTAATTGGGACCAGAGCATCTTGGGGAAGAGATGTGGTTTCAGAAATGCTCTTGGGTTAAGGTGTACAAAGACAAAAGCAGCAGACACATAGAAGAAGTAATTTCTTCCAACATGGCACCAATTTCCAGCTTACTAAAGACTGATAGAATGGACCTCCTAAGGTGAGATTGGATCTTTTCACCTGGTTTGAGCTGAGATATTATCTCATTCCCAGCTAAAAATCTCATTCACTTTTGTGTATTTTCTAGCATATTCTAATCTGTAAAATTTCTCCAATTTCTGTTCACTTCTTCACTTGGATAATTATATTTTACTATTTGGGATAGTCTTTTGTGTAACTAGTGTTTGGTGGAAAGATGCTAAGCTGGTGAGTGTAAGCTAGGGGCTACCATTTCCATTTATGAGTGATCAAGGGACAGCTTTTCTTATGAACTCAGACTCATATCCCTGGAACAGAGATATCTGAGGGAAGTGTATAGATATAGTCCTGGTAGGATAGCCTTCTTGGAGATGAGAGCAAAAAAGCCCCCTGCCTCCTGGTTCTCCTATGGCTTACCTGCCCCTTTCTCCCCTCTAGCAAGTATGTAACAGCCCTCTCTCACTCAAAATAAAGTCAAGTGCAAGTCATGTCATTATTTCTCTGATGTCATGGTCTTCTTTGGCAACAAAGGACAAACACACACCCATGCTAATAATATATACATGTCCCTCAGCTCTCCTCTCTATAGTGATATGCTATGCTCAGATCATATCTATCCATTAATATTTCAGGTCAATACATTTAGACATCCATATGAAGATTTTAGTCCCAGGTCCAAAACCAAAGTAATAGAAGTCTTTCATTTCCAATAGTTATTTGTAATTGGATTTAGATGGGATCATCCCTGTTAGTGAATGTTCAGTGATAGAATGCTATTGCTAAGTATATCCTCTTATAGGGAGTTAGGAACTTGAAGAATGTAAATTTTAAATATGTGGGTGTTTGGTTTGTTTGTTTTTACTAATACCTCCATCTGCAAATTAAATATTTTTCATTTTTCCCCTGAAATAAATATTGCCAAATAGCCTGGCAATATTGGTCATTGTGAACTGTCCCTACTCTGGAAAATTCAGTGTTTTTTCAGGTCACATATTTATTTCCAAACAGGAAAAATTGAATTCAATGTTTTCTAGGCTGATTCCTTGAAAAAGGAAAAGAAGATTTGAAGAGTATAAATCTGTTCACTGAAATACTTATTGAACATATATTCACTATGCCTTATATGAGGTATTGTAGTTGGACTCCACTCAATTCTTTGATTTTTGATTTTTCTTCATGGTCTGGGGATGACCTTGGTTTATCAAAGACTATTCAAGTGGAACAAGAATTCTAGAAGATTATAGGCTTATAGATTTAGAATTGAAAGGAACCTTAGAGGTCATTGAGTTCAAACCCTTCATTTTACAGATAAAGAAGCTAAAACTGAGAGGTGCTAAATGTCCTGCCCAGAATTGAACATAGGCCTTCTTGACTCCAAGGCCAGCGAATGGATCTACTGCATGAATGAGAGACTACAGAGACAGAAAGGCTTAAAGAGCAGTTCCAACTCAGTGATGGCCTGTACATCTACCTTTTGAGCACCAGATTAATTTAAAAGGGCTCACCCAGAAAAAGCAACTTTTTTAAACCACAATAACTCATGAAAAACATCAACCAAGGTAGGGAGCCATAGCATCAGAGGTATGGGTAGGATAATTCAAAAAGATGAAACTAGGCTTCCTTGATATCTTAAAATGTAGGGTATGATTTTAAAATAATATGACAGAAATGGAATTATATATCTAAGTAAATGTGGTCTTTCAAAGTCTTCACTGGGGAAGCTATACTTATTCCTATGGTATTGTCATTTTTTTAGGGGCAGCTAGGTTTTACAGGATAGAGTGCCAAGCCTGCAGTCAGGAAGAAGCATCTTCCTGAGTTCAAATCCTGCCCCAGACACTTACTAACTGGGTGACCCTGGGCAAGTCACTTAATCCTGTTTGCCTCAGTTTTCTCATCTGTAAAATGATTTGAAGAAGGAAATGGAAAGCCACTTCAGTATCTTTGTCAACAAAACTCCAAATGGGGGTATGTACAGATGGACATGACTAAACAATAACAAAATCGTCCTTTTATTTTTTTCAAAATATTTAGTGAACTCTTATTTTGCCATTACCTTCAAAACCAGTTACGAAACATAAAATATAATCATCCTCACAACTACTACCCCCCCCATTACCATCATTTTTACAAAAAAATCTGATAACTTGGCTTCAAATGGTTTTTGCCAGTTTCCATAAATCAAACTCACCTTCAGAGAAGAACAATTTGCTCTAGTTGAGGAAATTTCAAGAAATATTCTACGGACCATAGCAATAATTCTATGAGAAAAGCTGCCAAAATGACTTGAGCCACTGTGGAAACAGTGGAATAAAAAACCATCTTTCCCAGGAAGATACTCTGAAGTGAATGGTCCTTATTTAAATTTGTAAACCCTGTTCTAGTTATTTAAAGTAAGCCACATAAAAGTATCTGTAATATATATATATATATATATATATATGTATATATATATATATATGTATGTATACATATATATATGTGTGTGTATGCATACATATATATGTTGAATTAATTTAGTCCATCATTCCCTCTAATTTGTATTTATGTCAGTTAGAGAATGGTAATTCTCTAGCTCTTAGAATTAGCTCTTAGAACGATTTGATGTACAGGAAAGACTAGTTTGCCCTAATTCTAGTTTCCATAGTCAAAAATTTTGAGTTATGGCAATATAGCTATAACCATCCTCCGAATGGTTATTCTATTACTTTATAAATCTTATTAAAGCCCCGGGGTAAGAGAGAGAGACAGAGAGAAACAAAGAGAGGCAGAGAGACAAAGACAGGAGACACAGAGAGAGACAGAAACAGAGACAGGGACACAGAGACAGAGTCAGAGACAGAGAGATATTATTTTAAAGAAACTCCTGTGTCAAATGTCATTATAACATTTGTAATGTGCATTGGGTATTCCCACTGTAACTGGGTACTCCATTCAAGTCTGAATTTAGTCATTTCTTGGATTCAGAGTGAGTGTGAGGGAAGTTGGAGGAGTTGATGTATGACTTCAGCATCCATACAATACGTACTTTATCGACAGACCAGACAGGAACCACAAATCAAAAATCAAAGTACTTCACTATCACCAGGAAAATGTATGCAGCAAGATTATTCTCATATACAAAAAAGTCAGTCTCCTACAAACTCAGGCTCTAATAAAGAAGGAAACAAATGCCCCAAAAGCTAAGCTGAAGAAACATAATATTTTCAGGACCATCTGCATCACAATGAGGAAAACTTCTGGAGTCTGAGCTTTCTCTGCTCCATTTCCCATCAACCACTTATTTCTTGCTGCTACTTTGTTTCCACCCTTCCCTCCAGGACCTGGGCACAGTCCAAGAGCTACCTTGCCTCTGCTACTATATCTGCCTCTGCAGCTGTCATTTTCTGAAGCTCTGCTCTTTGCCAAAGCTCTCTTCTTCTGAAGGTATCATTGACAGCTTTCCCACCCCCTACCACCATCCCTCCACTTCACTGAGGCTCTTTGGCTTTTGACTTTGGCATCCATTAAATCTCTACCCTGCTCCCACTTTTTCAGCTCTTGTCAGCACCCAGGTTGCTTTGTGCAAATGTTACTGCTTAGAGTGAAACCTCCTGAACTACGTGCTTTTGGGCTAGTCAATGCATTTTCTACGTCCACCTAGGTGGAGCTACTCTGACCCCTATAATTTTTTTCCCCTTGCCCCACTCAAATGAAGGGTCCCAGCCCTCACTCCATCTGGTTTAGGGATGGCAAATTTCTTTTGCCTTTTCCTCACTTCAAGGTGTAGGAAATGTCCCCCCAAAAAAAGACAAACCTCTCTATGAGCTCATGCGATTACTCTTAATCTTTTAATGAGATGCAGTAAGCAAAAGGGGAAAGAGCAAGAGAATTAGAATCAGGAAGACCTAGATCCAAATTCCATTGTGTCACTTACTGGCTGTGTGACTGAACAAAAAACTGAATTTTCTGAACCTCAACTTACTCATCAGTAAAATGGGGGCAATAAGTTTTTTTTATACTCATATGACAGGACTGGAGAGAGACTCAGATGATTCAATGTAGCCTTAAATTTTGCAAACCTTAAAATAATACATCAATGTGAGTTACTATCACTGGTACCCAGCGCACAAATTGTCTTGAAGCTTTGAGAAGTCTCAGGAAGGTACTAGAAATCCTGGAATGACGCAGTTAAAGCTGGTTGTGTTTGCCAGTTTTCTAGTCATCACAGGAAGACCCACATTGCAACCTATCCCTTTATACCACTAAAAAAAAATTCTATTTATGAGCAAATGGTTTCCAAACCCCAGCTATAGACCCTTACTTCAAGGGATATTCACCAAAAGCATTCTCATATGAAAAAAGGAATTCGGATAATTCCTGGGAATCCATTGTAATGAGACTTAGCCTATACAATTTGGTTTTTCTCTCCTAAAAACGTCTACACATACACTTTGTGTATATACAGTTTTGATAGAACTGAATTGTCAATTAATTAGCCGTTAGTTCGGCTAATTTTAATAGAATTGATGCCTCTTTGGTTGACTGATATGACCAGTCAATTTTATCAAAATAGCCAGTTCAATTCTGCCATATTTATTCCAAGAGAGTGATTTGAGTAACTCAGCATTGTTGTTGATGCCAACAGTATAGCTTCAGTAGTTATAGCTTAATAAGACAATGGAGAAGACATTTAAAAAGGCTTCCCAATATGCACTTTTTCATTCTTTTAGATGAAATTTGTTCAGTTTTCAGTTTCAGCAACAAAGGTTTCTAATAATAGTTTCTTAAATGTATCTTAACAAATTTCATCAGAAACAATTGTCCAATTAGGAGAGAGTTTCATTAAGAGCTAAGGTCAAAATGTCCCTTTTGGGAAAAGATTGCAGGGTTTTTCACCTTACCTAAGGAAGTTGCGACTGATGATAATAGGGTGCCTCTCATAGCAAATCATTTCCTGTACTTAGAGTGACACATATATTAGATCAGAAATGGAAAGTAATAGAGAAATTGATCCATAAACTCAAAACAGAGGTGATCTTGAAATGAAGCTAAGATTGAGGAACAAAACCACAGTGGAATTACTCTCAGGACATCCCCAGAGTTTCCCAGAAATGTCATCTAGGCTTGGAATAATCCTTGTTTCCTCCCTCTCTTTCACCTTTCACCACCAATCTGTTGGTAAATCCTGTTGATTCTTCCTTTGCAGTCTTACTTCTGTATGCCTGCTGCCACTCTTCCTTCATGTTCCTTGGTACAGGTTCTCATTACCCCTTGTTTGTATTATTACAGAACCTCCTAAATTGCTTGCCTATTCATTGAATGGGTGTATCTCACTTAAAGTGAGAATGTGATAAGACCTTGGCCTGAAAGGGCCAGGGTCTCACATTGCATCCTGGGCCATCTGCACCTGTCCTGATGAATATCTGGTCTCTGGACCCAGATGGCTCAGGAGAAGAAAGTGAGGTTGATGACCTTGCACAGCCCTCCCTCACTCAAAACAAAGTCAAGTGCAAGTCATGTCATCATCTTGATGTCATGGTCCTCTTTGAGAATGAAGGACAAACATAACAATAACAACAACTTTCTACTTTGTGTTTTAAATTTACCTTTTCCTCTCTAACCCGGTGTACTACCCATAGCTGCCTGATTAATCTTTCTTAAGATAAAAATCCTAATGGAAATGATTGTTGAAAACTGAAAACAAATAAAATAATTTTTTTAAAAAAATAAAAATCCTATCTTATAATATCGCAAATCCTTAACTTGGCGCATTCAAAACCCTCCACATTGTGGTACCAGTCTATATGCCAGTCTTGTATCACACTCTTCCCCTACATGAATCTTGCATTTCAATAAAACTGACTACCTGCGTTTGCTTACACAAATTTCATGATTTCTCACAACATTTCTTATACCTGGAATACTTTTCCTCTACCTCGGCTTCTTGAAATGCTATCTCATCCTTCAAGACTTAACAGATGCTACCCATAAAGTGGCACTGATTTCCTCAGGAAGAAATATCTTGCTCTCTGTGCTTCTTAGATACACTTTTCGTGTCCTCTAATGTGGTATAGTTATTTGTGTAGGGTCTATATCCTTCTATTATATTGTAAAGATTAGGAATCGTCATGGAATTATGGATTTGCAGATGGTAGGGATCTTTGAGGCCATGGAAGCAAGTCAGAGACATCTATGTGGCACAGTGCATAGAGGGTCTGGAGTCAGGAAGAGTTCAAATGTTGCCTCAGACATCTCCTAGCTGTGGGACCCTGGGAAAGTCATTTTACCCCTGCCTGCCTCAATTTCCTCAATTGTAAAAAGGGGAATATAATAGTGCCTACCTCCAGAATTGTTGTGAGGATCAAATGAGAAAATTATTTGTAAAGTACCTGGCATATAGTATGCACTCACTAAATATTTCCTTCCTAACCCCACATTTTTGCTGCCAAGGAAATTGATAACTAAAAAGATCAAGTGCCTTGCTCAAGATAACAAGAACAGTAAATGTCTGAGACAGGATTTGAGCCTTAATCCTCCTGTCTCCAGATTCAGCCTGCTCTGCGTTGCAGCAGCCTCTCTCGTGTCTTTGAGATCTTTATATCTTCCCTAGTATCTACCACATAGTAGACCATACAGTTGTTAAAATAATTTAACATCTATACCACCCCCCAAGAATAACAAATTGTAGGGCTAAGGTGGCAGGGCACTTACTGGGCATATTAGAGGTAATAGAATCATTGTCCATATTTCAAGGATCAAGCACTGAGCATAGAGTCTGACAACCTAAGTTCAAATCCCAACTTAGTTCTTACTAGCTGTATGACCTTGGGCACTTTATCTCTCTGGAGGTCCTCCCTTATAAAATGAGAGAGTTGGACTTTGTGGCCTCTGGGTTCTCTTCCAACTCTAAATTTAAGATCCCATGGATGACGGTAACACTGCTTCTTCTTGGAAGCCTGCTTCTCCTTATGGTTAATGTTGGAAGGGAACTTGGGGGCTTGGGTTCACAAGACCCAGATTTAATGAAAAAAACTCTAGATTTAGAGGCCAAATGGTCTCTCCGTTGCCCACTGTGTGATAGTCATTTGTAATTCTTCGAAGATTACTGCCTCCCATGCTTTACTGCCATACTACACCAACACTGCCATGCAAGATCATTAAAGGAGCTTTGATGATTTTCTGAAGGCCACTCAACCCATTCTTTTCCTGTCCAACTCTGGGCCCAATTTGTGATCCATTTATAGACATACTGATGGAAAGCTCTATAATTCACATTCAAATATATGTTGTCATTTGGGTAATAGATATTCTTCATCTACTTGATCTTTTCTGGGTAATGGTCATACTTCTTGGACTGATATCAATTTATTCCAGGAGATCTGCAATGTTCTGGGGCTTCATGTAATCAGCACATTGTCATTCAAAAAAGGTACATCCAGAAGACCACACCACCCACAGGGAATCAAAGTCTTTTCAATTTGGGCTCCATGTTGGATCACCTCTATCAGAGAGAAAAAGGCCTTTGGTAAGAATTTTTGTTGTTCAATTGTTTCAGTTGTGTCCAACTCTTCATGATCTCATTTCAGGGTTTTCTTAGCAAAGATACTAGAATAGCTTGCCACTTTCTTCTCTAGTTAATTTTAGAGATGGTGAAACTGAGACAAATATGGTTAAGTTACTTCCCCAGGATCACACAGCTAGTATGTGTCTGAGGCCAGATTTAAACTCAGGTCTTCCTGACTCCAGGCCAGATGTTCTGTCCACTGTGCCATCGAACTGCTGTGGTAAGCATACATCTCCCTGTTTTTTGTTCTATCTGATGTTTATCATGAGAGAACAGAATTCTGTCATAATGACTTTCAAGTAATCTTGAATAATTTTGAGATATAGTTAGGATGCACTTTGCTATTTTTTTAAAAAGCCGGGAAGCTGCACATTTATCTACTGAATCAAATTTCTTTTCATTATCAACAAACAATAAGCACATTAAGATCTATATTCTTTTCATCTTTCAGTGAAACATCTTTCTACAAAACAAAAGGCACTATGAACATTCATTTAATTACTGGTACTATTAAGGTGCAGTTATCTTTACCCAATCCCCAGCAAGTTGAACCATTAATTAAAATAACTGAATAATCTCTAAATGTGAATTCTTGCTATGAATAGAAAAAAAGATTTTTTAAAAAGTTACTGTTAAATGGAAAGATGGTTCACTTTTTCTTATTAAAGCAACAAATACAGGAGTTGGTAGAGTCAATTTTCTCATGTGCCTAAAGGTGAAAGGAAGTAATATCTCATAGGCTACTTGGTTGTTTCACCTTGAGGTTCAGATAGTAAATGTAAGCAAATAGACCACCATGAAGGTAGGCCAAGAGATGAATGAGGCCAAAATATTTTAGACTATTCAAAATCTTCATGTCAGGGCAGCACAAATATTTTCTTCAAGAGGAAAATCATAAGGTGAGCACCAAAACACATCATAAAGATGAAATTTTCATCACTAGTTTGAGCTCCTTAGACTTTACTCCACTGTGCCTCATCATAAAACTTCATCCTGCCAGATTGCATGTTATGGTACTCACATCTGAACAAACTCTCTGATTGGAGGGTTGGAGGACAGAACAAAGAATTCCTTCCCTATAAAGTGAGCTCCCATCCTAGACATCTCTTCATTTCCTACTAACTCACACTCCTTGGACTGAATTCCACCATGGCCCCTAGCCCAATAACTACTACCCCAGTCTTCCCACTTCTCAGCTGCCCATTGCATATTGCCTTCTCCATTAGATTGTAAGCCCCTTGAGGGTAGGGACTACCTTTTTTATATTTGTGCCCCGTAATGCTTGGTGCATGGTAGGTGCTTAATTATTTCTTAATAAATTAATATTATTATTATTAATAAATTAATTATTGACTGGCTGATATGGGTAATGGACCATGTTTGGTATTGTGTTTGTCCTTTGTTCTCAAAGAGGACCATGACATCAAGATGATGACATGACTTGCACTTGACTTTGATTTGAGTGAGGGAGGGCTATGCAAGGTGACCAGACTCACTTTCTTCTCCTGAGCCATCTGGGTCCACTGGCCTGATATTCATCAGGAGGACTGGAGATGGCCCAGGATGCAATGGGAGACCTTGGCCTTTCCAGGTTAAATGTTATTACATTCTCACTTTGAGTGAGATACACCCATTCAATGAATAGGCTTCTTTAAGGAGTTAATCAAAGGATAGCCCCTTTAATAAAAAAAAAAATCAAACTAGGAGGGGAAGACCCTCAGGATTTCTGGATAAAAGAGAAACAGCTACTATTTAGTAATTACTAAATGGACCATACTAGTCATTTTGGAAGCACGTGTTTGTGTGGAGTCATCAACAATCATAATAATGGTTATGGCAACAAAGTGGAGCAATGTGGGTTAAGCACTGAACCTGGAAGTTTGAATCTATCCTTAGACTCTTAAGGAGCCAAGTGATCCTGGGCAAGTCACTTAACCTTCCTCTGCCTCAGTTCTTTCATGTCTAAAATGGAAATAATAACAGCACCTACTTCCCAGGACTGTTATAAAGATAAAATGTGACAATATTTATAAAGTACTCTGTAAACCTGAAAAGTGATACTGGCTGTTATCATTGTTATTTTATAGCCAGTATTAAATACCCAATTAAAAGAAAGTATACAGATAAAAAACACTGCATATGATTATAGTTAGCTTTTATACATATATGTGTATGTGTATATATATATGTGTGTGTGTGTAGTATGTGTATATTATAACAATAGCTCAAGTATAACTCAAATCTAATATGCATAAACAAATTATAAACTCTTCAAAATGAGCAAGAGAGGGGCAGAGCCAAGATGGCAGAGTAGAACGACAGACCTGTAGAAGTTCTCCCCCTACAGCCTATAAAATATCTGTAAAAGATGACTCTAAACAAATTCTAGAGTAGGAGAAACTACAACACTACATAGTGAAAGAGATTTCCAGCCCAAGTCATCCTGGAAGGCTGATAGGAAAGGTCTCAGAGTGAAGCACAGCCCAGAGAGTGCAGTAGTGACAGGACAGGAGCACCCTTCAAGGTGCAGAATCCCAGGCAGCAACTGTGATTCCCAGATTTCTCAACCCACAAATGCCAAAGACAGCTTCAAAGGTCAGTGAGAAAGCTCTTTCACCTGGGTGAGAAGGGAGCAGGGTGCTGCCCTAGCCCCAGTCTCAGGTGGTAGCAGTAGCGCCCATGTTTTGGAGCCCTCAGGCTAAACACCCTGGGGGAATTGAGAGGCTGATCTGGGTTTCAACATTGATTGTTGGTCCTGGGGTGAGGAGGAGCACTGGCCTGGTGGAGCTGGTAGAGCTACAGAGAGGGAATACTACTCGCAGATCCTGGGCAGAAAATCTTGTGGTTACTCCTAGACCAGAGTACAGGCCAAGAGAGGAGTAAACTCCTCTCCCATGATTGTGCCACTTTGGAGGAACTATACCCTAGAGCATACCCTCCTCTTGACAAAGAGCTCCAAAGTCAAATAACTGGCTGGGAAAATACCCAAAATGGGGGGGGGGGGAGCAAGAGATACCAAATTAACCAACAGATGGCATTAAGGGGCAAATACTAAAAAGTCTCACACTCTCCCTGGTGTTTTGGGGTTTTTTTTTTGCACATTCTGTCAGGCTGCTAAATGCAAAGAGTCTCCTTCTATCCTTGCACTCTGTCTTTTTCTACGGGATAGTGACAACTTGTTGTCAAGAATTATATGGACTTGTGGATCTACCCCCATCAAAATTATTTCTGAGCTCCCACACCCTAGAGGAATCATGACTTCTTCTTTTGATTGTGCTTTATTTCAGAGAAAAGTGGTCACATGACCTGGGAACAAAGGAGTCCATTCTCCAGGGAAGGTGATATACACATGCTTGAATGCTGTATGCAGTGTTTACTCTTAGCATGAAATAGTTAGGCAAATAAACCAGATATAATAACTAGAGAACAATGTGTAACTGGGTTTCCAACTAAGCCTGGGGCATTTTGCATATTGCTGCATATTTGACAACTTTGCAACTTCTACACATTGGTTCTAGTTCTACCACATGAGATTGAAAACTTCCTGAGGTCAGAGATGGTGCCTTGTTCTTTTTTGCATCTTCTATAATACCTAGAACAGTGTCTTACCCATAATATGTGCTCAAAAAAAAAAAATCTGTGACTGATTTGACTGATCATTTGAGGAAAAAGGAATCACATTTTAAAACCAATAATTAAATAACCTTAACTTAGTTTGTGGGCATCCATGATACAGAGATTTGCCATCAGAATTAGGAAATACTGGGGTTCAAATATTACCTCTAATTACTAGGTTCATGTGACTATAGATGAGTGCCTTAAAGCAAGTCATGTTATCTTTCAGTACCCTGAGGTGACTATCTAAGATTCTAAGTTTCAGAGCAGGTGCCAATCTCCATTGGTAGGAGTCTTCCCGTAAGGAGAAGAAGAAAGAGGAGGAGGAGGAGGGGGAGAAGAAGAAAAGAAGAAGGAGGGGGAGGAGGAGGAAGAGGAGGAGAAAAGGAGAAGGAAGAAAGGAGGAGAAGGAGAGGGAAGGAAGAGAAGGAGGAAGAGAAACAATCCAACTTACCTTGCATTTTGTCAGTCTAGCCAAACTCAGTCTGTCCTTTGCTCAGATAACTTTCCTTGCTCATTAATCTCCAGCATCCTTACACATAAATTATTTCTTGCCATTTCTGCTTACCTTTATTTGACAGAACTGGAATTTGAACCCAGATAAAGAGCAAAGGACCCCTATAGAACACTGCAGGGCTCATGCTTTAGAATGAGAACCTGACGTGGAATACCGATTAAATCTTTCTTACAAATTTCATTGCTTAATCCGAAAAAATATTAAGAAAGGCTACAAGCCCAAACGTACGTAAATTTCTGTTTCCTCCATTTTAATAAAAATAAATTAAAATCATGATTATCTCTTCAGTTTTCAGATCAATGTCTTCTCCAAACGTTTTCTTATTCCTTTGCAGCTGCCTTAATGAAAGATTTAACGTACAAATTATAAGGGATATCTTAGTTAACATTATGATACAGTTTTCAACAGAAGAAAATTATTTCAAGGTGATTTCCCAATGGAAAATCTCAGAGATCATACTTTGGCGGCGGGGGGGAGGGGTTGTTATTAAGTAAATTTTGAC
Source organism: Notamacropus eugenii (assembly GCF_028372415.1). Classification (NCBI taxonomy): domain Eukaryota; kingdom Metazoa; phylum Chordata; class Mammalia; order Diprotodontia; family Macropodidae; genus Notamacropus; species Notamacropus eugenii. The sequence goes on along the minus strand of NC_092874.1, from coordinate 244,930,837 downwards.
CTTTTGAGGGATCACTTGAAGTCTTATTATATGTTCCTTACAAAATGAATCACTTTAATTTCAGGGGTTATTACACTTACCACAAATGAATAATGATTTGGACAGGTCAACTGTAGTGTGACCAAAAGCAATAAAAGTGGTCAATACTGTGTTTTCAAAAAGGGTTCATCTTTTACTAATGTAGGAGTATGGGGAAACAATTGAATCCATTAAAAAGTAGCGAGGGAAAGGACTGGGAGAGAACTGTGAACCACAGATTTAGAAAAACACATGAAGAAAAACCAAAGAAAGGAAATGTGCTGTAGCACAGTGGGTCATGGAACCATTCCACCTCTGAATCTCCAGAACTGATGAGCCCTGACTCAATAGTAACCAAAACTCATTACCAGCTACTTGGCACCTGAAGTAAGCACCAATATACACTTAGAAAGGCTCATGGACCAAGAAGGGAAAAGTAAATTCTAATTATGACTTTAATCTCATTATTTAACATCATTTGGGTACCACCAATCCTCAATTAGTTTGTTTTACAGAGGATGGAATCACTCTTCCTAAATTTTAGTTCTGAGTCCCAAAATATTTTTTACCTTGGGTCAGATATTTAATTCTTTCTTGTATCAGCTTCTTCATCTGCAAAAACGGATTATCACAACAAGAAAGGGAAATAGAAATTATAAAACACTACTCTAGAAAGAAGAGCATCCAGGGATATCCAACAGAGATAGAAAAGATAGGTCTATAAAGATACATCTGTGTGTGTGTTTGTGTGTTCCTCTATCTATAGATCTCAATCTCTAAATCTCTCTATATATCTTGGTCCCCTCTGCTTACTTCCAATGCAATGCTATATGTCTATATCTATCTGTCAGACAGACAGATAGATAGATAGATAGATAGATAGATAGATAGATAGATAGATAGATAGATAGATAGCTGGATGCCTGGCTTTGGTTTTTCCCTTTATGAAGAAAATATCAGTGCCTTGCAGCTGACAATCATCACTCTATCTTTCATGTGTATTTAATTATCATGAAAATAAAATACAAGAGGCAAGTCTCATTACTATGTCTTTTATCCTTTCTCTGCCTTGCTGTCAATTTGCTTGTGGGAAGGCCTTGCCAAAGGAAACTAAAATAATAATGTTCCTATTTATGATAATATTAGCTTTATGTCCTTTCTTCCTTCAGAAATGTGCTGGTATTAGCAATTTAAACATGGTTTGAAAATGTTATCCATTAAAGCTAATCTAACTGAACAGCATTTTGATTCCTTGGTATTATCTCAGATTCTCATCCATTAATGCAGCAGCTGGAACATTTTAAAGGAAGCTGAGCATCCTTGCACTACAGACTTTCAACACTGGTGTCTGCAATCATGTCTGTTTGCTGAATACTAATATTCTGTCTGTGTTATGCCCTTTACATCTAATGCCAATACTCATTCAGTGCTGAGGATAATAACTGTTGGGAGAAGGGTCATTCTTCCTAAATCTGTTTCATTTTTTTTTTGTTTTAAAGTCCCACACTAAGCTTTAGAGACCAAAGTCTATGACTCCAATTTTCTAAAAATGCATGTTAGAATAAAGTCATTTGAACCTTATCGATTGAATATTAAATCATTCCTAGAGCAGTACATAGCATTTCATTTCTAACAAGGTAGTATAATTCAAATTTTATTACACTTATTACATAGGGTTGTACCTACTACACATTGAGATATATGAATACAAATGATGCTACAAATAATGTTATTTTCCATACATGCAAATGTGGCAGAAAAAAGCCAGATGTATAACCCACCATCCTTGCTTCATTCGCTTCCCTTTAGGCTAAATTTCCATGATGCTAAAACATCTGGATGCAAAGAGAAAAGTCTAGTAATCCATATGTTGTATTGACATGCTCTCAGACAGCCAAGTATGTGTTATCATTTAGAAAAAGTTTCAGATATTTGGCATTGCATTGAACAGAGTTCTGGATGAGGGCATGAGATTTTCCTTTCTATATCAAAACATCTCAGTGGTGGATGGAGGTTATGTTTATTCACATCAACCAGCCAAGGGAAGGGGAAATGGTTGCATTTAATCCCCACAAAATGTTGCTTGAAAATAAATAATTGGTGTAAGAAATGATGGGAAATACAGTATCACATAGATGAATTCATGCTAAAGGAGGTAATCAGAACCGGACAAACAATCTACACAATGACTAAATCAAAATAAATGAAAACAGGAAAAGTAAAAATAAAACAAAACTGAAGATCCTCTCATGCTCTTGGCCAAATGTGGACTCAAAGAAGAGATATAAGAATGCAACTCTTAACCTTTCTTTGAAGGGATGGAAGACAATGAGAGTGGAACAGTGTACATATTCTTGAACTAGCCATAGAAATTCTTGGCAACAGTTATGATATTCACCCTGAGACAGATCCTCATTAGAAGGAGACATTCATATTAAGTATCTACTACAGGCAAAGTACTATCTGAAGTACTTTACTTTGAGTCTCACAACAACCCTGGGAGATTGATGCAATTATTATTTCCATTTACAGATGAGGAAACTGAGGCAGAAGTTAAATGACCTACCCAAGGTTACACAGCTAGTAAACAGCTTTTTGGCTAGATTTGAACTTAGGTCTTCCTGGCTCCAGGCCCCGCAGTCTACTCACTGTGTCACCTAGCTGCCCAGCTTTGGGAGCCTTCCCACCCTAGTTATTCTTTTCTACATATGCCCCAGGTCATAAATGTGTTTCCTAAAATGTGTTATTCTGAAGTAAAAACAATACTCCAGAAGGAACCTGTCTTCTCAGGGTTAAACAGGGTTATTGCCTCATTATCAATTAATCAATAAGTCATTGAGCATTTACTAAGCACCTACTATGTGTCAAATACTGGGTTACACCCCGGAAAAACAGACCAGAATGAAACCATCCTTGCCCTCAAGAAGATAAAATTCTACTGGAGAAGATAATATGTGCACACATGAGTGTGTACAAAATAAGTTTTTACAAACTAAATATATGATCCAGTGACATTAGCCTCCTTACTGTTCTCCAAAGAGCTCACTTTATCTTCCAAATCCAGGTATTTTTACAGGCTGGACTCCATGCGTGGAATACTGGCCCGCCTCATGTCCATCGCCTGGCTCCCTGGTCTCCTTCAAGTCTCAGCTGGAGTTCGATCTTCTGAAAGAAGTCTTTCCTAATCCTTCTCAGTTCTAATACCTTCCTTCTGTTATCAATTTTATGCGTACGTGTGTATACATATATATAGACACACATATACATACACATAAATGTATGTATATGCGTATATATGTATGTGTGCACACATATGCACACACATGCATATAGATATATGTGTGTACATGCATGCATGCATACATATACATATACACATATACTTACATGCACATGTGTACATACACAATCTGTATATACACATATATACACATACATAGATATATGCATATACACACATGTATACATATATGTGCATACATGCATATACACACACACATAGATATGTGCATACACACATACATATTGCACATATACATACACTCACATGCATGTATATACATGCATATACATATATGCATGCACAAATATGCATATAATGCATGCACACATAAGCATGCACACATGCATATATACATATACATGCACACATACACATACATACACACATGTGCATATACACAAACATGCATGGATACATATACATAGGCGCACATACATAGATATATACACATACATGCATGTATGCATGCACTATATCATGTGCACACATGTACATACACACATGCATGTGTGCACATATATGCACACATCCACATGTGCATCTTACATGCAAATGCATATACATGCACACATGCATGTATACACATATGTGTGTATAGTCTGTACAGTTATTTGCATGTTGTAACACCCATTGGACTCTAAGCTCCTTGATAGTAAGGACTGTTTTTTATATATTTTGTATCCCCAGCACTCAGCACAGTGCTTAGCACATAGCTGGTCCTTAATTACTGTTCATTGATTGACTGACCAATGCAGGCACTTTAGCAGATAAGCAGATTAGTCAATGTGTAGAAGGTGGCGTTTGAAGAAGAATTCAGATTGTTAGAGGTGTTAATGAATTCCAACAATGAGAGGACAGTTCACACAAATGAGAGAAAGCCATGGATGAGAGACAGCAAGAAGATCACAAACCTTGGACACTGCCTTTCCTAACACAGCCTCAAATTGGATTTGTTTTATTTGGGGGGGGGGGGGGGGTTGTCTTATCATAATATAGATTCACATTGGATTTGTTGTCTAATAGATTTCTCTGTTTCCTTACTGATGAAATCTAAATCACTTCTAAATCAATTATGCCAGAGACATCTGGATTTCCTTAGCTCTCCTTTCCATAATCAGTGCAGCTGTAGGTACATTGATATATTTTATTATTTACCATAAAATGGAATATCCTCAGAGTATAGCCTTATAAAACTAAAAAAAAATGTTGCAATTCCTGTTTATTGGCTCCCTTGGTTATATAACATAAGAGAGGAAGTGACTGATTTGACTGTAAATCTACTGAAAGTCAAGAGAAGGAATTGATGTGAAAATCACCTGCTAATTTCATGTGAGAGAATGTGTAGTGTACTAGCTGAATAGTTGGTCCTAGTCTTGAAAATTATTGGCTTTGTGACTCCAAGTAAAGCAACTCCTTCTACTGCAGGCAATTCTCTAAGGCTATCTTTTGCAGAAGGAGTCCCAATCCAAACTGGTTAAGAAAGCAGCTGACCAATGAAATCATAGATCCCATTTTTTCTAATAGTCAAAATGAAAATACAAGGTGTCCCAAAAATCTTACTGTGGTTTTAAGCTCTAATCACCTAACACTGCATTAAGACTTTTGAGTTACCCCATATTTCAACTGCGCATGGTCAAGGCACGCCTTAATTTCTCTCTAAGCTGATAATTGAATTTACAGGCACTAATAAGATAGAGTGCAAAAGAGGATAAAGAGAAGAGGTCCCAGGTGTGAATCTTGGGGAACACCCAAAAGTTAGTAAGCATGATTGAATGATTCCTAGATCCGTTTTATCCAGATTCAGTCCCTCTCTTGAGTTACATCTGATCTCTCCAATTATCTTTTGGACATCTCAGACAAGATGTCTCACAGGCATCTCAGACTCATCATGTCAAAAATACCACATATTATTTTCAACTCTTCACCCTCTTTCACCCTACATTGCCAATCTGAAGCTAAATCTAGTCATCTCTACCTTCACAATGTCTCTGGTATACGTTTCCTTTTTCTACTTATGCAGTCATCACTCTAGTTCAGGACCTCATCACCTCTTGATTGGATTATTGCAATAGCCTTCTAATTGGCCTCGTGTCTTCCCCATCCAATTTTCCCTCCAAGAAGTTGCCCTTCCTAAAATACAGGCTAGAGCCATAGTTTCCCAAAGTGGATGATACTGCCCCCAGGAGGCACTGGAATGATCCAGGAGGTGGTAATAGGCTTGGTTACCATTGAGAGATGGTGAATAAAAATAAAGAAGTGGTAGAAGCATAAGGAAAGAAGAAAAGAGAAGAAAATTTTGAAAAACCATTTGTACATATTTCATCTGTTGTGTAACAGAGTTAAAGTCATAACGATTACATTATTTTCCAAATAAGCACACAAAATGAAAGTTATAACTGATGAGTGGTCAAGTCCACCAACAGGTCTTAAGAAGCAAGTGTTGGCAGGTGAGTGTGTCATGTATTGTTGGGAAGTCCAGCTTACATTAGCAGGAATATATGTATGTAATGACTTATTTACAATATGATACTAGACAGTCTCATGATGCAATATTGCATTATCAAAATTTCAGTGCAGGAAAAATCTCACAAATTTACAATAAATTATTAAATTTAGATGTCATATTTATTTTAAAAATACAGTTTTTTGAAATGATGAAAATTTCAAAAAAAAATTAAAGGGTTAAAGAAAATAGGTTTCCAGAGAGGTGCTCAGTAGTTTGTTGGTTTTTTTTTTTTTTGAAAAGCGGGTAGTAGGTCAAATAAGTTTGGGAATCTCTGGCCACTAGACCCTGTAACTTCTTTCCCTTCTCAATAAACTCCAGTAACTCTCTATTGCTTCCAGAACTTACATAAGATCCTGTTGGGCATTCAAAGCTTTTTGCAACCTGGTTCCTTCCTACCTTTCCAATTTCCCTCTTCTTTACTCCCCTCCACATGCTTTATGATCCAACTTCATAAGCTTCTTTGTTGATCCTGACCTTCCATCAGCCATCTCTGTGTCTTTGCATTTGCCATCCTGTCCCATGCCTTGTGTTTTTCCCTCCTTATCTCTCTCTTAGGTGTTTTTTTGTTTTTTTGTTTTTTTTAGTTTCAAGACTCAAATCAAATTCTATCTTTTACAAGAGGACTTTTGTATTTACCTGGGTCCTAATGCCTTCTCCTCAGAGATTAGCTTCCATTTATCTACTTCATAGATAGATTGAGATGAATGTGTGCATGTATAGATGCATGAATGGATGGATAGACAGACAGATAAATAGAGAGATACATAATATGTGGCTAGATAAGTGCTTGTATATGAAGATAGATATGTATGCATGTAGATAGATATATAGAATGACAAATAGATAGATAATGTACTGTGGGGACAGATGATAGATATGTATGTGTGTGTGTATAGATAGAGATATTTGTATATGTGTAGATAATGTGTGGATAGATAGATATGTATGAGTTTATGTAGATGGATAGATAGACATATGTATATATATGTAGATAAGTGGATGGATAGAGAGATAAATAGATGGCTAGATAGATAGACCGATAGATGAACAAATACACTTTCTGCCCTCGAGGAACTTCCATTTTAATGGGAGCTTCATCATGTAAATAATTAGGCATATATACATATTTGTGCCTACATATTTACACATTTAAATATATGGCTATACTATATATGGAGGAAGATATGCCATGTAAATAACCAGTTGTATATGTATGTTAGGTATATACACATATATGCCTAGTTTTGACTATATATCTAAGTATGGATATAGGTACATGGTATATATACTAAGGATCTAAGAAGACATACTGGGTAAATAACTCCATTGTATTATGTACGTATATGTGTATGACATAGGCATATGCTCTACCTGTATCTCTAGAGAGATATGCAATGTAAATAACCAGGTATATATACATATATTTACATATAAGTATGTGTATGTGTATGTATGTGTACATATATACATATATACACACACGCACATACTCCTGTTTATACCTATATATCTAGAGAAATATACCATGTACTTAATTAGGTATACATACACATATGTTTACATATCATTATTTACATATAAATATGTGTGCATATGTGTTTATATATGCTATATACATACATACATGTGTATATACATGCGCCCATTATATATGCTGACTTATTCACATGGTCTATCTCCCATTAAAATGTGAGCTCCTTGAGGGAAGGGACTATTTTTGTCTTTCTAACACCAAAACTTAGCTCAGGGACTGGCAAATTATAAACCCTTAAATGATTGTTGTCTGCCTGCCTACCTAAGAGGTGGAGGAAAAGCAGGAGTGTATTCTAGGCTTAGGAGAGAAAACTTTTGCAAAGGCATGGAGGTAGGAAATTGAATCTTGTGGATGAGTACTAGCTAGAAGGGCAGTTTGGCTGGAATATAAAGTAGGTGAGAGAGAATATGAATCAAGATAGGTTAGAGCCAGATTGTGAAGGTCTTTAAACATCAACCAGAGGAGTGTCCATTGTATTCTAGAGGCTATGTGCAGTCACTGAAGCTTCCCCTTCTTCGTGGTGACTGTTTCTAGGCTGGCCCACAATAACTCTATTTAGACGGTAGGGTTGCTGACATAAAACAATGAGTACTCTCCTGGAGTTCAGTTATGGGGAAAAACAGGACTTTGTGGTGGACTGCCTTTTGTAGTTCTGCCTCTACAGGAAATGAATTTCAGAACCAAGCCATCAGCTTATAAACAGACTTTCGGAAAGTGACCCGTCTGTAAGTAGAGACTACCTCCACTTCACAGGTTTGTTGTCTAAGGAAATTTGAGATGTGGATGTGCTCACAGCTACCCCCCTTGCTTGAACATGATACCAAGCCAAATGCTGAAAAGTTCTCCCACAGAGTTCACACTGGAGCTTAATCTTGCCCTAAAAATAAAGGGGTGGGCTATAATGGGGACTGAGAGTAGGGGGCGGGGGCGAGGGGGGGAGAGACATTAAAGCAAGAAATACAAAAGAAAACTGTAGCAAATTGCATTTTAAAACGATTGCTTCCAGGCCTTGTTTCTCACTCCCATAACAGCTAACCCTGGGGTGGGGAACCTGCAGCCTAGAGGCCACATGTGGCCCTCTACTTCAAGTGTGACCTTTTGACTTCATCCAAATTTAGGTAGCGCTTGAGGACCTAGAGGGTCACATGTGGCCTCGAGGCTGCAGGTTCCCATCACCGAGCTAATGTCTCCAACCCTCTCCCAAACCTGCTTCCTCTTCCCTTCCAGCACAGCCTCTATTTTGCACTAGGAGCTCAGGACCTATTTTAACGATCCAACTAAAACCAGAAAGCAATAGACTCCTTCAGCTGGGTTGGAGTTCTTCATATTCACTGTTTATCACTTCTGCCTTTCCAACATTTTCCTCCTTTAATTCACTGAGATGGTAACAAATACTTGTTAATTACCTACTATGCAGAAGGCAGTGGGAAAAAGGAAACAAAAAAATAAAATGCAGATGCTGCCCACAAAGAGCTTTTAAACCCTAGAAGAGAAGACGAAGATAAATAATTACAACATAAAATGCATTAAAAATGGCAGCTTGATGGTGTGGTGGATAGAGAACTGGGTGAGGAGTCAGAAAGACCTGAGTTCAAATTTAGTCTCAGACAATTTCCAGGTGTGTGACTCTGAGCAAGTCACTTAAAACATGTTTGCCTCAGTTTCCTCATCTGTAAAATGGAGATACCACCTAGGGTTGTGGTGAGGCTCAAATGAGATAATTAATTGTAAAGTGCTTAGCACAGTGCCTGGTACATAGTAGACACTATGTAAATGTTAGCTATTATTATGACTATTATTAAAAAATGGCCGCTAGATGTCATAATGGAGAGAGCACTGGACAAGAAATCAGAAAGACCTGAGTTCAAATTCTGCCACTGACATTTGCTAGCTATTTCATTCTGGGCAAATTATTTAACCTGTCTCAGCTTCAGTTTCCTCAAATGTAAAATAGCACCTATCTCCCCGATTTGTTGTGAGGATCAAAAAAAAAAAAAATACAACTGTAGCAAAAGACATGCAAATAAGCTTCCATGATCTTTCAGAGGCAATGGTGGCTGTTTTGACTCAGAAGAACAAATAAGCTTTCAGGTAAGAGTTTGCATTTCAGCTGAGCCTTAGAGGATAGATAAAAACTAGAAAGGCAGAGTGGAGGCGAAGGACATTCTCAATTCAAGAAACATCACAGAATCAGTGAAGCAATGGGAACCAACAAATAGACCAATTTGGGCAGAGATAAGACTAGAAAGGTGGGCTGGGACTAAATCATGAAAGAGCTTCAAATGCCAATGTAATTTGATTAGACTTTATTTGAGAAGCCAGGAAAAGTTTTGAAATAGGAAAATGACTTGATAAAGAAGAACAATGCTTTGGGAAAGCATCGAGGTGGCTCGGTGGATAAAGCACTGGATTTTGAGCCAGGAAGATCGAAATACAAATCTTGCCTAGGTTATTTACTACGTGTCTTAATCTCACTGTCTCAGTTTCTTTGTTTGTAAAATAAAGTGATTGGATCTGATGATTGCTGAAGTTTTTCCAGCTCTAACTCTATGATCATATGATAAGATTCATCTGGCAATAGTGTATAGAATAAATTAGAGGGAATAATTGGGCAGACACAATCTGTCCCCAGTGCTTAGATTAGGAAAGCTGGGATGGTTGGGATTGTAATTTACCTATCACCATAGGAACAGTGAGTCTTCAGGATTGGGAAGCTGCTCCTACTTGATGAAAGTAGTTGGTTTGACCTAGGAACTCTACTCTTACTCATATCGGAGATGGTTGGTTGGTTGTTGTCCTTCATCTTTGAAGAGGACCAAAATGACATCATCATTATACAGTGAAATTTCAGTGTGCCCGACTGCGACTGATCAGACCAATATGAGCTCGGAATGTTCTACCACAGGTTGGCCACAGATAGTCCATGTGAATATTTGGGGTAAATATCTCAAATTTGCACATCCTGCATTTACTTTGTGCTATCTCAATTCTGCTTTGCTCAAAGAGTGCAGCACCCTTTCTGACGTGGGCATGCCATGCTGAGCGGTCCTATGCCAGTGTCTCCCATGTTGTACAGTCAAATACAAAGTTCTTGAGAGAGACCTTGAGACACAAAGATCTCATGTCTTCCCAGTCACCAATGGAGTGAAACAGGGCTGTGTGCTTGCTCCCATGCTTTTTAGCATGATGTTTTCAGCCATATTGACAAATGCTTTCAATGAGGATGAACACGGCATCAAGGTCAGCTACCATACTGATGGCAAATTCTTCAATCTGAAAAGGCTGAAAGCCAAGACCAAAGTAGAGGGAGTGTTGGTGCATGATTTTCTGTTTGCAGATGATTGTGCAGTCAGTGCAGCCTTTGAAGCTGACATGCAACAAAGTATGGATCAATTCTCTGCTGCTTGTGCTAATTTCGGCCTAATAATTAACACCAAAAAAACACAGGTGCTCCATCAGCCACCACCACACCATCCATATGTGTAACCATCAATTGCAACAAATGGAGAAGCTTTGAATGCTGTGGATAAATTCACTTACCTTGGTAGTGTACTTTCCAGGGATGTACACATTGCCAATGAGGTTGATGCACACATTGCCAGAGCTAGCTCAGTGTTTGGGAGGCTCGGAAGAAAAGTTTGGGAGAGAAGAGGTATTAGACTGACTACCAAACTGAAGGTCTACAGAGCTGTTGTGCTGACCTCATTGTTGTATGCCTGTGAAACATGGACAGTGTACCAGCGTCATGCCAAGAAACTGAATTGTTTCCATTTGAACTGTCTTAGGAAGATTCTGAGGATCACTCAGCAGGATAAGGTACCACACACTGAAGTCCTTGCTCGAGCTGAACTGCCAAGTATTCAAACTATGCTTCAGAAAGTGCAACTCCAATGGGCTGACCACATTGTTCGAATGCAAAATGTACACTTGCCGAAAAGACTATTTTATGGAGAACTTGCATGGGGCAGGCGATCACATGGTGGCCAGAAGAAACAATACAAGGACATAGGAGATATAGACTTCCCAGAACCTGGAGGAGAGCAGACAACCTGCCAACCAAGTCTGTAAGCCAATTATCTGCAGGAGTAGTAAGACCTCCCAGTAAGGCAGAAATTTGATTGAATCAGTATCTAATGTTTAACTCAGCAGAAGGGGAAGAAAGATCTCATTGTTTCCAATTCTCTGGCAGAACACAAGCATCATGCCATTTCCCTCCCTCCCTCCTATCTTATTTGCTTCTATCATTCAATTACCATTATCAATCTCCTACTATGTGCCAAACCCAAGGCTAGGTTCTGGGAATATAAAAAGGGTGAGGAGTGGGGCTGTGGTTTCATTAGCATAAAGAACTTTCCAGGAAGGAAACTTTCTCTACCAATGCAGGTCAAAACATTTCATCAATTTTTATTTTTTCAGTTACCTAAGACACCAAGTTACTGAGGACTAGCCCAAGCTCACACAGCCAAGATGCATCAGAAGCAGAACTGAACCTAGGTCTTCTTGACTTTGTTGTCGTTTCAGTCATGTCTGACTCTTTTTGACCCCATTTGGGGTTTTCTTGGCAAAGAGACTAGAGTGGTTTGCCATTTCCTTCTCCAGCTCACTTTATAGATGAAGAAATTGAAGCAAACAGGATTAAGTGACTTGTCCAGGGTCACACAGCTAGTGTCTAAGGCAAAATTTGAACCCAGGTCTTCCTGACTCCAGGCTTGGCACTCTACCCACTGCCCCACTTAGCTGCCCTTATTGATTTTAATATCATCTTTTTATCTGCTGCATCATTTTGTCTTTCTATCCAGGAATACAAATACAAAGAACAAAATACTCCTTTTTCCCACGTAGTTACTCAAAGATCTTGCTACTCAATATTTTTGTGGTGTCAAAGAATTGGAAACTGAGGGAATATCCATCAATTGAGAAATGGCTGAACAGGCTGAGGTATATGACTGTGATGGAATACTATTGTGCTATAAGAAATGATGAAGGGGATGGTTTTAGAAAAACCTTGGGAAGACATATGAACTGATGCAAAGTGAAATGGGCAGAACTAGCACAACTGCAGAATATTGTAACAATGATCACCTGTGAAATATTTAGCTACTCAGATCAATACAATTCCAAAGCGCTAAGGAGAAAAAAATTCTATCTGCCTCCAGAGAGAGTGAGTACTGGTGATCTCTGATAGCAGATTGAAGCATATTTTTATCACTTTCTCTATTTTTCTCCCCTACAACACAGCTAATATGGAAATACATTTTGCATGACTTCCTATATGGAAAGGGTATCAAAGTTCTTGCCTTATCAGTGGGTGGGGAAGAGGGTGAAGAATGGGAGAGAATTTGGAATTGAAAATTAAAATAAAAAAAACTTTGTTGTCCCCTGTCTAACTACTGTAGAGTCAAAGAGCTAAGCAGCAAAGCTATATCAAAGTATACTTCCTTATAGAGGTGATGGTTGAAGCCATGCCGTAGATGAAATATGCAAGAAAAAAATTGTAGTGAATCCCAGAACTCCAGAGTTGGAAGAGTTCTTCAGGATTATTTAGACGCATGTGTAACTAAAGCATTAATCTACAACATCCGTGATAAGTGGCCATTCATCCTCTCCTTTAACACCACCAGTGACTGGTAATTCACTAATAAACAAGATGGAGCTTTGCATTTTCATGGTCAAGAAGTTCTTCCTATATGTTGATCCTTCAGTAGAACTGGGAACTCATCAGTGTAGGCCCACCATCCATCAGTGCAGATTATAACCCATCCCTAACTTCTTATCCTATGTGGACTTTCCCCTATACCACAACATCAAAGATTTAAAGCTGGAAAAGACCATCCAACCATCCAACAGTTGACAAAAAGAGATTTATTTAGCCATAACAAGGCCATTCAAGAAAGACAGGCAGTGAGGACACGCTGAGTTGGTTCATCTGAATGAAGCAAGGCCTGCTTGTTTGAATTGTCCATCTTGATCCATCAGAGCTGGCCTGGAGCTCCTCATAGTTGCTTTGTATTCAGGAAATGAGTTCAACAACCTGAGCCTTTAGCCTTCTGAAACAATCAAGTTTGGAGGAATGTCTCAATACTTTTTAAGGAAAAACCAGTCTAACTTGAATGGGATATTGCTCCCACCAAACCTCTCATTTTACAAAGGAGGATCTGAGAACTAGAGAGGATAAGTGATCTATTCAAAGTGATACACAGCAAAGTCATGATGCAAACTCAGGCTCTTTGATTCTTGACACCTCTTTGTCTTTTAGCACTTCATGATTATCAGCATAAGACTATGGCTGTCCCTCTGTTTATCTTCTCCCTCAACACATGGCCAGCCCACCTCCTTTTCCAATCATACATCCCCTTAAAGACATCCTTAGGCTAAGCTGAAAATGTGCCTCTTTATCATTTGCACCCTTATTCTCTATAGCTAAGCAAAGTAATCTTATATGCCTTGCTAATATTTAAAGACCATCATCATATTATTTTCTCTAAATTAATCATTTGAAATACCTTCAACTAATAATCATCAGGAAGATCTTTATGGAATAGTTTCAAGATTTTTCATCGTGATCGCAGTCCTCTGGACTCCCTCCAACTTGGCAACATTTCTCCTGAGGTGTCATGCAGAAAACTGACCATAATGCTCCACCTGTGATCTGAGAATATTAGAAGATAATGGCATTATGATTTCCTTCATTCTGAACATTATTATTGCAGCTTAAGATATCATTAACCTTTTTTTTTGGCTGCCATATCACCCAGGTGAACAATTTTGAGATTATAGTCCACTAAAATCTCTAGTATATTTTTTCCACATAGACTTCTTTCTAGTCATGTTTTCCCTATTCTTTACTTGGGCAGTTTATTTTTTTTTAATCTATGGGGAGAACTTTATATTTATATCCATTATATGAGATTAGCTCTTTCATGGTAAGAATTCTTGCTTTTATTTCTTAGATGCCCAGCATATACCATGGCTTCTAGCATAAACTACATGCATAATAAATGCTTAGTGTAAGAATGAGTCATGTGAGATCCCATTATCCCACCAGATTTTCCTTTCATCCTGATTTGTCATCTGAGATATGTGCTACCACTGGAATAAGCCAGGCTTGATCCAGGCTGGTTTGGTATCTCGGTTTCAAGATTTCAGCAAAATGAGACACTTATGGAATAGTTAAGAATTAATAAAGGCAGTTTACTTAGCCTAGCTGGGAATCATATTCAGAGCAGAGAAAGAATATTCAGCGAGGATATGACATTGATACCGTTGAGCATATCTTCCCAATCTCTGTATTGCCCATAGTGGTCTGTTGGTCAAGCTTAAGGAAGACTAGGAAGCTCCTTGTGCCCTGGGTTTTTGGGGGTTTTTTGTACTTCATTGGCCAGAAAGCTATGTCAATGGCTTGAGTCTTTAATTCGCTAAGCTAGTGAAAAGTCTCAAGAATGGTTTCAATTATCTTTTAAAGAAAAGAACAAGGTAACCTACATGATGGGGAACCCTATAGATATTCTTCCTCCAATGCTCTTCAAGTTCCATGTCTCCTTCAAAGTTGATAAACAGGTCAACACTATCTTTTTCCAATTCATTGATAAAACATTAAGTAGAGCAACAAACCAAATAGAGCTCAGGGGCATACTACTAGAAGCCTCCTTTCAGTTTGACAAAAAGAGATTCAAGATCAAAACCCAAAAAGGACCAGATTTAGGCATTAGAAAGAGGAGAGCTAATGAAACTAAAGAGGGACAAAGCCAGAAGATTGTAGTGTCAAGAAAGTCAAGAGAATTTCAAGGTGGGAGCAGTCATGGCAATACACTGAGAATTCAGAGGCCTGAATTCTAGTCTTGTCTCTGCAACTAATATTCTCAGTGTGACCTTAGGGAAATAATTCAACCTCTATAAACTTTAGTTTGTTGTAAAACAAGGGACTTGGACTAGATAATTTCAAACGACCCTTCCAACTTTTCTTGGACTCCTTCCAAGTCATTTTAATGCAGTAGAAAAGTTAATGAGAAGGGAGAAAGGGACAGTGGATTGAATGACTAATACACTACTGGTGACCTTTGAAAGAGTAGTTTGAATCAATGGAGGACACAGAGGCTCTCTCATTTCCTCTTTGAGAAGCCCCCATTCTTATTCCTTTCAATTTGTCATCTCTCTGGCTATCTTTACTGAAACTCAGAAAATAATTTCTTCTGTTAGATTATAAACTCCTTGAGGGTAGGAATTGTCTTTTGCCTCTTTTTGTATTACTAGTACTCAACTCAGTGCCTGATACATAGTATGTGCTTAATAAATGTTTATTGATTGATTCTTGGTGGGGAATGCCTCTATCCCACTCAGAATAAAGTTTCTTAGGGCTACAGATAAAAACAACTAAAGAACTCTGAGTAATGACTAATCAGCTAAAACATTCTAAAAAACATCACATAGTTTTCTCCTCTCTCAACCCTACAGAATAGCAGATAGAGATTAAAGCAACTTTTCTTATCTAACACTCATTTTTAAACCATATTAAGCTACCTTATGTTTCTCACTCACCTCCTTTCTTCATTTATCTTTTTCTCTTCCTCATTCCTCTGGTCTCTGCTTTGCTTCTATTCCCCTGCTCCTTTCTTCCCTCCTTATGTATACTTTAACCTTTCCCTTAACTGGCTATAGTATGGAAGTAAAATATCATTTTATTTATTTGTTTATTTATCATTATAGAAATTTAGACCTGGAAAAAGTATATACACACACATATATACATATCTGTGAAAAAAATCTAAATACATGCACATATACACATGTGTGTGTGCATATATGTACGCATATTTATATGAAGGTTTTTCCAGATCTAAAATTCTATAACACTAAATTATGGGTGCTAGTATTATCCTTAATTTACAGATAAGGAATCAGAGGAAGATGGAGTTGAAGTGACTTGCTCACACGGGTGACAAGTAGCAGATCCAGAATTCAAGACCAGCCCTTCACACTCCAGATTCAGCATCATGCTACTTCCCAGTTGTTAATCTCCAGTGATTCTGAGTCCTCAGAGGAATGGGTTCACTATGACCCTGATTAACACATAGCTATCATGTCCCCCTTAAGTCTTTTCATCTTCATCTCCTTCGTTTTACAGATAAAGGAATATTTCAGTGACTTGCCCAAGGCTAAACAGTTATCCCCCTCAAATCCTCTTAATGATGATTCCCAATTCTGCCCTCTTTCCAATCTGTTGTATTTATTAAATAAAGCTTGAGATTCCCTTTTAATTGTTTAAATCAGGGAAATTTAACAGTTTTTGTTGCCACCTAATTTGCCTGTAAAGAGCAGAATGGCATAATGGAAGAATATTGCATTTTGGCCCAGAAGACCTGGGTATTCACCGCGACTTTGTCATTTATTAATTTGTAAACCCTGACCTCCACCATGGACAAGCCTTTAAATCCATCTTAAAAATGGCATTAATTATGCCTGCAGTACTTCCTTCTCAGTTGTGAGAATCAATAATATATGTAAAGAATTTTGTAAATTTCAAAAGACCTTTGAAATGTCCAGTTTCAAACATTAGCTATTAATGTGTGTGTGTGTGTGTGTGTGTGTGTGTGTGTGTGTGTGTGTGTCCAGACCTGTTGCTTTCATCTGTATAAGGACTTCTGGAAACCCCACAGATAAATAAGTCAATCTTAGAGGCTTGAACAGTTGTTCGAGGATTAGAAAGTTTCGTTTATTTGCTTGTAGTCATAAAACTAGTTTGTGGCCAAAGCAGGACATGAAGTCAGGTCTTCCTGATTCTAAGGTTAGCCTTCTAGAGTAATCCCTTTCACAACATGCATGACTTTCCCCTTCATGGTTTCAATATAACACAGATTGGTATAAGAAATTAAATGAGAATTTTGAGGGAATTTTATGGAAGCTGCAGATGACATAGAAAATGTTTAGAAATTCAGAAAAACATAAAATATATGTATAGCATTATGTAATTATATATTTATCTATTAATGTATGTAATATAAATATAATTATATAATTTCAACATATTTTATCTTTTAATACCATAATAATTCAGACTTCTTCTCTAGTATGAAGGGAAGACCTTTTATGCAGATTTTCCAGATCTTGGAGGAGGGTGCCACACCCCTAATCCTTACCATATGGAAGGGATAATTGTATATAATATGACACTTAACCCCACTGCCTCACTTTGGCTGTAGTCACTATTATTATGGAGAAGAAAATTAAATCATTTCCTTCCCCACCCTTTTGTTTTGTGTAGACTTTTGGATTTATTTTATTTTATTCGGTGTCCCTTAAAAGACCCCACTTTCCTATGCATGCTGAAGACCATCAGGGAACCTTACTGTGTAAAGACAGTTGGACTACAAAGTAACGGTTTGGGTATAGCTCTCTTGAAGCTTTGAATTGCCCACCTATTGTATTGGTGGTGAACATCGACAACCGGTGAAAAAGTGAGTCACTGATATTGTCCTGGGAACTTTCTCCTTGTATCTTCTAGCAAAACACAAGTGTATGGGTCGTTAGGATGTATTGAAATCCCAACATGATGATCAATTAGCCCTGTAATACTGATGGGAACAAATTAACAGGGGAAAAAATTCATATTGCAATGGAAAAGTTTCCATTGCAGTATTTTCACATTCATCATCCTTGTTCAACACATTCTCCGTCTGCACTACTGGCATCCATTTGACCTGAATGGCCTTGTGATTTATTACCATTATTCAGGTACTGGATATTGAAAACAAGACTTCCTATTTATATTGAAGTTTTCATTAAAAAGTTGTCATTGATCTGACTTCTTTCTCCATTCGTTTTATTGGAGTAAATTGTGGCATTTTCCTATTCTTATCCCAGCAATATACATTTGAGACAGGAAGATAAATGTCACTTTTTAATGAATACTGGCCAGCAGTTTGGATCACAGAAGAGGGGAGAACCTGCCCGTACTTTGAGGTTTCTCCTTCTGCTTTACCAAGTATAAGATTTGTCTCTACTGTTTCACACTCCAGCATCCTCAGTCAAATCCCATGATGGAGATAAAGTAAAATACCTTGGAAGTTGATAGCACTTCCTGAGAAAATGCCCAAGAGCAGTGAGCCACCAACTTTACGTGGAAAAGGGAAATGTTATTTATAATAATATTAAATGTTACTAATGTTATTAGTAACAATATTCATAACAATTATACCTTATAGTTATATAACATCTTATGCTCACATTGTATTCATTCTTTTCTATCCCTGTAAGGAGACAGGCAGGGTTGCATACTATAATCTCCATTTTACAGATGAGGAAACTGAGGTTTATAGAACTTCAGTTCTCTGTTCAGTATGTCATAGGAAATATGCTTGGAGCTGGAGCTCAAAAAAGTCCCTGTCTTTATTAGAATAGCAGAAATAGCTCCAAAGAAAGGCATGCTAATAGTGAAAGAGAGAAACACCAGCCAGAGGGATGGGGAACCTGCGGTCTCAAGGCTACATGCGGTCCTGTAAGTTCTCAAGTGCAACGTTTGACTGAATTCCAACTTCACAGAACAAATCCCCTTAATAAAAGGATATGAAGTTGGAATTCAGTCAAAGGGCTGCACTTGAGGAACTAGAGAGCCACATGTTGCCTCAAGGATGCAGGTTCCCCAACCCTGCACCAGGACATTCTATGACAGTGATTCAAGGAGGTTGTTAGATTGAATGAAAATTCATTTACTTTCGATTCCTTTTGTTCCCTATTGCAAATTTCTATGGTTATGCAATCCAAATTTCTGTTTTATCCATGTTCAAGAAAGAAAGAAAGTGAGAGAGAGCTGAAACCCAGGTTTTCTGATGATAAATCTGGTCTACTTCATTACATTTTCTACAGGGATACAATTTAAACGAACGTATTAGGAGCTCTTTGAGAGCAGGACTGGTCTCAAACTTTCTGTTATTTCCCAAGTATTTAGCACAGTTCTTGGTAGATAGTAGGTGTTTAATAAATTTTTTAATTAATTAATTCATTTATTTGTTGATTCATTCATTCATGCATGCAAAATTTCACACGGAAAATCGTTTCTCCCAGTAGGTGGGATTGGAGGGGGTTGAAAAAGAGAAGGATTTCTTATGTAACTGTGTTTGTGTTTCTTAGTCTTAGGAGGCCTATCTCCGTATAAACAGAGGATTCCAGAAGGTGCCAACAGAGGATGTAAAGATCACTTCCATTGCTTTTTATGTTGTTTTTTACCCCTAAACATACCAATCCAATCCTCTATTTTTTGTCCATCCCTGACAACTGAGTGGATATTAAATCTGTATTTGCCTAGAAAAGTTTACACAAAACTCACTGTAATTACCTTAAAAAATGTCTTCAGTCATTAATGTACAGGTAGGCATGACTTTATCTTGAATTGTTCTTTAATGAAAAGTTGCCTATAAAAACAATTCCTTGTCAGGTATGAGCTGAACTAGATAGCTATTATAGCCCCATCCAGCTTTGAAATTCTTCTGTAAATTGAATCCTGTTTCAAATGCTCTTATGTGGGATTTAAAGGAACCACATGGTTAATCCTTTTTCCAAAGTAAGGATACATTTCTTTATAATTTTGGAGAAAAGCAAGGTTAAGTGACTTGCCCAGGACCACACAGTCAGTACGTGTCTGAGGACAAATTTGAAGTCAGGTTCTCCTTACTCCAGGGCCAGTGCTTTATCCAATGCACCACTCAGATGCCCTTTGAGGAGCCATTTTTAAAAGGTGAACAGTGACCCCCTAAAATGTGTCTATTTTTTTTTTAAAAGCTTGGCTGTTTAGTCAATAAGGCTATTTCCCCACGAAATGAGGTATTCCTGTAGCTTTACAAGCATCAGAGCTAAATAGTACTCAGATACTGCCTAGTCCAACTGCCTAATTTCTTCAAAGAATCCAATCGAAGCCTAGGAGAAGTGAAATAATTTGTCTAATGTCACATAGTAAACATATAAAATCAGAATCTGAACCCAAGACTGCTGACCTCCAAATCAGTGCTGTTTCCATTACACTCTGATGCTCAACTAATGAGTTATACTTAAAAATGAGGTTTGAAATATGCCTCTCAATTCTAGTTATGTCTGGGTTTAGGCAGCTAGGTGGCACAATGGATAGAGCACGAGTGCAGGAGTCAGGAGGACCTGAGTTCAAATCTCACCTCAGATACTTGACACTCACTAGCTGTGTGACCTTGGGCAAGTCACTTAACCCCAAATGCCTCATCCTGGGTCATCTCCAGTCATCCTGATGAACATCTGGTCACTGGATTCAGATGGTTCTGGAGGAGAAGTGAGGCTGGTGACCTGCACAGCCCTCCCTCACTCAAAACAAAGTCAAGTGCAAGTCATGTCATTATTTCTCTGATGGCATGGTCTTCTTTTGCAACAAAGGATGAACACACACAAGAATGTCTGAGTTTACCTACCTTCTCATACACTTCCATATAATACCACTGTACTACATGCTATGTGTATTCAGAAGATTACTTAACAATCAAAGCAACTATGGACAACTTCTCATCCCTATAAGGTCAGTCACTTAGGATTAGACCAAAATCCTTGACTGTATTTGCCAACCTCCAAATGGTTGGATTTCAAGGGAAAGTGCCTTCCTATCTGACTCACACTAAGTCACATTGGTTCTCAGTTAGAACCGGAAGTCAATCAATGTCCATGGAGCAAGAGGGGCAGAAAGCCACTGACCAGGGACACTAAAAACTCCTTTCCTATGGTCTTTTCAAGGTTAACAAACAAGAGCAAAAAAAGGAATTTGGTGGGAATGCAGTAAGATGCGTAGCCATGTTAAGGCAGCTCTTTTGTAACTTCTGACATTGTTTAGGATAGTGGTAGGTAGTGTGTGTCCCAAAGAACTGCAGTGACACATGGGCTGGCAGGCTGGTCACCACTATTGTGTTCTCCTCACTATTGCTTTTCTAAGTCTCCATCCATCCCCTCATTCTCCTCCAACCTCAGACACATACTCACTATGTGATCCTGAGCAAGTCCCTTAACCTCTGTTTGCCTGTCTTATTATCTGTAAAATGGGAATAATAATAGCACCTACTTCCCAGAGTTGCTGTGAGGCTTAAAGGAGTTAATTTTTTTTAATTTTAAATACTAGCTAATATTTATATAGTATCTGTTATGTGCCAGACACTGTGCTAAATGCTCTGTGTGTGTGTGTGTGTATATATAAGCATATATACATATATATATATACACACATATATATACACATATAGCACACTTAGTACAATATATATGTATGTATGTGTGTATGTCTGTGTATATATAATATATATACATTATACATACACACATGTATATGTATATGCCTTAGTACACTGCCTGGAACATAGTAGGTACATTTTATATAGTGGTGCCTGGCACACAGTAGGCATTTTATAAATGTTAGTTTATGGATGTGTGTAAACAATATTTGATCCTCACAACAACCTCACAAGCAGGAGATGTTATTATCTCCATTTTACAGCTGAAGCGAATGGAGGTTAAGTACTTGCCCAGAGACACACAGCTAATAAATTTCAGGTCATATTTGAACTTAAGTCTTCCTAAGTCCAGGCCCAGTGCTCTGTCCACTGCACTACCTAACTGCTTAGCACAGTGTCTAACATGCAGTAGGTGCTAAATAAATGCTTATTCCTTTCCCTCTCTTGAGAGTCATAGACTATTCAATCTGAAAGGGACCTGAGAGAAGACCTGAGAGAACTTGGTCTATCCCTTTTCTTTTACAGATGAAGGAGCTGAGAGTTTTTAGGACTGAAAGACAACTTAGAGGTTGTCTGATCCAAACCTCTATTTTAAAGATAAATGAATGAGGTCCAGAGGGGTTGTCATTCACTTAATAAGTGAAGGAGCCAGGACTTGAACCCCTTTCCTGTAACTAGCAGCTTGTGGTGCAGTGATTAGAGCACTGAACCTGGAGTCAGGAAAACTGGGTTCAAACCCAGCCTTAAACATTTGCTGGTCATGAGATGAGTGACTCTGGGCAAGTACCTTAACCCCTGTCTGCCTCAGTTTCCTCAACTGTAAAATGGGGATAGTAAAAGCATCTACCTTGCACAGTTGCTGTGAGGCTCAAATGAGATAACTGCAAAGTGTCTGTATAAATATTATAATGTATATGTATATATGCATATATATGTATGCATATATGCATATAAAATTACCTGGTAGAGTTAGTGTAAGGATCAAATAAGAGAATATTTGTTTCTTTTAAGTGCTTAACACAGTACCTGACACATAGTAGGTGCCAAATTATGCTTATTACCTTCCCTGCAATTCCAAGTCTAGAATTTCTTTCATTACATCACACTTCAATTCTGTCACTCTTTTCTGAGTCAGAACCATAGGACGAAGGTCTGAAGGTTGGTGGCCCACTTTTGGAAGGTTGCCAATCACCTATGTAAGACATAGGGGAAGTTTTTCTTTTTTGCTTTGTTTAGATAACTCAAAGTGATCCCTCTCTTCCCCCATGGTTGGAGGGTGGGGAGGGGGTGGCAAAGGGTGATTCATAAGGCAAGTTCTACCACCAATTGATCAATTTTGTTGTTGTTGAGTCATTTTTCAGTCTTGTTTGACTCTGTGGGGATAGCATACTCAAAATCAAATCATATCAGACCGTAGTCCAATGTGAAAAAGACCTGGGATTTTAAGTGACCATAAACTCAATATGAACCAATCGTCCAAACTGTAGAAGTGTCAGTGAGGTAGCACAATGGATCAGAGTTTAAATCCCACCTCTGACACTTGCTAACTGTGTGACCCTGGGCAAGTCACTTAACCTCTGCCTACCTCAGTTTCCTCAACTATAAAATGGGGATAATAATAGAACTTCCCTCCCAGGGTTGTTGCAAAGATCAAATGAGAAAATATTTGTAAAGGGTTTTGCTGAGCTTACAATGTTATGTGAATGCTAGCTATTACTATTCATGTCACAAATACCTAAATCCTTTGCTGGTTGCCATTTTCAGAGCATGGTGTTCAGTTGTAGGCATCACATATTCAAAAGAAGCCTTGTCAAATGCTAGCTTTCAGAAGGGGTAGTCAGCAAGGTGAGAGGTTTAGTCGACATTGCCTAGATGGTAGGATTCAAGTTTATTTTGGAGAAAAGATGTAGGGCAAGCATCTCTCTTTTTAAATATTCCAGTGGGTTTCATGTGGGAAAAAAAGGCTAGTATTGTATTGCTCTGGATAGAGGGGGAATAGGTTCAGAACTAGCACTGGGTAGAAGTTACAGAAGGTAGATTCTGAGTAAATACAAAAACTATTTACCAATTATTTCTATCCAACAATAAGCTACCTTCAAAAGTGAGATCCCCATCTCTCTAAGTATCCAAACTAAGGCTGAAATACCAGGTAACAGAAATTTTCCGAGGGAATTCCTACTTTGGAAGCAATATTGGATCAGGATACCTTTACGTATCCTTTCAAATCTAAGATCTCTGATTCTTCTTTAGAATCAAAAAGTACTTAAGATTTCATTTGATGAGGGGGCGGAGCCAAGATGGCGGAGTAGAAAGACGCACATACACATAGCTCCGAACCCACAACCCATAGAACATCTGTATAAAGTAACTCACGGCGAAGTCTGGAGCAGTGAGGCCACAGAACAGTGGAGCGAAGGAGATTTCTGTTCCAGAGGGACCTGCAAACCTCTCACAAAAGGTCCATTGCACTGCGGACGCGGAGCCCAGCCCAGCCCTGCCGCGGCCGCAGCACCAAGAGGAACAGATCTGAGCAGGCTTCAGGGACGGGATCTCCAGCAGCCGTGCAGATCCCTCCACCCACAGGTGACAGGGGTTGGTGAGAGGGTCTCTTTGGCGGGTCGAGAGGGGAGTGGGGTGCCCCCATAACTCAGGCCCCCTCGGGAGGCAGCAGCTGAGGCAGTGGCAGACCAGGGCTCCCCAAGCAGGCAGGAACCTGGATCCATTGTTGAAGGTCTCTGCATAAACTCCTGGAGGGAACTGAGCCCGAGAGGCGGCCCTGCCCTGACCTGAGCACCTGAACTTAATCTCACACTGAATAGCAGTCCCGCCCCCACGGAAGCCCTGAAGCTGGGAAGCAGCATTTGAATCTCAGACCCCAAGAGATGGCTGGGAGGATCAGGAGGCGAGGTGGGTGTGAGGAGAATATTCAGAGGTCAAGTCACTGGCTGGGAAAATGCCCAGAAAAGGGAAAAGAAATAAGACTATAGAAGGTTACTTTCTTGGTGAACAGGCATTTCTTCCCTTCCTTTCTGATGAGGAAGAACAATGCTTACCATCAGGCAAAGACACAGAAATCAAGGTTTCTGTGTCCCAGCCCACCCAATGGGCTCAGGCCATGGAAGAGCTCAAAAAGAATTTTGAAAATCAAGTTAGAGAGGTGGAGGAAAAGCTGGGAAGAGAAATGAGAGACATGAAGTCAAAGCATGAACAGCAGGTCAGCACCCTGCTAAAGGAGACCCCAAAAAATGCTGAAGAAAATAACACCTTGAAAAATAGGCTAACTCAATTGGCAAAAGAGGTTCAAAAAGCCAATGAGGAGAAGAATGCTTTCAAAAGCAGAATTAGCCAAATGGAAAAGGAGATTCAAAAGTTCACTGAAGAAAATAGTTCTTTCAAAATTAGAATGGAACAGATGGAGGCTAATGACTTTATGAGAAACCAAGAAATCACAAAACAAAACCAAAAGAATGAAAACATGGAAGATAATGTGAAATATCTCACTGGAAAAATAACTGACCTGGAAAATAGATCCAGGAGAGACAATTTAAAAATTATGGGACTACCGAAAGCCATGATCAAAAAAGGAGCCTAGACATCATCTTTCATGAAATTATCAAGGAAAACTGCCCTGAGATTCTAGAATGAGAGGGCAAAATAAATATTCAAGAAATCCACAGAACACCACCTGAAAGAGATCCAAAAAGAGAAACTCCTAGGAACATTGTGGCCAAATTCCAGAGTTCCCAGGTCAAGGAGAAAATATTGCAAGCAGCTAGAAAGAAACAATTCAAGTATTGTGGAAATACAATCAGGATAACACAAGATCTAGCACCCTCTACATTAAGGGATCGAAGGGCATGGAACAGAATATTCCAGAAGTCAAAGGATCTAGGACTATAACCAAGAATCACCTACCCAGCAAAACTGAGTATAATACTTCAAGGGAAAAACTGGTCTTTCAATGAAATAGAGGATTTTCAAGCATTCTTCATGAAAAGACCAGAGCTGAAAAGAAAATTTGACTTTCAAACACAAGAATGAAGAGAAGCATGAAAAGGTAAACAGCAAAGAGAAGTCATAAGGGACTTACTAAAGTTGAACTGTTTACATTCCCACATGGAGAGACAATATTTGTAACTCTTGAAACTTTTCAGTATCTGGGTACTGGGTGGGATTACACACACACACATCCACACACGCACACACACATAGAGACAGAGTGCACAGAATGAATTGAAGAGGATGGGATCATATCTTAAAAAAATGAAATCAAGCTGTGAGAGAGAAATATATTGGGAGGAGAAAGGGAGAAATGGAATGGGGCAAATTATCTCTCCTAAAAGAGGCAAGCAAAAGACTTATTAGTGAAGGGATAAAGAGGGGAGGTGAGAGAAAAACATGAAGTTTACACTCATCACATTCCACTAAAGGAAAGAATAAAATGCACACTCATTTTGGTATGAAAACCTATCTTACAATACAGGAAAGTGGGGGATAAGGGGATAAGCAGGGTGGGGGGGATGATGGAAGGGAGGACATGGGGAGGAGGGAGCAATTTGAGGTCGACACTCATGGGGAGGGATAGGATCAAAAGAGAATAGAGGCAATGGGGGACAGGATAGGATGGAGGGAAATATAGTTAGTCTTATACAACACAACTATTATGGAAGTCATTTGCAAAACTACACAGATTTGGCCGATATTGAATTGCTTGCCTTCCAAAGGGAAGGGGTGGGGAGGGAGGGAGGTAAAGAAGTTGGAACTCAAAGTGTTAGGATCAACTGTCGAATAATGTTCTTGCCACTAGAAAATAAGAAATACAGGTAAAGGGGTATAGAAAGCTATCTGGCCCTACAGGACAAAAGAGAAGATGGAGACAAGGGCAGAGAGGGATAATAGAAGAGAGAGCAGATTGGTCATAGGGGCAATTAGAATGCTTGGTGTTTGGGGGAGGAGGGGATAAAAGGGGAGAAAATTTGGAACCCAAAATTTTGTTAAAATGAATGTTAAAAGTTAAATAAATAAATAAATATTAAAAAAAAAAAAAAAAAAAGATTTCATTTGACTCCGGAGCCTATCAGACTTGTATAGGTGTTTTTTTGTTGTTGTTGTTGTTTTGAAGAATCAGAATCTTTTAAGTACTTTTCAGTTAACAAACAAACAAGGCTTATAATTAGATATACATTCTCTCTTTCCCACTCCACACCCCAAATGGGGCTCCTGGAATTCTTTTGGGATTTAAACCCTTCTATGTCCATCAGTAATATGTTTCTTTATGTCTTAGCTGCCCATGTTGGATGTATTTATAAAATCTTAAAGCACTATATTAACATCTAATATCTTGCATACTGTAGACAATAAATATGTTTGATTGTCACAACTGTGTAAATTGTTTGGCAAATGGGAAATTATCAGTTTGGGGAGGGTGTAATGTCCTTGTGAGGCAAGCCAGTACTTCTAGCATATATGGATACCATTTAGCCACTCTCACATAGGCAGGAGGAGGTGAAGAATCATGGGAATTATCTAGAGTAATTCACATAAATAAACAAGTTTGTAAGAAAAAATGAAAGTTGTTCTGATCTCAGTGATCCAATTGGTATTATACACAGACTAAATTACCAGATAATATTTTAACCCTTGTAACAGCAGACACCCCTCCCTTCCAGTGGAGGTGGGACCACCACTGTGTCCCAAGGCTGTTGCTCATGGCTGGCCAACCAAGGATGGCTAAGGATTATTGTGTGATCTGGAGTCAGATAAATCCTTTTGATGGGTCTAATGCCTACTCTACTGTTTCATAGGTCAAATGTTTTGAACATTCTAAATCTGACAGCCCCAACCTTACTTTTTAATCCTTTCTTGAATACTTTCTACCACCAAGCTATCCTAGATCTCTGGCGTCTTCACCCTTCTCACCAGTTACAGACCTTAGATACTGAGATAATTTGAGATTTGAGTCGGGCTGTCTGTTTTGCAGAGAGAGAAAGTTCACTGATCAGTGTGGGGAACATAAGAGAATCCGAGAGGTAACAAAGTATCTGCCCAGTGATCAAATGCATGATAATAGCTCTTCCTATAAAGATTAATGTCTACTATTAATTTATTTTTTTAACTTATTTGTTTAACTTTTAACATTCATTTTCACAAAATTTTGGGTTCCAAATTTTCTCCCCTTTTGTCCCCTCCCCCCACCCCAAAACACCGAGCATTCTAATTGCCCCTGTCTGCCAATGTGCCCTCTCATCTATCATCCCTCTCTGCCCTTCTCTGCATCTTATACCCCTTTACCTGTATTTCTTATTTCCTAGTGGCAAGAACAGTACTTGACAGTTGTTCCTAAAACTTTGAGTTCCAGCATCTCTTCCTCCCTCCCTCCCCACCCATTCCCTTTGGAAGGCAAGCTGTTCAATATAGGCCAAATCTGTGGAGTTTTGCAAATGACTTCCATAATAGTTGTGTTGTATAAGACTAACTATATTTCCCTCCATCCTATCCTACCCCCCATTACTTCTGTTCTCTCTTTTGATCCTGTCCCTCCCCATGAGTGTTGACCTCAAATTGCTCCGTCCTCCCCATGTCCTCCCTTCCATCATCCCCCCCACCCTGCTTATCCCCTTATCCCCCACTTTCCTGTATTGTAAGATAGGTTTTCATACGAAAATGAGAGTGCATTTTATTCCTTCCTTTAGTGGAATGTGATGAGAGTAAACTTCATGTTTTTCTCTCACTTCCCCTCTTTATCCCTCCTCTAATAAGTTTTTTGTTTGCCTCTTTTATGGGAGATAATTTTCCCCATTCCATTTCTCCCTTTCTCCTCCCATATATTTCTCTCTCACTGCTTGGTTTCATTTTTTTAAGATATGATCCCATCCTCTTCAATTCACTCTGTGCACTCTGTCTCTATGTGTGCGTGTGCATGTGTGTTGTGTAATCCCACCCAGTACCCAGATACTGAATAGTTTCAAGAGTTACAAATATTGTCTCTCCATGTAGGAATGTAAACAGTTCAACTTTGGTAAGTCCCTTATGACTTGTCTTTGCTGTTTACCTTTTCATGCTTCTCTTCATTCTTGTGTTTGAAAGTCAAATTTTCTTTTCAGTTCTGATCTTTTCATCAAGAATGCTTGAAAGTCCTCTATTTCATTGAAAGACCAATTTTTCCCCTGAAGTATTATACTCAGTTTTGTTGGGTAGGTGATTCTTGGTTTTAGTCCTAGATCCTTTGACTTCTGGAATATCCTGTTCCATGCCCTTCAATCCCTTAATGTAGAAGCTGCTATATCTTGTGTTATCCTGATTGTACTTCCACAATACTTGAATTGTTTCTTTCTAGCTGCTTGCAATATTTTCTCCTTGACCTGGGAACTCTGGAATTTGGCCACAATATTCCTAGGAGTTTGTCTTTTTGGATCTCTTTCAGGTGGTGATCTGTGGATTTCTTGAATACTTATTTTGCCCTCTCGTTCTAGAATCTCAGGGCAGTCTTCCTTGATAATTTCATGAAAGATGATGTCTAGGCTCTTTTTTTGATCATGGCTTTCAGGTAGTCCCATAATTTTTAAATTGTCTCTCCTGGATCTATTTTCCAGGTCAGTTATTTTTCCAGTGAGATATTTCACATTATCTTCCATTTTTCCATTCTTTTGGTTTTGTTTTGTGATTTCTTGGTTTCTCATGAAGTCATTAGCCTCCATCTGTTCCATTCTAATTTTGAAAGAACTATTTTCTTCAGTGAGCTTTTGAACCTCCTTTTCCATTTGGCTAATTCTGCTTTTGAAAGCATTCTTCTCCTCATTGGCTTTTTGAACCTCTTTTGCCAATTGAGTTAGCCTATTTTTCAAGGTGTTATTTTCTTCAGCATTTTTTGGAGTCTCCTTTAGCAGGATGTTTACTTGTTTTTCATACTTCGCTTGCATGTCTCTCATTGCTCTTCCCAGCTTTTCCTCCACCCCTCTAACTTGATTTTCAAAATTCTTTTTGAGCTCTTCCATGGCCTGAGCCCATTGAGTGGGCTGGGATACAGAAGCCTTGGCTTCTGTGTCTTTCCCTGATGGTAGGCATTGTTCTTCCTCATCAGAAAGGAAGGGAGGAATTATCTGTTCACCAAGAAAGTAGCCTTCTATAGTCTTATTTTTTTCCCCTTTTCTGGGCATTTTCCCAGCCAGTGGCTTGACTTCTGAATATTCTCTTCACACACGCTTAGCCTCCAGATCCTCCCAGCCAGCACTTGGGGTCTGAGATTCAAATGCTGCTTCCCAACCTCAGGGCTTTTGGCGGGGGCAGGGCTGCTATTCCATGTGAGATCAAGTTCAAGTGCTCAGGTGGGGGCAGGGCCGCCACACAGGCTCAGTTCCCTCAGGGGGTTTATGCAGAGACCTTCAACAATGGATCCAGTTTCCTGCCTGCTTGGGGAGCCCCTGTCTGCTCCTGCCTCTGCTGCTGCCTCCCAAGGGGGCCTGAGTTATGGGGGCACCCCACTCCCCTCTCAACCTGCCAAAGAGATCCTCTCACTGACCCTCATCATCTGTGGGTGGAGGGACCCGCGAGGACGCTGGAGACTCTGTCCCCGAAGCCTGCTCGGATCTGTTTCTTTCCGCACTGCGTGTCCAACACAGGGCTGGGCTCGGCTCCAGGTCTGCAGCGTGAAGGACCTTTTGCGTGAGGTTTTCAGGCTCTCTGGAACAGAAATCTCATCTGCTCCATTGTTCTGTGGCTTCTGCTGCTCCAGAATTTGTTGGGACTGCTTTTTTACAGATATTTTATGGGCTGTGGGTTCAGAGCTAGCGTATGTGTGTGTTTCTACTCTACCATCTTGGCTCCACTCCCTATTAATTTTTTAAGATTCATAAGATTCGTATCTATTGTTATCAGGCATTCCTCCCACACCAAAAAGGATATTGCATCCTTTCACAGCTCTCCATTCCAGTTGTCCTTTGCAGACTCAGGTTTAATAACACAGAAAATTTAATTAATTCAATAGTAAGAGGTTACCAAATTTTGGTAACCAAAAAATACTTAACAAATAATTCTTTTAAAGAATTAGAAGGGACCTTCTGTAAGATCCCTTGTAATTCTCAAATATAGAACAGTGTCCTCATTTTGCATATGTGAAAATGATTTAAAAAATCAATCAGTAAACTTTTATTAAGCACCTACTTTGTGCTAGGCACTTTGCTAAGTCCTGGGGATACAAAAAGAGGGAAAAGACAGTCCCTGCCCTCAAGGAACCTACAGTCTAATGGAGTAGACAACATGCAAACAAATATATCCAAAGTCAGCTACATACAGAATAAATAAGAAATATTTAACAGAGAAAAGGCACTGGAGTTAAGAGAGGCTGGGGAAGGCTTCCTTTAGGAGGTGGGATTTTAGTTGGGATTTATAGGAAATGAGGCAGGATAGTAATCAAAAAGAAAGGTGAAGTGTCTTGCCCAGTGTAATAGAACTAGGTGATCTGATAATGCATGCATCTGTCTGAATACCTTTCTTCTTTTTTCCTTTGTATTCAATGATTCAGAAAGCATTTATTAAGTCCTTACTGTATGGTAGATACTGTGGTAGGTATTAGGGAGAGAAAAATAAAAACAACACAGTTCCTATCTTTGAGGAACTTACCTAAAACGATATGGAAGAAGGAAGAGGAGGAGAAGGAGGAGGAGGAGGAAGAGGAGGAGGAGGAGGAGATTCCTGCTCAGCTTAAGTATAAGTCCCTCTTCAATTTGCAGTGCCCAGATGGGCTTAGGTAGTCTCCTGAAGGATAGTCCTGTGATATTTTGTACATTCAGAGAAATAGGACTCCTGATTGTGAGAGATCTCTGAACTCATGGCAGTTTGAATGAGTGGGGAGATGTGCCTCATGCCTCCTGATTAGAGAGAAAGGGAGAAGATGGGAGAGGGAGTAGGGGAGAGACAGAGATGGGGGCAGGAGAGGAGAGGAAAGGAGAGAGAGGGGGGGAGGGAGAGAGAAGACAAAAAGCAGGTTCAGATTTTCAAATGGCAGATAGGAGACCTCCCTAGAGCTGCTGGTATTTGAGGAAAGTCAGCATCCTAACATTTCCCTCAGTTCCCAGTGACTGTATCCCTAGGCACTGTCAAGAGTGGACTTTGTGGGTAAGATTATTCTTTCCTTGATTGATTTGAGATTCCATCTCACTGTCAGTTCACAGAACTCTCCTTTATTCTTGTATAGTCTATCACTTCAGCTAATCCGTATGGCTTCCCCCAGATTTTTACTGCTTTACTGTTTGCTTTGATAAATGTTTGCTAGTTCTCTATGATTGTCTTTTCTATAATAAGCATTTTTTTTTTGGAAGAAAGCTAAATTGGCTGAGAATAAGCTGTTACCTTCTCAGTCTTGGGGAGGGATATTTCCTTCAAGGAGCAATCAGAAAAGTGAGTTTTATCCTGAACCCCGAAATAGAATCATGCCTCCAGATGGCAAATATATATGTGTGTATATTTGTATTTATACATGTGTATATACACACATACATATATATGTACACACACATGACATGTGTGCATTCATACCTATGTGATACATACGTGTAAAGGTACAAAATTTACATTCCAATATCCCATTTGAAGAGAGGGGAAGAAAGGAATGATTGCTTAGTCATAGCTGTCTTCCTACTTCCCACAAAGAAACTTGTCTCCCTAATATGTGGGGTAAGTTGAGGCATTCCTGATCTACCATGGATAGCCATGTTATATATAACCTAGGTCACTGTAGTCTGGTTTAACCTGCCACAGCAGGTTCAGATCATCACCCATACTCTATTTCTAAGGTAGATAGGAAGGAAACAAGTATTTATTGAGCATTTATTATGTTCTAGGCACTGAGAAAGAGTGATAGAGTGATAGCTCAATGGAGTGATAGATCAATAGCTGCATGGATGGATAGATGGATGGATGGGTGGATGGATGGATGAATGGATGAATGGAAAGATAGATAGATGATAGATAGATAGATAGATAGATAGATAGATAGATAGATAGATAGATAGATAGATAGATAGATGGATGGATAGATAGATAGATAGATAGAGGGCTAGATCATTTATTAAGCACTTGCTATGTACCAAAGACTTTCAAAAGTATTGGAAATAAAAACAGAAGCAAAAATACAGTCCCTACCCTTAAGAAGCTTATTACATTCTAAGAAGGAAAGGTAATGATACATAAAGGTTCCTGAAGAAAGGGGAAGAGGGAGGAGAAGGTATCCATGTAGAAACAAAAGCAAAAGTCCAGAGAATCAGAAGTGTTAATGAGAAGTGACCTGAGTACTTCCTCAAACAGAGGCTCTGGGGAGACTCACCAGTGGAAAGAGGAGCACAGCAGCAAGGGCAAAGTCATCCCAGGGCAAGAAGTCAACTCCAGTGAAAATTCCACCTCACTTTGGTTCACTTTGGAATCATGTCCAATGTTCAGATTCAAATCACAGATTTTGAATTGAAAGGGATCTTAGAGATCAACTAGTAACTCCCTCCCCCATTTTAGAAGATGAGGTCAAGTGACACACCCAAAGTTACACAGCTAATAAGTGGCAACACCATGATTTGAACTTGGATTCCTCTTTTCATTGTGTCAGACCTCTCAAGTCACCCTGGAATTTACTGAAATGTTATTTTTGTGCTTGAGGATAGAATGCTGATTAGAGGTCTTTGATGAGAAGTCTAGGATTTTTTTTAAGATTGCTATTTGATTTAAAACTCTAGACATCAACCTGTTTGGAAACTCTGATCCTTTCATCTATATCAAATTCTGAGTATGCATCAAGAACCAAGCAAATCAGCATTCCTTTGGGCTGACCATCTCTAGGGGTTTCCCCCAATGTTCCTGAAGCAAAACTTTTCCAAGATCTCTCCCTCCCCAAGTCAGATTTCTGAGTTACACCAACCCCTGAACTTTCTTTTGACATTTCCACAGCATCATCCTTCCAGGGTGAATCTTTCCTTTAAGGTAGTGATTTATACTTCTCTTTGACAACTTGGCTTTACAACTAAATTTCAGAGAAGCTGATGAATGACACAAACAGCGTGAAGAGTCTAATTAATTCACTTTCGCCCACCAGACACTAGGCATATGTAGAATCTGGGCTGCTGCTAAATTCTAAACAATTACAGCACCGCTGAATATCAGAGCTGGAAAGGACCTTAAAGATTATCTAGTCTATCACTTAAAAAAAAAACCCAATAAGGGAACTGAGGCTCAGAGAAATTAAGTGACTTGCCCAAGGTCATGAGGTCAGTAAACGGTATCTCCAGTATACAGCTAAATCTCATGACTATCAGAATGTTTGGCTTCAATGTTCCAGACATGGTGTCACCTGTGGGAAAATGGGAACTAAATGAGAAAATAGAAAACTTGGACTCCCTTCTCTTTCCTTCTACCACTGACATGCAAATAGCCTTAAACAGATCTTCAGCATCATTCTGTTCCATGTGCAAGGTGCTTCTTTTGTTTCAAAGTGCCCTCCCATCTACTACCTAATTAGAAGCTTTTTTTACTGAGCTTTGTTCTTTCCCACCACTTCCACAACTACCCTCATCTGTGACAAATGAAGATCCTTTGCTGTCTGAGTTAACTGTATTTTAAAACATCCTCAGCTCCACATGAGAAAAGTGACATTTAAGCATGAGTTCTTTTTTTAAATAACTTCTACTATCTAATTTTTTAAACTGAGGGAAGAAATTTCCACTTGTTCATCGTTCTCAGGGGTATTCCTCATGGGGTTC
Organism: Notamacropus eugenii; assembly: GCF_028372415.1. Lineage (NCBI taxonomy): Eukaryota > Metazoa > Chordata > Mammalia > Diprotodontia > Macropodidae > Notamacropus > Notamacropus eugenii. Next base: position 244,896,528 of record NC_092874.1, on the reverse strand, counting down.
ACACTTGGGCCAAGTCACATTGTGTGTATGTAGCAGAGGGGGTGGAGAAGATGACGCCACTCCTCTCATTCCCTCTGGCACCTAGCCATTTTTCACAGATAAAATCTGGCTAAAATGAACACTAAGAATATCCCTTTGTGGGAATGAGGAAATGAGAAAGGGGGCTTCCTTTTTTCATAGTGACCCATGTTTACATGCTATTAGCTAATGATGATGGGATCATAGATTTAGTGCAGGAAAGACCATTGAATCCAACCCCTTTATTTTTTATAGATAAGAAAACAGAGACTTAGAAAGGTTCATCAAATCCTAAGTGCTTAGTAACTTGCCCAGGATTTAATGAACCTCTCTGAGCCTCAGTTTTATCATTTATAAAAAATAAAGAGGTTAGTTTCAATGGTCTTTCCTGCTCTAAATCTATGATTCCATCATGATTAGCAAATAATCAGTAAACAAACATGTCATTGAAAAAAGAGGTAGTCCCCTTCCTCTGGGAAAGCTAGTGAAAAGTGTGTGAGGCAGGATTCTAACTCAGACCTTCCTGACTTCAAATACAGTATGCTTTTGGCTGTATCACTTAGCTATCTACTCCAGCCACAATGGCATAGTATGGAATTTAAAGTCAAGAAGAGTTTGCTCACATTCTGCCCATGATGGGGCCACCTATGTAACTGGGGGAAGTCACTTAAGCTCTGCATGCCTCAGACAACTCCTTAAGATATTTACTTATTTGTAGACGGGTGTCATATCCATTAATAGAGAGAAGCTTCATTCTCTTCCCACTCCAAGTCACTGGATAGCTCCAGATTCCTAATTTTCAAATAGGTTCTTGGCTGGCCACTACACTTGAGAGAGATCTGTTCATCCCTCTTTTTGCATTCAGTGTAAGCTTTATTTTCCCAATGTATCTCTAGTACAGAATAAGAGACCCTCATCATACCTCAGTTAACTTGCTGGGTCGTGTAGCTTGCTTCTTCCCACTTTCAAGCTCTCCTCTGCTCTTCAGCCCTCCTCACAGATGTCCTTTTATTCTCTACCATTCCAATACCTATATTTTCTTTGTAATCCAGGCAGCTCTTTCCTGACTTATCTCAGCCAGTATTGACATTTCTCTTTTATGAATTCCTAAGCCCAGATAAGATGACAAGTATTGCACAGAACAATTTAGCTCCAGATACTACATTGCATAGTTCTTGAGTGATATTTTTTGGTAGGAAGTCTTGTCTTTTCACCCAAATGGGAAGTTCAAGGACAATGTCTTCCATGCTTCAGTTTCCCCTAGAGCATCAGGGATAGTGTTGAGCTCATTTGGGTTTTCTTTTCTTTTCTTTTCTTTTCTTTTTTTTTTGGTCCAGATATGCGATTTCATCAATGCCAGAACTCTCAATGTGGTAATTCCTTTCACCAACGTAGACCAACAACTCAATTATAACTTAGAGAATTGTCTGGAGGCACTGAGGAGTTAAATATTTTGCCCATAGGAACAGAGCTAGAATGTCATAGAGACAGGAATTGAACCCAGGTCTTCCTCTAAGACTAGACCTCTCTCCAAGACTTTACATTACCAGATAGCCCTAGGGAGCAGACCTACTTCTTCCTCCCACACACACCTTCAGATACCATAAGACAACTCTCTCCTCTCCACTCACTCAAACACCAGAAAAATAGTTCAGAAACTTCTACAGCCTCCAAACAGATGCCTTAAAACCCTCTGGGCTAATCCAACCTAACCTGCAATTTGGGAACAAAATTGAAATTACCCAACCACTCTACTACAGACCAAGATGCCTTGTAAGCAAGGTTTAACAATCCACCTTCCTTCAACAGGAATATCAGGTTTGACCAGGTTATTATTCTGATTTTAACTGACTCCAGTCAAGAGAAAAAGGTAAAACATATTTTCATGTAATCCCCTTAGGGAGTAAAACAGTTCTCCTAATGGGATTCATTAAAAGACCTCAAAGAAAGCTGTAATTATTGGTGTTCTGTGCTAGAGTGCCAAACATCATAGCACTGAGAGGCAAACACATTTAATGGAATCCATTCCCTAACATGAGGGAGTGAAACCATTCATTTCACTGCAATATTCTAAAGTGCTTCAGTGTCCAAGAAAAAACCTGCCCCTCACTGGATCAATAAAAGGCATATAGTCCTGTGAACATTTTACTAGTGATTTGTTGTTTTAGATTTCAGAGAGTCAGAGCTGGAAGGCACCTTAAAGATCACTGACTCCAAATGCCTTTCTTAGAGCTAAGGAAACCAGGACATTTATTCTTCCCATCCATCTTTCCACTTAAGTCTTCCTTTCTCCAGCCTAAACATCAGTTGCATTTTTTGCATGACATGGTTTCCAATGCTGGTTGCCTTTCTTGAGGACTACTATAGTTTATCATTTCATCTTCTAAAATGGGGAACCTGGAATTTAACATAATTCTCCAGAAATATTCTGAGCAAGAAGTTGGAAGCATGAAGTGCTAGATTTGGAGGCAGAAAGCCTGGGTTCCAATCTTACCTCTAAAACTGCCTAATTAACCTTAATTACTTGGGCAGTTCACTTACATCTCAGTTTCCTCATCTCTAAAATGAGAGTATTGAATGAGATAACCACTGATATCCCTTCCAGCTCTAAAGCTTCTATCCTGTGGCAATCATCTCCCTCATTCTGGACATTATACTTGAGAATGTCCCAGCTTTTGGGAAAGGGGTATACCATATCACACCATTGACTTTTACTAAGTTTTGCACCCAGGTAGTACAATAAAATCAGGGGGACTGGTGTTCAAATCCCAAGTCAGGAAGGATAGTTATATGACCTCAGGACAAATCATTTTATTTCTGCTTCAGTTTCCTCACATGTAAAAATATGGGTTATTATGAAGATATCTCCCAGGATTATTATGGGGATAAAATGAAAAAATACTTGTAAGGCAATTTATAATACTTAAAACTATTTAAATGCTAGTTATTATTATTTATATTATTTTGGTGGAGGTAGTATGGTGTAAGAGACAGAGGGTTTGAATTCAGAAGTAGATCCTAAGTCTGTTTCTACCTGTATGATATTGGACCCCATTTTCTTTATTTGTAGGTGAAGTCAGATTAGATGACTTCTGAGAACTCTTCCAGATTCAAATTCTCCTAATGAAACCTCTAGAGCTTTCTTAGATGAACCATTTTCTAACAATATCTGTCCCATCTTGTATTTTGCACATGACTTTTTGAATTCAAATATAAAACATGGTTCTTATGAAATGTCATCTTAACAGATGTTATTTTAATAGCCAATCATAGCAATCATCAAAACAATCTGGTATTGTCTAAGAAAACGAGTGGGTGGATCAGTGGAATAGATTAGGTACATAATATACAATAGTAAATGACAATAGTAGTCTAGTGTTTGGTGAAACCAAAGATCCAAGCTATTGAGGCAAGAACTCATTATATGACAAAAATACTGGGAAAACTGGAAAGGAGTTTGGCAGAAATTAGGTATAGACCAGTTATCTGACACCATATACCAAAATAAGGTCAAAATGGGAACATGATTTAGATAAAACATGGTGAACGTGGGAAAAATTTACTTGTCAGATCTATGGAAAAGTTCAGATTTATTATCAAACAAAAGATAGAGAGGACTACAGGAAGTAAAATGGATAATTTTGATTACATTAAATTAAAAAGGTTTTGCATAAACAATGATGTTTGCATAAACTAATGCAAACAAAATTAGAAGGAAAGCAGGGAATGGGAAACTTTATAACAAGTTTCTCTGATAAAAGCCTTGTTTTTCAAATATATAGGAAGCTGAGCTAAATTTATAAAAAATAAGAGCCATTCCCCAATTGATAAATGGTCAAAGGATATGAACACGCAGTTTTCAGAAAAGGAAATCAAGGTTATCAATAGTCATATAAAAAAATGCTCTAAATCACTATTGATTAGAGAAATGCAAATTAAAGCAGCTCTAAGGTACCACCTCATATCTATCAGATTGACTAATATGACAGAAAAAGAAAATTATAAATGCTGGAGGGGATGGAAAAAATAGATACCCTAATAAACTGTTGGTAGAGTTGTAAACTGGTCCAACTATTCTGAAGAACAACTTGATACTATACCCAAATATAGAGCTGTGCTTACTTTTTGACCAAACAATACACTATTAAGTCCATAACCCAAAGCCGTTTGTTTTATTTAATGGGAAAAGGACTTGAATGTACAAAATATTTATAGCAACTTTTTTTCTGGTGACAAAGAATTGGAAATTAAGAGGATATCCATAAATTGGGGAATGGCTGAACAAATTGTGGTACATAATTGTGATGGAGTATTATTGTTCTATAAGAAATGATGAACAAGATCCTTTCAGAAAAACCTGGGAAGACTTGTATGAACTGATGCAAAGTAACATGAGCAGAACCAGAGAACACTGTACACAGTAAGAGCAATATTGTAGCAATGATTGATTGTGAATGACTTAGCTACTCTGATCCATACAATGAACCCCCCAAATTGCAAAAGACCCATAATGGAAAATGCTATCCACCTCTAGAGAGAGAACTGATAAATTGTGAGTTCAGATTGAAGTAAACTTTTTCACTTTCTTTATTTTTTTTGCTTTTTGAAAATAACATGGCCAGTGCGGAAATATGTTTTGCATGACTTCACATGCATAATTGATATTGTATTGCTTGCCTTCTCAATGGATGGAGGAGGGGTAGATGGAGGGAGAGAATTCAGAACTCAACATTTTTTTTAAAAACTTAATGTTAAAAATAAAGAGATTTAGACAATCATCCATCATATTTATGAACATTTTTAGCTTTGTGTCACCACAAATATAGAACAAAAAAGGCTAACATTCCCTATTTCACTATATATTTCACTATTGAGTCCCTTCAGCTTGGCATTCACTCAGTCAGTCCCAAATGCCCCTCTCTATTCTGTCCTCAGTCCCACCACTCTCCAACTTGCCCACAAGGAGAGAATCAGAATTTTTGTCACATACCTTTCTAAAATGTAGCTTTGCTTTGGCTTATAGAATTTCTCTTCATCATGAGTCTAGAAATGGATAGAGAATGGATCTGTGATCTCATAGCCAAAGAACTTCCAGGTATAGAAATTTCTTCTACCAATATAGGTTATCATTTTAGGGGTTCAAAGTCTCCCCAGGTGTTCCCTGACATCTCCAACTGTGCCATCATTTATGTCACCTCCCTTTTCTGTACCATCTTTCCCCATGAAAATGTAAATTCCTTGATGGCAAGGAATATTGAGCACAGTGTAAATATTTAATGAATATTTTATCACCTATCTATATGCTCTGCAATTTACCATCTTAGAGAGTTTCTTAGAGCAATGGTGCCAAACTCAAATAGAAATAGATCCCTGAAGGTCACGTATTATCTTAGAAAACCACAAATTAACATTATCTGTATTTTATTGCATTTTTTAAAACTTTGTTAAAAATTTCCCAATTCCAATTTAATCTGGCTTGGTTTGTGAGTTTGATACCTCTAGTAGAACACTGAGATATACACACATATGTATGTATGTGTGTGTGTGTATATACACACACACACACATACATATAGTCTCAAATGGCCTATGTTTGATGAACGTTACTGATATGCACTTCTTTTTCTATGTGCCACAAACCACCCCATTAATAATACATTCTAGAATTTTATCAGGAATCAAAGAAAAATTCATCTACCTCTAAATTGCAGAATCTATCTTCTTCCCCTTTTTTTGAAAATTGGCTCTACATTTGGTCTTCTCCACTCTTGTGGTCCTGTTCATCATTTTTCAGCTCATCAACAATGACTGATCAATTATGTCTATTATATCTTTCAATATCTTGGAATGTTCCACCCTGCCTCCCAACTTAGCAACCTCCTTCGGGTGTTTACTTAGTTGAAATGCTATCAGATTCAGAAACATGGACCAAATTTCCTATTTTCAAGTATTGCTAATGCTTTTCTCCAACCCTGCATGCTCCCTTCTTTCTCTGATAATAGCTTAATGTTTTCTCAAAGAGCAGAAAGCTTTTTGGTGTCTGATCTTTCATTTCTTCCAAACAGATAGATGAGGACATGTAAGAAATATCCCAATATCTCTCTATCTAGATTGGTATAAGACAAATGAACAGGGGCTGAGTTCTCATTTTCCCTTCACATCACACCCTCCCCAATACCATTTACTGTCTGTATTTTATAGCAAATGTTAATTTTGAGTAAACAAGCAAATAATTAAAGGCAAAAACCATTCTGTTCTTGATTACCCAACATTCTTAGGTAAAATGTTATGAATTTTGCAGCAGTGTTGGGGGTAGGGAAGAAGGACTCTGAATTTATGATTTTATCTGTGTAAGGAACTTCCTGGTTAGAAACTTAGGAAAGAAACTTTCATGGTCTGGTTCATGAAATAAGAAAAGCTTTCCTGTGGCCAAATGTGCAAAACTAATGGCATGTCCATGTGCATGTGTGTGTGTGTGTGTGTGTGTGTGTGTGTGTGTGTGTGCATAGACATCTTACAGGTTCTTTCCTAACAAGGTTTTTTCCAGAGCTTATGCTAAGATCATACCAAACTCCTGAATAAATGCAATTCCAGATAACTTTACTCAGCTATCCTGATTCTCAGTATTTAGGGAGGCACAAAAGGCAGAAAGATTTCTGCTCAACAAAGGTATTTGTCAGTGACATAGAGAAGTTCTGGTGCAGAATCTCAATGGAAGGGGGTGAGAGCCTGGAGCTGCCCTCATTTAATGTGGAGGTCATTAGGCTGAGTTAGGCACTATAATATGAAAGTGCTTCCTGAGTGCAACCCACAATCACTCAAGAGAGCCCAGGCTCAATCTACACATGAAGAAGGAGAGATAGAAATATAGAGACAGAGAGAGGATAGATGGATAGATAGATAGATAGATAGATAGATAGATAGATAGATAGATAGATAGATAGATAGATAGATGGATGGATGGATGGATGGATGGATGGATGGATGGATGGATGGATGGATGGATGGATGGATGGATGGATGGACGGATGGATGGATGGATGGATGGACGGATGGGTGGATGGATGGATGGATGGACGGATGGACAGACGGATGGATGGATGGACAGATGGACAGACGGATGGATGGATGGACATACGGACAGATAGATAAGTAGTTAGACAGATAGCTATAGACAGATGGACAGATAGATGGACAGACAGACAGATAAGTAGCTAGACAGATAGATATAGATAGTTAATCAAATTGAATAAATAATAGAAACAATCTGCGTTTTCAATGAAAAAAATGACAACATTGAGAAAATACAGCAAAATTTTTGGGATGTAGCCAGAGCAGTCCTTAGTGTAAAATTTGTTTCCCTCAATAAATTTTAAAAAAGAACAGATTGATTAATTGAGCATGAGAAATTAACAAACAATTAAAAATCAATTATTTTGAAAAACTCTAACTCAACACAAAAATAGAAAGTCCTAAGGTCAATAAAGAGGTTGACAAAAGTGAATGTAAAAATTTTAATTGAGCTAGTTAAAAAAAGAGCTAGTTAAAAAAAACTAAATAGATACACAATTAACTAATATGATTACAGAGATAAAGAAGAAAACCAAGTCACCAATCTCAACAATGAAAAAAAGAACTAACAACAAATAAAGACTAAATAAGGGAAGTTATTAGAAACTATTTTTTCCCAATTATATGCTCAGCTTCCTTATCTGTAAAATGGGCTGGAAAAGGAAATGGCCAAGCGCTCCAGTATCTTTGCCAAAAAAAAAGAAAACCAAACAACCCAGATGGGATGACAGAGTCAGTTACAACTGAAATAACTGAACAACAAAAAATAACAAAAATGCCAAGAAAAATATTACATGACTTGCCCAGGTTCACACCAACAATATATGTCATAGGCGAGGCTTGAATCCAAATCCAAAGCCAACTCTGTATCCACTATGTCAGAGGGAGGCAGAACTTGAACGAAGGTCTTCTAGGTTCCAAGGCCAGGTTGCTGTACACCACTCCGTGTTTCCTGTATGGCACTAAACAAAGAACATAGATGACATCTAAGTCCCCTGTGAGTCTTAATATCTAATAAATCTTAGCGATTTTGGTTCCGTACTCTTATGTGGGCGCATTAGCTCGCATTCTCTTCTCAAAGATTTCATCAAAGACTACTTACAACCAACTGTGTAGTCAGATTCTGAGCCTTTTATTTTAATATTCAATATAGAGCTTTTTCTAATTTAAAACATTCTACTTTTATCTAACTGCATTTTTCACTTTTTTCTTCTTCTTTTTCTTGAATAGGCAGGCCAAAGTCCTTTCTCTTGAACCACCACCAAGTGTGACCACTTACCTCCATTTGTTGTTCTTATAGGTCTCCTAAACTTGACTTTATTTCTTACTGGAACCATTGTAATCCTTATTAGATGAGGTTCTCTCTGCATGGGGACTCACATTTGGACTGTTTTCCTTTTCTCCTAACCTCACTTTAAAATTCATTTTAATAAATCATTTATACAGTTTGTCTCCCAAAGGAAGTTAGCCTTCTTGTCATCTGTGGTCTAAGCCTGTCATGGAGTATTACTGAGTTATCTCATCAGGAAATCAGCTGCCAGGAAGTACATGTTCCTTCTTTTACCTAAGGATTTTCCAGCTCCTGACAATTACTATTCCAGTTTACTTTCCCTCTGATCAGATTGGTATATTCTTACAAATTCATTCCAAAATTATTTGAAAATTTTGATTGCAAATCAGACAAAAAAAGATAAAAATTTCTACAATTACGCATTTTAACAGAGTTCCTAGAATTTCATGGGTGGAAAGAAGAAAACATCATTCCCCCTTCTGTAATAGCAGAATTCTGTAATACCAGGCTTAGCCTTAACCTTCTAGATATCCTTTAATGAAGCTCTTCAGTTTACCTTATCAATCACACATACATTCTATACATTTGTTCATTCATACAACTTTCTGCGTAGTGGGGACGAGGGAGCACTAACTTTATTTTTTATTTCTATTATTTTTTTCTTTCTAGTGTTTATTGATATCTCTTTTTACTCTTTCTTCTCCAAATATATCTCTCACCCTCCTCTGAGAGTCATCTCATAACACAGTATAAAAAAAGAAAGAAAAAAACAACTTCAATAAAAGTAATTTGCAATTTCATCACATGCATGGCACTATACAGAATGTTCCCATAGTAGCCCACTTCTGTGAAGAAGGAAGAGAGGTGTGTCTTCTCAACTCTTTGGACAATCTTGGTCATTACAATTTCAGTGCATTCAGTTTTGTTTTGTTTTTTCTTTGTTTCATTTACATTTTCTTCACTGGGTATATTGTTTCCCTTCTGTTTATTTCACGCTGCATTTATTCATATATGTCTTTATATTCTTCTCTGAATTCTTTACATTCATCATTTTATATGGTGCAGTAATATTCTATTAGGCTCATGGAACATAGTTTGTCTAGTTCTCTACTATCATTTAAAGAGAAAAGTGGAGTAATGTACATTTTGGTATATATGTTGCTTTGCTTTCTTTGACTTCCTCTGGGCCAAAAAGTACAGATAGACATATTAGTCTCTTTCTTAGCATATAATTCCAAATTATTTTCCAGTGGTTGGACTCATTCATAAGGGAACACTAACTTAAAGGCAGCTAGGGTGCACAGGGCACTGTGCACTAGCTAGGGAGCACTGGACCTGGAGTTGGGAAGACCTGAATTCAAATCCAGCCTCAGATACTTATCCCCTCAGTATGACCCTTGAGAAGATTAAGATTGATTCTGCATCATTTTCTTACCTTTTTGTTAAAATTCACCTAAGATGCCCTATAGAGATGCACTTAAAGACTCAAGGTAAGTCCCATTAAAAATATGCCAGGTGACCTTAAATACAGACCATTTTTTTTAATGGACTGGGCTACATTTTAGAGGGTCATTTTCTTTAGAGTCTTTGAAGCACTTAGGAAATAGGACTTCACTATTCCCTGTAAACTAGAAAAAAAAAATTTTTTTTTAATTCATAGATAGGAAATTGCAACCTGGAGACACCAAGTTCCTTGCTCAAAATACTCAGAAGTTTTAGTAAGGGTGAAAATTTAACTAATCCCAAAGCTTCTTAAGCTAATGGCTTCTTTGCATGACTCAGTTTTGTTTTTCTTTTTTAAAAATCATGGAACAAGAGCAGGAAATGCCAGAATTGTTACAAATAGAAATAAAATATTTTAAGTAATATGATGGAAATTAGGTAAAAAAAAAAAATCAGAGCTCTCAAAGCAGAAATAATAAAGGTAAACAAGGAAGTAGGCAGTTTATAACATCTGATGGGAAAATCTCACCAAAATAGAAGCTCTGGCAAAAAGAATGATAGACTTGGCATTTGAAGACAAAGAAGTAGAAGAAAATTTGGCTAAAGAAAAGCAAAAGGTAACTGCTTTGAAGGTATACCCAATTCTATACAATTCATAGTGACTAATCTTGAAGATAGGATGTACAAAGATGACAAAGTTTATATGTATCCAAGAAAACTGATATATTTTAAAAAACAAGAATATTATGCTACAGGAAATAATACAATAAAGCATCTTATCTTATTCTAAATACAAATAACCATACTGATTGAATAATTGGACAGACCACTGTTGATGAGAAACCTTATGTTTGAAATTTCAAGATCTGTAATAGTTATAATGCAGAATTTCAATTCACAACAAAAGAAAACAAAATACCAAAATGCAAACATTCAGGAGAAACCCTTCATAGTTGAAGGAACATCAACTTAAAGATGGTTGGATTCAAATCCTATGTTCAAATTATGTGTGTTTCAAGCATATTTTATCATGGGTTTAATCAAAATAAATGAATGTCCCAAATAATTAAAAAAGCTTCTTTACTTTCCCACGTGAAAGTCATGCATGAGAAATAATTTGTTTTTCGTGAGAGAAACAATAAATCTCACTCTTTTCCTACTCTTTGATAAATCCAAGAGTTCTTCTTATTGACCAGGTGCCATGACTAGTATAAAATATACCCTTTTAGTTGTCCACAGTGATAAAGTATGGAATGGTAAATAAGGGAAATAATTTTTTAAAAGAGGCAAAACCCAGAAAAAGATCAAGCTCCCATAAATCAATCTGTAAGTATTTATTAAAGGCCTACTGTGTGTCAGGGACTGTACTAAGCACTAAGGATATAAATGCAAAGAATGAAACAATCTCTATTGTCTCTAGGATATTCTAATGGACATGACAAAAATACACATAAATACAAAGTAGTTAAATCTTTAAGATAGTTTAGAAGGGAGTACTAGCATCTGGAGGGATCAGGATAAGCTTAATGTGGAAGGTGATATTTGAGGTGTATCTTTCAAGGAAGAGAGACGCTGTATGAAAAGAGAAAGCATTTTAGGCAAAGGAAGGTGGCCAACTGCAAAAGCAGGGAGGTGAGAGATGAAGTTCTATGTATGAGGAATGGAAAAAGGCCAGCATAGCTGGATTACAAATGCAGGAAGCAGAGAAATATCCAATGGGAATGGGAAAATGGGTTGTGAAGGCATTTAGAAACTAAACACAGTCATTTATATTTTATTCCAGAGACAACAGGAAGCCTCTGAAGTTGAAAGACACGGTCAGATCGACACTTTGGGAGCAGTTTGCAGGATGGAATGAAATGTTGGAAGATTTGAAGTAGGGAGACAAATTAGGAAGCTGTTGCCTTTGAGTAATGTTTCAGAGGTAGGATCCTATCAGTCACTAATTGAAAAGAAGTGATTTTTCCCTCTTAGTTTCTAGAGCACTTATTTTCTGTTCTACTTCAGTAGCCTTTACCAAACAGCATTGCAGTTTGTGTAGACTAACTTTCTACAAGGGAGAATCCACTTCTTGGTGGCAGCCCAGTAACCCCTTTTCTATGTGAGCCATATGAAAATATTCAAAGTTCAAGGCAGCTTTATTCAAAACTATAACTCACGAACCCCCACCAGTATATCTCTTTTACCAGACCAACCAGAAGGCAACTTAGCTCATAGAAAAAGGCATTTATTTGAACAACAAAGACAGATAAAAAATAGCATGGAACAACACACATGTGTGTATATATGTGTGTACATATATACATACACACATGCCATGCATACAGATACACAGACACACACACTCACATATATAGATATCAAAGTTGTATATATCTATATATGTGAGTGTGTGTGTCTGTATGTATAATTTCCCACATGGTAATAGTATAATAGATATTATTCATCTCATTTTTCCTTCCTCCCCATTTACTATCTGCTTATTAGTCATTTTCTACCCATATAGCATGTGTATGTATGTATGTGTGAGTAGATATATATATATGTGTGTGTGTGTGTGTGTGTGTGTATGTGTGTGTGTGTAGGTATATGTATATAAATATATATCATCCCACAAATCCCCACATCACTAATAGAAGACAGAATATGTATAAGGCTCATGCATGACCATAGAACACATTTGGCACAGAGCTCACACGTGAAGAATTAGTGCAGCCAGGGCAATTTGTAGTTCTAATATTTCTGCTGTTTCTGTCTTCTGGTCCTTCAAAGAACTTGTTTCTACTGATTCTCCATTGAACTGCTGCTCTCTGCTGATTCTCTGGCCATGCGTTGATTGTCTGTTGAATTAAAGTTGCTATATGACCTATTCTTTACTTTGATGAGGTCTCAGCTCCTTTAGTCCATGTCCTCAGGGTATATTTCTGCTCTTCTGTAAGTCAGCTTTACCATCACAAGTCCTAGGCTTTGGTAAAGTTTATCTTTCAAACTTTATTGTTTCTGTCTCTCTATCACCCCTCTCAGTCTACTATTGGAGACAGTATGAATATTTTCAGTTTCCATTATATTTCTCTTGCTAGTTGGAATCTAACAAAAAAAGGCATAATAGAAGTGGGGGGGGGGTAATAGAAGTAAGAGAAAAAGGAAGGAAAGAGGGAGGGGAAAAAAGGGAAGAAAAAAGGAAGGAGGCAGGCAAGAAAAAAGGAAAGAAGGGAGAGGAGATGGAATTCTATAATGCATCGCCCCAACTCCAAGCCTAGTAGATTTGGCACAATGTAGTGCTTTATCTCCTGCCACCTCTGGGGTTGGCCTGAATTAATGAAATTCAAATCTATAACCAAAATCTTCATTTACTTTCAACTTTCTTTTCTGGAAAAAAAAATACTATCCTAAACTTGCTATCAGAAATCAATTTGACTTTTACCTCTTTACTTGCTCTTAGCATCTCTGGTAGAGATGCTAATGGGTACAGAATGACTAACAAGCAAATAGTAAGTGGAGAAGAAGGAGAAATGAGATCAATAATACAATCCACAAATGGAATAATGTGGCCTTGCCTAAATTCTACTGTCCTGTATAAAAGACAAAGTCATTGTTTTTATTTCAACATAGCACATAAACTTGTGGGAATTCTCTCATAGGTTCAGCGGTTTCTTTACTTTCCCAAAGAATTAAACCAAGAAATTCAAATTCATTTGCTAAAGAGACCAAAAGAGAATGATTTATGGATGGATGAAGCCATCTCATTTCAAATGAGAAAATGAATCTCACATACAAGGGGAAACATTTCCTACTTTGAAGAAAAATATTTTTCACTAGAAAAAATTTCCTGATGTCATCATCATTTTTATTCCACTTTGTCTGCCTATTGCATTTCAAGCAATCTGTCTCTTTTCATCACAGCTATGAAATAAAGGTGACGGCACTTAAGAATATTCAATCAAATCCCCCTGATATCAACACGCCACACTTTTATTTGGCATGTATTACATGCAGCATATTGCTAATAGCTCTCTGGCTGTACTGTCTGAACTGCTTTGGGCAATTCCATTTGATGAATATGGAGGGCAGGAGAAAGTTTGCAGTGAAATGGAAATCAGGTCAAGGAAAAGGAGAGGTGACAACTATTGAAACTTCCAAGTCCGTTTTTCACTAAGCCTGGTAGTATTTCTAAACCACTATGCACCCCTCAAAGGCCGCCTGGAAGTTTTAGCCAATCCAAAACGAAGACACCTTGGAGAAATGGGTGTTGATTAATCATGTTACCAAAAGGATTGCAGTACCAACAGGATTCCACTGGACAAATAGTAATTAATACTTGCCCAAGGCACTGTGCTAGGTATTAGGGATTAAAAAATTAATAAATACAAAACAAGTCTCTGCCCTCAAGGAGTTTATATTCCACTGGATGGGACAACACAACATTTAAATAAATAAACTCACATGTAGAATTTGAGGAAGAGAGAACATTGACCATTATGGGGATCAGGAAAGGCTTCATGTAGGTCACATGGTCTAAACCTCTGTTGCACTATAATCTCCTTTGGCAGTCTGGTGATGCGTATGGTGGCTTCTCAGAATAATGGTTTTAAATATAAAAATAAAATAAACAGGATTATACTGGAAACCAATTCCCCTAAAACACAATTATAAAAATATTTTCTTTAAAACAATTTATGCAACCCCGGGTTAAGAACCCCGGTGGTAGGAGGTGGCATGAGGTAAACCTTGAAGAAACCTAGAGATTTTGAAAGATAAGAGCACTTTGCAAGAAAGAAAGTTGGTGGAGGGTGGAGGGAGTGCCTTCCAGGTGTGGACAAAGACCTGCATAAAGGTGTGGAAATGGAATGCTAAATTCAGAAACAATGAGTAATGAGTGGGTTTGGCTGAAATTATGAATGACCCCAGGGGAGAGTAGTGGGTAGGGAGAAAGACGTGAAGTGCTTTAAATGCCCACACTAGCAGTTGGACGCTTATCCCAAAAGCAATAGGGAATCACGCAAGGTTCTAGGGTTTTGAGGGCTTTGAGGTCCCTGCCACTATCGCTAAAATTTCGACTGGAATTCATATTGAGCCATAGTCTCTAAAGTCCTATATTTTGTTTTTGTTACTGTTGTTGTGATTTTTCAGTTGTATCCTGACCCTCTGTGACCCCATCTGGGGTTATCTTGGTAGAAACTAAACTGAGGCAAACAAGGTGAAATGACTTGCCCAGGGTCATACAGCTAATAAGTGTTTACAGGCAGATTTGACCCCAGGAAGATGAGTCTCCCTGATTCTAAGTCTAGTGCTCTATCCACTGAACCACCTAACTGCCCCAAAGCCTTATATGGACTTTATTAATTTTTTTGTTTTCTAAATTCAGCACCACTGACCTACATAAAAGTTCAGTTCAAAATTGTAGTGCAGCAGTCAGGAAGGCTAGACTTGTAATCAGGAACATATGAGTTAAAATCCCACCTCAGACACTTATTGACTGTGTGACTTTGAGGAAGGCACTTAACCTATCCCAGACTCAGTTTCCTCATCTGTAAAATAGGGAGAATAATAGCACCTATCTCTCAGGGTTCTTGTGAAAATCAAATGAGCTAATGTTTGATTAGAGTACAACCCTTTGCAGACCTTACATAGTACATGTATGTAAGTACAAAATACTTATGTACATGTTAGCTATTATTATTATTACTTACAAACACCAACAGATAGCCTATGTTTAATGCCTCTTCCTACTTAAATCTGTGCTTTATCACAGTTTGTTTGTTTTTTTTGTGATTGTAATTAGTCCTTTTAAAAAATCCTTGAGGACTTCTTTTCCTTCCCCTTTGATACCTCAAAGCCAAATATAATTGTGAGTTTGAGTTTTTGGGGGTGAGGGGGTAGGAAGGAAGGATGTTGTGTGGGTGTGCTTGTGGGAGTTAATTATTGTTTTCTGTAGGTCAGTGACACTCAATTAAAAAACAAAAGATTCTTGGTCTGGGCCTTCCAAGCTTTGAGATGCCCATGTGACAAATGACATCAATAAAACCACTGTAACTGGGAGCTCAGTAATTCATCCATCAGACAAATGGAGCTGGGAGGCTTTTCAAGAGGGACTTTATCTGTGAATGTCCCTGTCTGCCCTGAAGTGGTTAGCCAGAGTTTGTAGAACCACAGAATCCTTGAGCTAGAAGGGACTTTTGCAGTCATATAAGACAGCTCCCTGACCAATGAGAAATCCTTTACATTCCTGACAGGGGCTCCTAATGAATGTAAGTTCATTCTCCATATTCCCAGAACACTGTTTTTTCCCAAAACAAGTGCCTAAAATGTTTGTCAAATTGCTTCTAATCCCATACTTACAAGGAAAAGGAATTCACTGTACTCCATTACCTTCAAGACCTTTATTTGAAACTATGGCCTCATAGTAGCAATTGGCATTTGTCTATCAATAGATGTTATTTGGAGCAATTAGGTGGTACAATGGATAGAGCACCAGACCTGCGGTTAAGAAGACTCATCTTTGTGGATTCAAATACCACCTCCTACAATGACTAGTTGGATGATCTGAGCAAGTCACTTAACCCTGTTTACCTCAGTTTCTTCATATGTAAAATGAGCTGGAAAAGGAAATGGCAAACCACTCCAGAATCTTTGCCAAGAAAATCCCAAATGGGGTCATAGAGAGAGAGACATGAATGAACAACCATGATAGTGGAACAGGAACATGATTTGGAGTCAAAAACATCAATTCAAATCTCATCTCTGATACAATCTGTGTGACCCTGGGCATGTCAGTTAACCTTTGCACAATGAAGGGTTTAGGAATCAATGAACCTTAAGCTCCCTTCCAACTTTAAAGCCTCCGAGTACTCTTCATTTTCTTCAGTCAGTGAATTCCATGCCCTGCACTCCATCTTGAATTCCTCAGATCTTGATGGCATCACCTCCCATTTTCTCTAAGCAACAGCTGGGCCCTATCTCATTTAGGTGGCTCATTAAAGATAATGTTCAAGAACATCTATCCATTCCTTCAGTCTACATCACTAAGCTGAAAAGAGAAGCAGAGAAAATTCTGGTTTTGTGGTCTTCAGCCATCCCAGAGTACTTAAGAATCATGTATAATTCCAGTCTATTTCTGTCCTTTTTGGACATAATTATCATGATATCTGTGCACTAAGGCCCCCTAGACCTACCCAAGTTCTTTCTTCTCAAATAAAAACTAGAGGGAGAATTGAAGCTCCTAGTTATATGAGATTATATGAATCTGACATTAAAGATTCTGACTTTGATATTATACTGAGGGGCAAGAAGGAGCAATACAGATAAGGTCAAACTTGTGAATTCATCAGTTGGGAGAAATTCCTGTGAGGAAACTCCTCTGTTAATGCAGCTCAGCCCCTACTCCAAAACTTACAGTCTTAGAGAGTTGTCCAGGACACAGAGAACATACGTTGACTTGGCCAGGACTTAAGTCCCCGTGCTCCTAACTCCAAGGCAGCTCTGCCTTTCATTATAATTCATAACCTGACTAATATATTCATCATAATTTACACTACAGCTATATGTTGCCTGGAGGTAGAAGGAACACTAACCAGGTGCCAGCCCTTCTCTCATGGTCTTCCTCCCAGGTGGTTACAATACACACCTAAGGGAGGATATGGAGAAAACCAACTCTTCTTTCCTTACCCTGTAATGTACTGTCTGGACAAAGAACTAGGAAAGACCTTAAAGGCCAAGATCACCCACCACTTCCAGGCCATGGTCAGTCACCTTGACTTTTGTCTTGCTACTGAACTCTGGAGGAGAAAGTGAGTCTAACAGCTTTTGCTCACTTCAGTCCAATTCATGAGCAAGTCAAGCCATTACCCTCATCATGTCATCGGTCCTCTTCAAAAATGAAGGATGAACAACTACAATGGACTGTCATATTTATTTTCTCTCTCTCCCATATACATCCTCATACCGATGTCTCTCCAAAGCCACCACTACAACAGCCAGAATGTGCCCCCAGTATAATCACTAGCCCTCTTTCCACGCTTTCTTTGATAACTACTCCCAAGCAGACAAAAAAAAAATCTAAATCTAAAGTTGATGAACACTAACAAACATAAATATTTCCATGTTCAAAAAACAGGGTATTGTATATGAAACTGTAAAACTCATGTTACCCTGAAATAAGGAAACAGAATAGCACCTAGACAAACCATTTATTTACCACTGCATGTAATTGCAAAAACAAACTGGGTTTAAGGCTCTCAGTAGCCAAGAACCCAGAACTTTGGTCTTTCTGTAGTTAACATAGAGTTTGGAGGGAGTGAAAAAACAGGAAAAGCAGGATGAAATGATTATGACACCAGGTTTCTTACTGATGGAGGATAGTCAGAGACAATTAGGTGAGAGGTACCGGAGTATTCTTGTGGTTGGGTGACAGGGCTAAGGGGGAGTACATTTGTGACTTAAAATCAGGTTAGAAGTAGCTGAAACTTAGCTTCACAAAATGGTGGTTCAAAAACAAAATGGAGTCATGTGTAATTTTTAATATAATATTCATTATATAGCTTATTTTATGAACTTTCCTTTTTCTTAAATATTTAATAAATACAGAGCATTAGTTCCAAAAGTTGACTTGATTCCCTCTGAATGTCCTTCTCTTTGTGCATTTTAAGAAAAGTTTCATTAATACCCTTTTTTCTTTCTCCTTCTCTGTCCGTTTTTTTTTCTTGTTCTCCCTCACTTTCTTCTTCTCTCCATCCTTCTTTCCTTTTTGTCTTTCTTTATTTCTTCCAGAGGGCTGGAGCAGGATGCATTAGTCCAATCATTAGGTAGACAACAGAGGGTAGCAGTAAGGTGTAATAGAAAGGGAATGGGATTTGGAATCAGAGGACCTCATTTTAAATCCCATCCCTGACACTACCTACCTGACCTTTGGCAAGTAACCTTTTGGCACTTCAGTTTCCTCATCTGTATAATGAAAGGTTTGTTCTCAGTGAGCTATAATGCCTTCTCCTTGAACTGATAATAATAATAAACCCCTCCCTTGTTAGCATATTTATGCAAAACAGATCCAAACACTGCCATGTCCATCACTTTTCTGGTAGGAGGTGGGAATCCTGTTTCATTCTCAATCTTCTGTAGTCATGAGAGGATTATTGCATTGATCAGAACTCTAAATTCTTTCAAAGTTGACTTTCTTTACAATGTTGTAGCTTTTAAAAACTATTCTCCGGGTCCTGCTCACTTCAGTCTGTATAAGTTCATAAAAGGCTTTGAAGGTTTCTCTGAAACCTTTTCTTATACTGCAGTAAGAAGCTATTATATTTATCTAGCACACTTATTTATCCCTTCCCCAACTGGACACTTCCCTTAGCTTCTACTTTTTCACTATAACAGAAAGTACTGCATTGAATATTATTATAATTATGGGATCTTTCCCTCATTCTTTTATCTCTGTGGATAACATGCCTACTAGTGTTATATGCAATTATATATATATGTATTATATACATATAATATATATGTGTATATACATATATATACATATATACATGTGGATATATGTATATGTATGTGTACTCAATATAATATTGCTAGGTACAGTTTATTGACTTTAGAAATATAGTCCCAAACTGATTTCTCAAATGGCTACATCAAGTTCCAACTCCACCATTAGTGTGCCTGCTCTTCTAGATTCCCTCCTACAGTTGTCATTTTCCTTTTCTTTTTTTGGTCATCTTTGGCAGCCTGATTGGTATGAGGAGGAACATTAGAGTTCTTTTTAATTGGCATTGATTTGTAGCATTTTTTAAAATCAGACCAGTCTTAACAATTCAATACCAGCCCTGAGGCTGCTTTCTAAATAAGACTGTGAATTATAAGTAGTTGTATCCCCCTTGCAAGCTTTGGGACATTATTGTTTCTTCCTTTTCCTTTCACAGCCACAAAACATCCCCAACTCCTATAATGAACCATGAATGTGCCATGCTTACTGAAAAACAATAGGGAATGCACATTCATTCCAAAACTGACTATGTCTCAGTTTCTTCATATGTCAAGAGAGGATAATAAAACCTTAGAGCAAAATGAGAATAAGTGGCAAGCTGTAAAAAAGAAACCTCAAATGGAAAAGATGCAATGTTATAGGAAGAGTGGAATAGTATAGTCTTAGACAAATGAAAGAGACAAAAGGAGAGCACTCTATACAGGAAGAAAAAGAGGGAGTACAAAGGAAGCCTCTAAAAATGAACTTAAATCATATAAATATGGCTAAAGCACAATGTGCACATATGCCCTGGGAAGTAGCATAGTTATTGATACTTAACAAGTGTTTGGTGAAGTATCATGAAAGAAGAAAAGTAATTTTGGGCAAACAGATTAGATCAAGGCAATGACCATTCATGACTTCAGAACAGTAATAATGAAACTCATTTCGCAATAGTTGGCAGAGAGGTGATGAATTACAGGAAGAGAACAAGACATCCATTTTCAGAAATGGACAATATGTGGATCAATTTTTCCCCCTTTACTACACTTATTGTTACAAAGGAAAGCTTCTGTTTTGGTTGAGGGTATAGCTGTAGGAAGAAAGGTTAGTGGATAATAAGAGACTTTTAAAAAGAAAGAAAAGAACATCAATGAAACATTAAAAATATACAAAAGAATGCAGATGGAAGTTCAGAAGGAGGCCCAGTGAAGGACAGAAGTTTTGTTAATAATATGTCAAATTTTACACATGCACACACACGCACACATATAAGCACATATATGTACAGTGGAAACCCCACCAGGCCTGGAGTCAAGAAAACCTGAATTCAAATCTGGCCTTGGACACTTACTAGCTGAGTAATCCTGGGCAAGACACTTAAGCTCTGTTTGATTCAGTTTCCGCAGTTTCTCATCTCTTAAGTGGGGATAAAATCCAACTCCCAGGGTTGTAGTGAGGATCAAATGAAATCATAATTGTAAAGTGCTTAGCACAGTGACTGGCACATAATAGTAAGTGCTAAAGAAATACTAGTCATTATCTATAGATATAGATAGATACATGCATGTATGCATATGCATGTGTGTAAGTATTTAAACTATATAGTAGAAGTTAATAGTGTCATATATAATCCCTTCTGTCCTTTTTTGTATCCTGAAATGTTAATGTTTGATTGTTTTTAAATTTATAATACATAAGAAAAGTAGAAATAAAGGGGGGAACAATGAGAATTCAGACTGGATCAATGTGATGAGTTCAAGATCAACATGTAGGTGGTGCTTTCTGGCAAGGTTGGCTGAGCAGCTGAGGGAGTACCCCCACCTTTGGAATTTAGAATCTGGCCACTCCTCCCAACCCATGCCTTTATCCCTTTATTTTCCTACTGGATGCATCTACTCCTCAGTCACTGCTTTCCATCTATACTGAAAATGCTTGAGGAAGGGGGGTGAGGGGGAAGGAAAGGGAGGAGGAAGACAGACAATGGTGAACCCACACCTGTCTGCCTCACCAGTCCACCTGACTTTCAAGCCAACAACAACAAAAACATGCAATGAAAGTCTGTCTTTTGAGAAATTTATCAAAATTTATAAATCAAAAATCATCTAGATCCTCTCTTGTTTATATAGAGCCCTCAGTTTGGGAAATAAACTGGATGTTTGGCTAGCTTTCTCTATATCAGTTCCAGGCACCATCTTTATCTCTTGCAGTCCAGATGTTCACAATTTAAAACAAAAAATCAAAAAGAAAATATGTCATTTTTATTCAACATAAGTTAGTTTTTTTTAAAGTATGAATTAAATGAGTGAATACACAATTAAAAACAGATAAGATTTGGATTGACATATCTTCCCTAAAGTCTAGTGCGAAGTCAAAGAGTTGTAAATGAATGACATTGCCTCTACAGGAGAAAGATTGGTAACAAACACACCTTTACTTGTGTGCAGCCTAAAGCTGGCAGAGATCATTTTTCACTTTTATGGAGCTCTTAGTGGCTAGTGCTCTACTCAATCATCACTGAAAAAAGGGGGGAGGCTACTCATTGCATCTTCCCAAGTAGGAGTGTCCATGCAAAAACTACAAAAATCTCCCAGGATTGGAGAAAATGATCCTGTCTGCCCTCCATCACAATTCCTAGAATTTACAGGTAGGTTTCAATGCCTTTCCTTACCTGCTGGGGATCAGTCTCAATAACTAGTTACAGAAAGAAGGATAAAAGCACTACCTACATATACCCTAATGTGCATGAGAACAAGAAAAGTAAAGATTAAGGAGGTACCAGGTGAGAATCTGTGGCTAATGGAAGAGTTCCTCGTAGACCCAAGAGAGGGGAAGGATGTGGACTGATGCCAGGCACCAATCAAAGGAGGAAGAAACAAATAATTTAACAGCAATCATCAAAGCACAAGAAGTGAAGAGTTTAATTAAATGGTTAAAGAGGGGAAGTACTCCTGTGTGTGATAGTTTCATTACTGTGGTCTAAGATCTTTTGAGAGAATGGGGAAAAGATTAAATTACCAGGATAGCAAAACAGGAAAAAAAAAAAAAAAGGTTAATAATGGTATTTTTAAAAAGAGATGAGGGAGATGTTAGTTGCTAGTGTCCTCTGTCATTACTAAATGCTAGCTAGAAGAGTTTTGCAGGACTTTGCCTGATACAAAGACTGCCAAGACAAATGTGGTCCCTGATACTCAAGGTACAACACTGTGCCAGGACAGAGAGTTTAACAGTTGATTAGTAGAGCCTGGGGGAAATGATCGGAGTAAATTCAAGGAAAGGGATTTGGAGGACCATTATATTATTTCCATCTAGAAAAAGCTTTTAACAGACAAATCATTTTCTACTACGCATGAAAAGATATAGTTTGTCAAAGAAGCTGCTAAAATATATGAGGACAATATAGATGTAATTATATAGATATGTATAATATAAGAATATGATCTGCCCCCAAAATGCCCATACTTAATGGTTGGGGGAGAGAAGAAATTAAAGTGACAGGAGGAACTAATCATGACTTCCAACTAAGTCCCTTCCTGCATGTGTGGTCTGGAGATGACCCTCTTCTAAGATAACACATGCCAAATTGAAGAGAAATGAAAGTGCACATAAAAATGAAAAGGGAGTTGTGATATGCAGCCAGAATTCAGTTGCACCACATACAGATAATATCTCATTGTCAATGAGAGAAGGGAAGTGAACATTTAAAATACATAAAAAGTAAGGGAGAGTCGCTAGAGCGAGAGACAACAAAACATAAAACACCATCGTAAAAATGAGAGGAAAGGAAGAGTATTGAAGCTACAAAGGAGGAGGGAGGATGTATGAGAATTCTGGGTCCATGTGTAGAAGGATAAGACTCATAAGGATCCTAGGAGTGGGGAAGAAACCTTGGGGGAGAGTAAGTAAATTAAACCATGTGTGGAGTTTAGAAGTGATTAGAAAATAGAGTAAGCCTAATCAAGACAAATGGAAAGTTGGTGATGCCAGTTTTCTTGTAGTTTGGTAGATCATTTAATCATTCTACAAATGTGTATTGAATACCTTCTGTGTTCAAGGCACTGGATGAAGATGGTGGAGACCTGCCTTTTATAATGATCCCACCAATGGTGTTCTTAGTCTGAATGACTGTGACCCCTTCAATAACTGCCTCTACCTTGTGAAAGCTCAGTCACTGTTGACTTCTCTGATTTCCTACGATGTATCCATCAATATCAGGATTCATGGCATCCCAAGTCTAAGGTCTATATATTCCAGGGGTTTGTGCTATGGCACACTGTTATTATTTGGGACCTACTAAGTAGATGCCATCTGGGTGCTACAGTGATTTAGGGTAGAATTCCTCTATAGGCATTTAGTAACCTGGAAGGTTTCACTGATGGTCTGTTTCCTTCTTGCTTACCAAACACAACATGGAGGGTGAAACTTAAAGGAGAAGACATTGCTGTGGGAGCTCCAGAAAGTACTGGTCCTTGTCATGTTTGAAAGCCTAGGATGAGAGAAAGAGAGAAATGAAAGAGATATATATAGATAGAGAGAAAGGAGAGAGAGAAAGATAAATATATGGAAAGATTGATAGAAATAGAAATATAGATAGAGAGAAAGCAAGAAAGATAGATGGATGGATGGATGGATGGATGGATGGATGGATAGACAGAAGACAGACAGATAGATAGGTAGATAGACAGGCAGACAGAGAGAGAGAGAGAGAGAGAGATAGGTAGACAGATAGATAGATGCTAGACAGAGGCACATACATGGCCACAGGCAACAGCTGTTACTTTGCTTTAGTTGCAAACTTCAGAAGTCAAGGGTAATTGTGCCTGAGATACTATTAATGAATAGAATTGTGTCTCAAGAAAATTAATTAGATGAAACTTTTCTTTGGACACTTACTACAGTGCCTGCTTGGCATGTAGTAGGCACTTAGTAAAATATTTATTGACTGACTGGTTCTTCTCCAAGATTTTTAGAGCTACCATATCTGGCCCAGGCAATGAGTGCATTCGCATGGACCAAGATCGGGTCTCCAAGAACCAAGTTGATTACATAAATGGCTGATATGGTAACAACTCCTCAACCTCAGCACCCTTAAATGCGTCATGACAGCTCTTGTACTTGGTAGGGAACCCAATTAAACTCTGGGATAGGATTTGACTGGAATCCATAGCTGGAAGCAGCATAAACTGGGTGAAGAATGATTGTGACAGTACCAAGAGCATCATGGCATTGTGTGAGAATAGAACCCTGGATAGAAAGGCCTAGATTTGGATCCTGACCATGATATTTACCAGCTATGCAACTTTGAAAAAAATCACTTAACCTCTCTGAGGCTCATCTTCCTCATCTATAAAACTGGGATAAGAAAAGTGTATACAATCTCAAAGAGTTTTATTGATGGGTAAATGAGATAATGTGCCTGTGCAAACCTTAAAGTACAGTATAAATGTCATCTATGACTATTATTATTTTCCCTTCGATTCCACATGATAGTCCATTGGTGCTACATTGGTCAACCGATCCCTAGTAATTATAGGAAGGAGATGAGGGGACAGAAAATTATATTTGGGCTAAGATCCTCACTGAATTTCTCCATAGGGGTCTTGGTCTCCTGAGTCACTATTCTGAAAAAAAAAAGGGAGACCTCTTCAATTATTTTAGCTAATGCTAGAATAAAATGTTATCATTGAGGTACTTGCTCTATCTGAATTAGTACCAAGTTCACAAAGTATGTAGATATCCTCCAAGTCTACCAAAGCTGGGACACCTAGCTTTGAGAGTAAGAAAAAGATGGGTTGATGGGATAGGCCATGAATGGAAGGACAGGAGAGAAGGAGGCTCACTGACTCCCTTTCCTGTGGTGAGAAGTAGTATAGAGCCTGGGTGGTGAGGATGAATTAGGTATCATACTACTATGTTATACCAGCTTTCCCCTATCAGGCAATTAGTCCCCAAGAATTTGGACTGAGTACACTCTAAGGGACCTAGCACAATATCCCAACCTTAACCAAAGGTTAGATTTAACAGGCACACATAACTAGATAAGCGAGGACAGCCTGGTAACCACATCTGCACAGAATAATTCATTCCAAATAGGATTTAGATTTCTGAACTACAGCTTAAAATAGAACAACAGGCTCTTGGCCAGAGATGCAATGAATCCAATGATGGCCAATAAAAATATTTTCCCAGTAGTCTTGTGAATATGATCAAGAAGAATTTAAACTGAAAATGGAAACGGGGTTGGGAAGGGAAGCAGTGTTAAATTGTAGCTCCAGAAGCCATAGAGATTAGCAAATTAAAACAGGGGAAGAAGGACAGCTGAAAGAAAAGGTTGGTTACACACAGAAGGGAATAAAAACCCAAGGCTCCAGGTGTATATTAAATGTATAACACATAGGCAATTAATACGAAGAACTTGAAATCGTAATGCATGGAGACAATTTTGACCTTATAGGTATTATTGAGGGTTAGTGAGATGGCACTCATGCCTGGAATGGAATTATGGAAATTATTACTTTTCAAAATAAGAAAAGAATGGATTAAAAGGGGTTGGTAGAACAATATTGCATATTGATCATCTATTCTCATATGGAGAAATCCAGGAATCTAAGAAGAAAAGTGTAATGTAAAGAATTACAGAGATGAATGAATAAGTGGAGAGTAGCTGAAGACACAGACAGAAAAACAAGGCAAGCACTGTTCTCAAGCATTTAATTCTAATGGGGGAAATAACAGACCCAGGAGGTTCCAGGTGCAAGTTAGAAGGCCCAGGGTCCTTGAGGTGCAGTGACAAGCAGATTGGAATGCATCTTTTATGGCATTTCTGATGACAAAACCATGGCCATTTGGCAGTGGCAAGGACTTTGCATCAAGAACTTTCTTTTCCAGCAGTTATGGGTGTGGAGGGGGTAGGGTATGCTGCACCTACAAAGATAGTTGCCACCTTTGGAAGGACTGTTTTCCTGAATGATGACAGTAGGAAGTAGGGCTGGTAGCCTGAGGGGAGGGGTAGCATTACTGGACTCAAGGTGCCAAGTTATTTCTACTGGAGTCTGAGGGAAAATGGCAGTAAAGATAGTATCAGTGGCTTGATCTGTCTGGCACATGCTATTTCCCATCTATCCCTCAGGATATCTTACTGCTTAATATTAGCTGCCCCATTGATGGCAATCATTGATTGGTGGTGATGATGGGAGAGTAGGGTCCTTTGTCACAAGGACTGTGCCTGTGGATGATAGCTGTGGGGACTGGGGAAGGAAGCAGGGTCAGCGGTCTGGGATGCAGTTGGACTTGCCTACCCATCAGCAGTGGTTGGTCAGAGGTTGGTGCTGTGGTAGCAGGATTGTCGGGCTCCTTCTCAGGATGAACAGGGAGGAAAATTATTTCACTGTGAGAATATATTACAAATATGTAAACCAAAGGGTGTTTGAAAAGGAATAATAAACAAGGCAAAGAAGCATGATGTAATAGTGATGACTAGCTTCGAGTATATAAATATCTGCTGGGATCTATGTCTGTCTCTCTCTACCTCTTCTTGTCAAAAATAAAGTATATGACTTGCACTAGTCACAAGGTTCTCAATGTACTTAATAAAAAGGAGATGGAAATTTCATCCTTCAAAAGCTGAAGGATGCAGCAAGGCCAATGGTATTTTCAGACCTGATTCCAGCCAACAAAGAAGAACCGGTTACCAAAGTAGAAATGATGTAAACCTTGGGAACAAGTGATCATTGCATCTTTGAATTTGTGGTAAAGGAGAGGAAAACCAGGCAAGGATGCTTTTAAATGGTTCAGAGAAGAGATAGTCAAGAGCCATAGCCTACAATTCTATGGAGGACTGCTTCAGCAACGAAGGATGAACACACACACAGAGGAATTGGGTCCCAAATGGATAAAAAGTGAAATTCAAAGAGTGAAATTCTGAAGACTGGAAGAGCTAAATCAGATGAGGAAGAAAAAGGCAGAACTGTATAAAGAAATTGATGTTTATCCACAGGGAACTCATCTGCAGAGCAGTAAAGTAAAATATGGTGGCCTGGGCTTTTCTCTAAGGCTCGGAAATGTACTGCTAGCACTGTACTCCAGCAGGAAGAAACACCTGAATTTGACGTTTAATTAGCAACAATAGTTATTTACATTGGAAGCTATCATGCAACATCCCTTATCTTTTTCTTTGCCCTCTCCCACTGGAATACAACTTTATTGAGCTTTATTCCAATCTAGCTGTACCTTTTGCAGAAGCAGACTTCAGAGCAGTGGCCTAAAAGACAGGTATCAAGGAAATATCCTGGGGAAGCTAGGGATAGAGTGAACAGAAGTTAGGAAGTTAGGAAGTTTACTGGAGCTAGGAAGTTAGGAGTTAGGAAGACCTGAGTTCAAATCCAACCTGACACTTACTAGCTATGTGACCCTGGGCAAGTCACTTAACTTCAATTGCCTTGCCTTCCCCCCTCAAAAAGAAAAAAGTAATAATCTACTGGCCCACATTGTCCACAGCACTCCTAAGTCTAAACCAGTTATAATGTAATTGGCAAATATTTAACAAAATAAATAAAAATGCAACAAAAATGGATAGTACTGCATTTTAAAACTAAGTTAGTATATGGCCCACCAGGGATCCTTAGATATGGATTAGGGGACCCCTTTTCTGTTCAAGTTTGGTACCACTGGCCTAAGAGAGCCCTGGGGAATCTCCTTCTGGCTCTCATGCTTCTACCCCTCCAACTGAATTTATCTTTAAAATTCTATTTTGAGGACAACATTTGCAATACTTGTCCCAGATACAAAAATTGCTTCTTATAGCTCTGCTCATGTATCAGTTTCAAATTTGAAAAGATTTGTGTAGAAAATAGAAACTGAGGCACAAAGTGAAATCTGAATAAGAAAGAGGGAGACACTTACGTAAAGCTAACATCAAAGGCACTAGATCCCAGAATGAGCAGAGGTTGGTTATGAATGCTAAAGACAATATAAAAGAGCATTTCAACTAAAAGACAGATGAAGAAAGAGATAAGACCATTTCTTCAGGAGGATGGACGATGCTAATATCTCAAACTCATCCAACATAGAGCTCATTATCTTTCTTACAATGCCTACCCCTCTTCAAGGCTTCCCTATCACTGTCCATGGCACCGTTATCTTCCCAGTCACTCAGGCTCACAATCTAGGTGTCAATTTCAATTTCTCATTTGCATTCTGTTGCAAATACAGTTCAAAGTAATGGCAGAACAGGTGGGTGTGATGGCTGAACCCCTATTACAGTATCAGAGGATCATAGATCAAGACTTGAAAGAGACCATAGAAGCCATCTAGACCAACCCCCTCATCTTCCAGATAAAGACACTGAGAGCCAGAAAGATGAAATTTCTTGCACAAGATCCCATTGGTAGTGAGGGATAGAGTGGGATTTAAACTCAAGTCTTATGACTCCAAGGTCAGCGCACTGGAAGGCATGATGGTGAGTCATTTAACAATTAGTAATAGGAGGGGGGAGGGGAGAGGAGGAAAAGGGGGAAGGAATCCATGCCCATCACTATTTTAAGTGTAACATGTATTATTAGTATTTTCTCCCTCACTTTCTTATGTCTAGACATTCAGCAAAACAATAAATCAAGTCTGGATTTGTAACATTTGTAGCATTTGCCTGTTTACAAGGTGTAAAGGGGTCAGACTGAAAACTTAATAATTGGCTCTTTCAAGCCAGTCTGAGCTGGCTTTAGCACAGCCCTGACTGCACCACACTGCTTCCTATCAATAAAGCCATGTCAGACTGATAAAAGGGGTGAATCTGTCACACAATAAAAATGGAGAAAAGGAGCTGGATAGCCCAACGGCTACAATGGTATCTTTAAAAAGTAGTATCTGTAAAAAATTGTATTTGTTTTGTGTGTACACACGTGTGTGTGTGTGTGTGTGTGTGTGTGTGTTTAAAGAAACCAGATGAAAATCCATTTGATAGGTTCTCTATGAAGTCTATAGAAAGGTACATGTAGGTGACCTTCAAAAGTTTGTGGAGAATGGGCAGGATGCCACGGAGGGCTACAGGATACAAAGTTTGCTGAATTCTAAAGGAGAGGAGAATGAAATCATCAGGCTGGTGGATGTTCCTAGCAACATCCTCCAATATCTCATTAAAAAAGGTAGCTTGTGAACATTTGGAAAGGGAAGATGGAATCCATAAGAGTCATCCTGGCTTCATTAAGAATAGGTCACACAACTGACCTCATTTTCTTTTTTTTGATGGGGGGAATTAGACCAGTACATAAGATATGGTATACTTAGATTTCAGCAAAGCTTTTGACAGAGTCACTCAGGCTATTCTTGTGGACAAGATCAAAAGATGTGAACTAGATCACGGGCTCCCAACCTTTTCTAATAGGTAAATATCATTTAAATGTTTTAACAAAACAAAGAAACAAAGCCTCAAATCCCCTATTATCAAATGACGATGGTACACATGAAAAGGAAAACTGCATTCTGAATGAATAACCAACAATCCTTTAGCTGGTCACCAATGATATAAGCAAAAATCAACCAGGTCCTACTCTCAAGGAATTTATATTCCATGGAGAATGACAATGTATACATAAATGACTATCTCTGGAAGACAAACCAAATAAATATAAGGACATTCAGGAAGGAAAGGCAGGCACTTGCAACAGAGGGGATCAGGAAAGGCTTTCGGTACAAGACAGTGCTTGAGCTGAATCTTGAAGAAAGTAAGGGATTTTATGAGGCAGAAATGAGGAAGTAATGCATTCCAAACATGGAGGACAGCCAGCCAGTGTGAAGACCTAGAAATAGGAGAAAGGAATAACAAGAAGTCCAATCTGGCTAGACCATAGAGTGTAGGAAAGGGGTAATATATAACAAGTCTGTATAGTAATAATAGTATTATTATTATATATAATAAGGTGGCATAATAGTACATGATACAATAATATAATATAGAATAAGGTGGTATAAGAGTATATGATTATTATATTATCATATTATATTAATATTAATATATCATATATACTATTATATTATATTATCATAATATTCCATATTATATAATATATAATATATATTATAATAATATAATACACAATATGGTGGTACAATAGTGCATGATATGATAATATAGTGTATAATAAGGTGATACAATAGTATATGATATAATAATATAATGTACAATAACACGGCATAATAATACATGATATATAATGTACAATAAGATGGTATAATTGTATATAATATAAAAATATAATGTACAATAGAGTTGTATAATAGTATGTAATATTATATAATGTACAATAAGGTGATATAATAACATTTGTATGAGTCATATTAAGGTATAATATATAATATTATGCATAATAAAGTTACATGATAATTAATAACATTATTACAATCCACAATTAAATTGCATAAGATATAATACATAATAACATTTGAAACCTAGATTTGGTAAGATTACAGAGGGTTTTTAAAACCAACCATTTGATCCCTGATACAATGTGGAGCCACTAAAAAATGATAAGTACAGGGGTGACATGGTCAGATCTACACTTAAAAAAAATTATTTGGGAAGTTTTGTGGAGGATGATGGGAATAGAAAGAGACTTGAACCAGGGAAACCAATTAGGAGACCATGGAACTAATTCAGGCAAGAGGTCATGAAGGCTGACCTCAATTGGTAGATGTGTGAGTAGTGAGAAGGGAAGGGATAGGAGAGAAATGCGGTAGAGGTAGAAATGACAATATCTGACAAGACATTGCATATATACGATGAAGGAGAGTGGAAAATCCAGGATAATTCCAAAACTGCAAAACTGAGAGGCAGAAAGAACAGTGCTCCCCTCCCCAGACTAAATTAAGAAACTTCAGAAGCTGGATGGTTTTGAAAGCAAACAGAATGAATTCTGCATGTTTAGTTGGAGAAGCTGGTGGAACATGTAGTCTGAAATGTCTACTGGGTAATTGACAATACAGAATTGGAGCTCCCTTGAGAAACAGGGACTAGCTATACAGATCTGGGAATCCCCTGCATAAAGGTGATAATTACACCTCTGGACACTAATGAGAACATCCAGTATATAGAAGAGAGTCCAGAGAGAAAAGTGCCCAGGATAGACACACTGACTGCAACCATGGTTAGGAGACAGGAGATGTAAGACAAGCCAGCAACAGAGATTGAGAAAGAGTGTACAATTGGTTGAAGAATCTGGAGAGAGTAATAATGACAAGAAGCTATGAATTTAGTAATTCTTTTCAATGAATATTTTGTTATTCAAAATATCTACACATGTGAAAAATAGCAGTATACCTCTTGTGTAAGAGATTTTTTTCCCCATTTTTAGGAGAAATTTTTGGTGATTTATGGATTTAGATACATAGCCCCATCCCAGAAATCTTAGTCACCCACCCCTACCCCAGGAAACCACATATAGGTGGCACCCATTGGGTTATAGATGATAGTACAGTTAGTTGGATTCAGAAGTTGACAGATTGGATCAAGAGGGGTAGTTAAGAGTTTGACATGGACTTGAAGAGAGTTCTCTGCTGGAGTGCTCTGGGACTGGGTACTGTCCAACAATTTTGTCAGTGACTGAGATAATGATATACATGGCATCTTTGCCAAATTTGTGGATGACATGCAACTGGGAGCTACAGCAAACATGATGGATGCTGGAATATGGATCCAAAAAGAGTTTGACCTATAAGAGCAATGAATTGGGTCTAAATTTAATCACAGTATCTTGTAAAGTTCTAAATTGGGATTTTTAAAAAAAATCAGCTACAGAATTATAGAAGTCAGGGGAGTCATGGCTAGACAGCAGTTTTCTTGAAAAGGTTCTGGGATGGTGAGTGATTGGAATGGGAAAACAAAATAACTTAGGATTATAACATGGTGACCAACAAGAGTGTGTCCTAGGCTACCTTAAGGAATAGGTTCCAGAAGGAGGGCAGTAGGAATCCCATTATCATTTGCTCAAGTCATAGCCTATGGCTAGTACCATATTCAGTTCTGGGCACTACATTTTGGAATGGGCATTAAAAAACTGGAGCGCATTTGGAAATGTGCAACCGGAGTGATGAAAAGATTGAAGACATAGTATTCACTTCTCAATTAATAAAACTAAGGATGATTTAGCAGAGAAAAGATAAGATACAGAAGGACATGATAGCTGTACTATTTCAATATTTGAAGAACTATCATATGTAAAAGTAATTAGACTTACTCTGATTGGTTCCAGAAGGCAGATGCAAATGCAGTTACAAAGAGAAAGATTTCATTTTGAGGAAAGGAAAAGCTTCCTAAGAAATAGAATAGTGATTCTCAAACTTTTTGGACTGACAATTTCTTTAGACTCTTAAAAATTATTGAGGACCCTAAAGGACTTTTATTTATGTGGGTTACACATATTGATATTTACTATACTGCAAATTTAAAAATACAACATTAGAAATTTAACCTTTAAACTATAAAAATAGTGTTGAAAGGATCTCAGAGTCTCCCAGGGGTTCTGGGATCATCCTTTGTTGTTGTTCAGTTGTATCTGATTCTTCATGACCCCATTTGGGGTCATGAGGTACTAGAGTGGTCTGCCATTTCAGAGTTAAATGACTTGCCCAGGATGACCCAGCTAGTGAGTGTCTAAGGCCAGATTTAAATTCAAGTCTTCCTGACCCCAGGCCCAGCCCTCTATTCATTGAAGCGCCTAATACCACTCTTTAAAAACTGCTAACTTAGAGCTATTAAGAGCCAAATGGATTGCCTTGAGACATTCCCTCTCCCTCACAATGTTTCAGCAGATGGTGGATGACCACTTCTTAGATATGGTATAAAAGGAATTCTTATTTAGATATGGCTTGGATTAACAGTCTCTGAGGTCCTTCCCAACTCAGAAAATCTGTTATTCTGCAAATTGGCTTCTTTGGGTGGTTCCCTATGTACTGGCTAGTTACTGAGATGTCTTAGCCAATTTTTGTCATAGCTCTAAAGTTTCTAGAAGCTTTTGCTGGGAAGGAATGTCTGTATGGCACGATATCTTGTCATCACAGCTGCAAATTATCTGCTGTTGAGCTGGAACAATAATGTCATGTGCTACCCAAGGAAGGACTAGCACGTGCCACCAATCAGGAAAAATCCCCAAGTAGGTGAATAATAGTTCTCACTGAGAAGGAGGGTGAGGCAATACTGGAAAAGAAAGGAGAGATGAAATCCAAAGGCCAGGCTTGTCTCTTTGTCCAGAGATTGTGGGGTCCCCACATCCAAGAGACTCTGACCAGGGATAAGGCAGAATTGCTGGTCAGAGTTGAAAACTAACAGTAGTATCTGTCCAAGATTAGGGAGTTCAGAAAAATGAACACTCTGCCAGAACTTAACCTACTTCCCAGAAGTTTAGTTCTTTTTATTTTAGACCCTTGCATATACTGCCCTGACTCACTTTGATGCTCCCAAATCCTCACTGCCTCCATCTGACTTTTAACTCTGCTGTGTCAAAGATAAGATGGTACTCCAGTGTATACACAAGGGCTACCTGGGTACAAAATTGGTGTTCTGCCTTGGGTCTAGAAACTATTTTGCCAGATCTAACTTCTATGAAAATATGTTATGATTATAGTTCAGTTATTTATAGAATAATACACAATGGAACTGGTATTCCTTGGTACAGGAGGCTTCCAGATTAGGGAAACTAAAACTACCATTGTAGGTTAGCACCTTGTCAGAAATTTATAGTTTTAGAGAGCTATGCAAAGCAGAGAGGTCAAATTGGCAAAACTCCCTAGTGCACTCAACCAGATTAAAACGTAATTGAGAAATGTTTAGCTAAATATAAATACGACACAGCACAGATAATGTTAATTTGTGCTCTTCTAAGGCAATATGAAGCCAGCAGATATCTGTTTCTATTTAAGTTTGACAAGACTGGTGTAGGGTAATACACAGAGAGGTTAAGTGATTTGCCCAAGGTCACACAGTCAAAATGTGTCAAAGGCGGTACTTGAATCCATATCTTCCTGGCTTTAAAGATAGCTTGAAAGAAAAAAATTTCCATCTGGCATTTCCAGAACTCCAAATATGGGTTTTGACTGATATGTAATAATTGTTCATATTCAGACAAAAGTCAACTAAAAACTAATTTCAAGTACTTTGTTATTTCATGTAGATAGATAGTTTTGGGTTGAAATATCTCATAAGATGTACTCATTTGATAGCATGCAATTAAATGAAAGATATTTTGTAAATTATGTAAGAGGCAGCTTAAAATAGAAACAATTTGACTTATTTGGTTTATAAAGTTGCATTGTCTTCTGCAAAGCTTCTGGGTGGACCACAAAAAAGTTACTAACTAGCAACAGAAACAAGTGAGAGTACAATTAGTACCATCCTTTTTTGTTGTTGTTTATTTTTAACGAAAACACCAACTTAAGACATCTTTATATGAAATCCCAGCCAACCAAAGTGGATAAGCATAATTGGAAATTGCACTTTAAATTTCATCCTACAAAATTATAGACCCGAGTTCTTGGGCTAGGGCAAGCAAGGAATTCCTGAAATGTCGGAATGATGTGGGAATATTTCTCTGTCTAGTTCTCTGAGGAGTAAATCTGGAGAGCAGTCATGGGAAAACATCAGATGATGACGATAATGGTGCAGGGACAAAAGAAACATGGCATTGTAGAAAGAATGCTGGACCTGAATCCCACTTGAGACCATTATTACTAGCTGATGGGGAAACCTCTTAATTTCTCAGACTCACTTTTCTCATTTTTAAAATAAAGAAAATTATACTTGCACCACATACCTTCCAGGGTTGTTGTAAACAAAGCACATCGTACAACTTAGTATCACATATAAGTGAATTTTCATTGTTAATAACTCACATCTATATGGGACTTTAGAGTTTACAAAGTGGTTTCCTGACAAATGCCATATGGGTAGAGATCTCTTTTAGGTATAAGTACACAGGAAAAGATTTTTATCCTCTAACACAAGAGCTCTTAACCTAGAGTCTGGGAACTTTTTTTACACACTTGCATGTGTGTTACATGTGTGAACACATGTGTTACATGTGTGGAATACATTGTACACATAAGCATATACGAGCACATATGCATGTGTGAGCTACTAAAGCTTAAAACTGCACTAAGACCTTTGGGACAACCTAAATATACATGTATGTACGTATAAAACTGTATCAAGATAACGGGTTTCCTTTATAATCCTACATGTTTTATTTTATGCATTTTAAAACATTCTGAGAAGTGATCTATAGGCTTCCCCAGAGTGCCAAAGGTATCCATGACACAAAATAAAGTTAACATGCCTGCTCTATGCCATTTTTGCAACCATCTACAGGAGTAACCAATCCATGGCTCCCTCACGCCAAAAGGGAGAGAACCAACTGTCCCATAAAATGCATAAAACTTTTCATAGAAGCAGCTCAAAATGTCCATTTCAGACCCATCAGCTTTCTTCTCTGAATGTTCTTATTTATGTCAATGAACCAAGACTCTCTATCCTTAGTGGGCCTTGTGGTTTCTCTTGTACCTGAGTCTACTTCTGCCATATTAGTCTTGCTTTTGTCTATTCCAGATGTTGTCACATTGCAGAATGAAATCTGCCTGCCCTTACCACTGTGTCCTCTGGCAGAGGACCATGGATGATTATAGATTTGAGCTGGAAGAAACCTTGAAGTTCCTCTAGGTCCTGGACTCTACAAACCAGGTTCCTTTTTTTTTTTTCTTTTTTGAGGCAATCAGGGTTTAAATGACCTGCTCAGGGTCACCTAGTTAGTAAATGTCTGAGGCCAGATTTGAACTCAGGTCCTTGTGACTCCAGGGCCAGTGCTCTATCCACTGCACCACTTTAGCTGCCCCTTAGAAGATTCTGGTTGGTTACCCATTGTTTCACCTCCTACCATCTCCCTCTGCACATAGGACTCTGGTTGCCCGCCATCTTACTTATTTAAATTCTGTCTCCCAGGCACCATTGGATTCATCCAAAGGGCTGCACTTGAGGACCTAGAAGGCCACATGTGGCCTTGAGGCCTCAGGTTCCCCACTTCTGGTTTAAGGGTAGATCACTAGGGATTGTGGAGAGGGATGCTAGAGCAATAAGGGCAATCCACCCAAGCCCCACCCTAGAGCTAGAAATGATATCTTCACACTTGGGCAGTGACTTCCATCTCCAACACCAGTGGCTCCCATTTACCTCCTCCCACTGCATCTGGGCCTGACACCTCCAAATTGGAGCTCAGAAAGGCCAAGGAAGGCATCCAAACAGGTATTTCTCCAAGGAGCCTTGGGCACAAAGGTCTTCAGGCCATGGCAGGAGGAGGTCATACATACTGGGATGATGAGAAACTATTCCCAGGCTTTGACAATTACTCAACACATCTCCTATGTCCATTTTTCAAGGTATCTTGGAGAAGAATCTTAGGATTATAGAAACTCTAGAACTGAGGTCATCCCCAAACCACTTTATAAAGAGGGATAGGGTCCTTCTCAAGCAGATCTAATTTCCCGCTCCTGAGATCACACGAGCAGGAAGATACTTTTCATGTAAGAAACTGGACATGTCTAGTCTAGAGTAAAAGATACTAGATATAGGTGTTCTAGGGAAGGAACAGGATACAGGTAGGAGAGAACCAAGCAGGTGGAGTTGGCATGACTGAGGAATAAATTATACAGAGAAAGACTAATTTTCCAGAAGTTTTTCTAGGTAACATCCTTCCTTTGCCCTTCTGATACAGCACAGTCACTTTGACTGTTTTATAAAGGGGATTACTACAAAGACCTGACTGTGGGTCAGATCATGAACTTCTTATTTCAAAATTCAGACATAAAGAAAGTAGGGAAAACCAAAAGACCATATACATAGGACCTAAATAACATCCCTTATAAATATGAAGTAGAAATGATGAATAGATTTAAGAGATTAGATGTGACAGATAAAGTGCCAGAAGAACTAGGGACAAAGATTCACAGCATTGTACAGGAGGCAGCAACAAAAAACATTCCAAAGAAAAAGAAAAGCAAGAAAGCAAAATGGTGGTCTG
This sequence comes from Notamacropus eugenii, assembly GCF_028372415.1. NCBI lineage: Eukaryota > Metazoa > Chordata > Mammalia > Diprotodontia > Macropodidae > Notamacropus > Notamacropus eugenii. The sequence continues at coordinate 244,859,195 of NC_092874.1, read as the reverse complement.
ATGAGCCAAATAGCTGAGGGAAAAAAGAAAGTGAAAGATAAAAGAGCAAGGGAAAGACATATCCAACTGCATGCAGAATTCCAAAGGATAGCAAGGAGAGAAAAGAAAGTTTTCTTAAATAAGCAATGCAAAGAAATAGAAGAAAACAATAGAATGGGAGTGATGAGATCTCTTCAAAACTACAGAGATATCAAGGGAACAGTTCATGCAAAAATGCGCATGATGAAAGACCAGAATGGTACATACTTAACAGAAGATTAAGAAGATGTGGCAAGAATAAACAGAAAAATGATACAAGAAAGATCTTAACATCACCAATAACCACAGTGTTGTGTTTCTGAGCTAGAGTGAGACATCCTACAGAATGAAGTCAAGTGGGTCTTAGGAAGCAGTCCTTACAATAAGGCTAATGAAGATGACAGAATTCCAGTTGAACTTTTTAAAATCCTAAAAGATGATGCTGTTAAAGTGTTATGCTCAACATGCCAGCAAATTTGAAAAACTCAGCAGTGATCACCACCTTGGAAAAAATCAGTTCATGATCCAATCTAAAGAAGGGTGATGCCAAAGAATGTCCAAATTAACAAACCACTGCAATCATTTTACATGCCAAGAAGGTTATGCTTAAGATTCTGCAAGCTTGGCTTCAAATACGTGAACTAAGAATTACCAGAAGAGCAGGCTGGTTTTAAAAGAGGCAGAGGAACAAGAGACCAAATTGCCAGCATTCAAGGGATTATAGAGAAAGCAAGAGAATTCCAGAAAAAAATATCTACTTTTGCTTTATTGACTACACTAAAGCCTTTGTATGGATCATGATTAAATGTGGTAAGGCCTCAAAGAGACAGAAGTACTAGGTAATCTTAATTGTCTCCTGAGGAACCTATATGAAGATCAAGAAGCAGCAATTAGACCCCAACATGAAACAACTAATTAGTTTAAGACTGGAAAAGGAGTACAACAAGGCTGTATTTTGTCCCCTTATTTATTTAATTTATATGCAAAGTACATCATGCAAAATGCCAGGCTGGAAGAATCAAAAGCTGGAGTTAAGTTTGCCAGAAGAAATATCAACAATCTCATATGTGCAGATAATACCATTCTGATGATGGAAAGTGAAAAAGAATTAAGAAGCCTCTTGATGAAGGTAAAAGACGAGAGTGTAAAAGCTGGCTTGAAGTGTAACATCAAAAAAAATAAGATTTTGGGAACTGGTCCCATCACTTCCTGGCAAATACAAGGAAAGGAAATGGAAGTAGCGTCAGGTTTTATATTCTTGGCTTCAAAGATCACTGTAGACAGCGATCGCAGCCATGAAATTAAAAGATGCTTGCTCCTTGGAAGAAAAGCTGTGGCAAATCAGGGCAACATACTAAAATGCAGAGACATCACCTTGGTGACAAAGGTCCATATGGTCAAAGACATGGATTTTTCAGTAGCACTGTATGGCTGTGGAAAGCTGAGCACCATCGAATTAATGCTTTCGAATTGTGGTACTGGAGAAGACTTTGGAGAGTCCTTTGGACGGCAAAAAGAAGAAATCAGTCAATTTTTAAAGAAATTAATTCAGACTATTCACTGGAAGGTCAAATACTGAGGCTGAAGTTTGAATACTTTGGCCACATAATGAGAAGATAGGACTCACTGGAAAAGATCTGATGTTGATTTTGACTGAAGACAAAAGGAAAAGGGGATGGGAAAGGATGAGATGGATAGATAGTGCCATGGAAGCAATGAACATGAGTCTGGACAGACTTTAGGAGATGTGGAGGATAGATAATGGGGTCATGAAGAGTTGGACATGACTGAATGACTGAGCAACAACCACAAGACTACAAAGCACTATAGGTGAATAGATACAAAGGGTAAATATTGTATGTGATGTTGGTCTAATACCTGTGATTTAATGGTAGTCTAAAACACTATTGAAAGGTGGTATGGCAGAGCATATGGAGAGCTAGCCTTTGAGGCAAGAAGGTGGGTTCAGACTTCATCTCTGATACATACTGGCTATATGACCACAGGTAAGTAAGTTACCTAACTTATCATTACTCTAGAAAGCTTTCTAAGACCAGAAGTCACAGAGGAGACACCAACTTGCATTGGTAGAAGGAGACCCTCATCTGAAAATTCTCTATGTCATTGAAATAACAAGTCTAGCTCCTGTCACGTCAAGGCTAATCTCCTGCCTGATCTAGGCTTTGATATTTGCACAACTAAATATTACTCTTGATGTGAATTTGTCTGGTCACCCTACTGCTTATTTGACCTCTGGAATCTCTTCCAGCTTTCGTTTGTGGATGAAGGAATTTGAGACCTAATAGAGTGCTTTCTTTCTTGGTCATTCTTTGGATACTCAACTGAGATCAGAGGTTACCAATGCTTTTTTGTTCATCAAATATCTCTCACTCACAACAACAAAAGTGTATTATGAGTCCCAGGGCGTTTTGATATCTTACTCAAACTATTCTTTACAATTATTTCATATTTGAGGTATCATTAAAGAACTATTGATGTAAAAAGGGTTCACAAACCATAACACTCACAACCTTGCTTTCAATCCCAGATTAAACCTCCTTCATGCTCTGAACCTGGAACTCTTGTGACCTCACCCTTGCTCCTAATTCATTGGCTGAGATGAGTTCACAGGCATATCTAAAGGGTCAATGAATACATTCTGGGGGCAATCTTCTGTCATCTTGATTTTTACATTGCCACTGAACCCAGATGGTAGTGGAGGAGAAAGTGAGGTTGGGGACATTGCACAGCCCTGCGTCACTTAAATCCAATTCACTTGCAAGTCATACTATCCCCTTCCGGAGCAATGGTCCTCTCTGAAAATGAAAAACAAACAACTACAAGAAAACATCCCTCTTGATCAGATTTGCAATATGTCAGTTACATCTTGCATTTTTTTATACTCCTTATCAAGTGCACTCTGTTCCTTTCCAACAAGGGTCATCTAAAAAAACCCCAATAATATTCCATATTGTCTATCAAGAAAGCTAGATACTATTCTCAGATTTTCTTACCTCACTGTTCAATTAAATTAAATGCAACAAATATTTATTACGTGCCTCTTATGTGCAACCTTCTATGTTAGGAATTTGTTTTTTATCCTAAAGGTTTTTTGAGAAGGGTAACCAATGTGATAATCAGATTACTCTTTCTCTTCTAAAGTTTCTACATTTAATTGATAGCAATGATGCAAATATCAATTCTGGGTTTTCAGTTCCTTGCCTAAGACTTCACAATCCCTAGCAAATGCTTTTTTTCTAGCTATATCATTTGTTTCTGTCATTTGAAATGAGTAACAGTTTTCATATGTGACAAGGTAGAAAGGCTTTCTCTCCAATCCTAGATATATGTCCCAGAAACTCAGTAACCAGACATTTCTATTACTTATATCAGGTCAGCAAATAGCTGCCTTGACAGGCAGAGGTCCTTATCATCCACTTTTATTCACCTCTACTTCCTCTGTCCAGTACAGGATCCAAAGAAGCATGAAAAAATAGGGCTTGGATTCAAATTCTACTTTTGACACTACAAATGACACTTTGGGCAAGTCATTTAACTCCCCTATGCCTCAATTTCCTCATTGATGAAATGAAGGGGATTGTATTTGATGACCACAAAGTTCCTTTTCACATGAACTCTGAACCCATATTAGCACTCCTGCTTCCTTCTCAGAAGGATCTGAGAAGTGCTTCAGGACTATTGCAAAGTTTTAAATGTCCTTTTTCTCTCCCTCCACTCACCAACCTCCTTACAAAGGTCATGATTCTCTATTAATTCTTTGGATTTTCCCCTTTATTTTCCTGTAGGAAGCATTTTCCCACTCTTTAAAGGATAGATACTTTATTCTTCCTCCAAACTTAGATAATAGAGAAATATTCTTACAGTTCTTTCACCTTGTTCTCTGGTAAGAAGACCAGTATACTTTGTACATACAAACATAGTCTACCCATGACAGCTCTACATGAAATGTCCTTTTCCAACATTCCTTCTAGTGGTGATAACTCCAATTCTTCTATGTTCTTGTCGTAGTTTCTACGGCTAATGCACATGATGAAGTGGAAAAAGCAAACCGCTGATTTGCTATAACGGGGCTCAATCGTTGTTGGCTCCTGAGTGATGCTTTAATATAGCAGTCAGCTACCCTGGATTTTTATGGGGCCTTTCCTATATATGTTCATGATATGATGTTGACTTCATCAACTGCTTTTAATACATAATTAATAGATTCTTTCCAAAGCAACTGCCAACTCCAACACCAGTGGTTCCCTGTTACATCTTGGCTTAAATACCATGTCTTCTATCTGGTATTTAAAGCCCTTTGCAAATTGGCTCAAACCTACCTCTCCAGCTTTGTTATACATTACTCCCCTTTAAGTGCTCTACAATCCAGCCAAATTGATCCTCTTATCATTCACACACAGTACTCCATGCCATGCTGCCAATCCTTTGTACTAACCGTCCCCCATACCTGAAAGACCCTCCCTCTTCACCTCTACCTTTTAGAATTCCCGAGTTCCTTCAAGCTCAGGATAAGCACCACCTTCTACATGAAGGCTTTCCTAATCCCTGCTCCCAGATGCTGGCTTTCTTCATCACTCTCCCCATTACCGTGTGTGTTCTGTAAATCCACATATGTGTAATACATAAGCATATATGCACACATATGCATACATGTGTGGCACATATGTATACACATACATATGCATATACACATACAAAACTAGGTAGTGAAGTGGATAGAGTGCTGGACCTGGAGTCAGGAAAACCTGAGTTCAAATCTGACCTCGGACATGTACTAATTATGTGACTCTGGGCAAGTCACTTAATGCTGTGTGCCTCAGTTTCTTCAACTGTAAAATGGGGACACACTAGGGAAGGAAATGGCAAACCACTCCAGTATCTTTGCCAAGGAAGCCCCAAAGAGGGTCACAAAGAGTCGGACATGACTGAAACTATTGAACAGCAACATATATATTAGTGTGTGTGCATACATATATATATATACACTCACAGATATGTGTATTTTCACCCACTTACATGTGTGTATATGTACCTAAATATACAATATAATAACCACATATACATATGTATATGTATTTGAGCATATGTATGTATATGTATGTGTGTATGTATATGTACTATGCATCCATGATGGTTCCCCTCATAGAATGTAAACTCCTTGAGGGAAACAACTTTTGTTCCCAAAACTTCACTTTTGCTTTTATATCCCAAGCACTGGCACATTGTAGGACCTTTATGAATGCTCACTCATTGATTGATAGAAAGCTCTCATACAAGCAAAAGCCATGAGATAGTTATAAGTGAAAATCCAACTTCCAGGCATGGCCTACTTCCTCCTCTGTTGTGCTACAGACCATCTGTAAAATGTTCTTTATTCTAATTAGTAGGTCTCAAGAGCTAACTGGGAAGTCTTGGGGCCATTGTAGATGTCCTCATCCTGTCCACAGGGACTATGCCTCATCTTAGTTTCTTCTATCCAAATGGTTCTTGAAGGAGTAGGGTAGAATAGGGAATGACCAAAATGAGAATTTATCTTCTTGACTATACATATTTGTAACGTGTTTATTTTTTTAATAAAATGAAATTGATTCTTGGAGATAGCAAAACCCACAGTCTTGCCAAGTATGGTGGGGTGTGAAGTTTAGACACGCTAAAAGTACCACAGTTCCTTGAACCATAGCACCAGCAGTAAATAAGCTTATCTAAGGTACAGTGGAAGGATTTACAACTTAATTTCTAACTGTTAAGTAAATATAGACTCAAAGGACATCAGTACTGGAAGGGATGTCAGAGTTCACCTAATACAACACCTAGGAATCTCTCTATAGCTTTCATGAACAAATGACCAGAGAAACTTCCCATGAGTATGCTGGGTATTCACCTTCTGGAGCCACCTTTCTACTTTGGGACAGCTCTGTGAAGTTTTGTTTTGTTTTTTATGTTGATCATAAATCTGGATCTAAAATTCTGAAATGTCCATCTGTTGCTCCTGCTTTTATTCTCTGGGGCAATACTTTCTCAAAGTCACAGGAATAAAGATATAGGTTTAGGAGGAACTTTAAAGGTCAGTTAGTTTTATCCCTTCATTTTATAGAAATGAAGCATGGAGAGAGACAATGACTTGCCCAAGGACATCCTTCCCCTTCTTCCACTGGTGAATTCCTCCCAGAGCCTCCATTTTGTAGCAAGTCCCATATTGGCCTGCATTCGCTCTTCTCTCAGAACTTTTCCTGGCTTTCTGGACTTCCAAACCATGTCTCCTCTGCCAGGTGCCTTCATCCATCTCACCCTCCATTTTTTCAGCTCCCTCCTTTGCATGTTATCTTCTCCTTTTAGAATATAATCTCCTTGAGGTCAGGGATTATCTTTCTTTTTGTTTGCATTTGCACTCCCAGTGTTTAATACAATGCCTGGCACACTGTTGTGATTCCATCTTTTCAGTCATGTCCTACTCTTCATGACCCCATGGACACATCCATGGGATTTACTTGGCAGAGATATTGAAATGGTTTACCATTTTCTTCTCTAGCTCATTTTACAGAAGAGGAACTGAGGCAAACAGGGTGAAGTGGTTTGCCCAGGGTCACATGACTAGTAAATGTCTGAGGTCACATTTGAACTCAGATCTTTTTGATTGCAACTCCACTGCACTATCCACTGCACCGCCTAGCTGCCTGGCACAAAGTAAGTGCTTGGAAAATGTTTTCTTTCTAAGTGGTAGAAATGGGATTAGAACTCAGGGCCTCCAACTCCAAATCTAAGTTTTTATCTTTCTGCATCTTGATGTCTCCCAATCTCATTCATGTAAATCCACAATAAATCAAAGATTTTCTCATAGATCGAATATTAGGCATGATTTTAAAGTAGCAAGATTTGTTGTATTAAGTAACAAAAATGTAATTTTCGTCTCATTAATTTGTCTGAATCATCAAAAGTCTTGACTTTGAATTCTTATATCTTATCAGAAAGTAGATATATACAAGAGTTGATGAGGAACTTAGTCAAAATACCAAAGGACTTGGTGATATGCAATTCAGTTAATTTATCAAAGAAACAAATGCTAAATTCTTATTACTATTGTACATACCCATCATGACACTTAGCGCTTTTACAGATCTGTGATTTCATTATTTTTGGTATTCCCTCCACCAAAGCATACCACAACACTTCCACAACTTTTCATCTTATGCAGAGCTCATATATGTTTTTCCAAAGATCCTCCATAGAGAATTTTCTTGCCACTGCCACTATCACCACGACCAACGATGGAGTGAATTTTAATGCTTCATAGGGGCCAATGGACCACCCAGGTTATACATTTGTTGTTTCTCCTTTCTGATACTTGCCCAACCCACTCATCATCACTTCCTGTGATAACACTGTTCATATTGTTTACTTCACACAAGTAGTCATTGGTAATATCGTGTAGATGACATCTCCCTACTATACATCCATACATTTCCCTGTAGGCTATTTGTAATTTCATGCTCCTGAGATCATAACTTGGTAGAGTCACAATCATATAACATCACTGGAAGAACGTGGGAGTTAAAGAGATGGGCTTGTCTTTTTTAAGTGAAAATAGTAACAATCATTGAAAATACTATACAATTTCTCAGACGTCATTTCTGAATTTCTTTTTCCTTCTCTTCAATTACAGATCCAGCTCTTTAACCATCTGTAGCATCTGTAAAAAGCATACATAATAGTTGTATAATTCAGTAGGGTTCCCATCAGGCATCTAGTGGTGATTTGGACAATATATGTATGTATGCACATACACACATGCATACATATATACATATACATGTGTATGTGTGTGTGTGTAATTTATCCATTTTGTTTTTCCATTATGGCACGTTCAATACAGATTTTGTAGATAAGGGTTCCAGGCTGAATGCAGCCAATACACAACCATCTGTCTTGTGGAAGCCCACGAAAGGGACAAAATTCAGTTGACCTTATCTTTAGAACTAATAAAGTAAAGGTCCCAAATACCAAGCTTTGTTAAGAAGCATCTGCTACATCCTTATAAGTTGTTATCACATTATAAAGCTAAAGGATGATAATATTATGCAAGCGATAATAATCATGCTTAATAACAATTTGCCTTTCTATGAAGTCTTTCATCCATAGCTCTCAAAATATTCAAGAAACATTCATTAACCCTTACAGCCACAACCCAATCTTCTACAAAGGTCTTCTACAAAGGTCATTCAGTGATAGGAAGATGAAGTTATCCCAGCAGCCTCTTGGAAAGTTTCAATGAATGAACCATCAATAGGGTTTTCTCTGTTATCTTGAGTGGTTTGAGAAATTTCAATGTCAGAAAGGCCTTAGTTCAAGTCCTGTCTCAGATATTTATTAGCTATGTGACTCTGGGCAAATTGTGTAATCTCTGTTTGCCTCAGCTTCCTTAACTGTTCAATGGGGATAGCAACAGCCCCCACCCCACAGGGTTGTTGTGAGGATCCAATAAAATAACATTTGTAAAAAGCACTTCACCCATAATAAGTGCTATATAAATGCTTATTCCTTTCCCCTTCTCTCCTTCTTTGTACAAGTATTCTTTCCAACTTGGCTCTAATATGGCCATCATTCCTTTAATAGGCCTCTAAAGCCTGTTTAATTGTTAGCCAAATGGACTGGATCGTCCATGAAGTCATATTTTGGAAATGCACGGGCCGGCTCTTAACTGAGTCAGAATCATGAGAGATTATGGAAAAGCCACAGCCAGACCAGGATTCAGATAGAAAAGCTAGGGGAATGGTGCCAAAATTCAGGAAAACATATACTGTATTAGATCATTCATTTTTATGCTACCCGTTTCTCATTCTGAGTACAGAGAGTCCAGGAATGTTTGGATTCCACTGTTATGATGGCCTGCAGCAAAAAACAGGCCCGCAACTCCAAAGAAAATTCTTGTGGACAGCATTGACTGCAATATTTAAGTCTGTCTACATGAATATGGCTGTGGAAAAAATTTTCTTATGTCTCAATTAAAACCCTTGTTATGTTCTTTTTAGGGAGGGAGAGCTGTGTTCTGTGGAAAGGAATGCTATCCCTTTTAAAGCCTGTAATCTGGTTGTGGAGGGGTGGCAGCTGTTAGAGAATGCCTAAAGATTGTGTACAAATTAGGAATGAGAGAGAGCTGAAGTACAGAGGGATCAGGTAGAGTGGGGGGAAAACAAACCACATAACTTTCTCTTGGCTGGGAAAAGTCAAGTCACAGAGAGACCATGCTGGTAAATCTCAGTCCTCCATAACCTCCATGGTTATTTTCCTTAGGTGCCTGCCCACAGAAGACAGAAAGTATAAGTATTCAATCAGTCCTTAAATAAGCATTTATTAAGCGCCTACCATGTGCCAGACACTGTAGGGAAACATAGAAAGGGAAAAGACAGTCCCTGCTCTTGAATAGCTCACAGTTTAATGGGAGAGACAATACAGCAAACAACTTGGTACAAGCAAGATATGTGTAGGGTAAAGGAGATGATCCACTGAGAGAAGGCACTGGTATGAAGGGGGATGGGGAAAGGCTTCTTGTACAAGGTGAGATTTTAACTGAACTTGAAGGAAGCCAGGAGCCTGAAACAAGGAAGGAGAGAATTCCAGGGAGTAAGGACCACAGGTTAAAAACATTCAGAGTTGGGAGATGGAGTGTTTTGTGTCAGGAACAGAAAAGAGACCAGTGTCACTGAACCAAAGAGTAAATGATGGGACTACAGGGGGAGAGGGGAACTTGTGAAGGTATCTGAATGCCAAATAGAGGGTTTTATATTTGATCCTGGAGGTGATAGGGATCCATTGGAGTTTACTGAATAGGCAAGGGATCTGGTCAGATATGAGCTTCAGGATAATTAATTTGGCTTCTGAGTGGAGGATGGATTGAGATAGAGAGAAATTTGAGGAAGAGAGACCAACCAAAAGGCTATTCCAAAATTCCAGGTATAAGGTAATGAGGGTCTGCCCCAGGATGGTAGCAGAGCACAGAGTATATACAAGAGATGTTAAGAAAATTACACAGGACATGAGAACAGATTGAGTATGAAGGGTGGGGTTGGGTGAAGGTTAAAGAAAATGAGGCATTGAGGATAATATTTAGATTGCAATTTTTTTTTTAATTAGTAGAAAGAAGTCACAGATAGAACTTAGCCCTCTACTAGGAAATAGTATTTTCCACAAAGCCAGGAACAATCCACAGACAAGTGGGTCATATCTAGTCCTCCCTTGGCTAGGGGTGGGCCTTCCTGGTGGGAAATCAAACTGGCTTCTCTGACAAGGATAATCTTCTCAGAGCAACAGGTGGAGAGAAAAGAGTTTATGGGCAATACCCCATGATCAGAGGCAATGATTTCACAACAGTGCGTTGTAGAAGATGAGGGCATTAGGGATTTTGCCAGGCACTTAGGGTGGTATAGTTAAAAGAATACTGGATTTGGAGTTGGGAGCTATGGATTGAAATTGTGGAAATGCTATTGACTAAATGACCTTGGGCACTCCTTAAAACTGTTTCTTAATCTGTAAAATGAGAGGACTAGACTGAAAGGCCTCAAGGTTTCCTTTCAGTTATAAACCTACAATTCCATGAAACTATGATCACCCTTTAGGAACATGAAATTGGGACTAACGATATAGCTGATACAATTTTAGCTGATGTAATTCAGATATATGTTTCTATACTAAGGATTCTTAACCTTTTTGTAAACAATCTAATGAAGCCTACAAACCCTTCCTCAGAATAATGTTTTTAAATGCATCAAATAAGATCACAAAACAAAAGCTAATGAAAATAAAGATGTCATTTTTTTTTTTATCCAAGCTCACCATCCCTGCGAACCTGGAGTATTATGAATCCCACACTAAAACTCCTTTGAGTCCAAACTGAATATGAAATACAACTTCATTATCATTTCTCTAATTCTGGTACACACTTGCATATGGACCTTAGGAAAATCAAGTGTCTTGAGCCTGGACCCCCCCCAAAATATCCATGAACATCCCCATATTAAAAAACAAACTAAAGGAGACCTAATCCCCATCCCCAGTACCATCAAATAGTGCTGAAGTTACAAGGCTTCTCCCAGTTTTAATTAACTTATAATAATAACAGAAATGACTTCAGAATGTTGTTATGAGGATCAAATAATATCACATGTAAAATATTTTGCAAACCTGAAAGCACTATATAAATGCTAATTATTATTGTTATCCATAGTACAATCAACACACATACTCTCTCATTCCCATATATGGACTGGCTTGATCCAAGATAAAACAGTGAGTTCAAACACAAGGCATCCAGCAGCATCCAAACAGGGCTTAGACTAAGTCAGGGTTTGAAGTAACAGGCCAAGGGGAAAAAAAACAAACACAAAAGCAGGCAGATTTAAGCTCAAAGGCCAGGATTTCTGAATATTGGCAACTCTCAGTCATTGACATCACTTATTTTGACAGCTTATGCCCCTTGTCCTTTGGAACTGGGGAGTATCCTATTGGCTGCGCATGTGTTCTGCTAAGGAGTGCCACCAGTGCCAAACAGGTGAGTACAAAAGAATCGTGAATATGGCAAAGTCCTCCCTTGGATACATGGAATAAAGGAAGCTGCCATTTTTCGATGTGAGTAAAACCTAGATAGCAGTCATAGAACCAGGGGAAGGTCCCTGGAGACCAGGACAAACAAGACTGAATCACAAGTGAGACACACCTAGCAATGGATCCGGAGTTAGATTAAGCAATGACACATTTGACAGAAATGTGTACAGTACCTGTGACATTCAAACACATGCCAGGCAATTGCAGGGATACAAAGATAAAGAAGATATGGTCCTGGCTCTTGTGGAATGTGCAGACTAGTGACTTCAGGGCAAACTTCTGAAGCAACGCACCTCGTGAGACCTGAAAGAGGCAGAAGAAGCTGAAAGCATTTTCAAAGGTTTGTGTTCTACTGATGATAGGTTGTGTTAAGGTTTTTTTTTGGGGGGGGGGCGGGGATTTACATGTCCAGAACTGTGGTTTCATCGATTTAGGGAGGTCCCAATAAGGAAAGTCTCTCTACCAGTACAGATTGCCACCAATTCTGCAACATATATAGATATATATATCTATATATATATATATACATACACACACATACATACACATATATCCATACACATGTATGTATATATACACACATATATGCGTGTATGGATATATGTGTGTATGCATATAATGTATATGTATGCATGCATGCATGTGTATGTATGTATGTATGTATATAGAGAGATTTCTATAGATATAGATTTTTAAGCTTTAATTTTATCAATAGATATAACCCACAGAAGCAAAAGTCCTTTGGGGCATTTTTTTAAACATTCACTTCAAAAAGTGTTTAGTTCCAAATTCTCTCCCTTCCTCCAACCCCTCCCCCAGCCGTTGAGAATGCAATAATACAGTGTCCATTATACATGTGAAGTTGTATAAAATGTATTTCCATATTAGCCATGAAACAGATCATTTTAAAGAGTTGCCTGGCATATTAAGAGATTAAGTGACTTGCCCAGGGTCATACCAGAAGCAAACAGTCCCAGGTTAAATGTCTATCTATTTCCCCACTCTGCCAGAAAGACTATAAATGAATCTCATTGAGTCTCTTACTAGGTCCCAGAGGCAGCAATTCTCTCTTACAATATACAGAAGTCACCGGGTTAGCTGGCCCATTGTTCCCCATTTTGTTGTTCCAGTGACTCTAAGGAATGCTGTGTGATGAATGATAAGAACTTCCTGAAACAGGGAAGGGAAAGGAAGTCTTGAGAGCAATATCCTTGCAAGCCCCAAACTATGAAGGGATAGCATATGTCACCATAGGAAAACATGGCCCATCCTCCCTCTAGATTCATCCTTTATGCTCCTCTCACCCCTTTGCCAACTTAGATACCAAAGACACAAATTAGCTTCAGAGTTTGTTAATAATGAGCTACTTTTTTCTAGTTTCTTACCATCCTTTACCTCCTCAAAATATCAGAGGTTATAACAGAAGTGTAAGAGGAAACAGAGAAATAAAAAAGTCACTCAGGTAGGTCATTCTTAAGTGGGAAAGGAGGGTAATGACCTCCTCTCAGTAGGGAGCAGGACTCTAGTCATGGCAGTTGCTACATCAGCCACAGTCATTTTTGCTAAACTGTTGTTTTGTTTTGTTACCAATGAGAGCTCAGAGGGAAAATGTGGTGTAAGTGACAAAAGGCATGAATATTGTTTTAAAAAACTGAAAATTTCAGGGGCAGCTAGGGGATGCAGGGGATACATTGTTGCTGTTTGCCCTTTGTTCTCCTAGACCACCAGTGACATCAGGAAGGTGATGTCTTGACTTGCAAGTAAATTGGATTGAAGTGAGGCAGAGCTGTGCAGTCATTAGCCTCCCTCTCTGCCCTGTACTGGGTTCAAATGTGGCCTTAGATACTTACTAGCTCTGACACTAAGCAAGTCTCAGCTCTAATTGCTTCTAAAAAAATTGAAGAGTATCATTATTAAGGCTAAAAGAGTGAATAAAAATTCTATATACTCTTGATTCACTGGGTTTTTTTTTGTTTTGTCTTTTTGTGGGGGTTTTTTTGAAACTTCTTTTGGATAAGCACACAAAAGAACAAACATTCTCTATAGCATTTTCAAGAACAAATTACCAAATTTGACTAAAGTGGAAACATCCAAATCTCTTCATGTTAAGTGAAAGTTTTTTATAGAAAAGTGTTATGTGTGACTGTGCTAAGATCAAGAAAACGTTGCTGGCTTATTTATATGGTACTGAGTTGCCAAGTCTCAGGTCAAGAATGAGACAACTCCCTAGTTAATACTTCAGCCATTCTCGCTCCAACCACCCATTGCCCTTGAATCCACATAAGCCAGAGCAAAGAACCAGAAGCAAAGAGTTCCAATGTCAAGAAAAGCTTCCTAATATTTAGAGCAGTCCAAAAGTGGAGTGATGACCTTGAAAGGTGGTGGATTCTCTCTCACTGGAGATCTTCAGACAAAGCCTAGATGACTATTTGTCAATAGAGATTCTTTTTGTGAATGGGTTACACTCTGAAAAGGCCAGTCTATGATCTTTCTACGGTCTTCCCTTTCTCTGTCTAGCCGTCATTTTAACTAATGACCAATTTTTCATTTTCCGTTCTTTACCTAATATGTGCCTTGTACAGAGCAGATATTAAATAAAAGTTCAGTGAGTTGAATTGAACTAGACTTCTTGGTGAATGAAAATTCTAGGCCAGATGTCGATGTCCTCGATGAAAATTAACCCACCAGTCCCCTGAGGTCTGCCTCCCATTCTCTGTGCCCAACTGACATAACTCACAGAAAGCTGACCACCTATCTCTTTAGTGCCATAGGCCTGCTGTGCCTCTTATATTATTCCCCATCCACTACTTTGATTTCATTAACCAGAAGCCCCAGTGCTTAGCTCACTCGTTCTCCCCACTCATTTCTCTCTGCCATGACTTTGGTTTCTTTGTCATCCACAAAGGACACTGGCTATTCCCATTACTCCCATCTTTCTCCTTGACATCAACATACAACCCTTCAGGTTTGTTTGGTTGGTTGGTTTTAGATAGTTTATTTTTATGTGTATTAGTTAATTTTTTAAACATTAGTTTAAAACATTAGTTTTACACATTAAAAATCAATACAGGGAAATATGGAGGATGGGAAATGGACTTATGAATTCATCTGTGTAGGGAACTCCAAAATAAGGAAATTCCTTCTGTCAAAGCAAGTTGGCAACTCCTCTGTCATTTACAGTCTCTAAGCTCAAAACTAGAGCACTGTAAGGTTAATTATTTGCCCAGGGTCACACAGTTAGTATGTGTCATAGAAAGGACATGCATCCACTTCTTTCTGGATACAAACCCGAACTTGGATCTATTAATCCCAGTCATCTGGTTGTTGTCCTCATTCTTGAAGATGACAGAAATGACATCACTATCCTAGAGTCAAGTTTCAACATGTCAGACTGTGGTTGGTCAGACAAATACAAGCTCAGAATGCTCTACCACAAGTCAGGCACAAATAGTCCATGTGAACATTGGCAGGGGGAGAGAGGGGGAATGCTCTAAATTTGCTCATCCTGCATTTCCTGTCTCAATTCTGTTTTGCTCATAGAGTACAGCAGCTTTTCTGATGTGGGCAAGCCAGGCTGAGCAGTTCTGAGCCAGTATCACTCATTTCACACAATCAATTCCAAAGTTCTTAAGACCTTGAGAGTGTCCTTGTATCACTTCTTCTGACCATGTGAACACTCACCCTGTGTGAGTTCCCCATAAAAGAGTCTAGTTCATCCACCTCTAAGAAGGCAGCATTTAATCAGATGAAATTCAGTTTTATGCTGATAGTAACAATCCAAAGTGTTTTTATGATGCCCTGAAGACTACTTATGGGCCAAAGACCTATGGTGCATCTCAACTACTCAGTGCTGATGGAGTCATAATGATTAGTGATAAAGACAGGATCCTAGAGAGAACTTCCAAAGTATTCTCAACAAACCATCATCAATCAATGCTGAGGCCATTGATCGTTTACCTCAGGTCAAACTCTATCCCTCCCTAGCTCCCTCCAATTGAAGAAGAGGTTTTGAATGCTATTACTTTCCTCTCATGTAGAAAAGCACCTGGTGTTGATTCTATTTCAGCTAAAATTTACAAGGTAGGGGGTCCATTGCTCCCAAAAGCTGATTAAAATTTTCCAGGTTATATGGCAAGAGGAGGTTATCCCCAGGACTTCAAGGAAGCCTCCATTGTCCAACTCTATAAAGGTAAAGGAAATAGATTGCCTTGTGACAATCACAGGGGAGTTTCTCTCTTAGTCATTGCTGGCAAGATTCTTGTCAGAGTCCTGATAGGCTGATCCTTCACCTACCTGATGATGGTCATCTCCCCGAAAGCCAGGTGGCTTCAGAAAGGGCTGAAGAACAGTAGATATGGTGTTTGTTGCCCGACAACTTCAGGAGAAATGCCAAGAGTAGAACAGAGGTCTGTACACAGCAGAGGCTGTACACAAAGACCAAGGTCTTTGATACGGTTTGTCATGAGGCCTTATGGAAAATTACATCAAAATTTGGTTACCCAAAGAAGTTCATCAGCATTATATGTCAATTTCGTGATGTCATGTATGCCTGGGTTCTAGGTAATGGACGATGCTCTTGTGCCTTCCCAGTCACCCATTTACATGAGTATACAAGCATGCTGGATCACAGAAGTTTTCAGTCCACATATTGCCTGTCATCCCTCTTGCCCAACAGATTTCCTTCCTACAGAACTTGTCCACAGAATCATTGGGCCTAATCTTTCCTAGGTTAGAGTCCTGATTGTGCTCTGGAGTTTTTAGAGGTTATCCTCCGAAGGTAGAGAAGGTTGCTAAGTATCTCAGTCATTCTAGACCCCATTTTTGACCTAAACTCTAAGTGTGAGACTTTTCTACCATCTTATCTGCCTGATCCTCCAAAGATTGTTCATGTGCTCTTTGTGAATGGTGTTATTTTTATCTATTTTCTTGGAAGACTTCAAAAACCAGATTGTGAAATTCAGTTGGATGGGCAGCTCATTGAGTTAGTATGCCAGGATATATATCTTGGACAAGCATTACAGATAGAAAATTAGCTAGACCCAGAACTGAATACAAAGAAAGAGAACTTGCTTTGGGGGAATTGCATGATGCATTCAACAATCCCAAGGTGCTCTGACACTCCTCTTATTTAGTGCCAATATTCCCCTCACAATGGTGCATGGATGAAAATCATGGAACAGCAAAATCTCAGGAGAACCAAACTTTCAGGTAGCCCAAAAGGCAATGAAGAAATTTGTGATGGGCATACAAATGCTGAAACATACTGCTAATTATGACCCACATATTGGAAAAAGGAAAGAAAAAATAATCCAAGAATATAGATGACTGAAAAACAAGGTGGGCTGGTCATATGGCAAAAGGGAAGGAGAAGAGATGAGCACTACACTGATCCCCACAGAATGTTAGCACACAGGTTAAATCTTCTATGGAAGATTAATCTAAGGAGACATGAACAAAAATCATGCAAGATGAAGAAGTATCTAAGTTGCAATTTTCAATTATGGAAGGAACACCCATATGGATGAGATGACAGCATCCCTGAAACATTGAAATATCTGTCAGATATTCCATACTTCTTTAAATTTAGGAGCAAAAAGTAGTTAGTGCAAATAGGTGAATTATAATTTAGTAGCTATTTCAGGGGACTTTTCTCCATTTCTCTTCTCAATTATGGGGAAAGAGTTCAGCCACATTTCCACATGTTCAAAGATAAGAAATGTGGTCTAAGGAAAAGGAAGTAGAAGACTAACCTGACCACAAGTGACACCAATAATAAACCCTGATTTGCCAGTTACTGAGCATTCTATTTTAACACGTTTTCAGGAACACTGTAAGAGCAATCAGTCCTATCGATTTCTATTTTCTCTCCCTTTGGACACACAATTGGAGTAACTGTTGCAGAATTTATTCAAGTAACAATTTATTCACCAGGACTTTTAGTTCATTTAATTGGTTTCTTCCTTGTTGTGTAGTTGAAGAAATATCTTTGTTCTTAAGTGCCAAAAATCTAGATTAGAGTTACAGTAGGAGACTCAAAATGACTTGACAGAGCTCTAGGTTGCTCAAGAAGGCACAATTCTAGTCCAATGCTTCTAAAGCACCATGAGATCCATGCAGAGCTATCTTTGTAAAGATGAACAGTGTGACTCTATCTTTATACCTGAGATTCATCCAGATGCTCTGGTATGTATAGCTTACTGAAGTTAAATACCAGCCCTCTTCAAGGGAACATCAAATTGAGATTCAGGCAAGTAGCAATTATTGTCATCACTAAACATATGCAGGAAAAGGCGAACAGATGTGAGGGGAGGTTCAGATCAAGACAGGGCAGACCAAAAAGATAGACTCCTAAGACAATAAAAATATTTTAAATGGGGTTAATAATAACCGATATATGTGTATATGCATACATAAATACATGTATATATGCATGCATATATTTATATACGTATACATACACAGAAGGGCATTTAGGAGGCACGCTGGATGGAATACTGACCTGGAGTCAGAAAGACTCCTCTTTTTGAATTCAAATCTTGCCTCAGACACTTACTAGCTGTGTGACCCAGGGCAAGTCATTTAACCCTTTTTGCCTCAGTTTCCTCATCTTTAAAATGAACTGGAAAAGGAAATGGCAAAACACTCCAGTACTTTGCCAAGAAAGCCCCAAATGGGGTCACAAAGAGATACAATTGAAACTACTCAAAAAATATATATATAGATACACATGTACATATATATACACACATGTACATATAAAGCATGTATACATGTATATATATCTACGTATGTGTGTATGTACATACATACATACATACACACATCATGCTTCTGGTCTACATAATGCTTTACACAGCCATAGGTAGGTTCCCGGGACATCTCATTTCATCCTTAAAATGGCTCTAAGTATTAAGTACTTTGAGTCAGAAGACCTGAGTTGCTACGTGCCTGAATCTCAAACTGATGTTCTCTTAGACCCCTTGTTGTTCATTGTTTAGTTGTGACTGACTCCACATGACCAACAGACTTTTGTCCATGGGGTTTTTTTGGCTAAGATACTGGAGTGGTTTGCTGTTTCCTTCTCCAGTGTGTTCCCATTTTATAGATGAGAACTGAGGATTTAATGAGGATTTAATGACTTGACCAGGGTCACACAGTTCCTATTTGCCTGCAACTAGATTTGATCTCAGATCTTCCCAATTCCAAGCCTAATGCTCTACACACTGCATCACTTAACTGCCTTAGGTCCCTTATACCTTCACAACCATTATGATCCTTAATTTAAAGTGACCAAACAATATAACTTTCACTTAGCTCACCTAACTGAATGAGTGACAGTTTATGGAGGAGGAACATAGGTAAGCAGATAAGATTGGATCACTGATTGAGCTCTGGAGTGTTTTCTTTTCAGTTGTTTCTGTGCCGATGTCTTAATTCTTATATTTCCACAGTTTTCACATTCCATGGTTTCCCTGGTTAAATTTTTTTCCAGTAAGCTCCTACGGCTACACCAATATGAATTGTTTCCAAAAAATAGAGACAGACAACCCCTAAATCTCAGAAAGCTCAACAACAAAATACATAATGTACTAAGAATAGCAGTTCAGATTTGCACAGTATTTTAGTTCACCTAGGACAATCAAGGATTTAGGGTAAGCATTATTATTTCAACTTTGCAGACTATAAACTAAGGTATAATGATTTACCTATTGGTACCTAGCCAGTAAGTGGTTCGAGGCAGTACTTCAAATCCTCTGACTTCAAAAGCCAAAATGCTCCTTACACCACACTACCTTGCTAGGAGGCAATGACTAGGAGATGAATATCCTTAAAGTTTGACTCTGCAGGGGATAGGGACAGATTTCTGCTTGGGAATATGATGACGAATGTGATAAGGCAGAGATGGTTCCAATTACTTAGTCAACACTTTACTACCATACCAAGAACAATTCCAGTTAAAAAGACACTGCCTAAATCAAGATTCTCCAGATGGTATCGCTAGAAGAGGACATTTCAAAGTTGTAAGGCATAGTATATTGTCACACAAAAGAAATATTTCCCTAAATACAATAGAACTTTTAGGGGATGAAGGATCTGGATGAAACAACTCAGTGAAATAGAATACAGGAATATAAAATTACGCTCTTGGGTTTATTTCATTTTTAATTATGTTATTAAAAGTTGTTGTTTATCCTTCATTCTCGAAGAGGACCATGACATCAGGAAGGCGATGCCATGACTTGCAAGTCAAGTGTATTTAAATGAGGGAGGGCTGTGCAAGGTCATCAGTCTTACTTTCTCCTCTGGAGTCATCTGGGTCCAGTGGTCAGATATCTAGCAGAACGACTGGACATGGCCCAGATACAGTGGGAGACCTTGGTCTTAGCCTAAGCTAGCTTTTTAATCTAGCAAAAAAAAAACTATTTGGAAGTAAATTGGGCACAAATTTGAGAGCAAACCCTCAGACTTGCTGGCCAAAAAAGAAACAATTGCTACTTACACTCACTCTGAACCATCTGGGCCCAAACAGTGACCAAGTGAGGCTTGGGCTAGGACCTAGTGTTGGCCAGTCATTAAGAGCCAGAGTAATTTTGGTTTAAGACATGGTCCTTGAGAAAGAATTCTAGCTGGGAAACCCCAAGATATCTTGTGAGGTTTCAGTGATCAAAATTTATATTCCTTTGGACAGAGCACCTGCAGGTAAGGGTATGATAACCTATGGGGACAGAGGGAGAGGTACAGTATGGGGGAGCTCTGACTTAACAGTTCTGATTAAAAAGTTGGATGAGTTTAATTACCGATAGGCTCAGTTAGTCAAGGACATGGCCTACCTCACTGAAAAACCCAGAAGCTCCTGTTATTTTTCCTTCATTCTAGAAGAGGACTAGTGGCATCAGGAGAGCAATGTTTTGACTTGTGCATGAACTGGATTTAAGTGAGGCAGAGCTATGAGCAAAGTCATCAGCCTCACTTTGTCCTCGAGTCATTCAGAGTCCAGTGGAGAGACCAAAGTCAGGACAACTAGTGATGGCCCCAAATGCGGTGGGTGACCTTGGCCTTCAGAGCTACACCATAAAGGAGTATCCATAGCTCCGGAGTAACCTCTGCTCATCAGATCACATAATCAAGTGTGGTTCCGGGTATCACATTTTAAGAGAAGCTAAGACAAAATGATACACTTTTACTGCTGGGGTTCTTAAACTTTTTCATGCCATGGCCCTCTTTGGCATTCTAGGGAAGCCCACAGAATGCTGTTTTGAGATGTACCAAATAAAACATCTAGGACCACAAAGGAAGTCAATTAGATTGAAATGCCATTATCAAGATATTTTTACAACAATTTTATAGGCCCCAAGTTAAGAAATTCTGTTCTAGAGGAAGGGTCTAGGAAAAAAATTACTGAAAAGAATGCCATTGAAGACAGAGTGATGGGACTAGGGACATACTGGAGGAGAGACTTGAAGGTGCAAGAATGAAGACTTCAAACATTTGAAATGTTAGATAAGAGAGGGATTAGACTTATTCTGCATGGCCTGAGAGGACAGACCCAGAAACTTACTAGGAGGCTGCACTGCCCCAAACTGGAACGGGCTGCCTTGTGAAACAAGGAGTATCCTTTAGTGTTTAAGCTGTCTGTTTCAGCAGAGTAGATCACAACCCATCAGTGACGTAGGCTGTTCAATCACTTAAAAATGTTTGAGCAGAATAGATCACAACTCATCAATAATGTATGGGTAGATATTTTAAAAATGGTTTTGTCTGGGGGTCAGAGAGTTCTGGAGGTCACAGTGAGGCTGATGATTTTGCTTACAGCTCTGCCTCACTTAAATCCAGTTCATGCACAAATCATAACTGGAAGGAAACTCAGAGGCCATTAAATCCAACCCCTCCCCTACATTTTACAGATGAGGAAAGTGAGATTAAGTGACTTGGCCAGAGGCATAAAGGTAGGTAGTAGGTAGCAAGCACTTGGAACAGGATTTGAGTTCCTATCTTCCCTGACCTCAGGACCAGAATTGTATTAGGCCAACTAAATGCCCAGGTCCATTTTAACTTTTAAGATCTCCTTGTAATGTCTGTGAAATTACTAGAATATATACTTGCCCACATTTGTAAAATAAATCTTCCTAGTATTAACTGAACTTGACATTAATTTTGAAAGGGCTACTTGCAGATCCCAAATCTTACTTTCAAATCTATCCATCACACCAGAGGGAAACACTGAAAACATTAAAAAAAAAAAAGGAAACAATAAAATGTGAAAACTATAAAAGCATATGCATTAAGACACACACAGAGGGAAAAAAGGGGCATGAAAGAATATTTTGCCAATCTTTGTGGACAGATAAGGATGGGGGTGGAAGAAAAGGGGAAAATTCCCTATACATCCATAGAGGTTCCACAACCACTGTAGCTGAAGTATTCACATAAATAAAGAATAGAAAACGGGGGAACAACCATAAAAAATGTTTCTGTAGACAGATGAACAGAACAAGCCCTGCCTGTTTTAACTTCTTTTGTTAAAAAGCCTTTTTGCCTTAAAATTCTTCAAACTCATGCTGAATCCATACGTTGACATAAGATCAATCCATTTGATCCAAATGATCAAAGTGAAAGTATTTTTTAAAAATTTGAAATGGCTGACACAAATTTACCTGTGCAGCATCCTGAAATTTTTTTCCAAGTTTTCCAGACCCATTAAACCATTCAGATTCTATGGGGGAGGATCACCCTCTAGTTAGAGAAGGGGAGAAAGGAAAGGTAGGACATTAAACTTTTATTCTGAAATGATCTCTGGCCACAACAATAAAATTCAACAAATGTTCACTAAACAGTCTATCTCCTGCCATCAGCTGTACAATACACACAGTATCATAGAACTGGCCACTAGGATCAGAATCCACTACAACATATTTAATGTTCAGTGGCGACAGCAGCATCTCACAGATTTTTTTTTTACATACATATATACAATCCACATTCAATCATTTTTTTTCACATATTTTCAGTACACACAGTTGCAGCATATCACAGTCACGTTGTCTAAGTTGTCGTTTGATAAAAACTCAACCCACTGCCCAGACATAATTGTAGCAGCTGAGCTGAGTAATTCCAATGACTTCTGATATATTTTCATAGCAGAGATGTACAAGCCCCTAGAAACAAATGGTTCACGATGTGTGTGTGTCTTAATGCTACCGTAGCACTGAATTGGGCAATATTAAAATCTTTACTGACAGAATCATTTTTTTTTAAATCTGCTTACCAGAAATTATCTTTTTGATGAGAAAAAAAATCACAAAAACAAATGGCATCTCTTTAAAATAATCCATGCTTCCATTTGCTGGCTTAAAAGATTCCAATATGGCCCAATGCTACTGATGTCTAAAGTGTTTTTTAACATTCTGATGGAGTGATTTCGTATGACTCCAAACCACCCATTCAGGTAAAAGTGGCTTAAGTGCCTCGCACCCAAATTGTAAAAATTCCTGGCTTTGCCTTAACTAGAGCCAGGTACATAGAAAAGGAATGCACTTTGGTTCAAACCAAATGCCCTGGGATTAATCACACTATAAAATTAAACAGTTTGAGGTAAATTTTACAAATACAGTTGATTTCTGTCTAGTGTTCACATAACAAAAAAATAGCTTTAAAAAATCAGTCTGATGTAAAGATACAAATAACTAAGGAATGCTGTCTTCAACCCTTTAAGTAAAGTAGGCAACACCTGTGTGTGGTAAGGTGGTGTGTGTTTAGACATCCCCCTTGTATGGAGAGTGACTCATGCCTTATGGTTAGCATTAAGGCCTTTGAAAGTTAACTTGATGTTTTAAGACAGGATAACCTTTTAAAAAATAGGTTCCTGGTCCTTACTACCTCATATTCAAAGGGTTAGAGAAGCCCAGATGCATGCCTTACAACATGGCATTCAGAACAAAAGGCACATTGTTAACACTAAGGGCACGATTTTTATACTCTACTGTTAATCTACAGTCTTGCATCACTCTGTCCTTCCACTGTTTTAGCAATACGCTTCAGTGGCAATAAACACTCCAGTGGTGCAAGAAACTGAGCCAAATGAGACTGCAACCAAAGACAAGACAACACGGTCTGAAAACAGCTCAGACATCCCTAGACAATGGTCACCTGTGAGGCTAAGTGCTGTTTCCAAGTCAACTCCTTGCAGCCTATCAGAGCCCTTAATAGAATAATTTTTAAATTTACATCAAAGCAAGATGCAACATCTTTCCTTCTTTACATTATATATATGTATACATATGCTAGAATATTTTAAAGCAGCCATACCACAGAAAGCTGTTAATATAGCAGGACTCTTTTTTAAAGTATAGAGGAAATTTCAC
The DNA here is from genome assembly GCF_028372415.1 of Notamacropus eugenii. Classification (NCBI taxonomy): domain Eukaryota; kingdom Metazoa; phylum Chordata; class Mammalia; order Diprotodontia; family Macropodidae; genus Notamacropus; species Notamacropus eugenii. The sequence goes on along the minus strand of NC_092874.1, from coordinate 244,835,199 downwards.
TGTATTTGGGGTTAAAAAAATATCTCTGCACACTCAAGTTTAGCCTAAAAGTTTCCGGTTGCATTTATGAATAGTTGGTCACAAATGCATTATTGGCATTTTAAGAACCAGTTGGGTGGGAGAAAAAAAAATTTAGAAAAAGAAGACAAGTGGCATTAACCCATCAATGATTCTTTTTAATTGTTTTATTATGAAATGTCTATTAAAAGCAGGCTCAGGCTCAGGCTTCAAGATTTAAAACTAGATATTGACAAACAGGAAATTAAAAGGGGAAGGGAGAAGCAAAGGAATAAGGAAAAGGAAAACTGACTCTTGTCATTTTTGTTTTGTTGATTCCATAAGGAAATTAACCATCATTAAGAGATTTGTGGTTTACAGGGCAACCAAAACCTCAGACTTCCTAGGGTCGAATGTTACTAATAAATAAGCAGATATTTAAATTTCAAAAGCCACTGATCAGGTTGTGGATCACATCAGTATCATTTAAAATGCAACACTCATCTATTACTGCACTCTCACAGATTACATAGAATTGCGTTCAGTATTCTACAATGTTTTATCTGGACTAGGGGTACAAAGCTATCATTTTTAAATAAAGAAAAAGTACAGATTAATTTATTGGTGACAACTTTAAATATTAAAGCAATTATCAACACCAATACCTTAATATAAATGAATTTTAATTTTAAAGTATTGATTTTTTGGCAAATATTTGTGTATTTCCTGAGCATTTTTCTCCACTATCAACCAACCCACAAGGCTAAATAAAATGTTTTGTTCAAAACTGTTTTGTTATTTTGAAAAAAAGAAATGAAGTTGTAAGATAAATAGGAGAAGAAATTAACCGGAAACTTTCTTGGCCTCACTGGGGACCATGCTTTAAGCACTTTTAAAACAATTTACAGGCATTTTAAGATTCTCTGTTCATATAAAAATCATTTATGCTAATTTATTACCCTAACTAAAGCCTCTTGTCCAAACAGCCAGAAATCTTTCTATAGTAAATTATGCATTCTGTAAAACTGCTCTTTTGCCCTCACTTATCTGGTGCATCTCGCTGTTGATCAATTTGTGATGAAATACTAACTTCTGTAGTCATGGGAAATATTACTATTCAGAGAAGAAATATTCCCTTTCCTAACTCCGGATATTATTCTTCCAGGTGAAGTATCTTCCCCACAAAAGCCAGAAATGCTCTCCAAAGAAAATGTAAAATAAAATAATAGGAATGCAGTTTCTACTGTTCTTTCAAATATCATTCTTAGAGAATAAGTAAAAAATGAATGTGTCCTTACATTATTCCTTTTTTTAGTGCTGGTGTGAATCAATCCTAACTGGGGCAGCTACAAGTACTTCTGCTAATAGAGGAGATTAAACTTTTTCTTAGTGAAGAACGAGCTTTTCTCAGGCTTAAAGAAACTTTTGGTAGCATCTCGGAACAACACATAGCTAGTCAATCTAGTTTTTCTCCTAGAGTTTTCAACTGAGGTCATAATCCATCAGAAATGAAAAGTCTTCTCTAAGTTAACAATCTGGGGGTCTACTTGAAAAGAAAAGAAAAGCAAACTGTGGCTGCAAGCAAGAGATGTCAGAGTGGGACAAGAAGGAAGGCAGAGGGGAGGTTAGGTAAGGAGAGAACGAAGGGACAGAAAGAGAGAGAGACAGAGAGAGGGAGAAATACTCCATGGGCTACACATCTAAAATTAGGTTTAAAACATTTTGCAATACATGCCTCTCTTTACAAAGCTGTTCATCTGTCATATTGTAAGATTTAGGAGAGCGCACAGATTCCCATTTTCATTCATCCACCCACAGTCTGCTTTCTCTAGCATTTTACACACTGTCTGAATGCTAATAGGATAAAATTTATTGTAGGGATCTTATCTTTGCTTTTGCTTGGACACTGATCTTAAGAGTGACCTTTCAAAAAATTGTAGGACACAGATGTACCTTCAGAGGACAGATCACTTCCACCCTAACCACTCCTACTCCTCCATCCCAGATAATGTTATGGAAAACAACAGTACATTCTCCATTTGTGGGCAAATGTTGAAGATGGGGCCCTCCGGGGCAACCACTCTGAGGAAACTATAATGTGAACCCATAAAAAACATAGTGAATTATCTCTGACACCAAGCTGTAATGCATGACAGTCATGTCGTCATCAATGGCCTGCCATTGACATTTATTACTCTGCCACACGAAATACAGTAAGGCTCATCATACTTTAGAAGACAAAACATTCTTTAAAACTATAAAAACTTAAAGCATTGTCCCCATATACTTTATAAAAACAAAATGAACAACTCTTACATTTAAAATAAGTGCTAAAAAGATACAAATAAGTAAAATTATTGAGCAAATGAAAACGTATCTGAGCTACTTGTTTCAAATGAATAAGGCCCAGCAATATAGTATCTCTCGGATTACCAGCATTAGGGCACTCAAGCTCAGCTAACAAGTTTTGGCAACACTGTCCTCTGCTGAATATTCCCATTGGCATCTGTCATTTGTGCCAAATTAGTCCTCAGTTTGGATGCTGAGCTTGAAGGTGGAGGTAACTTGGAAATAGACGTTATAGCACCAGTGCTCTCCGTTATCCGTTTTGCTGTTGTTTTCTCCCCAGTTGGAGGCTTTGGCAAGCGCCTCCGAAGCCAGGGATGTCTCAATGCCTGGCCGGGGGTCATGCGTATGGCAGGATCCCATTCTAAACACTGTTTCAAGAAATCAAGGAAAAGAGGATCGTCACACCCCTTAAGTGCAGTTCCCCACTCTCTACTCTCTGGTGGGCCCCTCAGTTTCCCCCTTCGGGAGCGGCCGCCATTTAGAATGATGGAGCCATCAGACAAAGTTGTAACAGTGCAGTACCGGGGATACCCCTTAGAGCTCACAAAATTTTTGGCTCGTTTGGACGCATCTAGCAGTTTGGGGGCAGGCATGCCCAAGAGTTCAATCATACAAGCCAGCTGGTCCCCTTCATCTTCCCCAGGCAAGAGAGGGTAACCTGTTAGGAGCTCTGCTAGAATACAGCCCAAGCTCCACATATCGATAGGCATTCCATACCGGGCACCAAGAATCACTTCTGGTGCCCGATAAAAACGCGACTGAATGTATGTGTAGACACGCTGATGTTCGTAACAACTGGAGCCAAAATCAATCACCTTAATACCACTCCTACCCTGTTGCTTTAATAAGATGTTCTCGGGTTTAAGGTCACAGTGAATGATTCTGTTTTTGTGCAAAGCATCCAAGCACTGCAAAATCGAATGGGCAAATTTTCGAACCAAGGGCAAGCTGAAGCCCTGAAATTTGTTTTTTTTGATCAGCTCATAGAGGTTCATACTCAGTAACTCAAAGGTCATGCATATGTGGTTGCGGAAAGTGAAATTCTCCAGCATGTGGATGACATTCATGTTGTTGTCCTTATCCTGCTTCCGCAGGTGCTCCAAGATCCGGATTTCCTCTGCAGCCTGCCGGTGGAAACGCTTTTCGTTCCTCACCATCTTGAGGGCCACATGTTGATGCACTTTGTGGTCATAGGCCTTCACCACCTGTCCAAAGCTCCCTTTTCCTATGACCTTTAGGACTTCGTACCTATAAGCGATGTGATCGTGGGGCACTTGCACATAAGAACCCTGGTCATCATCATAGCCACCATTGTTTGGCCCACCCGTCGTGCCTTGGCGCTTCTTTGCATTTGGACCCAAAAAGTATATTTCGGGGTAACTAAAAATCTCATGGTGTTCAAAGGCTGTTAGCTTTAGCACGTACTGCTTCATTGCCTGTTCTGGTGTCATAGAGGCGGCTTTCACTTTCCCAGTTCCTTCTACAGACTTCAAAGAGCTGGAGCTCCCCTGACGTCTATGAACGCTGTCCAACTGTCTGTCTTGTACTAGTGGCAATCCAGTTTTACCAACTGTTGTAAGCCCGTTTGGTTGTGTAGTAAGAACTGTCCTCTTATTACTGTTATCTTCGAAAAGCTGCTGTACCTGGAGTTGTGTGTGGCTGCCAATGACCAGGTGATCATTCATAACGTGCTTGCCACCAGCAATCTGGAAGTCAAAGATACAAGTTGTGATTAGACCATAAAGGGTCTGTCTCTACGAGCTGAGCATTCAATACATTGATTTCCCATCCACCTTGCTCCATATGGTTTAATTTACATTCCAGAATTAAGTTTATTAATAAATTGTTATATACCCTGAAGGCATTTCATACACATGAATCCACAAGATGGCAGTGAAGATGTTAAAAGCCTAGAGGAGGGGGAAAAGAAAGAGGAAAAGGAGAAGGATGAGGAGGTGGAGAAAAAGAAGCTATCTTCCCCTGAGTTGCCCTTTCTCCCTAGGTACTTTGTCATCTCCATCTACTTATATGAATTTTGACCTTTTACGCAAAGACACACATTAATCCTCTACTGTTTGGCTAGAGAACACTCTTAATGGAGAACAAGCCCAATCAATCTTGGACATGTGTTCATTTCACCAAATCAGGAACAGATACTCACAGTGACATCTTATAAAATCCTTACCCTATTTATCTAAAAGGTCCTGTACTTTTTATCAGAGCTAGAGCCATAAAAAGTCATCTGTTCTGACAAACAATCTAACCCCAAGCCATATGGTCAATATAACCTAAGTCAATCCAGAAGACTATATCCTTGTGCTACAGAAAAAACTCAGTTTTTACCATGGAATTTAGTTAGCAATTTCAACTTCCGGTACATGTGCCACCAGAAATGTAGTATTTCTTTCTAAAAAAGGTGGTTAATGTGAGTATGCCAGTGGTTCCCAAATCAGCATTGGACATTCCAGCCTTCCTAATGTGCTGCTTATGTGACCTGAAAACTTCTTAGGGCCCCAGTTTCCTCATCTTAAAAATGAGAGGGTTGACCTTGATGGTCTCTCAAGTCCTTTCCATTTTGACCTGTTTGATCCTAGGAAGAACCGGCTTGAATTTTCCATAGTGGACAAAGCACTGGATTTGGAGTTAGAGCAATTGGATCTGAATCAAATCAATAAGCGCCTACGATGTGCCAGGCACCTTGGATATAAAAAAAGGTAAAAGATAGTCCCTTCCCTTCAAGAAGCTCACTATCTGATAGGGAGATAATCTGCAATCAAATATACATAAAACAAGCTGTATACAACAAAAGTGGTAAATAATTATGAGTTAGAAAGCACTGGAATTCAGAGGGGTTGGGGAAGGTTTCCTATAAAAAAATGGATTTTAGTTGGTACTTAAAGGAAGGCAAGGAGGTCAGTAATCAGAGCACAGGAAAGAGAGTGAACTAGCGAAGGAAAATGCCAGGAGCCAAAAAATGGAGTGCCTTGTTCAGACAGTCAGGAGGCCAGAGTCACTGGATCAAAGAGAATGTGTTGGAGAATATTATGTGAGAAGACTGGACAGGTAGGAGGAAGCTAGGTTATGAAGGGCTCTGAATGCCAAACAGAGCATTTTGTATGTGTTCCTGGAGGCAATTGGAAGCCACTGGAGTTTACTTAGTGGGTGGAAGGAGTGTAGGAGGTGACATGGTCAGATTTGCACTTTAGGAAAATACTTTAATAGCTGAATGTAGGGTGGATTGGAGTGGGGAGAGACTAATGCCAGGCAGACCCACCTGGTTACTGAAGTAATCCAGAAGTGAGGGGATGGGAGCCTGCTTTGCAACTTACCAGCAAATCACTTAACCTCTCTCTGCATCAGTCCCCTCAAAATGAGGGATGCTGAAATTAGATGTCATCCATATTTATACAGATATATTTCTATTTCTAAGGTCTACATCTAATATCCTTTAAATTATCTGAGGTCTATGTCTTAATATTTCAAATATGTGGATACATTCATATACCAGATATAGATGTGCATCAATTTCCTAAAAATGAAGTACTTGAACTGAATGGTCTCTTCCAGTTCTAAATTCAGGATCTTATAATCGTAAGATCTCCTTCATGGGAGAGTTTGGCCGGCTTTGGGGAAATGTAACAATTTATTGTGTGGCACAGGATAGTTTATCTTAGTAAATGATAATTTAGTGGCACAATAGCCAACCAAGATTTTAGTAAATTATTTTAGTAAACTATGTATGCAAATGTGGAAAGTCTGTTAACTATTTGGATAGTAAGTTTTGCTACAAGTACACTTCTAAGGCATTTGACATTTCAGACTGCCATAAATAATGATGTATGCTCATGAAGTTTTTCCTAAATATTTTAGAGACAATAAAGAATGGATTTTTTTTCTATTATCAACTAGACAAAGCTTTTAAAAGTGAATGTTTTAAATAACACGTAAGTTGTAAGAACTGTAACTTTCACCATATACCAAATACTGGCTAGCAGAATTCTTTGTTATAAGGGATGTCTGGTGGGATGGTAGAATGGGAGGGATAAAAGGAAAAATCTAGGTAACAAAAAAACAAAAGATATGAACAAAAACATATTTTTAAAAATACTGGGCAGATTCCTAAGTGGTAAAATTAGGGAAATAAAAGCAGCAGGACAATAGTTATAACATTTGCCAGTCTAGTTTCTTGTTGTTCTCTACAATTTCTCTTTTTTTAATGGTCTCAAAAACAAAAAGAAATGTAAGTAAGGCTGAAAATGAAAATGAACAAATCTTCCCAAGAATGCCAATCTCTTCAGGTCAAGGTAGAGAAACTCTAACAGCAGAGTTCACAGCTGCCACAGCAAGGTTATAAAAGTGTTGGAGCTTTTCTAGAGATTAGATAAAATTTGGGATTTTGGAGGCCCCTCAGTGGTATTACAGAAATTTTGTTTTCAGTGTAAAAAGTTCAACTCGATATTTGAGAACTTTAAAGACATTTCTGTTTTGCATAAGACATATGGAATGAATACTTGTAGATTCTAGAAACTAATGATTTTTTATGATTTAACTGTCAACAATCCCTGGTTAATCTCCACATTGGACTACATTATTTTTGAGAATTGACTCAATACATAATATTACAAAAAAACATGGAATCAAAGCCCAGGGGATTGACAAATATCTCTAGGGACCAAGTCTCTAGACCTTGTGTCTTGTATTGTACTTATTATCAGAGACTTTGAATTCAGTGAAAGCTCATTTTAAAATAAATAACAATTCTACATAGCAGAGTCATTTGTCCTAAAACCTGGGAACAATTTGCAGCAGCCTAAAAAATCTCTGGGAGAAGGGGGGAAGAAGAGGTTAGTTAGAATTACTTCCAGAATATACATTTGCCAGGGATAGGTAATAAACTCAAGACTTAAAAATCAATACCTCTCATACTGTCCCATGAAGTTGTCAGACAGTCTCTAATCTAGACTAGCTTGCTTCCATTGTAAAAATTCCTTTAGCCAACGAGCTCTGCTCAAAGAACACTTTTAAAAAAATGTTGAAAAATATAAAACAGTGCTCTACTCAGGGTGGTAATTTTAATGACTGCCAATAATACAATGACAAATCCTTGCTAACTCAAAGGGCCAACATTCCCAAGAGCCTTAAATGTCATAATACACTACTCTGATGTCATCAAAAGCACAGTCTAGTGATCTAGGAAAAAAAGATTGAATCCAAGAAGGTTAGAATTTTCACTCCACCTCTTCTCTTGAAACATCTCTTCTTTGAAACATTCTCATCCACTAAATGGGGATACTATCACTTACTGAATCCCCACTGAGTTCTTGCATGGATGATTAATGCTTGGAGAATGCTTTGCATAAGAATAGTCCATGAAATGTTATCAAGTTACATCTGAAAATTAAATAAGGAAAATGCTACAGTAGTAGCATATGCTATATGCCTCAAGATAACCTGGAGAAAGTTACCTGGAATACTCAAAAATAAATAAATGGAGATGTACCATAGGTGTGGACACAGAGATGAAAAAGAAAGAGAGAGACAGAGTAAAAGAGCAAGAGAAAAAGAAAGAGAGAAAGGAGACAGAGACAGAAAAGAGATAAAAAGGGGCAGAAACAGAGACAGAGACACAGAGACATTGATAGATGAAGACAGACAGATGGATAGATGGGTGGGTGGGTGGATGGAGGAATGGATGGATAGATGGATGGATGGATAATATCACATACATGCAGAGAGTCAGGAAGAAGGTGGTAAGGGGACAAGTTAAATCTCAAAGTGCATAATCTTTATGTTATATGTGTAACCTAGTATTACCCTTCAGGCCCTCCTTACTATTTGTGAAAAGAGAGGCTGGGGCAAGCTCCTATGACAAGATCATTTTCCCCCCTCCAGAATGTCTTGTTTTTTTCCACTCTTATTTAAAAATAGCTCTCCCTAGGTCTAACTGTCCTAAAATTAAAAATAAAATCTTCTAACAGTCTGACAAGTGTGGGGAGATAGAGGTTCAGAAAAGTGTATTAGCCTTTCTCCATAACCTAGAAACACTTACTAGAATTAACAGCCTCAGCCAAAATGCAGTAGGCGGAGTTAAATTCAGTCACCACATGAGTGACCTTGGAAAGCTCATCATCTCTGGACCTCCTTTTCTTCAGTAAAATTAGTGGCTTTATCTTGATAGCCTCTAGGATTCCTCCTAGTTTACCCTCTAGGAAATTTCTAACTACTATTCAATGTCTCCCCCTGACCAGGCTCCTTCTACAGAAAAAAAAAAATCCCACATAAGTACAACAAGCTGATACCAAGATGAGCTCTGAGACAGGTGGTTGAATCAGCAAATAACAATCCCAAGGACAACATTTCTGATACACCAGAGTGAAATACAGGCAGCCAGGTATTACACAGTGCATAGTATTATACTTGGAGTCATTTAGTATAGAGTTCAGATCCTGCCTCAGATAACCAGATATGTCACCCTGAGCAAATGATTCAGTCTCAATTTCCTCTTTTATAAAATAGGAGTAATGATAGCATGCACTCCATAGGATTGTTATAAGGATCAAAGGAGATAATATATTCAGTGTTTTCCAAACCTTATAAATATTATTATTTTTTATTCATTTTTATTTATAATTTTATGACAGTTAAAGTTGGGAAAACTTAGAATCACAGATTTAAGGCTGGATGGAACTCAAGTCCAACCCCCTCATTATAACAGTTAGTAAAAATCTGGACTTATTCTACTTAGTAAAATGTCGGATGATAGCCTCCCTCCCCCCCAAAAAAACAGGCTCCTAAAAAAAACACCCTAATAAAACTTGGCTTCAACAAATAAATTTTCTAATGCATATTTTCTAAGGCATTATATAATAATACAAATCTACCTGTACCTGTGCTCATAGTCTATTACAATATTTAAGCTCTATAGTGAGTTCTTAGCTCACTAATGTCCTAGATTAGTGTTAGGAAGACATTCCATTTTATAGACCTGGGGTGGGAGGATGGGGGGAATCAATATTCCCCTTCATGAGCATGAACAGGCAGTTTTATCAACCTTGCCATCCACTTGTAATGTTTCCTTCTGACCAAAAAAAAAAAAAGGCATTACTGCAAAAAAATAAAAGAGGGCACGGCCTAAACTCCCATCTGTTAAGTGATGTCATTTCTGGGGCAAGCACCTGCCAGATCCAGCTGCCCCCTCCCACCCCACCCCACCCCTGTCTCTAGGAAACACTCCCAACAGTGAACAGAGAGGGCTGTCTGCTCAATTCAACTGGATTGGAAGATCTGGCTGAAAAAAGAAAGCCCCTCACTACCTCCAAACACATTTCTTCTCCCATAGCAGAAACTATACATAGTCTGTCCATAGGAGCTGAGAAAAGCATTGATGGTACAAAATTCAGTTTTGCATGTGCAGCAGGAACAAAATATTTGGGCTTCCTGGCCACCTTCTTATTAAAATACTTAGATACTTGTACCCTTCTCCCTATATTAACAGGGATGTTGGTTTCTATTGCTACAATGTCAAACCATAGAGACCTAGTGGTTGTTGTGCTTTTAGCCGGATGGTCGTTTATTTTTTCCTCCTATTTTAATTACTCCCTCTGTTGAGATCAAACTTGAAACACTCATAAAACATGCCTATACATGCAATGGGTCATTGGCATGGCTCCCTTCTGGCTGGTGAGAGGTCTGGGAGGTTCATTCAGGGATCAATTTTCCGGGTAGGGCCCAGTGACTGCCCTAGCACATTTGTTTCTATAAATAACCATATGGGGGTGGGGAAGGGGTGCTTCACCAGCAGGAAGGGATGGCATGGGAAGGCAGGAAGAGAGGAGGCAAGCTGCGAGGAAAGAGGAAATAGAGTGGGGGGGAGGGAAAGGAAAAGATGAAGCTGGAAATCCTCCTCTGTAGCCACAGCTTTTAGGACCTGACTTCGTAGTCAGGGCAGCATGGTATGGTGGAAAGAGCCCTGGTTTGGAGATCTAGCCATCGGAGCTCAAATCCCAGCCAAGTCACAGTATTCCAGCGTCCTTTCTCCTCCCTGGGCCTCAGTTGCCTCCTCTGTACAATGCAGAGGGCACAGCTCCCTTGGTGTGGCCACCCTCTCCCTCCATTGCCCCCCTCCGGGCTCTCACCGTGTGTGCCACGGCAGCGGCGGTGGCAGCGGCCGCGGGGTTGCTGGACCTGAGAGGCGGCAGGGTGAGGGGGGACGGCGGGCCGGTCCCCACTCCGCTCCGGGGAGCCCCAGCTCCGAGTCCCGGCGAAGCCTGCAGCTGCCGGACGGTGCTTTCCCCTCCTCTGCCTGGAGAAGACACGAGGGAGACAAAAGAGAGTCAGAGAGGAAGCCAGGGGCCTCGGCCAGCGCCCCGAGAGCCAGCCGGGGGCCCTCTCCCGGGCCTCGAGAAGCAAAAACAACCCCCCGCGGGGGAGGCGAAGGGGGAGGCGCGGGCCTCGCACAGCAGCCTTTTGGGGCGGCCGGGGGGGGCGGGGGGAGGACGGATGTCCGGGAAAAGTTAATGACCAACGCTAAGCACAGCGGCACCCAGCCCCCGGGGCCGCCGCCACCCCGAGGAGGGCGGCCAGCCTTGGCAAAGTTAAAGCCACCTCTCGGGCGCCCAGAGGCGTTCTCCAAGGGACTGCCTTTTGGGGGGACTTGGAGCACGTTTCGGGCGACATCTGGCTGGGAGGGGGAGGTCTGATCGAGGGTGTAAGTGTGTGTGTGTGTCTCTGTGTGTGTATGTGTGTGTCTGTGTGTGTGTATCTATGTGTGTGTGTATGTGTGTGTGTATCTATATGTCTGTGTGTACGTGTGTGTAACAATCTTTCGGACTCTTCCAGGGCTCTCTTCTGCCACCCCCATTCCCAAACTCGACCTGGGGGGAACTGCCGCTGCCCCCCGGGAGGTCGCCCTAGGTTTGCCCGTCCCCATTTCCAAGGCGCTACCGGCCCTCCTGCCCCCAGTACGCGTGCATGCCCGCTTCCAGGGGGGCATTTGCAGCCCAAGGGAACAATGATCGAGCGAGCCCCCGCGCGAAGCAGCAGCAGCAGCCGCCGCCGCTCCGGCCTCAGCGGGCTCCGCCCGCGCCCTGGCTCGCCTCGGACTTTGTCTCCGGAGACCGCGCGCCCTCTCAGACCTGGCTCTCCCCCGCCCCCTGCCCCAGCCCCGGCGGGCAGGGACGGTGGGTCTCCGGGGACGGACGCATGGGGCCCAGGCTGCCAGCTGCAGCGGCCCCGCCGGGTTGGAGCGCGGGGCTGGCTCGGCGCGCGTGCCCCCCTCCTTCTCCTCCTCCTTACCAGCTGGGTAGGCGGCAGAAGCGGCAGCAGGTTTCCTGGTTAACATGGCCGCTGGAGAGGAAAATGCATTTCAGGGCGGCCGCCGCTGCCAATGCCGCTGCCCAGGCTGCCGCCGCTGCTGCTACTCCTCGCTGCAGCCGCCGCCCGCTCCTAGTCTGCTCTCCAGCCGCCGATCCCCGGCGCCTGGCCGCGGGCTCCGAAGAGCTAGACCCAGACACACACACTCCGCTGCATCCCCAGGACCCGGGCCCGCCGCCGCGAGCCCCCTACTCTCCTCCTCGCCGCCGTCGTCCTCCTCCTCTTCCTCCGACAGCAGCAGCAGCAGCAGCCCCGCCGCCACCCCCCGGCCCATGCACATCACTCCCCCCTCCCCCACCCCGCCGCCGACCTCCCCGACTGCCTCACATAGGGGCGCGGAGGAGCGAGCGGGGGACAGCGGCCAGGGCCGGGGCCGGGCGGGCTGGAGGGCCTCCTCCCAGGGCTCAGACGCTCACACTCACCCTCATCCACTCACACTCACGCACACCCTCTGTCTTTCTCTCCCTCTCTGGGCTCAGACCCAGAGCGCTGTCCCCGCCCCTTGCTCCCCGCCTGCCGGGGCTCCCCTCCTCCCAGCCTAGCAGTCACTCAGCAGTGCAAGCCCGCCCCCCTGCTCCCCACCCAACCCAACCCCCCAACACACGTACACACACACACACACACACACATTCACTCACTCACACACACACATTCACACACACACTCACTCACTCACTCGCCCCACTCCTAAACAACTAACTACAGAAACCCCTCCCCTGCCAGATCAGCTGCATATTCCCCTGCCCTGTCTTCCTTAGCAAACTCTCCGCAGCCTTAAACAGCCTCCTCCTTTCCCCTCCACCTCTGGCTCCCCCTCCACTCCGGACCTTCTCCCCTCCCCCGCTTCTCTCCCCGTTCTCCCAGTCATCTGCAAAGACCCCTCCTCTTCGGCCCCGGGAACCTCACTCCAAGAACACGTCTGCAGAGCCCCCTCTCGCCTCGGACCAAAAATGCCTCCTTTTCTCTCGCCCTCACCCACAGCCCTGCTCCCCCAACTCAACCCCACCCCCACCCTGCCCCAGCACCGCCCCGATCCAAACGAATCCACCCTCCCCAAACCTAGGTTTAAAATATCCAAAGTTGTTGTTCGGTCACCTCAGCCAGCCAAAACCCCACACAGCCCTTCGGCTCAGCCAGGCTCCGGGGGAAATCCTGAGAGCCTGGGAGGGGCTGGGGGGCTTCCAACACACCCTCCACGTTTTACTTAGTCAAAGAGACCGCTCTCCGGTCCCTAGAATGTTGGGGAGGCGGCAGGGCGCGTGTGGGCAGGCTGCTGGGGAAGTAGTTGGCCGCAGGTTGCTAAGCAAAAATAAACATCAGAGACACCTCCCATTTCCTTCCAGCAGATACCTCCCTGCTGCCCCCACTACCACAGAGGAAGACACACCTTCGCTTTCACTCACTACCTTTTGGGAGTGACACCTGGAATTCCTCTCCCCCGCAGAGCCCAGGTTTCGCTTTCACTCCACTGGCGTGCGAGAGAAGTTGGGTCTATTTTCTTGTTATTACCCTTTCCCCCTTGGGGGATCACCTCCCCTTCAGCTTACTGTGGCACTGGCATGCTACTGGTTCTGATGAGCTCACCCAAGAGACATGTTACCGGGAAAACGCTTCCCCTCAATTCAATTCAACTCAAATTAACAAGCAATTTTTAATACCCCAGAAGTGCAAGGTCCTACGCCTGGGGATCTGAGACAGGAGAAAACCAGTCCTCAGGGAACTTACCATCCATGGGCACCACGTTTTCGCCAGCCGCTTTAAGAGGCACCTTACCTACCACTAGTGAAATAGAAGATCTTTCTCTTTCTTCCTTTCACCCACCTAGTCTACACCTATCCATTCGGCCGTTTCTACCTTTGTCACCTAATCAATTCTGTGGGTGCCCTTTGCTACTGCATTGAGTGGTCACGTAAAAACAACTTGACCAACATTAGGAAGAAGGGAACAGAAGGAACCCCCCTCCCTTACAATTGGGGAAGAGGATTAGTACAGATAATCTCTGATCTGCTGTGGGAGCACTCAAGCGATTCTACGTAGGGTTCTGTAGTCCAAATCCGAATTGAACCAGTAGAATTTAAGCTCCTTAAGGGCAGGAGAGAGGCAGCCGTTGGCTCAGTGGATAGAACGCTGAGCCTGGAGTCAAATCCAGCCTCAGGCATTTTCTAGCTGTGTGACCCTGGGCAAGTCACTCAACCCTGTTTTCTTTGGTTTCCTCATCTGTAAAATAAACTGGAGAAGGAAATGGCAAACCACTCCAGTATGATTGCCAAGAAAACCCCAAGGGGGTCACTAAGGGTCGGACACTCCTGAACAAGAAGGGAAGGAATCCTTTTTTTTTTTAATCTTCTTTCCTTCTTTTCATCTCTGTATCCCCCAGCAAGGACTGTGTTTTGTTGTGGTGTTGTTTGGTCTTTGAATCTACAGCCCCAGCACGTAACTTGCACGTAGTGGGAGCAAAATAAGTGTTTGTTGAATTGCAATGAGTTGCACTAAACGGAGTTAAACTAGATTCTGCAGTCGCACTGTTTTCAAATCACTGTCATGGCAACCCAAGCTCCTGATCTCGCAGTGAATTTATCTAAAGCCAAAGAGGGAAATGTGTTTTCCCTTTCTTTTTTAAATTCAGTTTTTCAGAGTAGAGTATGAGGTTTCTGAAGCAGCTTGAGTTTCTATAGGATGTTAAAGTACCAAATTAAAGACACCGGAGGCAGGGGTGACACATAGATAATGACATTGTAATAGGTATGATGTATACCAATAAATTCTTTGGTATCTTTTGCCAATAAAACAGACTCAAAGTAAAATAAAACAACTAAAACCCAAGACTCAAAGCCCACCGCGATCTCGATCATCTCACCATGTTTGCGTACTTATACTAAATGCAACTTCTATCATCCCTATCATCCTAAACCCCTAGGATTTATATCAGGGGTTCTGAACCTGGGTTCAAAGCTGAGATTTCAGGGGGCCTATGAAATAGGATGGGGGAAAAATTACCTTGTTATTTTCACTAACTTCTAACTGAAATTTAGGGATTTTCCCCCTTCAGTTATGAAAATATGCAATAAACATTATTTTGAGAAGGGGTTCAGAGATTTCACAAGCCTGCAAAAGGGGGGCATGACATGCAAGAAAAGGTTAAGAACTGCCAATATGAACTGGCATAAACTTTTGGAAATATAGGCAGGGTTTAAAAGAATTAACATAAGGGTAAGAGGAAATTTATAAAACCAGGAGGAAGTTCAGAAATTGTCACAAACTATGTTGTTGTCCAGCCTATCTCTCTAGATTAGGGACTATGTGAAAATGACTAAAGAAAAGTGCTTGAAATACACGATATTGAAATACACAAACACATGTTCTAGAAGTGCCACAGAACGGGGAAGATCTGCAATGAGCCCTTAAAGCTAACATAATGGTAAAGAGAAGAAAGCAGTCCTGGCTTGGCCAGATTTTTGTATTTTTGCATCAGCTCAAATGGATTATCCCAAATGAAAAATCTGATCTGGGTCTGGGCATTGAGAGAAAGGTTGCAAAGACACATTCTTTTCTCACCTACGCACCTAGATATATTAAATCCCCATGTTTGATTGAAATTTTTTTAAAAGTCCTGTAGCCTAAAGGTAATCTGGAAACTGAAAAATAAATTGGGAAAATATGATGAAATATGGAATCCATTACTAAGTTATATTAGGAAAGAATTACTATAAGCAGAAAATAAGATATTCTAAAGAGGCCAGTTGGGGGCCAGATGTTTAATACAATTCATGGCAATTATTAAATAGTAAGGTAATACAGAAGGATGCATATATTTTAATATTCCATATATAAAATGTTTAGTTATTTTAACTTTCTCTTTTTTTCTTGCCAACTCCCTACCTTTCTCATTCAAATAGAGTGTGAGAGTAAGTGGAAAGTGATTGTGACAAATAACCTGACACCTTTTCATTTAGATTATTCATATGATACCCTAGTAGAGTCTTAACATAATAATACTGTCATTCACGGAGAAAAAAGCCCTCCATGCTATAAGTTTATTACAGAGGAGCTTATGAGCACAAAGTTTATCCTATTATTTTGCTCCTTTAATGCGGGGGAAAGGGAGTACCATGAAATTTATTTTGGAAAAAGAGACACAAAAAATCCTACGTATTATGAAAAAAGGAAGAGATGTGTTTTAAACACCTTTTTCCTTCATGCATTATTGCTTTCTGACTGATAAAAATTGTAGCTTCATTTTATTTATTGGTACATCGGCACACACTTTAAAAAAAATGAATGAATAATTCAGTTCTCCCAGAGCCTTTGCTAGGCCTAATTGTCATTTCTACACCTTTGAAATAAAACTGCATTGACTTTTTCAGGCTTTCGGTTACTTTTTTCAATCAACTTAATTTCCCTCTGCTAATCAGCAACTATTTTATAGATGGAGACATTTGTTCAATTGTTTTATAGACTGAAAACTTAACAAACAAAAGTATTTTACAAACATGCCTCCTTAATATGGGTTATAAAAAAAAACCATCCAGAACTCTGGAGTCCAATATCTATGTCCTTTCATAATTTGTCATTGGGGGTCCACCCAATATTCTGGAAAGGTCTTTCTTATATGTTCTCCTGACATTGCAGGCATACCGATGGATCTAACATCCAGAGATTTGTCCACTGCTCTATGTGATGACCTATCCATATTTTTTTTTCTCATAACATTTTTCTCTGATGGCATCCTTCATGCCACATCTATATAATCTTTCATTTGTAAGGTGTTACAATTAACAAGGCAAGGTAATCCACATTTGTTAAATGCTTGCTATGTACCAAGCATAGTGCTAAGTATTGGGGAAAGAAATATAAGCAAAAAGAAATACAGTTCTTGCCCGCTAGGAGCTTATATTCTAAAAAGGGGAAATTAACACAGAGAAAGGAGTAGAAAGACAATATACAAAAGGAATTAAAAAGACAATTTGCAAAAGGGAGCAGAAAACTAGGAGTTTTAGGGGCAGGGATGAATGTACCACTTTTGGAACATTGTATCGAAATCCAGAAAATCAGAAGCATGGAGGGGAATAGAATGAAGACTGGCCACTTTCATCCCTCCCCAAAATGAAGGCCCTGGGAATACCTCACCACATGCTTCTCTACTGCTTTTTTGGGTGATCTGCAATTTCAGCTCACCAAGAGACTATGATGATTTACTGTCACACAACATCTATGCAGGAATACTAATATTTTAAAATATTAAACAGGGTCTTTCTGTCTCAAAGCTTTGGGTTATTGTGAAAATAAGTTAAATCTTCAAAGGTAACCCTGCTGGTTTCCCCCTTTTTTTGGTCAAGAGTCCATTATTCTTAGGTTTGTTGGGTCCATCAGACCCTGCGGAAGGTAAACTTAAAGACCAGTAGGGAATATCAATTACAGCAGGAAAAAAATTGCCTTTCTCCTTCCCATTCAGAATTGAATCTGATGGAAACAGATATATTTTAGAACACTGCAAAAAAAAATCACAAAATGTAGATACAGATATCTATATAGCTATCTATACCTATATTTCAGAAGAGTATGTATATATATATGTATGTGTGTGTGTGCACATATATGTGTGTATGTGTATGTATATATATATATAACATATATATATATATACATATACCAGAAGAGGATTGAAAAAAAGTCTGATAAGAGAGGTTCAAGTTTTAGTTTGATAATCGAATACGGAGAGAAAAGAGATTTGTGAAAATTTTAGAGATTTAAATTGTAAATTAGCATTTTAAAACTGGATTTCCTCAGTGATTAATATCAGCATGCCTTGACACCACAGGCATGACAATCTTGTCTAGCTACATTTGAAGGGTAGAGTTTAGAGAAGTACTTCTCTGCTGTTTTCTTTTCTTCCTGACTCCATCCCTAATGAAAGAGGAACTGGCAAAATTAATTACTAAGCATCTTCAAAGGAAGAAAACAAACTTATAGTGGAATGGAAAGAGAACTGTCTTGGGAGTCAGAGAACCTGCTTCAAATGCTGCCTCTAATACTTACTACCTAGTGTTACTTTAGACATGTCACTGAACATTTCTGGACCTTGGTCTCCTTCTCTGTTAAACAAAGGAGTTGAACTACATAGCCTCTGAGACACTCTCCAGCTCTGTATCCATGATCTTAAAAAAGAGGAAATGGAAAATAACAGAAGAAAGAGACATTTCTGAAAATGAGAAAAGGCTAAGTAAGAAAAGGATGAGAAAGAAGTAGCGAAAAGTGTCAAGATAATGTGAAAAAGTTCATTAAAAATAGTTTTTAAATCCAGATGAGTAGCCAATTTAAAATTAGATTTTTGTTGTTTAGTCATTTTTCAGTTGTGTCTGACTCTCTGTGACCCCATTTCGGGTGTTCTTGGCAAAAGATACCGGAGTGGTTTGCCATTTCCTTCTCCAGCTCATTTTACAAATGAAGAAACTGAGGCAAACAGGGTTAAGTGACTTGTCCAGAGTCACACAGCTAACAAGTGTCTGAGACCAGATTTGAACTCACAAAAATGAGTCTTCTTGACTCCATACCACCACCAACACTACCACCACTCACTACCTACTGAGCCACCTAGCTGCCTTAAAATTATGTTAATTCATTTCAACAAACATATAGAAGATGGAAGTGAAGATAAATAACTGAGGTTGAGTACAAGAACAAGGTCTGGTTATACGTGTGTGTGCATGTATACACATATATAAACACACATATACATGTGTATCTGTGTATATATGTGTAAAGAAAGATAGATGGATAGATAGATAGAGATAGATAGATAGATGATTGATAGGTAGGTAGATAGATCGAAAGATACATAGATAGATAAATAGAAAGATAGATAGATAACAGAAAGATAGATAGATGATAGGTAGATAGATAGATACACACACAAGACAGACGGACAGACAGATAGATAGATAGATAGATAGATAGATAGATAGATAGATAGATAGATAGATAGATAGATAGAGTCCAGAATGAGCTATGCTTGCCATCACTGCTCCGGAAAGTGTAAAAAAAATATTTCATTTTGCTGTTAGCCGCATCAGGTGAAAAAGGAAAATCACAAAAGGAAAAAAGACTATCTCTCTAGATAGGAAGATGGTAGTTGTCTTTTAAGGAGAGTGATCTTCAGACTGGAGAGGCTAGAACAAGGAAGGATGGCAGAAAGCAGAAAATTGTAGAAACAATCAGGAGATGGTCAAAAAACACCTGTCTCTATGAATTCAACTGCCCATTTGACAAATTATACGCTAAAGTTCTGAAAATGGTAGATTTGATTGCTAAGCCATTGTCAGGGATCTGTGAAGGATTGTGACAAATGGGAAAGGTGTCTCACAGCATTTTCAAAAAATTCTAGAACATATTATTAAGGCGATGGCTTATGATGGGTTATAGAGAAAGGGGTTATGTTCTCAGTTGGTAGACAAAATTTCCACACCAGAAGCTCCCTATGTGGCTGCAAGCACAGAACCTTCCCCATTTTTGTAACAGGACAAGTTAGAGCCGACCCCTGTCCATCGCAGGATGCCACACTGAGAGCCTGCCTAGATAACCTGGGGGCTTGTCAGTAGGGGTGGAACTAGATGGATTTCAGGAAGAAGGGTCTTGTCTTTGTTGGCAATGTGGCAGTTCTTTGTCCAGTTCCAGATGTCCAGTGGAGAAGACACCCATATAAGGAACAGTGTTAGGTGATAGGTTCAATGTATAGGCTTAGGAATGTTCACATAATTAAGACTATATATGCATGTGAGCTAGCTGGAATAAACGGAGTTCTCACCACCTTATCTCCCGCCTCATTTCATTACTCACTAGATCAAGGCCTCTTGCTGGACAAGAGCCTTGGGTTGGGGTTTAGGGATCCCCGTAATGGTCTAGGGGACCCCAACACATTTTTATATGTGAACACTTAGAAAAAGGAATGGTTTAGTTGCTTTTCAGTCATGTTTAATTCTTCATGATCCCATTTGGGTTTTTCTTGGCAAAGACACTGGAGTAGTTTACGACTTCTCTAGGTCATTTTAAAAATGAGGAAACTGAAGCAAACAGGGTGAAGTGAATTGCTCACGGTCACACAGCTAGCATGTTTTGAAGCCATATTTGAACTCAAGATGGGTCTTCCTGACTCCAGGTCCAGCTGTTCCACCCACTTAGCTGTCCCTAGAAAGAGGAGTAGTGATCATCAAAAGCCAGCATTGCTTCACCAAAAAGAGGTCTTGTTTCATGCCAGACTAATCTCATTCCATTTTTCACAAGATAATTACACTGGTGAATCAGGCAAATGTTTCAAATGTTAAATTTCAGCAAAACATTCAACAAAGTTTGTCATGCTACAGGCTTATGTATAGGATAGAGAGATATAGGTTAGATTATAATACAATTAAGTAGTTTCCAGGACTGGTTCATCAAGAGAATAGTCATTAATGGAAGAATTGCAAGTTAGAAGAAGGTTTCTAAGTACCTTAAAGAGTTTCCCTTGGCTCAACATTGCTCAACATTTTTATCAGTGACTTATATAAAGGTACAGATAACACACTTAACAAATTTTCAGATGATATTAAGCTTAGAGTAAGTTTGTTAGATGATAGAGTATGGGTCCAAAAAGTTTCAGACAACAAGTCAAATTTAACAAGATGAAATTTAACAAGAATAATTTAATTAAAAAGCATTGATTAAGCACTTAAGTTCTAGGAATAAATATAGACAGCAAGACATACGTTGCTCTCAAGAACCTCACAGTATAATAGAGGAAAACAACACATTTAGAAGGCATTATTGTACTTAGAGTTCTTGGGCTTACCTTTCCATTGGTGATAGAAGATTGTAATTCATAATGGTAGGGCTCTTGGACTTACCTTCCCATTGGTAATAGATGATTGATAGTTCATAATAGTGGTGGCAGGGATTGCAGAGTCCTTCACAACAGTAGATCCTCTTGATAATAGCTGCAGGGATGATACTAGAAGCATAGCCAATGTTCTGGAAGTCCCTCTTATTCCTGGTGCTCTTGAGCTTAAGGTCTTGGGTTGTCTCCACAGAGGCCTGAGGGAAAGTGATGGATGAGGTGGGGGGGCAGGGTGTGATGGTGGTGGTGATGGTGGTGGTGGTGGTGGTGGTAATGGTTTGTCCCACCTAGTACATGTTGCTTTCCTCTCTCTCTCTTAGGGTACCTTACTGCCTCAGCTAACTCAGCTTTCCCACCTCATTGGCACATAAAAGTAAAGCTGCCTGTGAACATACCTATGTCACCACCCAATACAAAATATAATTTATCGGTCATTCCAGTTAGCTGTTGTCCTATATTTCTCCTCCCCTTCATCTGTCTGTAGATGATCCTTCCATTTCCTCTTCTCTCAGTCTTCTAAATCTTCTGAAATCTAACTTCTAACTTCATCATTCAACTGCCCTCTCCAAAATTATCAGGGATACACTGACTGCCAACTTTAATGGCCCTTTCTCAAGCCTGATAGTAGACCTCTTTGCATTAGACACTGTCAATAACATTCTTCTTCTGGATATTCCCTACCCACTAGTTTCTCATGACATTACCCTCTCATGGTTCTCTTCCAAACTACCCAACAATTCCTTCTTAGTCTCCTTTTCTGGTTCTTTAACCAGGTCATGAAGATTATCTCTGAGTATCTCTCAAGACTATTCAAACTCTCCTCTCTTTTCACTCCATACTATCTCTCTTGGTGATCAGCTCCCATGGGTTTAATTATCATCTTTATGCCAAGAACACCCCTAATGGGGTCACAGAGAGTGAGATGCAGCTGAAATGACTCAACAACAGCCTTCTTACATCTTATTCTCTTCTACATACTCTATGATCCAGTTACATGACCTACTTGTAGTTCCTCAAACATTGCATTCCATCTTCTGTCTCTCTGCCTTTGGACTGGTTGTCCCCATACTGTGGATTCTCTGCCCCTTCACCTCCACCTCTTAGCTTTCTTAGCTTCTTTCAAGACTCAACTCAAAGCCCATCTTCTATAGGAACACTTTCCTGTTTTCTCCACCCCCATTGCTAAAGCCTCCCCTTTTAAATTTTCTTCATCTACTCTATATCTTTGGTGTACCTAATTATTTGTATGTCTCCTCCATTACCACTAAGCTCAAGAAGTTGTTGTAAGGATCAAATGAAATAACATGTCAAGGACTCTGTAAACCTTCAAGTGCTGTGTAAATGATCATCATCAATAACCCAATGCTTTTTCTTCTACATTACATTAGCTCTGACTCCTGATATAGCATAGAAAATTAAACGATTGTAATTTTTGAAGGAGTCTATGCTTATTGCATCCACTTTCTCTCACACCCACACCTCCTTCACTTCTCACCTCTTTGCAATCTGGCTTACAACTCTATCAATAAATTGTTCTCGCCTAGATCAGGAACAGTTCTTTAACTACTAAATCCAACAGCTTTTTCTTAGTCCTTTTCTTTCTTGGTTATTCAGCAGTATTTGACATCATTGATTACCTCCTTTTCTTTTCTCTCTTCCCTGAGTTCTTATGGTACTGCTCTCTCCTGGTCTACCTTCTATGGGTAAGATCATCGTCCATTTCTCAGCCTCTATATCATTTCCCAAGGCTCTATCTAGTCCTTCTCTCTTCCCCCTCTCTCTTGTCAATTTTATTAATCCCCAATGGCTCAATGATGATCTCTATACAAAAAAAACCCCCTATAAATTTAGCCCTCCTCTCTCTCCTGGGTGTCAGTCTTATATAACATGTTGCCTGCAGGAAAACTTCATTGGATGTCCTATAGACATGTTCAACTCAACATGCTCAAAATGGAACTCATAATCCTCCCCACCTTTAGTCCCTCTTCCAGTTCCCTATTTGTGCTGAAAACACCATCATCCATCCAGTCACCCAGATTCACAACCTTGAAGAAATCCTCAATTCTTCTCTCTTCCTCACTCCCATATTCAGAACAGTTGCCGAGACTTGTCAGCTCTCCTTCCACAACATATCCCATCTCTTCCTTTCTCTCTGCTCATAACATAACTACCCCAATTCAAGCCTTCATCATCTCTTACCTGGACTTTTGCAATAGATCCCTAACTGGTCTTTCTACCTCTATTATGTCTCTTCTCTAGTGATCCCCCATATAGCTGCTAAATTGTTGTTCTTAAAGTGCAGGCCTTACCATGGCACTGGACTGCTCCAAAAATATCACAGTCTCCTTCTATGATAAATACAGCCTCCTTCATTTTACATTTAAAACCTTTCATGGTCTGGCTCCAACCTTTCTTTCTAGACTAAGTTTACATTACTCTGTTACTCTATGTCCCAGGCAAACTGACTTGCTGCTATGTCTACACAAGGCAGCCCAGATCCTGCCTATAATGCCTTTGCCAGAGCTGTTCCCCTTGATAATAATGCCTTCCCTCTCCACTGTAACCCCCTGAAGCCCTCAAATGACATCTTCAAAAAGCCTTTCCTTCTTTCTCACAATACTTAACTATTCCCCTTCCCAATATTACTCTATATTTATTATGAATATGTTTTATACTTAATTATCTATTTGTATGATGTATTCTCCCACTAGAATATAAGTTCATTGAGCACAAGGACTTTACATTTTATCTTTGAATCCTCAGGACTAGCACTATGCCTGGCACATAATAAGTGCTCAATATACACTTGTTTAATTGAATTTAATTAAATTGAATTGTATACAGATTAATTAAATTGAAGTTCAAAGAAACTTTCCATGATGTTAAATGGAAGTAACTACAAAAAAATCTGATTTCTTCATCTACTGATGGTAATTTGAAAGGCATGACCTATTTTGTGCCCTGTCAACCAACCACAAAGTGACTAACTAAAGTGTTTTTATTCAAGTGACACAAAGAAAAGTTAAGATTTGCTTATTTCCCATTAAGAGGTCATAGTTGGTTGACCAAGTATGAACTGAACAAAGAGAGTCAGCAAAAGCTTCTTGGAGGTGATGATACTTGAGTTGGGTCTTTGAAAAATATACAGACAGAAACATGTCATAAATAAAGACAGAAAGTCAAAAACAAGCATGTCATGTTTAAGAGAGAATTAGGAAGTCAGCCTCACTGCAGCTTTGGGTTAGTATTGAAGAAAGATTAAAATCATTTCTGAAATTTATTATGTGGGTAGGGCTTTTAGTACTAAGTGGAGATATTTAGATTTTATGTGATAAGAAATTGGGAACTATTTAAGGTTTTTGAGTGGGAAAGAAATATGGTGAAGGACCATGATTCTGATTTTAGTATACAAGATATATGAGAAGAGTTAGAGCACATGAAAACTAGTCCACAATCAATGAACATTTATTAAGGGCCTGCCATGTTAAGATCAGCTAGAAAGATGTAATTATTAGCCAAGTAAATCCTTTAAAGTTGACTGGCAGATTCTGTTACTCCTGGACAGGCCACATGGCAAATGTTTGATTGACCTTTTGCAAAGTAAAACTAGATAACAGAAATCAACTCATCTTACAAATTCCCTTCAACTCTCAGAATGAAAACTCTTCTTTTTTTGAAGTCTGGAAAGGAAAGACATGACACAAGGGCCAAAGAGTTCCCTTCCCAACTCAACATTTCACATGCGTATACAATTTTTGAAGCTACTTATCTAGGCATTTTATGATAAATCTCATTAAAATTTTTTAGCTAAATTGAGGCATAATTATGAGATAATAGGTCAAGGGAAGTAAGAATCCAAAAGAATTCAATCACGTCTTTTCCCAGTCATCTGGGAAGAATTTATTAATCATTTACTGGAGGGAGGTAGGAGGAGAGGAATGACTTATAATAAATTGTATGACCTGGGGCCCAATTTTATTAACTGATGTGATCTACTATAAGAATTTATGTGATGGGTTTTGCATAAAGTTGTATACAGAATGTTCAAAATTAAATTAGGAGGTGCGTTGTCATTGAAAGGAAAGGGAATACTTGAATGATGCTTTCCCTGTTAAATGTCTTCTGTCCTTTTAAAGAGACATAGCCAGATCAAAAAGGAGAACTTGTGTCATGCCTGGAACTTCAAAGAACACTAGAATTGTCCAGTATACAGAAAAACACAAGTACTATAACTCACTGAGAATTAGAACTATGGGTCACAATGCCATATGACCTGGCTGTGCAAGTCACAATGCTTTTATCCTGGACCATTAAGCAGAGCCATACCTAGGGAAGGACATCTGGGGTTTTGTCCCAAGAAACCAAACTTTGAAGGCATTGAGCGTGCTTGCAACCTTTCAGTAGAATAGAAATGGCCGGAGTTAATGCAGTAAGCAAGAATAATTAGTTAAAATAAGAAACTAATAAATGACAAGACTTGAGTGAACACTTCCCCAAATCCCAACTCCATCCCTGTTCTGCCCTCTTAACTTAAAGACATACAGTACTTCATTCAGGTCACTGGTGCTTCTCCTAGGTCTAGTTATGGCTCTACCTAATTTCATTTCATTTAATTCCCTCTGTCTAGTTTTAGGCATTCTGAACCTATGGCTCCAGTGATCAGTAGAGCTATAGGTCAAACAATGTAACTGCCTAAGAAAATAAAGTATACCAAGGTTGGTCTAAAGGAGTCTATAAGATTAGAAATGTCTAGGAAGGCATATCAGGTAGTCCAAGTCTGACTTTGGTTTGTATTTCCGGAGCAGTTACTAAGGGGCTGAAGCAGAAAGGCAGGACAAGATCAGAGCCATGACTAGTGTGGGAGTGACTGGGGCTTGCCACTGAATAGTGAAATCCAGATGAACAAATTCCTTCCTTGGGGTAATCACTATCTCCATTCACACAGTGCCTCATAAGTATTCTCCTGGTCCTCGCTACTACATCACTCAACTGTCCTTGCAACAACCACCCTAAGAGCCCCATTTCTATGGCACTCCTCAGTTGGCTAGGCTGCTTTCCTCCCCAACACCTGAGAGGACAAGAGCTAGACTCCCTGAGGTACGGCAGCCTCTTCTCTTAACATGACTGCATCTGTGCTTTGACCATCTACTGCCCAAGGTGAATTAATTCTGAGTTATAGCTCTGGAAAGAAACTAAGGAATAACTGCATTTCTAAGTACTCTCCCTAAAAGCTCAGGAGTGGTTCTCATGCCATTTTAGACCCTTGGGGTCTTTAAGAACATTCAAGCAGGCCCTTAACTGGATCACCACCTACATCTACTGATCCTTCGGACTTTCCCCAATTCAGCTTGGGATCCTGTTATTATAATGCAAACACTGTTCGTCTAAATGTCCCATAACTATTAAACATTCAAAATATCTTGATATAGAGTATCTTACTTTATAATAGCTGTCAGCATACGGTAAGTATTGTTAAGTATATTTCTCTAATAGGCAAAGTGAGGCACAGAGTCATTAAGTCCCTCACTAAAGGCCACAGTCCTACTAATTTGTCTCTACCATTATCTGAATAGAATTCAGTATTCTTAACTCCTAACCCAGAATTCATAACATCTCTAGCAAGATCATGAACACTCTGGTAAACCTGATGATATTGTCACATAGAAATGATATTCTTAATGAAGTATCTTTTGGAAGAAGGCATTTTCCATTAAATAGCATTGTCATGATACATTTAGGCACTTTTGTGAAGGTAATGGATCTTTTGTGAGTTTGTGGTTAATTTAAACAGTACAGAAATAGCTGCAAATAGGAATTCTTGAACTCAAGGCAAATTAGTTCCGTTGGCGGATGGAGTGCAAGGGGATTTCTATACCAAACATTGAGAGACCTCCTCTTCATCAGAGAGTGTCACTTGGTTATCAAACAATATAATATCTAATTCTCCAAACAAATGTTGGGGGAAAGGTCTATTGATGCTAATGGATCTACATGTAAAATCACTGGCCAATGCAAAGTCTGGCTGACAGCCTTATAGTATAACACTGTGGATAGAGAGCCAGCCTTGGAGTTAGGATAATCTAAATTCAACCCTATCTGCGTTGTTGTTATTGTTATTTATCCTTCCTTCTTGAAGAGGACCAAGTCAAGAGGGTGATGTCTTGACTTGCAAGTGAATTGGATTTAAGGCAGGGCTGTGCAAAGTCATCAGCCTCATTCTTTCCTCCAGAGTCATGGGAGGCCAATGGCAAGGCATAGGTCAATGACTGGTGATGGCCCTCAATCCCATTTGTGACTTGTCCTGGTTGGCTAACTCTGGACCAGTCCATCACTTAACATCTCAGTGACCCCAGGAAATTCTCTAAGACTTTGAGTTAGTGCTAACCTGCATTGATAGAGAAAATTTCTTCAAGAGGAATCCCCTATACTAATGGCTTCACAGGTCCAGTGGGGGGAAAATGAGAAGCCTATAAACCATTCTCTCAAAAAGATTAGATTTAGACACTTATCTTACCAGTATGCCCCTTCATCTTGAATAAATTTGCCTTGGATAAAAGAATGAGGTTATAGAGATAGGGAAAAACAGGCCCCCTAAAGAGAGGTAACAGAATCTTAGGCATATCAGTATAGGGCAAAATGGAGCTATGTGGAATTTAAGGTCCTTTTCATTACAGGTCACTGAAAGACTTGGGTCAGTTGCACTACCTGGCAGGGCCTAAGAACATGGATAATGATAGTAGGTCAAAAGACTAATATGCAGGATCCCAATATCAGTGCCTAAAGAAAAACCCCTGGAGACACTACTATAGTTATGGTTCTCAGATAGATGACCAGTCTGGATAATTCAAACCAAAAGATCCCTCCTGTTCTTCAGTAATCTGTGCATTGTTAACAAAAAATAATCTCACTAAGTTATATGATATCACTTTATAGCTCTCATGTTCCAGGGTTTATCAGTGTTCATTATAATATTTATTATTTAATACTGGTATAAAATATTTTGATCAATAAAAGTGTCTCTAATGATGATTCTTTGGTGTTGAAGAAGACATATCAACACATTCATTTTCAACTCAATGATGAATTATCAATTCATTTTCAATGCAATGATGAATTTTTACTGAACATATCCGCTACTCATCCAGTGGTATCCTTCTGACAGAGGTACTGCTATTCTAATAAAATGTAATCAAACAGTTAAATATTGAATGTGTGTTTCTACTTGAGAAAGACAACGAAAATTTCCAGAGAAATAATTGAACTACAAAAGAGTCCATAGATAATCATCAAAATAAAGAGGATGAGAGTTGAAAGAAGTTTAAGGAAACATTTCAGCATGTGGTCAGGATCAAGAGACAGATGTTGGAAAAGACCAGGAAAGGAACCAATTAGTCAGCTGTCAGAAACTGGAAGAAGAAAAAAACAATTGCAAGGATAGAGAGAGTGATTCTGAATGGCCAACAATCAATAAGGCAGAGGGGAAGAATTGACTTGAAGGGAGAGACAATGAAGACCAGGAGGGAAAAGGAATTTGGGTTGTAATTGTTGTTGCTTGGTTTAAAGGTTGTTTGGTTGGGAAGATGAAAAAGAAAGCTTGAATATTAATGGGAAAAATAATGGAAAAAAACCCAAAGCATTAAAGGAAAGACCACTAGAATGTTGGAGTTGAATTATTTTCTTAAGTAACTCAGTGTGGCATGGAGGTTATCAATATCCAGCTCAAGTTGGCTTCAAAGTCAGAAAGACCTGGATTCATGTTTTGCTTCTCACTCATTTTGGCTGTGCCAGTAATTTTACCTCTTAGGGTTCTAAGACTGCAGAGAAGACCTGTTTTGGTAAAAAAAAAAAAAAAAAAAAAAAAAAGTTTCCTTACCCGGATATTCCTTATACCAATGAAGTCACCAGTCCAATCCTTACTTGTAAATTCCCTTATGTAAACCAAAGTTTACCTTATGGGTATGCTCTAAATTTCTTCCCATTCAGGATTTTATCAGTTCTTTTGGATGCTTCCCTCTGTGTTATTTCCAGTTCTTTCCTTCTTTTTTCCCCTCTTTCCATGATATTACTGTCTCACCCATCCCTCTTTCTGTAGGGGCTACAGCATACCTGCAAAAAAGAAAGTTGACATCAATTTTGTCAAAGTTAAAAACTTTGAGACCTCTATAACACAAAATTCTAATTTGAACAAGCTATTGACTTAAGGAGACAATGCTACCAATCTATGTTATCATTCTCCATCTCAGTCTTCCAGAGAGCATGAGTACAAGCCAGTCTTGTGTCAAAGTGACCACTTCCTACTCCACATACCTCCATACAGGCTGTCCCTGTGTCCCATTTCCTGGCTATCATTAACTCCAGTGCCCATTTAGGGTGTGAAAGTGATAGTTGCAATGACAGATTGTGCCCACCTTCCCTTCCCTTATATCACCTCTGCAACTTGAATACCCAAGAAAGGATGAGGCAAAGTCTCTGACAATTCAAGTGGTTCCCCTCCACTAAAAGGAGTCAAACTACTTATACATTTGTTTTGCTAGATCATCAAAGGGTGTCTTTCTCCAAGGCCACTTTCTACTCTCTTTTCCGTTAATCCTACAGCATACTTGTGTCTACTAAATACTAAGCTAGAAGAAGTATAACCTAGGGGGCAGAGGTTCTTAAACTTTTTTTTTTTTGGTCTGAGGACCCCTTATGCTCTTAAGAATTATTGAAGTGAGGTGAACAAAACCAGGAGAACATTGTACACAGTTACAGTCACACTGTGTGATGATTAACTTTCATAGACTTCGCTATTCTAAGCAATGCAAAGTTCTAAGACAACTCCAAAAGACTCATGTTGGAAAGGGCTATCCACATCCAGAGAAAGAACTACAGGAGTCTGAATGCAGATTGAAACATACCATTTACTCTCTCTTTTTTGTTTTGTTTCTTCTTTTCTCATGGTTCATTCCATTGGTTATAATTCTTCTTCACAACATGACTAATGTGAAAATATGTATAATATGAATGTACATGTAGAGCCTATATCAGATTGCACACTGTCTTGGGGAGGAGAAATGGAAGGGGAGGGGTTAGAAAATTTAAAACGCAAAAGCTTATGGAATTCAATGTTGAAAACTAAAAATCAATAAATAATTTCTTTTTTTTCCTTATTTATTTATTTATTTATTTAACTTTTAACATTCATTTTCACAAAATTTTGGGTTCCAAATTTTCTCCCCTTTTGTCCCCTCCCCCACCCCAAAACACTGAGCATTCTAATTGCCCCTGTCTGCCAATGTGCCCTCTCATCTATCATCCCTCTCTGCCCTTGTCTGCATCTTATACCCCTTTACCTGTATTTCTTATTTCCTAGTAGCAAGAACAGTACTTGACAGTTGTTCCTAAAACTTTGAGTTCCAGCATCTCTTCCTCCCTCCCTCCCCACCCATTCCCTTTGGAAGGCAAGCTATTCAATATAGGCCAAATCTGTGTAGTTTTGCAAATGACTTCCATAATAGTCGTGTTCTATAAGACTAACTATATTTCCCTCCATCTTATCCTGCCCCCCATTGCTTCTGTTCTTTCTTTTAATCCTGTCCCTCCCCAAGAGTGTTGACTTCAAATTGCTCCCTCCTCCCACTGTCCTCCCTTCCATCATCCCCCCCACCCTGCTTATCCCCTTCTCCCCCACTTTCCTGTATTGTAAGATAGGTTTTCATACCAAAATGAGTGTGCATTTTATTCCTTCCTTTAGTGGAATGTGATGACAGTAAACTTCATGTTTTTTGCTCACCTCCCCTCTTTATCCCTCCACCAATAAGTCTTTTGCTTGCCTCTTTTATGAGAGATAATTTGCCCCATTCCACTTCTCCCTTTCTCCTCCCAATATATTTCTCTCTCACCGCTTAATTTCATTTTTTTAAGATATGATCCCATCCTCTTCAATTCACACTGTGCTATCTGTGTGTGTGTATGTGTGTCTGTGTGTGTAATCCCACCCAGTACCCAGATACTGAAAAGTTTCAAGAGTTACAAATATTGTCTTTCCATGTAGGAATGTAAACAGTTCAACTTTAGTAAGTCCCTTATGACTTCTCTTTGCTGTTTACTTTTTCATGCTTCTCTTCATTCTTGTGTTTGAAAGTCAAATTTTCTTTTCAGCTCTGGTCTTTTCATCAAGAATGCTTGAAAGTCCTCTATTTCATTGAAAGACCATTTTTTCCCCTGAAGTATTATACTCAGTTTTGCTGGGTAGGTGATTCTTGGTTTTAGTCCTAGTTCCTTTGACTTCTGGAATATCCTATTCCATGCCCTTCGATCTCTTAATGTAGAAGCTGCTAGATCTTGTGTTATCCTGATTGTATTTCCACAATACTTGAATTGTTTCTTTCTAGCTGCTTGCAATATTTTCTCCTTGACCTGGGAACTCTGGAATTTGGCCACAATGTTTCTAGGAGTTTCTCTTTTTGGATCTCTTTCAGGTGGTGATCTGTGGATTCCTTGAATACTTATTTTTGCCCTCTGGTTCTAAAATCTCAGGGCAGTTTTCCTTGATAATTTCATGAAAGATGATGTCTAGGCTCTTTTTTTGATCATGGCTTTCAGGTAGTCCCATAATTTTTAAATTGTCTCTCCTGGATCTATTTTCCGGGTCAGTTGTTTTTCCAATGAGATGTTTCACATTCTCTTCCATGCTTTCATTCTTTTGGTTTTGTTTTGTGATTTCTTGATTTCTCATAAAGTCATTAGCCTCCATCTGTTCCATTCTAATTTTGAAAGAACTATCTTCTTCAGTGAGCTTTTGAATCTCCTTTTCCACGTGGCTAATTCTGCTTTTGAAAGCATTCTTCTCCTCATTGGCTTTTTGAACCTCTTTTGCCAATTGAGTTAGCCTATTTTTCAAGGTGTTATTTTCTTCAGCATTTTTTGGGGTCTCCTTTAGCAGGGTGTTTACTTGTTTTTCATGCTTTGCTTGCATGTCACTCATTTCTCTTCCCAGTTTTTCCTTCACCTCTCCAACTTGATTTTCAAAATCCTTTCTGAGCTCTTCCATGGCCTGAGCCCATTGAGTGGGCTGGGATACAGAAGCCTTAACTTCTGTGTCTTTGCCTGATGGTAAGCATTGTTCTTCCTCATCAGAAAGGAAGGAAGGAAATGCCTATTCACCAAGAAAGTAACTTTCTATAGTCTTATTTTTTTCCCCTTTTCTGGGCATTTTCCTGGCCAGTGACTTGACTTCTGAGTGTCCTCTCCACACCCACCTCACCTCCAGATCCACCCAGCCAGCACTTGGGGTCTGAGATTCAAATGCTGCTCTCCAGCCTCAGGGCTTTGGGCGGGGGTTGGGCTGCTATTCAGTGTGAGATTAAGTTCAGGTGTTCAGGTGGGGGCAGGGCCGCCAAGCAAGGCTTACTTCTCTCAGGGCATTTATGGGGAGACCTTCAACAATGGATCCGAGCTCCTGCCTGCTTTGGGAGCCCTTGTCTGCTGCTGCCTCTGCTGCTGCCTTCTGATGGGGCCTGAGTTATGGAGACACCCCACTCCCCTCTCGGCAAGCTGAAAAGACCCTCTCACCAACCTTTGGGGCCCGTGGGTGGAGGGACCTGCGCAGCCACTGGAGATTCCATCTCTGAAGCCTGCTTGGATCCGCTCCTCTCAGTGCCTGGGCTCAGCTCCAGGTCCAGGGCACGACGGACTTTTCGTGTCAGGTTTTCAGATCCCTCTGGAACAGAAATCTCCTCTGCTCTGTTGTTCTGTGTCTTCTGCTGCTCCAGAATTTGTTGGGAGTTCTTCTTTACAGGTATTTTATGGGCTGTGTGTTAGGAGCTAGCATATGTGTATCTTTCTACTAAGCCATCTTCAATAATTCTTTTTTAAGAATTTAGGGGCGGAGCCAAGATGGCGCAGTAGAAAGACGCACATACGCTACCTCCGAACCCACTGCCCATAAAATATCTGTAAAAAAAAGAACCACCAGTGAATTTTGGAGCAGCTGAAGCCACAGAACAATGGAGCGGAGGAGATTTCTGTTGCAGAGAGACCTGAAAAACCTACACCAAAGGTCTGTCGAGCACCAGACAGAGGGGAGCAGATCCAAACAAGCTTCAGGGGCAGAATCTCCAGTGGCCACCCAGGTCCCTCTACCCACAGGCACCAAGGGTCAATGAGAGGGTCTTTTCAGCTTGCCGAGAGGGGAGTGGGGTGTCTCCATAACTCAGGCCCCATCAGAAGGCAGCAGCAGAGGCAGCAGCAGACAAGGGCTCCCAAAGCAGGCAGGAGCTCGGATCCATTGTTGAAGGTCTCCCCATAAACGCCCTGAGAGAACTAAGCCTTGCTTGGCGGCCCTGCCCCCACCTGAGCACCTGAACTTAATCTCACACTGAATAGCAGCCCCACCCCCACCTAAAGCCTTGAGGCTGGAGAGAAGCATTTGAATCTCAGCCCCCAAGCACTAGCTGGGCAGAGCTGGAGGTGAGGTGGGTGTGGAGAAGAAACGCAGAAGTCAAGTCACTGGCTGGGAAAATGCCCACAAAAGGGGGAAAAAAATAAAGAACATAGAAGGCTACTTTCTTGGTGAACAGATATCTCCTCCCATCCTTTCTGATGAGGAAGAACAATGCTTGCCATTAGGAAAAGACATAGAAGTCAAGGCTTCTGTATCCCAAACATCCAAAATAAATATTCAATGTGCTCAGGTCATGGAAGAGCTCAAAAAGTATTTTGAAAATCAAGTTAAAGTGGTGGAGGAAAAACTAGGAAGAGAAATGAGAGAGAAGCAAGAAAAGCATGAAAAGCAGGTCAACACCTTGCTAAAGGAGACCCAAAAAAATGGTGAAGAAAATAACACCTTGAAAAATAGGCTAACTCAATTGGCAAAAGAGGCTCAAAAAGCCAATGAGGAGAAGAATGCTTTCAAAAGCAGAATTAGCCACATGGAAAAGGAGGTTCAAAAGCTCACTGAAGAAAAGAGTTCTTTCAAAATTAGAAAGGAACAGATGGAGGCTAATGACTTTATGAGAAATCAAGAAATCACAAAACAAAACCAAAAGAATGAAAACATGGAAGAGAATGTGAAATATCTCATTGGAAAAACAACTGACCCGGAAAATAGATCCAGGAGAGACAACTTAAAAATTATGGGCCTACCTGAAAGCCATGATCAAAAAAAGAGCCTAGACATCATCTTTCACGAAATTATCAAGGAAAACTGCCCTGAGATTCTAGAACCAGAGGGCAAAATAAGTATTCAAGGAATTTACCAATCACCACCTGAAAGAAATTCAAAAAGAGAAACTCCTAGAAACACTATGGCCAAATTCCAGAGTTCCCTGGTTAAGGAGAAAATATTGCAAGCAGCTAGAAAGAAACAATTGAAGTATTGTGGAAATACAGTCAGGATAACACAAGATCTAGCAGCTTCTACATTAAGAGATCGAAGGGCATGGAATAGGATATTCCAGAAGTCAAAGGAACTAGGACTAAAACCAAGAATCACCTACCCAGCAAAACTGAGTATAATACTTCAGGGGAAAAAATGGTCTTTCAATGAAATAGAGGACTTTCAAGCATTCTTGATGAAAAGACCAGAGCTGAAAAGAAAATTTGACTTTCAAACACAAGAATGAAGAGAAGCATGAAAAAGTAAACAGCAAAGAGAAGTCATAAGGGACTTACTAAAGTTGAACTGTTTACATTCCTACATGGAAAGACAATATTTGTAACTCTTGAAACTTTTCAGTATCTGGGTACTGGGTGGGATTACACACACAGACACACATACACACACACAGATAGCACAGTGTGAATTGAAGAGGATGGGATCATATCTTAAAAAAATGAAATTAAGCGGTGAGAGAGAAATATATTGGGAGGAGAAAGGGAGAAGTGGAATGGGGCAAATTATCTCTCATAAAAGAGGCAAGCAAAAGACTTATTGGTGGAGGGATAAAGAGGGGAGGTGAGCAAAAAACATGAAGTTTACTGTCATCACATTCCACTAAAGGAAGGAATAAAATGCACACTCATTTTGGTATGAAAACCTATCTTACAATACAGGAAAGTGGGGGAGAAGGGGATAAGCAGGGTGGGGGGGATGATGGAAGGGAGGACAGTGGGAGGAGGGAGCAATTTGAAGTCAACACTCTTGGGGAGGGACAGGATTAAAAGAAAGAACAGAAGCAATGGGGGGCAGGATAAGATGGAGGGAACTATAGTTGGTCCTACACAACAAGACTATTATGGAAGTCATTTGCAAAACTACACAGATATGGCCTATATTGAATTGCTTGCCTTCTCAAAGGGAATGGGTGGGGAGGGTGGGAGGAAGAGATGTTGGAACTCAAAGTTTTAGGAACAACTGTCAAATACTGTTCTTGCTACTAGGAAGTAAGAAATACAGGTAAAGGGGTATAGAAAGTTATCTGGCCCTACAGGACAAAAGAGAAGATGGGGACAAGGGAAGGGATAGATGATAGAAGACAGGGCAGATTGGTGATAGGGGCAATTAGAATGCTCAGTGTTTTGGGGTGGGTGGAGGGGACAAGTGGGGAGAAAATTTGGAACCCAAATTTTGTGAAAATGAATATTAAAAGTTAAATAAATAAATTTTTTAAAAAAAGAATTATTGAGGACCCCAAAGAACTTTTGTTTATATAGGCTATATCTACTTACATGTATTTGAAATTGAAATGGATAATTGTAAAATCTGCATTTACTAATTCATTTAAATAATAATAATCTATTACATTTTAATACAAATTACATTTTTATGAAAAATAACTATATTTTCCAAAACAAAAAATTAGTGAGAATAGTGATTGTGTTACTTATTTTTTAGATCTAATGTTTGACTGAATAGAGGACATACACATACAAATAAATTAAAATACATACATTTAAAATATTTATTTACCTAAAATAACGGGAATAAAACAATTACATATTAACATAAATAATGTGGTTTAATAAAAAACAACTATCATGGGCAAAACAAAAAAAAAGGTAGTGAGAAAAGTGGCACTGTTTTACATACTTTTGTTAATCTGTTTAATGTCTGGTTTAGTAGAAGACAGGTACAATGGAGCAGCAAGATGGCCCTCTGAGTAGAGCACCAGGCTTGGACTCAGGAAAACCTGAGTTCAAATCCAGTCTGAGATACTTATTATCTGAATGACCCTGGGCAAGCAAAGAGGGATAATGTAGCATCTACCTCCCAGGATTGTTGCAAGTCTCAAATGAGATGATTGTAAAGTGTGCTTAGCATGGTATCTGACACACAGCAGGCACTATATAAATCTTAGCTATTATTACATCTGCTTCTGCATTCAGTCTATTGCAATATATTACTTTGGTTGAAATATCTGAAGAGAATTCAGTCTTACTCTGATATGTAAATGGAAAATGGAGGAATATTTTAATAGGCAAATAACATATTACTATAATAATAATTTTGACCTCACAAATTCCCTGAAAGGATGTTGGGCACTCTAGATGCTTTGATCATGCTCACAAACCTTTAAGGCTGGTGCTTTTATTATACCAGTATTACAGATGAAGAAACTGAGCTAACAGAGGTTAAGTGATTTGCTCCAGGTTATAGCTTCTAAGTGTTTGAAGAGGGAATGAAACTAAAATCTTGCTGACTCCACATTTAGCACTCTACCCATTGCAGCACTTCTGTATCGTAACTTTGGGTATCACTTCCCCTCTCTTGCCCCAGTTTCCTTGAACCATAACCTCTCAGGAAACTTCAAACAGTGCAGCGTCCTTTGCTTCA
Organism: Notamacropus eugenii; assembly: GCF_028372415.1. NCBI lineage: Eukaryota > Metazoa > Chordata > Mammalia > Diprotodontia > Macropodidae > Notamacropus > Notamacropus eugenii. The sequence goes on along the minus strand of NC_092874.1, from coordinate 244,798,861 downwards.
GTTCCTATTTCCTTGTGTGAGCTACATGAACTAGAGATGCTCTGTGGTGTTTTTCATTATTTATGCATTCATTAGGAGAATTAAGCTTTGTTAGAAACCCTCTCCCCTAAGACTGGGGGCAGGGGGTCTGCCTAAGAAGAGTAACCGAAGCCAGCACCATTCATTGCCCATAGGTCCTGCTCCAGGACCTAAAGCCTTAAGCTAAGGACTTTCAGGTCAGAAACTGCCTAAGGAAGCAGGTCAAAGGATACTGTACTGAAGGCAGGATAATTGGACTATTCAGGGGCTTAATCATAATATTTTGTGTGGTAGGTAACTATGCAAAGAAATGAACAAAAACGGTGCAGCAAAGGGTTGGGAGAAGCCAGAGGAGATAGAAGTTACAGACTGTGGCAGGTATTAGGGGAGGTTTGATACCAACACCATGTCCAGCTCTTGGCCCTAGACCAGGACTACAGTCTCAGGCCAGGGCTGGGAAATAAGGTAAGACCTGGCCTCAGGTGACCTCGTACGCAAGGACAATACAGTAGTTAGCATCTTCTGGACTGCAGTGGGGACAGTTCTTAGATCCAGGAACAAATTATCACCTCTGGAGTGGGAAACAGGGTCTGGGACTAAGCATGACATTCAACAATGGTGGAAGGGAAAATCCTAGATCTAGCACAGAGTCCTTATCTAAGAACTGAAGCCGTAGGTATGAACAACACAGGAAAGCTCATATTAGAATGAAGAAATGTTATGAGTCAAAAGAATTATAAGATAAAATCTTATAGGAAAGAAATGCATTCAAAATAACTGCAAATAGATCCTCAGAAAAGTAGAATGAAATAACTTTGGCAGAGCTGCAGGCTACAAAATAAACCCACATAATTCTTCTGCATTTCCATATATTACTAACAAAGTCCAAAAGCAAGAGATAGAAAGAGAAATGCCATTTAAAGCTAGGGTAGACACTATAAAATATTTGGGAGTTTACCTGCCAAAACAATCCCAGGGATTATATGACCACAATTACAAAATACTTCTCACACAAATAAAGTCAGACTTAAATAAGTGAAAAGGGGGGCGGAGCCAAGATGGCGGAGTAGAAAGACACACACATGCTAGCTCTGAACACACAGCCCATAAAATATCTGTAAAAAAGAATTCCCAACAAATTCTGGAGCAGCAGAAGACACAGAACAACAGAGCAGAGGAGATTTCTGTTCCAGAGGGATCTGAAAACCTGACACGAAAAGTCCGTCGTGCCCTGGACCTGGAGCTGAGCCCAGGCACTGAGAGGAGCGGATCCAAGCAGGCTTCAGAGATGGAATCTCCAGTGGCTGCGCAGGTCCCTCCACCCACGGGCCCCAAAGGTTGGTGAGAGGGTCTTCTCATCTTGCCGAGAGGGGAATGGGGTGTCCCCATAACTCAGGCCCCCTTGGGAGGCAGCAGCAGAGGCGGGAGCAGACAAGGGCTCCCCAAGCAGGCAGGAGGAGGACTTTCAAGCATTCTTGATGAAAAGACCAGAGCTGAAAAGAAAATTTGACTTTCAAACACAAGAATGAAGAGAACCATGAAAAGGTAAACAGCAAAGAGAAGTCATAAGGGACTTACTAAAGTTGAACTGTTTACATTCCTACATGGAAAGACAATATTTGTAACTCTTGAAACTTTTCAGTGTCTGGGTACTGGGTGGGATTACACACACACACACATAGAGACAGATAGCACAGAGTGAATTGAATAGGACGGGATCATATCTTAAAAAAATGAAATCAAGCAGTGAGAGAGAAATATATTGGGAGGAGAAAGGGAGAAATGGAGTGGGGCAAATTATCTCTCATAAAAGAGGCAAGCAAAAGACTTTTTAGTGGAGGGATAAAGAGGGGAGGTGAGAGAAAAACATGAAGTTTACTGTCATCACATTCCACTAAAGGAAGGAATAAAATGCACACTCATTTTGGTATGAAAACCTATCTTACAATACAGGAAAGTGGGGGAGAAGGGGATAAGCAGGGTGGGGGGGATGATGGAAGGGAGGGCATGGGGAGGAGGGAGCAATTTGAGGTCAACACTCACAGGGAGGGACAGGATCAAAAGAGAAAGAGGAAGAGAAGTTGGAACTCAAAGTTTTAGAAACAACTGTCGAGCACTGTTCTTGCTACTAGGAAATAAGAAATACAGGTTAAGGGGTATAGAAAGTTATTTGGCCCTACAGGACAAAAGAGAAGATGGAGACAAGGGCAGAGAGGGATGATAGAAGAGAGGGCAGATTGGTGATAGGGGCAATTAGAATGCTCGGTGTTTTGGGGTGGGGGGAGGGGACAAACGGGGAGAAAATTTGGAACCCAAAATTTTGTGAAAATGAATAAATAAAAAATAAACAAATAAAAAAAATAAGTGAAAAAACATCAGTTGCTCTTGGGTAAGCTGAGTCAATATAATAAAAATGACAATTCTACCTAAATTAATTTACTTATTCAGTGGTATTCCAATCAAACTATCAGATAATTATGTTCTAGAGCTAGAAAAAATAATATCAAAATTCATCTGGAAGAACAAAAGGACCAGAATATCAAGGGAACTAATGAAAAGAAATGGTAGGGAAGGTGGCCTATCTCTACCAGATCTCAAATTGTATGATAAAGCAGCAATTATCTAAACCACTTGTAATGGCTAAGAAATGGAAGGATAGACCAGTGTTATAGGTTAGGAACTCAAGACACAGTAGGCAATGAATATAGCAATCTACTGTTTGTTAAACCCAAGGACCTCAGCTTCTGGGATACTCTGTTTGACAAAAATTGCTGGGGAAAACTGGATAACAGTGTGGCGAAAGCTGGGCATAGGCCAATGCCTGACACCATACACAAGAATAAAGTCCAAATGGGTACATGATCTAAGTATAAAGATTGATGCTATAAACAAACTAGTGGAGCAAGGAATAGTGTGTTTATCAGATTTATGGAGAATGGAGGAATTTTTGACTAAACAAGAGAGAAAGAACATTATGAAGTGCAAAATGGATAATTTTGATTACATTAAATTGAAAAGCTTTTGCACAAACACGATGCAACCAAGATTAAGAGGGAAGCAGAAAATTGGGAAAGAATTTTTGCAACTAGTGTCTGTGATAAAGGCCTCATTTCTAAAATATATCGAGAATCGAGTCTAATGCACAAGAATACTAATCATTCCCCAACTGATAAATGTTCAAAGGATATGAACAGGCAGCTTTCAGAGGAAGAAATTAAAAGCTCTCTATAGTCATATGAAAAAATACTCTAAATCACTATTGATTAGAGAGATGCAAATCAAAATAACTCTGAGGTACCATATCACACCTATCAGATTGGTTAACATGACAAAACAGGAAGATGATAAATGTTGGAGAAGATGTGGCAGAGTTGGAACATTAATTCATTGTTGGTGGAGCTGTGAGCTGATCCAACCATTCTGGAGAGCTTTGGAACTATGTCCAAAGGGCTACAAAAATGTGCATACCCTTTGACCCAGCAATATTGCTTCTAGGACTGTATCCTCAAGAGATCATAAAAGTGGGAAAGGGTCCCACATATACAAAAATATTTATAGCAGCCTTCTTTGTGGTGGCCAAAAACTGGAAATCAAGGGGATGCCCATCAATTGGTGAATGGCTGAACAAGTTGTGGTATGTGAATATAATGGAATACTATTTTGCTATAAGAAATGATGAACAGGAAGACTTCAGAGAGACCTGGAAAGACTTATATGAACTGAAGCTGAGTGAAAGGAGCAGAACCAGGAGAACTTTGTACACAGCAACAACCACAGTGTGTGAAGAATTTTTCTGCTAGACTCAGTATTTCATTGCAATGCAAGAACTTAAGAAACCCCCAATGGTCTCTTGAGACAAAATGCCTTCCACATCCCGAGAAAGAGCTATGGAGTTCGATCGCAGAATGAAACGATCATAATCTTTTTGTATTATGTTTTGTTTTGTTTTATGACTTCTCCCATTCATTTCAATTCTTCTATGCAACATGACTAAGGTAAAGTTGTATTTAATAGGAATGTATGTGTAGAATCTGTATAAAATTGTATGCTGTCTCAGGGAGGGAATGGGGAGGTAGCAGCGAAGGAGGGGAGGGAGGGGAACAAATCTAAGATATATGGAAGTGATTGTAGAACATTGAAAACAAATAAAATAATTTTTAAAAAGCAGAATGAATTGGTTACAAAGACTAAGAATACATGAAAGAATAAAGGATGATCTGAAACAACAACAAAAAAAACTAAAAATGAAATTAGAACACTTGCAAACAGTTCAGAGCAAAAGTGGACTACCTTAGTGAAGTAATCAACACTCTGAAAAATAGAATGGAGCAAACAAAATTTAATGACTTAATGAAATAACAAGAAATATTCGAACAAAATCCAAAGACCAAAACAAATTAGAAGAAAATGTGATATTGTTAAAAATAAAATACCTGGAAACCAGTATAAGAAAAAACAATTTAAGAATCATTTGACTTCTTGAAAACCATGATCATGGTTAAAAAAGAAGATAAATTTCAAGAAATCAAAAAAGAAAACCATCTAAAACTATTTATTAGAGCCAGAAGGCAAAGTAAAAACAGAAATAGCCTACTGGTCACCTCCTGCAATAAAACCCAGATTTTAAAACACCCACAGAAGTTATAGACAAAATCTAGAATTTCTAGGTCAAAGAAAAAAATTTTACAAGAAAAATGTCAATCAAACATCTAGTGTTTTGAGTTTAAGGTATCTATAGGACATCCAATTCAAGACCTCCGAAGTATACTTAGAGATGCAAGATTGAAGGAATAGTTGTAATCCTATTTACATTGTTTGAAAAAATAGAAAAAGAAGGCAGTATGTCAAATTTCTTTTATGAATCAAATATAATTGTGATACCTAAATAGGGAAGACCTAGAAAAGGAAACAAACACATAGGTCAAAATATCTAACGAATATTTATGTACAAAATTGATCAAAATATTAGCAAAAAAAAACTATTGCAAATATGTTCAAAAGATGTCACATTGATCAGTTTGACATATACCAGCAATGCAGAGTTGATTCAATATTAGAAAAACTGTAAATATTATAGGCCAAAATAATTTTGAAAATCTTCATAATATCCATAGATGCTGAAAAAGTTTTAAATAAATTACAACACCCATTCATGTTTAAAAACATTAGAAAATGCAGGAATAAACTAGTGTTTCATATTATTGTAGGAAAACTACCATATCTGCAATGTAGAAACATTAGAGGCTTTTTTTGGAAGATCCATGGTCACCATTATCATTTAAAATAGTTCTAGAAATTCTAAGCAAGACTTAAGAAAAAAGCAAATTGAGGAAGCAAAAAAGAAATAAACTACTTGTTAATATTGTGATAGCTTACTTAGGGATTCAATTAAAAATTGACTTCAACAATTAATAGCTTCATATATATATACATATATAAGCACAAACTCACAAAAATCATCAACCTTTTCTTTGTATATTATTAACAAAACCCATCATGAAGAGAAAGAAAAATAAATCCCACAAAGTATAGAATTATAATATCTTTAAAGTGTCTATAACTCTACCTACAAATGCATACTCAGGACTTAAAATTAATGTAGCTACAAAATACCTTTTATAGAAATAAAAGACTTAAATAATTGGTGCCAAGATAATAAAAATGACTCTCAGTATTACCTGAAAAGAGTTTAAGACATTACTCATCCCAGAAAAATCTGCATTTCAAGAAGTAGTGCTTGAAGAATTTTTTTTTTTAATATCCACGATCCAAAAGAATTCCTTTCCAGCAGAGGAATTTAGGCATCATGACAGACTTATGGAGGAAGAGATTTAAGAGTCTAGGACCCTTTCCAATTGCCCCTCAACCCATACCACATAAGCAGGTGGGTGCTCTTGTTACTCTTAATCCAATTCTCATTTCAAATTATACTACGGGGTTGACAAGGATTGTGTAAAATAGATTCTTCCAAATAAAAGTTTACCTCATGCACCTAAAAGAAGACTTAAAAATTATTGTATGAAGAAAAGGGAAAAGGACCTACTTGTACAAAAACATTTATCGCCACTTTTTTTTGTGGTGGCTAAGAATTAGAAGTCAAGGGGTTGCCCATTAATTGGGAAATAGCTGAACAAATTGTGGTATATGATTGTGATAGAATATTATTAAGCTATAAAAAATAATAAGCAGGATAATTTCAGAAAAACCTGAACTGATACAGAGTGAAGTGAGAAGAACCAGGAGAACATTGTCCACAGAAATAACAGTATTGATGAAGAACTGTGAATGACTTACCATTCTCAGCAATACAATGTTCCAAGACAATCCCAAAGGATTCATAATGAAAAATGCTATCTGCCTCCAGAGAAAGAACTGATGCTGTCTGAATAGAGACTGAAGCATACTGTTTTTCACTTTCTTTCTCTTTTGTTGTTGTTGTTATTCAAGTTTCCTTGTACAAAACTACTAATAGAGAAATGCTTTACATGATTATACATGTATAATCCTTATCACATTATTTATCATCTCAGGGAGGGCAATGTAAAGGAAAAATGGAAGAAGGGGTCGAACTTTGAACTTGAAACTTAAGGAAAAAAGGTTTAAGATAGTTTTAACATGCAATTAGGGGAAACAATAAAATATTATCGTAAGAAGAATGATGGTTCTGTGGAGGAGAAGGAATAAAAATCAGCAAAAAAGAGACAATCCTTTGTCCTCAGGCCAACGTCGAGAGAGAACTATCTACCTATTCTCTCTATTGAACTTTGTGGCTCCTGGAATTGTACATACTTTGTGGGAAATAGTTAGGAGGAATATTCTGAAAATCCAATTTATTCATTGCCAAAAGCAGAGTGTGGCTTAAACCTGTTCATCTTATTTAACGCGAATTTAACTTTGAAATCCTGAGGAAAGACATATGTGAATGAAGGAACATCAATTTCTTGTCTCTTTTTCTAAATCCCTGAGGAGGATTTTTTTTTGTCATGGCTCTATTTTTCTACTTTATTCAAATTTTAAGTTATGTATTTAAATCCATGGAAAAGTTCAGATGACATGAAAATTGCAATATTCAACATCACACTAATTGTCATATAAATAGGCACTTGATTGTCCAGCTAAGATTTTTTTAAAATGTTTCTGTTAATGGAAAATATAAGTTCTGCACTCCTTAATATTGGCCCCCTCTGCCATTGTCCTGGTGCAGGAAACCTTAGTGTTAGAATTCTGACTTTTAGTTGCTGACATATCTGTATCTATTTTCTATTGGGGCTATTTCGAGAATTGTATAATCATGGAATCTCAGAATGGCAAGTGATCTTAGAGGTATTTAATCCAACCACTCTACCAGATACATGAATCATTTCTGTGATATTCCTAACAAGAGAACCCATACCCTCTACTGGAATTCTCTCAATGATCAGGACAACTATTTCATTTCAAAGAAATTCAAATTGTTAGGAAGACATTATTGATATTAAGCTGAAATCAACCTTAAACCACCCTTAGAATTTTATGCATTTTTCCTGCTTTTCCCCAATGGTGGCACACAAAATATGTCTCAATCCTTATTTTTAATGATGGCTAACTTGAAGACAGCTATTGTGTTCCCTAAGTCTTCTCCAGACTAAACATCCCTGGTTTTTTTCAACTAATCTTTACATGACCTGGTTTTGATTCCCTTGACATCCTGTTTGTCTTTCCCCATGCACTCTCCATATTGGTCCAAATCCCCCTGAAAATGTGGCATTCATAACTGAAGACTATCCAGATGTCTGATTAGACAAGAGGATATTGGGATTGAATATCACCTCCCTGGATTTGGAATATACTTACATTGGTTTAATGTAAAATCACATTGGTGGTTTGAGCTTTCATGCTGCTACAGTCTTGGCCCATATTGAACCCATTGTCCATTTTGTTAAGGAGTTTTGTTTATTTGTTTTTTCTTAAACGGGAAATGTTTTGAAACCATATCACCCACTCTGCACTTTGGGAGTTGATTTTTTTTTTAATCTAACATTCCCACAAGAGCCAATTCAAGCTACTCCTTAAATAAGTATGGTTCCAATAAATTAATTTTCTTCTTTCATACTTGAAGATCACCAAAATCAAAGTGTAGGTGAGTGTTGGAAAATCATACTATCATACCTCGTTTATAGGTCTTATTGTATTTTATAAAAATACATTAGCTGAACTACAGTAGAAAAAAGCACCAGGTGTGGAATCAAAACGCCTACTTTTACATCCTGGGTCTGTCAATCATTTTCTGTGCAGTCTTGGACTCATCCCTTCCTTTCTTTGAGTTTCCATTTTCTTATCTTTAAAATGAAGGATAATGCTGCCTGCCTGACATCCCAGTGCCACAGGATTCTCATGAAGATCAAATAAGAAAAATACATAAAAAACAGGTTTCTTTGTATTCAACTGAGTGGAAGAGCTATATCATGACACTAGTAGCTAACATTTGTATGGAGCTTTAAAATTTATTTACATTATCTCCTTTGGAGGTGTGCTTGATCCCTTTCAAGCTGGCTCTGAACAGCTGATTGTTAAATTTTCTGAGTGAGCGTTTATGCCTCAGAAATCAGCAAATGCTACAAATCAGGAATTGATTTACTGTTTGATCGCCTAGTTTTGTAAAAGTGACAGAGAAAACATTAATATAGAAGATTAAGCTTCAAAGTGTGTCCATTATACTAATTTTTTTTTCCCCTCAGAGCACTGATTGTTAAATATTAACCAGGGCAAGCCTATCTTATTTGACTCAATCAATGATTCTACCAGTGTTTATTCAGGACCTAAGTGACAGAAATGGTGTCAGGCATTGGGGACATATGTAAAGACAAAAATAAAGCAGTACCAGCCATGAAGTTTACATCCCATTGGGTCTTGCGAGGTAAGTATTAGGGAGTATTATTATTATTATTATTATTATTTTATAAGCTAGGAAACTAAAGTTCAAAGACAGGCCTGATGTTGCACAATTAGTAAGTGGAGACAGTATTAAAATGTGGGTCTTCTCAGCTAAGTGGGACAGTGGAGTCAGGAAGATCCAAGTTCAAATCTGGCCTCAGACACTTACTAGCTGTGTGATCCTAGATAAGTCACTTAACCCTGTTTACTTCCGTTTCCTCATCTGCTAAATGAGCTGGAGAAGGAAACAGCAAAACACTCTAGTGTCTTTCTTGAGAAAACTCCAAATGGGTTCACAAAGGGTTGGACAGGACTGAACAACAACCACTAATTCCAAATTCAAAACACTTGACACCATACCACACTGATACAACCATGGAAAGAGTCCTAGACTTGGGGTCAGATTTATGTTGAAGTCTCCCCTAAGTTATTTAACAGATATTTGAATCTAGGTGAGTCACGTCAACTCTCTAATTCTTAATGTGTGAAGATAGGGATAATAATATTTGCAGAACCTGTATCACAGGGTTCTTTTGTTAAAGAGAAGTGAGTTAGATGGCACAGTTAGATAGAGCTCTGAGCCCAGAGTCAGGAAGACCTGAGTTCAAATGTGACCTTAGACATTTACCAGTCATGTGACCCTGAGCAGATCTGCCTCAGTTTCCTCAACTGTAAAATGAAGAGCACCTGACCTCACAGAGTTGTTGTGAGGATCAAATGAGGTATTTATGAAGTGCTCAGCATAGCACCTGGCATATATTAGGCACTTAATAAATTCTTGTTTCCCTCTTTCATCTTACCTTAAAGGATTATTGATCAAGAGTTGAAAGGGACATCAAAAGTCATCTACTTTGTTCTCCTCATTTTACAGATGAGGAAACTGAGGTCCACAGAGTTGATATGGCTTGGCTATTGGGATGGAAGCACCTCATAGACACTAAAGTTTGAGTCCCTGGAATGTAAATTATTCTCCCCCTTTCATTACCTGCTGTAGCGATCCTGGGCAGGGTTTTGAAGCTGTCTCTGATGGGATACATTCACCAGCAGCTGGTGCTGTCTTCCTTCCCAGATGGCAGATGTGCTCTCTGTCACATCATGATTGATGGGTCTCTATTGAGTGATAATGTTCTGAGTTTCATCTTGCAGAAGTTAGCAAACATGTTTTATATCAAAGGGCAATTCAAAATCAGTTTCAGCTCTTTATAAATGCTGAGCTATTAGACCTACAAATCAGGACCTGAAAAATTCTTACCTTTCCTATTCAGTAAGATGCCGCCAAACAGAAGGTGTGGGAGTGAGATAACATAAAGGGGGGAAAAAAGATACAATTTCACTTGTATCCTACAGATGGATTGTTCTGAGCTCCATTTATTTGGGAAATAGATTTGCTTTATTAAACATAATTCTTTATGTCATTTCTTCAGCAAATATTTACTGAGGCTCACCCCTCCCTCCCAATGTGCAATTTGGAAGCAAAGAGGTATGGCCTCTTTGAGCTTAAGATCTACTTGGGGAAATAAGACAGAGATATAAATAAGTGCACCATGTAATAATAAACATAATAGGTTATATTTATGTGACACTATGTGATTAACAAAGTCGTTGACATTAAGTATTTCATTTGATTCTCAGAGCAACTCTTAAAGCTAACAGTGCATGAATTACTTTTACAGATGAAGAATATGAAACACAGGGAGATTATGCCTTGTCCAAGGACATGGGGCCACCAAAACTGCCAAGTGTGCCAAAGGTAATTGGGAAATGTTTAACAAAAAGAAACAAAAATACAATACAACTTAGATAATGTCAATTTATGGTTTTCTAAGTCAATATGCCACCTGCATGGTCAGTTTCTATTTGAGTTTGACACCACTGCTCCAATGAAATCACAGGGCCAATCCATATCCCTATTCCATTGAGATTCAATTACAATACATGTATTGATTTATTGGGTATAACGTATACTTTACTTTATTGCATTCCTAATCCTAGATCGAAAATTTTGCAAAATCAATTCAAGAAATACACCAGACTTTTATCAAATACCTACTATGTTCAAGGCACTATGCTAAGTGATGGAAATCCAAAAATGAAACAGGACACAGAATTTGACCTTCAGGAGTTAGCAATTGTTAGATCGGTTGACATAATATACATGAATAACTATAATACAAAATGGAATATAACGAGTACAAAGGGGAGGCTCTGACAAATGCTGTGAGAAATTTAAAGAAGCACAGAGTGCTTTTAATTGGCAGAAGAGAAGGGGTTCAGGGAAAGTTTCATGAAACAGATGGTACATAAGCCCTATCTTGATTCAAGGAAAAGAAGCTGAGCTTGGGCTGAGCTGGAAGTCCATTCCAGGTTATTAGAGAAGGTGTGGGTGAAGGTACGGAGACAGCACAGGGCAAGACAAAAAATGGAGCATGGCTAATAGACCAGGGTGACTAGAAGGTGGAGTAAATGAAGGGATGCATTACAGACAGTGAGTTAGAGTCATATCTTAGCTAATTTTTAAGTTCTCTCTAGTGTCTAGCACAATAACATGCATATGATCTGTAGTTAATCAATGTTTGTTGCCTGATTGAGTGGTGTAAGGGAATATTGGAAAGCTAGGTTGGAACTCTACCAGGAAAAATCTCATATACCAAGACTAGGAACTTTGCACTGTGTTCAATAGACAATTAGGAGGTCCTTGAGTTGAAGAGTGAAAGGATTAGTGATGCATTAGAAAGGTTATTCAGAAAGCAATGGGAAAAAGAGACTAAAGTGTGGAATTCCTGGGTTCAGGGAAAGTAGAATGATTGGTCATCTTGTCCAAGGGATCTTAACTTTTTTGTCGTGACCCCTTTGGCAGTCTGGTGCAGCCTTGGGACTCTTCTTGAAATACAGTCTTTAAATCCATAAAATAAAATATATAAGATTGCAAAGGAAATCAAATGTATAGAAAAAGCTATGAAATAAAAATAAGAATTCGTAACCCTGAGGTTAAAGACCCCTGATCTAATCCAACTGCCTCCTTTTTTTCCCATATGAATATATTGAGGTCTCCAGAGGTTGAGTTGTCCAAGGTCACACAGCTATCATGTAAAAGAGTCAGGATTTGAACCCCAACCCTCTAACTAAAAATCCAGTGTTTTTTTCTCCACTACCATTTTGAACTAGACAAATACTTATTGATCATCCATCCCAACCTCTCCATTTTGCAGAGAAAAAAGAAACTCAGAGGAAATATGTGATTTGCCCAAGGTTATACAGAGGCTATCTCTCTTACAAGCCTGCTTTAAAAAAAAAGTTGGGGATGATAAATGATCAAGTCCTGAAATAGAGTGGGGGCAATGAGAACTGAAAGGAGAATGTACTTGTATCATGTAACTGAAGGTGAAAATGTAATTGCAGATGTAAAATTGACAGGACTTGGGAACTGATTGGATTGGTGGAGGTCAGATGGGGCCAAGGAGAGGGATGAGTCAGAGATGAATGACTCTGAGGGGAACATCTTGTCTCAGCTCTCTCCAGTAGGCTCCAGCAAAGGTTGACTGGGGATCCAGTGGCAGGGATTCTCTTGTGATTCTGATGACCTAGCTCAAATACCTTAACCTCCCTTGGAAAGTAGCAATAGAAACTGATTCTGCCCAATTATGTGAAGATGTTCCAACAACTTCAGTAATCCCCCCACAGAGACTCTAGATACTGCTACAGTATCTTTAAGAGGCAATGGAATCTTTGAGCTAGAGCGAATTGTCTTTCTATGAGGATTCTGTGAAGGAGACAGAGTTTAACTGTTCTGGAAAGACTGTTAATAGTGATGGTTAAAGAGAGGACAGAAGAAAAGGATCAAGAGAATTTATTTCCTGAGAGAACTGAGTTTCACCCTTATCTCAGAGAAGAAACATAAAGGCAATTCTTAAGACTTTAATTGGCATCCTGAGAGAAATAAATGGTGGGACTTTGTTTTCAGAATTGAGAATTCAGCAATTGTAATGATGGTTAAAGGTGACTCACAGCTGATGTAAATAACCATTTATGTCTTTCTTTCATTGTTTGTGATGCTGTCAATAAATAATACAGCCAGTACCTTCAATGCTTATTTAAAACTAGGAGATTAGGAAGGTTGATATATAGAAAGATATTTTTAAAAGACATAAGAAAATAGGCTTTTCGGCTTATTAAATAAATTATTTTTAACAAACTAGTATGGAGACTCATAGCTCACTGATTAATGAGATAGATGTTGCTATATTAGTAATTTAAGAGGAAATAAAAAGTAACCCTTGATTACCTTAACCAGAAAAAAGGATGAATAAGGAACATTAGTAGATGGTAGAGAGAGAATGACCACCATACTTAGGCTATACAGGTGGGGTGTGAGCCCAAAACTCCTTCTATAAAAGAAAATAAGGAGAGGGAAGGAAGGGCCCAGCTCATAACATGTCAGAGTATGCAACAGGTACCCTGAGACACAGTCTAGGGAAGAACCAAACATTGATCCTCACATAAAGGGGACTTGAACACTATCTGGAACCAGTAATATTGTCTCTGAGGTCACTCAGAAGAGGGATCCAGATGGATGAATTTTGTATCCCCAACATGAGTAGAATGAAAACACCCAGTAATCTAATCTCAGGGGTCTGTGCACCAGTAGAGAGGATACAGCCAAGAGTAACTAATGAGGAGATATTTGAAAAGGGTTAAATGCCAAAAAAATTAAGAAATAAAACCTCAATAAAAGTCATTTGAACAAACTGAAACCTCGAAAATGGAAGAAAAAATAAATAAAATCTGACAAAGAAACCAAAACAGTTTAAGCAAATTCAACAGAAAAATGATGTTGCCTGATGCAAGACAGAATCCTGTGGACTTCTCAGAGAACAAGAAATAGCAGCAAGAAAGCTTAGAATAATTCAAAATGGAATAAGATTCATAAAAGAATACAGGGCTGAACTCAGGTAAAAATTATAACTTTCAACATAAAAATTAAAGCACTCAATGACATGGTATAGGCAAGAGTTGACAGGGCATGAGCTAAAGTGGTGGCTATGTGAATGTTCAAAAGGGAATCAACGTGAGAGATGCTGTGGAAATAGAATGTGAAAGTAGAATATGAAAGTCAATATGATAGAATTCACATTGACAAATGTAAACATCCTTAAATGAGCTTTGAAGGAAAGAGAAACAAAAATATATGATTCATCCCTCAGCCACATTCAACATTTCTATGGAATCTCGGGCCACATAAAACAATCACTGACTCTAGCAGAGGTCTTGGTTATTGTCCTTCCTGTTCAAAGAGAACCGAAATGACATCCCCATTATAAAGTGAAATTTCAGTGTGTCTGATTGTGGCTGATCAGACTAATACGAGCTCGGAATGCTCTACCACAGGTTGGGCACAGAAAGTCTGTGTGAATATCCCAAATTTGTGCAACGTGCATTTACTGTGTGCTGTCTCATCTGCTTTGTCCAAAGAGCACAGCACCTTTTCTTATGAGAGCATGCCATGCTGAGCGGTCCTGTGCCAGTGTCTCCCATGTTGTGCAGTCAAATCCAAAGTTCTTGAGAGAGACCTTGAGAGTGTCCTTGTATTGCTTCTTCTGGACACCATGTGATCACCTGCCCCATGCAAGTTCTCCATAAAAGAGTCTTTTTGGCAAACGTACATTTTGCATTCGAACAACATGGTCAGCCCACCAGAGCTGCACTCTCTGAAGCATAGTTTGAATACTTGGCAGTTTAGCTACAGTATATAGAGTTCAGTAGAGGCATAACTAGGAAAGGGTAATCGGAGCTTTGACAAAAGGCAGCAAAATTTTAGAGCACAAGCTCATTGAATATATTACTTCCTTAAGCTGTATAAAATCATTAAAGAAACTAATTCCTTCCTCTACTTAAATATATTTGTCTTGATTAATTTTTGTATTATGTTTATATCTGGAAGCACAAGGGTGATGAAGGGGAACATTCTTAATGCTTGTTCTGGATGCATTTTTGGTGGTGTTTGCTCTTAATGCCAAAATTGCAAGTTACAACTCTTGTCTTTGGTTGTACCCAAAGAATCTCATTCCTACTCCTGTCTCCAAATAAGTATCACTCCATGAAATAGAACAATGAGAAAGTCTCCTTTATGCTCAGAAAGAACTTGTAATAAGAGTAGAAACAGATGGAGTAAACTTTCCCTCTTGGAATAAGAGATAAAGCCAAGACTCATTTGGTTTCGAATTCAAGATTAATCTCTTCACCTTCGTCGTCTGCGGTCTGAATTTCAGAGGGTCACAAATGAAGTACTATGTAAAGCTTTGTGAACTTTCAAGTCACGGATCAAAAGTGTGGAATACTTCTTGTTCATAGTGCTGAGCATCACTCTGTTATCCCACTAGGCTCACTGGCTGACACTTTTTATTGGGTTACAATTTTCAAACCTCATAAAGTTTCCCAAAAGGAGCACAAAACCCCTTGGAGATAGAATGACTATAACAGAGGAATAAAATGCAAAGAGAGGGAATAATGTCACCTTCAATAAAAATAAAAAACCAAAAGAGGTTATGTAGGCAATATCAAGTGATTTGTTAGCAAGGCATATGTGGGGTCAACAAAGATACACTTATATGTGGGGGTGGGAGGCTACCATTTGATTGTCTAGTGGTTCCAACTGTGACTTCAACTTGAGCAGTGCAAAGATTTTAATTTTATCCAATTTGGGGAATTTCATCCTGCTGACTCTTCCAATACCTGAGCCAATTTAAAACTGGATAAGAGTAGCTTTTAGGGTGAGAAAATGAAGGAGGAACAGTAGCAGTTTGTGGGAGCAAGAAATAGGGGGGGAAAGTGCATGTTGAAAGGCTGAATCCATCATGGTATATGAGAGAATATTATTGTGCCAAAAGGAAGGATAAATATGGGGAATGTATGGGAAACATGAGAAGACTCCTGAAAACTGAAGTAGGGGGAAGAAAGTAGAAATAAAAGAACAAAATGCACAGTGACTATAATCGTGTTACCATAACAACACTGAAAAAACAGTTGAACTCCTATGAATTATAATTAACAATCTTGGCCCTGGAATATTGATGAAAGACACACTTCCCTCTCTCAATCAAGAAGAGAGGACTAGAGATGTGGAATGTAATGACACTGTAGTAGAATTTGCTTAAATGTCTTTATTAGTTACAAGGAAAGAGTGGGGTGGTAGGGGAATTAAAGGGAAATGACTTAGGGTGATTCAGGATCACCTTAATCAATCAGGATTGTCTAAAAGAAATCCAGGAATACGCTAAGAGAATAATATTAAAAGATACTTAAGAACACACACACACACACACACACACACACACACACTCTAGTTTTCTATGCCATTCCAAAGTCTTGCAAGAAGAAAATAAGAAAGTCTGTCAGAATTTATAAGAAAAAGGAAATGGAAAATCAATTGTCTTGAAGAGAAGAAGTCACTACGGTGAACTGGGAGCTTGGAACAGTCAGATCCAATCAAGAATGCATATTTCTTTGTAAGAAAAGTCTAACCTCAAGCAATGTAACCTTTTAGGAAAAAGCCCTTTCATCTCTGTTCCCCTCATCTCTCCCCCACCCCCCAAGACCCTCTGAAGTGAAATCCCTGAAGTGACAGTAATTGCTGAACTGTATGAAATGTTACAGGGCATAGCTAGATATCGTGCCCCAGGGATGTGTTATTCAGCACATTACAAGGGGCTCTAAAGATACTGCTGGAATTAAATGACTCTATATAATGGGCCTGCTCTTCCTTAAGTCCCATAGACAGAAGAGCAATGCAGAAAATGACTTTCCTTTACAGGAGAGAAAACCAAGGCAGCTCCTGAAGACCCCAGTTTAATCTGTTTATGAATCCTAATCACACACCTCAAACAAGCTCCTGAGACAGCTATTTGATTTATTTCTGCTATCCACATGTGAACGACAACAAGCCCTTCAGTCATCAGAAATAATCGTGCCAAGGATACTTGCTTGACATTCCTCATTATTTTCCTGAGACTTTCATTCAATAGATAGAAATTCTTTTTTTCTTTCAAAGCCAGGGCAAATGCATCACAATTAATACTATAAAACCAAGATGGCTTCAGACTTCTGTAGAGACTATTGTAATTGCCAATACAGTTAGCTTTCAGCTTAACCTTAACATGTCATCCAATCTTTTTTTCCAAAGAACAAAACGATATCTTAAAATAAAGATATATTTGCAAACTGATCATAGAATCTCAGACTAAGAAAGGACCTCAATGACCAACTATTCCAGCATGCACTTGAACAAAATTCCTTCTATGAGATATCTGATAGGTAGCCTTTGCTTGAAGACCTCAAGTGCAGAAAGTGTGTTAGTCCCCAATGCATCCTTAGGGAAGGCAAATCATATCAACAAGCATTTACTAAGTACCTGCTATGTGACAGGTACTGGGAATAGAAAGGAAGTAAAAACAGTCCCTACCTTTGTGTGGTTCACAATCTGATTGGGGAGACAACACGCAAACAGCTTTATACAAAAATAATGTATACAGGATAAATCAGAGTCTCAGAAGCTAAGTAGCTTGTCTAAGACCACCCAAGTAATAATTATTACAGGTGAGATTGGAACCCCCATACATTGATTTCAAAGATCGTGTTCTTTCCATTACATCAACAATACATAATTAAAGCAAACTATAAATAAGGGCAAATTAACAGTGCAAAATGAGTACATTAACAACACAGATTAACTGTTTCACCAATTGGTCATCCAAAGCAGTGCCAATAATCACCATTGACAAAGGTCAATTTCAAATGGATTAGTAGAAAAGGATTCTGTATAGTTACAGAGTTCTATGATGTCAAATCAATGTGGCAGGATCAATGACAAGATCATGAATGTCCATTTCACTTTTGACTAACCCTCCATGTTAAGAATTATCCCCTCTTCTATCAATCTTAGATTAGATGTAATTTCCTTCCAATGTTCTTAATTCTGCCTTCTGGGGCCAGGCAGAATAAATTTAATCTCCCAACTCTCTCTTCTTTCCTCATCATATTATTCAGATTACTTTTTACCCAATATTTTCCTCCTCCTTACGTGAATCTTGCTAAGGCTAACTCCTCTACATGCACCCTTTGTCTTGTCATCTCTCATGTTCTCCACAAGATTGCTCCCCTCACTGTTATCTCTCTCTCTCTCTCTCTCTCTCTCCCCCCCCCATTTTTCTCTCCTCCCCCCACATTCTGTCTCTCTAACTACTGATTCCTTCTCTGCTACCACAAACAAACCCATGTCCTCCCCACCCTGAAAAAACTTTCCCTCAACCTTACCTAACTATTCTAGCTATCATCCTATATTCTCCACTTCTTTTCAGATAAAATTCTTGAGAAAACTGCCTATACTAGATGACTCCTATATCTATTCACCTGCTCATTTCTAAACCCTCTACAATATGGCTTCTTACATCATCATTCCGTTGAAATTGCTATCTCCAAAGTTACCAGTGATCTTTTAGCTGCCAAATCTAATGGCTTTTTAAAATCAGATAAATTGCTGTAGTCTGCTTGACAGAATCTTATTTAAATTTTTGAATGAATATTCATTGATATATCTATAGTTCTCACTCTTTGCTTTTCCCTTCCTTGGTTAGATATTAGAACTAAATTTGGCTCATAAAAGGAGTTTAGTAGAGTTTTTTCTTTACCAATTATTCATAATAAGTTGTGTAGTATTGGTATAAATTTTGTTAAAAGTTTGATAGATTAATCAAATAAGATAGATATCAGAAAAGGTAAAATAATTTTGATTACATGAAGTTGAAAAGCTTCTACACAAGCAAAATAAATATATCTAAAATAAAAAAAATCAGCCACATGGGGAAAAAAACCTTTGTATGACATTGTTAGTTAAGGATTTGTTATCCAAGACTTAGCTAGCTTTTATAAGGGACTTTAAAATTTTCAAAGCTCTTTATATATACTGTCTCATTTGAATCTCATAAGATCTTTGTGTTGTTATTATCCTCATTTTATAGATGAGAAAACTGAGGCTGAGAGAGGTTAAATCATTTGCCCAGCTAGTCAACATAGGTAGTCACAAAGCTAGTTAGTGACTGAGGCTGGATTTGCGCTCAGTTCTTGCTGACTTAACATCTCACACTCTATCTACTATGCTACCTAGTACTTCTATGATATATAGACAACTAATAGGAATATATAAGACCAAAAGTCATTTCCAATAGATAAATGATCAAAGGACAGAAATAGTTTTCAAAAGGCTTGCAAACTAGTAACAGTCATATGAAAGAATGCCTCACATTGCAAGTTATAAAAGAAATGTGAATAAACAATTCCAAGTTTTTGCTTCATATCTATTATATTTGCAAGAAGGACAAAAAATTGGAAAAATTAATAGTGGAGAGGTTGTTGAAAAACAGGAGCACTAGTACATTGTTGGTGAAGCTGCGAATTAGCACAACTGTTTCGGAAAGCAATTTGGGATTGCACAAATAAAATGGTTAAAATATCCATACCTTTTGACACAGAGATTCTGCCAGTAGGCATATGTTCCAATGAGGTCACTGAGTTTTTAAAAAGTCTCTACATACATTTACAGTAGCACATTTTTATAACAAAACTGGAAACAAAAGTCCAATAGTCCAATAGTCAGGGAATGACTAAATAAATAGTTATGCATGAAGGTAACAGAATATTACTGTGCTGCCAGAAATGATGAATACAGAAAAGGAAGGTCCTATATGAACTGATACAAAGTGAAGTAAGCTAAACAGAGGAGATATATATATGTATGTATGTATGTATATATACAATTATAATAATAGAGGAAAGAACAAGTCAAAATAATTTTTAAAATGAATGTTACAAAATTACAAAGAACATAGCTGAATCAAAGAAAAGAAATGAAAATACAACCCCTTACATTTTGATTGGCAAACAGTACGAGTGTGAACCTTGCATGTGTTGTCAGATTTTTTTCAATGTGTTGATCAATATCGCTGATTTTTTTCGTCTTTCTCTTTTTCAATCCTCATTAAAAAGAAATATGGGATGACTCTCCAGGAGAGGAGGGGAAGAAATGTGAAGGGAAATTGGTTATGTAAAAAACAAGGATATTAATAAAATTCTATTTTTTAAAGTTTGATCCAATTTTTCTGTAAGTTCACCAAGACCAGGGACCTTACCTCCTGACCTCTCTAATAATTTCTGTTCAGCTAGTCCAATCTCATTTTCTAATTTGGGGTTAAAGAATTTTTTGGGGGGGTTGTTGCAATTGCTGTATTTGATGTCCTATTTTTAAATTAATCCATTATTTTGTGCCATCGCTTTCATTGTCATACAATTGCATGGTAGGTTCTAATAAGATTTTATTTCTTTTGTTTGGCACCTTGATCATTTATTATTTTTTAATCTGATTTTTTTTTTTGCTCACTTCTTTTTAATAGGTTTGGCTAAAGATGTGTCAAATTTGTCAGTCTTTTCAAAGAATCAGATTTTAATTTTGTTTTATCAAGTCTTTGTTTTTATTTACTTCTCTTCTAATTTTCAAGATTTCCTCTTTCATATTTAATCTGAGTTTATTTGTTGGGTTTCTAATTTTTTAAACATGTATTCAATCCTTTAATCTTCTCCTTGTCAACTTTTTAAAATATGTGCTTTTAGAGATAGAATTTTTCCCTGAGACCTACTCTAGTTTCATTCAACAAATTTTGGTGTGTTGCTTTGTCATCATCACCCTCTTTCATAAACATATTGTTCCTATTTTTGTTCCTTAACCCACTGTTTTGGGTTTTATTTTTAAGTCTTCAATTTAAGTCTGTGTCTTTTGTTTGTGCTCCTTAAATTGATGATTATTTTAATTATATTATCTCTAAAGGATATGCTTAGTACAACTAGGTCTCAATTAATGTGAATAATATATCCCCTAAAATACAGTCCCACTATTCAAATTTATGCTGTATATTTCCATAGACTGGAACCAATGACCATAGTTTACATAATTACAGCTTTGAATCCTGAGAATTCAAATACATATTTCCACTTCATAGCATTCCTTGTTCATATTTTATTTGTGCCCTAATTTAGTTCTTGTAAAAATTTCCTGTTGCTGAGAAATATGCGTATTCTTTATCAGGTCCATTCACATGATTCCTAATAGCCTTTTCTCAGTCTTTGTCCTTCCTGACCTCTGCAGCCTTCGACAATGTCAATCAACATCCTTTCCAGTATATTCTTTTTTCCACTCTTTTTTTTTTTTTTGTGACATTGCTTTCTTTTGATTCTCCCATTTATCTGAGTACTTTCTTCTCAGTCTCTTTTGCTGAATTTTCATCCAGGCTATTCCTACTGACCTTGTGTTCCCCACCTGCCTCTACCCCCAAGGATCTAACCTCTTTTCCCCTCCATACAATCTCATTTGGTGATCTTAACAGCTCCTATGGGAGTTGATAACATTCCATCTCAATGCAGCTAATTCCTAGATCTATATATTGAGTACTCTCTCCTCAGTTCCAGGCTTGCATCAACGGCCTTTTGGATACTTCAGATTGAGTGTCCCATAGACATCTCAAGCTCAACATGTCCAAAACAGAACTCGTAATCTTTCCTCTAAAACCCTTCCATCAATGAAATTTTCCTGTTAGTGAGCCACCACCACTGTTCCCAGTCACCCAAGCTGTTAACTTGAGGGCCATCCTCAGTTCATCAGTTAAAGCTCACTCCATAGTGATGGTTGAAACCTACCTACTTAACTTGGGTTTACATGCTAGATTACTTTCTCAAAGACCAAGCCTCAAACTGAACTCACTCTGGATCTCTTGGATTAGATAACAATAGTTTCTACACCCACCCAAGCACCACCTAATGGTTAGTTTTGGGGCCCTCTTGGGCTCAGAGTGAAAGTAAATAGTAACTTTCTCTTTTAGTCAGCAACCCTAAGGGTCTTCCCCTCCAAGTTTCATTGTCTTTTTTTATTCAGAGGGCCATCCACTGACTCACTTCTTAAAGAGGCCTCTTCACTGAATGGGCATTGCCTCATTCAAAGTGAGAACCTGAAAAGACCTTAGCTTAAAAAGGCCAAGGTCTCCCACTGACTCCTGGGCCATCTCCAGTCATCCTGATCTATATCTGGCCACTGGACAGACCCAAATGGCTCTGGAGGAGAAAGTGAGGCTGGTGACCTTGCACAGCCCTGTTTCACTCAAATTCAATTGCAAGTCATGTCATCATCTCCCTGATGTCATGGTCCTCTTCCAGAAGAAAGGACATACCAGAACCTCAACCATATATCCAGTCTGTTTTGAAACCTTGTTCTTTCCTCCAGAATATTTCTTGTATATATCCCCTTCCCTCCAATTACGTGGTTACCACCCTGGGGCAACCTTTCAACAAAGCATATTGGGTTTGTCTTCATACCTCAAGTCTCTTCATTCAAGTCCATCCTCCATTCAAACTGATCTTCCTAAACTACAGGTCTGGTTATGTTACCCCCATTCAATAAACTTTAATGTCTCTCCTGTCACCTGGATTAAACATAAAATCCTTTGTTTAGGTTTTAGATTCCTTTAAAAACTGATCACTTTCTACCTTGCTAGTCTCCTTACACTTTGCTCCTCTCCACATACTTTATGATCTATGATCCTTTCTATTCCTCTAACATAATACCTCTCAGGAATGGGGAACCTGGGGCCTTGAGGACACATGTGGACTTCTGAAGCTGAGTTCAAGTTTTGCAGAACAAATCTTTTTATTAAGGGGATTTGTTCTGTGCAACTGGGATTCAATCAAAGGGCTACATTTGAGGACCTAGAGGGCCACATATGGCTCTATATCCTAACTCCCAGCTGTTGCCCATGCCTAGAATGTTCTGCTTCTCACCTCCACCTCTGTCTTCCCTTCAAGACTCAGCTCAAATCTGCAAGAAACCTTTCCTCTTACCCTCCACACATATATACACAAAACTGTTAGTGACTTTCCCCTGAGCTTACTTTTCACTTACACTATGTATTTTATCTGTACATAATTACTTGTATGTTGTCTCCCCAAGTTCCTTGAGGGTAGGAAACAAGACAAACCAGATCCCATATCAGTATCTATCTAGGCCACAAACAAGCAGAGTCATCTTTATATTAGACAGACCACACACACACACACACACACTTTTCCATCTGTTTGGGCCACGACTCAAATCTATTCTGTACTGACACAATAAGATGCTCAAGGTCTAAGTATGTGATCAAATAGTTGCACTGGCATAAAGATAATCAGATTGGTAGGGAGAGGGGATGTGCAGCTTGCAGACAACCAGAGGGTGCATCCAGTGAGAAAAATCCAAGAGGAACACCCAGGGCATTCCCTATAAGTGCCTTGGAGTATTCCCTCCCTCTCATAGGGCCTCCTCTCTATCAACTCAGACCCACACCTGTGCCCCCAATTATCTGTCTGGGACAAAGTCTTTTTTCAGTTCTTGCCAGCTGTGTGATGTTTAATTAACTTCTGGACTACCACAGCATTCAAGATCATTCTCAGTTTATATTACTGAATCTTATCCAGCAGTTTATAGCCAAAGCATACTATTGTAACTTAAGACTAGATGAGGCATAAAAATTCACAAAAAGGTAGAATTTTAGGAAAAAATAGTCAACTTCTTCCCCATCCCCAGGTCTATACTTAAAGAGTCAGTGTGGTTTAGTAGTATGTTTCCTGAGCCTGGAGTCAGGAAGTCCTGAGTTCAAATTCAGTTTTGGACATTTATTAGCTGTGTGATCCCAGGCTAGTCATTCAACCTCTATTTGCCTTGGTTCTCTCAACTGTAAAATGCGAGTAATGATAGTACCTTCAGAGCTGTTGTGAGGATCAAGTGAAAGAATATTTGTCAAGTAGTTAGTACAGTAACTGGCACATAGTAGGTGCTATGTAAATGTTTATTTCTTCATTCCAGTCCCTTCCCTTCAGAGTCACACAACTAATAAGGATCTAAGGTAGTAGTACTTTAACTTAGGTCTTCCTGATTCCAAGTGCAGTGAACTGGAAAATGATACCATTTCCTTACGTATAAAGTAAGGATGGTGATGATGGTAGCACTGCACTGTCTTCCTCGTACAGTTATTGCAATATGCTAATGTATTGAAATGCACTTTAAATCTTAAAGGATCACATGAACATCAAGAACTATTAGTGTCAAAAAATATGGAATTTAATTTGCAAGTTTTAAAAATATGACATTGAAAAATTATTAGTGATAAAAGACTTCATGAGCAGGAGTGTACATTTTAGGTTGATATAGATCAATAAGTATGATATTAACCATTAGCAGTCATGCATGGCATGAGCATAGATTTTCATTGGTTCCCTGTTGATTTTAGGTTAAAAAACACTATTCTTGTTGGGCATTTAAATCTTTTAACAATCTCCCTTTGGACTATCTTTCCAGGCTGATTGAACATTGCGTCCCTTTATGTACTGTATTATGTTCCAATTACACTGGTTTCCTTGCTGTTTCCCATAAATTACATTCCTACTCTCACTTGCCTGCCTTTGCACTGGGCCCTCCCCACAACATGCTCCATCTTTGTCTCTGTCTTTTGGAAACTGTAACTTCTCTCAAAGCTCAATTCAAAAATTCCTTTCTTCCAAAAGGAATCTTCCCAATCATTGTTCGTTTTGTATATATGCATATAATGTGATATACATGTGTTATATATGTGTGTTCATATATAATATATGTATTATATTGGTGTGTATATCATATTGTATGTGTGAAGTACATAGTATATTGTGCATATGTGTTATGTATCTTATAATATGTGTATACTTTATGCATTATATGTGTGTATATGTATGCATATATCATATATGTTATATATACCTGTGTGTATATATTGCATATATTATATGTGCATTATATGCTGTGTATATGTGTGTTGTGTGTATATATTATATGTGCACTGTATGTTGTGCTGGAATGTATGTGTATATGTATTGTGTGTATATTATGTGTATTATGTATGCATTGTTATATGAGTTATACATGTTATATTACATATGTATATATTATATTGTGTTATATATTTTATACATATGTATATGTATGGGTATATGTTATATCTGTGGTCTATATGTATATATATAATGGTTGCTATCCATAATCAAAGAGAACCAAAATGATATTACTATATGTGTGTATGTATATATATATGTATGTATGTATGTATGTATGCATGCATATGCACAAAAGGAAAAAGTTTCTGCTTTCAGAGGTCTTACTTTTTACTGTGATGATTCATGTTCACAGACAAATGTAGAATAGAGTAAGATAGAAAGGGAGAAAGAAAAAGAAACAGAAAGAAACAGAAAAAGAAAAAGAAATGAAGAAAGAAGGATAGGTAGGTAGGTAGATAGATGATAGATAGACAGATGATAGATAGATAGATAGATAGATAGATAGATAGATAGATAGATAGATAGATAGATAGATATAGATAGATAGGCAGATATTTTTCTGGGGGCAGAGACTGGTTTTCCTTTTGTGTTCATATCCCTAGTGCCTAGAGCAGTGCCTATCATGACATAGGCTATTAATAATTGTTGAATGGAATTGGATTGACTACTATTTAGTCAGATTGCTGTCAGGGATTGGATTCGCCAATTGCTTGGACTTACTAATAGGATGGAGGTGAAGAGGTATGATGGCTGGAATCATCAAAGGTACCTGGACAGTTGTGAAACCAGACATTTAGAGAAAAATCTAAAATTTTCAGTTCATTTGGGGGAGTACCAAAGGAAGGGGTGAAATAGACCAAGCCACCTCAGAGCTTGTAGAATGTGGCCAACATCTGACTTCCTGAGGGCAGAAGATTGCATTAACAGAAACTAAGAGAAAGTATAAAAGATGTCATACTTTCTGGCATGGGAAGAGCAAAGTAAGAATTGTGGGCTATGCTTGGAGGTTTAAAAAAAATTCTTCAACTTTCACTCCCCATTTGTTTGTTTCTTCTTCCTCTCCTCCTCCTCCTCCTCCTCCTCCTCCTCCTCCTCCTCCTCCTCCTCCTCCTCCTTTTTCATTAATGACTAGGGGTAATAAACCTAGGATATTTACAAAGTTTAGGAAAGAAAAATCTTCCCTGAAGTTTGTGATGGTCCAAAAGGAGGGTGTGAAACGTATATAAATAGCTATAGCATAGAACAAAATGTGAAATGTGTCCAAGAAAAGATACTGATGAAGCATGAGATCTGAAGGTCCAAAAGATCAACAAAGTCTTCCTGGAGAAGAGAGTGCTTTAATTAGACTTTAAAGAACAAGGATAAACTCCACAGACTGAGGGTAATAAGAGCTATTCCAATTTGAGGGAAGGGATATTCCAGGTCTGTGAGCAAAATCACAGAAGCAAGAAAAGATGGGGCATTTTGGTGGTTGTCCTTTGTTCTTGAAGAGGGCCAAAATGACATCACTATGTTGGGGTCAAGGTACAATGTGTCCAATCGTGGCTGATCAGACCCATATGAACTTGGAAGGGTTTGCCATGGGTTAGGCACAAATGGTCCATGTGAACTTATGGTTCTTTTTGTACATCTCATGATTCATTTGAGCTACTGCAGTCCTGCTTTGCTCATAGAGTGCCATGCCTTCTTTGATGTGGGAACACCATACTGTTCAGTCCTGTGCCAGAGTCTCCCATGTCTCCCAATGGATTCCAAGTTCTTCAGAGAAACCTTGAGTGTGTCCTTTATATCACTTCTTGTGATTTCTTACATGCAGGAAATGTCAAATAGCTCAAACTGACTGTGACATGGAGTATATGGAGTAGAATAGTAAGAGATATGTAAGTGAAAAGGTAAAGAAAGGGTAGAAGACTTTAAATACAAGGCAAAGGATTCTGAACGTTACTCTATAGGAAACTACAAGCCATTGAGAGTTTTTGAGTAAAGGAGTAACATTGCCAGATCTATACATAAAATGGACAGGTCTGGTAGCACTTAGGAATGATTTGGAGGGAGGATGAAGGTGGGAAAACCTTTTATTGTTATTTCAATGGTCCAGGTCAGTGGAAATGAAAACATATATTAATGTAGTTGGCTGAGCAAACAATGAGGAGGGGACAAATGTGGAAAAGTGTGGAGGCAGAATCAATAGGACATGATAATTGGTTCTGCTATTGTCTCTATGATATCGGGCAAGTCATTGTTTCTCTCTGGGCCTCAGTTTACCCCTACACAAAATGAGAATATTGGACTAGATCACCTCTAAGTTCCCTTTCAAACTTGATTTTATGTTTAGTTATGAGGGTCCTCTGAGATTAATTCAAATTTTTCCTGTCTATATTGTGTTTATACATAGTTCTTTATGTGCTATCTCCTCCATTAGGCTGTGAGCTCCTTGAGGGCAGAGACTGGCTTTTGCCTTTCTTTTGATTCTGAAGATAAAACCACTGCCTGGCACAGAGCAGGCATTTAATGCTTGTTGATTTAACTGGCTTGGACTCTATCAAACTGGTACCCATCTTGCCTGCTGCACTCGACCATATGTTGTTATATCACAGAAAAATTACAGATAAATGCTTTTTTTTAAGCAGAAATACCAAACACATCTTCCATTGTAATGCAATAAAAATAGTAATCAATATCTGGAACAATCAAAAGAAAGAACTAAATGGGAATTTTAAAATGAAATCCTTAAAAAAACATATCAAAGAATAAATGGTTGAAACTAACCCTGAGATGATGATAATGAGGCAAAATTACAAAATATTTAGGATGTAGCTTAAATGCTAACCAGAGGGAAAATTATACCCCTGAAAAGATCAAGGAATAAAAATTTAAAAGAGAGAAGATTAAAAAATTAAAAGAGAGAAGATGAGCTGAATAAATAATTGGAAATTACAAACCAGGAAATAAATTCAAAATAAGTATGAGAAGAAGCTGGTAAGTTAGAGAAATGAATAAATTGAAAGCTAGAAAGACCATAGAGTCTATACACCAAGCTAAAAGCTGGTTCTTTGAAAATACTAACCAAGTATAAGCCTTTAACCAACCTGCTTAAAAAGGGGAAAGAAAATGAGCAATGTAAAAATCACAACAGAAAAAAATATAAAAGAATTCTCATAACTATATACAGTTAAATGCCAACAAAATTGAGAATTCAAAAGAAATAGAGATTATCTCCAAAAACATACACCATCAAAATTAATAGAACACCAAATAATCTTAATCCATTCTCAGAATGAAAAACTGAACTAACTGTGAAAGAACTACCAATGAAAAAGAGTTCTAGTCCAATTGGACTTATATCAAACTTTTAATGAATAATTAATACCTATCTTACACAAATTGTTTTCAAGAATTGAAAAAGAAATACTAATCAGTTGTGTGATGAATCCAAAGACTCCAGCTTCTGAGATAAGAACTCAGTATTTGACAAAAACTGCTGGGAAAACTGGAAAACAGTATGGTAGAAACTAGGTATAGACTAACATGTTACACCATATTCCAAGATAAGGTCAAAATGGGGATACAATTTAGACAAAAAGGGTGAAACTATAAACAAATTAGGAGAGCAAGGAATAGTTTTCCTGTCAGATCTATTGAGATGGAGAGAATTTATGACAAGAGATAGAGAATATTATGAAATGCTAAATGGATAATTTTGATTACATTAAATTTAAAAGATTTTACACAAACAAAGCCAATGCAACCAAGATTAGAAGAGAAACAGAAAGCTGGGAAACAATTTTTATAGCCAGTGTCTCTGATAAAGGCCTCATTTCTAAAATATATAGAGAACTGAGTCAAATTTACAAGAATACAAGTCATTCCCCAGTTGGTAAGTGGTCAAAGGATATGAACAGAGAGTTTTCAGAGGAAGAAATTGAAGTTATCTATACTTGCATGAAAAAAATTGCAAAAAATAAATAAATTAAAAATTAAAAAAATTGTTTTAAATCACTATTGATTTAAGTCAAAACTCCGAGGTACCACATTACACCTATTAGATTGACTAACATGACAAAACAGGAAGATGATACATGTTGGAAAAGATGTGGGAGTGTTGGAACACTAATTCATTATTGGTGGAACTGTGAGCTGATCCAGTCACTCTGGAGAGCAATTTGGAACTATGCCCAAAGGGCTACAAAAATGTGCATACCCTTTGACGCAGCAATATCACTTCTAAGACTGTATCCCAAGGAGATCATAAAAATGGGAAAGGGTCCCACATGTACAAAAATATTTATAGCAGCTCTCTTTGTGGTGACCAAGAACTGGAAATCAAGGGGATGGCCATCAATAGCTGAGCAAGTGGTGGTATATGAATGTAATGGAATACTATTGTACTATAAGAAATGATCAATAGGAAGACTTCAGAGAGACCTGGAAGGACGTATATGAATTGATGCTGAGTGAAATGAGCAGAACCAGAAGAACATCATACACAGTGACAGCAACAGTGTGTAAGGAATTTTTCTGGTAGACTTAGCCTTTCACAGAAATTGAAGGACCTAAATGAGGCAAAATGTCATCCACATTCAGAGAAATAAGTATGAAATTGGAATACAGAATGAAGCAGAATATTTTCTCTTGTGTTATGTTTTGTTTTGGTTTGTTTCTTCTCGTGGTTTCTCCCATTCATTTTAATTCCTCTAGGCAACATGACTAATGTGAAAATGTGCTTAATAAGAATGTATGTATAGAAGCCATATGGGATTGCATACCATCTCGGTAATGGAGTGGGGAGGAAGGGCGAGAAAATCTAGGACTTACGGAAGTGATTGTAGACAACTGAAAACAAATAAGTAAATTTTTTTTAAAAGACCTCATTTCTAAAATATATAGAGAACTGAGTCAAATATATAAGAATACAAGGCATTCCCCAGTTGATAAATGATCACATGATATGAACAGGCCATTTCTATATGAAAAAATTAAAAGTATCTATAGTCATATAAAAAAAGCTCTAAATCACTATTGATTAGAGAAATGCAAATTAAAACAACTCTGAGATAACACATCAGACCTATTAGATTGACTAACATTAAAAAACAGGAAAATGATAAATGTTGGAAAAGATATGGGAAAATTGGAACACTAATGCATCGTTAGTGGAGTTGTGCACTGATCCAACCATTCTGGAGAACATTTTGGAGCTATACCTAAAGGGCTATCAAATTGTGCATATCCTTTGATCCAGTAATGTAAAAAAGGGAAAAGGACCCACATGGACAAAAATATTTGTAGCAGCTCTTTGTGTTGGCAAAGAATTCCCCATCAATTGGAGAAAGATTGAACAAGCTGTTGTATACGAATACAATAAAACACTATTGTGCCATAAGAAATGTCGAGCGAGCAAATCTCAGAAAAACCTGCAAAGACTTGCATGAACTGATGCTGAGTGAAGTGAGCAGAACCAGGAGAGCACTATACATAGTAACAGCAACATTAAACGACCAACTTGGTTAGACTCAGCTCTTCTCAGCAATGCAATGATCTAAGACAATTCCAAAAGACTCATGATAGAAAATGATATCCACATCCAGAGGAAGAGCTTTGGAGTCTGAATGCAGATCAAAGCATACTGTTTTCTCCTTTTTGCTTTTTGTTTTTTCTTTCTCTTGGTTTTTTCCTTTTTTTTCTGATTTTTCTTTTATAACATGACTAATGTGGAAATATGTTTAATATCATTGTATACGTATAGCCTATATCAGATTGCATGCAATCTTGGGGAAGGAGGAGGGAAGAAAGAGGGAGGAGATTTAGAATTCAAAACCTGATAAAAGTGAATGTTGAAAACTAAAAATCAATCAATAAATAATTTTTGAAAAGAAAAAGAAAAGCTTCTTCCTTAAAAAAAAGAATTAAAAAACTAAGCATGCTACTAAACTCATTTTGTGGAGCAAAAGTGGTTATAATAGCTGAAGGAAAAAGCAAAGAAAGAGAACAACAGATCAATATCATTAATTAACAGTGATTTAAAATTTTTAAAAACAAAATCATAAGGAAAAGAATTTATCAATTTATTTTTTAAAATCACTATAATCAAGTTCAATTTATACCATGAATGCAAAGATGACTCAGTATCATGAGAACAACAAAATTAATCATACTAAAAACAAAAACACCCCAAACAATATATCCATCTATGCAGGATATAAGCCTTTGTCAAAGTATAATGCTTATTCATACGAAAACCCCTACAAAACAAATGCGTATAAGAATAAAATATCAATCCACACCAAAAACTGGCAACATTTCAAAAGGGAAAATACTAGGTTTCTCCAATATATACAGAAATAAAGCAAAGATGCCCCTTTTACCTCTGTTATTTGACAAAATTCTGAAATTCTAGCAATTAATAGAAATTCTTTTTGTTGCCATATTGTTAATTCTAGAAAATCTAGTAATAGCAATAAAGCAATAAAACAAATTTAAAGTGTTGTGATAGAGAAGGGAAAAAATAACTATCCTTATTTGCCAATCACCTGAAGGTGTACTTCAAAAATTCTGAAAAATTAGTACAGAAACTGAGATAATGAATATAGACTAGTAGCTTCAGTAAAGTTAATGGTAACAAAATGAATCCACAGAAAACAATCACATTTCGAATTAGTAATAACAAAATCTAAGAGATAATAATTAAAAAGGAAGGTCCATTTCAAATGAGTACAAAATGAATATCTAGGAATCAACCTATGAACATACAATCAATGCCTAATATACATACAATTGCAAAAGACTCCTTAAAGAAATAAACAATTTTTAAATTTGTAGAGACATTTAGTGCTTATGGCTGAGCCATGCCAATATAAAAGATAAGACCACAGCTAATTTAGTGCTCTATCAGAGTACCAAACTTATACATTACAGAGGTAGATTAATAACAAAACTACTTTGGAAAAAAAATCTAGAATATCAAGGGAAACAAAATAATCTGGCAGAAATTAGGTTTAGACTTTAGATCTAGTCTCAACCTTTCCCCCACTATCTCTCTATGACTTTCTCAGCTAAGGATTTTGCCCATTTCCCCCAAATTGAGGCTATTCTCTACACTCTCCCTTTTTTCCACAACTCACAGTCTCCTGGTGTCATCCTCCATTGTCTCTCTGTGTGCACTCCAGTCTTTTTTTTGGAGATGTGGAACTTCTTGTCAAAGTCAATTCCTCTGTATGTATGTTAAATCTCATTCCTTCTCGGGGAAACTCCCCATGTTATAATTCCAATTCATTCTCTAATCTTTAATGTCTCCCTATCTGCTGATGCTATCCTCCCCCCTACAAAGATATCCAAGTCTCCCCCATCCTTCAAAATCCTCACTAGATACTAGCATCCCCATTAACTATCATCATTCAGCTCTCTTCCCTTTCTTGGCAAACTCCTTGTAAAAGCTGCCTACACTTGACTCCTTCTTTCTCCCCTCTCACTCTCTTCTCAACCTTCAGTCTGATTTCTGACTTCATTCTTCAACTGAAAAGGTTCTTTCTGAAATTTTCAGTGGTCTCAATCACCAAATCCAATGTTTTTTTTCCCCCAGTTCTTATACTTCTTGGCCTCTCTGCATTTTCCCTTGTTGACCATCTTCTCTACTATGAGTTTTTAAATGATACTGTTCTCTCTTGGTTTTCTTCCTACCTCTAGATGTACCTAACACTCTTTTCTAACACTCTTACCCCTCTTTTATTTTCTCTCTCACTTGGTAATTACATTAGCTACCAAGGATTCAATTACCATCTCCATATGTATATACCCAGCCCTATTACATCTCTTCGCTTCTAGTCCCATATCACAAATTATCTATTATACCTTTCTAAATGGATTTTGTAAATGGATAATTCTATGTGTTCAAAATAGCACTATTATCTCCTCATTCCATCTTACTCTCCCTTGTGCCCACCTGTTATCTCACTTTCCCTGGTATCATTGAAGGTACCACAATCCTTCCAAGAAATCCTTCTCAACATCAATGTCATTCTGAACTCTTCATTCTCATTCACTCCACATGTCCTGTTGTCCAATCTTCCCACCTTTTCCTTCTTAACATCTCTCACATCCATCTCCTCTCCACTCAACAGCCATCACCTTAATTCAGGTCTTTATCACTTCTCCCCTCGACTACTAAAATATCCTCCTAGATCATCTCCCTGCCTCATATTCGCTACTCTAGTGCAAGAAGCTGGTTATACAGAGGATAGAACACTCAGTCTGGAGTCAGGATTCAGCCTCAGATACTAACTAGCTGTGAAATGCCCAGGAAAGTCATTTAACTTCTGTTTGCCTCAGTTTCCTCAATTGTAAAATGGTGATAAAAACAGTGCCTACCTCACAGGATTATTGTCAGAATCAAATGAAACAATATTTGCAAATATTTTGTAGTAAAAGTATAAAGTAAAAAATATTTGTAAATCACTTAGTACCTGACATATACTAGTTGCTATATAAATGATTCCTTTTCCTTATCCTGCTCCAATCCATTCTCCACACAGCTATGACAGTGATTTGCTTGAAGTACAGTTCTAATCACGTCATCCTCCTACTGAATGAACTCCATCTGTTCCCTGTTGTCTCTAGAATCAACCATGATCTCCTCTGTTTGACTTTTTAAAAGCTCCACCATCTGAATAGTTACTTAGTAGTCTGATCATTACACCTTTCCACATATGGTCCAGCTATATTGTCCTGCATGTTGCTCCTCATATTCAACTCTCCAATTCCCACTTCAATGCCTTTGTGCTGGGGACTGTCTCATGCCTGGAATATTCTCCCTTCATACCTCAACCTCTGAGAATGCACTGCTTTATTTGAGAATCAACTCAAATGCCACCTTTTTCTGAACACCTTTCCTAGCTCTACCAATGGTTGATGCCCTCCTTTCTAAGACCACCTTGTACCTACTTTTTTTTTTGCATATGCCTATTGATATGCATGTTACCTCCCCTCTTGGAGTATAAACTCCATGAGGGCAAGGACTATTTTTTACTTTTTCTTTGTATTTGCTTTTCCTTTGTAACTCTAGCTTAGCACAGTGCCTAGCATATGATAAATACTTGCTTTTGCATGGATTGATGGATTTTGTATCTATATCCTTGGTACCCAGTATAATGCCTTGGATTTTTTCAGTCATTTTTTCAGTCATGTCTGACTCTTCATGACCCCACTTGGAGCTTTCTTGGCAGAAATATTTGGAGTGATTTGCTATTTCTTTCTCCAATAATGCCTTGGAGTGCGTTTTTTTAAAAAAAATGTCTCTTGTTTGAATTTCATGACTACTTTGTGAGCTAAGTAATATAATTATTATTAATTTCTTTTTATCTAAATGAGGAAATTGAGACTAAAAGAGGTGAAATTAAAATATTCTCTTTTCCATTAGCAATGTCGGCAGCCATCACTGGTAAGGAGGGAGAGTTCACATTATACTTACATGTATTTTCTATAGTCTGCTCAGAGTCACAGAACTATTAAATGATAAAGTTAGCACTTACACCCACAACTTCTTTCTCTAAGTCAAGTTCTCTTTCCACTAGACCATACTAACAGCAAACACACCTGTATCTATGAGAATTCAACATTAGCAACCTCAACTAATCCTTAACTAGTTAAGTTCTGATGCTCTTCTCAAAGAGAAGTCAAATGGAAGAAATGACTATACAGGTTATAGAAACAAGAAACTATCTAATTAAAATAAGTCTAAAGATGAGGAGTAATTAACACTTTCTTAACCACACTAGCAAACACAACGCAACGTTGTAAATAACATCATACCGAAAGGGAAGGTGTTAGTTTGAAGTACGTAACAGGATAATAGAAGAGAGAGAGAGAGAGAGAGAGAGAGAGAGAGAGAGAGAGAGAGAGAGAAGTTAAAAAGGAAGGAAAGAAGGAAGGAAGAGGAAAGAGAAGGGACAGAAAGAAGGAAAAGGAAAGGGAAGGAAAGGACAGGAAGGGAAGGAGGAAAGGAGAGAGAGATAAGGAAGGGAGAAAGAAAGAGAAAGAGGCATAGAGGGAGGGAAGACGGTCAGATTTGAATCCACACTAAGTACAAACCTGAATGAAAAGTTTCATGTGCAGAAACCCAAGTATCTTCATAGATTAGGACCATTCATAGATTGGTATAGGAGTTACATAGAATTGTCACAGAACTTCTCTGTAAAATTCCAACGATAGGAAGATTTCCCACATTGCTAAATGTACAAAATCCAAAAAGCTTGCCTGAGACGACAATTGTCTTTAGGTTAACATTTCCCTGGTTTATAAAGAAATGCCCTGGTTTAGGACACTCCTGCTCCGTTAACTTGTTTGGGATTCCAAACTTGGTTAGATTCTTACATTCTAAACTGCCTTTTTGGAATTGCCTGCCAGGGATACTGGTGGCCAGATTTCCCCCCAGAGCACCCCAAAAACCTTTCTTCAAGAGCTGTATGAGGGGAAACATCAAAGTAAGGAATCCTTGCTTCTTCGTTTCAAAGAACTGGAACAGGGAACTCCAGGCTCTGACAGATACCAGACCCTGTCAGAGCAGGAATGGTGATCACCAAATGTGAGACGTGAATTCAATGCTATCACATCCAGCATCTGTCAGATCTTTCCTTAAAACATTCTCTTTTCTTGGCATCTCATTTTTTGTTCTAGTCTGCATTTGGCAAAGAACTTGAAATGCTTCTGTGTAGTGGATTTACCCAGTCTAGCAAATGAAGGGTTTCATTTTCTACCTACAGGTGTTTTTCTTGTCTAACAACCTTCTCTCCCCACCTCAACTCGGCTTTAGTCCAAGGGTGCTATAATTTTCACAGAGTTTGCATAAATTGGTATGTAGGCATCAAGAGAACTTGTTCCTTAGTAAAGAAGCTAAAAGTTAAATTAATTCATTCAACCTTCTACAATGGTGATAAAGCATAGCCTATAAAGCTAGCTTTTCCGTCACTGTGGTATGTGTGTGAAGGGAGAAAGTCAACTCTAAATAAATGGTCAAAGTGACATAATTTGCATTTGATGGTCTCTCACTTTCACTTTTGACATTCCCCCCTTTCCTTCCCGTTGGCCACTTCCTGATACACATTTCCTTCTGTTGCATTCTCAAAAGGAAAGATATTCTAGCTTCTGATTCATTCAACTACGATCATATTGATTGATAACAGAATAATGGGTTACCATTCCTGAGAGAATAATATTCTGAAAGTGAAGGTCTAGTAATGGAATTTCGGGTACTATGGCATCCAACTGGAAGAAGACTTTGAAGGCAGACAAGGGTGCTCCTCCAATTACCCCCACAGAAAGGATTGCTTACTCTCCACAAGTGACAAGTTGATCAAGGTGGGCACATCTTTAAGAGCCTCATGAGTATGCTGAATGGGCAGCTAAGTGGTGCAGTGGATAGAACACCAGACCTAGAGTAATAAAGATCTGAGTTCAAATCCAGTCTCAGACACTTAATAGCTGTGTGACCCTGGGCAAGTCACTTAACATCTATTTGCCTCAGTTCCTTACCTGTAAAATTTGGACATACTGGAGAAGGAAATGGCAAACTCCTTCAGTATCTTTGCCAAGAAAATCTCATGGGACCATATTCTGTAGAGTCATGTACAGTCCAACACTCCTAGACAACAACCATAAGTATACTGAATTCTTCTCCTGCTATCCTCTTCTTGAGTACAAATTATTCACAGGCTCCAGATAAGAGAGAGGGTATGGTGAAAAAAGGAGAATTCTGTTCTCTTTTCCTCTTAGGGCTGAAATATCAGATAGGAGCCCTATTTCCCTGGTCTATTCCTCAAATTCAGTCATTTCAGTTATGTCTGACTCTTTGTGACCCCATTTGGAATTTTTGTGGCAAAGATCTAGAGTAGTTTTCCATTTCCTTCTCCAGATCATTTTACAGATGAGGAAACTGAGGAAAACAGGGTAAAGTGACTTGCCCTGGGTCACACAACTAGGAAATGTCTGAGGCTGGATTTGAACTCAGATCTTCCTGATTCAAAGCCAAATCCAAGATGAGTCCTGGAGACAATATGGTCCAGTAGATAGAGTGCTGGGCTTGGAATCAGGAAGACATGAATGCAAATGCTGCCTCATGAATTTACTTGCTATATGGCCCCAGGCAAATCATTGAATCGCTCTGAGCCTCAGTTTCCTCATTTGTAAAATGAGAATGATTGGACTCGATGGCTTCTAAGGTCCACTCCAGTTATAAATCTATGATCCTACCATGCATAACCAGCTGCTATTAGGAAAAGAGGGAGCAAATCAAGAACTTTCTGGGAAATTCATTAGATTTGAATAAGAAAGACGACTACCATGATGACTTTTCAGTAAGTCATTTAATTTCTCTGAACCTCGGTTTCCTCTTCTGGCAAAATGAGGGCACTGGACTAGTTGGCCTCAAAAATCTCTTCCAGTTCTTACCATACACTTGTGTCTCCCTAAAATTCATGAGATTATTAATATGGTGAGGTAGAATGGCTGCAAGTAAGACAAGAGATGAATCTGGTTTACATTCTCACACATCTGTTTCCAGGATCAAAATTAAAAGTCATCAGAAAAATACCTGGGCCCTGAAAAAGCTGCCAACAAGTTGAAATGTATAACCCCCTTTGGTTGTTTTTAGAGACGTAGTTTTGTGACTTAATTTTAAAATGACAAACAGCTCTGCCAACTATGCTCTCAACGTCTTTCATTCCCAAGAATGAGGATCATTTCAGAGTTTAAAACATTTGTTCTCTTAGAAAATAATGCTTTCAGATCCTTTTTTCTTTCTTTTTTTTTCTGACAAAATACGAAATTTCAAGGATAAAAACCAAAACAAAACCAGACTTCAAGATTGTGTACAGCACCATAACTAAATCCCTAAGGTGAGGCTGATCATAGAATCTGTGAAAAGTAATAGTCATTTTCAGGCTACCACAAATAAATTTTCAAAATGTGCAACAGCACACGTGCCATTTTTATTTCAGGATGGCTTGGGGGTGGTAGAAATGTTACCGTAATCCCTATTCTCCGGGAGGACTCAGCGACAGACGATTCAAGGGCAGGAATCAGCTGCAGAAATCAACCAGTGGGCAAATAAATAGTCGTTGAAAGTCAACTTAGTGCAGAGCAAAGGCCTGCGCCCTGAATGCAACATATAACAACAGTGGTCTCAGCACTCAGTTACAGCTTTTATAAACTTGTTGGTTAAACTGTCTTTTCTCTCCTGTAGTAGCTCCCATTTACATAGTATTTTCAAATTTGCAGAGCAATCAGCGTGTTATTGCTTCTGATCCGATGGTCGTAATGCTATTATATCCTCATTTTAGATGAGGAAACAGAGGTTGAGGAAGGTTAAGCCTCTTACCTACGGTGCCAGAGCTTGCAAGCATCTGAGGCAGGATTTGAACTCACATCTTTCTGATTCCAAGTCCATTCCTTGTTATGTCATCTGTAAAATAGGGATAACCCTGGATTCCCAGGGTTGTTGGGAGGATAAAAATAAGATAAGATTTTTAAAGTACTTAGAGCAATACTTTGCACATAGTAGGAACTATGTAAATGTTAGTTATCAGTGATAGAGTAGTATTCCACCTACCCACCCACCCCAGGTTTCTCATTTGGGGGCTAAATATTGAATAATTTTGAATCTATAATAAAATAATAATCTATTATTCTAGTATAGAATTATCAGTTAGATTATCTAAGTATAGAATTAATCTAATAATCTAGAAAAATAATCTGTTATTCTAGTTTCTCCCTTCTGGCCCCTCTCCAGGTTGTCCATATCCTTCCTAAGAAGTGCTATCCATAGCTGAACATAGTACTACAAATGTTCTCTGACTGGGACAGAACACAATCAGTTAAAAAGAATATATTAAGTGCTTACTTGTGTCAGGCACTGTGCTAAGCCCTAGAGATACAAAGAAGAGCAAAAAGATAAACCCTGCTCTCAAGGAGCTCAGTGGCTAATGGGAGAGACAATGTGTAACTATGTTCAAAAAAGATTGTGTATATACATACATACATACACGTACATATTGTATATAAAATATATATATACACACATACATACAAATATACATAAAGACATATGTATGTGTGTGTTGCATGTGTGTCTGTGTGTGTGTGTGTCCTTTGTTGCCGAAGAAGACCACACCATCAGAGAGCTGATGACATGACTTGCACTTGACTTTGTTTTGAGTGAGGGAGGGCTGCGCAGGTCACCAGCCTCATTTCTCTTTCAGAGCCATCTGAATCCAGTGACCAGATATTCATCAGGATGACTGGAGATGACCCAGGATGAGGCAATTGGGGTTGACTTGCCCAAGGTCATACAGCATATATATTTGTGCATTATATATGTGTATATGTGTGTATATATGTACATGCACACACATATACCCCCTTCTCCTCACTCTCTCAATCTCCAGAGAGAAGGCACTAGAACTAAGGGGGATTGGGAAAGATTTCATGTAGGGGAACCATTCCCTCCCTAGCCCTGGATACCATGACTCTAGGACAGCCTTAAGTTTCCGTATCACACTAATTCTATTGCTCTTGGAGTTCACTGAAGCAACCAGATGTTTTTGAAATAAAGGCACATCTAGCTATTTCTCTCATCTTGTCTTTGTGAGGTGGATTTTTCTCATTCAAATGCATGCTTATCATATTTTGCTGATAACACAAAGCTATTAGGGACAATTAAGAGATTGGAAAATATGATTTGAATATAATAAAATCTCAAAGGCTCTAAAATGAGCCAAATTTTATAAGATGAAAATTAATAATATTGCATCCCCATAGTCTTGTTTGGTTTACCCCTCCTCTTCTTTCTATGCTGCCAGAGACCTTGTGAAATTAAATGACTTCCTCATGGGCCTTCCTAGTTCCCAAAATGGCACACTATCTACTATACCAAGCTGACCTTTAGGGCAAATGTTAATGGGATAATGATCACAAATATTATAACCATTTTACAAATGAGGAAACTGAGTTTCCAAGAAGTGACTTCTCTGTAGTCATACAGTTACCAAGTATCAAAATGAGTGTATAAATCCAAGTCTTATGGTACTTACTCCCATTGTCTTTCTACTGGGTACCATATTGTCAAAATGAATCTTAGAAAATATCTAATCCAGCACTTATATTTTGTAGAAGGAGAATCTAAGGCCCACAATAACCTGCTTGAGATCGCAAAGGTTCACAGGATTTAGAAATGAAATGACCTTAACAGTCACCTCATTCAATCCCTTTATTTTACAAATGGAGATATGGAGACCCCAGAGATTATATGACTTTCCAAAGTCACAGAGCTAATAAATAAAGGAGTTAATGTACACATCTAAGCCCTCATATCTCAAATTTAGGACTCTTCAGAGTATATTGCCTTTTCAAAGAACTCACATTATCATTTTACAGGCTTTTGTGAGAATCAAGTATGATATTGTAGGTGAAGCATTTTCTAAGTATAATGTACTATTAAAAATAAACAATGATTATTACCAATAATAAGAAGGATGGTAACAATAATGATATAAATAGAAAAGACAAAAAATGAATCCAAGAAATACATGTACCTTCAATGCAAGCTGAGTTACCCAGGTAAATGGAAATACTTATTTCATTAGGATATGTACTCTTCAACTGAAGGGAGGAGGGAGGAGGGTGTATGTAAACTTTTGTCTTTGAATCCCTCTAACCCCAAATGGTAGATGTTTGTTTAATTTATTATTCATTTTAATAATGTTTCACATAATATCATACCCCTTGGTATCTGTCATTTTTCTTTGACTCACCGTCATGCCAAGGGTTTTCAGGTGATATTATAGTCCAAGTTGCACTTTGATTAATGTCTCAGGCCTCTTCACTATAGGTCAACACACAGGGTCTTGTCAACAATTCCCCTTGAAAGTTCACAAGAATTCACAAATCAGGGAACAAAAGATTTCTAGGCTAAAGATATCAAATAGAACTCAAAAATAATGAAAAACATTTGAAAATCAGCTGCCATTCCCCAAAGACTGTATAGCTTCAATCACTTCCAGTTGCTAATTAGATAGCACCATGTCCTCATAACTCTTTGGAAGGCCTCAGCTGTCCCTGCCTGTCTTTGATTCCTTCTAAAGTCTTACAACCTTTTATGAAGTACAAGCTCTCACATCACTATAATCCCATTCCTTTGGAATGTTCTGTATTGCTAATTTATTTTTTTCCAGAAAAACTTGTCCATCATGCAACCATCTAATGGATGACTTCAGAGTTTCCTTGACATGGTAAGAGACCCAGCTTCTCCTTATATTACACTTCAAAAACCATGCTAGACAAAGGTGTGTCCACCTTGAATCCTCTCACTTGCACAGAATTTCCTGCTCACTTCTGATCTCATGTAAAAGTTTTCTCAAAAGTCCAGAGTATATCCTAACCCTCCACCCCCACCCCATCTCCAAGTACATCTTCTCTACTGACTCCACACTTAGGACAGAGCAGCTTCCCAAATCTGATGTCCTTGAAGACACCCTGGCAGTGAGTCTTACACCTAATTAAAATCCTAATTCTACATCACTGTGGAACTAGAAAGTTGACCATACCTCCTCCCAATTCATTTCCAGTCTTGGTCTTTGAGGGTAAACAAATGGAATTACTGAAACTACTTAGGGATGTTTTGGGGTTTGTTTGTTTGTTTTTGCCATACTTCTGGACTACCTGTGTGACAAGAAAGTGAAAGAAAATCATCCCTATCATATTAGCATCCTGAGCACAAAGTACCTTTCACTTAATAGCCATTTAGTCAATGTCTGAAATGAATTGACACAATTAACTGCTTGAAACTGAAGTGGTGAGATGGTATAATGGGTTATACAAATCATTACAAACATTGGATTTAGAGAAAGACCCTACTTACAAATAAATTTTAGGGACTTTGAGTACAGATTCAAACTATTACCATTATGATTTCTATATCCTCCATTGAAGCAAATGTTCTGAGGAATGAGGGGCTTACAGAGGTTCTTTCAAGCACATGGGAGGGTGGGAGGGTTAAGGGGGGGTAGAGAGTTGACAAATCATTGATGCCCAGAGTACCTAATCTTTAACACCCACTACTATTGCCAAAAAAGTTGCTGCTGGTGAGATACGGGAATGCCTTCTTGGCTTTGAAAACTGGAGCTTGGAATATATTATTCTAAAGAAAGAGTTTTGTAAATGGTAATGAAGTATCATAGAAATAATATAGTAATATTATTCTTCAGGTTGTCTTAGATTTTTGTACACTGATAAGGTAACTCAATAACCATTCAAAATTTACATTATTTCTAGGAGAAAACATGTTCTATGTTTCAAAAAGCTAACTTACCAATGAACCTGAGAAATACAACCCATATTTAACCTGGGAACCACATATAATTTTGTGGAAAAATAATAGGAGATGGAGTTAAGATGGCAGGAAAAAAGTAGGAAGTTGCCTAAGCTCTCCACAATATCCCTTGTAATAACTTTAAATCATGCCTCAAAACTAATTCAAGAGAGACAGAACTCACAAAAAGATGGAGTAAAACAATTTTTCAGCCCAAGATAGTTTAGAAAGACTTCAGGAAAGGTCTATCTCATTTGGGCAAAAGGGGAACACAGCCCAGTGCAGACAGTATCTGGGCAAGCCAGTGTAAGGTCATTAACCTTAGCACAAATCATCAGCTGAGGCCCCACAGCCCAGGTTCAGCAAGCTAGTGGCACCAGGGGACAGCTTTGAGGACTACAGCCCAGTGAAGAGGTTAGTGGCCAGGCCTGGCAGACCCAGAGGCCCCAACACAGCAGGAAAACTGTCAGACCTGGAGGCCCCCATGTAGCAGGCAGGACCAGGCCAAGAGGGTACAGCAGGCAACTAGGCCAGGTAATCCTGATGTGGCAGAAAAGCCACCAACTTCACTCTGGAACAGTAAGAGTGGCTAGATCCCTGGATCCTCATGCAAGAAACTTGGGGCAGTGCTTCCTATACCCCAGGAAAAGAGCTAGACTTTAAAAGACATCAAATAGTCTGGGAAAGAAGAAAAAACAAACGAGCAAAAAACTCTGACCATAGAAAGCTACTATGGTGATAGGGAAGATCAAAACACAAATTCAGAAGAAGACAACAAGGTTAAAACACCTACATGAAAAACATGAAAGAGAAATATGAATTGATTTCAGGTCCAGAAAGTCCT
The DNA here is from genome assembly GCF_028372415.1 of Notamacropus eugenii. Classification (NCBI taxonomy): domain Eukaryota; kingdom Metazoa; phylum Chordata; class Mammalia; order Diprotodontia; family Macropodidae; genus Notamacropus; species Notamacropus eugenii. Next base: position 244,755,800 of record NC_092874.1, on the reverse strand, counting down.
CCTTGAAGAGGTCAAAAAGAATTTTAAAAATCAAATAAGAAAGGCAGAAAAAATGGGAAAAGATATGAGAGTTATGCAAGAAAATCATGAAAAAGGAGTCAACAGTTTGGTAAAGGAAGTACAAAAAATGGGAAAAGATGTACAAAAATTCACTGAATAAAATAATTCCTTAAAAAAAATAAAATTGGCCAAATGCAAAAGAAGGTACAAAAGCTAACTAAAGAAAATAATTCTGAAAATTGAGAGGATGCCCATCGATTGGAGAATGGTTGAACAAATTGTGATATATGAATGTAATGGAATATTATTGAGATATAAGAAATGATGAGCAGGTAGATTTCAGAAAAACCTAAAAAGATGTGAACTGATGCTGAGTGAAGTGAGCAGAACCAGGAGAATATTATACACAGTAACAACAACATTATGTGATGATCAACTGCAATCCAAGAAAATTCCAAGACTCATGATGGAAAATGCTAACCATATCCAGAGAAAGAACTATGAAATCTGAATGCAGATCAAAGCATGCTATTTTCAATTCCTTTGCCATTTTTTCTCCTGATTTTTCCCTTTTGTTTTGATTCTTCTTTTGCAACATGCTTAATGTGTGAATATGATTAATATGATTGTACATGTATATCCTGTATCAGATTTCTTGCTATTTTGGCGGGGGAAGAAGGTGGGGAAAAATTTGAAACTCAAAACCTTGTTAACATGAATGTCAAAAACCAAAAACAAAACCTAGTAAATCTGAAGATAAAAAAGAAAATGATTCCTTAAAAAATAGAACTGGGCAAGTGGAAGTTAACGATTCTATGAGAAATCAAGAATCAATCAAATAATATGAAAATAATGAAAAAAATAGAAGAAAATGCATAAAATAATTCATTTGAAAAATAATTGAACTGCAAAATAGATCCAGTAGAGATAATTTAGGAATTATTGGACTACCTGAAAGTCATGATGGAAAAAAAAGGGCCTAGATATCATTTTTCAAGAAATTATCAAGGAAAATTGCCCACATATGCTAGAACCAGAGGGTAAAATAGTAACTGGAAGAATTCAACTATCACCTCCTGAAAGACTTTCCAAAATGAAAACTCCCAGTAATATTATATCCAAATTCCAGAACTCTCAGATCAAGAACATATTGCAAGCGGCCAGAAAGAAACAATTCAGATATCAAGGAGTTACAGTCGAGATTAGATAGGATTTAGCAGTTACTGTATTAAAGGATCAGAGGGCTTGGAATACAATATTCCAGAAGGCAAAGGAGTTAGGATTACAACCAAGGATCACCTACCAAGCATAATTTTTTAGGGGAAAATGGATATTCAACGAAATAGGAGACTTTCAAACATTCCTGGCAAAAAGACCATTGTTAAACAGAAATTTGATTTTCAAATACAAGACTCAAGAGAGGCATAAAAAAGCAAACAGGAAAGTAAAAACATAAGTTATTCAATGAGATTAAATTGTTTACATCCCTTAATGGAAGGTGATACTTGTAACTCTTAAAAACTGTGTCTCTATTAGGGCAGTTAGAAGGAGTATACATAGACAGAGGGTGTAGGTATAAGTTGACTTTGATGAGATGGTTAAAAAATATATAAAGGGGTGAGAAAGAGGATTATACTTGGAGAAGAGGGAAGGGAAAGGTAGAATGAGGGTAAATTATATCAAATGAAGAGGTATGAAAGACCTATTACAGTGGAGGGAATAAAAGGAAGTGCATGAGCATTGTTTGAACCTTACTCTTAATAGATTTGGCTGAAAGAGAGAATAACACACACATTCATTTGGGTACAGAAAACTATCTTACCCTACAAGGAAGCAGAAGGGGAGGGGGACAAGAAAAGGAGGTGGCTGATAGAAGTGAGGGTAGATTGAAGGAGATCGTAGTCAAAAGCAAAACACTGGTAAGGAGCAATAGGGTAAAAGGAGAGAGAAAAGAATAAAGAAGGGGAAAATAAGATGGAGTTAGTAATCATAACTGTGAATGTGAAGGGGATGAACTCACTCATAAAATGGAAGCAGATAGCAGAGTAGATTAAAAACCAGAATCCTACAAAATGTTATTTACAAAAAAACACATCTGAAACAGAGATACTCCCAGAGTAAATATAAAAGGCTGGAGTAGACTATATTATTCATCAACTGAAGCAAAAAAAAAAAAAAGACTAAGCAAAAGCAAAAATAAATCTAATTTTAAAAGACAAGGAAGGAAACTACATCTCACTAAAATGTACCATGGACAATGAAGTAATATCAGTACAAAACATATATACATCTAATGACATAGCAAATTTCCAAATGAGTTAACAAGAGAAAATAGTGAAACTGTACTAATGGAGGACCTCAACTTTCCCTTCTCAGAACTAGATAAATCTAATCACAAAATAAACAGGGAAGAAATTAAGGAGGCAAATCAAATTTTAGAATAGCTAGATATGACAGACCCCTGGGGAAAACTGAATAGGGATAGAAAAAATGTACTTTTTTTCAGTGGTACACGGTACCTACACAAAAATTGACCATATATCAGGGCATTAAAAACCTCACAATCAAATGCAGAAAGGCAGAAATACTAAATGCTTCCTTTTCATATCATGATGCAATAAAAATTACATTTAATAAAGGGCCATGGAAAGATAGATTAAAAATTAATTGAAAACTAAATAACCTAATCCTAAAGAATGATAGGTCAAAGAACAAATTATGGGGGAAAAAATCAATAATTTCATCAAAGAAAATGACAACAATGAGACAGCATGCCAAAATTTATGGGATGCAGCCAAAGCAGTATTTAAGGGAAAATACATGGGGAGATGCTTACATCAATAAAATAAAGAACAAATCAATGAATTGGGCATGCAACTAAAACCTGGAAAAAGAACAAATTAAAATCCTCAATTAAACACCAAATTGGAAATCCTGAAAATCATAGGAGAGACTAACAAAACTGAAAATAACAAAACCATTGAAGTAATAAATAAAACTAAAATGTTTTTTGAAAGGAAAAATTATGTTATATGTAAAATTTTCTTTACCTTTAAGTTGGATTTACAGTATTTTGATGCAATGAACTAATATTATTTTCCATTGAGTTTCTTTTACCTAAAAAAATAGAATTTAAAGGTGGAAGGGAAATTATAGAACAGCTAGTTCAACTTTTACATTTTACAGATGGGGAAATTAAGGCACAGAAAGTGGAAGTGACTTGCTCAAGGTCATATAGGTGAATCTTTAGTGTTCTAAGAAATTTTACCATTCAAAAAGATCTTAAACCACCATACTTTTAATTATATGTGTTGGAATTTGTTGCATTTATTTTGTCCAATTAATTGATATAAAATATAGACCCAAAGAATAATCTTAACTTTGTGAACAGCAACAAGGTAGACAGAATTACTAATGTAGCCTGCCTAGTGAGACCCAATTTTTAAAGCATGAACAGACATTTTATGATTGCTGGCAATCTAACATACGGAGCTTTAAAAACCAATTAGCCATGGTAATTCAGGCATTCCTACTATGTAGTGACAAAAGACCTTCTAATTGGCTTTGCAGCCAAGACCTAAAAGGCACATAGATGCATCCCTCTTGGCCCCATTTTGTTCTTTACCTTTCTGGTAACAAGTGAGCAAGAACTACTGTGAACTTCTGTATTGTTGATGTATTTTTAATAGAATTAATGTATTTTTAATGGAATGGGAAGATCTTTCCTATCCATTAATAGGCCTATGTGATCTAGACTAAGTCACAAACTAGAGTTTGAGTCACATGAAGCCTGTGGTGGGAGGAGCTTGCTGAATGGATGGAACTAGAAGAGTCGGGGCTGGAGCAGAGCTGAGAAGAAGTTGGCCAGACTAATTGGAGCTGGGAAGGACAGAGAAATCAGGCAGCTGGGGCAGCACCTACATGAGTGGGAGAGCTTGTTTGTGATTTGTTTAAGGGAGCTGGTCTATGGGAAGCCTAATAGCGGGAAGGCTTGGGGATGGTAGTGCCCCCTGCATTGTTATTGTGCATGGATTTCTTTGTTGCTATAATGGATTTGGTTTTCTGGTGTTGGGATTCAGCTTTATGGTGTTGGAATAAATGTTTTTCTTCTCCTTCTATGTGGAGATTCTGTTATACTTTGCGATTCAGAACCATGCCCACATATTCATAGTTACTGTCAGTGCTGTGAATATTGCCCTGGTGATACAACTTCTTAGAGAAAGTGAGGGAGAGGCAGCAGTTTCAGTATGTCCCACTTGACCACCATGTATCTGTGACTACATAATACCTCCATTTCTTTTCATGTTTTTTTATTTCTTCTTTCTTGATCTTAGATAAATGAATATTCTGGAAAGGGAGCACCTAGATGACCAGTAAATTGAGGAGATTATCAAAGCTATCAGATAGTCCTCCCCAACAACTGGAATTGGTAGCAATAGTAGTCACATCCAGTGAGGATATGCCTCTGAATGTGCTGTATCTGAAAGACTTGACCTAGCCTTATTGCCCAACCAACCAAGAAACAGAGCTGCATCAGGAACTAGGTCAGTTGAACAAGACTTACTCTCCTACTGCTGATTTTGCTCACCAAAAGTGAATTTGGTAGGGACTCCTCTAAGATAGCAAAGGATTCCCAGAGCCAGGAATCACGAGGTATCCCTTGGCTATCTGTATTCCCCAGATGTTTCAAGTTTCAAGTTGTTTCAAGTTCAAACATGCTGTGTAAAAGAGAGTCTGTCCCTGTTTTGGAGGATTTTTAAAATAACCTCTCTCTGCTATAGCTTCTTATATAACCTTTGAAGTATAGACAAATTTTGAATAGGTAGAAATGATGTAAAATACTGAAATACCAAATACTGTACCAAATACTCAATTTTTAAAATGTTTTGGTGAGTTTCAGAATCCACAGTAAAATAACAAGAATGAAACCAGCTGATATTTATATATTTCTTTAAGATTTACCCTACTCCCCAAAAAAACCTTTTAAGTATACTATCTCATTTTTCACAACTGTCTGTTGTCAATCACTTAACAAAGAAAAGTAAGATGTATAGAATTTGTAAAGGATTTGAAGGAGAAAAATTAAAATGGTTAAAAAAAGTTGGAAAATGAGGATGAAAAAGAAAAACTAAAGTATATAGAGTGGTATAGGCTGGTAAAAAGAAATTTAAAAAAGAACTCAGAACATGTGTAGTGATCTATGGATGTCTCTTATTTTTCTAGTTTATAAGTTCCTGGAGGATAGGAACCATATCTTACACATTTGTAACTCCCATAGTACCTGATAATACTTTCAGATTTGTATAATAATTTAAGGCTTGTGAAATATGAGGCTTTGAAAGGTTAAGTGGCTTTCCCATAATTATACTTTTATAAAATATCAGAGGTAGAACTGTGGAGAGAGGAAAGAAAGAAGGAAAGAAAGAAGGAAGGAAGAATGTATAGTTCTCTGCACAGCTCTGTGGACCAGTGCCTCTTGAGAGTCTATATTTGACACTTCTATCCACCATGAGGGGTCATATACCCTGAAATTTCCTTTCCTTGGAGGGCTATCATTCCAAAACTGATTATCTTTGGTGTCTCTCTGGGCTTCTGATGCATCCTCTCCAACTGCCATTCACTACTACCCCTTGACACAGTTAGCACTTCTGGTAGGCTTACAGCTGCTGCTGCCATTTAACCATGACCATCCAAATGGGACCTCCTCTGGGATATCTAGAACTTCCAAACTCATAAGGATACTATACAATTAGACTATTCATTTGCTTGCACTCAGGAAAGAACAGATACAAAAAGAGGAATCAAATTCATCATGATTTTCTCACCAGATGGGAAATATAAAAGCTACCCTTCCCACACCTGATTCTTGGACGCAGTTCAGAGCAGGACCACTTTACTCAGGCTGCAAAGAAAAGAGAGAGGAATTGAAGGGGCGAGAAACTCACCCCTTGAGTTCTAGTTCAGCAACCTCTGAGTCATTCATTCTTCTGGGTCCATAGCCAATTCAAAGATGCCCCATCATCCTACGGAACCAGCTTCTCAATCATTCAAATTTTCATATGGTTTCTTAGACTGGAACCAGGCAGCAAATGTCTGCACATACTTTGTATAATCCAATAGGAAGTGAAAATCTAAGTATATTCCATGTCAGTTACATACATAAAAATAAATTTGAATTTTAGAAGACTGTGTTTGTATAATGCATTGAAAACTTTTTTCAGTGTCTTCATTTTGAAACATTAAAGTATGTTTCTGACATTTGCCAACATTATACATTTAGACTAGCAAGACATACCTTAGCAATATTATTTATTTTCTCTTAGACAGTTTACTATTAAAGTCAGTTGCCATCAAGTCACCCACAGCCTAATAGATGGGTGTCTCATAATTAGGATCCATTTCCATTCAAGTATGGTTTGATATTCAGTTTATTTGACTGAAAAATAAAACACCTTATAAAACTAAACATTTGGAACAATATTGAAAAACAACCAAAATCTAGGAAAAAGTAAGAATTTCCACTAATTTCTGTTATCAATCAGTTAGTCAAACCATGATCCCCTTCTCCCCATTCTCACCTTCATGAGTAGAATATTTCTTTCAACTTGCCCTAAATTTCCAATTAAAAAATCAGATCCTATGAAAGCTCCATACTGATGCTCCAGTGCTCTAGAACTTTGGGGCATGTGGTATCAAAATCTTTTTTTGGCATCTTTCTACTATAGGCTTAACCACCAGCACCACCAAAAGTTTAAACTAACTGTGAGTAATTTATCAACTTACTTTTATTTTTAAAGAGAAAATGTATATCATTTGCCAAATAAAGAGGGCAAAGCTATACAGTCAGAGGTCAGAGTGAAATCCCATGATGGATATTTCCAATCAAAAGAGAAATTTTTTCTTCTCTCTGCTGAACTTATTCCAAAATACCTCCTTTTCTGTGACTTCACTTCTGATTAGTAGCTCATCCTTGGTACACAACGTTTAAGACATTCTTTTTGAAAAGTTTTCACTCAAAACCTTGTTTCTGACTAAACCTATTTTAGCAAAAGTGTTTTCTATTGAAATTCAAACTTACCAGGAAAAAGAACAAAATTGATTTGAATGGAGAAGGAAAGGAGTGAAATGGACAGAAGATGGGTTTTGGAGTCAGAGGACCTGGGATCAAATTCTTCCTGTCACTTACAACCTGAATGCATTTGGTCAAGTAAATTAACCTCCCTAAGCCTAAGTTTGCTCAACTATCAAATGAGAGGGCTGAACTACATATTCTGTAAGGTGCCTTTTGGCTCTAAATCTCTAATTTATTTATAATCATATTAATCTCTTTTATTGAACATATCTCAAATCCACACAGATAACTCTTCCTATTTTTATGGTTTATATGTCATTCTACCTAGAAGCAGAGAGATAAACAAGATGACTCGTCCCTTCTACCTAAAGCTTCTAGGATTAATTTTTAAAATAGCTTTATAAATCTCTATCTTCCAAACCCTACCAATCTTTTCTCATTGAAGCAAGAAAAAAATCAAAGACAGATTCTAAAGACATATCCTGAGCCAGTTCCCAAAACAATAAGGAAGCTTATGGGAGAAATATTTTATTTGGGGATTACCACCCCAAATTTGGTTAAATTGAATGCAGTTGGATGCCTACTGCATGAAGAGCACTGCTTTTAGTCCTGAGAATATGTATAGAAGTTTAATCTGTTTTCGCTTTTCTCTACCACCCCTGGCAGATTATCAAATCTCTCAACCCCTGAGAATAGGGCTAAGTAAGGTAGTGATTAGGGGAAATTAATGACGTCCAAGGGAAAGAATCTTTTGAGAGATCCAAGTCCTGATCTGTAAGAGTAGGAAGCACATCATGATAGGTCAAAGCAGAGTTCCTGGGGACAGTAAAATCCTGGGGATTAAGTAAAAGGTTGAAACAAGGATGGGTGATAACAATGAGCCAAAACTAGGGAAGTCAGCACAGAGTTGACTAGGGAGAATGCCCTACAAAGGGAAGCAGTAAGCACTACCAAAACGATTATCTGCCTCAAACTTTTCCACCCAATATGATGTTTTCTCATCAGCCTCAACACTACATTTTACTAGCATTGGCATGGTCTGGGCCACAAATACACCTGATCAGCCTTAACAAGGCAATTCCATTTCAGAACCACTACCATTCCCATTCTACACCCAAAGCATTACTAGATGACTGGTCACAATAATCAAAATACTTTGCAAAATAGTTGCTTGTCTCCTCTTTCAGGGTGAATGATAATAATTTCACAAAGATAATCTTGCTTTCATTTATTCTATTCTGTGTTTGCCCTTTAGGGTTAAAATACCAGAATCTCCTGGACTGACAAGCTTTTTTGTTACTTATTAGCAAAGATTCATTTAGCAGGAAGATTCCTGCCAGGAAAAAAAAGCTGCAATGGTTCAGCTGATGTCCAGGACTAAACTGGCCCAGAAGGAAATCTGGAATTTCCCCAAATAGCTCGTAGGAGTCTGGCAGTGGTGGTTGTGGTTTGGTGTCATGCTGGGGCTAGTGTAAGGATTGCCCCTCCTCCTTTCTGGCATATATTCTTGGGGGCTGGACCACTCTTTCCCAGTAACTCCCTCAACTCATCCCCTCAGGCATAGCTTTCATTAGTCAACCTTTCAGTTCCACTTCACTGTAGCAACATTTTTCCTTTCAAATGAATACAATTCCCAGCCTTTAGCATCACTAATTCCCTTGTCATCTTGTATGACTTCCTGCAACTAGCAGCTTCTACCCAAGGTAGCTATAGACAATCAAGGAGAAGGAGTTTGGTTCAATGACAAAAGATTTATATAATGCTGCCATGTTGTCTCGTGGAAATCTCAAACTTTCAGCTGTTACTGACAGTCCCCTGAACACCATACATATCCTTCACTCCTTCTGAAGACATCTCCATAACTGTAGTGCCATGAGTGTTTAGGATAGGGCATCTGCATCCAGTATACAAATATAAAAAATGAAGACAGTCCCTTCTCTCAAGGAGCTTATATTCTAAAGAAGGAGATGCCACATACAGGACAACAGGAGTCAGGGAGAAGGTTTTTTTGGTTTGGAAAGTGATAGGGATGGTGAGGAGAGCTAGATGGGAGTAGACTGACTATCTTTTCAAGAAAAATGGCAGTACTGATTTGAAGAGATGGGGGAAGATGAGCTCAGAGCCTAGAAGTACATTTGCAAAATCACTAACAAGAAGATGACTGAAGACTAGGGAATTAATTAAACCTGGCTCTGTTTGTCTTGAAATAAAAGACCAGGTAAGGCATTTACTATTCAAGATCACAGGGGAATTTTAAACCTGAAAGGGTTAAGATTTCTACAGTATGGTTTCTAGAGAGTGGGTAGGTGACCAAAAAGATGTCTGGGGCAAGTGATTCAGAGGATACAGTGTTGAAATTGGAGTCAGGAAGACAAGCTATTTACTGAGTGATCCTGAATAAGTCACTTGACTTTTCTCAGCCTCAGTCTCCCCATGGAGATATTTTGGGGCCTGATAGCATCCCAAGTTCTCTTACTCCCTCTGGATTCAACTAGACTTGTCTACTGGCAACATGTGCATAATCTGTCTCTAGGTTTATAATTGAAGACTGTCTGACTGGTTGGGACCTGCCATTGATCATGGGATAGTCTTTGGAGATACAAAGTTACTTCCAGGCAATGAAGAGACTTCAGAATAGCTGTCTGAGGGAAGAATCTGTTTCTTCCCCTAAAAAAGAAACTTTCAAATGATTCAGAAATGCTGCCCAGCATTTCATTTCCCCATTTTATTCGTCATCTCTCTTCCTAGAACCATCCAGTCTAGTGCCTCATACCAGTCATAGTAGATTGTATCCTTCCTCTCTGAACATACCACCACCTCACTACAGTGTTCCCCCACTTGAAGTAGCTAAGGCTCTTGAATAAGAGGTGCTGGGAGAAATGGTGAGCTCTTTTCTCAGTAAGTTAGATTTCTATTACAAGTCTCAAACTGGAGATGCCTTCTGGGCAATACTTCCAGGTAACTTGCAGAAGTGCTTCTCTATATATAGTCCAGCTGTGAGCTTGAGATGCCAAAAGTGGGGCAGGTTCTGCTTTTAATTCTCTCTGTCTCTCTCTGTCTCTGTCTCTGTCTCTCTGTCTCTGTCTCTCTGTCTCTGTCTCTGTCTCTATCTCTCTGTGACTCTCTGTATCTGCCTCTGTGTTTTTCTCTCTCTCTTTTCTCTCTTCTCTCTTCTTCCTCCCTCTCTCTGTTTGTTTCTTTCTGTATATCTCTGTCTCCATCTCTCTCCCACCATTCCAAAGGGATGACTGCCTAGGTAAAAGGGGGTGGCATGTTCAGGAAGGAAACTATATAAAAACAAAGGATGTAATGAAATTTTTACAAGAGAAGTTGGGAAATTTTAACAATTGGTCAATGACAACTTTGAAGCCACTTTTGGAGAAAACAAAGCATCAGTTAGCTAAAAGTCATCATTAAGAGATGGGAAATTATTTCATCTCTTATTATTTTGGGATTTCTCCACTTACATTCCATCATAATGATGAGGAGTTGAAGTTGGATTCACAAAGAGTCATGCCAGAAGTATGGCACATTCTACCACATTGGAAAGGCTTTGAGTAGACCCACTGCATGTGTGTCCTCTCAGGGCCAGCCTAACTAAAATAAAAAATACTCATCACCAAAAATTGGAGACCTGTTCATAAAAATGTCCTCTCCTTAGCAGCTCATGAATATCAGTTACTAAGGTAAGGGGCTAGTATAACCTGTGTCAGCAGAGACAATACACACACTAAATACTGAACACTTAGAAATACTGAAGTCTTTCAAGATTCATATCAAATCCTAATTTCTGCAAGGGGCCTTTCATGGACTTTTCACCTCCTCCCTTTGACCCCCACACTTTCCCTCTGAGATTAACTCCAGTTTACATGTATGTATTTTGTATGTATACAGTCATTAGCATCTCCCATTGAATGTGAACTCTTTGAGGGTGAGGACTATGTTTTTGCAATTCTTTTTATCCTCAGCACTTAGCATGATATTTGGCATACAGCAGGCATTTAATAAATGTTTGTTGATGATGATGATTTGGGGGATGGGGAAAAGGTAAGAAGAGAGCAGTGGTACATGGAGCTTGACTTATAACTGATCAGCTAAACACTGGAGATGATTAAATGCATTAAGAATGTAGGGGATGTTATTTCATTACGAAAGGCAGCATAGTGATCTTGAAGCCAGGTAAACCTGAGTTCAAGTCCCATCTCTGATACATACTGGTTGTGTGACCCTGGGTAAGTCACTTAACTTTTCAGTGCTCTGAGTAACTCTCTATGTCTGTAAAAGTTGCAAAAAAGGTGCTGTACTGCATTGGTAGAGAAGGTTTCCTTACCAGTAATTCCCCTATTTCAAGAAAAGCACAAGTCCGATGGCATCTCTACTTCCTCATATACATAGTTAAGTGTTTTTATAGTACCTCTTTCTAATCGTTTCACTTGCACCCTCTACCTTCTTCACCTTAATAATAACCATGATTTTATAGTTTGTTTCAGGAGAAGGGAGAGATACAATTCTTTAAACAATTTAATACAAAAAGCAGTAAGTACTTCCCAGGTGGCAAGTCCCGGAGAAAATGGGAAAATGCTTTTGTCATAACAACAATAAGCCATAGGTAGTACACCTGTAAAGAAAAAATGAAACAAAGAAAGTAAAATACAGCATGCTCATCAGTCTGTGTTCAAACAATATCGGTTTTCTCTCTGAATGTGGGTTGTATGCTTCATCATGAGTCCTTTGGATTGTCTCGAAGGGAACCTGCAGCCTCAAGGTCACATGTGGTCCTCTACGTCCTCAAGTGAAACCCTTTGACTGAATCCAAACTTCACAGAACAAATTCCCTTAATAAAAGGATTTGCTTTGTAAAACTTGGACTCAGTCAAAGGACTGTATCCACAGACCTAGAAGGCTACATGTGGCCTCAAGGCCTCAGGTTCCCCATCCCTGGTCTAAATGATTGAATTACTAAGAATAGCCAAGTCATTCACAGTTCATCAAACAATATTGCTGTTACCGTGTACAACGTTCTCCTGGTTCTGTTCACTTCACTATGCATCAGTTCATATAAGTCTTTCCAGATTTTTCTGAAATCATCCTGCCTGTCATTTATTATTGCACAATAGTATTTCATTAAAATCATATAAAGTCATTCCCCAATTAATGGGCATCCCTTTGATTTTAAATTCTTAGCCAGCAGGTTAAACTTAGAAGTATGTCATGCATATAAATATATTTTTTGACAAATTGTTGTTAAACATTTACCTTGTGACATGACACACACAAAAATATTAAGGATATCTGCTCTGAGAGCTTAAAGTCTTATAGATGTGTAAGATACGTTGACACATATATTAATCTGTGATCTCACATGTGGAAGTCTCCCACCCTCACCCCTAATCCCTTGCTGGTACAGAATAAAATGTCTATGCTCCTACCTAACTTGTGTAAATCTCTTTATTGCTTTCTGCAAATCTCTTGCCAAGGACCCATGCCAGAAATATTCCTATGATTCTAAAGGATATTCATACAGCACTTGAGTGGTCTATCCATTGCTTATCATTTTCCCTCTCCTAGGACTGATGTTATATTTTATGTTGCCTCAAAATTTCACAAACATTTATTATTAAGCACTTACCATGTGCAAGATACCAAGTTAAGAAGACAAAAAAATCATTGTTCTGAAGGAATTTACATCCTGCTGAAGGCATGGATGGAGAAATATAATACATATACAGTTAAATAAATAGAGAGAGGGACACCAACACCTGAAGAGGGAAAATTCAGGAAAAGTTTCCTCTAGGAAGTCATTCAATTCCATAGATGTCTATTTAGTGGGGAACCCTAAATATCAGGATTGTTTGGTAGTTATTAAGCAAAAAACCATTATCTTACTTATAGTCGATCTTCAAAAACTGCAAATTGGAAAAGCTTAGGAGTGCTTACCATAATCCAGCAGAAAAATTCTAACTGAGAGCCTAATCCCTCATCTCAGAATAGGAGTTCAAAGAAAAGACAAAGGGCTTTTGCTAGCTGAAACAAGCCTGGGCTTTGTTCTTAAAGAGCTTGGACAATTGGGGCACAAAATCTGCTGGGGAGATGTGAGGCCTTAGGAGCCAAGACTGAGTGAACAAGACAAGGGGAAGCTATTTGCTGGTCTCAGATCAAGGGGTTTCTGTCTTTTCTGCAAGAGATGGAGAAAAGTCTATATATAGGCTTTTCACTAGGAAAACATGGTGACTGAGGGAAGAGATAGCCAAAGGTTTCAGTGCTGGAGGGGATGGATAGACAAACTGGCCTGTGTTCCTTCCAGCTGACAAGGAGCAGAACTCATTGGAACAGTGTGAAGGCATTGCTGAAACACATTGCTGAAACACTACAGCAACCAGAGGTCTGCTAGCCTCTACGTTTGAGTCCTGGCCATATGTGCTCCCTTTTCATATTCCCTGTAAGTGCATGCTTCCACAGGCATGGGCTAGCCACTCATGAGACCTAAATGTAGGCCATGCCACTTGTCCGCTCTTCCCACAATTGCAGTATATGTTAATTAGTCATTGAACCCCAGGTTTATGGCAGATAAGTTTTGCTGTTACTTTTCATACTGTACCATTCATTAAATGCCTTTGCTTAGAACTAATTACATCTTCTGATGATTATTAATGTCTTAATTACTTGCTTCTTGGCTATGTATATTTTGCACCGGAAGTCATTCTCTAATGCATCATACATCAACTAAAACAAACACTTGTCAGCAAATTTTAATAATGAGAATCTGCTCCTCCCCCTCCAAAAAAGGGTTTTGTAAAAAATCTTTGTTCCTCAATCTACTTCTGTAACAAGTAGAAGTAAATAGTACAATAGAGTAAAAGAGTAGTAGAAAAAATAGACCAGAATGTGCTAAAAAAAAAAAAAATCTTTCCATTTTTATGACCTTCATAAGCAGTAATTTAGTTATAGTAGCCCTGTTGACCAGTGCCCAATACATATATATACTGATGCAGGGACTGACATTCTTCTCTTTTCTTTTTAGTGTATTTTAGATTCAAACACCAGAATGCAAATACAGAAGAGAAAAAAGAAACAAAAACATATCATACACTTAAATACAAAGTAAGAAGCGGGGGAAAGGATGTCATGCACACAGCTGAACATGAGAGGATTCAAAATAACAATAAATTTTCATTTCAAGGAAGCCTGTATGATAAATACTCCATGTTGTTTTGAGAGCTGTCCATCTTTTCTTCTTTTCCTTGTGAGTTTTCTTTTGTTGTCTGCTGTGCACTTAGGGACTGATTCTTGCAAATCTTTTAGGTAGTAAGGGCATGATAATTTAAATAGAAAATGGCATAAGACTCTCAAATGATAAATCAAAGTCAACTCAGGAATTTTTCTTCCACTCAGTTGTCCATTTCCAACTTTACATGAAGTTTCCTGATCTTAATTTACAGGGGAAAAAATTAAAGCAAAAAAAAAGGGAGAAATATTTTGAAGATATTTCTGGTTGTGCTAGAAAGAGAAAACATCAAGAAATTGAGTTCTCACATTTATTTCTGAGATTAAATGTCTGAGGATGGTATAAACAACTAACTGAAAGCCAATCTGAAGCTCTCTTGCTACTGCTGATAGGAGTGACGTCATTTTCACGGAGTTTCTATTCTGTGTTCTGGGCAGGGGCCACAGGTGGCACATTGCTAATTCATCAATGTATCCATCAGAAAATATACTCATCCCATTCTATAGAGAGGCTAGTATACATCAGCTTTGGAGAACAGAATCTAACTTCTATCTCATCTCTTCACACAGTTTCATGACATCTGGAATTCTCATTGTTTTATCTGATGGGACTGTTAGCTGGTGCACCAAAACAGGGAATGTTTTTCTTAGGTCCCAATTTTTAGAGAAATAGTTTTTCTGTGTAAATGGGTACATGGCTAGGTCAGCCTAGTGGCAAATAAGTTATGACTACCTTTTATTCTCCTTAGGAGTTTACATCTCACTTTTTTTTTTTTTTTTGTTATCACAGATAAAGCTAAGCTTCTCTACATCAAACAGATTACTCTGTTTTAAAGGGCAATGCACCTATGGTTAAGACCCTGAGCCTTGAAAACTGAACCCTTTGCATAACATGATGGGCTTGTTTTGTTCAACTATTTCTCTCCATTATGGGGGAGGATTGAAGGTATTGTTGAAGCCCAAGGCCTGATGATACTCCCCAACTCCTTACAGAAAGTGGATGGATTCAAGCTGTAGACTGAGACACTGTTGTGTGTCCTTCCTTCTTGAATAGGACCAGTGACATCACAAGGGTGATGTCTTCATCTGAGCAAGAATAAGACTTAAGCTGTGCAAAGTCTTCAGCCTCACTCTCTCTTCCAAGTCATCTTGGACAAGAGCAAATTTGGGGGAATACGTTTTCCTTGACTATGTTTATTTGTTACAAGGATTTAGGTTTTCTTTTTTTTTCTCTTAAGTTGGGGGTGGATGAGAGGGAAATAAAAGAAAAGCTTTCTAATTAAAAAATCAAGTAAAATTTGAAAACAATAAAATATCTTTAAAGAGAAGGAAAAGAGAAGACAAGACATGTAGTCATGTTACCAAAAATAAACCCCTGCTTTAAGTTTCATAAATCTAAATGTAATTGATAGAGAGGAGGAAAAGCTAAGGTTGTGGTTTAAGCTATGTATACTTTCAAGAAGCGTAGCATGCTTTATGAAAATGGACCTAAACCACTAACAAAGATAGCTTTGGCTTCTTTAGCTCTTATATTTTACAAAGGATATTTACTGCCTCTCTTCCGGGGCTACCTCCTCCTAGCAGATTACCAGGTGTGGCAGTCACAAAGCTATATCATGCCAGCCCTCTCTCTAACCATTGTTCCAAATGCAACCTTCCCAAAGTGGCATTCAGAGGGCAAGAAGACAGGTGCCGAGTCATGCTTCTCCTCCTCCCAGAGCCTTCCCTGGGTGTGTTGTTCAGTAGCACTACCCACTCCGGGCTGCCCTTTCACTGACTTGTCACCATGCCCCAAGGCGCCAGCTCTCGCTTTCTCTGGCTCTCTCTTCTCCCTTGGGAGACTCCACCCAGCTTTCTCTCAGGCTTAATGCCGCCTCTCAATCTAGCTCACTCTTGCCAAACAAATCCTCTTAACACAGGTCATTTGAATATAGACACAGCATCCTTTCTCTCTTTGGTTTCTTTCGTGCTTGAGTGCTGGTGTGAGAGCACCTGTAACATATGTTCAAGGAGATGATTTTTATCCATCCTTCTTTTATTCTTTCCTTTTACTGAAAGGTTATTAATTACACTGTAACTTAGCATGATGACACTTTCCCAACAGAGACATCCTTAATGAACAGGTAGTAAGAGAAAAAAAATCTCATTTCTGTTCTAACCCCACAGTGGGAAGAAAGGGAGAAAGGGAGAAAGGGTAGTGTCTTGAGTGAAACGGGGTTCACAAGAAGTAGGGAGGGCATGTGCCAGGCATCTTCAATGCCCAACAAAGCCACCAAAAGTTCTAGCATCTAAGCGGCTCTAGCCCCAAGATGCCTTCAAGGAAAAAAGTCGTACTAACCCTACTCAAGTCCCCAACACACACACACACACACACACACACACACACACACACACACACACACACACACAAACACACACTGAGGTTTTCAGGCTCTTTTTCTTTATAAGTCTGTGATCAAAAGAAAAAGGTTTGTGTGTATGAACATACACACAAACATAAATACATATACACCTTGTTGTTATTCAATTGTTTTTTCAGTCATTCCCAATGTTTTGTTACCCCACTTGGGGTTTTCTTGGCAAAGCTACTAGAGTAGTTGCCTCTTCCTTCTCCAGCTCATTTTATAGATGAGGAAACTGAAGCAAATAGGGTTAAGTGACTTGCCCAGAGTCACACAGCAAATAAGCATCTGAGGTTGGATTTAAACTCAGGAAGAGGAGTCTTCCTGACCCCAGGCCAGTATTTCTATCCACTGAACCACCCAGCTGACCAAACATATACATATAATGCACAGCTGCATCCTGAGAAATTAATATCCATAGCTCTTTCTTTCCTCAGTTCTGCCCTCACTCAGCCCAAACTGGAAACACAATTCCTCTTCCCAATAAATTTGCCTTCTCTTTTCTCAATCTTGCTTTACTAATTCATAGTAAGATAATCATATCAGATGGCCATCGCGTGTGTGTCTATATGTGTGCATGTATCAGCATCAAATAGTACAAAGATGTAAGAAGAATTAAATAAAGAATTAAATAAAGCTTGCAAAATGCTAGCTGCTTTGATTGTTACCAAAAGGGGGAAGATGGTTTTCACACAGACACACACACACACACACACACACGCCACACACTGCTCCTTCCACCAGTTCAGAAGGGAAACAGGAAGTGAGTGGTTAGACAGGTCAAAGAAAGTGGCTTCCTGGCTCTGGGGATGGAGGGGTAGTTTGTACGCTTCATTGGCCCCATAGTCTGCTGGTTCTACCCATTTTGCTCATGCCTCTGTATGGTTACCACCTTAGCTCCTCCTCATCTTCATTTGCAAGGGATTAACACTTCAGGTCCAGCTTTCCCTTCTCAACTTCACCATCCTCTGCTGTCCCCTGCTTGTGTGTCCTGAACTTCAAAGGTGCAGGACTGACCAGCCTCATTGAACAATATTCCATTTCCCTTTTCAATCTGTCCCGGCCATCCACGCTTCTCTGGGATGCACACACACACACACACACACACACACACACACATATAATATACATATACATATATACATGTCTACATATACATAAACATTTTGTTGTTGTTCAATCATTTTTCAGTCATGCCCAATGCTTTATGACCCCATTCAGGGTTTTCTCTGAAAACTGGTTTTCTCCAGTGCGTTAGGTAGATAAACTGTGGAGAATTTATGGAAAAGTATGAATATGAGGATGAGATGTTGGGGAGGGCTTACAATTTATATTGATGATGGTAGGGGGAAAGCTACTATCAACATGAAGTCATGGATTTTTCAAAGTGTGATAGCATATGTATGCATTTTTCTTCTCCCTAATTCTTTGGATAAAATACCAGTATTATCAAGGTTGAAATCCACAGGAAATCTGGGTAATACCTTCGCTCCAGTGAGAAGACATTTCAAATTCACCAAGTCTCCAAAGTAAATTACTCTAGGGGTGGAGTGATCTGTGCTAAGAAGAGGGCTACACCATAGATGAGTTGAGCTGTTAAATTCAATAAATGGGCTGTTGCATTGCCTACTCCAATCTTAGGTCTGCAGTACATGAGATAATGGATTTGATGCTTACAAGGTCTCCAGAGATCATCTTGTCCCAACCACTCATTTTACAGATGAGAAAACTGAAGTTGGAGAGATCAAGCAAGTCCTCCAAGGTCACACAGATAAAAGACAGAGCTGGAATCTGAACTGAGGTCTTTTGAATGTCATATCCAGCACTCCTTCCATTACCCTGAACTGCTTCAGTGTGAGTAGGCACCTAATCATATGCAGCCTTGCATTATTATCTAACATTTTCACTATGCTGCATGGTTATGAATCAGGGAACACATCAATTTCAGAAGAATGAAAATAACAAATATCCCCACAATATAAAAAAGTACATGGTGGCCTTATGTAGACTACACAATGTTACCAATAACACCTTTACAAGAAGTGACATAAAAGATACCCTTGAAGTTAGATATGACTGTGAAGGGAAATGAGCTGGTTTATTTAGTAAGAACGAGACATAAAAAGTAGATGACCTAAATGACAGATAAACACCTTCATGTCTATAAGTCCAAAAGAAAGATCTCCAGTGCATTAGGTAGGTAACCTGTGGAAGATTTATGGGAAAGGACAAATATGAGGATGAGCTGTTGGGGAGGGCTTACAATCTACATCAGTGATGCTAGGGGAAAAGCTACCATTAACATGAAATCATGCATTTTTCAAAGTAGGATAGTGTATGTATGCATTTTTTTCTTCTCTCTGATTCTTTTTGACTAAATATCAAATGCTTCTTACATGAAGTTCTCCCTGATCTCTCTGCAGGAAATAATTTCTGTCTCCTTTAAAATCCCAAAGTAGTATGATGGATAAAGAATCAGACTTGAAGCCAAGAAGAATTGGAGGTTCCAGGCTCATCTCTGACACATACTGGCTGTGTGATTCAAGATAAGACATGTAATCTCTCATGGCTCCTGGACAACCAAGATTGTAAAGAAAAAGAAAAAGAAAAAAAAGCTGACTTGTGTCAGCAGAGGGAGTTTCCTTACCTTGAAAGCCCCCATATACAAATGAAGTCATAGGTCAATCTCTAACCACTATTCTTGACTTCTCAAACCATTGCAATCTCTCATGCATTGATCACACTCTCCTTACCATCAGATATTTGTGTATATTTCTTACACATTTATATATTTGCTAAACTGCAAATTCTTTGAACTTGAGGGACATATTTCATTTACCTTTAATCCTTATCACAGCATTATGCAAATAGTCAGTATTTAATATTTATTTTTTAATTTTATTTTTATTAATTTTTAAAAATTCAATTAATTTATTAGTTTTATTAATTTTTAATTTAATATTTATTAAGTGACTGTAAGTACAATGAGTGGGCAGCTAAGTGGTACAGTGGATAAAGTACTAGGCCTAGAGTCAGGAAATCTTTGAGTTCAAATCTAGCTTCACATACTTATTAGCTGTGTGACCCTGGGCAAGTCACTTAACCCTATTTGTCTCAGTTTTCTCATCTGTAAAACAAGCTAGAAAAAGAAAAGGCAAACCACTCTAGTATGTCTGCCTCCCCCCCAAAAAAACCGTAAATGGGATTCCAAAGAGTCAGACAACTGGAAAACTTCTGAACACCAAAAACATTAAGGTCAGAGACCATGGCTTATGTCTCTTTTATGTCCCTCACAGACTTATTGTACATAGATGTTCAATACATATTTCTTTAATGAAGTGATATATGCACACCTGGTTTTGTTCTATCCACCAAGCCAGGCTTGAAGAATCCTTCCACATGTATTCACTCTAAAAGTTTGCCCTACCCAACAAACCCTGGAAGGACGCGCCCTCAGCTCTCCCCAGGGTACACATAAAACTGATTAAAGCATTCCTTTGGAACAATAAGTGAACTTTGCTTATCTTATGCCCAGCACACAGATAATAGATTTACAGTTGAAAGAAAACTAACTATCTAGCCCAATCTCTAATATCACAGGTGAGGAAACTGAGGCCCAGAGAACCAAAATGACTTGCTCAGTCTGGAGGTATGCTCATCTGGAAATGAGTCTCAGGTGGAAATTCAGCAACAATGCTTTTAAAGCTAGCCCAGGCTTGCTATTTGACACAATAAATGGTCCTATGCCTTTCTCTGGGAACCTGAATTTTACCTCTGCAGAAGGAAAATGTTGACCTACTTAAACCAATACTGTAGCCTCTCTTTCCACATTTATCTTTATCTCCCCCTTCACTACAAAATTCCCCTCCTCCAGTTTAGCCTGGCTAACATTTCACCCACTTTCATAAATCCTATGCAATCTTTCAAAGCCATAGTGAAGATGTGTGAGGAACAGAAGAGGACCACTTTGCCCACTTTCAAGTCGGGTCAGTAGGACAAACATCCCAGGCCCTTAACCACAGGCCCTGCACCAGCCTTGGGTCAGCTATCTGTTTTTGCCAACACACACCATTGCATAGAAAGTCCAGCGTATAAAGAGTTGGCGCTTCCAATGGTTCAGGCACCTCTGCAAATAGAGTCTTTTCATAAGGCTTATTGTTTTCATTTGGCTCTGGAACCCACTGGCTATTTCTGTCGAGGTACTATGACAATAGCACTTACTTTATAAATAGCCAGAGGCAGACTGAGATTCTGTTTTGGCATGGACACAAGTGTGAGTGGGGGTTTCACATGTCTGGGTCCAGAACAGAGGGACTCCTGATGGAGAGGGAGTGGGCAGAGTTCCCCAATCTGCTGGGCCTAGCAACCATTCTTAATGTTGGATCAGCAATAAGCAAACTATTTGTAGGGAAAGAGACTAAAGAATTATACCAAACTGAGGTGGGGGGATGGGGAGCCTCTGCAGTCAGGTAAAAAGGAAAAATAAAACCTAGGTCTAGTCAGCAGAGACTCCCACAAGCCCAGTGACTAGGATGATTATGCAGTGAAACAAACCAGGAACTAGTCAGACTGGCTGGACGACTTTCCAGTGAATTGTCAGACTGCACCCCACATGCCAAAGGTACATCATAGCTGTGGGAAACAGACACAGAAGGGGAGAGTCGAATCTGCCATTAATGACCTGAGACCTCAGGCTATAGAGGAGTAGAAAAAGTAATGGTGATTATTATGTCTTTCCCAGAGTTGGAATGGAGCTCTGAGCTCCTCCTGTCTCTGAACTCAGCCTGTCTCCAAACTACGCATCTCTCCAACATCGGGGACAAGCAGTCAATCAGCCTCTGCTTGAATCCTCACTACCTTTGAGGAATCCCATTATACTTCTGGACAACTGACTGTTAGGAAATTTGGGAGCTCCTACAACTACCACCAGTATTTCTCATTTAGCCCTCTGACTCTAAACTGAGCAGATGTAATCTCTCCTTTCTATGATAATATATCCAATACTTGCATACAATTTTTATATCTTTTCTCTCACACTCCAGGGTTTCTTTCCTTTAGTAAGGAGTTCTTAACTGGTGATCCAAGAACAAAATATCAAAAAATAATTTTTAATCATTATATTTCAATGTAATCAATTTCTTTCATAATATTATATAGCTGGGGTTTTTTTGCATTTGGAAACAAAATTCTGAGAAGGGGTCCGTAACTGTTGGTGTTCAGTCATTTCAGTCATGTTTCAACTCTTCATAACCCATTTGTGTTTTTCTTGGCAAAGATACTGGAGCGGTTTGCCATTTTACAGATAAGAAAACTGAGGCAAATAGGGTTAAGTGACTTGCCCAGGGTCACACAGTGACTAGTAAGTGTCTGAGGCCAGATTTTAACTCAGGAAGATGAGTCTTCCTGACTTTAGGTCTAGCACACCATCCACTGCACTACCTAGCTGCCTTCAAGGTGATGGGGACAGAAAAGAGGAAGTAAGGAATTGGGAGGGTTGTTGTTTAGTCATTTTTAGTCATATCTCACTCTTCATGACCCTCTTTGGGGTTTTCTTTGCCAAACATATTGGAGCAGTTTGCCATTTCCTTCGCTAGCTCATTTACAGATGAGGAAATTGAGGCAAACAGGGTTAAGCGACTTGCCTATGGTCACACATATAGGAAATGTCTGAGACTTTGAACTCCATGCCAGGTGCTCTGTCCACCTAGCTACCCTGAAGAGATCCACAGGTTTTGCCAAAGGAGTCCATGACTCAAAAAAGGTTTAGGAACCTCTGCTCTAGGTTAAACATCTTCATTTTCTTGAATCACTTCTCACATGGCAAGAATTCCAATCCTTTAAACATTCTAATTATCCTTCCTCAAGCATTCCAGTTTATCAATGTCCTTCCTAGTGGAATGGTAGCAATTAGGGGAATTCCTCCTTACCCTCATCTGTTCTCATAGCCTGTTTGTGGAGCTGAGCTGCTCTGGCCACTTCTGGGTACACCTATGCTGAAGGATTTGGGGGTGTTGAAGCAATCCTTTGGTCCCCAGGAGAACAGCAAGGAGAGAGGTTTGCATCAGAGAGGATTGGCCATTGTTCTGGGAATAGTAACCTAATCGACAGATTTCAAAGAAACACATTCCATTATCACTCTTTCTCCTCCTCTCTAAACAAATAACTTGGGATTTAGTCTTCAGAGGAAAGTCTAACATGAAATACTGTGATCCATAGTGAATTCAGTCTTCTAATCTCCTCTTTTCTCCCAACTAGGTCTTTTCTTGGGACTGTGTTCAAGCCATGATCCCCTACATCCCACTATAAAGTGAATTTTTTTAAAATTCAAAGATGGGACTTGACTTGTCTCTCTATAACATTTCATATTATAAGGTTGAACTTTTCATTCTATTTTGTCAAGATATTTTGATACTGATGCTGCCTGCCAGTGTTGTTCCCTCTTCAGTTTTGTCTTTTTCAGACCTGATAAACGTGCCAGAATGACAAGTTTTCATTCTATTTCAGAGCCAATATTAAGATTTTTCAGCAGAGGAGGGACATTGTTAGACCTGTTATTTTGGAAGATGATTTTGGCAGCCATATAAAGTCTGGTTTGATAAGGAAAAAGACTGAAAATAGGAAGACCAATTAGGGAATTATTTTAATTGTCTGAGAAAAGAACTGAACAAAAGTTTTGACTGTATGGAAGAAAGGGGACCAATACAAGTGATATCATGGAGGTAGAATCCAGAGGGCTTGGAAACTAACTGTATGAGGATGATGAGGAAAAGGTGATTATGATTATGGGGTTATGGTGCTATGTAAATGGGAGGTTGTTGATGTTCTCCAAAAAGGAGATGGATTTAGTGGAGGGTTCTATCTGGAGGGAAGATGTTATGCTCTATCCCTACAGCCTCCTCCAGTTGGTGAGTTCTGTCATCTTACTCTTCGTGAACAAAGGAGAAACACAACCTGTGAGTGAGTAGCACATCCTCTCCTTCCCTCCCCTCTCTTCTCCTCTGGAGTTCTACCCAGGGGTAGGTACACTCCATGACCAAAAGCTGACTTTTTTCCTTTGGGTTTACTGGCTACATTTCTTGCTCAAAGATCAAGCCTTAAACCCAGTTCACTCAGGAGCTCATAGACTGGACAACAAGTCCCCACCCACAAGCACAGAGTGAATATAATTACTAAATAGTAATTGTTTCTCTTTTACCCAGGAACCCTGAGGGTCTTCCCCTTCCAGTTTGATTTTTTTTTATTAAAGGGGTCATCCCTTGACTAAATACTTAAAGAAGCCTATTCATTGAATGGGTGTATCTCACTCAAAGTGAGAATGTCATAAGACTTTAAGTCTCCCATTGCTTCCTGCGCCATCTCCAACCATTCTGATGAATATCTGGTCACTTGACCCAGATGGCTCAGGAGAAGAAAGTGAGGCTGGTGACCTTGCACAACCCCTCCTCACTCAAATTAAAGTCAACTGCAAGTCATGTCATCATCTTGATGTCATGGTCCTCTTTGAGAATGAAGGATGAACACAGCAACAACAACAGCATTTAAGGAAGCAACCCCACCAGCCACACTCATTCCAAACTTGGCCTAACCCTTGACTTTCTAGATGATTTCTCCATCTTGCCTCTGTATGGCTACCTTCTCCTTCCCCATAGCTCTTCTCTCCACTGAAGCTCTCTTTTATAGCTTTCCATTCTGCTAGACCAAAATTTCCTTGAGGGTAGGAACTATCTTTCTGTTTGTCCACTAAATCCATCTCCCCTTTGGAGAATGTCACCAACCTCCCATTTATATAGGACCATAACCTTATGATCATCTCTGCCTCCTTTTCCTCACCATCCACATACAATTAGTGTTACCAGCATTAAGCATAGTGCATGGCACAGAACATTTAATATATTACCTAATATAGCTCCCTTCTTTCTTTCCTTCTTTCTCTTTCTTTCTTTCTTTCTGTCCTTTCTTCTTTCTGTCCTTTCTTCCTTTCTCTCTTTTTCTTTTTCTCATTACTTTCTCTTTTTCTTTCTTCTTCTCTTTCTCTCTCTATCTCTCAATTTATCTCTCATCATCTATGCTAGAGAAAGAATATATTGTCAGCTATGTGAAAGATGAATTGTAGAAATGAAATTGGAAGCAATGGGACTAAGCAAGACATTATCAAAGAGGTCCAGACAAAAGGTGACAAAGACCTGAATTAGAGTGATGACTGTGGGGAAAGAAGAGAGTGGAGTATAGAGGGGTCTTAGATGTAGAATCAATAAGATGTGACAATGGACTGAATGTGAGTATGACTGCAAAGTTATGAACCTTGAGTATGAAAATGATCCCCATGACCTGTTCCATTTCTACAGTTAGGCCTATGTGCTTTTTCTCCATGATATTACAATCATACGTCAACTCGGGGGAAATAGTCTCAAAAATAATAAAGCAAAAAAACCAAGTTTCATCAGTATAGTCATTGTTATCATCTCAATTTAGTTTATCTTTAATATTTTCCAAGGTTTTCTCAATGGTAACATGACCACCACCCCCACATTTATGTTTACCCTTGAAGAAAATGAAAGTGCAGAAATTTAAAAAAAGTCTAACCTTGCCAACCTTGTCTTATTATCAGGGCTGTATAGTTAAGCACAGTGCCAATAATGATCACAATCTGAAATCCTGTGAGCTGCAAATGTTTTCAGTACACAGTGCTCCAAAATGCCCCCAGCAGACCTGGTTCAAGTGTCCCATAATACACAGAGTAGATGGCTTTCAGCAAAATTGCAATACAACTCAATTCCATTTCCTCACTCAAAACCTATATTTTTTCCTTGACATCCATTAAAGTATACATCTCACACACAAATCTTGAATCAGCTTTTTATTAGTGGGTCATGCTTTTATTCTGCTCCTTTTGGGTCCCTTGCTTTACATGGCTAGTCTAAGTGTGGTGAGCATGGCATTTTCTTGGTTCTCAGAGATGATATTGATGGCTCTGACTACCCGTTAAGCCTGTGTAAGAGACCTGGAAGTCTGAGTCATGATCCATTGTTTTTTCCATATAGCAACTTAAAACAACTCTGAGATTTTACCTCACATGTAGCAAATTGACAGGGATGAAAAACAGATGGAAACACTTAATATTGGAGGGACTGCAGAAATATAAGCTCAATAATGCATTTTGGGTAGAGTTGGTCCAAAATATTCTGGAAAATAATTTGGAATTATTCAAGGAAAGTAACAAAATTAACTATTAAATTACTGTCTTTTAACCTAGAAATCTCACTCAAGTAAACTCTTGTTTCCTGAACCTGTCACTGCTTATTTTATGCAACGTAGCAAAGCCAATAGAGCACTGTTTCTGGAGTCAGAAAGACCTGAATTCAGATCCTGCTTCACACATTTTACTAGCTGTATGACTTAGAAAAACCATTTAAACTCTCTGAGTCTCACCTAAAAAAATGAGTTTGATAATAATAACAACACTGTCTTATAGGGTTGCTGCGAAGATCAAAATAAGCTAATTCATCCAAAGTGCTTTGCAAACCTTTAAGCACTAGATCATGATCTGATCGCATCATTATTCTCAATGCTATGGCTAAATATCCACCCCATTCCCAATTTCTGAAGGACAGATAGAGCTGGTAAATGGTATTTCCTAAGCAGTCCACAGCCATTCTTAAAGATGGGCACATCTTATGGCTTACAAGTTATTTTTATTATTATCTTTTCAATCTAGAAAGATCACTTGTGATGAAGGCAAATCCACTTAGATTTGAAGTACAGACAGCCTGCTTTTCACTGAATCGCCATTTTGTTCCTCTACTTGGTACTTGCAAAAGCTCCTCTATGAGATCATTAAAAGAAGTGGTAGGGCTTCAGACGTCTTAATGAGATTGATTTAAAAGGGATTAGAACCCAGGCAGATATTAAAATTGAAGACTTTCCCATCATTTTCTCTCTGGAATCAGTCTTGTAAATTTAGAAGGCTCCAAGAAGATAATGAATTGCTGCAAGAGGTAGAAACTTCCCCATCACTGGAAGTCTGTAAGTGGAAGTGAGAGCACTGCTTGTGAAGGATGCTAAAGAGAAGATTCATGCTTCAGGCAAAATTTAGACTAGGTAATGCGAAGGTAGGTCCCTTCCTACTTGGAAATTCTATGATTCTACATAAAAAAGGAAGAAAAAATTATAGCAAGGGAAGATAAACTCCACTGATAGGAAAGAATATTTTTCTGATCTCCCACCAAGGCATAAATGGAAGATGACCAAAATGAGGATAAATATGACAACGTGGTGCCTCCCTTAAAAGACAATTTGTTAGCTCTCAAACAAAAAAAATGGAAACTACCAATGGCTAGATAAAAGATCTCTCCAAATCACTCCTAATGAGAGAAAGGCAACTTAAAAAAACTCTGAGATTTTACCTCACGTGTAGCAAATTGCCAGGGATGAAAAACAGATGGAAACACTTAATATTGGAGGGACTGCAGAAATATAAGCTCCATAATGCATTTGGGGTAGAGTTGGTCCAAAAAATTCTGGAAAATAATTTGGAATTATTCAAGGAACATAACTAAATTAACTATCTTTTAACCTAGAAATCTCACTTCCAGACGTAAAAATCAAGAAGATCAAAGACAAAAATAAATACCCAGATATTTCTAGCAGCCTTTTCACGACAGCAGTGGACTACCTAATGGAGCACTGATGAAGAAATTATGATATATTAGTCTATTAATCTAGTGTCATAAGAAAAAATGAATATGAAGAACTCAGAGAAACATGGGGAAACTTATATGAATTAATACAGGGCAAAGTAAGAAAAACCAGGAAAACAATATGCATAATGTATGCAATAATCTAAACAAAAATTAGATTAAATTGAAACCAAATCCTGGGTAACTGTAATGACCAACAAGAAGAAATCAGGTAATATATCTGTCTCCTTTCCTTGGGGGAAGGAGGAAGAATTATAGGTATCTATTATTTCACATACTGTTTGATGGTTATCACGTTTGTTGGTATGAGATATTGAATTCATTCATTCATTTATTAAAAAGGAAGCACGAAGAAGATATATTTTGGAAATGGCTGATAAAAAACAAATGGAACCAAAAATGCTTTTTTTCACTCATTTTGTTTTAAACTTAGTTGGTAGGTATCAAAGCTAACATAGTGTAAGGTTAGTACTTAGCTGGCATTTTGTTTCTAAAAATAAAGGTGCTTCCTATCAGGACAGCATTGAGGCTGAAAATGCCCAGGAGAAGGAACCACTTGACGGACATCCAAAATCTAACATTACCTAGTTGTTGTGACCTGCAGCAAGTTACTTCAGTGTTCTGGACCTCAGTTTCCTCATCTGTAAAGTGGAGGGGTTGAGTTAGATGATCTCTAAGACCCCTTACAATTCTAACTATATAATAGTATGTAACACTGAGTTATGCTTATTCATATTGTGGGTCACAAAATCATTAAGATAAGGATGAAATCTACCATAAATTCCATTC
The DNA here is from genome assembly GCF_028372415.1 of Notamacropus eugenii. Classification (NCBI taxonomy): domain Eukaryota; kingdom Metazoa; phylum Chordata; class Mammalia; order Diprotodontia; family Macropodidae; genus Notamacropus; species Notamacropus eugenii. The sequence goes on along the minus strand of NC_092874.1, from coordinate 244,727,616 downwards.
TTTCAAAATATTGATTTAGACTTTGCAAAAATTATTAATATGTAATACTAAATATACTTATGGAATTCATCAGTTATCTAATTGTGTTACCATTAGGGTGAAATCAGATTCTGATAATGTTATTCACATTTTCAGCTAATACATAACAGATTTTTGCACCAAATGCTAAAAAGGTGTTATTATCACTATTTAAAATAGCATTCTGAAAAGGTCAACTGAAATGCTAAATTACTTGACCTGATAATGAAGAGGTAAGCATTGAGTTTCTCCTTCTGTACTGAGATAGTGATCAGTAGATAATTCTCCAGTGGGAAAAGTTCCAAGCCACAAGGCTCCTGGCCAAAGGTGTTTGGTCTAAAGTTACAATCTGTAGCAAGGTCAAGGGCAATGATTCTCAGATTGTGTGGTCCATGAAATTTCAGAGCTTCACTTCACAAGGGAATCTTGGAATATCATTGGAAAGAAAGGGTAGCCTTTTATTCAGCAAACATGTATCAAATATGAAATATCATGTTCATCATTCAAAGTCCTTCAAGATGTAACCCCCTCCCACCTTTCAGTATTCTTAACACCTTACTGTTCGGCACATACTCTTTGATCTAGTGACACTGGCCTCCCAGCTCTTTCACAAACACAACACTCCATCTCTTAGATCCAAGCACTTTCTCTGGCTGTAAATCCTCTATGCCTAGAATGCTCTCCCTCCTCTGTTCTAACTAATAACTTCCCTGACTTCCTTTAAGGCTTAATTAAAATCCTGCCTTCCCATTCCCTCTAAATTCTAGTACCTTCCCTTGTTTAATTATTTCCTATTTATCCTGTTCATAGTTTGTACATATTTGTTGGGCATTTTGTCTCCCATGTTCCTTATGAGTAGAACTGTCATTTGCCTCTTTTGTATCCCCAGTGCTTAGTACAGTGCCTGACACATAGTTGGCTTTTAATAAATGTTTTTTGATTGATTGAAGGTGTATCCTTTACTTATGTATTTATGTGACACATAGTAAGTAGGCTCTTAATAAATGTTTGTTGATTGATAGAAAGGGTATACTCATGTATTTATGCAACACAGTAGGTTTTAATAAATGTTTCTAGATTGATTGAAGGGACATACTTATGTACCTGGGTGCAAACCATCATGCCAAATATTAATGATCCAAAGATAAGAATGAAACAGTCACTTCCCTCAATAAGCTTATATTTTAATGGACACATTTGATTGGTATCTGCTCCATCACTTGTGTCTGACATCCAGAACCCCACAGCACTTTTTAAAAGCACAAAATAATTGCATTGCTTCTGAAAACATTGGTGGATCAAACATATCTTTTTATTCTTGGTTAGAGTGAGAGTCTAAGTCTAACGTATTCAGAGATGTGAAGATGAAAGTCAAAATTTTTAGGGTATAATTTAAAGGACAAGGTTGGAGCCAAGATGATGGAATGGTGGTTCTTCAACCTACTCAGTTCCCATGATCTGTTCCTCAGCTTTATCTCAACTACACCCAAAGAAGTTCAGACCCTTGATCTTTCCATCATCCACAGATGTACCACTTCCATGTTCATGATCTCTGAAATTGCCCTATCTAATCACAGTCTATCAGCATTCCAGCTCTCCCTCTGCCTCACAATCCCAAACCCTAACCTTCATCCTTAGTGTGAGCTCTAACCTTTCAGTTCTTCCCTCCATCACTTCCACACTATGTATACTTTTTTACTTCCTCATCTGGTGAACAAGCTCAACTCTACTCTTTTCTTCTCTCGGGTCCCTTAAATTCTTATTGTATTGCAAAACTTGCTCTGCCAAACATTAACCTTAGATCACTCCCACCATCTGCTTCTTTTGTTACTATGCGTGTTGCTGAACAACACTGGAAAAAAATTACAAAATTATGCTGAATGAATCCTTGACATATTTATGTTATATGACCTCAACTGGACATTCACTATGTCAAGGAAATTTTTTACACCTCCCTAGTTGACTAACTCTCCCATTTACTACAGCAGTGCTTCCAAATCTTTTCATCCTTCCTGAAAACTCCTATGGCTCCCCTTCCCTCCACTCTCCCAGTGGAAAATCTGGCTTCATATTTCATGGGGGGAAGAAATTAGTCCATTTGTCAATGGCCTCTTCTCCTCTCTTCCTCATCTCATGTCACCTAGATAGCTTCTACCACTATCTCTTCGTCTACCCATGTCTCACACGAAAAGGTGACCCTCCTCCTTGTAAATCCCCTTACATTTTCAAGTGACCCCATATCATCTTAGTTTCTCCAATAGATTGTCTCTTTCATCATCTCCACTCTCTCATTAATTTTTAACCTCTCCTTCTCTAGTGACTGCTTTCTTTCTACCTAGAAACATGTTCATGTCTCCCCCATCCTTTAAAAAACTTTCACTTGATCCATCTATCCCCATTAACTATCATCCCAAAACTTTCCTTTCTGTGATTAAACTCTTTGAGAAAGTCATCTATAGGCAATGCCTCCACTTCTCTTTTATTTTCCTTTCTCTCTTCTTAATTCTCTACAATCTGGCTTCTGACTTTATTATTTAACTGCTTTCCCCAAAGTTATCAATAATCTTATGATTGCCAAATCTATTGGCCAGGTTCATTCCATGAGGATGTCATCATTACCTGGGGAAATCAACATAATAAAAATGATAATTCTAACTTACATATTCAATATCATATCAAACTACCAAAGGATTACTTTATAGCACTAGAAAAAAATCACAACAAAATTATCTGGCATAACAAAAGATCTAGAAACTCTATACTACAAAGCAGTAATCATAAAAGAAAAGATGATATTAAGAAATAAAGAAATTGAACAATCAAACTGATTAGATAAACAATATGAGAAGCAAATGAGTACAATAGACTAGCATTTAATACACTGAAAGATCCCAGCTATTGGGGTAAGAACTCATCATTTGACAAAATCTGTTAGAAAACCTGGAAAGCATTCTAGTAAAAACTAGGTATAGATCCAAATCTCTCCCCACATAGCAAGATAAGTTCCAAATGAGTACATGACTTGTACAAAATGGGTGTTATTATAAACAAATTGGAGCAAGTATATAATTAATTCTCCTCTCTGTGGCTAGGGGGAGAATTCATGACCAAACAAGAGATAGAGAGGCTAACAGAAGGTAAAATGGACAATTTCAATTACATAAAATTTTAAAAATCTTTTAAAAATTTAAACACAACTAATACAGCTAAAATTGGAACAGAAGCAAGTAAATGGGAAAAAAAATCTTTGCATCAAATGTCTCTGATTAAAGTTATTCTTTCTAAGTTATATAGGAAGTTGATTCACATTTATAAGAGTAAGATCCATTCCACAACTGATAAATGATCAAAAACTAAGAACAGACACTTTTCAGAGAATGAGTCCAAGCTATCAAAATCCACATGAAAAATGCTTCAGATCATTAATAATTAAAGACATACAAATGAAAACAACTTTGAGGTTTCACTTCACACTCATCAGATTGGAAAAGTTAATAAAAAAATAAAAATGACAAGTGCTAGAGAAACAATGGAAAAAATAGCACATTAATGCTCTGGTGATGGAACTCCAAATTATTCTTGCAATTCTGGAAAGCAGTTTGAAACTATGCCTAATAAAGTTATTTAACTTTGCAAAGTCCTTCAAACCAGTGATACCAATTTTAGGTTTATACTCCAAAGAGACAAAAGAAAGAGGAAAGAAGCCAATATATATAAAAATACTTATAGACCTTTTTTTGAGGTGGCAAAGAATTAGAAACAGTGGAAGATACCCATCAATTAAGGAATGGCTGAACAAGTTAGGGTATCTGAATGTTATAGAATACTATAAAGGGGAATAAGAGAAACCTAGGAAAACTTATATTAACTGATGCAGAGTGAAGCAAACAGACAAGGAGGACAAGTTATACAGAAACAATGTTATTATGAAAACAAACAACTTTGAAAGACTTTCAGAACTCTGATCAGTGCAGGGATGAACCATGATTCCAGAGGACGTATGATGGATATTATGATGCCACTGATTTCCTGACAGTGGTAATGGAAGCAAAGTACAGATTGAAACTTTTTTTTTTTACTTAGCCAATAGAAGAATTCATTTTTCTTGACTTGTTTGTACTGAAGAATTTGTTTTTCTTTCTCATTTGTGGGCAGGGGAACTGAGAGGGGAAAATGATCAATTTTAATTGATTAAGAAATAAAAATTAAATTTAAAAAAATAAGACACTAGATTAGGTTCAAGTCTTGTTTCTGCCACTCAGAGCAGTGTAGATGTGTCAGAATGCTTTCATCTCCCTGGGCTTGTTTCCTCATGTGTGAAGAGAGGAAATCAACTAGATAATCTTGAAGGTCCTTTACACTCCTAAGTCTGTGTCAAACTAATTTGTGACAAATCCAATTTTGTACTAGTAATAAGCGGAAGAAGCAAATGATCATTTGTCATCATAGAGAGAATTTCAGACATTTTTCTATGTAACAAAATTATGCCTAGTATATATTTACCTTGAATTTGCTTAGCTCTCTCATAAAGAAAGTTAAGGGGAAAATGTTAAGAGGGAGGCATGGTGGGAGGGAGGGAGATTGAACTATACTATATCTGACCTATTTTCTGAAGGAAAAAAATGTGATTTTGCTCTCTAATCTCAAAGGATAATTTATTTAATGAGATGTGTTAGTTTTCTTTGTTTTTAATGTTTCATGTAGTTTTTATGACTTCATAAAATACCATCCTGTCAGAATCATTTACATCTGTCAACTAAGAGTTATTCAATGTGAAGAGCTCTTTGTGGTCAGTTTTCCATCTCTTAAAACTTTTTATTCATGAGAAATCCAATTTGTGTGTTGAAATCTAAACTGTCTAGTATAAGGGGGGGAAATGCGATTTTCCCCCACCCCAACTATGTTAATATAGTCACGGGAAGTCAGGAATGATGAATTTTTAATGTGGTATCAAGATATTAAATTCACTATAAAATTGTAGCTGTGCTTTCAAAGGGTATGAGAAAGTGTTTTGAGTTCATCATAAGGGAACAAAGAGATTGGATGAGCAAACAAATTATCCTCTCTCCTGGGGGTTTGGGGTCTGGGGAGTGGAGACTCCAATCTTGGAAGAATTTTTTGGAGGATATCCCTGCAGGAAAGAAGAAAGGATTTCTCTCTATTCTCTCAACATCATCCACAGTATTTAGCAACAGAGTGGGAGGAAATTACATCCATGAGTTTGAGTTCATCAGTTTGAGAGCGTTCAAAACACAATTGTGGGATCAAAAATACATATTCCAGAAAGACACAGGTACAGAATTCATCAGTCTTACTAGATGGAATAAAAGCTTCAAGAAATGGTGCTGCTGGCAGTGGTAAAGAGAATTAGCTATGCAATCATTAAAGACCTAACTGACAATCAAGAGTCAAGCTGTGGAGAGAACCAAATTCTGGGAACACAGCAGTAATCTCTCCAGCAAAGAAGCTATACTTAAAGATAATTGTATGAAGTTTCTATGAAAAGACAAATGACTTCTGGGTCCTGTAGTACCAGGAATAGTAAGTTGCTCCACTACCCCTTGTACTCTTAGTTTTAGTTCACTTGGATGTTCTGTATGTGTGTGTGTGTGTGTGTGTGTGTGTGTGTGTGTGTGTGTGTGTGTGTGTGTGTGTGTGTGTATTTGAGGTAGTGTGTAATCCAGGTTAAGAAGAGAATATTTTATACATTCTGTTCATACTACAGCATCTTAGTAAGTGTTTTTGCTTTGAGTTAATCATGTCCATTGGCTGACTATTAATTGAAAGCACACCATTGGCGGTTCATGAGCTATTTGTTACCTGTAGAACCTGAGCTAGTCAGTCCCACCCTGAGATCCAACCTTTAAAACTACAAGTTCAAGTTAGGAGAGTAGGGGAGATGGAGAGGTGGAATGCTTTATAAGAATGACTGTACTTCAACTTAATACAAATGAGATTCCTTGTCTCTTTTATCTTTTACAGTATGTGAGCAGCATACTGACTTTCTTTCCTTTTCCTTACTCTTTTAATAAATGAATTTAAATTCATTTATTAAAACTCCCTCCTCACAAACACCCAAGACCAAATTAATCCAACTTTCTCTCCTCCTTGTACAGTATGGAATTTTCTTAATGAATGCTATTCAGATACATACATGTGCAGAGCTTTCATAATTTGTAGTGAACTGCACTAGCTACTGAGGGGTGTACTTAGCTTCAGGGAATCTAGCAACTGAATTACAAATCATAGAAGCTGCTTCTTCACCTCCCTCATTTATAAATGTCACTTCTCCCTTCTTAAGAATCCTTATCTTCACAGAATCTTAGAATTGGAAGGGACCTCTAAGGTCATTTAAACCAGCCAGTACCTGAAGAATATTAATTATAACATCATCAAGAAGTGATCATTGGTATACTGGTCCCTCGACAGCCTTCAAGGATGGAGAACCTATCACTCTTCAATGAAGGTCTTTCCACTTATGGACATCTCTAATTGTTAGGACATTTTTCCTTATATTGTACTCTACCTCAAATATTTCCTTATATTGAGATAAAACTGGGATCTTTTCAACTTTTACCCTTTTCTCCTAATTCTGGGACAAAGAAAAAAAGTCTAATCTTTCTTTCACATGAGAGCCCTTCGAATACTTAAAAACAATTGTTCCATCCCTGGTAATATTTTCTATTGATCCTAACATCAGTAGATTAAAGGACACGCGCACTGTTCTGAAATAAATGTATTTGATGTTGCTGCCCTTTCTTCCCCGACGCTGTTCACTGGTTCTAATGAAAACTAACTCAAAACAAGAGAATAGGAAATAATGAGGAGGAGGAGAATGAGGGGAGGGAGAGGAGAAGAAGGAGAAAAAACTAACATAGAATAGGGCTTTAAGGTTTACAGGATGATTTATCTCATTTGTTCTTCAAAACAACCTTGTGTAATAGGTACCATTCTTATTCCATTTTTTACAGATGAGGGATGGAGACACCAAGAGGTTCAGTATCTTTCTTGCTCGGGTTCACACAGCTTGGAAATATTAGAAGGGTAATATTAACTTGGTCTTCTTGTCTGCAAGTCAGAGTATGTTGCATTTTTGAGGTTCGTTAAACTTAGTCTCTGATTTTTGTTTTTTGTTTACTTTGGGGGGTAGGTCTTAGTTGTGTCAGCCCATGTTTATTTTCTTGTCCGAAACAAATAATTATCATCCCATGCATAGGATGGTAACTATGCCTCTGAAAGTGAATAGACCAAAGGATTTTAGATAATTTTTAAGTCAGGAATTTTAGAATAAAAATTCACTCCATCATTGGAGTTGGATCATGGTTGTTAGATCCTTCTCTGGTCTGAGCTCCCAATCCTTTCAGGCTGCCTTTTAGAACAAAGCTTTCTGTGAGGATATCCTTTGTTTTCAGAAGTCTACTTATCTTACATAAGTGTCTCTTTACTTGGCGTATGGCTTATTTGGCAAAGAGTGACTCTTTGTCCTCTAATAGCCCATGACATAATGGAAAGAAGTGCCCAGTTCAAATGTTTGAATTTGTGAAGACAGCAGAGTGCCTACTGATTCACTGCTCCCTAAGAGATGCTTGAGTCGAGATCAGTGACAAGTGGAGCAGTCTAGATCATTTTGGTCTTTTGTTCAAGTTCAAATTGTGCCCCCTTGGTTTGATGACTGTATCTAGGCCCTGCAAACAATCCCAGTGATGGAATTAGGGCTTTGGATGCCTAGGAAGTATGGCGTACACATCATACAGACAAGAAGTTTTCAGCAGACGTGAAGCGATAGCCATCAGGGTTGACATTCATTCGGTACTTTATTTGATTAATTTAACTGAGGCGTGTAAATGAACTGCTGCTATAGAAAATATATGTGTGTAACTATTCTACTATGTGCTTGCCTCACTTTACCCTTCCAATTAGAGAGGAGAAAGAGAGAGAGAGAGAGAGAGACAAAGGCAGAGAGAGAGAGACAAAGGCAGAGAGAGGGAGAAAGAGACAGAGAGAGAAAAAGAGAGAGGAGAGAGAGAGAAGTAGAGAGAGAAAAAGAGAGAGAGGGAGAAAGAGACAAAGAGAGAGAAAGTCAGAGAGAGGGAGAAAGAGACAGAGAGAGAAAAAGAGAGAGGGAGAGAGAGAGAGAGAGAGAGAGAGAGAGAGAGAGAGAGAGAGAGAGAGAGAGAGACAAAGGCAGAGAGAGGGAGTAAGAGAGAAAGAAAGAGACAGAGAGAGAAAAAGAGAGAGGGGAGAGAGAGAGAGAGAGAGAGAGAGAGAGAGAGTAGCCTAAGAGGGTGAGCACCTGGTGCCCTCCACTCCTATTAAGTTTTACCCACAGAAACAATGATCATGGAAATTTTGGTTCTTTTATCTAGTGAGTCTAAAGACCCGTGATTCCCTTTATAAAGTTCTGCTTTTAGGAGCTTATGGTGTTATGAGAACAAGATAACGGGCTTCTAAATTATGCCCTTAGTTGGAGAGAGTTCTTTAACAATGAATAATCTGGGGATTAGAATTCCAGCCCTGTGCTAGAAAGGGAGCTGTTCCAAAGCACACTATTACCATGAACCATTAAAAGAAAGGAAACACACGTGCCTGGTCAACACATATTTACAGAATGAAAAAACAAAAAACCAATATAAAGAAAACAGCTTAGCTCATGACATGAAAGCCAGTTGCAATTGGATGCATGTTACTGAATGAGTAAGTGAAGGGGCAAGGGGAGTTAGATAGAGATTGTTCAGTTCCTTCACCTTCATTACATTCATTCGTCTACCCTGACTGTAGTTGCAACCTGAACAGGAGACCATTATAGAGTAGTCTTTATGCCTTGTTGGCAGTTCTCATTGTCTTTCCTCCTCCCTGTGTCCTAGAAAGGGAAGCCATTTCTCATCCACTCCCCTCAGCATCAAAACTTGTCCCAGCCAGCCATCAGCCCCATACAATTGTGCCCCAGCCAAGCAGAAGGGAGGACTACATCACGTGATCCACTATTTTCTTGAAAGGTTTATCTCTACCCTCTCATCTCTCTGCGTGATCACTCCGTAGAAATCTAAAACTGCATTTCTCAGGGTACTGTGCATTTAATTCCTAGAGGTTAGCCCTACCCACAGGGAATCTACCAAGTGCTACGAATGCATACATGTATTTATGCACAGTTATATTAATAGATAAAGTTTTGCAAGGATGTTGGCATATTTGAAATTTAATCCACCTACCCTGTGAAATTTTAATTAGCATTTCATATCCCATGGGATATATTCCTAGTGATTATACACACGTGCACACACATATATTCACATACATATATAATATGTTATTTATACACAATTTTATATATTTATATGTGTGTGTGTGTGTGTGTGTGTGTGTGTGTGTGTGTGTACACATGCCTACCGGCAGGGAAAGGGAAGCAGGAACCATATGCACTTCTATAAAAACCTTTGACTCCTCACTTGAGGGAAAGCTACTCTGCTGACACTTCCTGGATAATGTGAAGCAGAAATGGGAAGAATCATGGCCATGTCGATTGGTATGTGCACTGTAAGTGTTCAGCATTCCTTATATTTTTGCTTTTATCTTATAAAAGTAGCTGAGAAGGTTTCCCACATAGACTTCTTAGACAAGTTTCCACCTGTGCTGAAACAACCTCACAACATCTGAAATCATAAATAAAGCTGTCCAAATATCCTTTGTTGGCAATGCCCTTTCCAGCATGGAGAAAGCAGCTGTATCGCTTCCATTCTATCCTAATGATGCCCCTCTGACTTCCTAAAGCAACTTTCAAGCCTAAGAGATGCAAGAGATAGAGAGTTTTCTCTGCAGCCTGATGCCCTAATCAGATCTAGAGGGGCAAGACCAAAGAAAGGAAGTCATGAGCAAACTCTTGGAAAATCCTGACTTCATTTCTCTTTGCACTAGGCTAATTGTTGTTGTTCAGTGATGTCCAACTCTTCATGACTCTATGGACCATCGCACGCCAATACTGTCCACAGGGTTGTCTTGGCAAGGATACTGGAGTGGTTTGCCATTTCCTTTTCCAGTGGATTAAGTCAAACAGAGTTTAAGTGACTTGCCCAGGGTTACACAGCTAGTAAGTGTCTGACCTGGATTTGAACTCTTTTCTTTTTTTGGCTTATTGTAAACATATTTGATGTTATTGAAATTACATTTCCTTCAACACTTATAAAAACCTCCAGGACTTCAATGGATTCAAATAAATATCCTATGAGATTGTCACACATGTTTAATTGACTTAAAATTACACAATTCAGGACCTTTCCAAAAACAACTAAAGTTTTCCAAAACTGTACAATGCTTTAAAGGAAATCTTATTCTAAATATCAGAATCTACCAGTCTCACAAATGAATGAAACCACCAAATAAAAAGTACTTATTAAATGACATTCACCATCATGAAAAAGGTGAAAAATGCGCCACTCAGTCCATCATCATGAATCTGTGATATTCTATTTTTAAACAGAATTGTCATTGTAATACAAGTTACATCCTTCCAAATACAGAGCCATCTTTAAACTCCAGAACTGCAAGAGCATTGTTCTCAGTGCTGAACTATGTGGCCTAGATTCCTTCTGTAATGTACTTTCTTTCTTAATAAGTTTCCTAACAAGTCTTTGTTAACCAGCAAATTTAGCAAAGACAGGACATCCTTGCCTCCAGACTCAGCAGCCATTGTCCTCTACAACAAGAGGACCCTAAAAACATGGCAATGCCAGAGTTCTTATCAGAAAACTCTCCATGAGTTTGAGGAATGGAGAGAATCAGGGGTATGAAGAAGCCTCAGGAACTCAAGCTTTCTTTTCCTCACTTCCACACCCAAAGTAGCCTTTGAGTGCCTTGGGAAGGCCCAGCCCAGAGGTATAGGGGAAGGCTGTTCTAAGAGGGTGTGGCATCACACCACCCAAGGAACAACTTTTGGACTCATCATTTCCCTTCTCTTGGCTCTGTTTTAACCAGGCCCTCTTACCCAGAGTTCTTCCTTTTCCTAGAAGTCTGTCCTCCTTTCGTTTGTTCCTTTAAGGGCTTCTTCCCCTCAGCAGAGAAGAGTCCAAATTTACCAAGCCAATTTGCTAATAAGGAGATAATTGTCTTTGCTGACCTACTATGCTTTAAATCCATCTGTGGAGACAGATATGTTTGACTCTAGGGTCTATCTACTGGGTCATCTAATTACTTCTAACTATGTTAATGATGCCATCCTAATCATATCAAATTACAAGCTGGATTAAATAGCCTTACTATATTACACTACCTTACAAATACAACATTTTAGTTTCAGTTGTTTGTTTTGAGGTTGCTTTTGGGGTGGGGGGGAGTTGGGAGTGTTAGAGATAATCAGGGTTAAGTGCGTTGGCCAAGGTCATACAGCTAGTAAGTGTCTGGGGCCACATTTGAATTCAGGTCCTCCTGACTAGAGCCCTATCCATTGTTCCACCTAGCTACCCCCATTATTTTTGGTGTTGTTTTTTAATTAGGTTTTTAAAGATCCATATTTTTCTTTCTGTCCAAACCCATGTGTTCTCAGTGTGGGGAATCCCTTTACCAGTTAGTCAATAAATATTTTTTTACGCACCTGCTATACACCAGGCACTTTGCTAAGCTCCAAGGATACAAAGAAAGGCAAAAATCAATCAATCAGTAAACATTTAAAAATATCTAATATGTGTCAGGCACTATGCTAAAAGCTGGAGATACAAAAAAGAGGTTAAAAAACAGAGTTTCCCTGCCTTAGAAACAGTATTCAAATAGCTGTATACAGACAAGTTCAATACAGTAAAAATAGAAATTATTTGGATGTTCTTATGTAACAACAAAAACGACAGTCTTAGAGAAGTTCTTGTAGCAATGAGAAGTGAAATGACTTTGTTAAAGTCACACAGTTAAATTATATAAAGGCAGCATTCGAACCCAGTTCTTCCTGATTCCAAGGCTACCACAGCTTCTACTCCCCAAAGTCAGCACAGCTGCTAAATTCATCCCATAAAATATTATACTATTTTTGTTCTTTGGCCCTCCAATAGCCCCACCTAGCATCATTAAAATGTGCCTGGCATGCTTCCAAGGAGACAGTCTGCCCCTACCCCTGCTTATGTTACCCAGTTAGGAATTGAAACCAGAATCCAAGAGCCACTCTGCTTCCAGTAGTGGTCAACTGAAGAGAAAAGATGGGGACAAATGGGAACAAGCAAAGTTTTTACAAGGCCACCCCCTCCTGACAAGGAAGTAAAGCAATTCATGAGTTTGGGGAAGAAGGGTGACTGTGAATGAATGAATGAGGATTTGTGTATTACTTACTATACGTAGAGCATTCTTCTAAGCTCTGAGACTACAAATAGAAAAATGATACAGTAGCTGCTCTCAAGGAACTTAGACTTAATAGGTAGATGAAGAAGATAAGACATGTAAGGTTGCAGCTATGGGGTAGAAGGAAAGGCCAAGTGGCCCTAAGGGGAAGAAATAGCATATGGTCAGCCCAACAGCACAAATGGTAAGTCATGGAGGTATACTGGTAAATGTTTAACAACCAGCTCTGTGGGGGAAGGGTGGGATATATAAAATAAATAGTGCGCATAAATTTTACCAAAATATACACTTTTAAGTTTAATTTATGTAATTAACATTTTCTCTGTCACTTTTTAGGGGGAATCAGTAAGGATTAAATGACTTGCCTAGGGTCACATAGCTAGCAAGTATCTGAGGTTGGATTTGAACTCAGGTCCTGTGCTCTATCCACTCCACCACCTTAGACACTAAGAGTCTAGATCAGGGGTGAGGAACCTGGGGCCTCAAGGCCACAAGGAGCCTCTAGGTCCTCAAACGCAGCCCTTTGATTGAATCTAAACTTTATAGAACAAATCCCCTTAATAAAAGGATTTGTTCTGTAAAACTTAGGCTCAGTCAAAAGGCAGCACCCAAGGACCTAGAAGGTCACACATACCCTCCATGCCACAGGTTCCCCACCCTTGGTCTAGACAATCAGCAAAACAATAAAGCAAGCTCTGATCTGCAGCTTTTGTGGAATTTCAAGTTTTAAGTGCTCACATTGAAAATTTAATAGTCAGCTCTCTCCCAAACTGTCTCCAGCACACCCTTGCAAGCAATCCAGATTGGCAGGAGTACAGAGGGGTAATAAGACTGATGCACAAACAAGCCCCTGTTAATGTCAATTTCATTAATAAGCCATATTCATTTCTGATAATGAATCATTGGACAATGGAGAGCACTGACACTGAGAATTTTCTTTTCAGGGGGTTTAGTCAGTTGTGGTTCTTGAGGATGCAGGGACCACAACTCCAACACAGGTAGTTTCTGAGTCCTGCCTCCACCAGGGTTATCCTATTTGGATGATGATTGTGGGGACCAGGTTGGAAGTGGGGCTCAAAGCCCTGCTTCCCTCATAGGGCTCTTGGGCAGAAGGATCTGAGCTATCTCCCCTGGGGCCTGCAAGAGAGCAGGGTTGCAGAAAGGGTGGTTTTCCTTAATTCAGTATTGCCAAAATAAAAAAAAAAAATCACTCGTACTACCTCCAAGATCTCCTCTGGGGCATTTCAATGCCTCAATCAATGCCCTTAATCATGACTGCAAAAAGTTTCAAAGCTGACCCAGAAAGGTTTTCACTGTAATTGTCAAGGGGACACAAACTCGGTGGCATCAGTGCCCACTTTCTGAATTGGCGCTTTCGATAGTCAAGACCAGACTGAAAGTAGTCTAATATCTAGCATTCTGGGCAGATAGGGGATATAGTGGATAGAGTATGAGACCTAGAATCAGGAAAACTTCCTGGTATCAAATCTGGCTTCAAACACCTTCTAGCCGTGTGACCCTGGGCAAGTCACTTGATCCAGTTTGCCTTATCTATAAAAATGAGCTGGAGAAGGAAACATCAAACTACTCCAATGTCTTTGCTAAGAAAACACCAAATGGAGTTACAAAGAATCAGATATGACTGAAATAACTAAATAATCATGATAATTGAATATTCAAGATTAGAACAAAACAAAAATTCAAGATCCTTCGGGTAGATGGATACTGGACTTGTGATTTCAATGGTATAAAAAACTCTGTGGTAAGGAAATTGCTTTTATCAATTCAAGTCAGCATCTTCTCTGTTACCTAGCATCTTAAAGACTTGATGAGGCCATGGAAAAGTTAAGACTTGCCAAGGCTCATATTGCCAGTGTGTGTCAAAGGCTAGACTTGAACAGGTCTTCCTGGCTTTGAGATGGGCTAACCCTAATGACACATTGTCTCTCATAATCCATCTTGCACTTAACAAAAGGAAGTTTACTTTGCAGTGGCAGAGGAAGGGTATTCAGATGAGCAGTTTCCTTTGTTCTGGTGTTCATCGTGTTATTAAGTTCTTAGTTGGAACCTCATGGGGACCTAGAGATGCCCATGTGCTGGCCTTTTTATACATGAGTGACTGGATGGTTACCTCAGACGTCCAAGGCTTACTCCCCTGAGTCAATTCAATCAAGAGGACAATTTCAATACCTTTTAAAGAAAAGAACTTACCAACCTTCATGGCAAAGATCTTGAGAGATGTTCCTCTTATTACACCATGCCCCTTGGTGGCAAAATCTTAACAGTCTTCTTTAAGAAGACTGGCAACGCATCTGAATGACTTGGAAACTAAAATGTGATCAGGAAATATTTAACAAAAGAAATAATAATACAATAAAACAAAGATAACATCACATTTTAAAACTAAATCAATAGCTGCTAGCTAGGATCCCTATGTAAAGATTAACCTTACTGTTTCTATTGAGTTTGACACCACTGGTCTAGAGAGCCATCTGCCACTTAAATGGCCCCAAGGCTATTACTGAACAACCCAAGTCATGAATGAGAGAAGCTTAGGACAGACAACACCGAAGGGGAGAAAGAAAAACTAAGATAGAAAGATAAGGGGATTGCTAGTCACCTGGGAAACTGCCCATCAGCTGATGCTAATTAAACTTTTTATCTTCTAAAAAAAAAGACAGAAAGATAAGGAAAATGCAACAAAAGGCAATAAGCAATGCCCACTGGTGTACAGGTCACTACCCACAATGCTGAGCTGAACCATGCCCCCTATGGGCGTGGACTGGGCACCAAAGTAAGTGGTTATCAGTGATAGGCAAGAGCCCTGCCATGCTTCTTATCTCTTCCTCTAGTGGTGAGCTGAGTGCTGTCCCAGGTGCTGCCTCTACTGAGACCCAGATGCAGCCAACCAAGCCAGCACCTTGTGATGGCCCCCTGTAACGGGGCAGGACCAACACCACTACCACCCCCGTTCCACAGCCTGAGTGCTGCCCCCCTTTGCCAGGTCAAGTACTGTGCCATCACAGGGGCACTTACGGAAAGGTTTCCAACTAGAGACTAAAAAAATTAAACCTAAGGAACGTATAGTCAAATATGTGGAACTGATATCTTAGTTCTTGCCATCTCAGTGGGTGGGGAGTGGTAGGGAGGAAGGGAGAGAATTCAGAAATCAAATTTAAAAACATTAATGTTAAAAATAAATAATTTTTAAAAAAAGAATATACTGTCAAATAACAAATAATTTAAAATAGACAATATTATTAAAAAATATGAAAATAATGTAATTTATCAGAACTTTTTGATATAGCCAGAGCAGTTATTAGAGGAAATTTATATGTCTAAACACTTTCGCCAGCAAAGGAAAGACATAAAACACATTGAATTGAGAATGCAAATAAACTACAAAAGTAAATTTAAAAGAATTCTAAATGCAAAGGAGAAAGAGAAGCAATTGAAAATAAAACCACTCAATTGATAAGTAAAATTAGAAACCATTTTTTCTTTTAAGACTAATAAAATGGATACGCTATTAGCAAATTTAATTTTAAAAATAAAAAAATGCCCAAATAACCAAAATCTAAATTGAAAAATCTATCAGTCAAATTTATTAGGCATCTACCTACATGCCAGACAATGTGGTGACAGCCAGGGATACAAAAAACGGTAAAAGACAGACCCTGTCTACAAGGAGCTTACAATCTAAGAATTTAGACAAGATAAAGAGGAAATAAAGGAAGTTTTCAATAACTCTCTCCCAATTACATTTCAATAAAATTGATAACTTGAGTGAAATAGATTAATATTTACAAAAATCCAAAATAATAGAATAAAAAATAGAGAATTTAAATAACTTGATCTCATAAAAAGAAATTGAACATGCCAAAAATTAATGCAGCTTTCTTAAACCCCAGACTTGGATGGATTTGTAATTTGATTACAACAATTTACTCTAATATTACATAAATTGTTTGCAAAATAGAGGAAGTAAGTATTCTATCAAACTTCTAGGAGATAAATATGGCCCTGATAAAGGGAAAGAAAGAAAATGATAAAATTATATCTCTAACAAATATCATTGCAAAATATTAAATAAAATATTAGGGAAGAGACTATGATATCCTATTACAGGATTATGCTCTATAAATCTGTTAGATTTATACCAAGAATGCAGGATTGGTTTTATTAAGAAAATTGTAAATATAATACATTATATTAATAATAAAATTAATAAAAATGACCTGATTCCATTAATAAAGAAAAATCTTTTGACAAAATGCAACACCCATTTATGTTTAAAACTACAAAGTAAAGTAATAAAAGGATCTTTTCTTAGTATGTTCAATAGTATCTGTCTGAAACCAAGAACTAGAATCCTCTAACATAATGGAGAAATGTTGGAGGCCTTTCCAATAAGATCAGAGGTAAATAAGAAATATCTATTAACATGGTTCTAGAAATGCTGGCTATTTAAACAAAACAAGATAAAGAAATCGAGGAAGTAATTATACACAAAGTAAAAGCAATTACTGCTTTTTGCTAATGATATGTCATTAAACTGTATGTTCTTTTTAATACAGTCACATTACTACCAGACATATGTACCAAAGAGATCAAAAACAAAGGGAAAATTCTACCCATTAAAAAAAATTACAGTGACTTTTTTATAACAAAGAATTGGAAATAAAATGGTAGCATCGGTTGAAGAATGCCTGAAAAAATTATGAGACTTATAGTGGAATTTTATTGTGCCATCAGAAATCATTGAAGAGATAGATTCATAGAAACCTGGGAAGATTTAGATGAAAGGAGACAGTAAAATGAGTAGAATATGATGACCACAATAATGCAAAGGAAAATAACTTTGAACAACTTAAGATAGTTCTTATCGATGCAATCACCCGTCATAACTATAGAAAATTGAAGATGAAGAATGTGTCATATCTCTTAGCAAAAAGGTGACATCCTAGAGGCTCAGAAGGGGTCATGAATTTTCTCTTTTTACTTGTCATTCAGTCATTTTCAGTTGCATCTGATTTTTTTGTGACTGCATTTGGGGTTTTCTTGGCAAAGATCCTGGAGTGGTTTGCCTTTGCCTTCTCCAGTTCATTTTGCAGATGAGGAAACTGAGGCAAACACAGTTAAGTGACTTGCCCATGGTCAGACAGCTAGTAAATGTGCGGCCAGATCTGAACTCAGGTATTCCTGTCTCCCGGCCACCTACCTCTCATGGACTTGTTTTGCTTGACTACAATTATTTGTTTCATATAGGGATAGGAAGAATCAGTAAGACACGAGAGTGATATAAAAAAATAAGAAAAAAGCACCAATGAAATATTTAAAAATACACATTACATAACAGAGCATTCAGAAAATGACACAAATAAGTATGGCAGTTTTTTTTCAATTACATTAAAATTTAATAGGCATTTTAAAAATTGCACATAACAATAGTTGACAGCTTAACATACAAGTTTCTTTTTCTGTTTTCATACTGAAATGTTCACGTTGGCTGATACTTAGGGGCAGCTAGGTGGTGCGATGGATAGAGTGTCAGGCCTGGAGTCAGGAAAACCTGAGTTCAAATCCAGACTCATACACTTACTAGTTGTGTGGCCCTGGGCAAGTCACTTAACCCTTTTGCCTCAGTTTCCTCATCTATAAAATGAACTGGAGAAGGAAATGGCAAACTACTCCAGTATCATTACTGAGAAAACCCTAAATTTGGTCATGGAGTGTCAGACATGACAGATTAACAACAAACAATAATAAAAGTTTATGGCCTTAGGTGATATCCTGGAGGAAATGAGGTTTTAAGTGACTTAACTATGTTCTCAGAGCTAGTATGGACAGTCAGGACTTGATCCCAGGTTTTCCTAAGCCCAAGTCCAGTCCTCCATCCACTGACTTCAGGCTAAGTCAATATATACCTTGGCACTTGACATCAATGCAAAGGTGGCCAAATAGTATCATGTTAAAATTCATGTTGGAAAATGCTTTGGAGGACCAAGGAGTGATATACATCAAAGTCTTAGAGACTAAGCAGACTCCTTAAGTCTGTGTACCATTTTCTCTAAAAAGAGTCAAAAGGCATTGAACATCTAATAATAGTGCAAGAAAATGAAATGCGTTGTAACAAACGACAGAAAATAACTGGTTACGGAAACAGCAAGCATTTCAGATATAATTCTATTTTCCTGTTGTTTTAAGCACTCTTTTAACTGAAAACTTGCAGTGGTAGATACTTAAGGAAAGACAAAACTTAACAAAATATAACAAAGGGAGAAAAAAAGGCTAAAGCTCGTCCATTGAGAAGATTTCCTAATTAAACTGGCCGGAAGGAAAAATACAGAGGGAATAAATGTGATAGTCATGCTAACTTTACAAAAGTCAGCCCTGGTTTAAATTACAAAAGGGTCTTTGATTACTACAAAGTGAAAGTAACTAGTTTGCTCCATCCACTGTGCCACCTAGTATCCTGGAGAAGAGGACCCTGTGACTTCTCCCGTTACAGCACAGTTTTCACTGAATAGTCATACCACCAGAGCACAGCTGAAGACCATAAGGCAAAGAGCCTGCCAAAGGTGATTCAGGACCTCTTTATGATTCTGGCAGTTCTGCCAATGGAGAAATGGCTCCTCCCACCCACATGGCCAATTATCAAATTTCCACACATGTTCGTTCCACTGTCTCTCTGAGGCACTCACTGTCATACCATCACAATTCCAGAAGCAACTCTCCGGCATCCTCCATGGGGAGAGCTTGCATCAGCCAAGTAGACTGATGAGGTCTGTGCCAGTGCCAGATCCCTATTACATATAATTTACATTAGCATCTCATTCAGAAGGTGCCAAACTCCTTTGGTTGAAGGAGTTCTCTGTCTAGAGTATTTACTTCCTATAACCAGTGAAATCACACGTACAGCCCCTATCTCTATCTCAGATCTAGTCCATTAGCAGAATAGTATAACAGTGGAAATATCACCTGACTTTGGAGTCAGGAGGCCCGGCTTAAGTCCAGATTCTACCATTTAGTAGCAACGTTGGGCAAGATTTTTAGCATTTTTCCTCATTGCTGAAGTTCAGATAATATTTGTGATTAAATTACATAAGAATATTAAATTAGTTTAGCTATTATATATTATATGTATTCCACATATATGGTATGTATGTCTATATATATAGACGTGTATACATACACAAACACACCCCTGTGATATTGGTAAAATAGAATACTCTTGGTAAGGAAATTTCTCCTGTTAATGTATTTTATCATTTCCTTTATAGCTTATAATCTTAGGGGTATTCTTGGGGGCACTGAAAAGTTAAGTACTTTGCCTAGGACATACAGCCAGTATATGTGGAAGGCAAGATTTGAAACCATATCTTTTCTGATTCAGAGACAAACCATGACTTTGTGAAGCATTATGTAGATCCATCTCCCCAACTCCGACTTTCTTTGAGAGATTGGGTCCCCACTCCCACTACTCCCCTAGAGTTCCAACAATAATGCAGAGGATTAGTGGGGGCCATTGGCACTGTTACCCATGAGTGTCCACTGGCACACCTCGCATTGACTACCAACTAGACCCAACCAGCATCCATAAATACTTAGAACAAGCCAAAAATACTTAGGACAGCCACTACAGAAACAGGTTCCCCTAAACCAGGGTATATATCATTTTTACCCCATTGCACACCCACATACACAAGTTTCCTGGAGTACATAGACTTAAATACCCAATAAAACAATAATAAGACAAATTTGCAGACAATATATATGGCAAAGCAATGACCCACAGCTCCTAGTCAATGGAAGTTCTAATTTCTCTTCATAGAAACCCCATGAACCTCCCCCTAGCAATAGTCTTCCTTCCCTTGTATTCTCTAGCACCCTCACAGAGTCCCAAAGCTTTCCCCTCTGTGAGTCTAATATGTCTTTATTTGTCCCCAAGTACCCAGTTCAGAAGCTGCTGCCAACCACTGCTACTTAAGTGATGTGCCCCACAAGGTCAAAGTTTGGTCTACTCCATAGTCCATGCAAAGGGGAGAGGAGAAAGAGGGAAGCATTCTCTCCTCCCCTCCAAAAGCAATTCCCTCCCAGCTCCTAGAATCCTCAGCTCTTAAATTTGGAGTTCTCTCTCACTCAGCTGACTGGCTCTAAACTAGTTTACTATTTTTATATATAGCCCAAGAGGCATAATTTAGTCTTCTTGGAACAATCACAATATATTTCCTTCATGGCAGTCATCCATCTTTATCCAAAGACCCAAGACCCTTATGATCCTTTCAAATTCATTAAAAACTTAATCATAACAGGTTTACCTTGATTGATGATTAATTGATTGATTCAATCAAGATGTCATGGTCTTCTGTAGTTAATTGAGGTTTGAGGCGAACCCCTACCCTTACCCTCATATGAATATGCTATGTGTATTAGAGCAATCATTGGAGAGCTTGGAGGCACTCTAAATCACTTTCTCTCTTAACACAGCTAACAGAATAAATCCATTACTTTATTCTTGAGGAAAGGAATAATTTCACAAAAAATTTCTCCTGTGTACTTATTGCTTTAAAAAATCAGTAACATTGGATACACTATAGATGCTGAATTACTGCAAGCACATTTAGGAAACCTGAAGGCATACGTGGACAAATATTCTGATGTCTCATGTGAAAAACAAAAACAAACCAGAAAGTGAACCTTATTCCTTGTACTCACAAAATAATGAATAATTAGATTCCTGTGATACAACATCTACTTGGGTACTCTTTCCTTGAGGAAAAGATAAATAAGGGAGAGGATAGTTAAGAACCAATTTCTTTTACTCTATGTAAGTTTGTTTTCAATTGATTTGTAAATATTCCCCAAGATAGACCAGAAACAAATTCAATTAATTTAAATTCAACTCAACTAAATTCAATAAACATTTATTAATTACCCACTATGTGCAGACTCTGAAGCTGGGATGCCAATGGGCCCTTGCCTGAGGGCTCTTCTGGACCCTCCTGGCTTAAGGGTGATTATCACTAGTAACTGTGGCTATTTCCCTCCCAGTCTGATGTCTTTCTTTTTCTTGGCTGCATTAAAGGGGCCATGCCCTGGCTACTTCTAAAGCAGGCCTATTCAATGAATGGGCGTTGCCTCACCCTAAGTGAGTGCCTGAAAAGACCTTGGCCTAAAGGGCCCAAGGACTCATCCTGGCTCATCTCCAGTCATCCTGATGAATAGGAGGTCACTGGTTTCAGATGAAAGTGAGGCTGGTGACCTGCACAGCCCTCCCTCACTCAAAACATAGTCAAGTGCAAGTCATGTCATCATTTCTCTGATGGCATGGTCTTCTTTGGCAACGAAGGATGAACACAACAACAATGTGCAGAGTACTATGATAGACAACAGGAACTCAAAAATAGACACAACAACACATGCCTGTTCTCAATGAGTTTACAATTCAAAGAGGAGTAGGGTGGGAGGGGGAGGTTCAGATTTATACACAATTATGATACAAATACGTTAAGGCAAGTGCAAAGGAGAAGACTGGCAAAAATGCTGTGAAAATTTTTAGGTGGAAAAGAACATTTTCACCTGTGCTCTCTCAAGGAAGTCAGTAAAGTTTTGTGGGGGGAGGGGAAGGAACAAGCATTTATTAAGCATCTATGTGCTTTACATATACTTTACAAATACTATCTTCATAACAATTATGAGAGATGTGTTATTATTATTCCTGTTTTATAGATGAGGAAACTGAGGCAAACAGAGGTCAAGTGGCTTGCCTGGGTCACATAGCTAGTAAGTGTCTGAGGCTAAGATTTGAACTCGTCTTTCTGACTCCAGGTCCAATGCTCTATCCATTGTGCCACCTAGCTGCCAGGAAGGTTCTTCTTGATTAATCAATGCGTCAGTGATTACTACATTCATAACTGCTATTTTGAGTTGGGTTTGGTTTTCTTTTTTTTTTTAAGACCTCATATTTCCCATCAGCCTACCTGCTTCAAATGAAAAAAAATTTCATGTTATAGACTACTTGCTACATTCACAGGACTCCTTGGAATATTTGGTATTTTCTTCCTATAGTCAAAGGTTTATAAAACACTGGGTGATACAACATATTTAGGAATAATTATCTATTTTTTGTGAATAAAAGTCAGTCCAGGATGTTATTATCTTACTGCATATTTCACATTATAAATCTTCTGTAATGAGATAGGCATTTATAAAAGTTATTCTTCAATTCTTGGAACCCATGAGTAATAGTAGTATTTTATCTCTGAAATGTTTTCCCTTTTAAACTCCTAAATCAATCTAATGTTAAAACATTATTCCCTGGGGTAGGGGGAAAAAACAGGCAAGAAAAGTAAAGAAATACAGTCATAGACTTTTGAACTAGAACGTATCTTAGAGATCAGTCAGTCCATCAGCTCATTTTTCAGATATGGAAACTGAGACCGAGAAAGGTAGTGATTTGCCTTAGGTTATACAGGTTGCCCATGACAGAAATGTGATAAGAACCCAGTACTCTTTTCATTATGTCATGGCTTCCACAGTAGTAAAACTGGCTTGAACAACAGTCACAGGGGCACTCATCCAATCTAATAAACATTCATTAAGTTCCTACTTTGTGCCAGGCTAAGATATGAGGATATAATTCATGAAAAGAAAAACAGTCCCTATTCTCAAGGAGTTTATAATCTAATGAATTATATATCTTATTGGATAAGATAATAAGATTATCTTAATGCATTATGTCTAATGGATTGTAATCTTATTCTCCATCTAATTTTTTATCACTCCTGTTTCCCATGTTTCATACCATGCCTAGGTCTACTCTCTGAGGGTCCTGAATTTTAGCTCCTGCCCCTGAGCCATGACTCCTCTTACCAAGAAGATTGGACTGTCCACCTCCAAACACAATCCTCAACTTGGTATAATGGGCTCATGGACTCTACCATCTTGACAGTTTTTTTTGTCTAAAAAGGTTTCACATGACTTCTTGGCATTTTATTGCATGACCAAATGACATTGATTCAACTATTCAAAAGATCCTGTCAATTTTTCCCTAAATAAGACCTCCTTTTCTTTCTCATTATTTTCCATTATCATGTCAGGCTATCTTGTTCTGGATAATTGCAGCCATCTGACTTTTCTGACTTCTTCACACACATACACACACGCGCGTGCGCGCGCACACACACACACACACACACACAGACCAATACCAGACAACAACTTCCTTTTTCTTATCTCCGAGTCTAAATTTCTTTTAGTTTTCAAATCCTTCTGTAACCTGGCCTCTCTCTACCCTTCCAGCCTTATTTTTCAATGTTCTTTAATATGCCATTTTTTGTCAATAGATCATCTCACAAGTATTCATTTTTAACTCATTTTTTACTATGAATTTACTCATCAAAAACAAATATTTCAAGACAGAAAGGGATAATACAAAAAAAACTCTGTGAACTTCTGGCATACACAGTTTTTTATATTTTTATAAATATGGATATTTATAAATATATATAATTTTTTTAATTTTATTTTTACATTTTTAAGTTTAACAAAGTTGTAGCAAAATAGCTTTATTTATGTCCCCCTTTGCCCTTCTTTCTTCTGTGCATTAAAATCTCTTATTGATCTTTTTTATTTGTCTTTCAATATCCATATTCCCTAAGTAAGAAAACTTCCCTTGTCATAAATGTGTACAGCCAAGTACAACAAAGCAAAACACTGACGTTGTCTAAGAATATCTATCTCATTCTATACCACCGGATGATCTCTGCTTAAGAGGATGTAGGTATGTTTCATCATCAGTTTGTTGAAGTCACTGCTTTAGTTGGAATTTTGAGGTTTTTCAAAGTTATTTACTCTCACATTATTATTATTATTGTGGTCACCATATAAATCATTCTCTGGTTCTGCTCTCTTTACTTTGCATCAGTTCACCCATATTTCTCTGAATTCTTTATAGTCATTTATTAAGGCACTGCAAAATCCTTTTACATTTACATACCACAATTTGTTCAGCTGTTCCTCAAATGATGAGTATCCATTTTGTTTCCAGTTCTTTGCAATAACAAAAAATATTGCTATAAATATCTTCATGCAAATGGGTCTTTTCCTTATCTCCTTGAACTCCTAAAAGAGCATGCCTGTTAGTAGCACTGCTGAATCAAAGAACTTGCACAGTTTAGTGACTTCTACCATCCATTTACAAAACTTTTTTTGGAATTTGGGGACCATTCACAGCTTCATCAATGATGTAGAAGGGTGCCTGTCCTCCCAGAACCCTTATAACAATTTCTATTTTCCATCTTTGACATCTTTGCAAATCAAATGGGTGTGAAGTGCAATCTGAGAATTGTTTTAATTTGTATTAAATTATTTTTTATTTTATTATTTAATTTGCATTGATTTAATTATTTATTTGAATTAATCTTTTGATTGGTGATTTGGAGCATGTTTTTTCATGAAGTTATTGGTAGCTTGAATTTCTTCATTTGAGAATTTATCTTTCTACCACACAGTAGAAAGATATAGTCTTTATTTTATAGTCTCTATATATTATAGTTTATAAAGTATGACTCTTATTCTCATATATATATTAATTGTTTATCTATCTTGGACAGTAGATTTACATCAGAGTAATTTGTTGAGAAGAATTTTCCCCAACCAATAATTTCCCTCTTTAATCACATTTATTCAACTCATGCAGACGGATGTTTTTTTTCAGTTTTACATAATTGAATTTGTCCCTTTTATCTTTTATGATTATCCCTATGCTTTGTTTAGGAAAAAATTCTGCCTTCACACCACAGTTACAAAAGGCATTTCATCTGATTTTCTTCTATTTTTTAACACAATTTTACCTTGTACGTTTGCCCACGTATCCCTTTAGGGTTTATTGTGACACAGCATGAGATATTGGTTTAAATCTAATTTCTGTCAGACTGTTTTCCAGATTCCACAACAGTCTTTGTTAAATCAGGAACTCTCACCCAAGGAGTTGTAGTCGTCAACTTTTCAATATATATGTTGTTTATCAATATAGACTGACCTATAGATAATAACAATTATCTATGTTTGAATGCTTTGGGGTTCTATTACATTCCACTTATCACCTAATGTGTTCCTATAAATGTATGATATTCCACAGATCACCTTTTCTGTTTTTTATCAGCACCAGATAGTTTTGATGAGTTAATTCTGCTTTGCATGTAACTTTTGATCTCATATTCCTCCCTACTTTTTTCATTACTTCTCAAGCATCTTGACCTTGTCTTTTCACCTCCAGTTGAATTTTATTGCTATTATGAGTAAATGTCTAATGACTAAAATAATCCTTGAGTAGTTTGACTGATAGGGTATTAAATAAGTCAATTAATCTAGATTGTATCATCATCTTTATTATGTTGACATGGCCCAAATATGAGCAATTAATATCCTTCCAATTATTTCAGTTTTATGAAGAGCATGGTATATATGTTGAGCAGTCATATTCATATAAGCCCGATGTGTGTCTTGGTAAGCCTCCCAAATCATGCATTTTGTAGAGTTTTTTTGAAATGAATTTCTTTTTTGTAAAGCTCTTTCCAGTTGGTTTTGTGGACGACTGACATAAGGGTGGATTTGTGGGTTTTATATCCTTCTAGCTTTGTTGTTCCATCACGTCAGTTGTGTCTGACTTTTCATGAGCCCATTTGGGGCTTTCTTGGCAAAGATATTGGAGTGGTTTGTCATTTCCTTTTCCAGCTCATTTTACAGATGAGGAAACTAAGGCAAAGAGGGCTAAATTATTTTCCCAAGGTCACAGAGACTAGATCTGAACTCATAAATATGAGTCTTCCCAACTCCAGGCTGACCCTTCAATCCTCTAGGCTACCTTGTTGCCCATCCTTCTACTTTACTGAAGTTATAAATTATTTCAATTAACTTCAGTTTAACCTTTACAATCCTCTAAGTATCATCTGCAAATAGTAATAATTTTGTTTTCTTCTTGCCTATCTTATTTCTTCCAGTTTTTTTTTACAGTACCATGTTCCTAGCATTTCCAGAGCTATATTAAATAATACTGATGATGAGAGGCATCTTTGATTAACCCCTGATCCTACTGAAAAGGCCTCCAGTGTCTCTCCATTACTGATAATACTGGTTCTTCTTCTTCTTCCTGTTTTTAAAATAGATTATTGCTTACCATATTAAGGAAAAATTCATTTATTCTTAAGAATTCTAACGTCTTTTTTGTTAAAACATGTCTTTTTTCAAAAACTTTTTTTGCATCTATTGATATAAGCATATGGCTTTTATTTTTTTGTTGTTGTTATTCATAAGATCTGTTATATTTCCAGTTTTTCTAATGTTGAACTAGTCATGCAATCCTGGAATAAATCTAGTCTGATTATAATAAATAATACAACAGTTTTAATATATTGCTGTAGCTTCTATGGTGATATCTTATTCAATATTTTTGAATCAATACTTCTTACAAATAGTGGTCTACAGTTTTCATTCTCTGTTTTATATCTCCCTGGTTTAGAAATCAGGACTCTATTTATTACATATAAGACATTTTGTAACCTCCCAACTTTTCCAGGAACAAGACCTACCTACTCTCCTTTCATTAGTGTTATTCTTCTTGCCTGGAATCAGCTAGACCATACTGATCTTATTCTACCCATCCTTCAAGACCCTTTTTCTTGTAGGTCTTCTCTAACTATCCCATTTAATCCAACCTCCTCACTAAAGGGAGGAAACTGGAACTCTGCACAGTTAAGTGACTAGCCCAAGTCATAATTATTAAATATCAGAAGAGGGATTTGAACCCAGGCCTTCTGACTCTAAAGCTAGTGCCCTTTCTACCATGTCATATAGCTTCTATATAGCATGACTATCGAACAAGAATGTAGGTCTTAGACTTGGATGCAGGAGGCTTTGACTTTAAATCCCAGCTCTTACTAACAACTTAACTTTGGGAAAGCCACTTAGTTTCTCTGTATCCTCACCTGTAAAATGGACATAATGATACTTTCATTATTTATATAATGGGGATTTTCAAAAGCAGTTGGCAAACCTCACAATTTCATAAAAATTCATTATTATTCACCTTATCATTATATCCACCTATTTGCTTTGGGACCAATAATCAAATCAACATTACCATTCCTGGAAAGGATAAGTTCGTCAGTTGCCCCATGGTGGAGACTCACCATTCCTTTGGCTTCCCAGAACAAAACCTCCTTTCCTAGCTATCGTTTAATTATATATGCTATCTTCCCCTATTAAAATCTAAGCTCTTTGAGGACAGTCTTGCTTCTTGTTTTTGTATGCCTTATCCTTAACACTGTTGTTGTGTGGTGGTTGTGTTTGTCCTTCATTTTCAAAGAGGACCAAGATATCAAAGAAATGATGACATGACTTGCACTTGACTTTGTTTTGAGTGAGGGAGGGCTGTGCTAGGTCACCAGCCTCGCTTTCTCCTCCTGAGCCATCTGGATCCAGTGACCAGATATTCATCAGGATGACTGGAGACAGCCTTAACGCAGTACAAGGAAAACAGCAAGCACTTAATAAATGCTTTTTTCTGCATTTATTAAATAGTATATAATTAAATTATACTCAGTTACAATTTAATGATTTGCATATTTGTGAAATTATATGTCAATATACCAAAGAGCAGCATTGTTTCATATCAGGCATTAATATTACATCAGTGAGAGAAATTAATACTATGTTATCATATTAATAACTATTAATTTGTGATCTAGACTCTTTCTTTTATTTCTGTTAAAACCCAACTCCTGAAAAGGGCAGTCAATCTCTGGCTGAATAATGGAATTGTTCCCCAGACAGAAATTCTTTAAGAATATTGGGTGGGACTCCATATAACTTGGAGACCTAATTTCTGTTTAGAGTATAAACAGAGTCCAGTCAGGATGAGCCTTTGCCTGGGGTAAGAACTCCCTCTCCTAGATCCCCTTCGTTAGCAAGTAAAGCAAGGCAGCTCACAAAGGCAAAAAACTAGATGGAGAGATCCTGATGGAAATGGTTTCCCTTGCCCTAATTCCTTGAGGCTCTTGAATCTCAAGATCAAACTGAATTCTCAGCAAGAGGAGCTATAGACTTTTAGCCCATCTGCTAATTAAATGTCCACCAATCAGGGTTGATGTTCACCTGTCAGGGGAGTTCCCTTTCAGAAAGGATTTTATGCATTTCAAGGTCTCCCTTGGTGTCTTAGTCAAGAGAAACTACTGACCATCAATTTATTGATTACTGTCTAGCCTAATTAACAAACTGATTATTAATAATCCAGAAACTGTCTCTCAGGGTTTTCATTTGTCTCAGTAGGCATTTTATGTAAAATTATAATTATGTATATATAACATATATTATATAATATATGCACAATATGTAATATATAACTACACTTAATAAATACTTATAATTATGCTTGCCTAATACATCAGTGATGATGCAAGTAAGTAAATGTGTATGCGTGTGTGTGCATTTAATACCTTAATGGGTCCATGATTCCATTTTCAACACATGAATCAAAGTATCTATGTATCATAATAATGTTAAATAGTTCAATTCAACAGTTATTTTTTAAACCTACCTGTTTATTAAACCTACTACTTATAATTCACTATTCTAGGGACTGAGAATAATAAGAAAGGACAAAAGAAAGACTCCCCACCCTCAACACTTACACTCTGTTGAACATATAGGGCTCATATACACAAATGAGTAACTATAAGGCATTTTGAGGAAACAGCAAACATTGAAAACTGGGAAAATCTGGGAAGACTTCACAGAGGTGGTAGCACTTCCTCTAAAGTATCATGATTTAATACTTAATTCTATATTATCAGTTCTATATTGTCTTGTGTTGTTCACTGCTGCTTCTTGGGTAGTCTTGTCAATATGGTTATAAGGTCCTCAGGTATACTTGGTAAATGTTAGACACTCAGTCCTTATTGATTGAATAATTAGTCAGGAGTATAAATTGCAATGAAAAACACATTTTAGGTGGGATGATCCCAAAGCACTTTGTCATGAAATATAAGCAATGAATCAATTTTATAGAGGGAGAGCTTGTTCCAGAGTCACAATATAAGGGCAACAATCAATATTTGTGCAATTTTCTACTCTTACAAAATGCTTTATATATAGTCTTTCAGTTGCATCCTCAAGGCAGGTAATATGAATATTACTTTCCCTTTTACAGATGAGGAAACTGAGTCTCTAAAACTTGTCCAGTGTCTCAAAGCTAGAAAGCTGTGCATCTGAGCCTGGAGCCCTGATTTGCTGACAAGGTACAATGTCCTCTTTCCGCCTCAGTAAGCTTCTTTTTCTATTGCCTCAGACATTATATAACAGCTACATGGGACTATACCTGTTGGCATCTTTGCAAGATATTTTGATAGATTGCCTAATGTTCTGTATGATTTAAAGCCATGGGAAGAGAAAAGGAGAATTCATCACTTACAGTTAAGTGTGAGTTATTTGGCATTAGCACAGGACTCAAAGTTGGCTGCATTAGAAGCATTTATAATTCGGTGACAGGTTCACAGTGTTATTACTTTGAACTTAGAGGGTAATTAGCTTCGATAGTTGCTTCCTACATCTAAGCTGTTTGCTTTTGTTGAGTTAATAAAAGTGCATTTTGGGGCAAATTTATAGCACTTTCCAGAGTGCTGTGCACAAAGAGCCTGATGAACAAGGTGCTGTGGTGCCTGGAATCTGCAAAGGACAAAGTAAAGACTTAAAGTAGCATTTTATCTTCCCATCTTAAATAGTCATGCAAATAAGTGGCTCATGTGAGACAACCTAGTTGTAATGGATAGGGTTTCCTGGATGGTCCAAGAGAGCACCATGTTTTTAGCTTTGAGTTTGAGTCTCTTAACTAAAGCACGTCACTGAAAAGATAATGTTTAATATTCAACTGATTGTTCCTCCCCAAAATTCTATCACCTCCCTACTTAATGCATTTTACCACTTGCATAATCCCTTTAGCTATGAAGAAAAAGGGACAGTAGGTGAAACCAACCTATTCAGCACTGCTGTCGGATAATCACTGAACACTGAGTTCCTTAAAAGAGTATAGAGTCTGTAGGAAAAAGAAAAATATGGTGAATGACTTTGTCCTTTAAGGATAAGGCTAAGCCAGATCTACATGGAGCTCTTCCTTGGAACATTTTGACTGTTTCCGTCCAAAGTAAATAGAGCTCTGGATATGTAATCACTTCACACCTGGTGTATTGCAATAACCTACTAATGGGTCAGCCTGCCTCAAGTCTCTTCCCACTCCAATCCAACTGTCATTCAGCCTCGGTGGTGATTTTCCTAAAATGCACATCTGATCATGTCACTCTCCTCCCTACTTAATAAACTCTTTTTACCTGTAGCTCAGCATGGTGTGCTCACATAAAAGAATGATGTTGTGATCTATGAGCAAAGCAGAAATCAAGAAACTCAAAAGAAATGCGAGATGCACAAATTTAGAGAATCCTCTTCCAATATTCATATGGGCTGTGCCCCACCTGTGGCAGAAGCTCATACTGGTCTGATCAGCTACAGTCAGACGCGCTGTACTTTGACTCTAATGTAGTGATGTCATTTTAGTCCTCTTGGAGGACAACCAGTACCAAAGCCAACCACGTATAAAATGCTCTCTTGGCATTTAAAGCGCTTGATAACCTGGGCGCTCCTACCTGTTCAGTCTTACACCTTACTCCTTCCAACATAGTCTTAGATCCAGTGACACTGGTCTTCTGGCTCTTCCTCAAACCACTCCCCTTCTAGATGTACTCCATGTCCAGAAGGGTCTCCCTCCTCTGCTCCATCCCCTGGATTCTTTTAAGTTTCAGCTACAATGCTATCTACTGAAAGTCTTCCCCAAACACTCTAAGGTCCAATGCCTTCCTTCGTTAATGACTTCCTCTTTATCCTTTATGTAGGTTGCTTTGTACATCTGTTTGTATGTTGTCCCTCATTGGATCGCAAGGTTCAGGGACCTTTGTTTTTGCCTCTTTTTGTATTCCCACTGTTTAGCAGAGTGCCTGGCATGTGATAGGAATTTAAAACATGTTTATTAATTGACTGATTGACTCAGGAAGACCTGTGCCCAAATCCTGTCTTCTATACTTACATGAGCATAGACATATCACTTAACCTCTCTGGGTTCATCCACAAAATGATGAAGATAAGGCCTGCAACAGCTACTTCATGGGACTATTGCGGCATTAAAATGTACAATGTTTTGCAAATTCTGAAGCAAATAAGAAGCCTCATCACCATCACCATTTTGTCACTAAATTGACCAATTATTTGGTGTTTTCAGAAAAAATATATGGCAAAACCTGACACAAAGTGAAAACAACCAGGAGATCATTGTGCACAGTAACAACAGTGTTCTACTGATGATCATCTGTGAAAGACATGGCTACTCTGATCAATACTATGATCTGAGACAGTTCTAAAGGACTCATGATGAAAAAAAGGCTAAACACCTCCAGACAGAGAACTAATGAACTCAAAGTGCAATTTCAAGTATAATTTTCTCAATTTCTTTATCTTTTTTTTTTTGCAATATGACTAACATGGAAATATGTTTTGCATGATTGTACATGTATATTTGGTATCATTTGGTTTGCCTTCTCAGTGGGAAGGGAAACAGTAGGAAGAAGGAAGAGAATTTGGAACTCAATTTAAAAAGAAAAGAATGTTAAAAATAAGTAAATAATATTTAAAAGAAAAAATAAAAATCTCCAAAAAAATCAAGCTAGACCCCAAGAACTAGCAAGTTTTGAGTTGGAATATAGAAGAGGTACAAATTGTTTTCTACAAAGTTTACATGTTTATACATAAAGTGTACAAAATACATATGTTTTACATGTATTATATATACATGTAATATGTATTACATATTAAAGTATGATATGTAAATGTTCATGTTTGTATATAAAGTTTATATATAATCTATGTATTAAAATATTCTTCAGATAATATAAAATAATATATTATGCAGGCAATGTATAATTATTATCGTATATTATACAGATATGTAATATACTAACAATATATTATATTGAGTTTATATAGAATAGGTGGCAGTATTATTAATAACATTACTATATTATACAGGTAATACATAATATATATTATACTGATTCTTTTCTACTCCTAGGACTATGCCAGTAGCTCATTATAAAAACATGAAGGCAAAATACTTTTTGATAATGAGGATGATGATGACACTGAAGCTATATATCCCTTTAAGGTTTATAATACACTTTATATATGCTATCTCATTCGAATCGCACAGCAATCCTATGAAGCAAGTGGCACTATTATCCTCACTTTACAGATAAGGAAACTGAGGCTGAGAAAGGTTAAGTGATATGCTCAGAGTTATATGTCTAGTAAATGTCTGAGTAAGAATTCAAGTTCAGGTCTTTCAGACTTCAAACCCAGCAAATAGCCCAGAAAAAGCTTTTAGTGACAAAGGCAGTAGCAGAGAGAATGGAGCACTGAGGAGACATCGCTGTAGTTGAAGAAGAGAGCCCAATAGCGTGGATCTCCTGAAGAAACAGACAGTGGAGACACAGAGAACCAAAGGCACTTGGAGCAGCTGCCCAAGGAGCATCAAGGCACAAAGAGTTGACTTAGAAAAGCAAAGTGACACCTCCCTTTCCCTTCATTCTGCAAGTCAAGTAGATTGTGCATGTTTGGGGATTGGACTTTTAGTCAACAGGGGGAACTCACCCCAGGGGAGCATTCTAAGCTGGCAATTGACAGGAGTGGTAGAGCTGGAGTTCACATCGTGCCTCAGAGACTTAGTAGTTCTGAGACCCTGGGTAAGTGACTTAATCTCTCTTAACCTCAGTTTCCTCATCTGTAAAATGAATAGAATACCACCTGGGCAACTAAGTGGTACAGTGGATAGAGCACCAGTGCAGGAGTCAGGAGGACCTGAGTTCAAATCTCACCTCAGACACTTGATACACTAGCTGTGTGACCTTGGGCAAGTCACTTAACCCCAATTGCCTCATCCTGGGTCATCTCCAGTCATCCTGATGAATATCTGGTCACTGGATTCAGATGGCTCTGGAGGAGAAGTGAGGCTAGTGACCAGCACAGCCCTTCCTCACTCAAAACAAAGTCAAGTACAAGTCATGTCATTATTTCTCTGATGGCATGGTCTTCTTCAGCAATGAAGAATGAACACACACACAGAATACCACCTACCCCACAAGACTGTTGTGAAAATCAAACAAGATAAGACATTTAAAGTGCTACCTACATGCTAGCTAGTTATAGGTCAGTAGGGAAATGGGTGGAGTCATTGAAAAGAGAGTTTCTTGACCATCTGTGGGCTCATGAGTTGGAGGTGGGGGAGTCCTTTCTGTATTTTTTTGTTGTATTAAATAAAAAATGTGATCTCTAAGTGTGGCGCATGGGGAAGGAAGTACAGGAGATGTCTTTTCTCAGCTTATCTGGTGAATTCTTCTGTCCTTATCTTGATCTTGAAAATCATGGAAGCAAGTGATCCCATTCCATTCTCTAGCAGGTCTGTATTCCTGGCTGAGCATTCCTCTGAATCTGTTTTGGGAATTCCCTACCTGGATCATCCTCTGTCTTCTTTTCCATGCCACCATGAAAATTTTCTTTTGAGAAGAAAGTTCAAGTTCACATTTCAGCTAGACCTGTGGCATAAGTACCTCGAGAGCAGGAACTATTTCATTACTTGTCTATGTATCCCCTAGCATGGTAACCAACATTTTCCAATATGCAATTTTTTGACATTTTTTAATACTTTTTAATATAAACATTTCTATAAACTTATTATATAAATTACATAAACATTATATATAAAAACTTTTTCATAAACATTTTCTAATACTCTTTGAATGATTGATTGTGGTAGGAGAGAGCATTCGCCCTGAGATGCTGATGGATCCTCTACTCAAGTCCTGACTATCCCACTCAGTAATTGTGTGATCTTGGGTCATTTAACCTCTCTAAAGCCCAGCTCCCTCATTTGGAAAATACTTAGACTACCTATCTCAAAGGATGTTGTGCGGAGAATATTCTTTCAATCTAGACACAAGGTCAGATGGAAATCAAATGGTCCTACAGGGCTCTAATGAGAATATATTTGAGCAGTTAAAAATATGAAGCCAGAAGAGTCACTTTCCTATCAGCCAATGAATCTTCCCTTTCATTGTTTTGCCATGGCATAGGCTCAACATTTGCAATGATCAGATGCCATGAGTATAATTTGGAACAAAGTACCCCAGTGTGAATGAATTCCTTCCATCCAGACTTATGTGTGTATACATACATACATACATGCCCATACACATACGTATACATACATAAATGCACATGCATATAAACACATGTGTGTACACGTGTGTGTTGCATGTGTGTATAAATGTAAAAATACATACACATGTGTGTATGAAGGCTACCTTTGAAAGCTCTGATTTGGCTCTGACTTTACATTTGTCCTGACTCTTCCTCTGAGGCATTTGCCAGCAAACAATGTGCTTCTGAGAGTTCTGTTTCATCGAAAGCCTGCTTGAACAGAATTCCTGTTGTTTAAACCAAAGACATTCAACTCTCAATGGTCTGTATGAATGAAAGGAAGCAATGCTTCCAGCAGGGTTTGAATAGTTCCCCAAACCTTCATCTTCGCTCTCTCCCCAGCATTTTTTTTCCCACATGTCCCATGATGACAGATTATTTAGAACTTCAAACCCAGGTGGGAACAATATAAAAAAGATACCTGTCATTTAGAAAAAGCAAGTGCTCAGTAAAGGGAGTATGTATGAGGCTAAATCTGTCTTCAGTTTGAGCTTAATTGTTAGGCTAAGAAATTAAATACCAACATATTCATTTGATAATTCAATTCAACAAACATTTATTAAGTGAATATCACATAGCATGTGCAAGGAATGGTGCTAGATTGTGGGGAGGAGAGAGAACCAGGGAAAGAAGATAAAAAATAATACCCACACAGCTCCTACTTGAAAGAAATTTACAATCACTTGGGAGAAAGGGAAGCATAAACAACTCTGATTTAAAAAAAATATAGTAGAGAGAATGAGATAACAAACAGAGGAGAGATCTTGGCAAAGTACTGTGAGAAATTTAAGGAGATCTCACTTTCTCCTGGGGGTGGAGTTATGGGGAAGGAAGTGGCATCTGAGTTTGGCCAACAAAGAGGGGAGAGACTCAAAGATCAGAATGGGGGCTTGGGGCAGTTCATTCCAGAGATGGGAAACTAGGGCAGAAGGCAAAGTATTCTAGAGTTGGCCAGAACACAAGAGGTATAACGCTGAACCTTAAAAAAAAGAAAGAATTTTTATTTCCAAAATTATGATCACAAATACACAAATTTACTCCCCCATCACATGAGAGACATAATCCTCTTCCTACCCATATATCACCTCAGCTCGTGGTTTAGCTCAGTTCCCATGGAACTAGGAGGAAAAATCACCAATATGTCTTTATTGTACTAGACTAAGCAAGTTTCCATTTTAATAGGGTGACTGGGGAGATAGATCAGGGCAAGGCTGTAGACATAACATTCCTACATTTCAACAAAGCACTTAACTCTACTTTTTAAATTTAATTTTGTCTATTATAAACTTAAAAGTCTCTGAAACAAGGATTTTCATATACATGGTAGAACACAAAAAGATTGAACCCAAAACTGTGGCTCTTCATTCCATATTTTGATTCTTTTAAATAATAAATGTAACACTTCACTTTCAAAACTGTCCTGCTTGTCTGTGCCTCCTTCTGAATTTCTTAATGTTCTCTTTTTTTGCCTTAAAAAAAGATAAAAAGTATCAATGACCCTATTTTCTTCCTTTTTTGTGGGGAGGGGAGCATCACTCTTACTACCCCCTCTTCCTTCACCACCACCATCACCACCACCCCTCCAGGTGACAGCACACCCCCTGAGCTTCTAGCGTTCTTTTCTCACTTCTCCATCCCTGATGGGAGTGGTCTTATATTAACTGTTCGAAGACTTCACCTCCTGGTTGTCCTCCCTCCAGAGAGGAAGGGTCTTGGGGTTGGGTTGGGGGGCACCAAGCTGCTCCATTAGGTCTCAGTAGTTTCTCACAACTAACTTTTGACAGTCTCTCTGGCTCAGCCCCTCAGCTCCAGTCTACATTTTTGGCAACAGTAACCTGCTTGGCTGGAGATGGGGAAAAAGAGAGGGACAGGGAATGATGGCAGGAGCAGCATTTTAACTCCTGTCTATTCTCCCTGATCTCCCAGTCAGCCAACATCCTTCTCCCAGTCTTCTTCCGAAGCCAAGTTCAAACGCCACCTGTCCTGTGTACTCCGGGTAAAAGTCTGCCTAGTTGCCATGGTTACTTCTGGGCGTCTTGTGTTCCCATGGCAACGTTCACTAACCCGGGAAGTCAAGAGGAGTTACATAAACACAAGGCAATTTGAGGAGGGAAAATGTATTCTCAACTGAGGCTATCAGGAAAGGCTTCATAGAGAAGGTGACACCTAAATTGAGACCTGAAAGAAAGGCTTCTAAGAGGGGGCTTATGTAAATTCACAGAAACAGGAGAAGAATCAAGCAAGCAAGCATTCATTAATAATAATAACTAAATATTTCATAACACTGTAAGTTCTGCACTTGACATTCATACCACGATCATCTGGTTAACATTTAACAACTGGCTCTCTGAAAAAAAAACCCACAACACACTTTTAAGCATAATCCGTATTATTAACATTTTTTCTTTCCCTTCTTCACCTACCAGAAGATGACAAACCAGCCCTGTCCTTCAGGCCAAAAGCAGCTGGCCAAAGTCCCTGGTGCTACAAGAATGCAATTAGGAAATGTTTAGCAAAATAAATAAAAATACACTACAACAAAGATAAGATTAATTTGTGGTTTCTTAAATCAATATGGCTCTTAAGTTCTACTTGAGTTAGATTTGGATGATCTAGGCGATCAACAAAATGATAAACCAAGTTCTAATTGGTAGCATTTGCTGATTTCTGAGTCGTAAAATTTCTGAGTTGAAAATTTAGCCATCAGCCCCAGCTATTTGACCCTGGCTTCATGAAGTACACTCCTTCATATTATTATCTCATTTGATACTTATAAAACTCTTTTGGAGTTGATGTTATTATTGTCCATATTTTACAGATGAGGAAACTGAGTCTGATTCAGATCAGTCACAATGCCAGGATTCAATCTGAGGCAGGATTCAAACTCAGATCTTCCTGATGCCAAGTCTAGCACTCTACTACGCCTAGCTTACTGCCAACTATTATAATAACTAACATTCACGTAGCATCTACTACAGGTCAGGTTCTGTGCTAAGCATTTAATTATCTCATTTGATCATCACAACAGTCCTGAGAGGTGGATGCTATTATGATCCTTATTTCACAGATAAGGAAACTGAAGCAGAGGTTTAGTGACTTGTCTAGGGTCATTCAACTAAGAGTCTAAAGGTGGATTTGAATTCAGATTTTCCTGACTCCAGGCTCCTAATGCATTGTGTCACTTAACTCCCTACTATGTGATAGGTACTGGCACTATTATGTGCTCTGTGATGGTGATGTACTGAACCAAAAAAAAAAAGAAAATGCCCCTATCCTATAGGAGTTTACATTCTAGTATGAGTGGAGGAGGGATAGACATGCATAAACACACATATGTACACACAGAAGCACAAAATGCAACCTTTCTAGTAAGTCCAGAGTCTCCAAAGGCTTTATGTCATCTGGGGTCATGATACACATGACACCTGAGTTTAAACCCTGAGACTTCCAAGCAAGTTGTTTATATGGATGGATGCCACCAGAAATACCCTTACCAGACACCATTAGAGATATTTCCTTTTATGAAATCATTTGCCTGGTGCAGTTATGATTTAAATGAAGTTAAAAAAAACACCTTGCTTAGATAATGAATAGATATAATGGGTAAAATCATGTCTTTTTCTCTTTTTCCAATTTTCAACACTGAATTCTCATGCCTTGAATGTCTTTAAAATGTCCCCAATAATGGTTTAATACATATACAGTGCAAGTAATTTAGTATTTTCCTATTATATCTCCTTTAAAGTTTAATGATTTTCCAGCTGATTTTAAATAGCTCATTATATTTTTCAAGTTTGAGGACCATAGAGATGAGGCATTTGAAGCTAGACCCTTACTGTACCTAGAAGGTACCATGCTACAGTGAAAAAAGTGTTAGATTTAGAGCATCAGGACCTGAATTTGAATCCCCAGCCTTCTA
Source organism: Notamacropus eugenii (assembly GCF_028372415.1). Taxonomy (NCBI): domain Eukaryota; kingdom Metazoa; phylum Chordata; class Mammalia; order Diprotodontia; family Macropodidae; genus Notamacropus; species Notamacropus eugenii. Next base: position 244,689,008 of record NC_092874.1, on the reverse strand, counting down.
CTTACTAACTGGGTCACACTTGATTTCTCTGGGTCTCAGTTCCATCATCTACTAAGGGAGGGTGTTAGACTGGATCAGGCCCTAAATCTACAGTCCTATGTCCTACTCAAGCAGAGGGCAATTCCTGTCCAAAACAGGTGTCTGTAATCCTTGTATCCCAAACACCAGGTCATGATAGTACTCAGTAAACATTTATTGGATAAGTAAATTCTATCATAGTTGTTACATGGCCAGTTAACTATTAAAGTATGGAAGAATCTGTAATCATGATTATCACTCTTAACAATTTCTATGAATTTCCAGGAAGAAAAGAGATTTTCTTAGAAAGAGAAGGAATAAGTTAAGAGTGAGAGGCAGTATAACATGGTGAATAGAAAGCTATCCTCAAAGCCAAGAAGGTCTAGGTTTAGATCTTATCTATGACACTCACTTGCTAGGTGACCCTGTCACCTAATTTCTCTGTGTTCCAAGAAATTCTGTTAAGACTTCAAGTTGTAGAAAAGGTGCCAACTTGCACTGAGTTCCCTCACCCAGGTGTTCCTTATGCCAGTGAGGTCATAGGTCCACTCCCAAACTCTATTAAATTGGAGCATTGGTGTGACATAAGTCGGTCTAAATATAGGCTTCATGTTCAACATGATCAGAGGATTCCCGAGGGAACATTGACTGAATCAGTCTTATATGAGGTCAATATACACATGTTCAGCCTGTTAACATCCTCTGCCAATGACTAAGGAAATTTTCTTCCATAAATAGGACCCTTAGACTTTGCCCTTTTCCATGCTTCTTTCCTCTTTGCCTTTAATTTAGCCTTGATATTCTTTGAGTCAACTTCACTTGTCTAAAACAATACAGGGATAAATGGGGAGTCATTTACCCTATATACCTCCCAACTCCACCCTCTCCTGACTAGGTGGCACAGTGAATAATGCTGGTTCTAGAGTCAGGAAGACCTGAATTCAAATCTAACCTCAGATATTTAACTAGCTTTGTGACCTTGAGCATGTCATTTTAACCTCTGTTTTCCTTAGTTTCCCCAACTATAAAATGATCATAATAGCATATACCTCACAGGTTTGTTGTGAAGAATCAAAAGACATAATAATTTGTAAAATTAATAATAATTAATTAATTATTAATAATTTATATGCACAGTACCTGGCATACAGTAGGCAGTATATAAATGCTAGTTTGCTATTATCATTAATTATTTTATTATTATAGGTTCTGCCCCTTCTAATAGTTTTTACAAGGACTTCCTAGGCAACAAGGGTAAAGGCCGAAAGGGAGAACAAGGGCACTTTCAAGTTGGGGTCTGCCTCTATTTCAAGTTAATATTTTTATTGTATGAATATAATATAAATAAATATACATTACAAAAAGGAAATTAAATTTATCACATTATTTCTTTTCAATTGTTACTATCACTACCATGTCTACCTCTGTTTCTATCATTCTCCTCCTCCCTCCCATTACATAACTAATTTCTTGGATGATAGGACAAATAAAAAATTATCTCAAAGAGGCAACACTAACATGAAATTATTCTACACCTCAATGGATTTGTGATATCATCTATTTTGGTAGTGAAAAATCACTTCATTGGGGATCATAGGATTATAGATCTAGACCTGGAAGTAGAATGGTACTGCTCAGAAAAGCTGATTGTTAAATTTTCAGTACAAATATCTATACCTCAGAAATTGGCAGACACTACAAATCTGGGCTTTTGATTGATTATGTAGACTTAAGAAAGTTATAGATAAAATGTTAATAATGGAGAGTAGCTGTAAAAGTGTGTCATATGTGTACTTTTTTTCTCTAAAGAGTCAGTGGTTAAACATTTATTAACACATTCCCACCCAGAGGCAACCATCAAGGCTATGTAGTCCAACCTTTTCATTTTGTAGACGAAGAACTGAGGCTTACAGACACTTAAGTAACTTACAAAAGTCACACAGGTAATAAGCAGTAGAGGCTGCATTTGAACTCAGGTCCTCCAACTGTGGAGCCAGTGCTGTTTCTACTATACTATGGAAATCTCAAGTCATCCATAATTACTCATCCTATGATTTTCTTGTCCATGATGTTTTATACATCTCTCTTACAGGATCTAACACATCCATTCTTCATTCTCCTTTTAGGTATTTTAATGCCTTGTGGACATCAGGTTTCCCTTTATTTGCTCTTACTACCTGTCTAGTCCACTGCATCCTCTAATCATATATTTCCCTGATGTCTTTTATGTCATTTTGTCCATACATCCTTTTTGCTAGCAATCTGCAACTTATCTCCATTGATATAACTTTCCACTGTACATTGGAATAACAATTCTGATTCTTGGGACAACATGGTGCAATATAACATCCCCAAGAGTACATTGAAAAGGAGGGATTTTGTATCAGGGAACACTTTGGAATCATTGAAAACATTGCATAATTTCCCAAATGCAGTCCAATCTGTGTTTTTCCTCCTTTTAGGTTCACCATTTTCTCTGGGATAACTCAATCATTTTTTGTTAAATGGAGGTGATGGCTGCCAATGAAATGGTGTCTGTGCAGTACAATACTTTGCACATAGCAAGCACTGACCTTAAACTTGGGAGACACTTTTAATCATGGATCTGTTATTAATTAGCTTTAGAATGTAGGGTACTTTGTTTCTGAGCTTTAGTCCACCTGTCTGTTCAGTGAAAGGGTTGGGTTTGATGCTTCCATAGGTCCATTTCCACTCTAACTCCTAGGAATTCTGCAAATTAATTTGAGAAGGGAGGGCTTAGAGGTGGATAGGACACTGGGCTTGTAATCAGGAAGACTCACTCATCTTCATGAGTTCAAATCCAGCCTCGGACACTTACTAACTGGGAGACCCCAGACCCTATTAGCATCAGTTCCTCATCTATAAAATGATCTGGAAAAGGAAATGGTAAACTGCTCCAGTATCTTGACCAAGAAAACCCCAGACAGGGTCATGATAAGTTGAATACAATTGAAAAACAACTGAATGACAATCAAACCTTTTACCATTAATATATTGTGAGGGATTGATTTATTATATCTTGGAAGGATAGTTGATAATGAAGGATGCCAGGGATGGATGTTGAGCCAGAAAGATCAGGCCAAGGTGAATTGCTATAATGAAGGTCCTCAGCCAGCTGGGAAGGAGACTAGGAGGACCAAGGCTAGGATTAGTAATAAGAGTTCATCTGTGAGACGAGGAATGGATAGGACACAAGAAATATGGCAGCCCCTGACCAGGTAAGATTGTCTTCTTTTCCCCCACCCCAGAGGTCTCTCTCTAAGGCCTCCTCTTCCTCAACCTTCCTTTAGCCCTGTAGACGCAAAGTATCTTATTTTAAAAGATAAATTCAGACAAGTACAACACAAGCCTATGTGCACATACATACACACATCTGGTCACCCTAGCAATGAAGAAGTCCATTCAGAGAGCCAAGAAATCTTTAAATCTTTACAACTAGAAGACAATATCCAAGTCATAAAGGCACTACAATTTCCATAAAGAGATCCTATGCAAACAAATATGACCTCCAAAATGTTTCCTTTGCCGATTTTGCTAGTTTTTCTAGATTTTATGTAAAGGAAGGGGAGGGCAGGAAGAAGAGAGAGAAGTAAGTTTGGGGGGAGTCAATTCAACAATCTATTAGACTACAAAAGGCTTTGGTGAATAAAAAACGTTTGTCAAATTGAATTAAATTTCCCTGTTTCCCCCAAATGTTTCTTTCACCCCCCTCCTAACCTTTACTGCTTCCCCCTCAGCAACCAAGAATACAGAATGTGGGAAGCAAAAACTTCAGTTGCAACTGCCAACTTAAAAGCTTGTGGGTTTTCAGCTTTTAACTTGTTCCTTTCATTTCTAAGGGAAGCCCCAGAAATGAGCCCTGAAGACAAATTCAGGTCAGGTATTACCTTCTTCTCCCAGAGTCCCACCCACATCCTGATCTAGTTCCATTTTTTTTCCTTCTCTGACTCTATCCCCACTCCCTCACTTTCCCAATCCTTCCTCCACCCATAAGACTTTGGAGAAAAGGGGAAAGGGGGAAATGGAGATAAAGAGAGAAAGTAGAGGAGAGGCATTACAGAATATGAAGGGTTATCAGAGGTGATCTAGACCAGTGTCATCATTTTATATGTAGTGGGGTTTTGGCACATACCCCAGATCACTTAAGATGGAGGCACCCCTCAGCAAGACACCAAGGACCTACTTCTAGGAGAGGACGTTCTGCCTTGGCCTACCACATCATTGGGAGCAGCCTCTTTCCACTGACTGAAAAGTCATAATTGACTGCACCTTAGAATCTATATGATGGAGCAACAGTTGTTCTCTTTCTAGTCATGTCTGTGGGGAAAGTCTCTTATACCCATAGTGTGAGCACCATGTACTAAGGTGGGTGGGGAAAAAATCAGCTTCTGCCTTCCTTTAGACCCTATAGACCCAAGAAAGGGATTAGAATTTTAGTCTGGTTTTATTTGTCCTTTTCAGTTCTTAAGTGTAAGAATTTAGATCCTGGGCCCATAAGCTTGACCCATGGTAAACTTGGAGCCAGGATTCCAGGTCAGATGTTGCATCCAGCAGAGCAGGGAAGCCTTGTAAGCTCAACAGGCCTTTGGAATGAGAACTTGGTAAGACTAAAGCTATATGGGAACTGAGCTAAGTAGTGAATCTAATTCACCTAAACTCCCTGCCCCCTTCCCTCCCCTCCCCCCCAGAGACTGGAGAGAGTCTGACAGAGAGAGACAGAAAAAAAGAGTGAGAGAGAGAGAGAGAGAGAGAGAGAGAGAGAGAGAGAGAAGAGAGAGAGAGAAAGAGAGAGGAGAGAAGAGAGAGATGGGGGCAAGACAGAGGAAAGAGAGAGGGGAGGGAAGGAGAGTGAGGAGGGAAGGAAGAGAGAGAGAAAAAGAGACAGAGAAGAAAGAGAAAGAGAGAGAGGAGGGGAGAAAGAGACAGACAGAGGCAGAGGCAGAAGCAGAAGACAGAAGAGACAGAGAGATACACAGAAAGAAACAGAGAGACAGAGACTAATTAAACCCTAGCCTAAAAGCATGCATGAGAAAGTGGAAGACAAAGGGAAGAAAAACACAGAAGAGATCAAGAGAGGAATAAGATAAGCATGAAGTGATTTCTATTCCGCACTTATACTTTCACCTGTTGATGGGGTGAAATACATGATTTCAGGGCCACTACAAAAGCCAAGTGTAATTTCCCATTAACCAATGTCTGAAGCTGTACGTTGAGAGATACATTCTTAAGTGATTCATGCAAGTATAAATATCCCTGAGAAGGGTATGACTTCATCATATGAATGGTCATTTTTTACAGTGAATGAAAAATCTGAGAACAAGTTTTGCTAGGGGAATAGGATGGAGTGTTGGATAGACTTCTGAAGCATCTGGTGTCTGGAGAGAGGGATGAGAAGCTATTTATGGAAAAGGAGAGGTTTTTTTCAGTTTATTAAGTAGCTAATATTTAAAACCTGGAGTGGGAACAAAGAACAAATTGCTTAATTAATGACAAAGATTTTGCAATTTTAACAATTAATAAAGAAATATATACCCATAGTCTTGGGTTACTTTAGCATTCAAAATGATAAGAATGAATATGGTAATTAGTCAAATAGGCTGACAAGCACTTTAGTCAACTCTCTAACCAACAGTAATCAAATGAGTTTCCTCACTTGATAATTCCCTTTACTAATGAAATGAGAGGTTTCGTTGCCATTAGCATACCAAAGGTTGGGTGATTGGGCAACCTGCCCCAGGTTCAGGCAAACATCTCCATGGAAAGCAGAGAGTCTTTGGGCAAGGATCCACCTTTTCAGCAGGTCTCCAATAAAAATAATAAAAGAATTGCTCAGATTGGGGCAGGTGCAACCCTTGGACATCATGAATATGGGGGTGAGGGGATGGAAGGAAGAACTCTAGACACAATCTGACTGCCCCAGGTGGGCAGCGTAGAAGAGTCAGCACCTCTTTATGAAAGGAACGGGGAGTAGATAAAAGTGATTCCTCTGTTTCTGGGACCTAGCTGATAAAGGACAGCTCCCCACAATTTAAGAGTCACTTCTTTGTCAGGGGAAAAACCCTGTAGCAACAAATTAATATAATTTAAAAGTATTAATCCATTCCTTTTTTTTAAACTTATTTTATTTTTTGACGGGCATGATTGAATCTATGAAGTTTGTGAAAGAAAATTGTGACTGTATTTCTTTTCTGACCAGTATTATTATTAGTTACATTTCATGATTTTTAATAAACAGATAAATTTTTAGTTTTCAACATTTACTTCCATAAGTTTTGAATTTTCTCCATGCATTTCATGATCATTACCAAAAATACTTTTATTATATGAGGGAGGGGCTTTAAAAATGATCCACCCCAGGTGGGAAATATAGCAGGAACATATTCCTAACTTCAGCTGAGGACTTCTTACTCCTTAACAATCTTTTTTATTTATCTCTTATTGACTATCATTTACATTTCCCACGATGACTGTTGTAATCTGGAACTTGAAATGAAGAAGGTGAGATATTACTTCTAACACTCAGGGTAGAAGAATTGAAGAGAGGGCCTCGGCTTTTGCCCACGACTGGACTTGGCTAGAAGTAGTACATTGGGCTTCAGGGCACAGCTCTTTTTATTTCTAGTTGACCAGGAGAGCATTTTGACTCCATTTCTGCTTGGCAAAAGAAGAGCAAGAGCTTCTTGGTTCTCCTGTATTAGGAGAGAACACCATAACTTTATTTTCTCTTTGGGAAGTTGTAGATAAAAGGTAACTTTTCTGGTGGATAGAAGAGTGATCAACGGTCATTTTTTTTCTATCTTTTTTATTTTTTTTCATTTTCTCTGCTAGAAGTTGGGAAATCCATGTGATCTTTCTACCAAGATAAGCCCAACTGGGCCCAAGAGAAGCATTTACTACTATCGCTTTGTCCTCTTTTCAGAAATGTTTGTATCCCATAGGTTCATTGTTATTGTGGTAATAATGATATTCGCAACATATAGAAGTGATAGACATTTGTAAATATGGGAAGTTCTAGGTCAGGGCAAAAAGACAATTGTCAGAGATGATCATTGAAGCTATCCTGGTAGATGAGATTTACAGGGTGGAGAGGTTGTAGAGAGAGAAAATAAGAAGGGATTTACCTACCTTTGTGGTACAGGAGATGAACTGAGCAGCATGCATTCTGAAACAGTGGAGTGTGGAAGCTCTGGTCTAGACAAGTAGGATCAAAGCAGTAGTAGAGGCAGGCAAATGATGGTATGACATGGATGAATGAAAGGATGGGATTTGAAGGCAGGGAGTTATTGATGTTGACTGAATAGAAGTATGACTTGAGCAGACTCATGTTCTACAAAAATCACTTTGGCAACTATGTGGAAGATGTGTTCACATAGCAGAGTCTTGAGATAAGGTGACCAATTAATCCAAGAGAGAGGTGATAAGAACACAAACTAGGATGATGGTCATTTGAATGGACAAAAGGTGACTTGCAGGCTCGAGATTTTGTGGTCAAAGTAATGAAATTTGGAAACTCTTGTAATATGTGGGTCACTAAGGATGCTCCAGCACGAATGGTTATAATTTGAATCATTGGAGGGAATTTCCATGTCTGTGAGATCACAGATTCATTGGAGTATCAGAATACTGAGTGAGCATTTCAGCTTGGGAATGGACTATAATATTGGGAGGGGCACCTCAAGGAGCTACAGTATGTACATTCCTCCTTGAACTAGGATGACTTAAAAGCCAAAGGGGAAGGCAGTGAGAGGGAGGGGGTTGATCTAATTAAATATTTGGCTCAAGTGAAGCTGCTAGAGGTTTGGTTATGGAATGGGCTAAAGCTCATTCCAAAGCTTACCAGAAGGCAAGCTAAATAACTCTCAACATCCAAGGAACAAGAAATATAAAGAAATGATCAAATTGTTCATCCCCCCAAACTGCTGAATTTATGATGATTTGATTCCCCTATGCCCTCAATTCAAGAATTGTCTATTGTCCTTACAGTGTTTTAAATATCTGTGTTATCAGTAGCTGCTTCATTTTTCTCAAACCAAGATTCCATACCTGCATACAGAATTAGCCTAGAAGATATTTGCATTCACCATACATTTAAACACTGAAATTTCCATGTCTTCGTGGCAGTCTTTCTTCTAAAAAATATGTGCAACTTTGATAAGCCAAAGTCCCAACAGTAACTGTCTGCTAAGGCTGTCATTTTGAATAATGTCACTGAGCAGTCATCTTACAAGGGGATAAATAGGATATACATATATATGCATATATATATATGAATATATATATATATGTATATATTTGTGCATATACAAATCTGTTTTAAAGGGAAAAAAATCACAAAGTAGCCATGGGATTTTAAAAGTACAGGGGAAGGGACAAGAACAAGATATGTTCATTTTTCTTTACAATTTAGCAGCCATAAAAGAGTAATAGCGTGAACTGGGCCCTGACCCCTAATTCAGTAGGCACAGGGATATTTAGGGGTAGATTCACAAAATCTCTCTGATTCGTGCTCCCACCCAGTGTAACCCTGAGAATTTTGATCTGCAGTTCAGTTTGCTTCCTCAAAAGACTCCTCATCCACCTCAGCAAGCAATCAGGTGAATAAAGATATTAAACGTAGAAAAGACTGTTCTCTACAGTAAATTCATAGAGAGTCAAGAAAACTTTCCCCACCCCTGACTTTTCACAGTGGGCATCTACAGTCTTCCAAATTGTAATGTTGACTTTTAGGACTCAGGATTATTAGAAATTTACTTTTTCCTACCCCAGATATACACAGTCCTTGTAACTCACAGTAAGAACAAAGGGCAAGGTTCAGATTTGTTCTTTCATGTTGCTCTGGACCTGGTTACTTCTTAATCCCAGCCCTTCCTCCATTTCTGATTGTCATTTCCTTCTTTAAAAAACATTCCCCTCTCCTTCCCCCCACCCATCTCCCCAATACTATTCCATACAATGCAAAAAGAAGGAATACCAGACATAGGGATGGCAGTTATGGGAGAACAGATGCCAATAGGGCACAGTAGAGGTATGTGGCCCCTATTGTCCTTCACTGGGGGTTGGGGAGGTGGGGTGGGTGGGGGAGAGGTAGGTACCACACAATGGAGCTCTACAATTTGAAGGTTCAAAGTCACTCAAGGACTCAAACTCAGAGATTTTAGACAAAGAGCTTGAGTAGCACTACAATGGAATGAGGAACAAGGGAGAAGAAAGCAGAAAATTTAACTCTAACTGTGCCAAAGTTTAAAAGCATCTAGGAAAAGGGAAGACACCAGGTTTTCTGGGACAGTTAAGGTTTAGCATACACATCACAGAGACTGGGACAGAACTTCTCTAATTGAGTTTCAGTAAATCACACAACTAAAATGGTGGGAACATGAGGACTAAATTCTTCTTCCCAAGTCTCAGAAATGGTTTCTCCAAAGTAGATTAAAAGTACATGTAAGCTCCAAGCAAGGAAGTTTCCATACTACTATATCTGGACATCTTGGTCAAACTTTAAAAGATGACAGAAAAGATCTTAGAGTTAGATGGATAAGCGATCTTGTAGTCCAGTCTCCTCATTTTTTTACAAATAAGGAAACTGAGCCTTCAAAAGGGTGGTTTATCCAAGTCCCACTGGTAATAAGTGACAGAAGCAGGATTTCAGTTCTAGTCCACTACCTCCAAAGTCAATGCTTTTTCCACTGTTCTGTAGGGAGTTTCTCCAGGACCAAGTAGCTATGGTGCTACTTAGTATGTAATTAAGTTGTTTAAAGTAGAGACCCTCAGTAGAGACACTTGGTTTTCAAATATTCCCATATCTAGGCACTGTAAGAAGGAATTAGAACAGTTTTCTAAGAAATATTCTGATGAAGTAAAGTAGAAAGTTATTGGAAGTCAGGATATCTAGTTCCCAGCTTTGCAAATACATGACTATGTGAGTTTCTTCTCTGGAACTATTTCCTAATATGAATTTAAGAGGTTGGACTAAATGATCCATAAGTGTCTTTTGGCTTAAAATTATATGTTTATATGCCCAAAGGGCTATAAAATTGTGCATACTCTTTGATCCAGCAGTACCACTACTAGGTCTGTAGCTCAAAGAGATCATAAAAAAGGGGAAAAGATCCACATGTAGAAAAATATTTATAGCAGCTCTTTTTGTGGTGACAAAGAATTGGAAATAGAGGGGAGGCCAATCAATTGGGAAATGGCTGAACAAATTGTAGTATGTGAATGTAATGGAATCCTATCATAGTTCCATAAAAAATGATGAGCAAGAAGACTTCAGAAAAGCCTGGAAAGGCTTACACGAACTGATGTGGAGTGAAGGCAGTAAAGCCAAGATAACAACGTACACAGTAACAGCAACATTGTGCGATGACCAACTTTAACAGACTTAGCTCTCCTCAGCAATACAATATTCTAAGATAATTCCAAAAGACTCAAAATGGAAAGTGCCATCCACATCCAGGGAAAGAACTTTGGAGTCTGAATGTAGATCGAAGCGTACTATTTGTTCTTTTTTGTTTTTTCCTTTCTTATAGTTTTTCCCTTTTGTTCTGATTCTTCTTTCACAACATGACTAATATGGAAATGTTTAATAGTATTGAACATATTATAGCCTACATCAGATTGCATGCAGTCCTGAGGAGGGGGGAGGGAAGAAAGGGAGGGAAAAAAATTGTAACTCAAAATCTTATAAAAAGTGAAAGCTGAAAAAAAACGTACATGGTTCCATTAAATGTACAGCTCAAGAAGTAATGAAGGCCAGTGCCTTCAATCTACTATTCTTTTATCAGCATGACTATTCTTCAAAAAGCTGTAAGAGTTGTGTTCAGATGGGACAGTGACAGAAGTGGTTTAAGCTGTGCTCAGGATATTCTAAGAAATTCTCTGACTACAACATAATATATGACATAGGTATATAAAATATGAGGGCATAGTAACGATACTATGTGATGGATATGCTGTGACATGACATGATACAATTCAATACAAAATGGTAATGGTACAGTATGTGGTATGGTATAGCATGGTATGGCATGGCATGGCATGATATAATATGATATAAAAGGGCACCAGATGAAACAATGGTTAATAAAAACAAAAGAAAACACCAGTAAACTCCATCCCCTCTAGGACTATACAAGAAGATCGTCAGAAGGCTAGCCAGGGAAGGAGGGGAGTCTGGTTGGGCTATATTAGTGGATTTGAAGTCAACCTGATCTCCAGTAAACAAGGTCCAAAACCAGCAGGATTTTGGCCCTGTCTGGTTGGAGCCACAAAAAGGAAGAAAACCAGATTCTGATATGTCACAGAACAAGGAGAATGAAAGAACTCTATCCAGGGCAATAAACACACCTTGGAGCCTTCCAAGGGGACTGAAACCAACTGGAAAGGACAAAGCACAGTACCCAGGGAGCCCATGTGGTAGTTAGAGGGGAGGATGATGGGGGAAAGAAAATTCTGGCAAGTCAGAAACTAGTACAATCATTTCTCAGTTATCTCTAGCTGTCATACTCCCGCATCCCAGTCTCCACCTCTCACCTGGAATTTAAGCTTCGAGCCTAGAGCCCTGAAGTTCTGATCAATGAACATTCCCTTTATCTTACCTGAACCCAAACTCATCATATTTCTTCTTAGATGACTTCAGGCCAAGATGCCACAATGGATACCCGAACCCCAACCTCCTGCCCCCACACATTTGATAATTCTAGCTCTGAGAATAGTAACCAAGTAATACTAGCATTCTTAAAAGAGATAGGTCAATCAATTAGCCTGTGACTCCAGTCACCATTTTCTTGACTCTTCTGGCCAAAAGAAACTTCCTTGGCTACCATTCTAGTACCTGTGTTGCCTTTTTCAATTAAGATGTGTTTTTTTTTTTTCAAGTCAAGAGGACTATCTTGTTTGCCTGTATTTATATTCCTTACATTTAGCACAATATCTGGCACATAAAAAAACACTTAATAAAAGTGGAGGAGATTTTAGTCTCTTATTCATTTATCATCAGGATTTAATGACCAAATTAGATCCTAATGGGGGAGAAGAGAGAAGTGTCCCTTCAGAATCTCGTTGTTTTTAAGGATCACAGAGAGAGTAAAGGAAAGCAAAAGTAGGACTTGAGGATGGTTTTCTTCAGTTTTGTTTGATTACAAAGAGGAAATAAAATGGAGGGGGAAAGGAACACACTAGGAAAAAATTAAGAAGGGAGAGAAAGTTACTATTTCTCATAATTAGGGAGAGTGCACATCTCATGGAACTTATTCGTATCTGAACCTAGTTGGTTGGTTGTTCTTCATCCTCAAAGAAGACCAAAATGATATTATTATGTCAGGGTCAAGATGTGTGTTGGCCCTTCATTGCCAAAGACCATGCCATCAGAGATATGATGACATGACTTGCACTTGACTTTGTTTTGAGTGAGGGAGGGCTGTTCAGGTCACCAGCCTCACTTCTCCTCCAGAGCCATCTGAATCCAGTGATTCATCAGGATGACTGGAGATGACCCAGGATGAAGAAATTGAGGTTAAATGACTTGCCCAAAGTCACATAGCTAGTGAGTGTCAAGTGTCTGAGGTGACATTTGAACTCAGGTCCTCCTGACTCCTGCATTGGTGCTCTATCCACTCCACCACCTAGCTGCCCCCAAGGGTCAAGATAAAGTATGTCCGACTATGGATGATCAGGCCAATAAGCTCAGAAAGTTCTACCCCAGATCAGTCCATGTGAACATTTGGAGTGAAAATATCTCTAACTTTGTGCATCTCCCATCTCTTTTGAGCTACTGTAATTCTTCTTTGCCAATACAGAATAGCATTTTCTTCAACACAGACATGACATACTGGGTAGTCCTGTGCCAGGGTAAGTCTGGTAAAGGGAGGCTAAGCACAGATACACACATTCACCAACACATAAACACACACACATACACACACACACAAAGATCTAGGTATAGAAATTCAATAAACTCAACAAGGAAACAGAGGAAAATAGGGAAGAGATTTATGGGGGAATATAGAGTTGATGAAGGAGCAGTCAAAAGAAAAACAAACTTCCACTATGGAAAGTAGAAGATAGAAGGAGGATGAAAGGGAGGGGGGAAAGTATAAGAACCAATGATTTGGGGCTAAGCTTGGTAGAGAGAGGAGGGACACGGTATTGATATCAGATCACTTCAATTATAGAATACTACTGTTGATCCCCTCCCTTGTATCTCTTCACGTTCTTTTTCTGCAGAAAAACACACATAAGAATGGGGTTCAAAGAGAAGACAAATTCTAAGAGGACATGAGAGGGAAACATACAATTACCAATCATAACCCTGAAAGTGAACAGAATAAATTTACCCATAAAACAAAGAATGGCAGCAGAATAGATTAGAAAGCAGAATCCAAGAATATATTGTTTATAAGAAAAACACTTGATGCCTGAAGAGTCACATAAAGTAAAAATGAGAGAGTGGAGCAAGATGGTAAACATGATCTCAAACAAGACAATAGTAAAAATATTCCTATTTGAAAGAGATATGCAAGAGATATATTTTTCTTAAAAGCAACATCAATAAGGGAATAATAATATATGAACTGAAGGGCAGGGGATCTAAGAACTTAAAGAAAAAGTTAATTAAATTACAGGGAGAATTTGATAGCAAAACTGTAATAGTTGAGCACCTAAATGTGGCCCCCTTTCAAAAATAAAAAACTAACAAAAAGAAAAACAAGAAAGAAAGGACATGACTAGATTTTTTAAAGTTTGACAAATCTGGCAATTACCAAAGGGAAATGAAAAAAGTGTTCATTTCAAAGCTGTGTGTGAAATTTTTACAAAAATTGAGCATGTGTTAGGGTATAAACATTCATAAACAAATGCAAAAAAGCATCAAGTTGAACACATCCTTTACTAACCACAATGCAATTAAAAGTTAATCAATAAAAGCCATTCAAAGAAATAATTGTCATTTACATGAAGGATAAATAATTAAATCCTGAAGAATTGATGGATCAAAGAGCAAAACATAAAATACATCATAAAAATAATTTCATCAAAGAAAATAGCAATGAGACAACACACCAAAATTTGGGGGATGTAGTCATAGAAGTCATTGGGGGAAATTCATATCTCTGAACACTTTAACTGATAAAAGTGAGAAAGAATAGATCAATAAATTATACATTTTTAAAATAAGCTAGAAAAGGAAAAAATGAAAAACTCCAACTAAACATAAGTTTAAAAAAGTCTGAAAAATCAAAGGGAAAAAAATTGAAAACAAAAATGAAATGCCATTGAACTGAAAATATATATATATAAATAGGAACTGGGTTTGTTTCTAATTAACAAGACAGACAAACCATTGGAGAATTTAAATCAAAAAAGGGAAAGGAAACACAAATCACAAAATCTAAAATGTAGAATTCACAAAAGATGGAGAGGAAATAAAATGTTATAAAAATTCTTTTAGCCAATCACATACCAACATAACTGATAACAAATGAAATGGATAAACTGATGATGAAGCATGATTCCTATTTCTTAGCAGAGAAATGACAGATAAAGAGGCAGGATGAGATATTCATTTTGCAAGCATGGCTAAAATAGTAATAATAATGATAACTAATATTTATATAGTACTTCTCTGCCAGTCATTGTACTCAGTGCTCTACAGCTATTATTTCATCTAATCCTGACAACCCTGGGATATAGGTACTATGATTATCCCATTTAACCATGGAGTAAACAGAGATGAGCTAAGGTTAAGTGACTTGCCCAAGGCAACACAGCTAGTAAGTATCTGAGGTTGGATCTGAACTCAGATTTTCCTGACTCCAGACCCAGCATTCTATCCACTGCACTGCTTACCCTCCAGAAATACCAATGTATTTTATTTTGCTTGACTATGTTTGCTATAAGGAAGTGTTTCTATTGGGGGATGAGAGAGAAGAGAGTTGGTTGGTACTTATATAAAAGAAAAGGGAGAAAGGAACAATTAAACATTAAAAATCCAGAGAAGAAAGTAGAAAGAAGTTGAGAAGAGGACACAGGAAAATATTGTCACTCTCATGTTAAATTTAAAAGACATTTTAAAAAATGTATACAATACATAATGGAAGTTCACATTTCATATGAGATGTTTATTTCATATATAGTCTTTTTTTTTTTTTGCTTTCTGCATATTGAAATGCTTATGTTTGTTAATGTTTTTCAAGCTCGTGATTCAAAACAAAAGCCAATTTTTGAAAATTCCACTGGGTTCCTCTAGAACATGTGCCATGGATACCATGCCAAGGATACACTGAATATTTTTTTTAGAAAGACTTAATATTTACAATTGTCAGGCTTCTAGAAAAAAAAAAAGAAAAGGCAAGAAAAACCCCAGAATATTCCCCTTCCTCCATGGAAGAACTTCTAGACAATCAAAGGGAAAAGTCACAAAATTGTAGTGAATATGATTGATTCTTTATACTCCATCCCCCAGCTGCTTTCATTCAACTTTAGCATGACAATGAAGATTTTGTTGAGTATCTTCTTGTTAGTTTTCTTTCATGTACATTTGGGAACATATATTCTATAAGGGATGATAGATCTGGGGTTGGAGAGGACCTCAGAATGCATCTAGGTCAACTCTCTCATTTTAGATGTAAAGAAACAGAGGCCCATGGAAGCCAAGTGACTTGAATCAGAGCCATTTCTTCATCAGCAATTTTTGGTCATGAGAAAAGACAAATTCTTTTTGCTCATATCAGGCCACTGTAGAAACTGGGCCATTCCAAAAATCTAGCTCCTTCTCCAAATATAGAGGTGGGAATCAGAAATGTCTTCCATTTAGCTTGACCTAGAATTGTTCTTTTCCTACACAGGTTTTCCTGAATATATTTAGGGTTCATTTTGTACTTACAGAAATAAGGAGAAGGAGCAGGATAAGGAAAAGGAAGAGGAGAAAGAGGAGGAAGACGGAGGTTAACGTTTACATAAGACTTTAAGTTTTGAAAAGCAATACATATACATACATATATATATATATACATAATTTGAACCTCACAATAACCCTATGAGGTAGCTACTCTTGTAATTCTCATTTTACAAATGTGGAAACTGAGGCTAGAAGAGGTTTACCTGATTTGTCCATGGTCACACAGCTAATGAGTAATGAAGGCCTTCCTGATTCTAAATCAACTAACTAACACATAAACTCTTTGAAGGTAAAGAAGGTAAAGAAATCAGGAATCTGGGTTTGAATTCTAACTAGTTGAGTAACGTACACTCTTAGGGCTTCAGTTTCTTCATCTGTAAAAATGAAAGGGTTGAACTAAATGGTCTCTAAGGTCCCTTCCAATTCTAAATCCTATGGCACTCATTTTTGTCTATGTATTTCCAGTGTCTTGCAAATAGTAGGTGTTTTATAAATGTTGCGGACTTGAACTGCTTGCCTTGCCATGGGTATGAAGTGTGCTTTGTCAATGCTCTATAAATACTGCTTTTTAAATGAGATGTTAAATTCCATCATATTTAATAGAGAGTTTTATAGCATTAAAGGTTAATGAAAAACAGAACTAAACTGGAAAGGAATCTTATTTATATAGCTTAGAACAGAAAAGAAGCAATGTACCATGTTAGAGTGAGAGGCTGGTCTTGGCATTAAGAACAGCTTGGTTTAACTCCTAATTCTGCCATATTATGTAGTTTTGCTTCTAGCAGTCTCCAGGGACTGGGCACTAAATCTATAAATTACAGATGAATTGCCAATCTGCCTCCGTGATGGGATCCTAGTCTAAAACATAGATCTGGACCCCACCAAAAAAAAAATTGGTACAATAGTTCCCTACCTGACTTAAGATCAGACAATCTCAGCCCTCTGGAAGTAAACCCAGAAATAAATTTAAAAGTCTTTTAAGTAACTGAAGTTGTTTTCACAAAGCCCATGATTTGTTTTATAGAAAAGCTTCAAGAATCATATTAGAGTTGTATTGACTCTTACTTAACGTAGTTCTAACAAACTTGGTTAACTTGTTTTCCTGTCTATAATAAATTTGCTGTAGCAAATTAGAAAGAGGGATGCTGCTAGACACAGATAGTGAAAAAAGAGGGCTGACAGGCTGAGGAGTCAAGAGACAAAAAACTTAAAATAGACATAAAACAGGTGAAAGTAGTTTCTGTGACTTTAGATTTTCTTTCCAGTCCATCCCATTCAACACCATCTGTTTTATCTTTCTAAAAAGTTCATATTCCTTGATTGGCATTCAAGGCACTCTAGCTATTTAGACCCATTTCCTACTTTTGTCCTTCCCCTTTATTTCGATGACTCAAAAAGAGAGAGTGAGGCTGATGACTTTGTGCAGCTCCGCCTCACTTAAATCCAATACACAGGCAAGTCAAATCATCACCTTTGATATCACTGATCCTGTTCAAAAACCAAGGATGAACAACTTCTCTTCTACGTAGGCAGTGGTGCAAGGGGCAGCAAGTTATAGAGCAGGGGGTGTAAGAGGCCTGGAGTCAGTGAGACCTGAGTCCAAATCTGATCTTAGATTCTTACTTGTTGTATCATCAGGAGTAAGTCACTTAACTTCTTTGTCTCAGTTTCCTCAGTTCTAAAATGGGAATCACAGCATCACCCACCTCCTAAGCTTGTTGTTAGGATCAGATGAGATATTTGTAAAGCACTTACCACACTGCCTGGAATGTAATAAATAATTATTATTTATAATGCATATAATTAATATAATACAATGTATTATATAATAACTTAATAAATGCTTATTCCCTCCCCCCTCTTCACATCATTATGCTCCAGTTCCAAAGAAAAAACTTGCCATTCACCAAACACACCTCATACTTTCCCATATCTTCATTTTTGCTCACATAATTCCTGACACTTGGAATACTTCTCACTTGACTTGTGAAAATCCTGCCCATTCTTCAAGGTCAAATTAAAATGCTATTTCCTCCATAAACCCTTTCCTTATCACTCCAAGTAGAAGTAATTTTTTCTTGCTTTTTAAGAATTTTTAAGATGTAGAACTAGAAAGGACCTTAGAAATCATCTAAGCAATTAGTGCTTTTTGATGAAAATTAAGTGATGAGTAATCATCTAATCCAAATTTCTTGATTTATAAATTATGAAACGGAGGGCAGAGTGATACAGGCAGAGATCAGAGTCTAGTTAGCCAGCTCTAATTCAGTCCCCTATCCACCACTCAGTGCTGTTTTAGGACTTCATATCTCATGCCCTTGTTAATCGTAGCAAATGATTGCTGTTGGTATTACTGAATGAGTCTTATTCTATCTTCTGTCACTGTCCCATTTCAAAACTACCATTTCCAAGCTCTTAGAAGGAACGAATAGTGCCTTGTTCAGTAACCTCTCTTTCTTCAATGTTTACACTATTCATATCTATTACCCAATCAAAATCCCAATTGCTGTTGTCTACAGACCCCCAGGTCACGTCTCTTCCTTCCTCAATGTGTTGGATATCTAGCTTACAATGTTTCTCTCTTTCTTATCTCCTGCCCTCACACTAAGGAACTTCAACATACATACTGATTCTCCCTCAAATGCCCTAAGCACTCATTTCCTCAATCTATTCACTTCCCTCTACCCCACCTCAGCCACACACAAAAATGGTCTTGCTCTCACCCTCCTCCATGTTCAAGAATTCTGAAATCCACTTATCCAATCATTATTTATTGGCTTTTCAACTCTCCATCTGCCTTCCCTTACATAACCATACTCTTCACCCACACCATGACCTCCAGTCCCTTGACCCCTTCTGTTCCAAGCTATGTCCCCTGCACTAGCCACTGTCTCCTCTTCTCTGCATCTTGACTCCATGGCAAATCAATTCAACCATATACTATCCTCCTTTCTTGATCCTTCCATCCTTGCTGACTATCACCCTATATCTCTTCTCTTTGTAGCTTAACTCCTCAAAAGGCCATCTGCAATAAGAATATCTACCTTCTCTCCATTCACCCTCTTCTTGACCCCTCACAATCTGGCTTCCAATCTTTATCACTCCAACAAAACTCCTCTCTCCCAAGTCACTAATGATATCTTAGTTGCCAAATGCTAATGGCCTTTTCTCAGTTCTCATTATCCTTGACCTCTCTGTAGCCTTTGATTCTGTTAATTACTTTCTCCTTATTACTCTCATGCCTTTAGGTTTTGGTGACACCACTCTGTCTTGGCTCTCCTCTGACCTCCTCTTCTCTGTCTCATTTTCTGGATCATTCTCCAAATTATGTTTTCTAGTCATAGGTGTCTCTCAGGATTCTGTCCTGGTTTCTTTCTATTCCACCCCTTTAATGCTTCACTTGGTTATCTCATAAGCCCCCATGGATTTAATTCCCATCTCTGTGTTGATAATTCTCAAATCTACCTTTCCTGCCCCAGTAACTCTACTGACCTCTACTCTCACATCTCCAACTGCCTTTTAGACATCTCAAACTGGATATGTGGTAGACATCTTAAACTCAATATATCCAAAAGAAAACATCTATCTCCCTAAATCTTTCCCCCTTCCTACCTTCCCTATCACTGTAGAAGGCAACATCATCCTCTCAGTTCCCCAGGCTCAAAACCTAGGAATCATCCTGAATGCCTCACTATTTTTCTCTCTCTCTCTCTCTCTCTCTCTCTCTCTCTCTCTCTCTCTCTCTCTCTCTCTCTCTCTCTCTCTCTCACACACACACACACACACACACACACACACACACACACACACGCACACATACACACACCATATTCAAGCTATGGCCCAGATGTGACAATTTCACCTTCACAATATCTCTCATATATGCTTCATTCTCTTCTCTGACAGCGTCATTCCCCTAGTGCCGACCCTCATCATCTCACACCTTGATTATTACAATAGCCTGGTGGTGGGTCTGTCTGCCTCTAGCCTCTCCCCACTTAATCCATCCTTCATTCTGCTGCTAAAGTGATTTTCCTAAAGCACAGGTTCAATCATGTCACCCTCCCTTCTCCCCACTCAATAAATTCCAGTGAATATCTATTGCTTCCAGGAACAAATACAAAATGCTCTATTTGGCCTTTAGAGCCATTAAGAATCTAGCTCACTCTTACCTTTCCAGTCTTCTTACACCTTACTCCCCAACCTGCACTTTTCAATACAGTAAAACTGACCTCCTGGCTGTCCCACCAACAAGACACTCCATCTCTTAGCTCCAGTCATTCTCTCTGGCTACCCTCATGCCTACAGTGCTCTCCCTCCTCCACTCCAACTACTGACCTCCCTGGCCTTCTTTAAGTCCCAACTAAAATCCTACCTCCTACTAGAAGCTTTCTTCAACTCCTCTTAATTCCAGTGCTTTCTTTCTTTTAGCTTTTTCCTATTTATCCTGTATAAATCTCATTTTGTATATATTTGTTTGCATTATCTCCCCCATCAGACTGCAATGTTGTTGAGGCAAAGACTGTTTTTTGCCTCTTTTTGTATCCCCAGTATTTAGCACAATGCCTAGCATGTAGCAAGCACTCGGTAAAAGTTTGCGTTGATTGCTCCTCTTTGTACTTTCCAGAGTGTCCTGTAAAATATCTTCTGCAAAAAGAGTCAGAGCTGTTCAGTATCTGATGAATAAATAGATGAAAACACATCAGTAGGGAGCTATTTAATGTTGAAGGCAATCAGCCCTCTACACCTCAATAGAATTTGGAAGCATCACCAAATAACAGCGTGTAGTACTCAATATTCAGAAGGATGACACTGAGTCATCATTGATAAAAGTTTAGTTAACTTTTTTTCAATTCATTCTACTGACAAAAGGTAGGAATTTTCTTTTAAAAACACATGTTGGGCAAGGGGCGGCTAGGTGTGGTGCTGTTGATAGAACACTTTCCCTGGAGTCAGAAGGACCAGGGTTCAAATCTAGCCTCAGACCCTTGACACTTACTAGCTGTGTGACCCTGGACAAATCATTTAACTCCAATTACCTTGCCAAAAAAGGGAAAAAACACTAATAATAACAAAAATCCCACATATTGGAAAGATTTTCATCAAAAATGGGTTAAATTAATAACGGGTAAATGGATAAATTAATAAGAGAACTGTATGGGTCCTCAGGCCAGCATGATAATTCAGGTTTGAAATGGAATGAAATGATACACTCATGGTCCATTCATCTGTTTAACGAAGGTTTACTTTGCCAAAGCAGGGAAAGGAACATTCATCAAAGATACAATGTTAATGGAATTGCATAGCATCTCTTCCTATGTGTTAGACATGCTGATCTACTGGGTAAAAGGCTAAGGAGCTGCTGCTCACTCATCCTATACTACTTTTTTTTTGGACGGGGGAGTTGGGTTTGTTTGTTTTTTTAAAGTAAGGTTATCAGGGAGCTATATTCACCACCTGGGTCTCACTCCTCTGAACCAGTTAAGTCAAATGATCTTATTACCTTTTAAGAAAAAATCGTCTTAGACCAAATGTCAGACATTGCTTCAACCACAAAAAAGTGAGCTTCATTTAGCTAGAAAATTTACTCATGTGTAATTGTAATGTGACATTAATTCACATTAAATAGTGTACTGCTATAATTCAGTGACATCTACAGAAATTATTAAAGTATATAGGGCTATTTATCTCCACTATAAATAATAGAGATATGTACTTTCATTCCTTTTTTTTTTAGAGAATATTGAACACCAACTATTGTGCACAAGACACTTAATTGAGCATTATGGGAAATAAGAAGATGAATAAGATGCTGCTATCTCTGTCCTCAAGGAGCTTATAATATATTAGGAATGGGTGAGCAAAAGAGAGAAAATAAAACACATGCAAACCATAACAGAAACTATAGCTATGCAGATCCTTACTGTTTATTTTATAGTTAGATTTCTCTAGATCCAAAAGGGGCAAATTGAGGATCCCCATTATTATAGTTTTATGGTCTATTTCCTCCTGTAATTCATTTAGCATTTCTTTCTTTTTTTTTTTTTTTTTTTTTGAGGGGTCAGCAATCACTTTAATCAAGCACATATATCATTCACTTAGTTCAGGGGGAAAGTCAGCACCCTGAACTTCAGAGAAAATACAAAGAAATAATAATAATCAACAAACAGGGCTTCCAACTGCCTGACCATAAGCAATACATATATCATTGATAGTGGCTGCCCAGAGTCTTTCTTTCCCCTTCTTTTTTTAAAAATTTATTTATTTTTAGTTTTGAGCATTCATTTCCACAAGATTTTGAGTTCCAAATTTTCTCCCCATCTTTCCCCTCCCCCCACCCCAAGACAATGTGCATTCTGATTACTCCTCCCCAATCTGCCCTCCCTCCTATCATATCCCTCCCTTCCCTTATCCTCACCTCCTGTATTTCTCATAGGGCAAGATAGATTTCTATACCCAATTACCTGTATTTCTCATTTACCAGGTGCATGTAAAAACAATTTTTAACAATGTTTTTAAAATTTTGAGCTTCAACTTCTCTCCCTTCCTCCCTCCCCACCCATACCCACTGAGAAGGCAAGCAAATCAATATAGGTTATACATGTGTAGTTATGCAAAAGACTTTCATAAAAGTCAGGTTGTGAAAGACTAGCTATATTTCCCTCCATCCTATTCTGCCCCCCCATTTATTCTATTCTTTCTTTTGACCTTGTCCCCCCCAGAAGTGTTTACTTCTAATTACCCCCTCCTCTCATTTGCCCTCCTTTCTATCATCCCCAGACACCCCACTTATCCCCTTCTCCCTTACTTTTCTGTAGTGTAAGATAGATTTTCATTCCTTCCTTAAACCAAATGTGATGACAATATTTTTTCCCTCTCACTTCTCCCTTTCTCCCTCCATTGAAAAAGCTTCTTCTTGCTTCTTTTATGAGATAATTTGCCTCATTCCATTTCTCCCTTTCCTCCCAATATATTCCTCTCTCACCCCTTAATTTTACCTTTTAGATATCATCCCTTTCTATTCAACTCACTCTGTGTCCTCTGTCTATATGTCTATAATCCCTCCTACTACCCAAATATTGAGAAAAGTCTCAAGAGTTACAAATATTATCTTTCCATGTAGGAATGTAAACAGTTCAACTTTAGAAAATCCCTTATGATTTCTATTTCCTGTTTACCTTTTCATGCTTCTCTTGATTTTTGTGTTTGAAAATCAGATTTTCTATTCAGTTCTGGTCTTTTCATCAAGAATGCTTGAAAGTCCTCTATTTCATTGAATGATCATTTTTTATCCTGAAGTATTATACTCAGTTTTGCCAGGTAGGTGATTCTTTGTTTTAATCCTAGTTCCTTCAACTTCTGGAATATCAAATTCCAAGCCCTTTGATCCCTCAATGTAGAAACTGCTAAATCTTGTGTTATCCTGATTGTATTTCCAAAGTACTCAAATTGTTTCTCTCTGGCTGCTTGCAATATTTTCTTTTTGACCTGGGAACTCTACAATTTGGCTACAATGTTCCTTTGGGGATCTCTTTCAGGAGATGATCAGTGAATTCATTCCCTTTCTATTTTACCCTCTGGTTCTAGAATATCAGGGCCGTTTTCCTTGATAATTTCTTGGTAGCTGATGTCTAGACTCTTTTTTTTTGATCATAGTTTTCAGGTAGACCAATAATTTTAAAATTATCTCTCCTGGATCTATTTTCCATGTCAGTTGTTTTTTCAAATGAGATATTTCACATTGTCTTCTATTTTTTCATTCTTTAGCATTTTGTTTTTTGTAATTTCTTGGTTTCTCATAAAGTTATTAGCTTCCATCTGCTCCATTCTAATTTTTAAAGAACTATTTTCTTCAGTGAGCTTTTGAACCTCCTTTTCCATTTGGCAAAATTTGTTTTTTAAAGAACTTTTCTCCTCATTGTCTTTTTGGACCTCTTTTGCCATTTGGGTTAGTCTATTTCTAAAGGTGTTGTTTCCTGCGGCATTTTTTGGGGTCTCCCTTAATAAGCTATTGACTCACTTTTCATGATTTTGTTGCATCACTCTCATTTCTCTTCCTTCCAATTTGTCCTCAACATTTTAGGATCTTGAAGTCTGGCAACTGCCACAGGTTTGAGAGATTCAGTCGCCCCAAGACCTGCTCAGGTCCTGTCTGTACTGGCTCAGCCCATACAGCACTCTATTCCCAGTGTGGTATGATAGACACTTCCCGTCGACCTTCCAGGCTGTCTTGGGCTGGAGATTTGCTTCACTCCATCATTCTGTGGGTTCTGCAGCTTCAAAAATTTGTTTAGAGTCATTTTTTATAGTTATTTAGCTTGGCTTGGCTGGAGTTCTCTAGAAAGTCCATGCTGTTACTCTGCCATCTTGCTGCCCCCATTTAGCATTTCTTTTAACAATTTAGATGTTATGTCACTTGGTGCATATACTAATTCATTGTCTAAAGTACCTTTTAGCAAAAAGCAGTTTTCCTAATTACCTCTTTTAATTAGATCTACTTTTGCTTTTACTTTGTCGAAGATCATGTTTTTCTTTTAAATTTCAGCTGAAGCATAATAGATTTTATTCCATCCCATTACTTCAATTCTATTGTGTATCTTTTTCTTTCAGTTGTTATTTCTTGTAAACAACATATCATTTGATTCTAGTTTCTAATCTATTCTGCCATCCTGTGCCATTTTACAGGTGAATTCATCCCATTCATGTTTACAGTTATGATTGTTAATTGTGTATTTTCTTCCATTCTATTCTCTTATATTTATCCGTCTTTTTTTACCTTGTCCTCCCCTTAAGAATCTGTTTTGCTCTTGACTATTTTCTCCCTTAATCCATACTTTCTTTTGTCCCCCCACCCCTTTTCCTCCTACTTCCTTTTGAGCAAGATGAATTCCTACACCCAACTCTCTGTGCATGTGTATTCTTTCTTCCTTGAACAAATTCAAATAATAGTGAGATTCAAATGTTACCCACTCCTTTCCCACTTCCTCTTCCATTGTATAAGCCCTTTCTTGTACACTTCATTTATGAGATAATTTTCCCTATTCCTCCTTTCCCTTTCCCCCTCTTTCATTGAATTCTTCCTCCCCATCTTTCCATCCTTCTTTTGAGATCATCCAAAACATAAAAGAATCATACTTAGACTCTGTCTAATTAGACTCTCACTAAGATCCCTAATGATGAAAAAGTTCTATAGAGGTTACTGACTAAGAGATGTCAAGACCTAGACATGAAGGAAGGTGTATGTGTGTGTTACAGGGCTTGGGACAACAGAGATAGAAGAGAGAAGAAACACATCAGCTGTCGTTTCAAGTCCTGTTTCATGCTTACTATCTCTGTTAGCAGAGATGGTTGAGAGCTAACTATATAAATAGATGTGAAGGATCATCTTGGTTTGTTATTGTTGGCCAAAGGGTTTCAACTGATTTAACTAATCGTTCAAAATGAAGA
Organism: Notamacropus eugenii; assembly: GCF_028372415.1. Lineage (NCBI taxonomy): Eukaryota > Metazoa > Chordata > Mammalia > Diprotodontia > Macropodidae > Notamacropus > Notamacropus eugenii. The sequence continues at coordinate 244,663,630 of NC_092874.1, read as the reverse complement.
ATTCCACTGAACTCAGATCTACTATCTACTTGGTGAATCTGACTAGCGAAAACAAACCTCCTGGGATAATGATAAAATGTTGAACTCATCCTCAATTTCAGATCTTACCTCCTACACTAATAATAACCACAGACAAATAGGTCAATATCTATAAGCCTTAGTTTCCTTTTCTGTAAAATAGAGATAATAATAGCTGAACTGCCTACCTCCTAATGTTGTTATAAAAGAAAGAAAAAATCATGTGAAGTGTTTTGCCAACTTTAAAGTGCTCTGTAAATGCTAATTATCAGTATAATGCACATTATCTAAAAGAATCTTCTGTCCTCCCTGATGTACCAGGGGCAATCCCATCCTCCTCTCTTTTTAAATGAGCACTTCCCAGAAGACTGCTCCCAGACATCTCAGAAAAATACTGGCAAACAGCCCCCAAAGACAAGCTCTTTAAAAAATAATTTTAAAAGAAGATAGTAATCTCAATAGCATTTTAACATTATCATTATAGTATGCTGTAATAAAAAAAAACACCTAATGCGTCAAAGTTTAAAAATATAATAAAAAACATATAGCCCTTCCCAAGTCACCATCTGCCACCATCCAATTTAACTCTCACTCACAGTTAATTGGAATTATTTTATGAGGAGAAAAAAATGACGTTACAAATAATTGCACCCCAGATGCTATTAATTGGACCATCAAATCACATGGCAGTTTTTTAAAGTGTCAAGGAACATGTGAAATAAATCACATCTAATTCTGTTTCTGCCTTTGATGTAGTCCTGGAACCTTCAAAGACTTTCCCGATAGCCCACCTGCCTGAGACAGTCATATTATTCAAACTGCCAGGGTTAGTAGAAATATCATCTATTTAACAAAGTCTAATTTCACATTAAATAGCTCATACTCCCTGTTCCACACTAGGAACAAAAAACAGAATGTATGCTCTCATTATATGAGAAACTCTTCTACTGAAGCAAATTAACATCTTCTTCACAACTCAGAACCTTGGAGAGTAGCCTAGAACCCTGCCGCTAAACACCCAGACTGTATATGTCAGAGGCAGGATCTGAACTCACATCTTCCTGACTCCAAGGCCACTCCTCCATGCTGCTTCTCCTCCTTCCCCACTAATTATATATAATTAACAAGCACAGGGAAAAGCACAATGAAATGATAATGATATGAACTCCTTCTCACTTTAACTCAATGCAGAAGGAAGGATTGGTTTTACTCTGATTAATCTGTGAAAGGGCTTCTGAGGACACAGTAAAAAGACACAGAGAAGTACATTTCCTTTCCAAATGTTCTGCTCATAAAATCCTGGTAATGAAACACCTCATTATACAAACGCTTAAGAGTGTATTATTACTGGAGATGCTTTACAGGGCATGATCCTAGACAAGAGACAACTGGGCTATTTTTTCAGAGAGCTGACTAAAAGCAGCTCTAATTGAGGGACATGACCACTGTGAGCTCAGATCTAACTCCTCCTGTAAGCTGTCATTCTGTTGGATTTCAGAAGACAAACAAAGGATGAGGAGACCTTCATGTGACAGTTCTTTTATTGCAGCAGAACCACCCTGGGGAAAACCCCATCCTGAAAATCACCATGGCAAGCAACTGCAGAACCATATACTAACAGGAAGTCAGGAGGAATTAAAAAAAAATGCTAACACTGCACCCTGGGTTTGCCTTGCCTTGCCTCCCCACCAGGAGCATGCTGGTAAATGTTTAACAATATGCTCTCCAGGGGGAAAAATTGTAAGTGCTGCATGCTTTTAAGTTTAATCTACCAGGGTTCTAATTCCTTGCTATATGACACTGAAAGAGCCACTAACCTCTTTGGGTCTCAATTTCCCTTTCTGTAAGAAGGGGTTGGACTAAATGTTGTTTCCATTCCTACCAACTCTGAAACACTTTCATCTGTCAGTATATAGTATTGTTAATTCTTACAGTTATGCACACAGAGACACACATTTCAGTATGGTGGCACTTTGGGGAATGAGTTGACTTAAAAATCCATTTTTTATTTTAATGTCTATTTTTCAACTCCTATATTAGTTTGTAAGGTTGGTGTTACAATTTCATTCTGCAGAATGCTAAGTGGATGATTCTTACTTTTTGATGTAGACTAATGTATCAAGCTTATAAGTGACTGAAATGAAAAAAAATTGATAAGAAAAAAAGTTTAATCTGCTTCTCCATCACTTTCGTAAGTCTAGACAATCAACAAAATAACAAAAAAAAAGCCTTGATTTGTATCCTGCAGATTTCCAAGAGATAAATGCTTATGCTGAAATTTTAACAATCCCAAGCTCTTTGGAACTGGTTCCGTCCTACTCATCCCCCTTTACTGGTCCGTGGTAGCACCCAGCGTGCACAATTACAAGAGGTGGGCTTCTCAATCAGTGGAAAGGTTGAACAGGATGGTAGTTTATGAACTACCAACCAAGTGATCAAGTTTGACCCCAAGGTCTAACGACTTAAAAATTGCAGACTTATAGACTGGAATCGATCCAACAGGCAGGTATTACATACCTACTTTATGCAGAGCCCTTTGCTACATGCTTGAGATACAAAAACAGACTCTTCCCTCAAAGGTCTTGCTACACACATAGAGGAGAGAGAAAGAGCTAACAAAAATCAATGAATAAGCAATTAAGTGTCAAGAGTGCTAGTGCTTGGGATTAAAAGACAAACATGAAATAATCCTTTCCTAAAACAAACTAACAACCTGAGAGAGACAATGTAAGTATATATGTATATATAGATATATATAGATAGATCTATATATGTATATATAGATAGATCTCTATATATGTATATATACATATATATCTATATCTATCTATCTATATCTACCTATATCTATATCTATATCTATCTATATATCTATATATACATATATGTGTGTGTATATATATATATATATATATATATATATATATATATATATATATATATGTATAAGGCAGCACAAGCAGTGGAGGGTAATTAATCAAGGAAAGGCATTATAAGGAAGATACATTTCAGCCAGAGGTGTGCTGGAGTCAGCTCTTAGGAGTCAAATGTTAGATTTTCAGTGGAAGCATTCACACTTCAGAAACTGGCTAATGCTATACATCGGGGCTTAGTTTATTGTTTGGTTCATTGTTTAGGCTAAAGAAAGTGATTGAGAAAATGTGGTGCTGTGGATAGAGTACTGGGCTTGGAATCAGGACGACTCATCTGAAATCAAATGCGGCCCCAGACATTTATGAGCTGTGTGACCCTGAGCAAGTCACTTAACCCTGTTTGCCTCATTTTCCTCATCTATAAAATAAGCTGGAGAAGGAAATGGCAAATTACTCTAGAAACTTTACTAAGAAAACCCCAAATGGGGTCATGAAGACTTAAATACAACTGAAATGATTTAACAACAAAACTTAGGAGTGTGTTGTACCTTTTCTCTGTTAACCATTTACTAGGACACTGACTTCAACTGATGTGGAACTGAAGAGGGAGTACATTCTTGGCATGGGAAAGACAGCTAAATTATCTCTGAAGAACTTTGGAATCGATTGTGTGACATGGGAGATACTGGCACAAGACCACTCAGAATGGCCTGCCCATGTCAGAGAAGGTGTTGTGCTCTATGAGCAAAAAAGAATTGAAATAGCTCAAAAGAAACTCAATATGTGTAAATTTAGAGACATCCCCAGTCCCAAAGTTTATATGGACTATTTGTGCCTGACCTGTGATTAGGGCATTGTGAGCTCATCTGGTCTGAGCAGCCACAGTCTGACATGCTGTACCTTGAGGCCAACATAGTGATGTCATATTGATCCTCTTTGAGAATGAAAGGCAACAACCCACCAACCAATCAGCATGGGAGAGACAGCTAATGCAAAGGTATGGAGGTGAGAGATGGAGTGATATATATGAGAAAACAGTAAAGATGTCCATTTAGGCTGCACTGTATAATATGGAAAGAGGAATAATGTATATCAAGGCTGGAAAGGAGGTGGAGATCACAGATTTTAAAAAACTTTAAATGTCAAAGGAATTTTCATAGAGGTAATAGGAAGCCCCTGGAATTGGTTGAGTAGAGAAATGAAATGATCAGATCTTCAGTTCAGGGAAAAGTTAGTATGATTAGCAAAGGTTTTGCCATTAGAGACAGCAGTTCAGCTGAACTTTAAAAGTTGCTGATTCTAAGAAGTCAGAACTGAAGTGAGAGTATGTTCTGGACATGGGGGATAGGCTATTCAAATGTCTTTTCACTCCAAGTTCAAACACTCTTTTCTCTTCACCAGAAAACTCAACAACCCTATATATTTATATGTGTTTTTCCTATGAGAACATAAGCATTTTGAGCGGAAGGACCTGTTTAATTTTTGCCTTTATTTCCCAAAACTTAGTGTCTGATACATATAGTCGGTGTTTAATAAATACATATTAATTGATTGATTCCAAATTCAAGTGGTATGGCCTTTTGAGATAGACCTCTGAAGGTAAGAAGTATTTAGAACCTGGTTGCAAGGGCTTCTGGGAGATATTTGAAGGAGACAACAATGTCTCCTTTCCACTTAGAGAGAGGTTCAGATACTCTTGTTAGGGTGGTGTTTGGAGACAGGGTAGGTTTATTTGACTAAGCAATGCTGGCTTATGGTGGTGACATCAGCGTATGTAGCATATTATAGCAGTATCAGGGGCAGAAACTGATCATGGGGATCACCTTGCCTCACTTGTGGACCCCTTTGAAGTTTACTGTAATGGGACTTGACCCGGTTGCCTACACAGATTGTTGGTGGAACCAACATGGTGGCCACCATAAAATCCTTAGAAAAATTGCAAAGTAAGGGTATGCTGGCAAATGTTTAACAACTGATTCTCTGGGGATAAAGTGTATGCACAACACATTTTTAAGTTTAAGTTGCACTATCAACATTTTCTCCATCACTTTCTTAAGTCTAGACAATCAACAAAATAATAAATCAAGCTCTGATTTGCAGCATTCACTGATTTTGGAGGTATAAACACAATTTAATGATTAAATGTTTTCCTCAACAGATCTCTTCCCATCCTGGATGCCCAGTGACTACTTATTTCCTTCTGGGGGCCTGCAGCTCCAAATTCCATTTCTGGATCTTTGCTGATCCTTCATGTGTAAGAATTAGAGAATGAGAGATAAATATGTAATTTATTTTCCTTACTAGGAAAAAGCAAAATTCACAAAACCAGCTGCTAATGCATGAGGAATGCAGTTTTGCCTTTGCATCTGACGATGCCACCTAAATCATTCAGGTTAATGATCTGTAATTATACTGAAAATACTGAAAGAATTCAGCTGAAGTACTGAAAAAATTTTTAATGATTTGCACCACAAAGTTTGAGCATCATTTTCAAAGTGCATAGAGATTAAATACATGATTTCATTGCTGTGGGGAAGTCCCAGGTGAAAAAATTCCATTTACCAATGCAGGTCCTCATCTTCTCACAGAGTCCCCACGTGTAAAAAGAATGTCAGTGACTTATACAGGGTCACCCAGCCTGTACACGTCAAAGGCAGAATTTGAACCCATGGTTTCCTGGCTTCATGGTCAATTCTCTAATCTTATCTGCCATGCTGCCTCATTCTACCAACACATACAAGGAAAAACCAAGAGTAAAATAGTACCAAATTTCTGGATTTAGCAATAATTGAAAAAATTATTAAATGAGTATATGCAATTAGATATCATATATTAAATTATTATAATATACATTAAATTATTATATTTTATATCTTAAATTATATAAAATTATATATTGATTAGTATACAGAACAATTATTAAAACATAAAGGAGCTTAATCTTAGTTTAAACGTAGTAGTTATTACATTCATATAAATACTGATCAAAATTCAATATGATTATACAGAAAAAAATTGTAATGTAAAAGAAGATGTTTTTTCTAACAATAAGTTAATTAAATATTTCCACCCTTTGTACCTCCATGGAATTCTAACTTTATTTAATCTTCTTGATGTTTTTAAAATAGGCAGAACAAATAAATATTTCAAAGTTTTAGTATTATTCATATCTGTCAGATCTTTTCCTTTCTTTCTGTTCCCCCTGGTCCCATCCAGACTTCATACTCTTTATTACATTTTCCCTCCTAATAGGCCTCAAATAGCACTGTTTGCCTTCAGTCTCTCCCAACTCCCTATCCCCATCCCCAAGGTAGCCTATACATTTTGTCAGATCTTTCTACGTAAGAGTTTAGATCCTTGTTCTGACCCTTGCTCAAAAACAGTCTGGGCTTCATGTAGTTCTCTGAATAAATTCCAGATTCCTTTGCCTGACATCCTAGACCCTTCATAGCCTTTCAAACAGAGGGGGGAAAATAGTATAATAAGTGGATAATGTGTAGTGACTTCCCCAAACTATTTTCCCATGGAGGAAGGCAATTGAAACAGACATTGGATTGGATTTCTGGGTATTTATCACTGTCGCTATTATTTCTGACTTATCTACTCTTAAAAGTCTCTGCCTTGTTTTTATTTGCTCAGTCTTCTTTATCTGTTCTCCACCTGATTGTTTGGCAAATAATGGCACCTAGCAATCATTTGACTCCTGAATTGGTTGACCAAGACGGAATCCATAGCAACACTCTAAATTTTTTTCTCCACTTCCCCATGTGACTGCTTCAATTTCTCTATGGAAGTCTCTCCTACAGCCACCAAAATACAGAAGTATCACCAGTTTCAAAAGCAATCTTACCTTCAAGGATTTTTGGTCCTCCTGTACCTCACTGGCCATATCTCTGGATCATATCTCTGGAAGTAACTCTGGGGCTCTGAACAGCTACTGATATGGAGTCACATGGTACATCTGTACTCATGAGGATGTGGAGATGGCCATCTGGTGTTCCGTTGCCATTACAAAGATTACGTTGACAAAAGATACAGAATATTAAGGGAAATAATGGGAAAAAAAATAGGTATAAAGAAGAGTAATTCCAGACCTGAAACTGTTCTAAACAGTAGTCATCAAAAACATTTATTGCTGGTTAAAAAAAATAGAAAAGTAGATCATTGGAACAGACTTGACAAAGAAGAATCAGAAATCATTAAACTCAGTAATGATGGACAATAAATGTCAACCATAAATTACCTAAAAAAACTGGGAAATTTTCTGGGAAAATTAGAAAACATTCTGAAAGAAATTACGTTTAGACCTACATCCTGATATATATCTTGCCACTGGGCTCAGATGACTCCAGAGGAGAAAGTGGGGCTGGTGACTTTGCACAGTCCTGCCTCACTTAAATCCAATTCACTTGCATGTCATGGCATCATCACCCTGATGTCATGCTGCTCTTTGAGAATGAAGGGCAAACAGCAAGCTTTTCTGAGTAACACTCAAGTAGTTAACAGACGCTCCTTCTGAAGTTGTTTTTATTAAGTATCTAGGAGATCCCAACCTCTTGAACACACAAGGTTGCCTCTAAGTCTGGAAATATTCATTTCATGATTACTGCTCAATATGCTATACTTAGAACAGAATTAAAAAGCAGAAGAGACAACTAAGGCTTTGATATCCAGTCTTGGCCTGACCTAAGGCAACCTATGGACTTCAAATGCCATGTTGTTGGGCTGAATTATTTGCTCTACATTCCAGAAAGTCAACTAACTCTTGTTTTTCATTGACAGCGTTCTGACCTCCCTGCCACTGTCGCAGGCTAGGGCAGAGGGCCAAGAGACAACCATAGAAGTTGTCAGAGTACTCTGCTCACACTCCATGAGATGCCTTGAAGGCACATCTCCATGAATATATCATGGGGTATATTTCAATCCACCTCTCATTACAGATGAATTTGAAGAAAAACAAAAAAACAAGAGACCAGGGTGTGCTTAGAAATGCTTAAAAACTGACCCTCTGGGGAAATATGCATAGCATACTTCTAAATTTAATCTGCATAATTAATATTTTCTCCATCACTTTCTTAAGGATGGACCAGGGATCAGCAAACTACAGCGCAAGGATCAAATCCAGCCAGGTAAATGTACAGACTGGAAGCTAAGGATAGCTTCCATTCTGGTCTAAACAATCAACAAAACAACAAATCAAGCTCTTATTTGTAACACTAGTCAGTTTCTGCTTATTCTGAAAATTGTACAGTGGACTCTCACTAGCCTTGTTGGAGCTGAATCCAATATACCTGGATTCAGCTGGACAGACTGAATACCTGGAAGATATATGAATTAATATAAAGTGAATTCAATAGAATCAGGAAAAAAACGTACAAAATGATTACAATATAAATAGAAAGAATAATGCTTTGGAGATCTTGCTCTGATCACATCTCCTGTTGCACATGGCCCCTGAGAGATAGCAGGAAGAAGCTATGTGATTTTTCCTTTCACAGGTGATGTATGACTTCTTACTATGCCACCTAATCTCCAGCCCAGGAGTAAAGAGGAGAGAGACTTTCGTCTGACTATGCGTTTCCTGCTTCACACGTTTCTTGGGGGAAGGTGGCAAGGGGCCAAGCCAGGTCAACTTCCCTCTATGCCAACTCAAGGCAATTCTTACCTCCTGCTACCAATCTGATCTCCCAACCATGATAACAAGAACCTCTGGTGCAAAGAGGAGCAATACCATCATCAACCTCAGGCCTTCTGATTACTGCTGTCCCTTGAAAGAGAAAGAAGAAAGTTGGTGGACAACAGTACCTGCTTCTCCGTTTCCTGTACTGTTCCATGCCTAATCTCCAGACTTCAGAGGGAAGGGAAAAGGAATAGTGAAACAGGGCCTCCCATCTGACTATCTGGTCATGTCCTTTCTGTTTCTTGCTACTCTTGCTTCAAGTCCAATCTCTCACCTTCTTTGGGAAAACTGGTATCTTCCACTCAATGATGGATATTCTCACACTTGTTCATGCCTCACAAATCCCACCCATTCTGAATCTCCATAGGTCAGTATTGAAACTACCTTCTCCACTCAACTCTTTATTCCTCTCCCTCTCAACCCTCTCAACCCTCCCAACCCAAGGTTTCAACCAAACACCACCTTCCTCTTCCACTGTACCCTCTGGAATGCCTGTTCCAAAGTCAACAATTTCCCCTCATCCAAAATCTTTTCCTTTCCCACTTCTTTGATCTATTATCTTTTACTGAAACCTGACTCCCTTACACAACCTCCCTCTCTACCCTTTCCATTATTAACTGGACCCTCATTCATTCCCCACTATTAACTCATTGAGGCAGGGGAGTTGGAATATTCCTTGATTCCCGTTGCCACTTCCAGTTTCTCTCCTTACCTCCATCACTTTGTATTGTCTTCTTTTTTGAGGTTCATGCTATTCATATTTGCCACACAATCAAAATCCTGACAGCTATTGATACCAGAGAACTCTAGATCTTTTCTTCCTCAATGAATTTAGTACATAGTTCACAATTTTTCTCTTCTCAACTTCTATTCTCATATTAGGGGACTTCAGCACATATATGTGACTCTCCCTTAAACACCATAACAACTCAGTTCCTCAGCCTACTACTTCTTGACCTACTCCTCCATATAACTCAAAAGATGGTCATATCCTTGATCTTACCATCACTCACAAAGGTACCACAACCATGGTCAAGAATTCCAAAAACACCTTATCTAACCACAATCAATTGGCTTTCCCTCTTTCCCTCTGCCTTCCCTTTACCAATCCCTACTGTTTGTCCACACTGTGACCTCTAATCCCTTGACCCCTCAATTCTCTCTCAGGCCAGCTCTCCTACACTAGCTACTTCTCTTTTCCCTATCTTAGCCCCTTGGTTAACCAATTCAATTCTATACCATTCTTTTCTCTTGAGTCCCTAACCCCTTCATCATTTCACTGATTATGTGAATCCTCAGCTCTGAATCACTCCCTCCAAACACCACCTTCTCTCCTATTCACATACTACGGAAAGAAGGTGAAAAAATCATGTAACCCTTCTGACTGGGTCCACTACAAACTTATCTTATACAACTTAAACTGGGAAATTTTACTACATCTCTCTCGTCAACTCACTAGCCCACTCTCCACAGCAGCTCTTACAAACTTTTTCATCCTCCCTCAGACCTCCCATGCTTTCTCCTATGCTGACCCTTTCATTTGAGAAGCATTTTCAGAAAAAAAATTTAGACCATTCACCAGTAACTCCCTTTTCACCCCTCTCTTTCATCTTATATCACTCATATACATTCTGCCACTATCTCCTCCACTTCTGTCTCACATGATTAAGTGACTTGATTCCTTACCAAGGCTAACACTTTTACCTTCTCAAATGATCCCATTCCATCCTAATTCCTCCAACATATTGCCCCCTCTGTCATCCCCATCCTATCACTTGGTTTTCATCTTTCCCTCTCTACAAGTTCCTTCTCTACTGCCGGTAAACATGCTCATGTCTCTTCAGACCTGAAAAAACTCACCCTTGGTCCTTCCATTACTCATAACTCTCATCCTATATCTTTTTTTACCTTTTGTAGGTAAGCTTTTTGAAAAGTCCATCTACAACAGGTGCCTACAATTTCTCTCATCACACTTTCTTCATAATCCCTAACACTCTACCTTCTGACCTCATTGTTTCATCGAAACTGCTCCCTCAAAGTTACCAATGATTTTTTAATTGCCAGATCCAATGGTCTTTTCTAAATCCTCTTTCTCTTCAACCTTTGACACTGTTCATGACCTTCCCCTCATTGATAATCTCTTCTCTCCAGGTTTTCAGTACACTACTCTTTCCTAGTTCTCCTCCTACCCATCTGACTGCTCCTTCTCTGTCTCCTTGTCTAGATTCTCATCCAGATCATTCTCTCAAACCATAGAGGTCCCACAAGGTACTTCTCTCCTCTCTTTGTATGACTTCTCTGGGTGATCTCATCAGGTCACATGGATTTAATTATCATCTCTATGTTGATGATTCTCCAATCTACCTTTCCTGCCTTAAACTCTCTACTAAGCTCCCATATCCATATTCAACTGCCTTTCAGGCATCTCAGACTCGAAGTCCAGTAGTCATATTAAACACAACACATTCAATCCTGAACTCATTATCTTCTCCCCCTTCTAATTCCCCTGCTATTGTCAAGGGCAACACCATCCTCTCAATCTCCCTGGTTCACAACCTAGGTGTCATTCTCAACTCATTATCTCTCACTGCCACTCTGTAACCAATTTGGTACTAATTGATTTCACCTTTCCAACATTTCTCTAACATGCCCCCTTCTCTCCTCTGATACTGCTACCACTCTGGTACTGGTGATCATTATTTCATTCCTGGACTACTACAGTGCTGGTGGGTCTACCTGCCTCAAGTCTATCCCTACTTCAATCCATCCTCCATTCAGGCACCAAAGTGATTTTCCTAAAGCGTACATCTGACCATGTCACCCCTCTATTCAATAAACTCCAATGGAGCAAATACAAAATCCTCTGTTTCATGTTCATAACCTAGACCCTTTCTTACCTTTCCAGTCTTCTTAACATCTTATTCTTGTCTATATGCTCTTTGGTCCAATGACAATGGTTTCCTTGTTATTTCACAAACAAGACACTCCATCTCTAGGCTCCAAGCATTTTCTGACTGTCTCCCATGCCTAATGCTCTCCTTCCTTATCTCCATCTACTTGCTTCCCTGGCTTCCCTTAAGTCCCAACTAAAATCTCATCTTCTACCACAAGCCTTTCCCAATCCCTTCTAATTCCAGTGCCTTCCCTCTGTTAATTATTTTCTACTTATCCTGAATATAGCTTGTTTGTACATTATTTGTTTGCCTTCTATCTCTCCCAATAGATTATAAACTCCCTGAGGGCAGAGACTATGTTTTGCTTCTTTTTGTATCCTCTGCACTTAGCACAGAGCCTAGCACATAGTAAGTACTTTTACAAAATGTTTATTGACTGCCTAATGACAGCCCCTCCCAATGCTCCCCCCAAAAAAACCTGAATTCAGCGAAATTATAATTATTAAGCCTGGCCCCAAAGAAGAGATATGAGAAGCATCTCCTCTACTTATGCAAAGAAAAGGAGACTATGGGTATGGATAACTGCATAAAATATCAGACTTTTTCAATGTGTTTGCTAGTTTTGGTGAAATTTTTTTCCTCTTTTTTTTAAATTTTTATTATGAGTGATATCTCCCTGAAAGAGAGAAGAACTGGATTACATTGCAGAAAGTTTGTGGTACATAAGCAAAAACAAATTCCACCAAAATTATTTTTTAAAAAAGATGACTCTCATTAATGTTGTTTTGAATGGGTGTGGTGTGGATTTGGCAGGATGTCCTTGCTGCTTTTATTTTTCTGAAGTCCCAGTAAATCTTTTGTTCCTTTGGATTTCTGTAGTGGAGAGATTTCTAAGATGGAAAGAGACTGCCCCTCCCTTGATCATTGACTGATTCCTTACACAGCATCCAGCCTGTTTTTCTCTGTTATCATCTGCTCATGCTTTGTTTGTCCCTTGAAAGCTTTGAACAGCAAGGGAAGCAGAACAAGTTTACCAATCAGTGTGAGTGCTGGGCTTATACCCCAGGGGGCCTGCAACAGTGAGAACTCACCTCTTTTAACATGAACTGAAGATCCTGCCTGGCCAGGCCCTAGGAAATTGGCCTAAGTATTGCAGGCATTCTCTAGTCTGCCCACTCTGGACAAATAAATTAATTCCTTTGCCAGAATCAACCCAATCTATTCTCAATTTAGATATGTGTGGCAAGAGTGGTCTACTTAGTGCCAACTTATTGAAGGAGGGCCAAAAGATGAATTAACAAGCTTTTTGAAACTCCAGTTTAAATCAATCCTGTGCCCCCATCAGCCAATCCCTGTGCTGGGTCTCTACCACATAGTTAAAGCTTTGGGGCAATAAGATCCTTGATAAATTTCAGAGCCATTTAAGACCTGGAAAAACTGTTGACCTAAGCTGCTGCTGGGTCTTCTGTTATAGTTTAAAGGGCTTTTCCTTCTTGGGTTTAATGAATACATTACAATTGGTGGGAGCTAAATTATTATCCATAGAACTAGTTCCAGGCAACAGGAAATTTTTCATGTAGTTGTAGCACTCAACTAGACTTCTGTGAGAAAACACCACACTGGAAAATAAACAGAACTGACTTTCATTGGACTTCCAAAATGATAGTAAAGGCTGACATTTGTATGATGCCTTATAGTTTGCACAGCATTTTTTTTCTTTTCTTTTAATTACTGAAACTTAAATACACAATAAGAAAAGAAAAAAGAACTATATTATAAACTTAAATAGTGAAAGAAATGCATAAGAAAAGAAAAAAGCAGTCATGTGCACAGCAGAAGGTAAGAGAAAATTCAAAATATATAGCAATAAGTTTCCATTTTAAGAAAGCCTGTAAAAGTACTATGCATTATGTTGAGAGCTGTCCATCTTTGCTTCTGCTAGTTTTTCTTTTGTCCTCTGCTATGCATTTTTTACTTTGCTCTTTCTCCCCTTTCTGAGCATTTTTTATAAATGTTTTCATTTGATCTTCACAACAACACTGGAAGGTAGGAGAAACTGAGACTGATATATTAATTGACCTTCCCAGATTAATTGACCTTAAACAACTAATGTTTAAGAAGAGGTAAGTGGAACAGATTTGTGTTATCTCTATGTGTGTTTACACACACACACACACACACACACACACACACACACACACACACACACAAATATATGTATATATCTATAAATAGAAAAAATATAGATGTATAATATCTATAGATACAGAGATATTTCTCCATTTATGTCTAACTATATAGCTAGAGAGATTTTCATAGACATTAAAAGATCTATAGATAGATATCTATAGAGATATACACAAGTGCTAGAATAGATTCATTTCATCAGTGCAAAGTTCGCAGTCCACTGAGGTACCTTTTATGTGTGAGAGCAGAGACCATTTAACCTCAAGTTTTATTTTGAGTTGTAAATACAGAAGATTCCCCTGAATAAGGTGATAAGCGCCACCTTCTGGAGAGTGGGAAAACTATATAAAAACAAGGAAATGAGTTGTAGAGATAGACCAAGAGCAGAAAAGTATTGGAGGTAAAGACATAAAACAGAAACTTCAGTCATTTATTTCATCCTGCTATGAACCTATGGGATTCAGAGAATAAAGACGAAGATACTGAGATAAGTGACACCTATTGAGAGCTACAAAGGAAAGATCCATGAAACACAAGCAAAGGGCCTACAAAAGGAAGGCCTGACATGGAGGAGCAAACCATCACCTCCTCTACACCACAAACCATACCCAAGATGATACTATAAGTCATGAAGACTGCACAAATGGAACGATAAAAAGAATGTGGAAAGGATGGATCCTTAGTGGAAAGGATGACCCACTAAGTGAAGATCCCTTAACTCTGTATGGGGATAGATATAAATTTGGTGTTCACTAATTTTTAAATGGAACTATCTTGTATAAGTCTGTGTGTTTGGAAGGACAGCTGGTGGTTCCCCATAAGGGAATGGTCATCTACTGCCTGTTTCTCAGAGTAACAAAAATGCTTCCCTTAAAAATGGGAGATCATAGGGGTTTAAAGGTGGTATTTGAGGCCATTTTGTACCACCCTCCCTTATTTTACTTATGAGAAAAACCAAAAGGTCAGAGAGGGGTGACTTGTCAAGTTCATAACTTGGAAATGGTAGAGCCAGGATTCCAACCTAGGTCTCCTGGTTTCACATTCAATGCTTTTTTTCTGTAGGATGCTGTTGCTGGGTGTTGGCCCCCTCTCCACTGCTGAGTGCAAACCCATACCTAGCAATTTTTTTGCTCTGGGAGCAGCACAAGTCAAGGAATTCAGCTCAGAACACACCCTTAAGTCAGAGCTGAAATGCTTCAAGACTACTATGGGAGACACCTCCAAGGTGACTAGGGAGGAATTCAACTGAGGTGTAAACAAGGGGATTGGGGAGAAAGTGACTTATAATTTCCTTTTTAACTATTTTTTCCTCCTAATTATGTGCCTAAAGTCTACTTGGTTTTAAATCTAAGTTTTCAGGAGCATTCAGTGCCCTAAGGCAAAGCACTGGTTTCCCGTCCCAGTTATTACTCTACTGGGGAAATCTCTTCCCCTTTCAGGGAAAGAGGCAGAATGAAGTAGTCATGCTATGGAAAGACACAGAATTTGCTTTGGGTGGGGGGGGGGAGGTCTGGGTTGGATTAAGCTATGACCTCAGCCAAGTCATTTCCTTTTTCTCTGCCTCAGTTTGTTTTTGTCATTGTTCTGTCATTTCAGTTGTATTGACTCTTTACAACCCCAATTTAGTTTTCTTACCAAAGGTATTGGTTGGAATGGTTTGCCATGTCCTTATCCAGCTCATTTTACAAATGAGGCAAACAGGATTAAGTGACTTGCCTACCTAGTAAGTGCCTGAGGACAGATTAGAATTTAGGTCTTCCTGACTCCAGGCCCAGAGCTCTATCCACTGCACAACCTAGCTGCCCTGCCTCAGTTTCTCCATATGTAAAATGATGAATAATAAAGCTTTTAAGATCCTTTGCTGCTCCAACATTCTTTGACTCTGTAAGAGGGAGACCTATGAAATGTACAACCTTTTTTTTTCTTTTTTTACAGGGAATAGTAGGTCCTAGGAGAGAAAAAGATCCAGGGATCCAAAATAATTCTTTCATTATTGAGGACCCCTCTATGATAGGAAACGTTTAATCAGTATGCTTTGAGAAAATGTATAAGGAGAAGAGAAAAAAACATTGTGAATTCAGTAGCCTTTAAAATGAATTTGTATTCTATTAATCACAACATTTTCTAAATACATTTGAAAAACAGTCAAATACATTTTTTGCCTACATAAAGGCTTCCTCCAACCATGCAGATCAGTAGCCTCTTTGCAGCTTCTGATCTTAGAGAAAAGTTACCCAGGAACACTAAAAGTTAATTAACTTCTCTAGGGGTACCCAGATAGGCTTAAATCAGAGGCAGGATTTAAATTCAGCTTTTCCTACCTTTGAGGCAACCTTTCTAGCTACTCTACTGCATTGCCTCTCATGTTTGTGCAAGATATTTTTATATCCAGTCTATAGAAGGAATGTTTGCGTGTTTCTTATATGAAGCTTTCGTGATAAGGATTGTTCTGTAGCTTATATATTCCCAGACTTCTTGGTCCCCCCATGATCCTCCAGGGACCTGCAGGTCAGGTACCATTGGTTTAGAACAAAGAGCTAGTTTCCAGACTGACCCTATGCTACCCCAAAGAGGACTTTTGCTCTGACTCCTTCTTATTCCAGGAAGACAGGTGAAATGGGAAATCTCGAGTCAGCCTTCTAAAGAAATAATTCTCAGAAAACTACTCTGCTGTCTCATCAGTTTCCTGTTGTAGACCTCTGTACATTTCTATTTCTGTGGCATTTATTTTGATATACTTGGTCATCTTTATTCAAACAAAACTCTCTCTGATGCAAGTGTATTTGACCATTGTGCCTAAAGCAAGTCCCCACCTGTGTTTTCTTAGAAGTCAAGATCCAATTATCAGATGTAGTAGGAGAAAGACCTATCCTTGTAGGCTAAGCTAGTTTTTTTTTTTTTTCCCCTTAAAAGCTAAGAAATTTGGCCCTAAAGCATGATTGGTTTGGGAGAGTAAGGCTGGATCATAGACACCATAAGGACGTAAAAGAAGACAGCTTATAAGGAGTCAGTGCCCCCTCAGACTTGGCAGTTGTCCCATGACTACAGGATCTGGCTGTCCTGCTAATCAGAGTTTCTGTACGGAGATGAGGAAGGGGTCTACCCGAACCAGTGAGGGATCCTTGCTGAGTATCCTTTCCATGAAATGGCTAAGTAAACCTCCCTTTATTAATCATTAGATGGTTTACTCATCTCTCACTTTATTCCAATTTTGAACTTGCCCAAGTCAAGCCTGGTCTATAACAGCAGGGTGTAATCATTGTAGGCAGCTCATTTCTTTGGAGGAAGCTGGCTAGACAAGCAATCACTGTTTCATGAATTCGACTGATTTTCAGAGATAAAAAACAGACAGCCATGTAAGCTGAAAGCAGTGGTTACAATTTCATAAGATCCTAGATATTGTTTAAAGGTGAGAGAAATTTAAATAAAAACAAAAACTAAAACACAGCACTCTCCAAAGCTTAGATTCAGAGAATGACAGGGGATGTTCTTCCCATACATAAATGCTCGGTGGTGTTCACAGAAACATAGGTTTAAAGCTAGAGGTTCCTCTATTCTTATTTCCTTAAATGCATAGGTAAAGAAACTGAGTCCCAGAGAAGGAAAAGTACTTGCCCAAGGTTACATTAAGGGGTCATTGATAGAGGTGAGATTCAAACTCAAGTTTTCTGGCTCTAAGATCAGACCCCTTTCCATTTAGCTACATTCCTCGGATCATGAATACTTAAAATTTGGCTGATTGTTGAACATAGTTGAGGAATTCTCCTGGATTAAGAAAGAACCAGAGCAAAATTCCTCTTTGGGATGGAACTCTTTGTTCCAAACCATTAGTTCCTAACCTAGAGATCCCTGGAGGATCATGGAGGGACCAAGGAGTCTGGGAATATATAAGCTACAAGATAGTCCTGGACATATCATTAATGCAAGAATTCTTTCTATAGTTGGGATATAAAAATATCTTGCACAAACATGAAAGGCAATGCAGTAGAGTAGCTAGAAAGGTTGCCTCAAAGGTAAGAAGAGCTGCTTCTGATTTAACCCTATCTGGGTGCCCCTGGAGAAGTTATTTAAGTTTCAGTGTCCCTAGGCAACTTTTCTCTAAGACTACAAGCTGCAAAGAGGGTACATTGGTAGAGAAAATCTTTATGCACACACACACACACAAATTGCATTTGATTGTTTTTCAAATGTATTTAGAGATGGTTGTGATTAATAGAATGCAAATTCATTTTAAAGGCTATTGAATTCATTGGCTTTCTTTTTCTTCCCAATACACATTTTCTCAAAGTGTGCTAATAAAACATTTCCTGTCATGGAGGGGTCCTCAATTTATTTTGACTTCAAAAAGATGTCCCTCTACTGACCTCAATCTAATAGCCAAACCAAAGATTCTTACAGGCCCCCTCCCAAGCCTACTCCAAGCTCTTTAAACAAGACCCTTTCATTCTAGACATAGTAGATGAGGAACCATCCAATTTGTATTTAACTCTGAGCTGGGACTCTGGCTAGTTTCAAGGTCTAAGGGGAAAAAACGCCTTTGATTTCCCTCTCTCTTTTCTTTGGACTGAATGGAATCCCTGGCTCCCCAACCCTCCTCACCCACACTTGGGCACCCTGCCCGGCACTTGGAGGAATGCTGGCCTGTAAAACAAGCTGAACATATTCCATTCTTATCCCCATAACTGTGCACCATGCTTTCACTCACAGACCTTCTTCTGACTCCAAAAGTCATCCTCTTATGAGGGGATACAGAGTGATAGAAATGGGACTGTACCTTTATCCTGGGAGATGGGAAGGGGATTATGGTATAAGGGAAGGTTAGCCTTAAGAATAGGAGATGACCTGCTGGGGTAAAGTTTCAGAGACTTGGCAGATCTTTCTTCACCTAAAATCTTTCTGTCATGCTTCTGGATGATGTCTGAAATTCCATAATTAGAGTTGTTTTGCTTTGACTTAAACTAAATGGCAGCTATGCCTGTCTCTTTTTAACATCCAAGTATTCTTGTCAGAGAAGGGTTTACTAGGTATTTATACCTCAGAGTAAATGAATTTATCAAATCCTTTCTGGAGATCACACTTGAAGGAGAGAGAGAATTTGGACTCAGGCTCTAAAGGGGGAGAAAGAAATCAATGGGGATACAAAAAGGGCAGGGTGGGGACTTGAGTTCAATTTCTTTTATCTGGCAAGGTTGTCCAGAGCTGGCCCTAGATTAGGGATGCTCTATTTCAAAACTCATCCATTCTTATTCCTGTATTCCAAGAAAAATATCATAGCACATTCTTAGGTGGGATGCTGTTTACAAATACAGTGTGCCTTCTATTTCTGTCTCCAGCCTATGAGACTCTCTTGAAGGTGACAGTACCTAATAATGGATGTCCTTTACCTGTTCTGGAAATAACTCCTTTGAATGGGGTCCAGGGAAGATCCAGCTTCTAATGGGTCTTCAAATAGAAATAAACATTTACAGAAGGCCTATATGCAAAATAATATACTATAGTGCTGGAGGGGCAGAGACGATAAAAGACAAACCTTTGGTGCTAAGGAAGCTGGAAAGTGCATAAACTCTCTCTTTCTTGAATTTAATTTGTATGTACCTATTTATTTATATGTGGTCTCCTCCAGTAGAATATAAACTCCTTGCAGGGAAGAAAGGAAGGAAGGAGGGAAGGAAGGAAGGCAAGAGAAAGAAAGAAAGACAGAAAGAAAGACAGACAGACAGAAAGAAAAAGAAAGAAAGAAAGAAAGAAAGAAAGAAAGAAAGAAAGAAAGAAAGAAAGAAAGAAAGAAAGAAAGAAAGAAAGAAAGAAAGGAAGGAAGGAAGGAAGGAAGGAAGGAAGGAAGGAAGGAAGGAAGGAAGGAAGGAAGGAAGGAAGAAAGAAAGAAAGAAAGAAAGAAAGAAAGAAAGAAAGAAAGAAAGAAAGAAAGAAAAAAGACAGGTCGGTAGGAAGGAAAGAAGAAAGGAAGAAAGAAAGAAAGAAAAAGAAATTAAGGAAGGAAGGAAGAGTGAGAGGAGGGGAGAAAGAGAGAAAGGAAGAAAGAGAAAGAGGGAGGCAGGATGAAAGAAAGAAAAAAGAGATAAACAGAGAGAATAGGAAAGAGATAGGGAGGGAGGAAGGAAGATAGAAAGAAAGAAAAAGAAAGAAAAATGCAATAAAATATAATAATGCTAATTTGTGATTTTCTATGTCACTATGTGGCCTGCAGGGATTTTATGTATTGTTTAGTGGTCCCATTTGCTAGTTGAGTTGGAGACCATTAATTTATCCTTTCTTTATTTCCTGTTCCCTCTAGCTACTCTGCCTTCTTTCCTTCCTTCTCTCCTTCCTTCCTTCCTGTCTTTCTTTCTTCCTTTCTTCCTTTCTTTTTTTCTCTCTCTTTTTCTCCTTCTTTCCTCCCTTGGCTTAAAGCATTGATAGGTTCAGTGATTTCCCCAGGGCCACACAATCAGTAAGCCAACAGCATGCTATTTCCTGACTTGGAAGCTGACACTCTCTCTCTCTCTGTCTCTCTCTCTGTCTCTCTCTCGCTCTGTCTCTCTCTGTCTCTCTGTCTCTGTCTGTCTGTCTGTCTGTCTGTCTCTCTCTCTCTCTCTCTCTCTCTCTCTCTCTCTCTCTCTCTCTCTCTCTCTCTCTCTCTCACACACACACACACACACACACATTAACATCAACCTGACCAAAAAAGCTTCTAACCTGTGGATGGTCAAAACTGAACAGAGCAGACTAGAGACCAGAGGGTCAGGAATTAAACAGAAGTTTAACTTCAAAGTGGAATGATTTATAAACAAGGAGGAGATCTAGACACAGATGTGGAGGGTGGGGGACACAGTTTGGGAACATCTCAGTATTTATACTGATGGTTGCATAGTGAGCAGCAGCACTGACAATGAAGGGTAACAGCGACGATGTGATAAGTTTGATTCATAGCAGAACTTCCTGATCAGAACTTGTCCAAGCTTCTCCTGGTGCTGGTCAAAGCAATACAATAATTATCTGATTTTTGACAGAGGGTGAATACAAAGGATTGTTGTTATGCCAAGCTCACAGCACAGCTTGCTGGTTGGGCCATAGCTCTAGAAAACAGGGTGTCTCCTAATATCCTCACACTACAAATGTCTCTATGAATATATAAATAAGAATCACACTAAACGGTAGCCTCATTACTGAGTCACTATAAAAACTAACCTTGATCTTAGGTTCCAATCACCACACATCTTGACCATTGAAGTAGCTCTCTAATTGGTGTTCTAGTCTCAAGTCTCTCCCATTTTTAATCCATCTCATACCCAGCTGCCAACCTAATCTTACTGAAGCACGAAGTGTGACTTTGGCACTCCACTGCTCCTTATTACATTGACGATCAAATACAAATTCTTCTGGTTATGTATGTAAATTCCTTCCCAGTCTAACTAGAGCCTTCTTTCCAACCTTATTACTGATCTCCATGTACCAAATAGTCCAGCCTGGCTGGCCTTGTTGTTCCTCACATGTACCATTCCATCACCCACGTGCATGCCTTCTTCTTAGCAGCCCCATATGCCTGGAATGCACTCCCTCCTTAACATCAAACTATGGTAAGACCCAACTCAACATCAAAACAGCCAGAGACTCTCTCAAACACTTCCCTAACCAAACTAAAATGCAATAGGGAAATATTTAACAAAAAAAAAAAATACAACAAAATAAAGATAATGTTAATTTGTGATTTTCTAAGTCATCATGTGAACTGCAGGGATTTTTATGATTCTTTAGTGGCCCCATTTGCTAGTTGAATTGGAGATAATTGATCTACCCTTTCTTTATTTCCTGTTCCCTCCAGCACCTTCCCCTGAAATTACCTTGCATTTATTTTTTATATGTAGTGACTCCTTTGAATGACCATTGGTCAATTCCCATGTGACAGTTACCCCAGGTTGTAGTTATCCTGTGAGTCTTCACTAGTAAATAAGAGCTCACAAGCCCCTGCCAAGTATATTTACATTGACTCTAGTTAGCTATTAGCACTTCTTAAACTGTAGGTTGCAACCCCATATGGAGTCATGAAAAATTTATCAAGAGTAAAATGTTTCTGAATGTGCAATGACAAAAAATTAATTAAAAATCAAGCAAATAATGGATCTGAAGTGTTTCTGGCAGTGTCTGCCCATTTTGCATGCACAACTTCAGCCTAGGTTCTGAACACAAAGCATGCGCATTTTGCAGTGCACATGCCCTCAGGTCACGCTAAGTAACGTTGCTGAAAAGGAGTCATGAGTGGAAAAAGTTTAAGAAGCCCTGAGATAGATGACATAATTAGCCTTTACTGAAATAGTAGAGTAGGAAAAGAGCAGTAACTCCCCCTTCCCCTTAAACCTGTAACCTACTCTCCCAGAAATAAACACAGAATCAGCTGTGGAGAGAGGATACTCTTAGAGTTTATAAGTGGAAAGATGCATATAGACAGGATGCCAGTTGTTAAATTTTCAGTGTGAATATTTACACCTCAGAAAAAGGCAAAAGCTATAAACCAAGACTTGATTTATTGTTTTGCTGATTATATAGACTTTAAAAAATACTGGTGGAGAGAGATGTTTAAAATGTAGGTTAAACTTTAAAGTGTGTCATTAGTACATGGAGGAGGACGGAGGTGGAGCATGTTGTTAAATGTTTACCAATACACCCTTGCTCCCCAAGGTTACATGTTGCCAGTACAATTTAAACCTCCAGTGCCAGAGGGTCTCCTTCCCTCCTACATATCTTCTCCTGATATCACCATACTGCTTCTTATGGGTCACAGTATTTCTGCCACTCAAATTACTCTGCACCTCTGTTCCTCTATTTTTAAACTCTGGTGGAAGGCATCTTTGAACAGGGAGAAGATCTATTGTCTCTGCTAATCCTTACCTGAACTCTTCAGTCCTTTTATGTGCAATCAAAGTCTGGGGGGGCGGGGGGGGGGGGGTGGGAAACATTTTACAAGGTGCAAATGGCACAAAGTCTGAGAGGAACAGATCCTTTACAAGGTGTTAATGGGCCAGTCAAAGTTTCATGAGCTTTAGAAGTAATAAGTATGAGCCATTCAGAGTCTGAAACCCTGAGTCCTTTTACATCTCATTGTCTCTTACTCCTTTCATTACTATTTCCCCATGACAGTTTATAATTTCATAAAATGGATGAGAGGTTGGGGGAAAGAACTCAATTAACTGGAGAAACTGATGATCGACTCCCTTTAAATGCTCCCTGCCGGAGTTGAGTATTTGCTGTTCCCATCTAAAAGCAATCTACTTGTTGTTTCTGTCAATCCTCAGATGAGTTGCATCAGTCCTTTTATATACAAATAGACTAATCAAGATCTGAAAAAGATTCAACTTTATATCTCCTAGCTTCTGTTAGGGACAGCCAGGTGGTCCAGTGGATGGAGTGCCCAGACCTGGAGTCAGGAAGACTCATCTTCCTGAGTTCAAATTCAACCTCAGACACTTACTAGCTATGTGACCCTGCGCGAGTCACTTAACCCTGTTTGCCTCAGTTTCCTCACCTAAAAAATAAGCTGGAGAAGAAAATGACAAACCACTCCAGTATCTTTGTCAAGAAAACCCCAGATGGGGTCACAAAGAGCTGACATGACTAAACAAGTTTCTGTTTATCTATTCTTTGCATCCTACAAATGCACTCAAAAGGGCATAGATTTTATACAACTTGTACGTTACATCATGTAATTTCTTCAAATATTTTAGGAGACTCAAGTGATCAAGGGTCCCTTAGTCTCCCATTATATATGTACATGTATAATATATATAAATATAATATATATAAATACAAATATTTGGGTGTGCATACACACATGCCTATATGTGTATGTATATATATGTATGTATGTATGTATGTATGTATACACTCATGCATAATTTCCTCCAGTAAAATATAAACTCTTTGAGTAGAAGGATGATTTCATTTCTTTGTGTCCCTGGTGCCTAACAAATGATAGATGTTCAATAAATTTTTATTCATTAATTGACTAATTGATTGAAATATCTTTCCCTCTTCTCCACTGAGAGATGGGTAGCAATGTGTGCAGAGTATTTCATTTGTAACTAAGTACAGTCATTTTCTTGGCTGATTTCGCTTCATTATTTTTCCCTGTCACAAGGGAAATGAAATTATTAGTACGGGACTTGTGTGAAAAACAAAAATCATCATCACTCCCAGGAAAGTGCATAAACCATTTCCAAAGGAGCTGGAGAGAAACCTGGGAACATATTTCCTCAGGAGTTACAATATTACCATTCTGTACCTTTTCTTGAGGTTCTCACTAATGTCAGAGTTAATGGCTACTGGAAACAAATAAGACAGACAGACAGACAGACAGACAGACAGACAGATAGATAGATAGATAGATAGATAGACAGAGAGAGAGATATAAATGTATGTATATGGATATTACCTATTTATATGTGTGTGTGTATACACACACACACACACACACACACACACACATACATACACATTGACCTTCTTACACAGTTACCATCTCGTACAGTCACAGATGGAAATTCTCTAATCAAGACAATAGAAAGAATACATAGCCAAGAACTGTCTTGAAACAAATACTTAAATCTTTGAAAATCTATGTTACACAAGTAATCGTTTATAAGCACAAAGGGACTATTTAGTTCTAAAAACATTCCTAAATTAATGTTTTCCCTATTCTACTGAACATTTTTGCTAGAAAGAGAAAAGTCTATATATGGAAACCATCTTGAATATCAAGAAACTAGGTTCAATTGGTGAGAGTCCAAAATAATTTCATTATAAGGTGGATCCAGCACTGAAAGCAGCCAAGTGGTGTAGACCTCCAAGAGTGTTATACAAAAGCTTCAGTATATTACAAGCAAATGGTTCTTTTGCAGAGTCACTCTAAATATCATTTTATTCTGAAAATGTAACAGATACCTGCCAATATACTAACACTGTATCTAGCTTCATCTGCCCTCAGTTTTTTTCTCTTTGCCCTTCAATGTTCTCCATGCTTGCCCTGCCTCTGACATCACCTATCTTCCATCTGCCATCCTTTCAAATGAAATGAATCTCAGGATGCAAACCAGGCAGATTAATCTAGAGCAAAATGCCAAGACAAATGCAACCCATGCTAGCTTGATATTCCCCATCCAGCAACATCCCCTACACATTGGTCAACAAAATCCTTCTTGATGGGCACCTAGCCATAGTCCAAAATGGTGTGGAGGGACAACTGGTAGGCATGAGTAGAGTAGGAGACTCACTAAATGGTATGATTTGAAGGAACTTAGAAAGCCCACCTGCCCATATTTCTCCCTCATTGGACTGCCATGTTGTTTCCAAATTACCACTAATAGAATCCTTGGTTCAGGTTAAAGCATTGTCTCCAAGAGGCAAAGTTAGGATAAGACATTTGTGTAGTCTAGACAAAATTTGACAATTGGATGCCAGGTCCATTAATATCTTTTGGAGGCTTTGAATCTTCGGTGGACCCCATGAAACTTGATCTCATAATGGAACCCATGCCCCACCCATTTATCTGGGCTCCTAGGGTGTGACTTGAGATTCTAGGTATTTTATGAGTCAGAATTCTCTCCAAACCATAACTTAAAAGCCTGTACTCCCAACAGGTGCTTCAACTCCAGCTATTTTCAGGATCACTTAATATCCCAATTCAATACTCACTAGTCATTCTGTGACACCAGCTGTTTTGGCCACCCACACCACCTGTCCCCTGCAGAAGAGAGGCAGTCTTTTTAGTTGACTGTTTTGGTCTCATTTTGTTCTTCAGTTATAATCTATGGAACTAGCTGCAACTCTGTCCTCCATCTCCTGTAAATGCTGTGATTAGCCTTTCCCAGACAGGGAAGGCTGAAACTCTCCTCAATCAGCATTCTACTTCCCTCCCCACTTCCCACTGTCTTCTACAGCAGGGCTTCTTAAACTTTTTCCACTCCCAACCCCTTTTCAATTTGGCAGTATTCATTGGTGTTATTTAGCCTGAGGGCATACATAATACAAAGTTCACATGCTTTGTGTTCAGAACTGAGGCTGCACAATGCAACTTGGGCAAGCACTCCAGAAACACCTTGGATTCATTATGGGTTTGATTTTTAATCAATTTTTGGTCATCGAGCATTCAGAAACCTTTTACTATTGTCAAATTTTTCACAAACCCATACAGGGTCATGTTCATAGTTTAAGATATGCTGTTCTAGAGCTCATTGCCAACAGCCTTGGAGCTATTTTTCTCCCCACACCAGTTCAGAAACCATCATCAAAATTGCCTTTGTTCCTGGTATGTCAATCTAGTGCCCTTCAGCCCCATTCCTATTCCCTGCAACTTTCTCCATTAAGGTAGCCTTTCTAAGCCCCCACTCCCCTAGGGATGCTATCTCCCCTAATTAGTATATGAACTCCTTGAGAGTAGGTACAACCTTTTCTTTTGTATTTGTATTAGCCTAGTGCTTAGCATTGTGATTACTGAACAAATGCTTTCTCATTTATCCATTTTTTTTTCATTTATTCTCAGCCAATAGCTATAAAACTTGCTTAAGCTCTCTTAGTTAAGCTATTCCTGTCCGCTGAAAAGCTAAGGAGCATCTCCATGCTGTTATTAAAGAAACATCAACAGCTGATTTCTTCTCCACTCTAAAACAAGAAAGCTAGATCCCAATTAGTGGGAATAATGGATCCCTTGAATTGCTCACATTATTCTAATTCACACTACTTGGATTATTATTATTCTAATATAATTTTTTTCTAATACACACTTTTTGAAGTTATATTCACATATAAAATATGATGATTGATTCCAGTCCAACAGAAATATGCAAATAAAAACTTTTAAATGTTTTAAATTAACTTTATGTTAATAAGAATTAACTAATAAAAATAAAATTAACGTAATATAATAAAGGATGAGAAAACATTTTCCTGATTCAAGTTTGTTTCCCCCCATTTACACTGGCTTCATCTTTAGTAATATTATCCATTTTAAAGTAACTGAATCAATCAATGCTTGCGGTAAAAGTGTCTTCTCTGTCCTCTTCACTTTCTTTTCCTTTCCCTGACTTAAATAAACTTGAAGTTTCTGTCCAAATGGCTGCTCTTCTAAGAGCATTGTTATTTTTTTAATTGTGATCTTTGATCCATATAGCTAAAAGATACCCCATTTTTATCACTGTAACACTTTTAAATTACAAAAAAGTCAGTGAAATTCTGCCTTTTCATTTTATTTTGCCCATGTATTTGATATTTCATGTCATAAATTCAGGCATTCCAAAATCTCATTCTGTTTTAAAGTTACTATGATGATATTCCTGCTTTTCAATTAAATCAAATTCTGATTCTAATGTAATAAATAACTTCTTCTTTTTGTGTGCAATCAGAATTTCCCCCAGGAGTATTCTTTTCATCTCTTTTTAAAGTCCTCTTTAAAAAATCAACAACACAATTGGTAGTAACGTGGTATGCAGCAGCACATCCCATCCATGCCTCATCGTGGACAGTTACAGACTGACTAGTAGCCCCTAACCAGCTCACACATTGCATGAACTAAATGTTGGTTCCCATTAAATGCAAGCTGAATTTTGCCTTGTTCAGACTCACAGTAATTCCAACCTAGCTGTAAACTCTCCCCAACGTTTGTCTTGTGCCTACATATCCTTCCACATAAAAATTACTTTGAGTTTCACACCATTACTATATTTTCCTATTAAAATGCAATAAACTATTTTGGAGAGAGTAACATATATTCACTAACAGTCATGAACATGTCTAAGCCTCACCATGTGCCTTGCTTTTTATATCCTGCAGACTCCTGACATGTGAATTACAGATGTAACCTGAGGATCTCTGGGCCATCTACTTCTCTACATCATTATGATTTCAAGCCTTTCCATCTTCCCTGCAGCTGAACTTTTCTTTTAATGTTTTCCCCTCTTCTTCTCCTCCTCCCCCAATGAATTACAGTGGGTGCTCCTTGAAAGCAAACATTGTCTTAATTTTTCTATCTGTATACCCAGCACTTTCACACAGCTTGTTACATAGTAAGCAAACATTCAATAAATACGTTTAATTCATTCATTTGGATTGATAGATCAGCACGGAGTAGACACTGGAGACAACAAAATAATACTTTTCTAGGGGAAGGAGTGTGTAGTTTTGAATTGAGGGAGTTGGGGACTGCGTGATGAGCAAGCAGGGGGCAGGATGAGGATAATGTATACCTATGGGGCACTAAGGGATGATCAAGAGAGGAAGAAAGCAGAAAGAGGAACCCCAGGAACAAACCTCATCTACTCTACACTTTTGCTTCAGGTCAATTCTCCTCATGATCAGCAGGCATAGTTAGATAAGCTAGCTAGCTGAAGCTAAGATAGCAAGCTCAGCTATAAAATAGAACAAAGCTAACTACAGCCCATGTGGGGATCAGACCATGGAACCTGACTTCATGGGCACTATGCATTTCTCAGTCCACATTCCATAAAACACCAATGTTGTGCATGAAATAAATAAAGCTTGCGTGAGAAATTTTACTCCTAGTGGTATTTTTACCTCTTTAAAATATCTGACATACAATTAAATACATATCCAAATTACTCTTTACATGTAGCTATATCTAGCATGAAAAGAATCTTAATTTTCTCCATTTTATTCCCATATTTTCTTAACCACACACCCCCCCTCACCTTTCTGCCAAGGGATATTTCGTGACCTGAAGAACCTCTGGCAAAACTTTAACAGATTCCAACAACTGATTTCCAACCCAAAAGCGTTCACTGGGCAAGTGACTTTGGGAAAAGCTGTTCCAATTAAGTTAATGAGTAAGCTATTACATGTCATGCTTATTATAAGTCATCTATTGTCCAGGGGCTAGTGAAGAGCAGTTAAGTGGTCCCAGATAATCTCATTTAAAAGCCCGAGATCTTCCATTTATTTGAGGTATGAACATGTAAGACAGAGCATTCAAAGACTCAAGGTTTCTTGGGAGTAACAGCAAATGATATGTCAGGGTTCATAATCTATGACTGGCAGAGAGCCCGTGACCATCGACACAGTCACAGTCACACTCAAGAGAATATAATATTGAAGCTGTTGCTGTCTTTATGTCTGAGCATCATCACTGTCTACATGTGGTTCCAGAGGCTTGTAGTACATCCCAGTGCATAGCACTCTTCTCAAGGACACACACAACAGAAAGTGAAGTAAATAGATATAGGTAAAGCCATCTAAGCAAACAGACCTCCCTGAGCTACTCTGTTCTACCACAAAGAGGTACTACCTGTAGTTTAAGGTCAGTCTAGGAACACCAATTTACTTGCAGTAAGGGTTTGGGGGTGAGGGGAGAGAGAGAGTAGGAAGAAAAGTCCTAGAAAGATTAAGGCTAGAAATCTCTTCCAGTTTCCAAAAGGGATATTAGACTAAAATATATTCATCTCCCACCCCTAAAATATTTCTGATTCAGGGATTATGAGTCTAAGTCTAGAAGCAGAGCCATTTTCTTTGCTCTTAAGTAGGAGGACCTCCCTTAGTTTACACTGGTCATTTTAACTCCTTCCCACTAAATGTCAGCTACACAAAAGACCAAATAGTGACTGTTACAAGTAACCCTGAATATTCAAGCAAACAGCAAGCAGAAATCAGAAAAGTTATTCAGATTAGTTTATAACAAAGGATACACAAGAGTGAATATATGTTCTATCTGGGATTGAGATAAAATACCAGTTTAAACCAAGAGAGTGGATAAACATTCTTACCCAAAGGTGGGCCATTCTAGCAATCTCTAGAATTTCAAGGAATTCCAAAGATGTGAATAAACTACCTCTCCATATATATCTGCCCTTCTGAAGACTCTCTTTTGCCTGCTGAAGTATGTTTTGTCCATGTATCTGTCCTAAGAATGTCTCTAGAATCAACTCAGTAAATCCTTCACTTACATACTCAGTGTCAGAGTCAACATTCTCTCTGCCTCTCAGGTGTCACATCTCTGTTGCATACCTAGTAGCATGCAAAATGTTTTAGGCCTGGAAGAAAGTCAAGTCACAGCTGGGTTGTTGTTGTATTTGTCCTTTGTTTTTGAAGAAGACTATGATATCAGAACAATGATGACATGACTTGCACTTGACTTTGTTTTGAGTGAGGGAGGGCTGTGCAAGGTCACCAGCTTCACTTTCTCCTCCTGAGCCATCTGGATCCAGTGACCAGATTTTCATCAGGATGACTGGATATGGCCCAGGATGCAATGGGAGACCTTGGCCTTTTTAAGCTGGGTCTTTAGTACTTATCAAAAGTAACAATTTCTGTTTCCTTCCAGTTTGATTTAGTTATTTTTTTTCTTTTGATCATTAAAAAGGCCATTCCCTGACCACTTCTTAAAGAGGTCTATCCACTCAGTGTTTATTACCTTCCTAAGTGAGTAGATGAAAAGGCCTTGGGAACTGGCTATGTTATGTTGATGAAGCCCTGGTGTACTGGAGTTCTAAAGTCAATTATAAATATGTGGACATATCCAATCAGGCTAATATTTTTCACCACATTATTCTGTGGAACATTGCACAACTGGGTAGGAATGGAAGGAAAGTAAGAATCATGGAACACTGTCCAATGAGGACCCTAGATTGCAACATGAAAGCATCGGGTATTTTGAGGCATAAGGCACATAAACTTTTCCTCTTTCACAATTACCCGCCCTCACCAAGAAGCATCTCTGTGCCTTTCTGCTTGGTGCAGGAATAAGAAGACATTCATTTGAATCTCGACTCTGCTACTTACTACCTTTGTCACCTTAGGCAAATCACCACTCCTCTGAAGCTCATTTTCCACATCCATAAAAGGAGAAGGTTGAATTTGATGATCCATGAAGTCATATCCAGTTCTAAACTTATGGCTCTCTGATTCAATAAGATAATCAACTCTTGGCATACCCTACAGATTTAACTTTATCTGCTGTCAGTCTTGGGGAAAAAGAAAAAGCTTGGTCCCCTTTGCAAGAAATAAACAGAAAAGGGGCAGCTAGGTGGCACAGTGGACAGAGCACCAATCCTGGAGTCAGGAGGACCTGAGTTCAAATCCGGCCTCAGACGCTTGACACTTACTAGCTGTATGACCTTGGGCAAGTCACTTAACCTCAATTGCCTTGCCTTCCCCCTACAGAAAAAAAAATAAACAGAAAACCTTTCCTTCTCTGCCATTCTCCAAGAGGTAGAAAAACAGGCAGAGCAAAAAAAATGGAGAAGGAGAGAAGTTAGCAACATAGACACCCATTCTTATTTTAACAGAGTTGGACAATGGAAACACACTTATCTCCAAGGCTGTTTCTCAGGGTGTATAGGGAAGGGAAGGTGACCATAAGGCCTTTCTCTGGCTGATTGCATGGTCTCTCTACTATAAAGAATGAGTCCTTCACTTCTAGATGCTATAGGAAAGAGAGATTGAGCGTCCTTATCGGGTAACTTTAAAAATATCACTGGTTCTCACTATGCAGGCAATGGAAAAGGTCTCTGCAAAATGTCCACGCAAGCTGTCCTCTTGTCTTTCAGAAGCAGGTTCATAGCGTCTCCTACATGGGTGTTTCCATCTTGGGTGATCTAGGCAAGTACACTGCCTTATTCATCTGGCAAGGCAAACCTCCAGCCATCTTGTGAAGTAAGTGATTTATTTCTCTTTGGTGCCACACTTTAATCTCTGTTGTCTGTTTCCTCAATGTCTTCATCCCATACTCCTTTCCCTATCTGAGAGTCCCAATACTTTCTTCATATTGCTTATCCAAACCTGTTCTAGGTTTCTTTATTATTACTGAGATATAAATGCCTGGTCACAGCTTAAAGTGTAAGCCTTAGTCAGGGTACTTGCATTTTAATGTGGGGATCAATTCTTTAGCCAAAGGAATGAAGCTTTAATAGTGAGATTTTAGGCATCGGCCAGTAGGTGAGAAGTGGATGGAGGAGGGATATATGTTAGTTCCTGCTGCACCTGAAATCATATTGTATTTGCTCAAGGATGCTCAGGTTACCTAGTTCCATCTTATCACCTTTCTCTCAAATGATCTTTCCATGCTCATAGACTTGGTGCTAATGGCAGAAACAACCTTCAAGTAATCAAATCCTAGTAAACTAGTGCTTATTCCCTTTTAGAAAGGCCTGATGTGTAGGTAGGTCATATGAGGTGTTCAAGAAGGATTAGCACCCTGGTATGAGGGCTTGCCAAGCCACTTTTAGGGCTGTTCATCTACCTTTGGTGTCCACCTTCACCCAACTCTCACGTCTGGTTGCAAGAAGCTGTAGCATGCTAAATGGCTACACCTCAGTAAACCATTGCTGCAAATGGGTTAAACCATATTAAGGGTAACCAACAGGCCTCAAACTCTGTGGTAAGTTAGGGAGATGTCAACTCCAAGCATATGAAGACTTCCCTTGGTACAATGGGCAGATGAGAACAATTTGTTCCACCTTCCATGAACATAACTGAAGCAGAGCTTGTACAGACATCGAAGACACCAAAGTCATTCACTGCTTCTCAAGCCATCACCAGCCATCTTTACTATATCCTGCCACTGGGCTTCAATGACTATGGAAGACAGTGAGGCTACTCACTTTGTGCAACTCTGCCTCACTTAAATCCAATTCACACATGAGTCAAGACATTGCCCATAGCATCATCGGTCCTCTTGGAAAACGAAGGACAAATAACAATGTTTAGCCTCAGAGTTAGACCTGACCCTGACCCTGAACTTCTCTAGAGCTCCAAGGACACAGGCCTGCTTCAAAACTTAGTGTGCATGAGGCAGCCAGGTGGCACAGTGGGTAGAGCACCAGCTCTCAATAAGAACTCCCAACGAGATAGCTTCTTCTACCAATGCAGGTCTTTCTTTACTTGTTCTGACACTTGTAATGAGTTATCTGAGGAAATGAGACATTAAGAGCCTTGAACAGGGCCATAAAAGTTGTGTGTCAGATGCAGAAAATATATCCAGATCTTCTTGATTCCAAGGCCAGCTATGGTTCGCTATCCACTGAGCAACACTGCCTCTCATGTTAAAAATGGCTCCCACATTGGTGTTTTATATTTTACAAAGTGGTTTCCTCCCAACAACTCTCTGAAATAAATATTACCAGTATTAATAGTACCATTTTACGAAAGAAGAAAATGAGACTAATCCAAGTTATTTAACCAGCATGCCTGGTAGAATAAAGGCCAAAATCTAGCCCTTCTGATTAATCATGGAGCACTGCATCCATAATGAGAGTTATCAACAGAGGTATGCTAGTAAATGTTTAACAACAGGCTCTCTGAAAAAGGAGAATGTTTTTAAGGTAAAGCTACTTTAGTAACATTTTCTCCATCACTATTCTAAGTCTACACAATCAACAAAACAATAAGTCAAGCCTCCATTTGTAGTGCTTGTTGATTTCCAAAAAGTAAATGTTCACGCTGAAAATTTAACAAGTGACTTTCCGGAATCTGGTTTGAACGGACTACAGCACACCCCTGCATGTAAACAAAGCTTTTTCTTGCAATATATAAATGATTGATTGTGGATCTGAATGGACACATTGTCCAATTTATAAGTGATAAAAAGACAATAAAAATCAATGATACAAGGAGTTGATACAATATACGTGGAAGATAATGTGATTAGATGGAAATTTTCAAAAATCGTAAGTGCTTCAACCAAGATTTCAAACCAAAGCCTCTTATCCTGGGTAGATTTCAACAGCCCATGGACTGGGATGGGAGAAAAAGAACATCTTTATTTTCCATTAAGTTCTAACTAATTCTCACTATTTCCTTCAGTTATGAATGTAAGCAATAAAACATTATTCTGAGGAAAAGGGAAACTGGATTGCTCCTGTCCATAACTCCTTCCCTGTATGCCTCCAAAGTCTTAATTAACCCAACATGTGCCATGACAAATTTAGGTGGGAGGAAAGGGGATAAAAGTACAGTTGCACTAACAGAGGAAAACCCATCCCAAGCGAGTCCCATGGGAGCAAGTGTGCTCAGTACATCCAAAGGATAAAGAGGTAAGGCACAGAAGTCTTCTAGGGAGGAAGCTCACTTGCCCTATCAAAAGTTGGCACCTTGGAGTGAAATTCCATTTACCAAATGCAAGCTATAACTCTGCCAACTTTTCTTTGTCCAGTTGTTTCAGTCGTGCCCAATTCTTCATGATCACTTTTGGGATTTTCATGGTAAAGATACTGGAGTGATTTGCCATTTCCTTCCCCAATTCATTTAGCAGATGAGGAAACTGAGGCAAACAGGCTTGGGTAGTTTACTGAGGCTCACACAGCTAGTGAGTGAGGCTAAATTTGAACTACACTGTGCCCTGCCACCAGAGGTACTATGAGCTTAAGACAGTCCTGTTAGACATTTTTATACATCATTTTAAGAAGGTATCCATAGGCTTCACCAGAATGCCAAAGGGCTCCCTTACGCTGAAATGGTTAAGAACTCTCAATCTGATCACATATCAGGCTTCACTCAGGCTGTGGATACTCAGTTCCCAACACAGGGAAATACCGCTACATGTACTGGAAAGTAGGGTCATTCTTTGGGAAGAGAGTCCTGCCCCCCTTGCGTTACGATCCCTCCCAGTAGGTTTGAATATGCAGGAGGGATTACCACACAGGGTGCCCAACTATTAAAGAATACTTATGATCATATTATTGAATGTTGTTTCTGCCATAAGCCCCATAGCTGATAAGCTTGGAAAGATCATTTGAGAGAAAGATGATAAGATGGAACTAGGTAACTTGAGCATCCGTGAATATATATAATATGATTTCAGATGTCCTGGAAAATGACAGATGTCTCTCCCCTTATCCACCTCTCACCTACTGACTGATGCCTACATATATGTGTGTTTGTGTGTATATGTGTATGCGTATATACTTATATACATATATGTATGTATGTATGTATGTATGTATATGTGTATATATGTGTGCATATAGTATATATATACAGTATGTATGTATACGTGTGTGTGTGTGTGTATAGGTGTGGGGAACTTGCAGGCGCAAGGCCACATGTGGCCTTCTAGGTCCTCAAGTGCAGCCCTTTGACTGAGAGGGCCCCACTCAAGGACCTAGAGGGCCACATGTGGCCTCAAGGCCACAGGTTCCCCATCTCTGCTCTAGGCCATCCTTTAGGATTCCAAGTTCCAAAGGATACTTGGACCCTAATTGGTAGCAGGAGTTAACCAGGTCCAGTCCTTATGAAAATATAAGTATTAGGTAAAACAGTTGGGATCTTTGCCCCTTCTCCCCTGCCTGACTGAGCCATTCAGGAGAATTCTACCATTTTAAGAATATAGATGACTAAGGGACTGCTAGAAACCAAACCTCATCTTTGGGAATTTCAAGAGGAAGGTTGAGCAGAGATTACTAACAGCCTTGGGTGGTTTAAATATGCCACCCAAATACTTAGAAGTGTTAATTGGGGAGTAATCAGGGATCCTATGTCATCTCCTGCAAAGGTGAGCAGGGTGGTTTCCTTGAAGAGAAGACACTTCTCCTAGATGTTGGAAAGAGAAGAGACATTTCAAGTATGGGGACCTCGTAGAGGGATCTGGGTGTAGCACCAAGTACTCTCCTGGAGGCAAGATTATGATCCTGGCTGAGTCACTGAGTAACTAGAGAAGGACAAGGCACCATGACCTCAGTAAGGAAGATATCCTCCATCTGACTCTGGGTCCGCTGTTCTCTCAACCATTACTTCAAAGGGACCAGTACGGTGGAGACCAGGACCAGAACACCCAGGACCAACGACCACAGAACAAGGTATTAGTCAGTGACCAGTGTGCAAGCAAATAAACCTCAGCCTCTCCGTTTCTCCACAAAGGACAAAGAAGCTTTTCATTCCTCTTTTGAGTTCTCATTGCTCCAGGAAAAGGCAGTGCAGTAGAATGGAGAGTTCAACAGTTTAGGAAGAAGTTAGGAGACATTGTTCTCCATACAGCTAATATGGTGGGTGATCAGAGAAAGCACATTTCTCCTCCATGCCTCAGCTTCCTCATCTGTAAAATGGGAGGGAGGCTTGAATTAGATGTCCACATGCCAATCTCTGTTCTAATATTCCCCATGCCATTCTCTGTTCTAATATTCCCCCTAGACACACACACACACACACACCCACACACACACACACGTTCTCTGTCTCTATCTTTAGCTCTATATCTGTCTTGGTTCTTTGTCTCTGCTGTCTCTTTGTCTCTGATTTTGCTTTCTCTCTGTCTACTTCTGTCTCTCTATCTCTGTTTCTCTGTCACTATTTCTCTCCTCTTCTTTCTCTGTGTCTCTCTCTGTCTTTCTATGTCTCTCTCTCCCTCCCTCTTCCTTCTCCCTCTTCCCTCTTTGTTTTCTTTGTCTCATTGTGTAGCTGTCTCTATCTCTGTCTTTGTCTGTCTCTGTCTTTTTCTCTGTTTCTGTCTCTTTGTCTCTCTCTCTCTCTCTTTCTCTCTCTCTCTCTCTCTCTCTCTCTCTCTCTCTTTCTCTCTCTCTCTCTCTCTCTCTCTCCCTCTCCCTCTCCCTCTCCCTCTCTCTCTCCCTCTCATACTAAAATTTCTTCCAGCTCTAGCATTCTATATTCTATGATTTGGGGAGCCTAAAAGGAGGGTCTGTGTCAGAGGACTAAAGGGCAGGCAGAGTCATGATGAAAAAAGAAACTTTCTGACAAGGAGGGCCATTGAAGAGTGGTCAGCTTTGGTGGACTGCCCCTAAGTGGCGATCTTTAAGCAAAGGCTGGGTGGCCACCTGTCAGATATGACATTGGAGTGGATTCTAGCTCATGTACATTATGGGCTAGATGGTTTCTGAAGTTTCTTTCAGCTCAAGAATTCGGTGATCTGAATACCGCAACCCGAGAGCTATGATGTATTTCAGGAAGGACTGTGTCTTCTGCTCAGCATAGTACACTCTTAATGGGTTTTTCATCCTCTTTCATAGAGAAGACAGAGAAAGTTAGCCCAAAGGGGTTTGGAGTTTTTGCTTTAAGCAAAGAATACCTTCTGGTCAGTGCAATAAAGAGATATATCTGGACACCTTCATCCCAACATAGAGACAAATTACAAAGAAATACCTGATGACTTCTACTGACAACACTGGGTGAAACCAAATCATAAGTCATCCCCTTCCTCCAGAAATTTCAGTGGCTCCCTATTACTCCCAAGGCCAAATATGAAGCCATCAGTTTGGAATTTAAAACCCTGATCCTTTCCTACCCTTCCAGTCTTCTCATACCTTATTCTTCTCCACACATTCAATGATCTAGTGACACTGGCCTGCTAGAGGTTCCTCTTACATGAATGGGCTTGGCCTCAGTCAAACTGAGAGCTGGGAAAGACCTTAATTTAGAAAAGCCAAGGTCACCCATTACATCCCAGGCTATCACCAGACATCTTGATCTCACCACTGGACTTTAATGATTCCGTTACACAGCTCTTCCTCACTCAGATCAATTCACTCACAAACCAAGACAACAACCTCATAATGTCATTATTCCTCTTTGAGAACAAAGAACTAGCAACACCATGACCACCAAAAATCTCCCAACTCCATGCATTAGTCCAGGTTGTGCCCCACATCTGGAGTGGTCTACCCTCTTACTTCTGCTTCTGGCTTCCCTGGCTTCTTTAGAGACTCAACTCAAATCTCACCTCAAATTTCCAGTGTTATCCCCTCCTAATAGCATCCAGAACCTTTCCTCTGAGATTATTTTCCATCTATGTGCATATTTTGTCTACATAGTTATTTCCATCTCATCCCCCATTAAAATGTGAGCTCCTTACAGATGAGGACAATGTTTTTGCCTTTCTTTATATCCCCAAGGCATAGCATAGCACCAGCCACATGTTACGGACTTAATAAATGCTTGTTAACTGATTGACAGAGAGCACTCAAAACCATTTTCTGGGAATGATGGGTGGAGAAGAACCCTCAAATACCTCTAGAGATTTACATAGAGCTTTGAAACTGTTGATTACTCATTCGTAGGTTTCAGTAGTTTTTCTCTTAAAAAAGACAAAAACTTTCTGCTGTAATAGTGTGATAGTAGGATAGTATTTATTGTTTCCTATATCTCCCAGGTGAAAGCTACAAGTCAAGGGAAATAAAAATCTCCCATATTTTCAAATGCCTCAGTTTCCTCATCAGTATGATAAGGAGGATGGCAAGTCTCTGCTCCAAATTAGGAATAGTTGCTAGTCCACAAAACATCCTTCCCTCTCTTGTCCTCTTCCCTTTCCATCATCCACTTATTTCCACTTCCCTTCCAATTACTCTCTGTGGAGGAGGGGAACAGGAAGGAGATCCAGCTGAATAAGAAGGGAGGGGATTCAAAGAGAGAGGAGGAAGGGAGGGTGAAAGAGTAGAAAGGGTAGAAAAGGCAGTGGAGTTGTAAAAGGCCTCATCCATATCTAAAACTATGGCCCTGTGATCCTAGAGAGGATATACTAGCAAACCCCAGCACCAAGTAATTATAAGCTGTTTAATGAATTGTGCCATCAGGAAGACCTGCCTGAGGCTCAAAGTGAGCCTCAGACACTACTAGCTGTGTGACCCTGGGCAAGTCACTTAACCCTGTTTGCCTCAATTTCCTCATCTGGAGAAGGAAATGGCAAACCACTTCAGTATGTTAGCTAAGAAAACCTTAAAGGGGCTCACAAAGAGCCATACAAGATTGAAAACAACTGAACAGACATAATATACCTATTACCAGAGGACCATTCTAACTAAATTTGGATAAGTCCATCACCAGAAGATTGGCTTTAGAGTAATAAGAATTTTTTGACCATAGCAGCTCACAAAGATCTTTTACTAGTACATGGAGGGATTCTAATTATACAGGTGGAGGGAATATCCACATCAGCAAAATTCTAACAGTTTTCTGATATGTTAAAGTATTATTATTATATAATCCTAAAGTATTATTTGAGAGATGACATAACAGTGACCACAGGGTCAGCTTTTAGGAAGATGTGTTCAGATCTTTCCTCTGACACCCATTGAATGCATGATTCCAGGTTAGTCATTTGACTTCTCAGTGGCCCCCAGGAAAAGCAGAGCATTTACAGGTATCTTAGTAGAAGTAGTTTCCTTGCCCTGAATTTCCTACACCAGCAGTTTTCAAACTTTTTGGTCTCAGGAGTCCTTACCCCTCTGAAAAATTATTGAGCTTTTGTGTATGTTTGTTTTATCTGTCAATATCATACTAGAGATTAAAATATTCTAGTATTATGATGAAAATAATACTAGCCGGGGGCGGAGCCAAGATGGCGGAGTAGAAAGACGCACATACACATAGCTCCGAACCCACAACCCACAGAACGGCTAGAGGGGACCAACTCACGGTGAATTCTGCACCCAGAGGCCACGGAATATTGGAGCGAGGGAGATTTCTGTTCTGGAGAGACCTGCAAACCTCTCGCGGGGGGTCCTTCGTGCTGCGGACTGGGCACCAGGACTGGAAGCAGAGGGCAGCCCTGCAGCGGCCACGACACTGTGAGGAAAAGATCCGAGCAGGCTACGGGGATGGGATCTCCAGGGGCCACGCGGGTCCCTCCACCCACAGAGGGACCTGCAAACCTCTCGCAAAAGGTCCGTCGTGCTGCAGACGCGGAGCCCAGCCCGGACCTGCGGCGGCCACGGCTCCGAGAGGTACAGATCCGAGCAGGCTTCAGGGACGGGATCTCCAGCGGCTGCACAAGCCCCTCCACCCACAGGTGACGGGGGTCGGTGAGAGAGTCTCTTTGGCGGTCGAGAGGGGAGTGGGGTGCCCCCATGGCTCGGGCCCCCCCGGGAGATAGAAGCTGAGAGGCGGCTGCAGACAGGGGCTCCCCAAGCGGGTGGGAGCCTGGATCCATTGTGGAAGGTCTGTGCATAAACCCCCTGAGGGAACTGAGCCTGAGAGGCGGCCCTGCCCTGACCTGACCACCTGAACTTAATTCTCACACTGAATAGCAGCCCTGCCCCCGCCAAAAGCCTTAAGGCAGGAAGCAGCATTTGAATCTCAGTCCCCAAACGCTGGCTGGGAGGACCAGGAGGCGAGGTGGGTATGAGGAGAATATTCAGAGGTCAAGTCACTGGCTGGGGAGAATGCCCAGAAAAGGGAAAAGAAATAAAACTATTGAAGGCTACTTTCTTGGAGAACAGACATTTCCTCCCTTCCTTTCTGATGAGGAAGAACAATGCTTACCATCAGGCAAAGACACAGAAATCAAGGATTCTGTGTCCCAGCCCACCCAATGGGCTCAGGCCATGGAAGAGCTCAAAAAGAATTTTGAAAATCAAGTTAGAGAGGTGGAGGAAAAACTGGGAAGAGAAATGAGAGCGATGAAAGAGAAGCATGAAAAGCAGATCAGCTCCCTGCTAAAGGAGAACCAAAAAAATGTTGAAGAAATTAACACCTTGAAAACTAGCCTAACTCAATTGGCAAAAGAGGTTCAAAAAGCCAATGAGGAGAAGAATGCTTTCAAAAGCAGAATTAGCCAAATGGAAAAGGAGATTCAAAAGCTCACTGAAGACAATAGTTCTTTTAAAACTAGAATGGCACAGATGGACGCTAAGGACTTTGTGAGAAAGACAGATATCACAGAACATAGCGAGAAGATTGGAAAAATGGAAGATAATGTGAAATATCTTATTGGAAAAACAACTGACCTGGAAAATAGATTCAGGAGAGACAATGTAAAAATTCTGGGACTACCTGAAAACCATGATCAAAAGAAGAGCCTAGACATCATCTTTCATGAAATTATCAAGGAAAACTGCCCTGAGATTCTAGAACCAGAGGGCAAAATAAATATTCAAGAAATCCACAGAACACCGCCTGAAAGAGATCCAAAAAGAGAAACTCCTAGGAACATTGTGGCCAAATTCCAGAATTCCCAGGTGAAAGAGAAAATATTGCAAGCAGCTAGAAAGAAACAATTCAAGTATTGTGGAAATACAATCAGGAGAACACAAGATCTAGCACCCTCTACATTAAGGGATCGAAGGGAATGGAATAGGATATTCCAGAAGCCAAAGGAACTAGGACTAAAACCAAGAATCACCTACCCAGCAAAACTGAGTATAATACTTCAGGAGAAAAAAATGGTCTTTCAATGAAATAGAGGATTTTCAAATTTTCTTGATGAAAAGACCAGAGCTGAAAAGAAAATTTGAAAATTTGACTTTCAAACACAAGAATGAAGAGAACCATGAAAAGGTGAACAGCAAAGAGAAGTCATAAGGGACTTACTAAAGTTGAACTGTTTACATTCCTACATGGAAAGACAATATTTGTAACTCTAGAAACATTTCAGTATCTGGGTACTGGGTGGGAGTACACACACACACATGCACACACGCACACATACATAGAGACAAAGTGCACAGAGTGAATTGAAGAGGATGGGATCATATCTTAAAAAAAAAATGAAATCAAGCAGTGAGAGAGAAATATTGGGAGGAGAAAGGGAGAAATTGAATGGGGCAAATTATCTCTCATAAAAGAGGCAAGCAAAAGACTTATTAGTGGAGCGATAAAGAGGGGAGGCAAGAGAAAAACATGATATCTACTCTCATCACATTCCACTAAAGGAAAGAATAAAATGCACACTC
Source organism: Notamacropus eugenii (assembly GCF_028372415.1). Lineage (NCBI taxonomy): Eukaryota > Metazoa > Chordata > Mammalia > Diprotodontia > Macropodidae > Notamacropus > Notamacropus eugenii. The sequence goes on along the minus strand of NC_092874.1, from coordinate 244,622,373 downwards.
ATTTTGATAGGAAAACCTATCTCACAATACAGGAGAGTGGGGGACAAGGGCACAAGCAGGGTGGGGAGGAGGATAGAGGAGAGGGCATGGGGAGGAGAATGCAATCCGAGGTCGACACTCATGGGGAGGGAAAGGATCATAAGAGAATAGAAGTAATGGGGGAGAGGATAGGATGGAGGGAAATATAGTTAGTCCTATATAACACAACTAGTATGGAAATCATTTGCAAAACTACACAGATTTGGCCTATATTGAATTGCTTGTCTTCCAAAGGGAAGGGGTGGAGAGGGAGGGAGCTAAAGAAGTTGGAACTCAAAGTGTTAGGATCAACTGTAATGTTCTTACCACTAGGAAATAAGAAATACAGGTTAAGGGGTAAAGAAAACTATCTGGCCCTACAGGACAAAAGAGAAGACAGAGACAAGGGCAGAGAGGGAGAATAGAAGAGAGAGCAGATTGGTCACAGGGGCAATTAGAATGCTTGGGTTTGGGGGGGGGAGGGGATAAAAGGGGAGAAAATTTGTAACCCAAAATTTTGTGAAAATAAATGTTAAAAGTTAAATATAAAAAAAAAAAGAAAATAATACTAACCTCAGACCCCCTGAAACAGTTTTAGAGACCCCTACAGCCCCCAGACCACACTTTCAGACACAAATGAATTTACAGATCTGGATGAAAGAATAACCTAGATAATAACCCTTTTTAAAAAATATTTTATCTTATTTTAATTTTAATTTATGGAATAAAACAAGCTTTTCCATAACAGTATAATAAAAAGGTGATTACACGTAAAAATACAAATCTGTTATGTACAATTTGCTATTCCTTTTAAATATATAATAAAGTTGCTATGTAAACTTCTTTTTTTCCTTTTTTTTTCTTCCTGCACTGCCCTAGAGATGGCTGGCTACCTTTGGACACAAATGTGTGTGTGCATGTGCATATATACACACACATACACATACAAACATACATACATATATACACATATAACATGTATGTGTGTTATATACGTACATAGATACACATACATATATGAACATACATATGTAAAATTATTCTATGCATACTTCTATTTATCAGTGCTTTCTCTAGGTGTGGATATAATGTTAATTCTTCCCCACCCATTAATAGGCCTCAAGTACCTTTTGCTAATTTTCTAATGGAGACGTTGGTTCTCAAGAGTCGTGATGCCCTTTGGCTCTGAAGAGTATAAAGACTCTGAGGTGACATTTTACTTGGGGGCTTAGTTTTTAGTAGAAAGTTTATGTGCCAGATGAAACTCTGAGAAACCACTGCACAGTACTCCAGCTTTGAAAACCCAGATGTTGGAGCTTTTCTCTCTGGTAACTACGTATATATCGTCAGACAGTTGGATCTGTCTGTTGATCCATGATGCATGTATTGCTTAGAAATTAGAAATGGTTAGAAGCCCTGTCTGTTGGTCTTTATTTCTCTGTTTGTATTTTCTCTGAAGTTCAGAGTGCTGACTTTTTCCCCTCAACCAAGTGAATGATATGTGCATATATATATAATTATATATGCTTGATTAAAGTGATTGTTGACCCCTCAAAAGTTGCTTTCCTTCTGGAAAAGCAGAAATAAGAACCTGTACAGCAAGCCCTCCTGTATATTTTGAGGTGTTTGTTTTTACAGTGGGTAGCATTTTTCTTCAGATGTCTTTCTTTTTCATTTGTGTATTTATAATAGTCAAAATGACTTAGTCACTCAAAGTCATTCTTAAAACAATATTGCTGTTACTGTATACAATGTTCTCTTGGTTCTGCTTACTTCACTCTTCACCGTTTCATGTAAGTCTTTCCACATTTTTTAAGATCATTGAACTCATTTCTTAGAGCACAGTAGTATTCCATCACAACTATACACCACAATTTGTTCAGTCGCTCCCCAGTTGATGGGCATCACTGCAGTTTCCAGTTGTTTGACACCACAAAGAGAGCTACTATAACATCCTATTCACATTCAAAGTTATAATTACTATCTGTAAATTTTCCTCCGTCTTATTTTTACTCACTATTTTCTTTTTCAGTCTCTCTTTTTACCCTATCCCTGTTTCTTTATCTTCTAGCCTCACTCTCCCACCCCACCCCACTTCACCCACCCCTCCAATAGTCCTTCCCCCATCCTCTCCCCTACCCTCCCAAGTCCTTTTAAGGTCATGACTTTTTTCTCTATAGTATGCCCTCAGTCTCCTGGCACAGCACCAAGCATAGAACAAGAGTCATTTACTCTGTACATTGAGATTTATTTACACAGCACTCTGTGTATTTTATCTCATCTGTGCCTCACCCTACGAGAAAGGTACAAGAGGTATTATTCTCCCCACTTTACAGATGAGGAAACTGATGCTTAGAGAGGCCGTGACTTTTTCCAGGTGATTCAGCTAGTTAAATGTCAGAGGGCAGATTTGAACCAACATATTTTCTGATTCCAGGTCCAGAACTGTCTCCACCAAGCCACATTACCTCATCAGATTAGGTACTCAGCAAACACATAAACAATGAGACAGTGCACCAGTGCTCATGAGTGATCAGGAAATGAAGCTGGTGTTTTCTATAAAGAAGAAATATCAACAAAGTCCTTCCTTCCCCTCCCCTTGTATTTGTCTTTGAAGGCTACTCCTTTCCTTTCCTAAGCAAAGGAGATGCCCTTGCCAAAGTTTACCCTCTGGAACTATTAAAAGGAGCTTGACTATTAGCCAAGCTAGGTTTCAGTGGTAAGAACGGGAGACCAGCTGTTGGAGAAACTATCCTGCCACAATATGAAGTTAGCCGATGACTGAAAACCAGTGCCCAGAGCTCTTTGTCCACTCTCTTTTCCCATGATTTACTTTAATACTCCCTTTGTCTACGAACTCAATTTCAACAGCTTCCCATGCCTGTGTGCCTGCAGCTTCCAAACTTGTCTTCACAATGGGCACATGGTCTGGAGTTGGTGCCTAGCAAATCCCTGAATGACTATGGTACCATCACACTGGGGGAATGCTATTACAGGGAGTAGGCTTCTGAAAACCTGTATTTCTGGTTTTTGCCACCTCCCTAAGCATATCCCCTTTGAGTCACTCACCTTCTGGCTTCCTAATTCTCAAAGACATAAACCCACTAACAACATCAGGAGAATGCTTGGCCTGAAGTCAGAAAGACCAGTTCAAATCTAACCCTAGACACTAGCCACATGACCTTGGGCAAGTCATTTAACCTCCCTCTACTTCAGTTTCCTGAATTTCAAAATGGGGATATTCATAATGGAGGCCTTCCAGGGTTATCATGAGGATCAAATAAGACAATACTTACAATAAAGCACTTAGCACAATGCATAGCACATAGTAGGTGTTATATAAATGCCAACTATTATTATCATTTGTTCTTATCATTACTATTATTAGTGATTTAATTATTTACAGAATTTTTATAATATAACATTTACTAGGGAATGTATTATAACTTTACATATATAAATATATGTATATAGATGTGTCTATATAACATATATACTATATTAGATAATTATATTATAATATATAGAATTATATATTTGAAAGTATAATATGAAAGATATTGATCTGTTATACAATATTAATATAATGCTATATTGTTAATATATTATTAATATAATTCTTATTGACCTCTGTTCTATAGGCTAGGCAAACCTACATAGTGTCAGGCTGAAGGTAGGCAGGGTATGATGCTCCATATAACTGTACTGAGCTCATGGGGAGGGTCAAGGTGGGATGGGAGCAGACCATGACCCTCCCCATATAACTGTACTGAGATCATGGGGAGGGTCAAGGTGGAATGGGAGCAGACCATGACCTCAGGTCCCCCCTGGAAATAGCACAAGTTGTCACCTACCAGGCCTCCAGACATAAGTACAAAGGTTGCAGAGTATTCCCAGACAACCTTGGTCTAGACTGTCTCAGAAAAGAAAATCCAGACAGTGCTTTGAAATTCATACACAGCTGAGGATTGACTACTGGGAGGGGGTAGAGGGGTGGGAGGAGTGGGGGTTGGCCTTCAGTCTACTTCCAGGTTACCCTTGGTAAACATACACTCTGCCTTTTTTTTTTTTTTTTAAGACCTCCATCCCTGGGACAAGGTTTGATGAGCCAAAAGCAGGCCTTGGGGAGGCATTACTATGAATGTCACCGTGTAGGTGAAGGCGGCTCTCTGCCCATCCGGCAGCACCTCATGCTTAAATGCCAAATGATAATGAGAAGTTAGTGAGTAGCGGTTGAGGGAAAGAGCTCTTTTTCCCTTTCCCCGGTCACGCTGCCAGACAGACGGCTGGCTCTCTTGGCAGCTGTCCAGCTCAGCTTCATTTTCTGATAGCTCTAGGAACTGGAACTTCTAAATTGTGCATTCAGAGCATTCCAGGCACGTTTGGTATCTCTCCACCGTTGGAGGAATTGACCACTGCAGTGAAACTGACGGGGGATCCCAGGCAGGATTTTCAGCAGAATCTGACCCTGTCGGAAATGGAGAAACTGTTTTATTAATATTACTATTAGCACTAACAATAACAATTAATAAAATCTATAAAGCACCTTTAGCATTACCAAGAGGTTTATAGACTTTATTTCATTGGAGAGATGGTTCTGTCTGAAGGCCTGACTCTCCGTAGAACTGCAATAACCCATAAGCAGACTTAATTCTCCATAGCTCTCACTCAGGGTGAATTTTCCCAGTTCTGTTTATCAGTTGAGGTGATGTCTGCCACCAATGACAAGTGACTTTGAAAGAGACTCATCGTTTTCAGCTAGGGAGTTTCATTCTTTGTATTTGCACACATACACTCCCAATACCTAAGGTCAGACTGTGCCCAGCATATAGTAGGTGCTTAACAAATGCATGTTAATTAATTGATTCAACCTAGAAATCCTGAGTACACTCCTATTTTTCATGAAGGAGGTTGGAGAATACATATTCTAACATATAGAGAGACTGGCCTCAGAGGAAGGAAGACCTGGGCTCAGTGCTCGCTTCTGATACAATCTGGTTGTGCAACCACTGACTAAGTTATTCAAGCTCTCAGGGTCCCTGGCAACCTCTTAAGACTTTAACTTGCAGAGAAGATGCAAATATTAACAATTATGATGCTGATGACAATTTATATATATACACATACATATATGTGTGCATATATATGTGTATATATGTGTGCATGTGTGTATATATAAATATATGTGCATATGTGTTCATATATAAGTATATGTGTGTATATGTGTGTGCACACAGATATACAAGTATATCTGTGTGCATATCGATACATACAAATATATGTGTATATGTGTGTGCATATATATACAAATATATGAATATGTGTGCATGCATATAAATATATGTGCATATATACACACATATAAATATATACACATGCATACATGCATACATATATGTTTGTGCATATTGATGCATACAAATATATGTACATATATAAATATGTGCATATAGGTGTGCATGTATACGTATACATATACATAGATATGTACATACATATATACACATGCTTATATGCATCCATGCATGTGTGTGCATGCACATACATATATACACACATGTGTACACACATATGTACATGCACATATCTATGATCCTATCTATCTCATTCTTTTATGGCATACATGCAGCATAAATACAAAATATCACATCCTGTTAATTAGGTCATTAAAAGGTCTGAGAGTCTCAGCTTTCATGTTAGAGCATCAAAAGATGGTCAGTTCATCTGCTGAAATGCCCCACTGCATTCTGTCAAAGCCCCCAGACACTTCCCTACCCAACTCCCCGTCTGTACATCTCCCCACAAAACTTGCCTCAGTTCAGTTCTTATGTGGCTAGAGAGAGTAGTACACAGTGGCAGTATGGTTCTAGCTCCTGTTTATTTTATGACTCATTCTATTTGAAGACTCCATCCCAGATTCTTTGAAGAGACCTCATGGATTCTTCTTTATAAGCAGTCCCACATTTTGAACTTGCCCTATCAAGGGAAAGCACATCATGACTCACATACAATCTAAAATTTCCACAGAACTGTCTAACCTGGAAAACTGCCACCTCAAGGTCTACGAGGTGTTGACAATGACAGTCTGGATCTCAAGACTTTCATTTGGTATCCAAAGTGACCAATTAGAACCTTACAATTCCAGATCACTTTTGGTCCAAAAAGAAGAGAAAATGGAACAATTGCTTTTAAAACCAAGGAGTGTGTGTGTGTGTGTGTGTGTGTGTGTGTGTGTGTGTGTGTGTACGTACATGTTAAGGATTGGGGCTAGACAACTACCCCTCCCTCATAGAAATCCTTGGCAGCAGATGGCAAAGATGACAGCCCACTCTACTTCAAGCCTCCAGAAAAAGATAAACATTCTGTCTTGAGATGAGTTGAATACTTATTTGAGTCAGATTTACACTCGACTTTTTTTTTAACTTTAAACTCCTGGTTTCCTTGTAAGTTGGTTGCTTCTCATCCAGACAACAGAAAGCAATTTCCTTAAGTGATTGATTCTTTTAATCAATGAGCATTCTCTCCACTCACATACCCCATCTTGCAACTACATTTCTTCCAAGATTGGTGCCAAGCTTTCTTTTCCTTGACTCGATAAGGCCATTAGTCAATAAGGATTTATTAAAAGCTTAGTGTATGTGAAGCATTGTGTCAATAACCCACTGGAGGTACAAATAAAGAAAATGCACTGTTCCCAAGAGCAAATATATCAATAAGGGAGGCAACATGTGAATGTTGAGGTCCATACAAGATACATTCATACAGGGTATATGAAGGTAATCTGAAGGAGGAAGGCATTAGCAACTGGCAGACCTCGAAAAGCTGTGCAGAAGGTAGAGTTTGAGCTGATGCTTGAAGGAAGTCAGGGAATACCATAGGAAGGGGTGGGGGTGTATAACATTCCAGGCATGGGAGGTAGTCAATGTGAAGGCACAAAAACAGGAGATATAAAGACATGTGTAAGGAAAAGCACACGTAAGTCAGTGTGGTTGGACCAGAGTATTTAAAGAGAGTCAACTATAAGAAGACTAAACAGGTAGGAAATGCCAAGTAGAAGAGTTTATTTTTGATCCTAGAAGCAAGAAGATAGAGCTCATGGACCAGAGGAGAGAGGGCAGATACGACCATACTTTAGAGAAATCACCTTGGCATCTGTCTGGAAGATAGATCAGAGTAGAGAGAGAGGCTGAAAGCAAGGAGACCAAGTAGAAAGTGTCTGTAGAGCGACATGAGAGAATGCTCCCAAGTGACCTCTTCGTGTAGGTGGGAGGTCTAGGTGGGTTAACATTGCACACGTTTTCAGACTTTTTTCAATTTATTTTTCAGTGGTGCTTATTTTTATTGTGGTCTTTTAAAAAAATAGTATTTTTTTTGTGTGGGATGGTTCTCTGGGAGGGTTAGGGAAAAGGATTCTGGAGAAGACTATGATGATGTTTGGGGAAAAAAGGACATTAAGGGGCCGTTAGATGGTGCAGTGGAAATAGCACAGCCCTGGAGTCAAAAGGACCTGAGTTTACATGTCTAAGTGTCTAATGTTTAAGTGTCTCAGACACTTGATACTTACTAACTGTGTGACCCTAGGCCAGTCATTTAATCCAATTGCCTCATGCACAAAAAGAAAGCTTTATTTTTAAGATATCAATACATTTTTTTAGAAGACTACTGCAGTATTATAGGCAAGAGGTGATTAGGTCCTTAATTAGGATGGGAATCACACAGCTAGTAAGTATCTGAAGCCAGATTTGAACTCAGGAAGATAAGACATCCGGACTCCAGGCCTGGCACTCTATCCACTATACCACCTAGCCTGCCTCGCACATAATAGGTGCTTAAATAAATTCAGCCATCATTTCAGGAAATCCCTGTGGAAATGAAGCTTGGCAAATGCTCTTTCAAAAACTATATAGAGATTCGGAAAAGAAAGTTCTCATCACCAAAATCTTTGGCACTGTCCAACAGTTCAATGTCAGAAAGATATTATTTAATCAGTAGAAGAAAGATCATTAGCATTTGCTTTGCTACAGCCCCCCTACAAACCATAGAACCTTTCTTTCCATCGGACTTGTAGCTAGAACCTTTCATTTAGGTTGTCTCTCCCATTAGAATATGAGCTCCTTGAGTAAGCATTTAATAAGTGCTTCACCATTCATTTAAATGAGATAATGCATGTAAAGTGTTTACAATTTTAAAATGCTACAGTATATGAATATATACAATATACAAATGTGTGTGTATTTATAATTAATATTATTAGAAACAACAAGATTTGCAACTGATTGTATGGGAAGTGAATGCAAGTGAGGAGCTAAGGATGATACCAAGGTTGTAAGGCTAGCTAATTAGAAGAATGACGGTACCCTCAACAGTAATGGGGAATTTTGGAAAAGAAGAGCTTTGGGAGAAAGATAATGAGTTCAATTTTGGATGTATCCAATTGGAGATGGCTACAGGCCACACAATTCAAGGTATCTAAGAGGCAGTTGAAAATGTATGGCTCAATAGAGGGTCTAAGGCTGGACATGTAGATGTAATAATCTGCAATAATCATTGACCCCTTTAAAACTGTGTATGAGAAATAAGAAAGTATATATAGAGAAGAGTCCAGAACAAAGCCTGGAGACAGGAAGGCCTGAGTTCAAATCCAGACTCAGGTACTTACTGTGTGACTCTGGGCAAGTCACTTAACCTCTGTCTGCCTCAGTTTCCTTATCTATAAAATGAGGATAAAGATAGCAACTACCTTACCAAGTTGTTTTGATGAACAAATGAAATAATATTTGCAAAATACTTAGCACAGTGCCTGGCACATAATAAATGCTATATAAATGTTGGCTATTATTAATAATGTTATTTTAATTGGTAATCCAGGCCTAAGAAGTGGCAAGGCCATTCTTCAGTCTCATGTTCTATGACACCAGAACCTGTAATCTTACCTCTATATCATGTTATTTATTCCTCAGTCTTCTCTTCTCTAAAATCAGGAAAAATTAAGCATTAGCCTTCTTATATAATCTTTCTCAAACATTGTATTTGTGTCAAGAAAAAAAGGAAAAATTTGTTGCCATATTGGAGCCATATCCCAGCCTGACCCTGTGCTACCACCAATATAGAAAAGTAACATTCAGCTTAATTTTATTTTCAAACACACTACACAACTCAAGATGTAAGTCAGAGGACGTTTATGGATGGTATATGGGTTTACAAATGTTATTAGAGATAGTTCATTGTGGAAAGCAGCAGGTTTTTACACCCAAAAGAAAAACTGTGTACTCATACATATACAGTATATTTTTAAGCAACTGAAAAATGGGGAGAATGTGACTGTTTTTAAGCCTTTCCAGTTCTCAGATTTCTTAAACTCTAAATTCTACTAGGAGAATAAAACTTTCCAACTGTGCATTGGTCTTAACCTTTCAGAAGAACCTTAAAGAAAAAAAAATTGAACCAAAACCCATGAAAACTGCCGTGACAATTGGCCTGTATAGAAAATCTCCAGTTCCAGTTCAAGTGGAGGATTAAAGGAAAACCTAATCAAATCCTCAAGTGATCCAGCATTCTCTGCCTCCAGTAAATGAGACTGTTCTTATCCTAGTGATAAGCCAAGGGAGTTTGAGGCCTAGCTGATTTCAGGAGTTCTTGAGAACACCGAGAATAGTTACATCACTGACACGACCCCTTCCTCTTTCCAGCCCTGGGATGTCTCAAATGGAAAATGAATATAAGAGGAGACAGAGACCATGCCTCTCGCCTTACGAAACATAATCAGGAGCCAATATTTAAAGACAGTTTCCAAAACAAATGCATAAACGTGAGCTGTGAAAACCATGGGTAAGGTCTGGCTATGGTTAGATAACATGATACATTTATTAATACTATTATCTTTGTTATCTCATTCTCATTTGGGGACTCAGGTAAAACCAATGCCAGTTATTTGGATATTATTCTTTTATTTTAAATATTGTATGGAATATTGTACAAGTGAACACGTTTACTTCTTTTGGTAGTTGAATGAAAATATTGGAATTTAAACTCACTGGAGTCATTCTTGGTACGACCCCAGTAGTAGGTAGGACAGCAAGAATGAGATGTGCACCATACTGTTCTCAAATGATTTTGACCTTCACTCTTAGGTCCATATATTTTAAAAGCTTTCCATTCCATGTAGTTTGGAGATTATGAGTATTCGGTATGACAATATCTAATAAACATATTGCTCTTAAGTTTTTATCTACCATTTTGTTGTTGTTCAGTCATGTCTAATTCTTCATGACCTCATGGACCATAGCACATGAGATCTTTCTGTCCCCTACTAGAACAGTCTGTCCAAGTTCATGTTTGTTGCTTCTCTGACACTATCTATTCATCTCATCCTCTACCATCCCCTTTTCCTTTTGCCTTCAATCATTCCCAACATCAGAATCTTTTCCAATGAGTTATGTTTGGGAAATTATGGGCAAAAGTTTGGCCTCTGATGATGCTCTAGTTCTAATACAATTGGTCAAATTGTCCAGAATATTTTGGGATCTGTGCTTATAGTATGGACTGTGGTCTCCTGATAGTCCGTGAAAGAAAAAAGAGCCTTTGATGTATAAATCTGACTACAAGTCATGTCTTTCTAGGTGCTAAATTTTTATGGCCTGTAGTGATGCATTACACAACTTTTCCCATTCGCCAGTATAATATACTTTGATCACTAAGTCCAGGCTCATTAAGGATAATGCTTTTGCAATTTCTGGTGGCAGTGACCCGATTCTGATTGCCATCATAAACTCCTCCATCTCCACCAACACATCCTCAGCACAGCGAGTTGTTTGATGTTTTTGTGTTGACGTGTCATTGACTATTTCCATGAGGATACAGCCCCATGGAAGACCTCTGATGTCATTCTTTAATCTCAGTCATTTCATAGACTTTATTTTTTAAAATAGATTTACTGATATCTTTTGTTTTTACATTGTCTTTTCCTCCCAGAGAACTCTCTCTCTCTCTCTCTCTCTCTCTCTCTCTCTCTCTCTCTCTCTCTCTCTCTCTCTCTCTCTCTCTCTTTCTTTTTGAGGCAAGTGACTTGCCCAGGGTGGCACAGCTAGTGTTTGAGGATGAATTTGAATTCAGTTCCTCCTGACTGCAGGGTTAGTGCTCTATCCACCGATTGCCCCTCATTTCATAGACTTTATCCAAAAACAAACCACTTTGAGTTACATTCAAAAACACCAAATGGTGCATACCTTTTCATCAGTTTTTACCGTTAAAGGGAAGTCTGTTCATTTGACCAATACTTCTTAAAGGTTTTTGGTGACCAAATGGAGAAGTCAATAGAGAGTTGACCTTGAAACCAGAAGACTTGGATTTGAGTCTTTCCTCTGACATATATTAGCCATGTAGCCTCTCTCAGCTTCAGTTTCCTCATCTATAAAATGGACATAATACTGTAAGAACACCTACATTACAGGGTTGTTTTAAAAAGACAAAATGAAAAAAATACATATATATGTAAAGAGTTTTGGAAACCTAAAGCACTATATAACTGGTAGCCATTATTATTATTATCAGGCAGCTAAGTGGATAGAGTGCTGGTGTTGGAGTCCGAAAGACCGACATTCAAAATTACCTTCAGACACTAGCTGTGTGATCCTGGGCAAGGCACTTCACCTCGTTTGCCTCAGTTTCCTCATCTGTAAAATGAGGAGGAGAAGGAAATGGCAAACTGCTCCGTTATCTTTGCTACATGGGGTCATGAGCAGAGTCAGTCATGACTGAAACAACTTGACATGATTATTATTAACATTTTAGTAGTAGTATCCTCTTCTTCCTTTTTGGTAAGGAAGTGTTAATATCTCTTTACCTGACTTAGAGTGATAGGTCTTGCCAATGTTTTATTAATATTGTACAGTTTTTTGGTTAGAATTCTTTCCAAATTGAGAATGACAGAGATGATAATGTCTTTGGACATGAACTTAGTGGGACCAATACCCTGTAAGAATTCAGCTTAATAACCCCTCGTGCCAAGTCTAAGGTGGGGGATGGGGGAGGAAGGTGGTTAATTTCTACCTGTGAGGTATTGAGGAAAATGTTTGAACTTTATTCTGACTATATATTTGAAATAAATATTCCTTTGTTCTGGGGCAACTAGGGGGACAATGGATAGAACACCTGATCTGGAGTCAGGAAGACTAATCTTCCTGAGTTCAAATCTGGCCTTGGACACTTACTGGTTGTGTAACCTTGGGCAAGTCACTTAACCTTGTTTGTCTCAGTTTCCTCATTTCTAAAAAGAGCTGGAGAAGGAAATATCAAACCGCTCCAATATCATTGCCAAGAAAACCCCAAAGAGGGATGACAAAGAGTGCAATAGGACTGAAATGACTGATCAATAACAACGAAATTCCTTTGTTAAAGCCACCTGATGTTAGGAGGTTAAATGGAACTAGTGTACTGGTCATTGACCCTCTAACAAATGGGGAGAATACAGTCAATGGGGAATCAAGCCAATGATAGAGGAAAAAGACACTCCCAAGGACCTCAGGGGATCTTAGGACCCTGAGAAACAGATACTGACCTGCCTCATCCTGAGAATGAGATGACAGTGTACCATATTCCATTTAAAATATGTTCTTCCCTTTCATCTTTGATTTAAGCGTGTGAATGTGTCTTTTTATGTACCCATGCTTATCATTCTCCTTGATATTTTTATGATTGGAACATGCTATTTGTAAATATTACTATCATCCTTTGGTTCTATGTAACTTCAAGATTCAAATTCAAAGCTCTCAGTCTCTCTCTTTCCTTGATGCACATTAAGGATTTTACAATTAGGTCCAAATTACATGCTGATGTCCTTGGAGAAAGGTGCCATGAGATAAAGAATCTGTTTAACATGTTCTTCAGTGAATCCATATAGCTTCGAGTCATCCATCAAATGATCAATAAAATATTTTGGTTTGACTTCCTCTAACATAGAAGCCATTTGCTTCATATTTTTTAGGAGGGATGATGTTGGGTTTTAGGCCAGGCTGAATCATAATGGGTTTAAATTGTCTCCCCAAAAAATCTCATGTTTTACATCAATTTTTTTTCTTGAAATTATCATGTTGCGTAATTGGGAAAAAATAAAGTGTTAAATTTTAAAAATAGTAAAAAAAAAACCAACAAAAAAGAAATTAGCATGTTGGTGGCATGTTTGAAATATATAACTGTTTTCATGTGGACAAAATAATAATAGTTAACGTTTACATACCACTTTAAGGTTTGCAAAGAATTTTACATATATTTTCTCATTTGATCCCCTGTAAGTCAGGTGCTATTACTATCCCCATTTTACAAGTGAAGAAACAAGATTACTGAAGTTAAGAGACTTACAAGGGGTCAAATAGCTGGTGAGTGGCTGAGATGGGATTTGATCTCATGTATTTCTGATTCCCTTCTATCTACTGCACCACTTAGCTGCATCAAATATTCCAGTGTTCTCACTACATTTGGGACTAGTTCATCTGTTTGCAACATGTGAACAAGCCATGAGTGGGACTGTGAAAGGCATTGTGATAACCCAAAAAAGGCAGCATTGATGTTATATCACTTTGGGGTAGCTCATTATATAATTACCAAATCGATAATAAGTTGTTTTTGGCAACCCTGACGCTTCTTGGCACACATTCATTGTCCTTTTGTTTTCTTGTAATTATCATAAATTATGTGTGTATGTGATACAAGTGCTTGGCTGCTCTGAATAAATACGCAATTGACCGATATTGGAAGGGTTCACTGATATTATCTTCTCAGAGTAAATATGGGATGCTTTCTGTTAGGAAAGACGAACCAATGAATAAATGAATACTTTTTAAGCTCTTACTGCCTACCAAGAATTTGATTAAGCATCAGGGATACAAATAGAGTAAGCAAGATAACCCTTTCTGGCCTGGCATCTTCCATCTACCCCAATACAATTTCCACCAGCCCAAGGAGTCTACTACTTCCTTTTGACACCTCATGTTCAGGTTCCTCAGGTGAGAAGAGGAGCTAAACCTTCCTCTGACTGTGTCATGGGTGCCTTCAATCTCCTGCTGGGATCTCCTGGGAGGGAAATGGCAAAGGATCTAGGCTCAACATCTTCCATCTGCCTCACTCTTCCACTTATTTTTCATTTCTTCCTGTCTATTGTCTTGTTCTCTACTGCCTTCAGGCATGCCAATGTCTCCCTTTTCCTCAACAAACCTTTACTTGGTCCCTCTGTCTCTGCTACTGTCCTATACCCCTTGTGCCCCTTGTAGTTAAATTCTTTAAAGGACCATCTATAGTAGGTGCCTCTGCTTTTTTTCACCTCTAACTCTCAATCCAGCTTCTGGCCTCATCATTCTATCAAAACTGCTCTCTCCAGTTACCAGTGATCTCTTCACTGCCAAACTCAACAGCCTTTTATCAGTGCTCATTCTCTTCAGCCTCTCTATCGCCTTTCACACTTTTGGTCATCCTTTCCACCTTGATACTCTCTTCTAAGTTTTGGGGACATTACTCTCCCCTGGCTCTCCTACCTATCTCACTGCTCCTCAGTCTCCTTTGCTGGATCCTCCTCCAGATCACATATCCTAACCATAGATGTCCCTCAGGGTTCTGTCCTGGCCCTCTTCTCCTCTCCCTCTACAGTTAACCTTTCCACATCATGACTTTTCCCATCATGGTTTCAATATATCATGGGTCAGCATAAGAAATTAAATGGGAATTTGGGGGGAGTTTTGCAGAAGTTGCAAATGATACACAAAGGCCAACAAATGACACAGAAAAATTTAGAAACTCAGAAATGCATAAAATATATGTATATAGTATAATATCAACATATTTTATCTTCTAATACCATAAATACACACAATTTCTTTTTTAAAATGAAATTAAGTAAAAAGTTAAAGTTTGCTAAAAGAACATGAAACCCAGCAGATGACACACAAAGGTTAGTATTTTTACTTAACGTTAACCTACATATAGCCCATAACCAAATACTTAACCTGAATTTTACAATAAGGTACTGTAAATACCCCATAAAGGAAAAAGAAAAAAAATCAGATTTCTTCTCTAGTATAAAGCAAGGGCCAAAATCTTTTTCAAGGTGTTATTTTCTTCAGCATTTTTTGGGGTCTCCTTTAGCAGGGTGCTGACCTGCTGTTCATGCTTTGACTTCATGTCTCTCATTTCTCTTCCCAGCTTTTCCTCCACCTCTCTAACTTGATTTTCAAAATTCTTTTTGAGCTCTTCCATGGCCTGAGCCCATTGGGTGGGCTGGGACAGAGAAGCCTTGACTTCTGTGTCTTTGCCTGATGGTAAGCATTGTTCTTCCTCATCAGAAAGGAAGGGAAGAAATGCCTGTTCACCAAGAAAGTAACCTTCTATAGTCTTATTTCTTTTCCCTTTTCTGGGCATTTTCCCAGCCAGTGACTTGACCTCTGAATATTCTCCTCACACCCACCTCGCCTCCTGATCCTCCCAGCCAGCTCTTGGGGTCTGAGATTCAAATGCTGCTTCCCAGCTTCAGGGCTTCCGTGGGGGTGGGACTGCTATTCAGTGTGAGATTAAGTTCAGGTGCTCAGGTGGGGGCAGGGCCGCCTCTCGGGCTCAGTTCCCTCCAGGAGTTTATGCACAGACCTTCAACAATGGATCCAGGCTCCTGCCTGCTTGGGGAGCCCTGGTCTGCCACTGCCTCAGTTGCTGCCTCCCGAGGGGGCCTGAGTTATGGGGGCGCCCCACTCCCCTCTCGACCCACCAAAGAGACCCTCTCACCAACCCCTGTCACCTGTGGGTGGAGGGACCCGAGCGGCCGCTGGAGATCCCGTCCCTGAAGCCCGCTCGGATCTGCTCCTCTCGGTGCCACGGGCACGGCAGGGCTGTGCTCGGCTCCCAGTCCCGGCGCCCAGTCCACGGCACGAAGGACCTTTTGCGAGAAGTTTGCTGGTCCCTCTGGAACAGAAATCTCCTTCGCTCCGCTGTTCTGTGGCCTCTACTGCTCCAGAATTCACTGTGAGTTCCTTTTTACAGATGTTCTATGGGTTGTGGGTTCGGAGCTATGTGTATGTGCGTCTTTCTACTCCGCCATCTTGGCTCCGCCCCTCCAAAATCTTTTATGTGTATTTTCCACACTGGAGGGGGCTCCGCGCCACTAATCCCCATGATGTGGAAAAGATAACTGTATACTACTTCACTTGGTGATCTCATCAGCTCCCATGAATTTAATTGCCATCTCCATGCTGGTGATTCTTAAATCTGCCTATCCTGCCCCAAACTCTCTCCTGACTGCTGATCTGACATGTCCAATCACAGATAACTGCAAAATATTTCACCAATCCACAAGTTTACCCCATTCTGACTAAATTTCACAGCGTTGAAATGATGGTACAGGAGCTCCTTGAAGCAGGGGAGATCAAGAATTAATGTTCTACTCTTTGTGATTAGATAGATGGATAGATGATAGATAGATAGATAGATAGACAGATAGATAGATAGATAGATAGATAGATAGATAGATAGATAGATAGATAGATAAGCAGATAGACATATCCCTTCTTTCTGAGGGGAGCAAAGCAGCCAGCCTCTAGTGTCAATCTCCTATGTTCCCTCCTGGTAATAATCAAAGCCCTTCTTGGAGAGAGTGAGCAGAAGAGCCTCTAGAGATGTTTCTTCATGATTCCCTGCAAGTCACATCTAGGCAGAAACATGTGGCCATCACGGGCAATACAGCCCCACCTCTACACATAAAAGTAAATTTAAGATATAGGAAGTAATTTCTAAGCAGAGGACACAGATCTAAAATAAAGAACACAGTCTACTATTGCAGTCATTAGGATCATGTAGCATAGAAATGTTTCAGTTCTATATTCTGATCAATTAAAAGAGAAGCAAAGACAGACAGAAATGGAGAGAACAAGGGAAAAAAGAGAATTAGAGAGACAGAGAGACAGAGATTAAGGTTGGGGGGGAGAGAAACAGAAGAAAGAGAGAGTTGGGGAGAAAGAGAGAGACAGGGAAAGAGAGAGAGAAAAATAATGAAGGATGGAGGAAAAGAGAGAGAAGGAGAGAGAGGGATGGTGGAAAACAAGAGAGAGAGAGAGAGAGGAAAAGGGATAGGGAGAGAGAAAAAGATGGGAAACACATAGAGAGAGATCAAGAAAGAGAGAGGGGAAAAAGAAGAGCTGGAGAAGGGAGAAAGAAAGATAGAGAAAACAGTCAGAAAGACAGAGGGACAGGGAGAGAAAAGAGAGAAAGAAAAATTCGAGACAGGGAAGACAGACAGGAAGGAAGAGAGAGGATGGGAAAAACTGAGAGAGGGGGATAGATAAAGGGATGTGGGAGGGAGAGAGAGAGAGAAAGGTGGAAAATAGAGAGAAAGAGAGAGAAAGAAGGAGAGGGAGAGAGAGAGAGACAGAGACAGAGACAGAGAGACAGAGAGAGAGAGAAAGAGAGAGAGAGAGAGAGAGACATTAACAGATGGAAGGAATAGAAGCGTCAGTGGCTCCCAACTGCTATAAGCACAGAATATAAAGCCCTCTGTTTAACCTTTCGAGCCCTTCACAATCTGGTTCCAACCCATCTTTCTAGACATCTCACAGCACTTCCTCTCAGACACTCTATTCCAGCCAGATTGGCCCACAACATCCCAGCCTGTCTCTACACAGATGGTCCCCTGTACCTGGAATTGTCTCCTTTCTTTCCTCAATCCCTTGAAATCCCTGACTTTTTTCAAGGTTTGGCTGGGATGCCCCCTCCTACACAAGACCTTTCCTGACACCTTCCCACACCTGAGTTGCTATTGTTCTCCCCCCACTACATCATATTTATTTTTCTGTATACGTGCATTGTTCACCTAATGTTAAGGAAATTCCCCTCTCCTCCTCCCCCAACCAGGGGAGGAATTATTTGCTTTGTCTTTGTATTTGTGATGCCTAGCACAGTACTGGGCACCTAGTAGTCATTTAATAAATAAATGCTGTATGAACTGAATTGAAATGACTCTCCTATCTTGAGTCCTTCTAAGATAAAACCATCTGAGATTATGAAACCATAAAGCCTAGATGAAGAAAACATCTCTGAGTATTTACTTCACAGCTGGATGACATTAAATCATGAGCAGGCATTCCTCCACTTTGTGCCTTATGCGATAAGCAGAGTACATTCAAATAAGTCTGCTTCGTGGAGAGCTTTAAAAATATAGTGAAAAAAAATCACAGATACCTGCAAAAGATTTCTTCAGCCCCTCTCCTGCCTAAATATCAGTGTTGAAATGGTTTTGTGGGAACTCTTGAGTGCCGGAGACGAAAGAATCAAAATGTCGGTACTTGAAGGTGAATTTTCCATCTGTGTGCGAGTTCTCATGGGCCAGGAGCCAGGTTGCTTTTATAAGTTTAGCCCAGTTTACTTCAGTCCCTGACCCCGGGGGCCTTTGCTAATTTAAACAGTTCACATTCCTCTCTCCAGACATCGACCTTTCTAAGTTTCGATGGTTAAATCATTCTTGGGCAGAGTCTCAAAATTCACTGACTCTGTAGCATCTTCATGGACCCAAGATTTTGTCCCACTCTCCAAATTGATTTTACATGTGTGACAAAAAAATGAGGAGGCCATAAAACTTAGTGGAAAAAGTACTGGCCTAAGAACCACAAAGCCACAAATCATAGAGCAGAAAAGGAACCTTTGAGAGCACAGAGACCAGCCTTTCTCATTGTATTGATAGAGAAACTGAGGCCTGGAGAGGGAATGTTATTTGCCCAAGTTCATACCATCAGAACAGCTGAGACCAAGAGCCAAAAGTCTGGAGCCAGAAGGCCTTTATTACTATCCTCCAAATTACTAGCCATGTGCTCAGGAAAGCTGGCTGTCTCTAGAAACGCCTACCTCCCTGACCACCTATTCCAAACCTGATACTCCTTCTCTAAGTAGATTAGGCCACAAGGAATAACAGGAAAATCCTTTCTCCTTCCAGATCTGCCTTCTGCAGCTGTCCCTCAGCAACCTCTCCTTGGAGGTTCACTGAGTCAATCACTCAGTTCTTTCTATAATCTGCTAGCCAATAGGTCACTCTTCCTTTTTTCTCATCATTTTTTCCCAGCTGGTACTTCCATAGCCCACAAACTGGGCACTTCCTGTTAAAGCCCTCCTGAATACTCTCATCTCCCAGTTCACCCACCATATTCTCTATCTTCATTCCAACTCAGACAGGGGTACAAATTCCTTAGACTTCACGGTCTCCTTTAACTATGTGACCTTAGTGATCCTGAAGTCTCTCTGATCAAAACCTCTGATCCTTCTCTCTTTCCCTCTCATTCTTTTTAAGCCTATTTTTTGCCCTCACCACATCCTCCATTCCCTCCATCAATCCCTGTCCTCCCAATCTCTCATCCCTACTTTGGCCACACTTTCTTCCTTTCACAGCCTTGACTCCATGGTTCAGTTCAGCTGACCAGTTCAGTTCTACACTGTCCTCTACACCCAAATCTCATACATCCCTGTCCTTTCTCTCCAAACCTTGCCAGACTCTAACTCTGGATTATTCACAACTTACAACTTCTCTGTGCCAACTCTCACTGCTACACATTGCTGGAGTTAGTCTCACAACTGTGTCAACCAGGTCTGCCACAAATGAACAGAATCTAATCTCAACCGAGCCCTCACTGGTGTACAAGTACTTTTGTTCTTCCACAACCATTTTCTATTTCCTCAAGTCCTTAGGTGACTCCCTCTTCACTTATGTGCAGAGAACTGTGAATTCTACTTTACTGAGAAGTATCACCCACTAAGAGTTTCATAGTCTGCACATCCTCAAGCCTCTCTACATCACTGCCCATTCTCTCCTCTCTTGCTTCATTTTCTGGAAAAAAAAAAAAACATAGCTCTTTTCCTTTTCAACACCAACCCCTTTGTTTATACCCTTAATCTTATTCCTATCCATCTCCACTGAGAGTCTGACCATTCAGATGTCTCCATTCTTTCAACTTGTTCCTTGGGCAATCTACCAACTTCCCATTATTGATGTTGAAGTTGGAACAGATACTTAATCATCATAGCCAAGGGCAGCTCAGAAGTCTCAAGCTTAAGATATCTACCAGCCTTAGCCTTTCCTATAGCAGCAATTACTGGTGTGTTTCACCATGCCCCATAATACCACTGGTGTTGGACAGAATTTTCCCAAAACTCCCCAATCCTGGACCTCTCCTTTAGACTTTCCTATTTATGTTGAGAGCACCACCACCTTCCCAGTCACTCAAGTTCATAATCTCAACTTTACCTCTTCTCTCTTGCTCACCTAAATCAACTGCCCAGTCTTCTTACTTACAAATCAACTGTCCATCCACCCCATTTTCTCCATTCACCAATGGTTCTGGTTCAGGCCCTTTTTGATGTACTACAAATTTGAATCTGTAGAATCCTTGTCAACAACACTGAAAATACTTAGCCTCATATAGCAATGACGTAGTGTTGGGTTGTTTACCCTATCCAAGGCTCCATTTCTTCATCTGCAAAATGGGGGTAATGCTATTTTTACCACTTACTTCTTTGCATTCATTTTTGAGTCAAGTGCAAAGTAAACTCTAAAACACGTCACACACATGAGCCATAATTGTTCACTTTGACTAAGCTCAAATCGTCATTCGAACAATGGACCATCAGTGCCAAAAAAGGGAGCTTAGACTTTATCTAGCCCAACCCCTTCATTTTACAGATGAGAAAACTGAGGCACAGCAAAGCAAAGGGACCTAGCCAAGGTCATACAGTTCAACAATGGCCAAGCAAAGTTTCAAAATCAGATCTTCCAATACAAATCCAATCAGTATTCTTTCTGCTATAAATAATTCCATCAATAACCATATGACTACAAACTACACTTATGAAACAGGGGGTGATGTGAAAGCAGTGGTATGTCTAGTGAAATAATATTTGTATCTCCGGGCTCTCCACGACATATTCCTTTAAGAACTACTGGAAGTTGGCGAGAGGACAGGTGTAGTCAAACTTAGCTCCCTCTGACTACCATTTTGGTTTGGCTCCCTGAAATTCATCCAAACCCCTAGAGCTCTCCATTCCCTATCCATTCAAAAGACACTGAAATTCCAATTTGTCTTTTTTTTTAACAGCATTTTCCCCATCTGTCCCTCCTTGGCTGTCACTCAATGCCTCCCCTGCAGTCCGGTTTCCATGGCATTTAAAAATTCTGGCTATCCCCATCTCTCAGTTCTTCTTCCTGTACGCTCTCTTGTTCCCATCCCATACATCAAAACCTCTATCCCCTTCCCTAGGCCACAGATAATGTGCATGAGGACTCTTTACCCCACCCTGATCACAAATGCTTCTCCTAAAACAATTTTATTTCTAGAAAACCAGGTTCTATTGTAACCCAAACCTCAAAGCTCTTTGTTATGGGACATTCTCCTCATGGGTATAGAAGAGCCTGCATTTCGATCATGTTGGCTTCTTTCCAGAATCTTTCTCTCTGCAGCGACCTAAAAAGAGTTTAAAATGTTGAGTTTTCTCTTTCAGAAGATTAGGCATAATCTTCTCTCCAGCTCTATCCAAATCTGTGCCTTACACAAAATACAAAGCATTGAGTAATTAATCTCCACCACTGAGGATAGATAGATACCAACTGGTTTTAAGGCTTGGATTACACTATCCTGTTTGGTTCTTTCCTATACCTTGTCCTAAAACAAACAAAATGTTCCATTAACACTGCTGTAGTTCTCACTCTATCAGTTTATTGCCATTTCACTGTTTATTAATAATTTGAGGAAGAGTGATCTATATTCACTGACACCACCTTTCACCAACTTCTCCTTAATCCCTTTCGATTTCTCTATTAAAATTGCCCTCCCCTAAGTCACCAAGGGCCTGCTAATTCCTGTATCCAAAATTCCTCCCTCAGTCCTCCTCTTGCTTGATCAAGTACTGGTCCATTCCTATTCTGATCCGTAATTCTACCACTCTGACCTCTCTGATACATTCAATCATATTTGAACTTGGGTAAAACCTACATTTCTACATCTTTCAAACCACTTCTAGAGTATAATGAGATCCTTAAGGATAGGCATGATGGTAGCATGTTTCCTCTCCATCTTTATTTCTTAGTACAGCACCTACTTAAATTCAAATACGAAAATGAATCTGAGATTTCATCTATGATTCTCAATTTCAAGGTTCCCCCAGGAATTGGCATCCATGCCTGCCCATTCTATATAACTCTTATCTATGTCTTGACCCAGTTAGTTACCTCAACTAGAAAAGGAAAAAGTTGGCCTCTAGGCTTTCTTCTAGCTCAGATCTATGATGTTATGATCTTCCAAAGGTTCACCCAATGTGTTGGAAAACTTCCTCACTGTCTCCTGATATAATAAAGAAGCATTCTGACTTTCCCCTTGTCTTCTCTTCCCCTCACTGTGTGTCTAGCCCATCTTCTCTTCCTACCATGATTTTGATGACATTTTACTCCTATTCTTCTTCGGTATTCCTTATTTGCCATATATCATAGCTTGTTCACAGTCACCGTGTGCCTTTCCATTGCCCTTTGTATGACAGTCTTTCTAAATGCCTCAAAGACTTTTGTATTCCATATCTCTATTGCAGCACAAGTAGAGTGTTAGCCTTAATAAGGTTGGATTTTGCTTTCATGAGAAGTTTGGGGGTCATTAAAGGAGCATTATAATTTCTTGATGGCAAGCAAGTCCATTCTCCTCATCCCATGCAACTCTGAGTTCAATTTGTTGTCCATTTGTCCCTTCTCCCCTAAATATAGACACTGATGGACAAGCTCTGTAAGTTGTCCATAGAAATGCATGTTCTGAGGAATAAACCTGTTTTTCCATTGGATTCTATGGATGGTCAAGTCAAACTCTTGAGTGACTACAGATCTCTTCCAGGAGTCTCTTCAATGTTCTGGTATTTGATGCCATCATCATCAGGTGATCTGCAAATGGGAACATCTAGAAGACTATAGCATCCACAGGAAATCTATCTTTGCTTTGCACTCTGTGCCAGATTTCCTCCATCATAGCTGCAAATATAATAATAATAATAATAATAAATAATGATGATAAAATATTTACTACCATTTCCATAGCTCATTAAGGTTTGCAATATTCTTTACAAGTATTGTCTCTTTTGACCTTCACAACAATGTTAAGAGATAGGTCCTATTATTGTCCCTACTTATGGATAAGAAAATTGAGGGAAACATAGGATAAGCACTTGTCTGGGGCCATACAGCTATGAAATGTCTGAGGCAGGATTTGTACTGGTCTTCCTTTTCCCAGGTTTAATATTCTGTCTTTGACAAACATGCAACTCTCTGATTTTTTGATTTGTCTAATCAGATTGTCAAAGAGATTTATTTCTGTTGTTACGTATTTCAAAGTATCAGATGACTTCAAAGTGTATATGAGAGAAGGATACATTGTAAAGTCTACTAGGTAACATTTTGTTTTACCCAATTGATTTTTTTTGTTATCAACAATTAAGAAGCATAATGGAATCTTACCTTGTTTATTATCTGTAAATTGTAAAACGATAAGTATTTGGTCTGTTGTTGAATATTACTTGTGAAAGTCACATTGATGATGCCCTCCATTTCTATATCAATGACCTCCATAAGGACTTTATATAAATGAAAGAGAACAGGCATACAAATCAGTAATTACCAATGTTCTTTTGATTGTTTTTGTGAGTGTGTATGTATGCATGTGCAAAAACAAGGTCTGAGTGTTTCCATGCCTTGATTACCTTCCCCTCCTTCAGGGAGCTAGTATATCAGTCTTTCCACACACTCACAGCTGTGTAACTTCCAATATGCCCTTCTCCTAGCTGCCCAGACTATTTTTCCAATTCCTTTCCAGCACCCTCTGTCCACTAGCAGTGTCTCCTCTCCCACAGCCTCTCCCTCTGATGGGTGAGCTCCTCCCCAGACCTTCCATCTGAAGTAGTACCCATGCCAGCCAGTTCCCTTCAAATGCAGATCAGGTCCTGACTCTCTGGATTACTTTTCCACCCCAGCTTTTCAGTTCCTTTATACATTATCTTCCCTAGTAGAATGTAAGCTCCTTGAGGGAAGGAAGTCTTTTTGTTCTTATTTGTATTACCAGAACTTAGCACAGTGCCTGGTATGTAGAAAGTACTTAGTAAACTATCTATAGATTTTATATATACATATATATACACCCACAAATTTATTTATCTCTCTATCACTATCATCTCTCTATCCTCTATGTATCAATTATCTATCCTCTATCTATCTACCTACCTATCTACCTATCATCTATCTATCAATCTATCAATCTACCTATCTAGCTAGCTAACTACCTATCTATCATCTATCTATATTTCTCTCTGTCTATCTATCAATCCAACTATCTACCTATCTTTCTATCTACCTATCCACCTCTCTATCTAGCTATCTACCTATCATCTATTTACCTACCTATCATCCATCTACCTATATATGTATCTATGCATCTATCATAGTATATATATTTACCTATCTACCTACCTATCTTATCTATCTATCTGTCTACTGAAGGAATGGTCCAGTCCAGCTCTTTTCCTATCTTTTGTGATAGTACCATTTCTTTTTCATCTATATACATATCATGATCTGTGATTTTGCAGTCCAAGTGTGGTGGGTCCACTCTCCTTGATAGAGAAAAAAAAAATTTTTAATAATGAATTTTACCCTTCCTTCTGTTTGCTAGCTTCCTTCCATTTTCATCCTTAAAAACTCAGGGTAATTTTGCTTAGTTGAATATTTTGGCAAGCATTCTTTAGGAGGTACTTAATAAATCTGAATTTAATTTAGTTTATTTCTTTATAAACATCCAAATCTGATATCACAAAAATAGTGTTAAGATTGATGAGACATTTGCAAGGGAATTTGTAAGCTAGGAATGAAATCCTGGGGTGCTATATGTACTAATGGAAAAAGTACCCACATAATGAGATCTCAGATACATCAACATATCCAAGTAATAAAGGCATAAGTAGTATATTCAATTTCTCCTATTCCCAGAATTATTTTAAGTGTATGAGGATGGGGCAAGTAGGTGGCATGGTGGATGAAGCACCAGTCCTGGAGTCAAGAAGATCTGAGTTCCAATGGGGCCTCAGACACTAACTAACTGTGTGACCCTGGGTGGTTAACCCCAATTGCCTCCCCAAAATAAAAATAAAATAAAGTGCATGTAAACTTTTCTCACCTCAATTAATAAAGAAAAATTATATACTAAATGGAAGTTAAAATATATGAAAATGTAGTTTATATTCCATGTGTAGTTTACATTTCCAAGGAAAAAATCAAATATCAATAAACTAATCAATTTTTTCTGTATTCTGCTAATGATGTTTTTTATCACATTTATCCATAATATTGGCTTTATGTTGGAAAAACTTGTTGTTTTAGTGCAAAACGATACAAAACATTAGCTCCACTTGGGAGCTAAGCCTAGGAAACAGTACCAATTCTTTCAGCATTGTTCAGTAACCCATGGAATCTATAGCCCTTAGGCACCTCTCTGGGTACAGAGCATTCCACAGCACAGAGGGAGGAAGTTTCCCTTCAATTTGAACTAGGGTAACCTGGGACATAGTGAGTTTTGAACACTTAACTTGGAGTAGGCTGTCCTTGTAACTGGCCAAGTTCCTAATGATCAAGAGAATTTTTACCAGAATTCACTTTTCATGGATCTGAAAAAAAGGATATTTCCATGTCAGAGACAGGTGCACTATCCTCGTAACTGGTCAAGTTCCAAATGATCAAGAGATTTTTTTTTTCCAGATTTCATTTTTCATGCTTCTAGAAAAAAAGAATATTTCCATGTCAGGGACAGGTGGGTTGTCCTTATAAATGACGAAGTTCCAAATATTCAAGAGAATTTTGTCCAGAATTTACTTTTCATGATTTTGAGGGGAGAAAAAGAGGACAATTCCACATCTTACCCCTGCCTAAATCTAAATGGGTGAATACATAAGATGATGTATGTGTGTGATATATCTGTGTTTGTGGTATGCTTTCATAGTTCTGAGGTTGCATCAATGTGGATACATTTTCAAATGGAGCAGATTATAACCCATTCATATACTCACATCCTTTATAATTATTATCCACATTCTACAATAAATCCTGTATGGTAAATATACCAAATATGCTTGGACAAGAAGGAAATCCTCATTTCTATTCTAGTATCATCTTGTGGGTGCCAATATGTGAGGTATTTAGATGTGAGCTCTCATGGTAAGATGGATAAAATACTGAATTTGAATGGCATCTCAGACATCTACTAACTATGTGATCCTAAGTGAGCCACTTAACCTTTTGGGTCTCATTTTTCTCATCTGCCAAATGGAAGCTTTGGAATGGATGACCTCTAAGGTCCCTTCCAATTCTAAATGGATGATCTTATGAAATCAGTCTAGTCTGGTCAAATATCACTCAAATGTCTTCTGCAATTATTTCCTCCTTCATTGCCATTTCATATGAAGAGGCAGCCCTTTCCTCTGCTAAAGCAAACCTATATTCAAGTGCAAGTGACTCAATTTATTTTATTTATTTATTTGTTTTAAGCTTTATTTCCACAAAATGTTGAGTTCTCAATTTTCTCCACATCTCCTCCCAAAATGCCGTGCATTCTGATTGCCCCTTCCACCAATGTGCCCTTCCTTCTGATATCCCTCCTTTCCCTTATCCCCATCTTCTCTCTTGTCCTATAGGACAAGATAAATTTCTATATCCCATTACCTGTATTTTGTATTTCCCAATTGCATGCAAAAACAATTCTCAACATTTGTTCCTAAAACTTTGAGTTCCAACTTCTCTTCCTTCCTCCCTCCCCACCCATCCCCACTGAGAAGGCAAATAATTCAATATAGGCTATATATGTGTAGTTTTGCACAGGACTTCCATAATAATCATGCTGTGAAAGACTAATTATATTTCCTTCCACCCTCTCCTGACCCCCATTTATTCTATTCTCTCTTTTGACCTTGTACCTCCTCAAGAGTGTTTACTTCTAATTGCTCTCTCCTCCCATTTGTCCTCCCTTCCATCATGCCCCCATCCTGCTTATTCCCTTCTCCCCTACTTTCCTGTCATGTAAGATAGATTTTCATGCCAAATTGAGTGTGCATGTTAGTCCTTCCTTGAGTCAAATGTGATGAGAGTAAGCTTCACTTTTTCCCTCTCACCTCCCCCCTTTTCCCCTCCATTGGAAAAGCTTTTTCTTGTCTCTTCTATGAGAGATAATTTGCCTCATTCCAATTCTCCCTTTCACCTCCCAATATATTCTTCTCTCACTCTTAATCTTATTTTTTTTAGTTACGATCCCTTCCTATTCAACTCACCCTATGCTCTGTCTCTCTGTCTCTCTGTCTCTCTCTGTCTCTGTCTCTATCTCTGTCTCTGTCTCTCTCTGTGTGTGTGTGTGTGTGTGTATGTGTGAGTGTATGTGTGTGTGTGTGTGTGTGTGTATAATCCCTCCAACTACCCAAATACTGAGAAAAATTTCAAGAGTTACAAATATTATCTTTCCATGTAGGAATGTAAACAGTTCAACTTTATGTTGAATGTCCATTATGATTTCTCTTTCCTGTTTCCCTTTTCATGCTTCTCTTGATTCTTGTGTTTGAAAGTCAGATTTTCTTTTCAGATCTGGTCTTTCATCAAGAATGCTTGAAAGTCCTCTATTTCATTGAATAACCAAATTTTCCCCTGAAGTATTATACTCAGTTTTGCTGGGTAGGTGATTCTTGGTTTTAATACTAGTTCCTTTGACTTCTGGAACATCATATTCCAAGCCCTTTGATTCCTTAATGTAGAAGCTGCTAAGAATTGTGTTATCCTTATTGTATTTCCACAATACTCAAATTGTTTCTTTCTAGCTCCTTCTAATATTTTCTCCTTGACCTGGTAACTCTGGAATTTGGTTACAATATTCCTAGAAGTTTCTCTTTTTAGATCTCTTTCAGGAAATGACCAGTAGATTCTTTCAATATTCATTTTGCCCTCTGGTTCTAGAATATCAGGGCAGTTTTCCTTGATAATTTCATGAAAGATGATGTCTGGGCTCTTTGTTTGATCATAGCTTTCAAGTAGTCCCATAATTTTTAAATTGTCTCTTCTGGATCTATTTTCCAGGTCAGTTGTTTTTCCAATGAGATATTTCAAATTATCTTCCATTTTTTCATTCTTTTGGTTTTGTTTTGTTATTTCTTGGTTTCTCATAAAGTCATAAGCTTCTGTCTGTTCCATTCCAATTTTTAAAGAACTATTTTATTCAGTGAGCTTTTGAACCTCCTTTTCCATGTGGCTAATTCTGTTTTTTAAAGTTTTCTTCTCCTCATTGGCTTTTTGGACCTCTTTTGCCAATTGAGTTAGCCTATTTTTAAAGGTGTTATTTTCTTCAGCATATTTTTTTTGGGGGGGGGGGAGTCTCCTTTAACAAGCTGTTGACTTACTTTTCATCATTTTCTTGTATTACTCTCATTTCTCTTCCCAATTTTTCCTCCACCTCTCTTACTTGATTTTCAAAATCTTTTTTGAGTTCTTCCATGGCCTGGGACCATTACATATTTATTTTGGATGTTTTGGGAGCAGAAGCCTTGACTTTTATGTCTTCTCCTGATGGCAAACGTTGTTCTTCCTCATCAGAAAGAATGCGAGAGAATACCTCTTCACCAAGAAAGTAATCTTCTATAGTCTTATTTATTTCCCTTTTTTGAAAATTTTCCCAACCAGTTACTTGACTTTTAGGTCCTTTGTCAAGAGTAGGATATACTCTGGGGACCCCTAAGTTCTCAGTTCCTCTGAGATGAAACAATCAAGGAAGAGGAGTTTACTCCCTGGCCAATTCGAGGCTGAGATTCAGATCAGCTGCTCAGTTCTCCCAGGGGCTTTAAACTGAGTGCTCCAACAATGGAACAATGGGCACTGGCTGCTGCCAGCCTTGGCCACAAGCAGCACCTGCTACTGCTGCCTCTGCTGCTTCTGCCTGGTGCCAGGTTTAGGGGAAGACCCTGCTCCCTTGTTAGGGAGGTGAAAAAGCTCTCTCACTGACCTTTCAAATGTTTTTGTTGCCTGTGTGTTGAAGGATCTGTGAACCTTCACCACTGCTGCTGGGGATTCTGCCCCCACCCCCGAGGCCTGCTCTGGTCCTGCTCCTCCTGGCACCTTGAGGCGCAGGCTGGGCTGGGCTCCCCTCTGCATCCACTGTGACAGACCTTTCCCTTTAGGCCTTCCAGGTCACCCTGGGCTGGAAATCTCCTCCACTCGGTCGTTCTGTGGCTTCTGCTGCTCTAGAATTTGTTGAGAGTCTTTCTTTACAGGTATTTTATGGGCTGTGGGGGGAGAGCTAGAGTATGTGCATCTTTCTACTCTGCCAACTTGGCTCCATCCCCGAAGTGACTGAATTTCATCTCAGTCTATTTCATCTCATCTCATCTCTGCTATCTCTCTCTCTCTCTCTCTCTCTCTCTCTCATCTTTGATCTCCCCCTATCCACTGGCAACTTCCCTACTGCTTACAAACATCTCATTTCTTCCTATTCTCAAAATTTTCACTTGATCTGTCCATCCCTCCCAGCTATCATCCCATATGTCTCTTCCCTTTTGTGGCTAAGCTCATTGAAAAGGGTGTGTCTGCAATAGAAAGACTTCCCTTCTTTTCTTCTCACTCTCATATTAACTCTCTACAATCTGGTTTCCCACTTCATCCTTCACCCAAAGCTTCTCTCTCCAAAATTATCAGTGATGTCTTAATTGCCAAACCTAATGGCATTTACTCACAGTTCATCCTTTCTGACCTTTCTACAGCATTTGACACTGTCCTTCACCTTCCTTTCCTTAATACTTTCTTCTGTCTCTAGGATTCTATGATACTGGTCTCTGACCACTCCTTCAAAATCCTCTTTGCTAGATATTCATCCAAATCAGGCAGTGGGTATCTCCAGAGTCCTGTCCTGGGTCTTCTTCTTCTCTACTGTTTCAGTTGGTTATCTCATCAACTCCTATGGATTCAATTATTATCTTTTTCTCATATGTGTGATTCTCAGATCTATTTATCCAACCTTAACCTCTGTCCTAATCTCGAGATTCCAGATTCTCCCTTCTCTCTCTCTCTCTCTCTCTCTCTCTCTCTCTCTCTCTCTCTCTCTCTCTCTCTCCCTCTCTCTCTTTCTCTCTTATATATATAATAGACAGATAAAGACCTATAGATATAAATCAATACATATATGCATATATACACACATACATACATATATACACACATACGTACATATGTTGTATACACATACCTATATACATACATATTAGTCTGTGTGTGTGTATGTAGGGAAGGGTATATAGTAACTTCTATGTACCAGGTACTGTGCTAAGTGATAAATATTACATAATTTTATCTATATATGTGTATATATTATATAAATTTTTGTATACATACATATGTATGCATAGATACAAATTTATATATAAATAAATGGACACATAAATCTAGAAATAAATTAATAAAAATATTCATGTACATACATGCACATGAGAAACAGCGTGGTGCAGAGCATAGAGAACGTGTATTTGAATGAGGCAGATAAGGATTCAAGTGCTGCCTTTGATACATATTAGTTGAATGACTACAAGCACCTCATTTAGCCTTTCAGAGCCTTCATAACTTACTTTGATCAGTGATATTGCCACACCAGGAAACTCCACCTAAGATACAAAGGAAATCATGTGTCCAGACTTGTGTATGCATATGTAGAATTATATATCCAACACTCAGTTCTCCTTCAATACCTCAGCATCGTGCAGAGATAATCCTAAATTCTCATAGTCTTTATTTAATATTTTTACATACTATATATAAAAAAATTTAACATTCACCTTTTTAAATGTTGAGTTCCAAATTCTCTCCTTCCTTCCATCCCTTGAGAAGGCAATCAATCTGATATCAATCATACGTACGTAGTCATGCAAACCATAATTCCATATTAGCCATCTCATAGTCTTAGCCAGCTGACATAGAAGATTCTGCCAAGATAGAAAGCTTTCAGCTATGGATTCGGATCTCAAGCAAGTCACCTTAGATCTCAGTGTCAAAATTTAAAAGGACATTGTTCTAGATTAAGGACTCTGAACCTCGATATTGCTCTAGGTTAGGGGCTAATAAATTTGTCTTTTTAAATATTTTGATAATTATTTCAATATCATTGCTTTCCTTTGTAATCCCATGTGGTTTATTTTATGCTTTTTTTTAAACAGCATCCTAAAAGATGGGCCCATAGACTTCCTCAGATTACCAGAGAGGACCATGATACAGAAAAGGTTAAGAACATCTAGACTTGTGGATTTCTACGGTCCTTTCCAGTTGTAAATCTATGATGCAATAAAGGTAAGGATGAGGAAGTTTCTGACTGTGAAATCTAAGCATCACCTTAGGTAAGTTCAAGGACTTTCCATCAGAAGAAGGTTGGAAGAATATCTCATATAGAAAGGGGGTTCTGATGTTTATCGATGTAAGGAGATAAATTATATATACATACATATATATACACACACATACATGTATATATATGCACATGTATATGTATGAGTATATTATGGCATATTAACATGTATTATTTATCTCACATACATGTATGTAACATATGTATAGATCAGTGCCTTATTTGTCTGTGGAAAGAAACCTATTTCTACCAAATTTAGGGAGAAGGAAAATCAGACTACCAGCAGCTGGCCAACAACCCTGGCCTCTGGCTATCTTGGAATTGCTCCAGGATTTTGCTGGAGTTCATTTTGGTTGAGTTAGAAGGGGGGAAGGGGAAAGGAGAAAGAAGTAATTGACTCCAAATCATTTACACAAGGTTAGGAACAAGCAGCTGAGATTTACTTCATGGGATGACGGGAGGGTGGCTCTGAAGATCTATTGGCCAAGCAAGATTTGATGTCTACTTGTTTCAGTTCTGGGTTGAGGAAACCATGTGATCATCCATATTTATGGGTGTTTTCCTCTGACATTTCCATGGCTAAGTACAATAGTTAAACTTTGGAAAAGGTAGCTCCTCTCACTCTTAAAAGTCTCCTTCTGAACATTTTATGGTTTTCACAGGATTCCTTAAATTAAAAATAAAGTTCTCTCTGTCTCCACCTCCTCATACTACACATGGGCTCATTCTAAAAGAGGTTGATGGCAAACACTGGTTTAGATTATTGGTCATTTAAGCGGTATGCATGCAAGTCTTTTTTTAGTTTCACGTCTGTACTTCTTACTACTTTGAAGGAAATTAAGCAAATTCACCAAGCAGTTAACAATGAGTTTGTTTCCAATAGATCCATTACTTGAGGATCTTGATGCACAGAACAAGTACGCCAAAGCACACATTTGTTGAAGTCAGTTTTAGTCATGTCCAATTCTTCATGACCCTCTTTTTGGATTTTTCTTGGCAAAGATCCTGGAGCGATTTGTCATTTCCTTCTCCATTTCATTTTGCAGAGGAGGAAACTAAGGCAAGCAGAGTTGAGTGACATGCCCAGGGTCACACAGTTAGTGTCTGAGGTTGGATTGCATTTCCTTGGCAAAGATCCTAGAGTGGTTTACTACTTCCTTTTCCAGCTCGTTTTATAGATGAAGAAACTGAGGTAAACAGGATTAAGTGACTTGTTCAGGGTCACACAGCTAGTAAGTGTCAGAGTCCAGATTTGAACTCAGGTTTTTCTGACTCCAGGCCAGCTGTCCCACCCAAAAGCCTCACAAACCACACACAGAGGAAGCAACAAGAAATCTTTCCCCAGTTTGGAGACAAAGCAGTAAGTGAGTCTATGGGAAACAAGATAGGGACCCCAAAACATTGGATTCTGGTCACTGGAATGTGGCTGCTCTTGGGAGAGTGATTTCATGTGGAGACATGATAAGTTTACCACAGTCTACCAACAGGTAGCCTCCTATTTTAGCTAATTATGTTTGCTAATGACATTCTCTACTCTGCTGTTCCCACACTATTGAAAGACTGCAAAGGCTGTGAGTGCCTCAAAATTCAGGAACCTCTAAATTCTGCACTGTGGTGCAGAGCTCCAACTACCCCTCCTTAGTTATACAGGCTCTGGTATCCACTCCTGCCCTAAAGTTTCCACTCACAAATCCTGTTTTCCTCTGGGCTCTGTGATTCTCTGTGTCTCCCAAACCACTTGATGTGACTTTTCTCCCAGACTCTTCTTGGTCAACAACCATCATTGTCTTCATGCTTTACTGCTATAAAGTACTTTATATGCAATATCTTTTTTTATTGATTTTATTTTCAATTGATGGAACAAAAAAAATTTCCATTATTGAAACTGCAAATCTATTCCCTTCAAATATACAACAAAGTGAAATTTCACAACATCTTGTTTCATCCTCCTGAGGACCAGGTACCTCAAGCTTTATTATTCCTATCTTACAAATGGGGAAACAAAACCAAGCTATTAAACAATTTATCAAGTTATTTTATTTATCCTTCCTTCTTCAGCTCATAGTAGGCTCTTAATAAATATTCAGATGAAGACATGAATGAATGATTAAATGAATAAATAAACTCAGGGTAACAAAGCTGGAATAGTGGAAGCAGGACTTCAGGTTTTCTGAGTCATGTCCTCTGGGTTTTTTTTTTTCCACTCTTTGTTGTTGTTTCTGTCTCTTCATGTCAGAACCTCATTTGAGGCTTTCTTGGCAAAGAACTGGAGTAGTTTGCCAATTACTTCTCCAGCCCATTTTACAGATGAGGAAACTGAGGCAAACAAGGTTAAGTGACTCGCTCAGGGTCGCACAGCTAGTAAGTATCTGAAGTGCATCTGAATTCATGGAGCAGAGTTTTTCTGATTCTAAGACCAGTGCCTACACAAAACTAGCATTTTCTATTTGCAGCTTCCTTTTCCTTGCATTAAAAGTGGAGGAAGGTCAGAGAACATAACCTTTGTTATATGACAAAGTTCTTTGTGTTGTTGGTAAAAGTCACAGTAGGTAGAATCTAGGGACAATATATCTGCGCTCCAGAGCATTGGGGTGGGATGTGTTTGGGAAGGGTAGGGGAAGAGGGAGAGTAGCACCAGACCTGAGAATTTTCATGTTATTTCCATAATACATCAATTAAATCTGAAGTATCAAACATGTTAACACAAGCCCCAAGTGGGCCACAACGCTGTCAAGTGTAGCCAAACCAGATTAAAGTGTATCTGGGAAATATTTAACAAAAAATAAAAGTACAAGAAAATATATTATAATATTAATATAATAATAATATTACATTTTAAAATACAGTCATTATGTGACTGGTAGAAATCCTTATATATGAATTAGTGGCCCCCATTTATGTCTGAATTAGGCAACATTTCTCATAACTGATACCAGAGAAGTAATGTCCTCAAAAGGAGGAAGATCTGGGTTCCAGTTCCACCTCTGACAGGAAGAGGTTGTGTTACTCTGAACAAGTCACTTGAATCCCTGGTGCTCTAGGTAATTTTATATGTGTGTGTGTGTGTGTACACATACATTATATTATATTTATTATATTATATACATATATATATTATATCTAGGCATTATAGAATTGAGAGAAGGTGCAGACCTACTTCTTCAGCAGAGGGAATTTCTTCAACAGACAGTGCCTAGACCAGTGAGATTACAGATTCAGTCCCCCTGCCAATCTGAACAGTAGCCTATATGATAAAGCACCTTCAGG
Organism: Notamacropus eugenii; assembly: GCF_028372415.1. Classification (NCBI taxonomy): domain Eukaryota; kingdom Metazoa; phylum Chordata; class Mammalia; order Diprotodontia; family Macropodidae; genus Notamacropus; species Notamacropus eugenii. Next base: position 244,587,649 of record NC_092874.1, on the reverse strand, counting down.
CTCACAAATCAACAAGCATTTATCATGTTACAATAAGAAAAGCACTTTGCTCACGATTGCCTGTGAGGCAGGGAGTGAAAGCATTATTATCTTCAATTTACAAATGAATAGACTGAGGTTCTCATAGAAGTCCATGAATGTGCCAAGTTAAAAGTGTCATAGTTGGGATAGGTCTATGTCATTGACGAGGAAGATAAGAATCTTAACTAGCAATTTTTATACCTGTGGCAAGTGGCACAAAATGGACATTCAAATCAATTTCTTTGGAACCTTGTTAGGCCATTGTTCGGGTGGCTGGGAGAGTAGGAGAGCTGAGTAAGGCCAGGCTGGACAGGAACTCACCTACAGTCTCTTAGCTTCCTGTTTTAGCTAATTATTCTTATTAATTATTTGTTCAGCTTAATTATCTCTAATCTACTGAAAGACCTCAAGAACTAATTCTAAATTTCAGGGCTTTAAAGGAAAAAATTGGGCAGCTGGATGGCACAGCAGATAGGGTACTAGGCCTGGAGCCACAATGATTTGTCTTCCTGAGTTCAACTCTGGCCTCAGACACACTAGCTGTATGATCGTGGGCCAGTCACTTAACCCTATTTAACTCAGTTTCCTCATCTACCAAATGAGCTGGGGAAGGAAATGGCAAACCACTCCAGTATCTTTGCCAAGAAAACCCAAATGAGGTCACAAACAGTTGGACACAACTAAAACGACTGAACAACAGAGGGAAAAAAAATCCCTCATTGCTCTACTCTACTTAAACTTTGGGGATGGTGACTTGTATAAGTTAGTATTTCATATGTCCATGGGCTTTTTGCATTATAGACTCAGTGCTTTGCAAAAGTTTCATAAAAGTTGGATAAATTTGATTGTATGATCATTTTTGATTATTATCACTCATAATGATATACAGACAGTACAACAGGACGGTAAATTGGGCCCAGAATTGAAGGGGAAAGGTAGAATAGACTGGATTTTCTTTAGCAAATTATAAAGTTTCTTTAATAACTCCAGACTTCTCCCAGAAACAAAGGCCGATTTTTTATTATTAGCATTCAACTCATGTTCCTGTATATTAGTGAATCATATATACAACTATCTCCAAGGAATTTTAAATGAATATTAGAGAATCAATGAAGAGATACATGGTGGGTGTGAGCAGTCTATAACATGTGAAGAACTCTGAAGAAAAGCCAGAGGAAAAGATATCAAGAAATTGTCTGGAAAGCAATTAGGAGTTACGTGCAAAAGATAATTAAATTAAGCATACCCTGGATCCAACTTTATACTACTAAGCCTATACCCAAAAGAAATTTAAAAAAAAGAAGAAAAGGACCCACATGTCAAAAATAAAAGTTACAGCAGCTCTTTTCACAGCTCTTTTTAATGCTTTTCAGGGCTTACCACAGTGACTGGAATATAGTAGGTGCTTGAAAAATGCTGATTGATTGATTGGTTGATAACAGCATCAAATTGGACACTAAGAGGATGCCCTCCTATTGGGAAACGGCCAAACAAATTGTATTATTATGCCCTAAGAAGCAAGGAAATAGACAATTTCCAGATGAAACCAGAAAGAGTTTTATGATTTGATACAGAGTGAAGTAAGCAGAATTTGGAGAACAATTTACTCAAATGATAGCAATAATATGGAGAAAAACTTTGAAAGACTTTAGAACTCTGATACAGTTATAAAATCATGAGTACGGAGGCTTGAAGATGAGTCCACTCACATCCAGTCGGAAGGATGATGGACTTAAATCCAGAATAAGATAATACATTTTTTTTTTTGGCATAACCAATGTCCAAACAAGGTGTTTATTGTGAGAGTTTGGGGATTTTTGTTTGTTTTCATTGTTCAATAGCAAAGGTGGGGTGGGATTGGGAGATAGCTATACATTTGTAAAAATAATTTTTTAAATCAAGGAATTGTATGATAGGTCAGTCAGCCAACAAGCGTTTATTAAGAGTTTACTAAGTACCAGATACTGTGCTAAGCACTGGGAATACAGAAAAAGGCAAAAGTACAGTCCCTACCCTCACAGAGCAAACTTTCTGATAAAGGAAGCAATGTGTAGATAACTATGTACATGTACAATATATACTTTGTAAATAGAAGGCAATATTAGAGAGGGAAAAAAGATGGACTGGTCATGAAGGCTGACAAGGGCATGGTCAGGAGGCTCCATTGAGCCTCTTTAGAGATGCTGAGAGAAAGCAAGGAAGTCTCCAGTACCTAGGATAGACACGGTGCCATACTCTAACAACTAGCTCTCTCGGAGGAAAATGTACACAAACACTTTCAAGTTTAATCTCCCTGTTAACATTTTCTCTGTCATTTTCTTACATCTAGAAATCAACAAAATGATAAATCAAGCCCTGATTTGTAGAATTTGTCACGTTCTGAGGGTGGAAGCACTCACATCGAAAATTTAACTATAATCCCTCCCAAATCAGCATAAACTAGCTCCAGAACACTTTTGGGGGGAATTCTCAAGGCAAACTTAGGGAAGGACATGGACAAGAGTCCCATGGGGTGGGCAGGCATAAATGGGTGATGATCTGCATCCCTGAAGGAACTGCATAATTGGTGAGATCCCAGATCTGAGTATTTGAATGCAGTACTAGCTATAATAATAAATCTGCACAGCACTCTGCCATGTACCAAGCATTTTCCTCATAATAATTCTGAAAACTAGGTAATATGAGCATGATTATCCCTATTTTGTAGAAGAGAAATTGAGTTGTTCAGATAGGCTCCATGACTGTTCCACAGTCAGAGATCCAAAATAATAATAATGATGATAAATAATAATAATCATGATAAAGAGTAATAAAGTTAGTATTAGATGGTGCTTTAAGATTTGCAAAGCACTTTACAAGGACCATCTTATGTGATCCTCAAAACAACTCTGGAAGATAGAGACTGTTATTATCCCCACTTTACAAATGAGGAAACTGAGGTATTATGTAACAGGTCTAGCACTCAAACCTAGTTTTCCTGACTCTAATCCAGAGATTTTTCCTCCTCATTGCATCAGCTTCCTATTTAGGGCAGGGCTTCCACTTATCCCAATTTATTTTTGGAAAGTGCTGGTTTCCTTTGCCACGTTATCTGTACATTTTGAAAAGGTTTAACATATGTGTTTACTTTTATATTTCTATGGATCTCTGATCTTATCACTGTGGATATGCTTTGCAAAGGTACAAAAGGAAACCCATGCATGCACGCAACTTCTGTCCTTGACTTCCATGACTCTGTCTTGGGAGATTCATCCAACATTCTGGGGACTCTCTGCTAGATGTCTTCATTGTATAGGTACCATGTAAACCCACAGCACTGAAACGTCAGTTACATTATAAAAATTATATCACAGCATCCTAATCTGGTCTCCCCTAAATGAAGGCTGAATCAGTTTCCTTTGAACAGAAGACAGTCAAATCAGGGAGTGTTCTTAATCCCCTAAGACAGAATACATATCCACTACAGATCAATAAATGGGGTTTATGGGGATCTAGGTAGGAGTAGGAATGCCTTGTTCATTGCCTATTAAATAAAGAGTAGGAGTGCCTTTTTAAACCAAGTCAAGGGATGTCTCTCTTTTTCACTGTACTCTTTTTTAACTTTTTTTTTACTTTGACCAAAAGAAGAGTCATTCCAGTAAATAATTTCTGGAAGATGTTCTGCAAGGGTATGAGCCAACCTTAACTTGATCTCTTTGTTTAAAAATGATAAGACCCCTGAATAAAGCCACACAGTTTTGTTTTTCCATTACTATGGAATTTCATGTTCTGATTCAAAATTGCTATGAAACATTAGTTGGGAACTGCTGGGGGTGCGTAACAATAATCATGGCAGCATACCTAAGGACTGCAGGTCTTCCTGTGTATGCCAGGGTGCTTGCTGCTACAGGGTGGTGGGAAACCATTTCTGTTTTAGTAGAAAGAGTGAGCAGCTAGTTGGCACAATGGCTAGAGAGCCAGATCTGGAGTCAGGAAGACACGAATTTGAATCCAGCCAGGGTAAGTCACTTAACTCAGTTTGCCTCAGTTTGCTCATCTGTAAAATGATCTGGAGGTTAGTAAATCACTCCAGTATCTTTGCCAAGAAAACTCTAAATGAGGTCAAACAGAGTTGGACATGACTCAACAGCAGCAACAGAAGGAGGAACTCTTGTTGAGGTCAGAGTCAGGAGAATGGTTCGGGTGTGAGAGAATTCACATAGACAATGTTCTCTTTGAAGCATTGAGAGCTTTATATAATGTGAAATTACACTGACCTTTTACTGCAGCCACAGGACTGATATTTGGGGGGGACTAGGCTTATATACACAGAAAGCTTTACAGTCTATAGATTTTTAGGGTCTTAAGATGGTTAAAGATTAAAAACAGGAAGGTTTTAGGGTTTTCTGGTTGGCTAAAGGATAAGGACAGGGGAATACAGGTTAAAGATTAAGGATCAGAGAGACACAGGATAAGGGAGACAAAAGCAGTTCTTTTAGAACAAGCTAAGAAGAAGTTTTATGGTATTTCAAAATAAAGACACTCTTCAAGTGGCAGGATGAGCTACACACTGAGTCCCGCCCCCAGCCCCAAGAGGGACCTCACAAAGTACTAGAAAAGTAGTAGCCTTCTTAACCCCTAGGCTACCATTCGTATCCACATCATTCTGATGGTCAGAATTTCTCTCTAAACAAACACCTACACGTTTAATAATGTGCCCCTTTAACATTTGACCAAAATAGTCAATAAGCACTTATGAAGGACTTACTCTATGCCAGGTGCTGAAATACATACAAAGGATATGAATACAAGGGGGAAGACCCATCTGACTTCAAGGAACTTACATTCTAACAGAAGAGAATGCATAAAAGGGAGCTGAAGAAGGTACCAACCTTGGGGAATAGAGGAAAAAAGAAGTCCAGAGTCAAGAAAGGAATGAAAGATGTTTGACCTAGCCCTTTTTGAAAATGGAGGTTCTAGAAAGAACTCCTCAATGAGAGAAGGAAACCATGAGAGTGGAGGGGTGCCTGAAAGATAAGAAGGCACAGGAACTAAGGGAACTTATGGTGATGGAGTTGAGAGTCAGGAGCAGAGCCAAGAGAGATGGGAGCAAATTGTTTTTTCTTCCATAATATCCATGTATCTATTTGGTTAGTTTATTAGTCAACTAACATTCATTAAGCTCCTTGTACTTTCCAGGTGTTGTGCTAAGCACTATGACTAGTCCATCTCCTTTTCTGATCCTGTATTTCCTGGAAAATATCATTTAAGGTGTTTTCAGTATCTTTATTGAGAACATGGTGTAACCAACTCATGCTCATTATGTATCACTCCGTTTCCTTTTGAATGACTAAAAAAGGTCATCCAACTTTTTTGGATGACTTTAATTCTCCACAGTCTCCAATTTATATTATTTACAACTACATAGCATCATTGGAAGACCTTTATTATTTTTAAAGATGGATTTTTGTTTTGCAGAGAAGCTTGGGACCATGAAGAGTGCCATACAACTTTCCAAAGACAATCAAATCCATTCTCCTCCTCCAATTTAAGTGACTGAATTGTCTATCTTCAGTGGCTATCCAATATATGGGTCCATATCGATGGACCAGCTGTTAATTGTCCCTGTACCTGAATATCATAATCTGGACAATAAGTATTTCTTATCCACTTGGTCTTTCCTACGTAGATAGTTGGGCTGAACTCTTCTGAGAAATTACAGTTCTCATTTAAGAGGCTTTACAGTATATGCATAGCTTGATGCAGTGTGTACAATGTCAGCCACAAATGGGAGCATCTGAAGTATCCATCATGCATAGGGAATTCCTTTTCCATTTGGATTCTACATTCTTTCTGAACACACAGTTCTCTGTTTTATGCCTCACTTGACATTAATAACAAGAGGGACACTGACATTATCTTCCTGTTGCCTCTTTCAAGAATTCTTGCTCCATGTTCTATGTGCCTTGTGTTAGAGATGCTACATGGCACAAAAGGTCCTTGGAAATACCATAGTGTTATATTTCTCTTAAGTCCCCATTCAGAAACCTGGAACAAAATTCTGTTAAAGAGAACCCCCAGGATGCTGACAGTAATTTTCCTCTTAAAAAACACCACATAGAGCAATATTTTATTGAAAGAAAGATGGACATACAAAGCACAAAATCTTTGCATGAGAAACTCTTAATTCCAAAAATCTCACTATATAAATTGGCAGTCAGTTCCTAGGGCTGAGAAATTTAGCATATTTGCCTCTTGACTAGGGTTCCAAAAGCTCACTGTTATAGGTACCCTAATTCAAACTAAAATGGGGCTTCCTCAACATATAGTATCAAGTTGTAGAACTATCTGCTCCTTGAAGAGATGTTTGAGAGCAGAAATTGGGGCAAGTTAAGATTTATTCCTTTCAGTTTGGAAGTTAGAAGATTCAGGTTTGAAGTGTGACTCTGCTACTTACTATATGTGTGACCCTGGACAAGTCACTCAACCCATTAATGAATCTTCATCTATAACATGAAAGCATCCAGAAAGATGACCCTTAAAGTTCAATATACAACCCTGACATAATGATGATATGATCATAGTCTTATTTAGTGCTTTAAGGTTTGCAAAGCACTTTTAAAACATCTCATTTGATCCTTACAGCAGTACTATGGGACAGATAATCTCATTACCCTCATTTTACATATGAGAAATCTGAGACTGAGAAAAAGCAAGCCATTTGCTCAGCATCTCCCAGCTATTAAGCATCTGAGGCCAATTCAAACTCTGGTCTTCTTGACTGCAAGTCTAGTTCCATCCACTGCATCACCTAGCTGCCAATTTATTAAATGATTAGTGTGTGCCAAGCACCCTGTTAAGTGCTGGTTTTACAATGCTAATAAGGTAATCCCTACTCATAAAAAGATTATAATCTGACAGGGGAAGTCAATTTAAAGGTGAGTTGTAAAGGGATAGGGAGTTTCCATAAGCATGGCTAGTGCCCCTCATGAAATGGATGTGAGGAAGCAACTCATTAATAAGCCCCAGGGCAGAAAAATCTTGACAGCCACAAGGCAGCTGGAGAAGACGTAGAGAAATCCAGAAAGTGAGCTGCTCTGGCAGTGAAATGAGTGTGGCTGTGTCCTCTTATGAAATGGACAGTCCATTGGCCCCAAGACTGAATATAAGGAGAAAGTAAATTTTCTAGTAAAGAATTAGTAAAGAAAATAAAGAATTTTCTAGTAGTTTTCAATGATTCCTATATTCCGTCTGAAACAAAGGACCATCCTAATACTCTTCTAGTGATGCAATCATGGTGGAGTATTTTCTTCCATTCATTGGGAGGCATCCATAGGTTCCCCTTAGGCATGATGTAGTTTCTTTGTTGGGATCATTATGGAGACATGAATCTGTGTCTAATCTGTCTTTGGCTCCCTAGGAAGGCGCTGCTGTTGGCTGATCTAGATATGCAGCTAAGCCAATGCCTTCTCAGAGCTTTTTCCCCCAAGTGGTTCCTTTTCTAGGGAGTTGAGTGGAACACCATACTTGCTCTCATCTGTGGAATGAATCCTTTCTCAACTCTCTAGATAATTTACAAGTGACCCCTTCCAGGGAGAGTAAGTTTCTTCAGTCTATCCAAACCTTTTTCCCAGTTATTATTCTAGTTCCCAAACTTAGTGGAAAGCCCATGATTACTTGATGAATTGTTGGATGGTTTTCACTTAGTTAAGGTATTTAGGTAGTTAAAGTATATTAACTTTGTTATTTACTTTATTATATACATATATATGTATGTATATAATATCTTATGTATATTAATGTATATTATCACTTTCTTTGAGTGGGTGGGGTGACTTGATTAAGCAGATCAATCAACTCCACTTTACATTTTTTAAACAATCAGTGCAAGAAACAGAATGTTTTCCCTTCAAAATCCAAGTATCCTGGCTCTTGAGATCTATTGGATCTACTATTTTCGTTCCAAGGAAGTGAATTATTTCCCATCAGTTCAAAATGCTAGAATCTTACTTACATTCAGGTTTCTGGAGGAAGGAGGGGAAGGGCCAGGAGCAGCCTTTAAATCAGCCTGGCCTCTCACCTCCTTTATTCTGGTTAATCCCTACTGATTCACTAGGAGTAAGTAATAAGCACTGATTTGTACCAGCTAAGTGTCAACCTGACCTGCTGAGCAAACCCACAGACCTCAGCCTCAGAAAATTCCCAAATCTCTCTCTCATAGACTGCCTTTCCACCCCTTTTTGCTACTACGGAATGAAGTCTATAGTTAAGGCCATCTAGCCTTTCCTTCCACTTCCATGCTCTCTCCTGTCCCTTTCCACCCAGCCTCTGGTAATCTGCCAAGTGTTAACAAGTCAATCACGATCACTCAGTCAGGAAACAGAAAAACTCTTTTTCCCCTGTCTTGCTTTAAACCACAGTTCAGGTTCTGAAGATGAGTCTGAAATTCAGAGTTCACTGACAACACACGTGTGTGAGTTGAGCCTAATAGAAGTGTCTCGCCATGTTCAATTGGCCACTGGACAGGCCCTGACAGTCAGCTCACAAGAATCCGCTGTTCTTCCCCGTGATCTCATTTCTATCCTCAATGGGACTAGTGAAGGAAGCCTGGAGGCCCCTGCCTCTCAAAACATACTCTGATTTATTTCAGCTCTAAGCAGTGATGAAATACTCAGTCATCTCCATCCTTATTGATCAGTCCTTGCTACAGAGCTTACACGTTCACTTAGAAAGTGATTGCTTTGATCAGGTTGTTTCCTCGGATGGGAACAATATCCACAGTTTCACGGAGAATGAGAAAAGCATCTGTGACATGCAGACAGAGCACACCCAAACTTTAATGTCCTTTAATTCTATTAATAACCAGGAAGGGCTCACAAGAACAAGAATCCATTTATACATACCAGAAGCAGTTGGACAGATTGCGTGAAATAAATCTAGGCCCTGGAAAAGGCAGGTGTTCATCAACAGAAAGCAAGGGTTATTTGTCATCAGTTGGCACCCTGCTTAGGAATCACCAGCAGAGGCAAGTGAAGTCAGGCTCTGCTCTACCAACAGGCTGTGTGTATGTGTCCTTGGGTAAACTATTCATCCTTCTGAGTCCAGCGGCTTCATCTGTAAAATGATTTGGGCTATATAATAATGGTAGACATTTACATGAGAACTTCAGACTTTTCGTGGTGCTTTCTAGATAGCATTTCATTTGATCCTGACATCAAGCTTAAGAGGTGGGCAATTACATTATTATTCTGATTTTGTCTGGAATTGTGATTTCATTGGATGAAGAAACGCCTACTGATGCGATCGCTACCATTGGGAAACTCATAGTCTCAAAGCATTTTCTGGGGGCACGGAGAGAGGTTAAATGACTTACCAAGGGTCACACGGTATGTGTCAAAAGCTGAACTTGAACCCAGGTCATACTGACTGAAAAATCAGTTCTTTATCCGCTACACTCCACTGCCTCTCATTATCCTCATTTTATACAAGGTTTGATTCAAAAACTTTCCATGGAGCTGGGCATGCTTGCTTTGAATCTAGGCAGAGGGATACAAGTGCTCTGGCTCCCTCCTAAAGGGACTCGACACACCTACCTCTTCTTGTGGAGTCAAATTCAGGAGGGAAAGAAGATAAGCATTTATGAAGTCCCTACTGTATGTAAGGTACAATGCTAAGCACTTTACAAATTTTATGTCATTTGATATTTACAACCCTGAAAGATTGGTGCTGTTATTATTTCCATTTTAGAGGAAACCAAGGCAGGAAGAGGTTAAGTGACTTGCCCAAGGTCACATAATAGTAAGTATCTCAGGCTGTATTTTAACTCAGATCTTCCTGACTCCAGACCCAACTCTCTATCTATACTCCTTCTTATGTCTCAGCATTTTAGAGACTGTAACTCAAAGGTTCTTCTATCTATCAATCAACAAGTATACATCAAGAGCCTCTTACAAGGCATCCCAAAAATCTTAGTGTGGTTTTAAGCTTATGTTTATGCTTCCAACTGCACTAAGACTTTTGGGACATCCTTTTCATGCTAGATTCTGACCTAGATACTGGGGATAGTACCCTGCCCTCAACACCTTTCTTTTCTATAGAATGTTGAAGGCTCAACTGGTGGGAACAAACAGACAGGGTAGAATGCGGGGGTGGTCTCCTGTGATAGACAATACCCCAATGATGGCACTGATATTGAAACTATCCTGCAATTTGCCCCAGCATTGAGTTAATGGCCTATCATCAGCCTGTCACTTCCCTATTTGTGACTCCCCTCTCTTCCTCTTGCTATAAAATTTTCAGGCATACCAGATGTTTATTACCAAGGGGAACACAATGAAAATAATGAGTGAAAGAGTCATTTTGTCATATGATGGTGATGATGATGATGATGGTGGTGGTGATGTTGATGGTGGTGGTGGTGATGATGATGATGGTGGTGATGGTGGTGGTGGTGATGATGATGATGGTGGTGATGATGATGGTGGTGGTGGTGGAGGTGATAATGATGATGGTGATGGTGGTGGTGATGATGATGATGGTGGTGATGGTGGTGGTGGTGATGATGATGATGGTGGTGATGATGATGGTGGTGGTGGTGGAGGTGATGATGATGGTGGTGATGGTGGTGGTGGTGATGATGATGGTGGTGGTGGTGATGATGATGGTGGTGATGGTGGTGGTGGTGATGATGATGGTGGTGGTGATGGTGATGATGATGATGGTGGTGATGGTGGTGGTGGTGATGATGATGGTGGTGGTGGTGATGATGATGATGGTGGTGATGATGATGGTGGTGGTGATGGTGATGATGATGATGGTGGTGATGGTGGTGGTGGTGATGATGATGGTGGTGGTGGTGATGATGATGATGGTGGTGATGATGATGGTGGTGATGATGATGGTGGTGGTGGTGGAGGTGATAATGATGATGGTGGTGGTGGTGGTGATGATGATGATGGTGGTGATGATGATGACCAGGACCACATAAAAAGCTCAATTAGAACCAGACCAGCTAGAATTTGTTTCACTAGTTACAGTAATCACAGAACAAGGCAGGAGAATCATTTCCCTGGTTTTCTCTGCTCTCTAAAGAATGGGTTCAGCTTTACTCTTAGATCAAAACCAGAAAGAAGCCTGGTGGGAGCTCTCTGGTGGGAAGGGAGTGAGAAGAATAAACTGGAACTAGAATCAGCCAGTCTGTCATTTAGGCAAATAAAGGAGAAAGGAAAAAGGGAGATGACAATCTTTGTATCCGGGTCATGTAATTCTCTGGTTGTTTTAGGCAAATTAAAACAGATTGCTTGATTTCTGTAGGCTCTAGTAAAATGGGTTTTGTACCAGCAGGCCGGCAGTGTTCCTGGCCCCTTTCTTGGCTCCTGGCCATAGATCATTAGTGACCTATTTTGCTCAGGGTGAGATCAGCCTTGTTTTCAGGACCCTGAATCAGCAGCTCTCTGCTCCAGCTCCCGGCCGGTCGCGCTCCTGCCTGCCAGAGCTTTTCTCCCACTGAGGATTCACTCCAGATTCACAAACGTGCTGCAGAGACAATCCCAGGGCAGAGACCAGGCGAGAGAGAGAGGCATTTATTTACTCGTGAAGATGTCAGCTCTGACCCTGCCTCATGGGCCAGCTGAGCATGGAATTATCTTGGTCTAATAATTAATCGGGACTAAAAATAGCCTGAACTGCTTTTGCTTCAGAGAAGTCTCTCTCAACACTGGGGAGGATGGGGCAAGAAGGGGATGGAATATTTACTAATTCCTCTCCAGCCTGGGCTCAGCCCTGACATTTGAAATATACTAGAGTGTCCCTGGTCCTGAAGACAGTTCTCAAAGGAGAGAGACAGGAAAATCGGAACCCCCATTTTCTACCGCACATGTTCGCAGCGTTGTGTTAACTTAACAGTCAGTGGGGGCTGCTACTGAGACTCCTCTGAATCTTCTGTGTTAACCTGAAAACCCAAAGGCTGGGGGAAATGAGCGTTTCTTGAAGGAAACGTAAGAATCGCCTTGTTACCAGGCAGATTAGACAGGCGGGGAAGCTCTAAGGGCGGGAGCCTTCTCGGTTTATTCTCCCTTTCACAGCAGAGTTGGATAGGTTCCCATAAGAGGTTCCCTCTTTGATTTCTACCAAAATTTTATAATCAGATTGGGGCTGGAGGTGGAGAGAGATGGGGAAAGCTGCCTAGCTCTGCCAGTTCTGTCTCACTCCAAGGTCATTATCAAGTTCTAACGGCTATTACCCCTCTGGGAGAGGGCTGTTCGTTCTGCCATAGCTACTTGAGATCAGTTAGCGAAGGTTATGAATGAACAGCAAACTCAGAGAGAAGGAACGTGCCAAAAGAAAAGAAAAGGGCAAAAAATCCAGCCTCAAACCACTCAGGCTCTGGGTTTACTTGGATTTGTTCAAGGTTTCATTTCCTTTTCTTTGTGATAACTTGAGGTTTTAAAAACAAACACTTAAGGAATCTTCCACCTAGCCATCTCACTCAAACCCAGTCCTAAAGGATATAAGGATGATTTTTCAAGCTCTTTGACAGTATCCTGGCATTTTGGTGCCCCTTTATGCTCCTCGGTTCCCTTATTTTACCTCTAGACTTCACACACACATGCACACACACATAGGAAGAAAAAGAAAAGAGGGTTATTGAAATATTTTTTAAATGCAAGGGAAAGAACAGAAGGAAGTTCAGAAAGAAACATGGACAAGCAGGACAGACTTTAAATAACATGTTGAATTTATTATGTACTTTTTTTTAAAGAAAACTTATATAATAGAGATTCACATTCTTACATATAATCCTTATTTTCTGTTCTACTTTGAACATGGAAATACTTTTTCATTTTGGTGTTCATTAAATCCAGAATTTTTTCAAAAAAGAAATTCTTAAAAGAAAAAAAGGCTCATGATCACCTGCCAGCTGTCATTAATAATCAGCTAGAAAACATAATTGATTCAAAACAAAGTCATTTAATAAAATGGTTTAGTAAGAAAAGTAGCTGCAAAACATTTTCACCATAAACTGGAGCACACTCTCTCACAAACACACATGTCAGTGGGAAGGGCAGATATTCACAGGAAACACATACAAAGGGGTTTACATGGAGAGATCATATATTGCAGACCATAGAAAGAGCAGTTCTCACCTCTAACCCAGAAGGGTTGCTGATATATTTAGTGGTGTTATTCTGTCATCTCCGCATGGGCTACCAGTCTCATTGTCCCTGCTTCAGCTTATCAGATAGATGCTACTTGGCTGACCATTGTTCCACCAGACACCACTGGACACTGATCAGACGGATGATGCTCTGCTGGACAGTGTTTACCAGATACTGTCCCACTGGACACTGTTCCCTAGACATTGCCCCACTACCTCTAACCAGACTCTGCTCCAAATTTTAGCTATCTCTTCCTCAAGGGAAGAGCAGGGGCTTCCATGCTCTTTTAGCTTGGAGTTCATAGGTTTGTCTGATTTCCTCCTATAGCTCTTTTAGAAAATGGAAGCTATGGTCTTATACCAGCAAAAAAACCTTCTGTATGAAAAAAGATCTTAGCCTTTTTTTTTCTTCCATAATAGAGTGAACTGCTTTCTGCCCTTCAGTGTTGGGGCAATAAAGCTTTTGGAAAAAAGGATCAGGAACCAGATTTTTCAGAATCAGTAGCTACTGTCCTCAAGATCACCTATTGTTTCTTTGCATTATGCTTCCCGGTCTCTAGACTTGGCATCTCTGTTCTCTTGGAATCCCCACTCTTGTTCATGGTGAGCATTCTCTATGCTTCCCAATTTTAAACTCAGAAGACTAGGTTATAAGCCAGGTAATGGCTATTTGCCTAATAACTATACAAGGCTTTCAAAGTTTGGAGTTCTCCAGTTCTCCAAATTAAAGACTCTCTCTGTTGCTGGAGGACACTCCTACATATATATCCCTAAAGATATACTACCAAATAGATACAGTGGGCTTCCCCACTGGGGAGAAGGGAAGAGAGGAGGAAGATGCATCCCAGGTCATGGTTGCATTTTTCCAATCCTGAGTTACCTTTCTTAGTCTCTATAATAACTGAATACACAATGGATTAGAGGTGCAAAATGAAACATATCTTTTCAGATATGGCCAATGAGTTGTTTTGTTTGATACAAGGAAGGCTTTCAGTGGGGATGGGAAGTTACTAGAAAGTGACAGAAATGCAAAAAGAAAAAAGCAAAAATCATCAACACCATTAAAATACATAGGAAGAAACAAAATGAAGTGCAGAAGGGGATACAAATAGATAATTTTGTTACTATCTTGTGAATTTCACATGCACTTCCAAAACAAACATGTAAGAGAAGTTCACAGTCCATTTGCCAAACAAAAAGATAAAGGCAAGAGATTTACCGTACAGAATTTACTAAATAGAAGCAAAATCAGGAAAAATCAAAACATAACGGTTCATTTGTAATTCTAGATCATACTGTCCCACCAATGCACACAATGTTCTTAGGGGATAGAATGGACACAGACTTAGAAATCTAGCAGCAAGCAGAGAGATTTAGGATGAGAAATCCAAAATACACTCTTCTGTGACATAGGACATAGTTTTATACAATACTCTCATCTTCCCCAAACGGTTCTTTGATACAAAGTTTCCCAGCAATAAACCCTCAAATCTTAAAAACAGTCATATTAAAATTAACTGCCAAGAAACATTGTACTGTGGCTATCTTTATAATCAGTTGGTGTTTTCCTGGGAGCAGCTTTCAGACTGATCCTCTCAGTACTTTTATCTGAGAAACACTTTTAAGTTCTTAGAACTATTTCATGTTCATTTTCTCATACAAATGTCCTTTCTCTGCACCTTCCAGTGAATAAAATGTCCACCTAAAAATAGGACAGTAGTTTACACTTCTATATTCGGTGCAAGTTCTTGTTTTAGTTTTGTTTTTAAGATTTGAGTTGATTGATAAATTTCTTAGTCAATCAATGTTCATGGACAACTCCATTTTTTTATACCCCATCAGATTTATTTCCAGGTTGCTGATTTTTTTTTTCCTTTTAGAGTTCATTCTTGAGAGCTTTGCATCCTTCCCAGGTGAGGGTGACTTTCCTGGCAGAATATTAAGTTATGGGTCATACTATCCTTTCTCTGAACTCTGAAAAGTATATTCTCCAAAATCTCCTTGATTTGGGAGACCCTCACCTTTCCCATATCCTGCTCTTTTTGAATAAGATACAAATTCGTATATATCAATCAATCACAAACAAACATTTATAAAGCACTTACTATCTTCAAGGAACTCTATCTTCCTGTTTCAAATGAAAGCACTCTTAATGAAAATTTCAAGACTCTGGGCTAATATATTTTACCCTCTTTAAGTACATCCTATCTCTAACCAAGAGCCCATCAATTCTCTATTTTAAACCATAGTCTAGAAATCTAAATCTTGTTCCCAGACAACACCTCCTTAAAAAGCTGTTCATCTTCTTTTTTTAATACCATTTCCTTTAAGAAAAAAAGCATATAAAAAGCTCCACATATTCCTCTCAGAACTGTCCCATTTGTCTCCACTTCCTTTTAAACTTCCTTCTGTTTCTTCAATACATCTTAAAAAGTGTTTCAGTGGTCCTCTTTTCATGGAGTGGTGAGCATGGGATATGACCTTTGTTAACCCTATTCTCTCCTTTCCTCCACATTAAAAAAAAACCAAGGGGAGGGAATCTTATAAAAACTATAGTCAAGGAAAGCAAATCCTTATATAGTAGCCATGCCCAAAAACTAAGTTTTTTTAATCACTCTGAGTCTATCATCCCTCTTTCAGAAGATGGTTGACATGTTTCAACATAGGTGCTCCAGAGATTTGTTTGGTCATTTCAATGATCAGAATTCTTAAGTCTTTCAAAGTTATTTTTCTTTACAATGTTATTTTCCTTATTCACCTGGTTCTGCTCACTTCATCCTGCATTAAGTCATATGAACCAAGGAATCAGCATCTTTTATCATCTTTTACAGTGTAATGACATTCCATTACCTTTACATACTACAATTTTTTAGTCATTCCTCAATTCATAAGTACCTCTTATATTCTAGTCTTTGGTGTTGTTTTTTTCTTTCTTTTAATTAGCTCTCCAGGACCAGGAATTTGTTTTGTTTGTAACTATTCTCTCTCCATAGGACAGCTAGGTGGTGCAGTGGATGCAGTATGAAAACTGGGGTCAGGAAGACTCATCTTGAGTTCAAATCTGGCCTCAAGAAACATGCTAGCTATGTGATCCTGAGCAAGTTACTTCACCCTGTTTCCTCATCTGTAAAATTAGTTTTAGAAGGAAATGGCAACCACTCCAGTATCTTTCCCAAGAAAATCCCAAATGGTGCGTGAAGAGTCAGATTCAACTGAAAAAAGTAACTGTTCAACAACAAAATCCCCTCCTTGGTATTACCTCCCTCTTAAACCGCTAGTCCCCAGGCGTGTTAGATGTATTTCTACACCAAACTGGTATGGGAAAGGGTGACTGGTATGTTTAACCTTCCGTTGTTCATTTCACATAAAAAGTGTCCATTTTCTGTAAGTGGAACAGTAATTTTAAAAAATGGACTTGGAATCAAGAAGACTTAAATTCAAATTTTGCCTCAAGTACTTTCTAGCTTTGTGACCCTGGCAAAATCATCTAACCACTCTCAGCCTCCATTTCCTCTTCTGTAAAATGGAAATAAGAATAGGATCTACCTCACAGAACTGTTATAAGGATCAAATGAGATAATTCACCTACTGTGTTTTGCAAAATTTATACCACATAAATACTAGCTACTTTTACTAAAATTATCTTTAAGGTCTTACCCACCCTAAAGCACCATACAAATAACTGCTATTAATATTATCATTATCTTATGCTTATCCCACCCATTCCTTTCTTTGTGTGTGTGGGCTTTTCCTCTTGCAAACCTCAATTATGAGAAATAACAGATCCTATCTTCTTTTTCCCTTTTCTACACTAGTGAATTCCCCCTCTTGCTCTCCTCTTTTCCCTCTTAAAATGATCAGATTAGAGTTGATTCACCTCCAAGTCTCTTGTTGGGTTTTATTTTTTCTTATTTAACTCCTACAATACTCTATGAAGATGTTAAAATTCCTGTTTCTTTTCTAGCTATTACAAAATAATTCTACATTATTATATAGTCCCTTCCAATGGGTCAAATGAATTTAGCTTTCCAAGTTTCTCTTGAGTCTCTTGAGTTGCATTTCAAAGTTCCTGCTTAGGTCTGGCCTTTGCATCAAAAATGCTTGAAAGTCAATTAAGGGGGTCCATTCCCCACACTCCCACCCACTACCCCATCCCCATCCCCATCCCAATCCCCACCCCTACCCTAACAAGATTACATTCAGCTGTGCAATTTAAATTATTGCTGGTTGTAAACCTATACCTTTTGCCTTTTAACATATGTTTCCAAATCTCTCATTTGTAATAGAAGTTTCCAAGTCTTGCATAATCCTGACTCTGCTTCCTTCTCACTTAAATAATATCTTTCTGGATGACTATAGCTTTTTTTTTTTTTTTTAATGCTGGATCTCTGGGTTTTGTCTATAACATTTCTAGAACTTTTCCTTTAGGGATTCCTTTCAAGAGGTGACTCAATAGCAGATTAAGTCTATCTTTATCTTCACTTTGCCCTCTAGTTCTAATAGATGCCAGCAGTTTCCATTTATGATTTCTTAAAATACAGTAGCCAGACTTCCATGGAATCCAATGATTCTTAAATTAGCTTTCTTTGACATTTTTTCCAAGTTTGTTTTTTTTATAATTATGTCTTTTTTCTTCTATTTTTTTCAGTCTTTTGATTTTGTTCTTACTATCTCATGGAGTCATTGATTTCTCTTTGTTATTTTCTAGTTTCCAGAAAGTCCAATACTTGTGAAAGGTTTACCATTTTTTCTCTCTAAGCTATTTATTTTCCTTCTAATTCTTTCAGACTTTGTATTTCATTTTTTTAAATCTCTTCTTTCATTTTTGGTATTCACGTTTTTTCATTTAAGTATGAATGTAATCCTTTTGGGGCAGGTTCATGATGCGGTGGATAGAGAGGGCTCTTCCTGAGTTCAAATCTAGCCTCAGATACTTCCTAACTGTGTGACCTTGGGCAAGTCACTTAACCCTGTTCACCTCATTGTCCTCAGCTGTAAAGTGAATTGGAGAAGGAAATGTCTAACTACTTCAGTGTCTCTGCCAAGAAAATCCCACATGGAGTCACAAAGAGTCAGACAAGACTAAAATAACTGAGCAACAAATATAGTCCTTGTGGGAAAGCCTTTTTATCTTCTCCTTTGAGCCTCTATTCAGTTATGAGGAAGTTACTACCTCCTTCCTTTTTGGAACCTCTAGATCTGCAACAGTTTTTTGATACTGGTCATTGCCTTCTTTGGTTTGCCCATCTATTTTTAGTTCCTGAAATGTGACTTTGTGCCAGGACCAGGTTCTGTGTTTTGAGTGGCCTAGTCAGCCCTGCTTGCTCTCACTCTTGGTCAGTTGGGTTCCTGAACTAGCTTCTACCCCCTGAGCTTAGGCTCTCGTGGATCTTTGGAAATAATATATCAGATTTTTAGGGCCCTGTAAGGAGTTTCAATGGAGTGTTTCGAGACCCATGAGCACCTGGTTGCCCAGTCTGAGAATTGCTATACTCACACGGGGAGCTACAATTTCTCTGTGCTTCCAAGGTCCCCGGTGTGGGTTTTTGTGATCATCCTGGAGTGTTATAATCTCCCTAGAGTTTTCCTGGGAGGACTCCCACTCTTACTGCATCCAGAGAGCCTTGCAGACTATGTGTGTCTGTCTCTGGCTCATATCTGGTCACATGGGGAGCCAGTGGCCCCTTTTCCTACTGTCTATAGGCTTCTACCTGCCTTTCAGAGCAATACTTGGGAAAAGAAGTCTCTATATTGAGTTTCCCATTAGATTTCTTAATCCTTATTTGGACTGGTGTGAATTTCTGGGGTTTTCTGAAGTAGGTTTGCAGGAGCTGGGTGGTCTGCCTCCATTTGGGCCTCAATTTTGCCCAGAAGTCCCAAACTGTTCATCTTCCAAATCTATCTTTTTCTTCTGAAGCCCTACCTTTAATTGTAAGGCAATAAGGAAAATTCCACCTCTTAGTCCTAAAATCTTTAGTTTCTTAACCAGGACTTCAAAATCTCTGACAACTTTTTCTACATTCCGTCTGGCACCATCATTTGTCCCCATATGAATTGGCAGGAATAGGTGACTGTTTTCAAGCTTGACAAGTATTATAAGACTCTTTGTCATGTTCCAAATATATATTCTGAAAAGAAGACAGAAGACCTCTTTATTATTTCTGTCATAACAAATCACCACTTTGGAATTCCTCAGCAGAGAATCACTGACCAATTCTACTTCTGTCTTCTTCTTCTTATCCAAGGGTTCTTTACCTAAATTTCACAGGGTCCCTGACTTGGATGGGGGAAACTATCTCATCTTTATTTTCACTGGCTCTTGGTTTCTTTTATATTTCATTTTATGCATTTAGAAACAATTATTCTGAGAAGGGATCCACAGGCTTTGCCAGGCTGCCAGAGGAGTTCAGGATACCAAAAATTAAGAGTCCTTACTGTAGGGGCAGTGTGCAGTGGATAGAACACCGGCCCTGGAGTCAGGACCAGCTGAGTTCAAACCCATCCTCAGACACTTAATAGCTGTGTGATCCTGAGCAAATCACTTAACCCTGTTTGCCTCAAAAAAAAAATCCCTACTCTAAACATTTTCCAATGACCTGTATTCTCATGCCATTTGTGGGTTTTCATCATTCCTTGGAGGATAATAAGCCTTTACTAAATATTCTTTCCCTCTCTTTAAGAAACATCATAGGTACAAGTCCACCATGTTCTTTCTTCCTTCCCTCTCTATCTCACCTTATAACCTCCTGACAGTGAGTTAGCATCCCCTCACTTCCTTTTTCTTTTGTATTCTCTTTGAAGCATTTCTTACATTCTCTGAAGGAATATTTCATTCTCCCTGACTAGCTAGAAAGAGTCTAATTTGAATGTTGTACATATGTAAATTTTACTTGGCACTGGCAGAGCTACAAACCCAGTGCATTTGCAAGTCCTCGGAAAAATCTCCTTGTCCTCCACAGTTGCTAGATGTGAGCTCCTTGGTGCTCTGCATTAGATTGTGAGTCCCTCCAGGACAGGGACTGTCTTCTATTTTTCTTCACCTCCCTGGTGTTAGCACACAGTAGGCACTTATAAAATACTTCTTTGTTGACTGTCTTTTGTCTGTGGTTCTGGCTAATAGCTGTGGTAATTGTCTATTAACTATGTCTGGTGACTAAATCACTAGGGACTCCTGAGCAGGGTTGTATTTATTTCTGGTAGGTTTCTGGACTTTTTCAATGAAACCCTGGAGAAGCTGCATTTGACTGACAATTGGAGACTTCCTGTCAAAGCCTTAGTTCAAAAAGAAGCTACAATCTGTTGCTGTCTATGAGCTTGTCTGAGGTAGAATCTAATTACCAGACTCTATATACCTCCTCCTAAATCTTCTATCTTCTTGTAAGCATCAGATTTTTTGTGATTTTGCTGTTGATACTTTCTATTCTCTGTTTTTATTATTTAGTTATTTTTTAAACCATGTCTCACTCTTGGTAACCTCAGTTGGGGTTTTCTTAGCAAAGATATTGGAGTGGTTTGCCATTCCTTCTCCAGTATGTTTTACAGATGAAGAAACTGAGGCAAACAGGGTGAAGTGATTTGCCCAGGGTCACACAACTAGTAAGGGTCTGAGGTTAGATTTGAACTCAGGTCTTCCTAACTCCAGGACCTATACTTTATCTATTGTACCAACAATTTATTGTTCCCTCTAATTCCCCATCCCTCCTATGTTACTGTTTTTCTGCTACCGTCCTTCTGTATTTGTGGCATCTCCCAATATTCCTGGGACTTGGAAGTCCTACAGTTTTAAAATAATCTTAGGTTAGTAGAGGGGGCTTCAAGAAAGTGCACTAGAAATATGTGCATCTCTTTCTAAAACCCCAGTTACTGGGTTGCTTTCTTTGGTAAAATAAGGGAATTGGACAGTAATATCCCTAATGTCTCTTTCAACTCTGACATTCTATGATTCTGTCTCATAACTTTGCTTTTGGCACACATGTCACATTTTATCAGTTCGAAGGAATGACTTAATCCTGGGAGCACAAGGCATTGGGCTAGGCCAGAGAGATGGAAATCTTTGGGTAATGAGGCTTTTCCCAACTCTTCATATCACCTCTCCACATGGCCAGCCCTGCTCACAACTCCCTGTAAACATAAACATCTTTTTTTTATTTTATTTGTTTTCAGTGTTCTACAATCTCTTCCATATATCTAGATTTTTCCCCTTCCCCCCCCCCTCTGCCCTCTTACCTCCCCACTCCCTCCCTGAGACAGCATACAATTTTATATAGGATCTACACATACATTCCTATTAAATACATTTTCACCTTAGTCATGTTGTATAGAAGAATTAAAATGAATTGGAGAAATCATAAAACAAACCAAAGCATAATACAAGAGAAAATGATCTGCTTCATTCTGCGATCGAATTCCATGGGTCTTTCCCTGGATGTGAAAGGCATTTTGCCTTAAGAGACCACTGGGAATTATTTAAGTCCTTGCATTGCACTGAAGTACTAAGTCTACCAGAAAAATTCCTCACACACTGTGGTTGTTGCTGTGTACAAAGTTCTCCTGGTTCTGCTCCTTTCACTTAGCATGGGTTCATATAAATCTTTCCAGGCCTCTCTGAAGTCTTCCTGTTCATCATTTCTTACAGCACAATAGTATTCCATTACATTCATATACCACAATTTATTCAGCCATTCCCCAATTGATGGACATCCCCTTGATTTCCAGTTTTTGGCCACCACAAAGAGAGCTGCTAGAAATATTTTTGCACTTGTGGGACCCTTTCCCATTTTCATGATCTCTTAGGGATACAGTCCTAGAAGAGATATTGCTGAGTCAAAGGGTATGCACATTTTTGTAGCCCTTTGGGCATAGTTCCAAATTGCTTTCCAGAATGGTTGGATCAGCTCACAACTCCACTAACAATGAATTAGTGTTCCAACTCTCCCACATCTTTTCCAACATTTACAATCTTCCTGTTTTGTCATGTTAGCCAATCTGATAGGTGTGATGTGGTACCTCAGAGATGTTTTGATTTGCATCTCTCTAATCAATAGTGATTTAGAGCATTTTTTCATATGTAAACATGAACATCTTGAGACACCTTTCTACTAAACATCCAAAGCCCAATTTATCAGATTCATGCAAAAGTACTGAATGTATTGCCTTGGGATAGTAGTCCCTACCCACTCCCCACCCAGAACTCTTTGAGTGAAACCTGAGTGAACCCTTATATTCTGGCTGGAACTAACTCAGGACAGTTCCCTGATAACATAGGTTCAGTGCTGGAATAGTGATAATAATAACAAACATTATATAGCAACTAGGTAGTGCAGTGGATAGAGTGTGAGCCTGGAGTCAGGAAGACTTATCTTCTTGAGTTCAAATCTGGTCTCAGACAGTTCTAGCTGTATGTCCCTAGACAAGTCACTTAACCCTATTTGCCTCAGTTTCCTCATCTATAAAATGAGCTTGAGAAAGAAATGTCAAAAAACACTCTAGTATCTTGCCAAGAAAAAACCAAATGGGGTCACAAAGAGTCAAGCATGACTAAAGTGACTACTATGTGTCAAGTGCTATGCTAAGTGTTTTACAACTAACATCTCATTTGATCCTTTACAATAAACAAGAACAAGATGTTCATTTTAGTTAACAAAAAAAGATCTACTTGGCTATAGCAGGAAAAGGCTATGAACTGAGGAGATCCAGAGTTCATTCAGCTCAGGAAGCTATCCTGCCTAAGTTGTGGTCCACCAGTCAAGCATCAGAAGCTTACCTGGAGTAACTATATTTACTATATATTTTATAATATATATTATATTTATTAGGTTATATTTATACTCAGGTGACCAGGAAGTGATGTCTACATCACTTTAGTTCCTTGGCATCAATTAAGTTTCAAAGTTAGTTTAATACTTTTTAAGGAAAATTTAACTAGTCAACCTGTATGCAGAATTGATAATATTGTAACCTTATTGATAATATTGTAAAGACAACCTCCAAGATCCCTTCTAACACTGAAGTTGCAGAGAGACAGATTTTTTCCTTACTATAAAAAGTTAATTTTCATAGCTATTCAAAAATAGAACACACGGTCTTAGGAAGTAGCAAGTTTCCCAACATTAGAGGCTTTCAAGCAGAGGATGAATGCCCGTATGTTGAAGACGTTGCAGGGGAGATTTCTGTTCAGGTACAAATTGCACCCGAAAATTTCTGAGGTGCCTTCCCACCTCTTAGAGTATGTGATTTCTTTGAATAGCATGCCTGTTTCTGAAGTCTGAGATGATCCCACTATAATGCCATTGCTTTGAGTGGACAGATTTTTCCACATTCTCAGTTCCTTGTGGCTAGACACTCCATTTTTTTACATGCATTACATTTGATCTGTTACAGATGGCAAACAGAGATCTATGCTTGGAGATTTAAAGGTCAGGATGTCTAATCTTAATGCTAGCTCTTCTATATCTAAGTCTTACTCAGATGTTTCATTGTATCGTGAAGGTGATCCTGGATTCTCAGAAACCATACAAATAAAACCCATGCTCTGACAGGTACTACCAAACTGAAAAGACTCTTAACAATAGGGTCATAAATGTATTGTAAGTCTTCTGTCCAAAGACCAATCTAGCTAAGCTTACAGAGATTCGTTGTCACCAGAAGTTTGGCCACCAAGTTTTTCAGTCATGTTGTTGTCAAGTCATTTCAGTCACATCTGATTCTCAATGACTCCATTTGGGATTTTCTTGGCAGAGGTACAAGAGTGGTCTACCATTTCCTTCTCTAGTTCATTTTGCAGATGGGGAAACTGAGGCAAATAGGGTTAAGTTACTTGCCCAGGTTCACACAGCTGGTAAGTGTCTGAGGTTGCATTTGAACTCAGGTCCTCCTGACTTCAGGCTCAGTGCTTTGTCCACTGTACCACCAAGCTGCCCCTTTTCACCCATAGTAACTAGCTAAACTGTCTATCAAGGCAGAGGAAGACTATGATTTTTGTTTTTGTCAATGGAGAGTGTATAGAGACTGATGATATGATAATAATAGCTAGAACTTCCATGGTGCTTTAAAGGATTGCAAAGTACTTTACAAATATTATCCTATATCTTCACAACAACCCTGGGAGATCAGTACTATTCTTATCCCCATTTTACAGATGAGGAACCTGAGACAGAAGTTAAGCAACTTACCCTGGGTCACACATGAAGTAGCCAAGGCAAAATTTGAACTCAAGTTTCCTTGACTCCAGGTCTGTTACATTTTCTATCCACTGTGACATGTAGAAGCCTCTAGGATCCTAGAAATATTAGAGTTAGCGATGACTATATGGAGAGAAAATGGTGGTTAGCTGAAGCTTAAGAAGGCAGTCAGTGGGTCAACAAATATTTACTAAGCACCTACTATGTGCATGATATTTGTTGTATTAAGTACAAAAGATAGTCCCTGCCTTCAAGGAGCTCACAGTCTAATGAGGAAAGACAATATATCAAAGGAAACTTAGAAAGGGGGTGAGGGGGAGAGAGATTATCTTGAGAGATGAAATCCAGGAGTGCAGCAGAGTAGGAAATCATAAGATAGCTCCCTTAGGCATCTTCCTTAAATGGAAGGTCTAGATTGGAAGGAGCTTTCCACTGTCCACCCTCCACTGTCTTCAATTAGAGAGGACTTACCTCTCTAAATTAAATTACCAATTTAATAAATTGATTTTCCAACCCATTCCCTCCCTATTTTCTTTTAGTACCAGTGTGAATAATAACATTTACTCGCAAATCATCAGCACAGAGTTAGGGGCGCTATTAGCCATTTAGAGAATAAAGTATTACTAAGTGATCCAAGTGAAGAAAAACCATATATGGTTGTTGTTCATTAGTGTCTGACTCTTCCATGACCCCATTTGGGATTTTCTTAGCAATGATACTGGAGTGGTTTGCCATTTCTCCCTCCAGCTCATTTTAAAGATGAACTGAGGCAAATAGGATTAAGTGACTTGCCCAGGATGGCCCAACTCGTCTGAGACCAGATTTGAACTCAGGAAGATGAGTCTTCCTGACTCCAGTTCTGACACTCTACCCACTGCCATATCTAGATGCCCAAAAACAAAATGACCACAAAGAAAGTCAAAAATCCCACTGTCTTCTTTTAAACTGAAATTACCACAACATAATCATATCTTAATGTAGAGATAGATAGATAGACAGAGACAGACAGGCAGACAGACAGATACATCGATAGATACATAGATAGATACATAGATAGATAGATAGATAGATAGATAGATAGATAGATAGATAGATAGATAGATAGACAGACAGACAGATGGACAGATGGACAGA
The DNA here is from genome assembly GCF_028372415.1 of Notamacropus eugenii. Lineage (NCBI taxonomy): Eukaryota > Metazoa > Chordata > Mammalia > Diprotodontia > Macropodidae > Notamacropus > Notamacropus eugenii. The sequence goes on along the minus strand of NC_092874.1, from coordinate 244,562,179 downwards.
TGGACAGAGACAGATGGGCAGATGGACAGACAGACAGACAGATAGATAGATGGATGGATGGATGGATGGATAGATAGACAGACAAAGCATTTATTAAGTGCTGACCATGTGCCTCAGTATCCAGTACCTTATCTACCAGGTGATCTTCAGAATCTTCCTCAGACAATTTATATGGAAGTAATTTCATTTCCTGGCATGGTATTGGGATGCTGTGCAGGTTCCATAGGCATACAACAATGAGGTCACCACAATGACTCAACTGACCTTCAGTTTGGTTGGCAGTCCAATACGTCTTCTCTCCCACACTTTCCTTTGGAGTTTCCCAAACACTAAGCCAGTGTGCCAACTTCATCAACTTTGATGGGCTGTGTTATCCCAATGCCAAAAGTACATTTGCCTAAAAAGTATTTTACAAAGATATCACACAAGGCAAGCACTCACACATAGGTCAGAAGAAGTGATATAAGGACACTCACAATGTCTCTCTGAAGAACTTTGGAATAGATTGTATGACATGGGTGACACTGGAATAGGATCACCTAGCCTAGCACACTTTATCAAAGAAGATGCTGTGCCTTATGAGGAAAGCAGAATTGCAGTAGCTCAAAAGAAATTTAAGATGCACAAATTTAGAGACATCTCCACTCCAAATGTTCATATAGACTATTTGTGCCTGATCTGTGATAGCACCCTCCAAGCTCATATTGGCCTGATCCGCCACAGTTGGACACACCGTACCTTGACTCTAACAGAGTGATGTCATTTTGGTCCTCTTTAAAATGAAGGATGACAACCAACCAACCAATCAACCAATCATGTGCCAAGCACTGAAGGGATATGAATTCAAGCAATCAAGATAGTTCTTGTCTTCAATGACTTTACATTCTAATAGGAAAAACACACACATACATACACAGAAAGGGGAGCTGAAAAACACAGAGGGTAGGTACATGCACCTGGTATGACTGAGACATGGACCAGAAGTAAGGTAGAAGCCTGGATCCAGGTAAAATAAAACAAAATCTCATTTATCGTAGTCCAAGAAGAGAGTCCAAGTTTTCACTAGAGAGGGAATGAAGATGAAAATATTTGCTTCATAATAGTTCTGTAAGGTACATAGTATAACCTGTCCCCAAAAAAGTCCCTCACTAGTCCCAGGTGGGCAGATAGGGCAGGGGAAAGTTTCTACCTCAGATCCAAAGCGATAATCTGTGAGACTATCCTTCAGAATTATTATCTCACAAGCCTTTTATCAATTAGGAAGCAATCTGTGTAGAAACTCCCTCTCCCAACCGCAAAGACTTAGGAAAGAAGTTCTTCAGTGTAAGTAGTAGATAATATCCAAAGAGCTGTTTGAGGCACATAGAGATAGAATGACTTGTGCATCGTTATACAACTAGTAAGTGCCAGAGTCAAGATTTGAATTCAACTCTTCCTTATTTCAATCGCAGTGTCCTATCCCCTGGGCCAGTAACCTATATTAAAGGGTTATGAGATCAGTAATAGAATCATGGCATTTTAGAGCTTTGAGCGGATTTAGAGAGCATACAGAACTCGGCATTCTGCTACTAGCAATCACCTACCTCCAGTAGGATGGCTGATTGTTAGAAAATGTGCTCACCTTATCTGCAGTGACCTCCCTGTTCAAAAACATTCCAAAGCAAACGCTTCTGAGACTAAAAACAAAGACACATAAGAAGCTTATTTAAAACATGTCTGGTTTTGGGGAACGAGAGTTAGAAAAATTACTGCTGACAAGTCATGGGGGATAGAAGGAAGGAGGTATCTCAGATGGTCCAAGTGAGCCTCCCACGATGATGGGAGACAGCTTCTCCCACCCCCTCCCCCCAGGGTGGAAGACGCATCTGCCCTCCATCCGTTCTCTCTCCTTCTACCAGAGACACATGCAGCAAATGATGTTATAGCTGAGGAGGCAGGGGAGTGAGCCAACTCCTGGAAGCTGGCCCAGCCCAGGGCCATGCAAGGCCCCAAAGATTTTCCCACGGTAATTTTGTTTGATTCTGAGAGTTTCTTATTAAGACCAGGAAGCTGCTTTTTCATTTTCTAGTTGGTACATCCATCGGGACCAGGCTTGCAGGCCACCACTTTCAAGGTTTCAGTTCATTTGTACCTGTAAGGTCTCATTGCCCGGATAATAACACAACCAAATGCTGACTTTGGCAACACAGATACCAGATAGTACAGCCTCCATGCCCTCTGCTTATTGTTTGAATCCTAAAATTACAGTGGAAAGACCACTGGCTTTGGGTTCAAATCCTACCTCTGACATGCACTGCATGCATGCACTGACATGCCAAGTCTCTTAACTTCTCTAGGCCTCAGGGAACTTTCTCATCTTTCAATGAAGAGTATGAACCAAATGAAGTTCCTTTGAAGTTCAAGGTCTATGATGCTATGACCATCAGAACTGCATTACCTACCTTAACCTTTACTTTTACTTTAGGATTTCAGTGTTATTGTTGTATCTGACTTTCCGTGAACCCATTTGGGGTTTTCTTGGCAAAGATACTAGAGTGGTTTGACATTTCCTTCTCCAGCTCATGTTACAGATGAAGAAACTGAGGCAAACAGGGTTAAGTGACTTGCCCACAGGGTCACACAGTTAGTAAGCGTCTGATGTCAGATCTGAATTCATAAAACCTGGCACTCTGTGCACTATGGTACCACCTACATTGCCCTTAGAATTTTTATCCCTATTCAAATGTAAATACTCCTGTGAAGCAGTGCATGGTAAGCTGTTATCAATTACTTATGCCTTAGTGGTGTGAGAGCAAGGACCAGGGTCTAGCTGATAGGAGACTGGATTTTCCTCACTCCCTGGCTCTTCCACTAAATCTGTGAGTTTGGGGAAGTGACTTTACCTCTCTGTGCCTCATATATATAAATTGAGGGGGGAAGGCTAAATGTATTATTTGACTAGATGAACAAAATAAAGACTAGATATATAAACCTCTAAGGTTCTTCTGCATCAGCAAGCAGTCTAACACACCCAGGACATCCTGCTAGCATAGGTTCTTTGATCTGCTTTTCAAAAGGAAAGACAGCTTCAAAGGGGTTAACAATCTTACTTTAATTACAGATAAGTAGAAAGAAGTGAGTATAGAAAATACAAGCGGACAAATTAGCACAGAGATTCAACAGACAGGGCTCCAACTGTCTGAACAAAGTAATACAACCACCTACATATACCACTAGACCAAAAAAGCACCAACATCTGAGTGGTAGCGGGGAGGAGAGGGCTCTTAACAAACAGCTACTCAGAGTCCCATCCAGGGAATTAAAAGATCCTTCTCATAAAAGTGCCCCCAAAGCAAAATGTCAACCTCTCAGAATATATAACAAAAGACTCAACCCCTAATTGACTGAGAATCAGAAGACATGAAACCTATGTGAGTCAGCACAGTTGTGAATTATCAGGGTTCAAAGAAGATTAATCCTTCAGATGTTCACAATTTAGCCTGAGCCTAGGAAGCTGAATTTCAGGGGGAAAAAACAACAACAACAAATCCCACTTTGCTTACACTTATACCTTCTAACCCTGAATCAATAGATGATGTGACAAATGAACACATAGAGAGCACCTCTGAAAAGCACATGGAAGAAGCTAAGCAGTCTACCCTTGGGAGAATCATAACAGCATATAATAAAAGTGCCCTGAAGAGAGTTGAGGATGCATAGACATTGTTTGCCTGTTTCCAGTCTGCTAACTACAAAGTTAGCAAATTTTCCAATTGGCCCCACAGCCAGGAGTAGGAACAGGCACTTTCAAAAAGGCACTATTGATCACAGCCTTAGCTATTCACTTATTCTATTCAGTCCCTCTCTCCCTTAGTTGGACTCCTCCATTGATAGAATCCAACAAAAGACAATGGCCATGATTATAGACCCTTCTCCCCACTGCTGAAATGTGACCATGTGAAATGAACTTTGGTCTTTAGCTACTTTATTAGTTCTTTCATTGTAGGTAGAAGAGATTAATTTGGAGACTCCAGTCTTGTAAGCTTCAAAAGGTCAGAAGAATAACCTTCAGGAATCTGGGAGATGGAGTCCATGCCAAGTTTTGCAGCCAATTTAGTTTCTTTTTTTTAACATGAAAACTAGATGTATTACAAGAAGAATGAACATGTATGTGAAAATAAAAGAGTTCAACAAACCATACAGAAGTTTGCATACTTTTCATATTTTAAAACAAACTTCATCTTTTTTAAAAAAATTTTCCCCACTTAATAGTATTTTATTTTTTCCAATTACATGTAAAAATAGTTTTCAATATTCATTTTTATAAGATTTTGAGTTCTAAATTTTTCTCTCCCTCTCTCCTATCTCCCCTCCCCAAGATATGCTAGATATGTACAATCCTATTAAGCATATTTCCACATTAGTTGGTTGGTTGTTGTCCTTCATTCTCAAAGAGGACCAAAATAACATCACCATGAGAAAGTGAAGTTTCAGTGCATCCAACTGTGGCTTATCAGACCAATATGAGTTTGGGTTGGGTACAGGTAGTCCATATGAATTTTTAGGATGGATACTCCAAATTTGCGCATCCTAGATTTAATTTGTGTTGTCTCAATTTTGCTTTGCTCATAGAGCACAGCACCCTTTTTGATGTGGGCACGCCATGCTGAGTGGTCCTGTGCCAGTGTCTCCTATGTTGCACAGTCAAATCCAAAGTTCTTGAAAGAGACACTCTTGAGAGTGTCCTTGTATCACTTTTTCTGACCACCATGGGAACACCTGCCCCATGTGAGTTCTCCATAAAATAGTCTTTTTGGCAAGCGTACATTTTGCATTCTAACAACATGTCCAGCCCATCAGAGTTGCATTCCCCTTCAATTTCCAATTTTTTGCCACCACAAAAAAAAACTGTATTAAATATTTTATACATGTGGGTCCTTTTCCCTCTTTTATGATCTCTTTGGGATACAGACTTAGTAGTGGTATTGATAGATTAAAAGGTATGCACGGTTTTATAACCCTTTGAGCATAGTTCCAAATTGCTCTTCAGAATGATAGAATTGGTTCACAACTCCATCAACAATGCATTAGTGATCCAGTTTTCCCACATCTTCTCCAACATTTATCATTTTCCTTTTTTGTCATATTAGTTAATCTGATAGGTATGAGTTGTTTTAATTTGCATTTCTCTAAGTAGTGATTTAGAGCATTTTTTCGTGTGACTATAGTGAGTTTTAATTTCTTCAACAGAAAACTGCCTGTTCACCAATTCACTTTCAAAGTCCCAAGGAGCAGGACCTTTGTGATCATTCAGAGGTAGGAGAAAAGAGGACTTATGCTTCATTTGGAGATATTTAAGCCTGCTGGGAACAATGCTATGTCAAAACAGGGGGACATTTGAGTTAACTCTCCCCAGATATTAAGGTGGAGAGTGGTGAGTGCTGTGGGGCCGTACTGTTTCTTCTTTTGTTCTTGCTACATCTTTGAAGTAAATGTCCATTTGTAAAAGCTAATTGAGATTAAGTGGTTAAATGGAATTGGGGAACAAATCAGTAACTGGCACCCCCAGATTGGTAGGGGTTCAAGCCAATGGTAGCATAGAATGGACACCTCTCAATCCTCAGAAGTGTATCTGATGCCTTAAAATGGAGATTTGGCAGGTCTCGGGAAGGTGAGAGCATGCCCACTACAATGTACTTTCAATACTTTTCTGAGAACAGTGTTGATGGATGGGAGGAATAGACAAAGATCTTGAAGCACTGCCTGAGACAGGATGGAGACATCAAAGTATAACTTTGATTATCTTGCCTTGGGTCTCAGACCTCCATCTTTATCACAATCAGTAGAAAGAAGGAGCCAAGGAAGGGAATACATACACACACACACACACACACACACACACAAATATGTACGTTTATGTGTATATATACATGTAATATATATAAAACAGACTCTTAAAAAAGAACGTTGTTATTAAGCTTATTAAGGCAAGAAACATTCTTGAAAGAGACTACAATATAGGGTTTTGGTAATCTATTTTATGATCATTTTTTTCCTTTTAGAGGACTTCTTTTCATTAGGAAAGATGCCCAGTTGTTTGGTTGGTATAGTTCCAGACCTCCAATTTTAATTAATACAGGGAACTCCTGGCATGGAAGTACTCTTCACCTATGCAAATCATCAACTAGTAAGTAACTTAGAGTCATAGTATCATAAATTTAGAATTGGAAGGGGATCTCAGAGGTCATCTGAGCCCCCTGAGCCCTCATAGGTCATCAGCCCCTTACTTTTCAGATAAGAAAACTGTAGCCCAGAGAGATTTAATAGCATGTGTTTTCAATCTCATCCCCTCCTGTCTTCTAGAGGAAATTTCTCCCTCAGTCATTCCTTCACTGCCTCTAACCTTTAGTCTCTCCCTACTGGTTCCTTCCTAGATGTCAATAAGAATCCCAACCATTTAAAACATCTTCACTGGATCCTACCATTCCCTCAAGTTACTTTAATTCTTATATTATATATTATATTCTTACATCTTATATATTATATCCTATATAATATATATTATATTCTTATATATACTATATTCTTATATAATATATTTAATTAACTCTAAATCTTTCCTGTCTTTCACAAATTGCTAGGAAAAAGCTGCCTATGCTCATGGCCTTCACTTTTCCTCCTAAGTGCTTCTCAACACTCAAGCCAATATGGCTACCAACTTCATTACCCCATTGAATCTGCTCTATCCAAGGTTACCAGTCATCTCTTAACTGGTAAATCTAATGGCCTTTTCTCAATTCTCATTATTCTTGACCTCTCTGCAGCTTTTGACATTGGTAATCAATCACCCTCTCCCCTTGAATGTTCATTCTTCTTTGGATTTTTCTAATGCTAGTCTCTTCTGGTTCTACCAATAATCTATTCTTCTTAGTCTTCTTTTCTGGATCATCATCCACAATATGCCCTTTTATTGTTGATGTATTTCAAGACTCTTTTGTAGATCCTCTTATCCTTCTTTATACTCTCAGTGATTTCATATGAGGTGTTCAAGAGGACTAGCACTTTTGGTATGAGGGCTCACCAAGTCCTTTTCAGGGCTGTTCATCCACTTTGGGTATCTATTTGGCAATCAGATCTCACCAGAAGCTCCAAAAAACTGTAGAATGTGCTGGAAGCCATCTTGGCAGACAGGCTAAACCAGGTTGAGAGTAACCACTGGGTCTCAAACCAGTTGGTGAGTTAGGGGGCTATCTGCCCCAAGCATGTGAAGACTCCCCTTGGCTGAAAGGGCAGATGAAAACAGTTTGTTCTAATGGTCATGAAGGTGGCTAAGGCAGACTCTGTGGAAGTTTCGAGCTTGGTCAGGCATGAAGACACCAAGGTCAGCCACTGTATCTGAGTTGTCTTGACTTTTCTTTCCAGGATCCTGGACAAGAGAGTAAGGTTGATGACCTTGTGCAACTCTGCCTCGCTTAAATCCACTTCACACGAGTCAAGATATCATCCCATAATGTCACTCGTCTCTTCAAAAATGAAGGACAAATAGCAAGATTTTGTCAGCTCCTATAGGAGGGACAGTATGCTAACCACCTATACAAATTAGACTCGCTTTTCATTAAAAGATATGGAAAGCATCCTGGATACTTGATTGACTCAAAGAACCAAAGGTCAACCCCAAAATATTTGGTGTAATAATCCAGAATTGGAACAGGATTGTCTCACTAAAGTGAGCAGCTCAAAGGAAGGTGAGCCTTGATTGACTTCCATGCTTCTGGTGGTGTTTTGCTGATGTCTCTAGAAATGATGGTGACTTATTGTGAAGGTCCTTTACCTCCAGGAGTTTAGAGAGTGAACATATGCATTCAGGAAGGAGAAACTTATGGGGATATGATCTGTGTTCTTAAGAAATTCACCTTGAAAATAATTGCAGTAAACTTTTAGCTCTATCTTCTGTATTGTCACTGGGCCTTCCAGTTTTTAAGCTTGCTTCAAGTCCTATAAGGTCATTTTCTCAAAACTCAGTTAATCTTCAAAGAAGCAAGTGGAAGAGCATATTTGAGGAGACTGAAAGTAATTTCCTTCAATAGAAAAGGACAAATACAAAAGAAGGAGATGCTCCCTGCTCTTGCCAAGACCCAATGCCTTTGTATTGGTAATGACATTAACACTCAGTTGTCTGGGAGCCTACTGAAAGAGGGTCCCTCTTAGCTTTAAGGGGTATATGTATGTGAGGGTCAAAGAACTTTTGGGTTTAATTGACTCTTTGGAGACGACAATGAAGCTAAATAAATAGTCCTCAAACCTGTTATTGCATGAACACACAACAGTCAGCTGAAGAATGCTATGAAGGACTCCATCAGTGAGAGGCTAAAAACCAACAATTTTAGGATTATCCAACAACTGTGCTGGAAGAACTATTTCCGTTTTGTTTTTTATTAGCAGTAGTTGGCATTTGAGAGGGAAGCCAGCCAGAATTGTGCCACATGAACTTTGTTGTGATTCTTTGGTGCAGACATTGGGTAGGCACTCCAAACAAAGACAGAGACATTTCTGGAACTCAGGATAAGGACAAATATGTGAATTGTACCCTTAATTCATTTGTTGAGAAAAGAGGAGTGCTGAATTACCTTAAAAAGAGGAGTTTCTGATTTCTCTCTCTCTCTGCCTCTCTCTCTCTTTCCCTATCTCTCTCTGTCTCTCTCCATCTCTCTCCCTGTTTCCCTCTGTCTCTCTGTCTCCCTCTGTCTCTGCCTCTCTCTCTCTCTCTCTCTCTCTCTCTCTCTCTCTCTCTCTCTCTCTCTCTCTCTCTCTCTTTCTCTCACATTCTCTCTCTCTGTCTCTCTCTCTCTCTCTCTCTCATTCTCTGTGTGTGTGTGTGTGTGTGTGTGTCTCTCTCTGCCTCATTCTTTTTCCCTATCTGTCTTTCTCTTGGCATCATTCTCTTTCTTTCTCTGTCTCTCCCTATATTTGTCTCTCTGCCTGTCTCTGTGTCTCTGTCTTTGTCTCTCTGTCTATCTGTCTGTCTGTCTCTCTTTGCCTCACTCTTTTTCCCTCTCTGTCTCTGTCTGTCTGTCTCTCTTTCCTATCTCTGTCTCTGTTTCTCTCTCTGTCTCTATCTCTCTGATTCTCTTTCTGATTCTCTCTCTTTCTCTTTGTGTCTCTGTCTCTCTGTCTCTTTCAGTGTTTCTCTCTGTCTGTCTCTCTCTCAGCCTCAATCTTTTTCCCTCTGTGTCTGTCTTTGTCTCTCTGTCTCTGCCTGTCTCTCTGTCTCTGTCTCTTTGTCTGTCTCTCTCTCTCTCTCAGCCTCAATCTTTTTCCCTTTCTGTCGCTATCTGTCTGTCTCTGTCTACCTCTCTCTCTCTGTCTGTCTGTCTGTCCCTCTCTCTCTCCCAGTGAGGGGCCTCTACAGAGCACGTGTACTCCCAAAGGAGTCTATAGTTTGTGTCTTTGGCTTTCTTTTGTGTCTTTCCTTCAGCACGAGTATTTCCCTGAGCTGGGTATTCCTCATCTTGGTGGCATTCTTATGAGCTGGAGATGCCAGGAGCATCTTGTTCCCTCATTTGGAGCCATTTGGCAGCAGGACGGATTTCCCACATTAGAGAGGATGACCACTTATAGGAAGGGGGAACCAAGCCCTGAAGTAATCAACCAGAATCCTTGGAGTTGCCTGAGCCATCCTTTGTGGCTGTTTCTGCCTTCATCAACTATGGTAGACCAGCAAAGGGTAATAATAATATCACTCTCAACTGCAGCCCCAGCATGGGGTGGGGGGGGGCTGTTAGACCTCTATAGTGGCAGACCAACAACATTCAATTCTGGGACAGGGGGGTGACAGCCAACCCTGACAGAGTAAGTAGTAGGGCAGGCACCAAAAGTACTGGCCAACAGGGAGGAAATATGGGAAGTAACATGTCTTTTCAGGTCCCAGTGGCAATGATAGCCCATGGGCCAGAGAGTGAGCACTGCTAACAGTGGCCATCAATGGACAGCTCAGGTCCTTGTCAGCAGAGTTGGTAATGGCATGGATAGCAACAACAGCAGGCCCAAAGTAGGCCTTGGCTTACCGTAAACAGAGCCAATCAACCCTTGACATGTTGCCAATATAATACCCAATGATCATTATATAACTTCTCCCCAGGGAAGGCTTGGAGAAACAAGGGATGGAATTATTGTGAAAGGGTTTCCATTCTAGCAATGAAGGGAGGATGAGAGTGTCTACTCAACTCCAGAAGAAGAAGGGGGAGGCTATCATGGGGCAAATATTTATTTTCTCTTTCCTTAGTGAATAAAGTTTGCCTTCTTAATTGATTGCCCAAGGTCACACAAGTAGTAAATGGCATAGCCAGGATTTGAACCCAGTACTTGACATGTACCTCTGCAGAGTCTAGAAACTCTACCTCCTCAGCACTATAACTACTGAAGAATGAAGAAGTTATCACCCAAAGACCTGATCCATGCAAATAACTCCACCTGCCTTACCACTACATCCTGGGGACCTTTGAGTCTTCCCATCTGGCTTGCAGCAGAACATCCAGCATGCTTCCTCATTACAAGATGAGCTCTTTGAGAACAAGGGCTGCCTTGCCTCTTTCTTGCTATCCATGGTGCTTAGCACAATGCTTGGCACAGAGTAAATATGTAATAAATGTTTTTTTCATGCATTCATGCACGCATTCATTCAGTCAGTCATCTATATATTCATTCATTCCTTTTATTTTATAACTGGTCATTTTTCCACTACCCCACACTTCTTAGGGCATTAAAGGGTTACACATCAAAGGCAGGGCTCATACCTAAGTCTTCTTGGTTCCAAGGCCAGCCCCCTACCCACTAGGACCATGCTATCTTTTTTTCCCCTTAGCTGTTAATCAAATGTTAGTGCAGAATTAGCTGATAAACAAAGGAAAAATATGTGCAGTATACATTGGTGGTGGTAGTAGTAAGTGTATATGTGTGTATTGCCTGTATATATGCATATACACACATATAAATCTGTAATATGCATGTGTATATGCATAGATAATGCATGCATTTGTGTGTATGTGCACATGTGTGTGCATGTGTATATGCATGTATTACATACTTGTGCATACACATATACATTGCGTACATGTGTGTATGCCTATACATGTGTATGTGCATTGTGTGCATATGCATGTGTACATCTTTATGTACACATGTGCAGATTTATTGTTCAGTTGTGTCCAACTCTTTATGAACCTGGCTGCATATGTACATGTACATGCACATATCCACAGACATAGACATATGCACACATGCATTCATTTATATGAAGTATAAGTATATGTATACATTTGCATGATGTGAAGTCCCCAAGTAGCTCTTGCAACAAGGATGAAATGGGAACATGAGACGGATCGCTTTTTCTGATGAACTAAAAATCCTCATCCAGAGCACCTACCACCAGCCAACAGAGGCAGCAAACAAGCTCTCCCTTTCCACTTTTGATGGGAAAACCTCCTGGGCCTTGGTTTCTCCGGACTCTGGTGCCATGTACAAACTCAGTCTGACAGTTTGTTACACCATTACCAAGCTGGGCTCCCAGGGATTCTTGACTGGAGTGCTGCAAGCACTGGGTTCTTGGGTGTTTGCTGCCTCCACCAGGATCGGGACAGAAATTTTTTTTGTCAACCACGCTTGAATTTACTCTTAATGACTCCCAAGGTGAAATGGTGCATAGTATCCCATGGAAGAAGTGTGCACGGCCCTAGCATCTTTTCTTGGAAGACTAATCTAAATCAAAATAACTTTAGTTTAAATAAACAGCTAAGTCTTGATATGGATGTATATTCAGGATCAGCCAGCAAAGCAGAGAGACCTTTTCTATTCACACTTATTATCCCTCCTCACAAGGCAAGCTCATAGCCCCTGAGAACACAGGAGCCATCCTCTCCATCTTGGACCTAAATTGTGATTCATCCTTCCAACGTCCCTCACAAGTGGTCCTTCAAATACCAGACCAAGAGCTCTAGGGCTAGAGGTAGCGAGGTGGGGCAGTGCAGTGCATGGCGGCCCAGGGTCTGGAGTCCCACAAATCTGAGTTCAAACCTAGCCTCAAATACTTGCTAGTTGTGTGACCCTGGGCAAGTCTCTTGACCCTTGTTTGCCTCAGTTTCCTTATTTGTTAAATGGGGATAATAATAGCATCTCCTTGGCTGAGTTGTCATGAGGGTCAAATGGGATATTTGTAAAGTTCTTGGCACATGGCAAATGCTATGTAAATGTTAGCTATTATTATCACAGAAACAGCCCATTTCAACTGAGGTCAACTCTAATTGTTACAAAGGTTTTTCCTTGGAACAGGCCAAAAATCTCCCTCTCTTCACCTTTCACCCTTCGGTTTTAGTTCTGCCTACTGGGACCAAGCAGAAAAAGACTAATCCCTTTCCCACAAGAGAGATATTCAAAAATATAGTTCCCATTTCCAAATAGCTAGACCACTGGCTCCTTCCATTGAGTTGGTGGGTTGAATGGAAAACAGATTCAGAAGATACCCAAGTTCAAACCCCCTCTAATATTTGCAAACCATGTGATCTTGAGCAAGTCATTTGATTTTTCTACACCTGTTTCTTCCTCTGTAAAAGGGGGTCATAATTCCTGTGGTACTGAACTCATGATATTTAACCCACAGCATTGTTTCAAGGGTCAAATGAGGTAACGTTTGGAATGCTTTGCAAACTTTTCTCTTTTTAGGGAGACCAGCTCTATAATTCCATTGGTGAAGGGAAATCCTAATAAGGAAATTCTCTCTATTAGCATTTGTTCAGAAACTTGCTATCTGAGAATTGCCTATAATGCTGAAGAATTCATTGACTTGTGTATATATTGGGGAGTGTGTGTGTGTATATGTGTGTAGTGTGTGTTTGTACTGTGTACATATTATATATATATATGATATAAGTACATTCCTATATGTATGTATATGTATTACATGTACACAATGTGTTGTATATGTGTGATATAATCCATATACATGTGTAAGAGGCAAGACTTAGATTCCAGTCAGCCAGCTCTCTCCCCTTAGCCACACTCGCTAACCTTAAAACTCTAGATATACGCCACTTATTAGTATTATTATGGGATTATGGGATTCAATATATTAGGGCAGAGGAGGAGCTCTTGAAAAATCATCTACTCAGCATGGTTTTTCCACATGACAGACTGTCCACAATATGTTTTTTCCAGGTCTTACCTTCTGAGTAGACTCACTGATCTTCAGGAAATGTTTGTTGAATGAAGGAGTAAATTAAAGAAAGAGACATTTACTTCAGCTGTACTTTGGAGGGGGTGTGGTAGCGAGTGAAAGAACTTAAGAGAAGGTCTAAATATTTCTTGGGGTGAGAGGTGGGGAGGACAGCGTGAAGGCCTCTTTGTAGAAGGAATTAAAGACATGAAGGTTTCCTCCCCAGAACAAATTTAAAGATCTCCACAGGAGACCCAGAAAAAACAAGGAAGGAATATAGTGCTCTTTTCCACGAAGAAGTCACCAAAGTCAAACTAGGAAAATTCAAAGACTTTGTAAAGATGATTTTTATCCCAGAGTGTCTCCTTTTTTCCAATGCCCAGTCTCACCTCTAGGCCAAAGTTGAGTCCTTTCTAATAACATTCGGCCTTATCATTTCCTCCACCTTTCTGTAAGGCCAGGACTGGAGGGGACAAGACACCCTTTCTTCCTTTCGTGAAGAGCCGAAAACAGACCGACCAGATCCCAAGTGTTAAATAGAAAGGTGAGGGCTGAGGTTTTTTGTTGTTTGGTTCCAGTTCTCTCCTTTCTTGGCATTTCAGAGGTTGGAAGAAGCTTTGGGTCTGAATTTTCTTAAAGTAGCTATAAGCAAGTCTATTGCAATAACAATGTTCAAATAAAAAATATTTATGACCTGCTAATGTTAACTAGTCCAAAAATACCATGGAACATGTGTTTTTCATCAAGACCAAAAGTTAAGTTGTAGTATGACAGGCTACTTGCCTTCCAAAATTACCCTCAATGGCATGATATTAAGTTACATGGAACAAGAGTCATACACTGAATGCAAAAAAAAAGTAAAAACTTCTTTCCTTCAGCAAAAGGTGAAACAGAGGTTGGGGTGCCCAGGCCTGGACTGAGATTTGAGCTCATCATCACTTACAATGACCCCACCATCTTCTGTTTGATTTGTACCCATCGTGGGGCACTTGTCATGTATTTACTTGCTATGGCATATATTAGCAAAATTTTCTCTCCCTAAAAATTGTAAATTCGTTGAAGGTAGGTACCATATCTTATATATTTGTGCACCATGTCACTCAACCACAGCCCAAGTCTCTGTGGCTCATTGTTTAGATTTTGGTGGCTTAGAATATATGTAAATAGTAATCATTTTCTATTCTGGCCAGAAACTTTGAAGGTCTTCCTCTCCCAGGTTGATATTTTCGTGATGGCAAATTAGGCCATCCTTTGTCTCAGTTCTCACCTAGTCCTTAGTCATTGAATGGGCGTGACCTCAGACAAATTGAGGCATGGAATTGACCTTAGTTTAGAAAGGTCAAGGCTAGTCACTGCATCTTAGGCAATTGCCAGCCATCTTGATTTTTGTCTTACCACTGGACTTCAATGACTCTGGACGACAGAGTGAGGATAATGGCTTTGCTTCACTTAAATCCAATTCATGAGAGAGTCCAGACATCATCATCATAATGTCATCCATCCTCTTCAAAATCAAAGGACAGACAACAAAAACAGAAAGTTCTCACACATCTTAAGCACTCAGTTGATGCTTCTTAATAAGAGGAAAGATTTGACTTCATGTTTTTATCCATTTTTTAAAAATATGTCATTCAACATGAACATGTTTCTTCCTTTTTCTTTTTTCTTTTTTTTCTTTCTTGAGACTGGTCTCCTCCCAGTGCAGCAGCTCTTCACCAGTCCAATCCCACTGCTGACTGGCACCGAAGCTCTAACCAGTTCTTTTTCTCCATTCACCCCTTCTTAGGAAGTCTGGTGGTCCACCACCCGGATGCCAGACTTAGTGGGAACACCCAGTCAGCTTGGAACACCACAACTCAGCACTCCTAAACTTCAGTGATCCATCAGTCTCAGCCTCTAGGAGCAGACATACCCTGCCACTCCTAGCCTGCATGTGTGTGTGTGTGTCATGTCCAACATTTAACCACAGCCCTCACACATTGTAAGTACTCCATTAATGTTTGTTTGTTTTTTAAAGAAAGATCGGCTTCATGTTTTTTTAATTTACAAAGAAAAGATCATACAATTTAGGGACAATGCATTGTACATTTCTGCATGACAGTGCAGCTGTTATGGAAAACAAAATTTGTTATAATACACAAATTGTGTTCAGTTCTCGGCAAGTTAGAGAGAGTGCAGAGGAGGATGATCAGACTAGGGGAAGGAGGAGAGGACTCAAAACTTTGCCATGTGACTGACTGACTGGCTAGAGGCAGCCAGGTGGTAAAGTGGATAAGAACACTGGTCCTGGACTCAGGAAAACCTGAGTTCAAATTCCACTTCAGGCACTTACTAGGTGCATGTTCCAGGGCCAGTTCCTTAACCTCTGTTTGCCTCAGTTTCCTCAACTGTAAAATGGAGCTCCTACCTCCCAGGGTCACTGTGAGAATCAACTGAGATAATATTTGTAAAGCACTTATTCACAATGCCTGGGAAATAGTAGGAACTATATAAATGCTAGGTGGTATTCTTATCATTAAAAATAACTGGAATTGAATTAGTTAACCTAGAGAAGATGTAGAAGGGATGTGATCATTGTCTCCAAATATGTGAACAGATATCATGTGAACAAAGTAGACAACCCCCATTGCCTATAAATAAATGAATGAATGGACAGACAGACAGACAGACAGACAGATAGATAGATGGATAGATAGATAGATAGATAGATAGATAGATGGATAGATGGATGGATAGATGGATGGATAGATGGATGGATGGATAAGAATATTCTAAGAATAAAAGTGTTTCCCAAATGAATTGCGTAACCTTCTAAAGGAACATCTCCTTTCACTGGAGATCATTCAAGTCTGGAGGCAGGATTTATTGGGAGTATCACACAGAAGAGATTCCTACATCACCTTTATCCTAATAATAGCTAGCATTTATATAGCACTTAACTTTGTGTCAGGCACTGTTGATCCTTACAACAACCCTGGGAGGTGGGTTTTATTATTATTTCCATTCCACAGATGAAGAAACTGAGGCAAACAATGGTTAAGTGACTTGCCCAGGGTCACACAGCTAGTAAGTATCTGAGGCCAGATTTGAAATTCTGCCTTCAGATCTGGGGCTCTATCCACCACACCACCCGAGTTGGACTGAATACCTTTGATATTCCTAAGATTCTCTTCATTCAACTGTGATAACAAATTGGCCTCTGACTCTAACTAGCTCTGTAACCCTGGGCAAGTCATTTACCCCATTTGCCTCTTTTTCCTCATTTGTAAAATTATCTGGAGAAGAAAATGGCAAAGTACTCCAATATCTTTGCCAAGAAAACGTCAAATAAGGTCATGAAGAGTCAGACATGACCAAACAACAAGTTTTCAAATGTCATTGAAGAATTTAAGGGATTCTCCATTTTATGCCATCTTATTATAATTTTCTTTTCCCCCAGAACCTTGCAGAGTTCTCCCCTCACAGAAAAGGCTAAATGAATGCTTGTTAATAAGTGATATAAAGGACTTGTGAAGTGAGTGGGTATGAGAAGTGAGAGTATGTTCTAAGAAATTTCACTGGGGCAGTATAGAAGACAAGATTTTTTTCACAGGAATAAGGCTGTCACTGGAGGTTAAGTTCCCAGCTATAAAATCAGCCTGGAATAAAGCAGATATGATCAAAAACATATCATCAAAGCAAGGACAGAACAAAAATCCACCATTATCATTTAAAATCCTACAAATGTGTAGCCTTCAGGTATTTGGAGGGTTGTCACATGTGGAGGAAAGATTAGATTTATTCTATTTGGTGCAGGGCAGCAGGATGAGGACCAATAGAAGGATCTTTGCAGCTCAGCATAAGGAAACACTGCCAGGCCTAGAGGCCTGAGGGCTACCTGAGTCTTACCTTACCTATCTCAGGCCAAACTGGATAAACGTATGAGAGAAGAGACTTTCCAGAGTCGAACCAGGGTTAGGCTTTATTCAGGGTCTTGGTTACATGTGCAGGGGGAACTCTTCCTGGGGAGCGAGGAATCTCCCCAGGAGGCAAAGATCTTACAGTAAGAGAATGAAAGCAGAAGTGGAAGTGGGGAGAGAGGGGAGAGGGGCCTTCTGTCCTGTAAGTGTCCCTCAGCGCTAAGAGCGCCTTCAGGCTTTCCTGACCCTACTTAAGCTCTCCTGCCGCATCGTTTGCACCTCAATACCGTGCCTGTTAGATAACAATAGGTGTGCCCAGATCTGGGCCAATCTCGAGGGCAGGGAAGCTCTCTCCCATCACGTTTCCCACAGGAAGAGGCGGAAATGCACGAGATATCCCGGTCTCACACCTCAATTCCCTGCTGTTCCCTGGGGGGCCTCATGAGAACTCTAAGGTTTAGAAGTTCTCACCTTTACCCTCCCGAGACTGTCCACATGGAACTGAGCTTACACCCCCAACAAAACACTGCCTAAGAATTAGAGGTAGTCAGTCAGCAAACGTTTATTAAGCTCTAAATATGTGCCATGCACTAAAGATTCAAAGGCAAAAAAAAAGTCCCTACCCTCAGAGAATTCGAGTCTAATGAGGGAGACAACATGGGGAAAAAACTGCACATAAAAGATATAGGCAGTATAGATTTTCAGAGGAAAAGCATTAGAAGATGGAGGGGAGGGAAGAAGATGGGACATTTCATTACTTCCTGCCATAGGAAGTAATAGAATCACCTTCTGTGTAAGCTTTCAAACAGAGGCTGATGCATGGACTAGGTGGAAGTCTTGAATAGGTATAGGTTGGACTAGATAGAGACCCCTTCTATCTCTGAGATTCATGATTCTAGTATTCCTTTACATTGCTACCAGTCATGGAATCGAAGAGGTGAAAGTAACCCCCAACGGTCATTTTCTAATCCAACTCTCTCCTTTTAAGGGTGAAAAAAAAAAAGGAGCAGAAAAGGGAAATGGCCAGAGGTCATAAGTGCATTTATAGCATGTAAAACTATAACTTAATTGAATCATAAATCTGAATTATCAAAAAGCATAATGCTAGTCATAATAAATATTAAACATTTAATTAACAACAACTTTTTACCTTTATAATTTCAGGTTTATGGGAATTATCAGTCTTTAAAAGTATCTATTATGAAAAGAAGGAAGAAAGGAAAGAAGGAAGGAAAGAAGGAAGGAAGGAAGGAAGGAAGGAAGGAAGGAAGGAAGGAAGGAAGGAAGGAAGAAAGGAAGGAAGGGAAGCTGCCCTGGGAAGTTTCAGCTGACACCATCTTGTTTTCTAGATAAATTTTCCTATAGCAAGTACTCAGAGTGAACCTTATGCTGTTTTGTTATTCCTGTCATCTCTGTGATCATCACTGTTTTTAAAGCCACTGTTGCACCTCAATATTCAAAACCTTCACTAATGGTGTTAGTGATCAGGCCTGAAGAATAGTCTCTTAAAACTGAACAATTTTACAAATTTTCTTTACTTTCACATTCCTCTTCTCCACTCATCCCCAGCTCCTGCCTAACACAAGTAGTTTTAAAAAGTGCTTGATAAAGGAAGACATTCAAAACCAATCTGAGGTGTATGTTTAAGGGACAGAGAGGGGTAGCAGTTCTCCCACTTTACTTTGATCGTGATGGGCATTCCAACTGATTACTTAAGTAAAGCTATTCTGCCTTCTAGGTATTTTGTGGGTCAGAATCTCCTCCACACAATAACTCACAATCTCCAACTATTTACTTTTGTACTTTAATGGCACACTTAAAAGCAAAGACATTTGATGAAATAGCACAGTAATTAAAAATAAATAGAATATTCCTACTATAAACTTGGAGTTTACTCTCCAATAAATAGATGCTCCCTCAGGGGGAAAGAATCATGTCAATAATACATGTATGGGATCACACACAGGAAAGGAGCAGATCAGCCCATAATCACTGGAAAGCTGCTAATGCCTTGTAGTATCATTGCAATGCTCTCTGTTGGTGTCACGTCCCCTCTATGTCATGTTTCTGCTATTCATCATTAATTTTCAGATATCCCCAGAAATACCTAATATTCTGTCTGCCCTTCAATGAAAGGAAAGATGCTGTGATTAGCAAGCCTCTCTTCTCCAGGCAAGATTCTTTCAGCTAATGAACACAGACCACCTCCACTTGGTCAAGCTGTAGATGCTTTTTAAACTCCTTTCACCTCTGTTCTCTCCTCTCTCAGTTCAACTTTCATGTGACACAAAGCCCACCATTCTTATTACCCCATCTGTGATACTTCAGACAAGTATCTCCAGGGCTCTGTTTCATGGAGCTGAAAAGAAACTGTGGAAGGAAGTTGCTCTCAATCTCCTACATCATGTTCCTTCACTCTCTAGCCTATGGAAATCACAAAGGTAGAGCTAAGTGGGGAAAACTGAAAGGGTTTCAGACCACTCTCTCACAAGCAATCACAGCCTAGTCTCTTTGGTCTATTGAGGTAGAGAGGAGAGCTACCCTCTTCCATCTCTTACTTCCTCGGTCACTATTTCCCTGACACACTGACCACATGGGATCCTGCTACAATAACAGTAAAGAACTTGAATTCAAATCCAGCCTCAAACACTTACTAGTTGGGTGACCTTCAAAAAATCTTTTAGTCTCTGTCTGCTTCAAATTCCTCAACTATGAAATGGAGACCATTTTGAAGATCAAATAAGATGTGTGTGAAGCACTTGACAGAGTGCCTGACAATAAATGTTTATTCCCTTCCCCAGCTAAAATAACTAGTTAGCTTTTTCAAGTTAGCAAAGTGTTACATGTATGCTATTGTTATTTGCAGGTGATATTATAACTGCAAATTTTGTGGTATTGCCACTAGGAAAAGGCTACCCGTCAATTTCTGTCAGTTTGATTAAACTGATTAGAAGTGAAAGGAGTTCAAAAAACATAATCTTTCTCAAACACTGAAAATTATCTATCTCACCAAAATTAGATGTGTAGATACATTTGGAAATGAAGGTGATTTTATATACACTTATGTGTGTGTGTGCATACACTTTTTAAGAAAAAAATATTAAGGGAAGCCAAGATGGCAGAGTAGAAGGACAGATCTGCTGTAGCTCTCCCCACAAAACTCATAAAATACATGTGAAAATGACTCAGCAGCAGAAGCCACAAAATAACAGAGTGAAAGAAATTTCCAGCTCAAGGCAGCCTGCAAGGTCTACAGGAAAGGTCTACTGCACCAGGTTCAGAGCAGAGTGCAGCCCAGCCTTGGCCATGTGGTGTAGCATGAACAGGACCAGATCAGGCTTTAGGGGGCAGAATCCCAGGCAGCAGCTTCAGTTCCCAGATTCCTCAACCCACAAATGCCAAAGACAGCTTCAAATGTCAGTGAGAAAGCTCTTTCACCTGGATGAGAAGGGAGCAGAATCCTGCCCTAGCCCCAGCCCCAGGTGGCTGCAGCATCCATTTTTGAAGCTCTTGGTCTAAAGACACTGGGGGAATCAAACAGCTGATCAAACAGCTCAATTCTGTGTGGCAGTCCTGGGGTGAGGAGGAGCACTGGCATGGTGGAGCTGGTAGAGGCCCTAGAAAGGGAATCCTGCTCACAGATCTTGTGCAGGAAAGCTTATGGTTGCTCCCAGACCAGAGCACAGGCCAGAAGAGGACTAAAAAAGAGCCTGGACATCATCTTCCAAGAAATTATCAAGGAAAACTGCCCTGATATTCTAGAACCTGAGGGTAAAATAAATATTGAAGGAATCCACTGATCATCTCCTGAAAGAGATTCAAAAAGAAAAACTCCTAGGAATATTGTAGCCAGATTCCAGAGTTCCCAGGTCAAGGAGAAAATATTGCAAGCAGACAAAAAAAACCATTTGAATATTGTGGAAATACAACCAGGATAACACAAGATTTAGCAGTTTCTACATTAAGGGACTGAAGGGCGTGGAATATGATATTCCAGAAGTCAAATGAACTAGGACTAAAACCAAGAATCACCTACCCAGAAAAACTGAGTATAATACTTCAGGGGAAAAAATGGTCATTTAATGAAATAGAGGACTTTCAAGAATTCTTGATAAAAAGACCAGAGCTGAATAGAACATTTGACTTTGAAACACAGGAATGAAAAGAAGCATGGAAAGCTCAACAGGAAAGAGAAATCATAAGGGACTTACTAAAGCTGAGTTGTTTACATTCCTACATGGAAAGACATTTGTAACTCTTGAGACTTTTCTCAGTATTTGAGTAGTTGGAGGGATTATATATATAGTTGAAACTATAGTTGAAAGTTGAAAAGGAAGGGATGATATCTAAAAGAATAAAATTAAGGGGTGAGAGAGGAATGTATTGGAAGGAGAAATGGAATGGGGCAAATTATCTCTCATAAAAGAGGCAATAAAAAGCTTTTTCAATGGAGGGGGAAAGAGGGAGGTGAGAGGGAAAAAGTGAAGCTTACTCTCATTGCTTTTGGCTTAAGGAGAGAATAACATGCACGCTCAGTTTGGTATGAAAATCTATCTTACACTACAGGAAAGTAGGGGAGAAGTGGATAAGTAGGTTGTAGGGAGTATGATAGAAGGGAGGGCAAATGGGAGGAAGGAGTAATTAGAAGTAAACACTTTTTGGAGAGGGACAAGGACAAAAGAGAGAATAGAATAAATGGGGGACAGGATATGATGGAGGGAAATACAGTTAGTCTTACACAACATGACTATTATGGAAGTATTCTGCATAACTACACATGTATAGCCTATATTGAATTGCTTGCCTTCACAGTGGGGATGTGTGGGGAGGGATGAAGGAAGAGAAGTTGGAACTCAAAGATTTAGGAACAAATATTGAGAATCGTTTTTGCATGCAACTAGGAAATAAGAAATACAGGTAGTGGGGATAGAAACTATCTTGTCCAACAAGAAAAGAGAGAAGATGACAATAAGGGAAGGGAGGAGTGTGATAGAATGGAGGGCAGATTGGGGGAAGGGGTAATCAGAATGCAAGGCATTATGGGGTGGGGAGGGGAGAGAGGGGGAGAAAATTTGGAACTCAAAATCTTGTGGAAATAAATGTTGAAAACTAAAAATAAATAAATTTTTTAAAAAAAATTTTTAATTAAGGGGGTAAACATAGCCTAAATCTGACAAGTTATAGCAAAATCAGCAGGGATTTAGAGCTAGAAGAGAACCAGGAGGTTGTCTAGTTCAGCTCTCTCGTTTTATAGAACTCAAGTCAATAAAAGGTAAGTGACTAGCCTAAGGTCACACTAGGAATATCAGAACTGAGTCTGAGCACAGGTCTTTTGCTTGTAAATTCAGCAATCTTTTCATTAAACCATTAGCAATCTATGCATTGCTCCACATAGTTTTGCTTTTGCTATCTATAATAAAGCATGGCCCTAGAGAAGCTTTTCCTAGACTAGAATATACATCCATTTGATTGGGGATAGTACTTCACAGGGACTTCCAAGAATCGAAGACTTTCTGGTTGACTTTGTCAGAAGTATGGGCTAGACTGTTGGAATTTAGGGACATCACAATTACATAAAAGAACAAGACAGAATTATAAAGGAGAAAGAACAGGCAGAGAAATGAAGGTCCAGTATTATCTAACACAGTAACACATTTGTTCTTCCTTTGTTGGCAATAATAGACAGGTATCTGAGCCAGACCCTAGAGCAGATTTCTGGGACATAGTAGTAGGACCTGGAACACAGGACACTGAAAATAGTGATTTCTATCTCCAATCATCCACGGAAACAGAAATCACAATTGAAAGACCACAGAATTTGGTATTAGAGGACCTAGATTTTAGATTCTAGCTCTTCCACCTATTACTGGTACAACCTTGGACACTAAATCTCTCTGGGTTTCAGTTTTCTCAAATACAAAATGAGGGATTGTACCTGATGATCTCAAAGAGTCACTTCCATCTGTCCTATTTGTACTCAGATACTACCACAGTGACTCTGATCCTATACTGTGCTGTTAGTCATCTGGTAGCATGAGTAATGGCTCTTGGCTCTCACCTGCCCATGGAGTAAGAGGTGTATGCTAAGCACCTGCTTCCTGATTTCTCTCACTGACAGCTTAGGAAACTGAAGGGAGTGGAAACAGACCAGGGTTTTTCTGCCTTAAAGGTTGAAAAATGGGAAATAAGCAAGATGTTATGATCTATGGTACATGTGTCTATTCCTTTTCCATCTTACCATGATTGTATTAATCTAATTAAGCTGTTGCTTAATCATGACCTAGGGGTGAGTGAAGGAAAATCAATCTGAGTCTGGATAAAATGGGAGGGTCCAGTCAATTGTTGACTGAGTCATTGTGTGACAAGTTATTCTTGATAGGTATTAAAAATAGTATCTCATTTGATCCTCTCAACAACCCTCGGAGGTAAGGAGTTATTATTATCATCAGTTAAACATGGGGAAACTGAGGTAGACCTAGGCTAATTATTTTTCCAGGGTCACACACCTAGTAAGTGTATGAGGCCTTTCCCTATTCTAGCTCCTTTACTCTATCCACTGTACCATTTAGCTGACTTGTGAATTCTAATTTTATCTTGTGTAACAAGGCACCTTCCCAGCTGTCCCACCTGCTTCTAGCCTGGGAACTTTAGGGATGACAAAGCCTCTAGTTCCTCCAGGCTGTCCATGGGTGATTCAGATGTTTTGGAGGTGACACAACTATCCTTTTATTAGCCACTTAGCAAAAAAAAAAAAAAAAAAAAAGCCACTAACTCAAAGAACTTCTAAAAAGGGAGTGACTGACTACATGACTATCTTTCTTCCTCCTTCAGCTCTCTATGTGGCTTCCATGAGAGCTGGGGAGAGGGTTGGGCCTGTGATATTTCTACTGGAAAGGCAAGAAGGGCTGCCTCTCTCTATCCCCGCAGAAATATCAAAGCCTGAGCAAAGAGCTGCTGAGCACATGTCCTGACCAGGCAAGCCTGAACCTGGGTTTGTGGGAAGCCTCTTCTATATTTTTCTTTCCTGAGGGACCAAAGAGTGATCCCAAGGTGAGCATCTTTGAGGAGACCTTGGGAATTTAAGAGGTTGGAGGTTTCTTGATTGCAGCTGACTAGAACCCCAGGAAGATACTGCATTGGAAAGGATACCACGGACAGAGGAAGGATATCAAACCCCTGGTCTGGCTTATCAAGAGGTCAGCAAGAGAACTGAAGGGAATTGCAGAGCCAAGAGGAAACATCCCATGCCTAGTCAGCAGTCCTACAAACTACTTCACTCTCTGGTATTTAAGCATCATTCTCTTGGGAGAGAAAAGAAGTAATTATAACTTTCTAAAATCTTCTTTGAGTCTTTCAGGCAATGCATAGCTCCTTGATTAGGGCAGTTGGGTGGCTAAGTGGATAGAACACTGGGTTTGGAATCAGGCAGACTCATCTTTTGAGTTCAAATGCAATCTCAGGCACTTGCAAACTATGTGACCCTGGGCAAGTCATTTAACCCTGTTTGCTTCAGTTTCCTCATCTGTAAAATGGACTAGAGAAGGGAATGGCAAACCACTCCAGTATCTTTGTCAAGAAAACTCCAAATGGGATCACAAAGAGTTCCCTAAACCAATGAAGTCCCTGGTAGAGCCTAAAACAAACTTTACCTTCTCATCCAGTGTGAGAGTATTCTGTATTGGTACTCCACTGAAAATATTTCCAGGAAGAAATGTTGATTATCGAATTCTATCAGCTACTAAAATGCCCACGCAGACTGTTGAATAGACCAACCCCATTAATCATGGGGGAATTAGGTTGTGAATGAAAGTAGATTCATTTATTAAAGAGTAAAAAGGGGAGGGGGAAATCTGTAGAGCCTTTGACATTATTAAGTGAGTCATTCAACGAAACACTAGAGGTCCCCCTTGGCACTGGATCCACCAGAGCTGATAACTAAATCCCCAGAATGACAATTTTCTTGTTGTACCCCACTAGATGTCTCTATTTTTTAAAAAAATAGCATGAAAAATAAAATAAAGATTTGGGATCACTTGTTTCAGTACCTGAAAATAAGCATGTTTCCTTCCTTGGAAGTTATCTGAGCCTGCATTCATTCTAAAATCTATCATTCTCCTTTTAAAAATGATCCTTCTAGAAGATATCTTCTGTGTTCCAGAAACAACTCTCCTAGGCTGAGAGCTTTGGAAAAGAGGAGATTGCTATTTTCATTCTTTAGAATCCTATCCTTCCTTTTATTACAAAATATAAGCTCCTTTCAACTAAGACAGCCTTGTGCCTGAGATCTGTCATTCTGTGACAATACTGATGGAAGGTGTGCCCTGGAGAAAGAAATGTCACATGTCAAATGCTCATAGTTGAGACATTCAAGCACATGCTCCATTGTTGACAGATAATCATAATGCCAATGGAATATAACTCATAGTGAGAATAGCAGCTGTCTTAGCCCCCACTCTATGCATGAGCAGGCAGCAATGGTTCCCTGGTACCTGGTTCCCTCCACTAACCCCTGGATGTCAAGGGAAGCCTACCCATGACTAATATTAAATATTAGCCCTCTTTGTTCTGCATTGTTTTAAACTATAAGCTAATATTAACTGTTCTCAGAAGTGGATTTTTGTCTTTGTTGTTTAGTCATTTCAGTTGTGTCCGACTCTGTGATCCCTTTCTGGGATTTTCTTGGCAAAGATACTGGAGTGGTTTGCCAGTTCATTCTACAGATGAGGAAACTGAGGCAAATAGAGTTAAGTGACTTGTCCAGGATCACACAGCTAGCAAGTGTCTGAGGCCAGATTTGAACTTGGGAATGGGGGGAAATGTTTTGGTGACATTTTAAAAGTGTTTCTTTGGGACTTAATGAAATATTGCTAGCTGGAGCCAACTTGACATCATTGCAGAAGGAGAGGCTGATTGGGCAAACATATCTTGAACCCTTTTAAAGAGTAATAAATGGGGGTGGGGATGAGGGTGGGGTGGGGTGGAATGTCTCAGCACCTGCAGAGGCTGCTGAGGTAGAAAGAACATGGAATTTGATGTCACCAGACCTGGATTCCAATCTTAACTCTATCGCTTACTGACCTTGTACAAGAGACTGTACCTAAAATGAGGGAGTTGGAGTGACTTCCAACTCCAAGTCCATGATCTTCTTAACTGCCACAATAAAAAGAATATTCTTCCACTGTCTCGAATTGCAGGATTCACTACACAAACTAGCTTTCCTGGGAAAGCAATAGATGTGTGCCATCTCCTGGAAGCTTCTCCCATCCCTGCCATGGGAAGCAGAACTAGTTAATTTAGATAAATGTAATGCCCATCCCAGCACCCCCATGTGGAACTAGAAGGAGATTGCAAAACAACTAAAGAGACAACGGGGTAATGCTCTGAACCTTTAGAGCAACAGTGCTAGGTACCAGGAGAAAGAGCAAAGATAACAGACCACAAATTCTCATTGAGATAACATGACAGTGGTGACACAGCTAGGTGGCTTAGTAGATAGAGCATTGGACCTGGAATCAGGAAGGCATGAGTTCAAATCCAGCCTCAGACACTTACTAACTGTGGGACTTTGGTCAAAACATTTAACCACTGCCTGCCTCAGTTTCCCTTTCTGTAAAAGGGGGATAATAATAACACCTACCTCCCAGGTTGGTTGTGAAATGTTTGTAGGGCTTTTTGTAAAGCTTAACACTCTAGCTAACTAGGTATGAGGAGCAGAAGAGTTCAAATGAGTGGGCATATTTACCTGAGATTCAAGACTAGAGAAAATATTAACAAAGTATCTCTTTATACTAGTTATATAGAGTTAAAAATGTAATCCTAAGGAATGAGTGATGTGTTTAACTATACAGATCTGTCTATGCCCAGATCCTTTCATTTAGTGTCAAACACCTCTCTGACTGAGTTAAGCGTTCACACCTCTTAAAGGGAGTTGACATAGATGTATCTTTCTAGCAAGTTTAATATGTTGTGATTAAATTCTGGACCTTTTGTGACTACATCAAGTGAGGGGAGTGGGAGGGATAGGGAGGGACACCTCTCCTTTGCAATAGGTCAAGGGAAGGCTTCAGAAAAAAAAAATGGAACTATCCTCCTGGTCTGGAGCTACATTTTCAACTGTCAATGCCCTCTACCAAGAATAAGTTTCTTAATTAATGATTGGGCAGGTCTATTCAATATTCTAATTAATAATGATTGGGAAGGTCTATTCAAATATTCTGGATCTTGGTTCTTGTAACAAAGAAGTTGTTTCCCAAGAAAGTGAATGACCAAGTCCATCTACTGGAACCTGAGGAGAATTGCTAGATGCAGGGATTTTAAGATGGAATCCCGCACAGGTGATGTCTAGCACCACCTAGTAGTGGACTTCAGGCAAAGCAATGTGCTGCTGTCCAAGAATTCAACTAGCAATATTTGTGGGAAGCTGAGGAGAGATGCAGAAAGAAGAATGTTGGAATCGAGGGCACAAAATACAGTTAAAGCAATTCAGCTTACCGAACTGGAGAAGCTATAAAGGGAAGAGAGAAGTGACCATTGGAGACCCTATTTCGTCTTTGACCCATAAATCAACCTATTCATTCTTTGAGCCTGGTGAACTAACTGTACTTGCAAAAGGGAGTCTGTAACAGCGTAGGGGTTAGGAGGAGGAGTCAAGCAGGAAATTCAAGATTATCTGGGTGGGAGGAATAAACCAGTAAGGCGAGAAATTAACAAATCTCCCAAGGAGTACCCAGGTCCTTCATGCTCTGTGAAAACAGCTGACACAGGGTCATATATAAATATCAATATACACACAGAGTTATAGATGTAGATATAGAGAAATAGAGGTAGATACAGAGAGATAAAGGGAGAGGTAGACAGATGCGGATATAGATATAGACAAGGAGATAAATGGAGATATAGATAGAAGACGTAAATGTAGCTAGATTTAAATATAGAGAGATATAGATTAGATGCAGACATATATAGATATAAAGACAGGTTCAGATACAAAGAGAGAGAAACACAAATATAGAAAGTGCTTTGTAAGCCATGGTGCACTACACAAATACACTCTAGCATCATTGTTAATTTTATTTGCACCTAAAAATCAACCCGTATTTGACAGCCATCATGGCTTTCATTTTTTTCTCTGTAATTACAACACCTAACAGAACAGGACCCTCCAGAAGTGTGCTGGATCCAGCTCACAGATTGTTTGTCAGTTTTCATCACACCCTCAGAAAACCAGCAAAACACTGCAAATCAGGACTTGGGCTATTGTTTTGTTGATTATCCTGTTTACATTTTTTGAGGGGAGAGAGCTGAATGTTAAACATATACCAGCATGCTTAAAAAATGTGTGTTGATTGACTGATGAAATGGATTATAAAGTCACTGGAAATAAGCACTTTTTAACATAACCTAGACTTCCAATTTTTCCTCTTCTTTTAATTTTCTGAACTGTACTCCTCATGGAAAAGGGTGGGGCTGCAGAGCAGTATGATTTGAAATCCACAGTGGCAGATGGTGAAAGGGCAGGTTTCTTTACTCTATCACCCCAAAGTGGCTCACTAACCAGCTGTGTAATAATGAGTAAGACTCTTAAACCCTCCATGCCTCAATTACCTCATCTGTAAATTAAGAGGATTGTATTAAACAATCTCTTAGGGCCTATACAGCTCTAATATTCTGTGAAGGTTAATTATACCAAGGAGATGTTACTAGTTTATTAGCGTAGGGAAATCCCAGGTGAGGAAACATTCTCCACGAATGCAAGTTGGCACCTTCTTCATAAGTAATAATCTTAGATAGTTGCCTGAGAGGGTGACTTGCCCAGGGTCACACACAGCCAGTATATGTCAGAGACAAGACAAAGAAATTACTTTAGCACAGAATTTGGAGTTTAAGCACCTAATGTTTTTAACCCCAATTCTGTTACTTACCAAATGTTTGATATTGTTTAATTTAGTTATAGGGGCTTCAATTTCCACATCTATAAAATTAACATGCTAGATGGTCCTTAGGGTCCCTTCATCTCTGAATTCTACCTTCCTTTGGACTTATAAAGTAATTCTAAGGACTAAGCATTATAGTGAATTTCCTTCAGTTCACCAATCCTTAGTTTATGGGTTAGGATTGACAAGTAAACCCTTGTAACATAAAATGTGAATTTGATGGTGCTGAACACCCTCTGACAAATGCTATAAGACCTCTAACTGTTCAATTTCCTCATAAATAAAGAAGATGGTGAATGACTCTCAAAAAAAAAAAAAAAGCAGATTCACTTACTCCTGTATCCTAAAATATGTGAACCAGGAGTCAAGGAACAATGGAAGTCATTAGAATTAGAACAGACATGTTCAATATCATTTTTTTTAGAGAGAATATCAAGAGGTGTGTAATTTTACTCCTTCCACCACTGAGGCGCCTTCTTAGATCCCTATGCTCAGTACTGTACTTGTAACAACAATAAAAATA
Organism: Notamacropus eugenii; assembly: GCF_028372415.1. Lineage (NCBI taxonomy): Eukaryota > Metazoa > Chordata > Mammalia > Diprotodontia > Macropodidae > Notamacropus > Notamacropus eugenii. The sequence goes on along the minus strand of NC_092874.1, from coordinate 244,532,641 downwards.
GCTAATAGTTGCATAGTGCTTTACAATTACTATCTCATATGACCCTCACCACAACACTGGGATGTTAAGTGTTCCATTTTACAGATGAACACACTGAGGCAAACAGAGGTTAAGTGACTTGCCCAGGGTCATATATTGACCAAATTTGACCTAGTGTGACTCTCTGGACTTCACCATGCTCCAGCAGCTTTCTCACCCTAGAAGATGCCTCTACTTCGCTAGCCTTCTCCTCTGGTTGGTGAATTCCTTCCAGAACCTCCATTTTGAGAAAGTGCCCAGGACAGCCCATGCTCACTCTTATGTTCTTCTCCTGACTCCCTAGACTTCTCCATGACATGGACTTCACCTTTTCACCCCCATCCCCACTTCTCAGCTCGCCTTTTAAGTGTTATCTTCCCCATAAGTTCCTCAAGAGAAGTCCAATGTCCTTCTTTTGTTTGGGATTGTATTCCCAGAACAATGCCTGGCACCTGGTAAACACTTAACACGCTTGTTGGCTTGACTTTTCCTTATATCACCCAGCTTGCTTACTAGACAACTCTCAGCCCAACTTTAAACCAGTTCAAAAATAAAATTCCACCTAACAAGTCTAACTCTCTATTTATTATTTGTTTGTATGAATGAACAAAAGATTACTTCGTGAGTGTAAGAGCTAACCAAGGAAATGTATTACTCAAGGTAAGGGAATTGAAGTAGCTAGGAAACTGTCTGGGTGTGGGTCAAAGGAATCAGAAAGAAGAGACATTAAAGGGAAGGAAGACCATATCACTTGTTAAAATACAGAAATTATAAGTAATAATACTTGGGGCAGGAATGGGGTAACAGGTCTGGAAAGCATAAAAGGAGCAGGGAAAGACATTCTCCTTCAGTGAGGTGTTGAATCCTCCCAAGGCATACTCAACTGATCAAAGAAATGCCTCATGGGCACTTTCTAGTCCAATGTGCAAAACTGGTTTTCATTTCCACAGTCTGTGTACCCTCTGATGCAAGAAAGAAAGCAGCTTATTTCAGAGGTAAGGTCAATCTTGGCAAAAATAGCTGACATCTACACCTCCTAAAATTCTCCATCACGTCAACATGATAGATGTAGCATTAATGCATAAATGCCGCCCAGGTCTGTTGGAGAATGGCAGATTATTCTTTATTTCTAATTTTCTATATATTGTAGATACGCTTATTATTATAACAGCAAGGACCCTGGATACGTAAGAGGGCTTGCAATATGAGTTCTTAGATCTGCTTTTCTAAAAAGAAAGTAACTTTTGAGGGGTCAATAATTGCTTTAATCAAGCATGTATATCATTTACTTAGTTCAGGGGAAAAAGTCAGCACCCTGAACTTCAAATAAAATACAGAGAAATAAAAATCATCAGAAAGGGCTTCCAACTGTCTGACCATAAGCAATACATGCATCACAGATCAACAGAGAGATCCAACTGTCTGACCATACATACATAGTTACCAGAAAGAGAAGCCTCAACATCTGGGTTTTCAAAGCCAGGGGGCTCCTTAGCAGCTACCCAGAGTCTCATGTGGCCAAACAAACACTTCCAATGAGTAAGTCCAAAACAAAACCTCACTTCAGAGTGTATATATACTTTCCAGAGCCAGAGGGCATCCTGACCCTTGAGAATCAGTACCTCATTAGAAATTAACAAAAGATGTGGGTCTTTTTACAAAACAGATCTCCCCAGTCAAGATTCCCTCAATTGGCACGCCCATTAATGGGTGGGGAAAATCTTTAACTCTCATTAACATTACAATTGTCAAGCACATAGTATGGTTAGAGCTACCCAAGACCATGGTGGTAAATGTTTTTGGTTTTTGTATCAACCAACTCTCAGAAGAAGAAATTTGTTGAATATTAATTGAATTTATCTGCATATTTATTCAGAATGCACTTTTAAGTTGAATTAACAGTATTAACATTTTCTCCATCACGGTCCTAAGAAGTTGTCTGAGGTTCATAGAGGTCACATGTCTTTCCCTGGGTCCAGTAGTTAGAAAGCATCAGAGGCAGATTTAAACCCAGATATTTCCAATTTCAAACCCAGCTCTATAGTTGTGGTCTCTACGGTAGGAAGTACTAGCCCTATGAAGGAGCCCATCCTCTTCTGAATTTCTTTATTATTGTCACAGGTTAGGGGTATCACCATCCTTCTAGTCACTCAGTTTGGTGTCATGCTGGTGTCATCCCTGACTTCTCATTCTCTCCACCATCCCTATATCTAATCAGTTACCAAATCTTGTTTATACTTCCATGCATCTTTCACATCTGTCCCCTCTATTCACACACAGCCACTTGTTCAGTCTTCATCCATGAGCCACCTTCAGATGTATTTTCCTGATAAAGCGTGGTACAAAAAGCTTGGCAACTATTGTATTATGTTATGCTGCCTCTGCTACTGTAATATAACAGTATAGAATAATGACTAGGTGCAATTATCTTAGATAAATTCTCCCCTGAGAAACAATCTCTCCTTTTCACTATCTCCTCAAAGCACGAAGCACAGAAAATGTTACTCTGACCATTTGAAGATAAGATGCTGAAGTCAGACACTGGAAATGGAACAACCTGAAAATGTGATTTGATCATCACATGAGCAAAATTCCATAATCTCAAATAGGGCACACTATGGTAAAGCGGCATTCCAGAACTTCAACATGGAGCGTGTGTTTTCCTTCTTGTAACCAGCTACCAGTAGTACATTTTTCAAGCTTTTCCATCAAAAAAACCCATAAATTTACTAAATTGTATCTCCTTTTTTCAAAAGAAACTTTAAAAAAACTTTATGCCTATGATGTGACCAGATTGTTTAAAAAATTACTCATCTTAGTAGGAACTTTTTGTTTTTAACTCTTGGTATGGCCAAAATTTATAATTATCCCAATTACTTAAAAGTTCTTTTGAGTTTTCGTGACTATTACAGCATTCTTGAATGAAGTTTATGCTACTATCCTGTTCAAAGCAGCCCAATAATTTCCAAAAGGAAATGATATCAGAAATTATTGCAGTAAAATTACAGCACCCATGAACAGAGTTTCCTCCAGGGCACTCTGTACACCAGTCATCTTTTCTTCTGCCTGCTAACTGACCGTACATAGCTCTCTCACACTTCCATGGTTTTGCTCAAGTTGTTTCCTACCCCTGAAATACCTTTTCTCCCCATTTGTGAATGTTGTACCCCTATTCCTGCCTTAAAGACTAATTCAAATATCATCTCCTCCAGGAAGTCTTCCCTTATCCCCAGCCCTTCACTGATGGACCTTTCCCCTCAGATCTCACATAGTACTTTCTTGTGTACCTAAGAATGGTTTATGTAAGTATCTGTGTAAGTATCTTACTCCCCTATTAGTCAGTAAACTCCTTGAGGTCAGGGACTCTTTTACCTCTTTCTGTATCCCAAGCACTCAACACAGTGCCTGGTATATAGTAGGAGCTTAATAAATAAATAAATATTGATTGATTGATTGAGGGTAAAGGCTATGATTCCTCTTTTATATTTACCCCAGCACTCAAACACAGTCTTTTGTATACTGTAGGTGTTTAATGAATGTTTGTTTATCAATATAATCAGATCCTCAATGAATCAAAGTCACAAAAATCTCTATTAGTAATTTAGGAACTGGACAGGAACAGCAAGAACTGGGAAGGATGGAGGGATGAAGGCAAGAAGGGAAAGATATTGAAAAGAAAGGCATTAAACACATTCATAATTTTACCTTGAGTAAGACTTGCCTTGGGAAGGGAAGAAACAAGAATAGCTGTTATGTTATGACTAGAACAATATATAGCACTTGTCAGAAAATGGAAGAAGCTATGGCCGCTGTTCCATTTGGTTTTCCCAATGAACAACTAGCTGAATTCTCCCCTTTATGGGAAGGGAACACATCAGTGGGAAGGGACAAGATGGCAGAAACTGGGGCGATGAAAAGGACCAGCGTCTCTGTAGCATCTACATAGACCAGAGATGCCATCCCAGCAAAACTTTACATAATCCAGCAGTCAGTTTTAATTTCTCCTTGCCAAGAGGAGAAGAAATATTAAAGAAATAGCCCTACATTCCAATGTTCCTGTTGCTGCCACTGAACTTTGAATTTCCCTTGCAGTAAAATGCCAAAGACAGAACTCTTGTTGCTCTGAGCTTGGGGTGGCTCAGAGGACAGAGAAAAAGTCCTGGGGTCCGGAAGACTCATCTTCCTGAGTTCAAATCCAGTCTCAGATACTTACTAGTTGTGTGACCCTGGGAAAGTCACTTAATCCTGTTTGCCTCAGTCTCCTCATCTGAAAAATAAGCTGGAGAAAGAAATAGCAAACCACTCAACTATCTCTGTCAAGAAAACCCCAAATGAGGTCGCAAAGAGTCAGACCCTCCTGAAAAGACTCAACAATGACATTAGCTAGAGAGGTGTTATACACTGTGCCTAGTCTCTGTTTGTTGAATTAAATTTGCATTTGCCTACAGGATTATTTTTTTTCCTCTGTTGACTTTTCTGCCCAGGGTATTTTAGAAGTCTTTTTTTAATTTCATGTTTTTGTTTTGTTTTTGACAACAGATTGATATAAGGAACATTTTTTCCTTCTACCTGACAATTAGTGTCATAGTATTTCAGAGCTGAAAAGGACCTTAGTGAACACTTAATTTTACAGAAAAGTAAACTGAGGTCCATAAAGGTGACATGAACTCACCCAAGGTCACATAGTTAGCTTATTAGCACATTTGGAAATAGAACCCAGGTCTCCTGCCTCTTCCTCACACACTCCCGTCTTCAAGGTTTTCTCTCTTACCTGAAGGTTTTTGAGTAAAACCTAAATATCCTAGTAATCCTTAGATATAAAAGGGAGCTAGTTACTAAAGAGAAAGCAGTCTACACCTCTGTGTAGTCATTGATTCAGATATTATTTAACTCTAGGTAAAAAATAGATCTGAAAAGTCACAGACAAATTTCTGAAGTATCTCAGTCCTTTGCCTGGACCTATCAATTGCATTTTTCACACTTTCCTTGCACCATAGTAATTTGAATGCATGTTTTACCTTCCATTAAACTATAAGCCTCTTGGAAAGGAAGGGGAATGTCTTATTTCATCTTCCTATCATCAAGTCTTATATGGTAACTTACACATGTTAGGTCTTTTATTATTTTAAAATATTTAAAATTTTTAAACATTAAATATGTTTGATGAAATTCTGTGAACTAAAGGCTTTATCCCTCCCTGGAGGGGTCTTCTTTTTAAAAGAAGTCCTTTGGGGAAAGGATCTCAAAGTACTAAATTTGTGATTCTTCCCACAATATCAGATATGTGTTGTTGGAGATATTTGGAAGGCAATGGAGTGTGTGGACCCTGCCTAGCCATATAGATGATATTTTTCACTAAGAAGGACCAGGAATAAGGGCAGTGGGATGGCACAATGGAGAGAGCACCAACCCTGCAGTCAGGAAGACCTGAGTTCAGATCCAGCCTCAGACACTTAAGCAAATCACTTAACATTTTTTTGCTTCCAAAAGTTGGGATGGGAGGAGGAATTGTAGAAAGCTCACTGAACTGAAAAGATGAGGTTGAAGTTATAGCTCCATAGATATGTACCTTGGGCACATCACCTCACATCTGTAGGTCTCAGTTTCCTCATCTGTAAGATAAAGAGTTTAGACTAGAAGAGTTCTAAGATCTCTTTTGGCTCTCACATTCTGTGAATTTTCTTTTCTATCTGAAAACAATAACTCTTGTCTTCTGTTATGTTATTATTAACAATGTATATTTGCATAGGGTTTTACATGTTACAAAGTACTCAGCTGATGTCACTGTGCATTCCATCCTTGTCCCAGTCTGGTGAGGTAGGCAGTGCTGGTGTGATTGTTTTATTTTACAGGTGGAGAAACTGAAACTCAGAGAGAAAACATAGCTATTGCTTTGTTGTTATTTCCAACTCTTCAGGACCTTGTGTAGAGTTTCTTGGCAAAGATACTAAAGTAGTTTACCAGGAAACAAGGCAAACAGATTTAAGTGACTTGCCCAGGGCCACACAGGTAGTAATGATCTGATGTGAACTCAGGAAGATGAGTCTTCCAGACTCCAGGCCTGTGGCTGTATTTGCTGTGCTACCTACCTCTCCCTAAAGTGATTAGTGTCAGAGTTTAAACCTAAGCCTTCCACTTCCAAGTCAGTGTTCTTTCTACCATATCCAGAACTGAAACTGGGAATATTCTGAGCTGGGGGAAAAATAACTGGGAGAGAAAGAGGAATAATGGACAGCAGTGAGGACAACGCAAATGACAGTATGATCACATTAAGAAAGGGGATTATGTGCTCCTTTTGGCAGCACATATACTAAATTGGAATGATTCAGAAAAGATTGAAATGGCCCCTGTACAAGGGTGACATGCAAATTCATGAAATGTCCCATATTTTTTATCATAAAAAAGGGGAAAGGACCCACGGTGTGCCAAAATATTTACAGTGGCTCTTTTTGGGGTAACAAAGAATTGGAAATTGAGGGAATGCCTGTCAATTGGGGAATGGCCAAACGAGTTGTGGTATATGAATGCAATGGAATACTATTGTGTTATAAGAAATGATGAGCAGGTGGATTTCAGAAAAACCTGGACTTACATAAACTGATGCTGAGTGAAGTGAGCAAAACCAGGAGAACATTGTACATTGTAACAGCCACCGTGTGTGATGATCAACTATGACAGACTTGGCTCTTCTCAGCCGTACAGTGATCCAAATTCCAAAAGACTCATGATGGAAAAGGCTATCCACATCCAGAGAAAGAACTATGCAGTCTGAATGAAGATTGAAGGATACTATTTTCATTTTTTTTCTTTCTTTTATTCTGATTTTTCTTTCACAACATGACTAATGTGGAAATATGTTCAATATGATTGTACATACGTAGCCTATATCAGATTGCATGCAGTCTTGAGAAGGGGGTTGAGGAGGAAGGGAAAAAATAAATGGGAACTTAAAATCTTATAATAGTGAATATTGAAAACTATCTTTACATGTAATTAGAAAATAAAATACTATTGAGTCAGAAAAAAAGTTCTGGATAAAACAGGGGGGGGGGGGGAGGAGGGATTATGGTTGGGAACAAAGGGAAACCCAACCGGAGGGTTGCCTCCAGGACAAGACCCTTACTGTCAATGACTTGAAGGTAGTTTCATTGAAGAACAGATCAACAGATTATGTGTCAAGATACCAAAATGATGTGTGTTCATCCTTCATTGTCAAAGACAACCATGCCATCAGAGAAATGATGACATGACTTGCACTTGACTTTGTTTTGAGTGAGGGAGGGCTGTGCAGGTCACCAGCCTCACTTCTCCTCCAGAGCCATCTGAATCCAGTGACCAGATAGTCATCAGAATGACTGGAGATGACACAGGATGAGGCAACTGGGGTTAAGTGACTTGCCCAAGGTCTAGCAGCTAGTGAGTGTCAAGTGTCTGAGGTGAGATTTGAACTCAGATCTTTCTGACTTCTGCACTGGTGCTCTATGGTAATCATTAGAGAAAAGAAGCATGCCTTCCCTCACAAATGTCAGTGCCCTGGGGAAAAGTCCCATGTGAACTGCCCTAGTTGTGGTCTGGACTACCCCCATACTTACCCTAAAATGTTCCCAAGTTCTATTACTTTTCACAAGCTGTTTGCTCAGACAACTCAGAGGAAGGGCAACCAACTAACCCACAAATACTAACCTTATCGACTCATTTGTCACATCCAATTTATCCAGCTGTTTATAATAGGTATTTGCTTATTGAAGTCAATTAGGGACTCATTTGTTCTTCAGCCATGTCATTATTAATTTATACCTTCCACCAAGTGCACACATACACACCCACTCCCTGACATTGAATGCTCCGACAGAGGCACATATCTCATCTGCTTTAATGTCATCCCAAGGGGTCCATCATAAGTGAAGGAATGTGAGTCACCAGCTAAGCACAAAGCCTAATGACACAGTCTGCTTTTCAAAGTGAATGTCTAATTACAGAGGGCACCAGAGCAGTTCATTAACTCTTCTTGAACGGTTTCCTGCCTCGGTGATGACGGGGGCTTTTTGTTCTGCACTGAATGGTGTCCATAGAACATTCTGCAGGACCCAGCTGGTATTCCTCGAGAGGCAAACAAGATCCATCTTTAGCTTTGGAGGCAACCTCTTAACAGGCCCTTGTAGGGGACAGGATCCAGCTTTCTGCTCAAGTGACAGAATGTAGGGTTTGTTCTGTTTTTCAAGCTGGGTAATGAATGGCCATTCTCCTCCTCCCTGGCTTCCAAGGGAACCGTTCAGCCCTCGGTTGCTATGAGGTGCTCTCTGCAGTTAAAGCTGTTTTATTTTGCTTCAGGATAAGGCCACTGTGTTACGCATGGACCATTTTCTAACTCACATGACTCCCCCTTGGATTGATCTACAACATCGCCTCCTTAGGCTTCTGTTTCTTGAAAATCTTGATTCTCTTTCACTCATGTCCCTGTCCATGTTCCCTCATCTGCAGATGTTTTATTCTGCCCCTGTCATCATCTCTTAAACTCTAGGAAGATGCGCACTGCGCTTACTGCCTCATTTTGTATCATCCTCACCACGGTAAGTAAGAGGGATTCTCTTGACTCAGGTTCAGATCTGAGAAGGACTGGTGTTCTTTCCCCTACTCCATGTCAATCCTGGACTTTAGAGAGTTCCCAAAAAAAGTAGGATTAAATAACCAAGGAGGCAGGCCTCAGACTGTGAGGTTTAAACTCTGACACCTTGTGCTGAGGCCTGGAGAAGAAAGTAATGACCCATTTAGACTTACCCAGCAAGAAGTGACAAAATTAATTGGAATGCAAGCCCTGTTTTTGTTACTGGTTATTTACTGCTTAGAATGAAAGACTAACTTAATTCAAGTGGAGTATATTCATGGGAATGTCAGAAATTATTTCTTTAAATGATATTTACATTTATGGGCTCCTTTCAAACCAGTTCAACTCAACAAATATGTATTAATTACCTGTTATGTATAAAAGCATTGTGCTAGGCACTGGAGACACAAAAATGAAAAACAACAAAGCTCTTGTCCTCAAGGTGCTCACAATCTGATGAGGGACATGATCAAGTATGATAAAAGGCACAATATGATAAAAGCAGATGAAGGAGCTATATAAAATGCTCTAACATTATTTAAGGAAAGAGGAATCACATGTCCTAGGTGAAGGAAGGAAGGAAAAAATGAAGAAATAAAGAAATGAAAGAAGGAAAGAAGGAATGAAGAAAGGAGGGAAGGAAAGAAGGAAAATGAATGAACAAAGGAAGGAAGGATAGAAGGAAGGAAGGAAGGAAGGAAGGAAGGAAGGAAGGAAGGAAGGAAGGAAGGAAGGAAGGAAGGAAGGAAAGAAGGAAGGAAGGAAGGAAAGAAGGAAGGAAGGAAGGAAGGAAGGAAGGAAGGAAGGAAGGAAGGAAGGAAGGAAGGAAGGAAAGAAGGAAGGAAGGAAGGAAGGAAAGAAGGAAGGAAGGAAGGAAGGAAGGAAGGAAGGAAGGAAGGAAGGAAGGAAGGAAGGAAGGAAGGAAGGAAGGAAAGAAGGAAGGAAGGAAGGAAGGAAGGAAGGAAGGAAGGAAAGAAGGAAGGAAGGAAGGAAGGAAGGAAGAAAGGAAGGAAGGAAGGAAGAAAGGAAGGAAAGAGGGAGGAAGGCTCAGAGAGGTAAAATAACTTATCCAGGGTCATATAATAGTTCACATTTATGTAGTGTTTACTATATGATAGGCATATAGATATATAGATAGTAGATACATAGATATAGACAGGTAGACATTACTATTTTATCAATAAAGGAGGAAATGTGTGTGTATATATGTATATGTGTGCGTATATCCAGCAATCACACAGATGCCAAGATGATATTCCTAAAACACAGTTCCAACTCTATGACGATTCCTCTAAGTTCCAGTGGCTTCTTATTGCTTCTGGAATAAATAAAAATTCCTCTTTCTTGCATTTCCAGCCCTTCCCAACCTTATTTCAACTTGCCTCTTTCTGGGTATTATACACTGTTCCCCTTCATATACCCCACATTCCAATCATACTAGCCAACTCTTTGTGTATGTGTATGTACATATACACATATGTACATATATGTGTGTATGTGTACATGTATATATGTATGTGTCTATATTTATCCTTTTTATTAGAGCTGAATTTTTTCCTCTCCTTGTGACCCAGATTCTTGCTTATCTCTCCTTTCTATCTTGCTTACCTTCAATATGTCCCCATAACACGCTTGCCCGAGGCTCTGATTTAACTGCTCCAGCAGAGGCTGACCTTATTGACTCTTCCTATATGACCAAAACACCCCAGAGAAGATTCTGAAAGAATCAGAGCAGAGCACAGCAGAGTGCAGATGGCAGCAGAGATAGGAAGACTGCAGACAGAAGGCAGAATGCTGACCTCTGGGCATGAGCAGCCCCAGAGCAGAAGGGCAGGGAGGGACTGATGGGGATGCTATGGAGCAAATGAAAAGGGGATAAACCGTGAGAATTAGGCTGGAGACAGCCCAAGTTGCCTATGACTTTAACCTTCGGTCCAGCCAGGGTTGAGCTCTACATGTAGGCCAAGGAGATCTGCCATATCCTGAAATCAACACATTGACAGATGCTTGAATGTCTACTATTAACATTTTTTCAAAATGCAGTCTGAAATCTCTCTCTGGCCCAGGATTCCTAGATCTGCCTACTTCCTGAGATAGCCTTTTACTGAAGTTACAGTTTGGGGGTGTCCTAAATCAAAGGAATAGCTTCTGCTTGGAGCTTTTTCTCTTTTCTCTCCATACTTTGGTGACCTCCTTGGCTCCCATGGATTCAATACCATCTAAATGCAAATGACTTTCAGAAACAAATGATCTTCAGCTCTTGCCTCTCTTCTGAGATCCAGTCACACATTCTAAACCAATAGTGGACCTTTCCCACTGAATGTCCCAGAGGCATCTCAGACCTGTCTAAAACACTACCTGTTATCTGTTCCCCCAAAATTATTCCTCATTCTATTTACCCTATTTCTTCTAAAGGTATCCTTCCAAGTTTCGAAATCTCATGATCACCATTCACTGTCTCTCACCACCCCCAGAGTCCATCAGTGGTCAAGTCTTGTTGATTCTACATACAGATCTTTTCAAGGCACTCATTACCTTTCTCTTGGATTATTGTAATTGCTTTTTTATTGATGTTCTTGCCTCAAGTCTCTCCCTTCTGCAATCCAGCTACCAAGATGATGTTCCAAAAGTGCAGTGCAGTGGCAATGAGCTGACTCCCCTGAGCAAAAAAGTCCAGTGATATCCTATTGTCTTTAGAATAAATACAAATTCCTCTGTCCAGCATTTAAAACCCTTCACAACTTCATTCCAACTTGTCTCCCCATGTGTATTACACACCATTCACCTTCACACAGGGCAGCTAGGTGGCACAGAGGGTAGAGTGTCAGACTTAGAGTCAGGAGAACCTGAGTTTAAATCCAGCCTCAGACACTTACTAGTTGCATGAGTCTGGACAAGTCACTTTACTCTGCCTCAGTTTCCTCATCTGTAAAATGAGCTGGAGAAGGAAATGACAAACCACTCCAATGCCTCTGTCAAGAAAACCTCAAATAGGATCACAAAAAGTCATACACTGAACAAAAACCCCTTTACATGCCCTACATTTTCAGTCATACTAACCAATGTACTTTTGTGTTAGAAATGTGTGGTTAGGTCATGTAATATAGGTATGGCTGGCTTGAATGAGTCGAAGGTAGATATACCTGGTCTGCAATCTGGCTACTCATGTCTCCAAGAGGAGATTATGATTTATAACATTATAGGGAGCTGGAAGAGAGCCATGCATGGGAAATTACTCCTTCCCTAGCCTACCTCCCAGAAAAGTATCAACCTAGAATTAAATCTGTCTCACATATTGGTAGCCCACAGGTAGAGCTACTACTGCTTTGGGCCCCAGGATAAATGCTACTTCCTGACAGGTCCCAAGATGAAGGTAATACTTGGCTTCCTATCACCATCTTGGGTTCCTCTCACCAAATGCTAGCTAGCTACACAAAAATTAAAATGAATAGCTAGCATACTCCTTTATAAAAATTAAACAGCCTAAAGAAATTGAGGAAATGATACCTATTAGAATACAACGGAGAATACAGAAGTGTAAGGGAATTCTGTGGCTGGAGGGAATCAAAATCTCCAGTCAACCCAGGAGAGAGAAAACAATTTCACCCAGGTGAATTCCCTTTTAGCAATCCTTAGGATTGCAAGTACTGAGATTCAAGCAACACGGTGGGGTTAAACTTCCCATGTCTGAGGTTCCAGGGAGATGTCTGTCCATTTTGTGTCCTCCTCTTTCAAATGCCTTTCTCATAGTCCTCCAGCTCTCTGAATAAGTCCCTTCTGCATGTACACAGCAGAAGCTCCACAGATCATCTTCAGTTCAGTCAGTGAGGAGTCATTTCCCTACATATGTGTGGCATGCAGCATTACAGGGATGTGGTATGCAGCATTACACAGAAAAAGAACCCCACACTTGGGACAAAGTGAGGTGCTTTCATGTCTAAAATGACTTCCTTCTTCACATTCATTCCTTAAGATTCCTAACCAACAAAACTTAGCTCAAGCACCAACTCCTACGTTGATCCTCCCAGCAATTAGTATGTCCCAGAAAATACTTCATATTCTCCTAGGAGTGCATTTTTTTCTGTCAATATCAGCTCCTTGAGTGTAGGAACGACTACTTTTTTTTCCCCCTTTGCATCCCTAGAGCCCAGCACAGTGCCTGTCATATAACATATAATTAATAAATGCTTGTCCATTGATTTCCCCTCTTTTTGTGGACCTGGTCTCCAAGATTCTCTTTTCTGACCACACTAAGAATTCTTGGGGTTGCCATTCTGCCTTGAGATTGCCTTTCTCTTTGTCATGAAATTTGTTGCTGTTTTGTTCTCCACACTTATTAAACTGGTCCTCCTCCAGGGTAGACAAACAAAGAAACAAAACATTCACAAGATCATTCAGGTACCAAGCACAAGGACTTGGAAATCCATTTCCTTGCAAAACTTCATTCTTAGGATCATAGATTAAGAGTTAGAGAAACACTGGAGATCATCTTGTCCAGGGTGAAGTCTATGGATTCCTTCTCTGAAAAATGCTTTTTAATGCACAGAATAAAACAGAGAGAATTTCAAAGGAAACCAATAATATTGAAGTTAAGATACAAATTTTTCCTATCCAAGTTCACAGATGATCTGAAATCTGATTACAATCCCCTGATCTAATCTCATGCCACTATTTTACAGATTAGGAAATAGACCCACGGAAGCAGATTAACTTTCCCAAGAATAGTAAGTAACAGAGCAGAAACTGGAGCGCAGGATATACAAAATCACAAACTCTTAGCATTGTAAAGGCCCTTGGGGCCCTCTAATCTTACCTGTATCTGAACAGTAATCCTATCCACAACATCCCCAAGAAGTTGTTATGCAGTCTTTCCTTGAATATATTTGGTGAGGAAGAACTCCATACTTCCCAATGCAACCCATGTGGGTAGCTTTAATTTTTATGACAAATATTTGTTACATTAAACCTAATTCTACCTCTCAACCAGTTCTACTCATTGTTCCCTCTGAAGTCAAATGGAATATGACTTATTCTTATTCTAGGAGACAACCTCTCAAATGTTCAGTTGTGTCCTATTCTTTATGACCCCATGAACCATAGCACACCAGGAACTTCTGTTCTCCAGTATCTCTCAAAGTCTGTCCAAGTTTATATTCATTCTTTCCATGGCACTATCCATCTCATCCTCTGTCCCCTTTTCCTTTTGCCTTCAATCTTTCCCAACATCAGGATCTTTTCTAATAATTACCATCTTCTCATTATGTGTAGTTAAGCTTTAGTATTTGACCTTCCAGTGAACAACCTGAATTAATTTAAGTATTGGCTGATATGATCTCCTTTCAAATACTCTAAGGCAATTATCATGCCCTCTCTTCACCAGACTACACTTCTGTCAATCCAAAAAGTATTAAGGATCCACTATGTGCCAAGCACTATGCTAGTCACTGAAGATACAAGTACAAAGAATGAAATAATCCCTACTTACAAAAAACTTACATTCCAAATGTCTTCACTGACCCTCACCATCCAGGTCACCCTGCTCTGGTTGCCTTCTACTCTATCAATGATCCTCCTAAAATGTGTCCTTTCATATGTGAATACCTGGTGGTTGGAAGAGGCAGGAAAAGAATCTTTATGCTCTAAAATCTTCTAAAATTACAAGGGTAAAAACAGTTTTCAAAGACACAAACTATAGAACAAGATTGCTTTGAGGACTGCAAGATCACAGAAACTACAAGGGATTGTGAGCCCTTCCTCAGCCTTATTTGCATGTCATTATTTTTAAGGCTTATGCTGTTATAACTCACAAAATGACATGTCAAATAACTGAAGACTCTAGGATGATTAAAATGAAGACTGTTGGTTTCAGAAGGACAATTTAACAGATTTTTAATCTCATTAAGGACAAGTGGAATCACCGGGCACTAAGAGGTTCTGATGGGAGCCATTAAAAGCATGATGCATCTAGAAGAAGCAGAGCAGTGGAGGAAAGGATGAGAAGGGAGAAGAAGCACTGCTAGGTTAGAGCTGTGTTTAGAATGTGGCAGCAGGAGCAGTCAGCTGATAAGAAGGACTAAGCTAGAAGATTCCTCCTTAGTGGCTCGTTGAATAATGTTGCAACTATTGCTTTCCAGTGACATGGAGGCTAATGTTTAGCCTCTCAAAGGCACCTGTTGCTCTCTGCTGCCCTCTCTGATTTGAGACAGAAAAGCAGAAAGAGGAAAGACAGGTTTTGCAGTTGGTTTGCTGCATGGCAAGTACTGCTGAGATTGGATAGAACTATTTGTAAGTTTCCCCTCCTGGCTGTAATTCTGACTTTCTAGACTTCAACACCATGACTCATCTTCAGTCTCACCTTGGACTATCCATCATCCCCTGGGGCTTTCTCACCCTGAAATGTCTCTCTGCTATCAGCCCCCTTCTCCCACTGGGGCCCTCATTTTGTAGAGAAGCCCAGGCTGGCCAACTTTCATCTTGCTCTTTGTTGTGCTTCTGGAACTCAGAACATCAGCATTGTGCCTTATCTAGTCTCACTTTGGAATGTCCATCATCTCTTATGGTCTTCTCATCATGGAACATTCCTCTGCTATGCCTTCTCCCACTGATGAGCTCCTCCATTTTGAGGAAGGGCCCAGACTAGTCAACCTTCACTCCCTTCCAGGCTGTTTCTGACTTTCTGAATTTCAACCCCATTTCCCCAACTAACCCCCTCTATACACACACACTCACACACACACACACACACACACACACACGCACAGAGTTCCTCACTTTCTAGCTCCTTTTTGTGCATTGTCTTGCCCCCATTAGATTGTAAGCTCCTTGAGGGCAGAGTCTGTATCTTTGCTTATGTTTGACAGTGCCTGCCATGTTTGTTGTTGTTTGGTTGATTATGTCAGACTCTTCATGACTCCATATATAGTAAGCACTTAATAAATGCTTATTGCCCTGTCCTGCCTTGCCTTGAAAAATTCTGATTAGTGAAGAACTACCTAGGCCTGCCTGAATTGCCTCCCAAAAGCCAGTCTGATAGCTTTTGCAGTTCCCTGGTTTAAAGGAAACTGCTAGCTAATTCAATAACATAACACTTTCTTAGCACCCTACTAATAGTGATTGGAAATTACAAAATCTTGTAAATGCTTCCATAGTTTGAAAGGGCCACAGAGAAAAAGATTTGTCCAAAATGAGAATGATGAGAACCAGAAGGAGAGTGGTTAGAATCAAGATTGGATTTAGGTGGTGTTGATGTTCCTGAACAGATCATTGACATCAAGGTCCAGAACTGGAAGTTGCCCCAAGCACTTGGGTTTTCCTCATTCGTGTCCTTCCCTGCAACATTTCTATAAACATAAGTCCACCCTTCCCCCAAAATACTGAGGGCATTGTTTGAAGGGTGTGATCCAGATTCATGTGTGGACTGTATTATATTTATTATTCTTTCATTTACTTTATATGAGTACTTGTGATACTGTTACTGCTTTTATATTATTGTTGTGTTACAGTTAAGAGCTAATATCATTTGGAGATGGATTTGTAAAAATAGAATTAAGTCAGTGTGGGCTTTAAGAGCTATAGCTGTGTGTAGAGTGGATATATTCCTACAACAGGGTTATCCCCATCATCCTGAGAGAGTTTGGGTATATCCATGTAGTAGCAGTAATTTTTCTCATAACTCAGAGCTTTTAGGACAAAAGAGTGTTGGGGTAAGCAAACCAGCCCTGAAAATGTGTGGACCCAAACCAGGGGCATATCACATGAGGCATTTTATATAAAATAGAGGGTCATGTGAAGTGATAGTAAAAGTAATAGTTATAATAGCTAGCAATTATGGAAATTAATGGAATATACATTTAAAGCAATTAATATGCATACTTTCAAACTATAAAATAAACCATAATAGATTTATAAAATCACCTTAACGAAAACTAGGACATTAATAAATCACATGGCCAACCACTGTAAGGTAGCCTTAAAAAGACAATCACTTCCTAGTCAGTAAGAAGGAGAAGATTGATAGATATTTTAGAAAACATGATAAACAGATCAAAATGGAATCAAAAGGCCCTCCTTAGATGACATACATAAACATGAACTCAGCCAACAATTTATTAACCAATAAATATCCAACACATAACTGAGTTAAATAGATTTGGTTGTGAAAATGGAATAGCTTGTGATGCCAATTCAGGATCAGGTCACTCCCACCATAAGTCACATAAAGATTATATCTGAGGAATTCAGTCCTAGTGATCAGTGTAGATTATACAAGAGTAGTGCCATTACCAGGAGGATGTGAGAAGTTGGAAAGTGGGGTGGTCCAGCTCCAGGAACTTTTTTTTTCTATAAACCTTTTCAGTTTGGGGTTCATTTGAGATTTGGGGCTAAGTCAGAAGGAGGACAGTGGCAAGAGATGGGAGAAGACTTGAAGAAGAGGACCATGGGAATCACCTACTGATTTTGCACTGATCATGAACAGACTGGAGGTGATCTGGGTGTGATTAAAGCAAGCAATGATTCAGCACAGCTTCTCTATGCAACATATGATGAACTCCTTCCAGCTTTCACACCCACCCCCTCCATTTTTTCTTTTTCCACAGTTCCTAGAAAGATAAAGTAACTTTGCTGTCTCTCTGAAGTTGACTAAGCCATAGGTCTTTGGGAGAGTTTCTTTTGTTACTATGGCTTTAATTAAAACCATGGCCAACTGCTAAAATGTATGCTCTTATACTGGAAGCAGAATTGTATAGATGCAGGAGAAGAGACTAAGGGAAAAACTTAGGAGGAAGAAATCTACAATATTGAAGAATTATTACTACGAACTTCAAGTTGGCACTGTCACAGCAAGATTTCATACTGGGGGCTCAGAGCTACAAAAAAAGAGTTATTGATTGTTTCTGGTTTTGTTTTTAACAGCTTCCTAGGGCAAAAGTACTATATTTACCAGGGTTTCTCTGGGGAAAATGATATGGCAGCAGTGACTGAGTGGCTAGTTTCATAGGTTAGCATTGAGGCTGTTAATCATCAATAATGTGGCCTCACTTCAAAGGAAAACCACTCCCCCAGAAGTTAGATGCTGAGGAAGACGTTTGGGAGTTTTTTTTAAAGTCAAACCCCAAATAGGATAAGGAGCATAAATGACTAAAGCCCTGCCTGCATGCTCACTAGCTTAAAACCACTAGCACTACTACACAAAAAAAATCAGTTAAAACTCTGTAACATCATTACTGATTTTAGTTTAGCACCTACCAAATAGGTAGCAAGACATGACCCAGTGTCTAAGATTATATATCAGAAACTCTCTCTCTCTTTCATGTGATGACAGATTGTAAAATCCCATTACTACAGGTGCAGATGCAAAGTGATATAGTGGATAGATCACTTGTCAGGAAATCCTACGTTCAAATCTCACCTCAGACACTTATTAGAGTAGCCCACTTAACTTGTTTAAAAACTGTTTGCTGACTGATTCAACATCTCTGAGCTTCCATTTACTCATTCTAAAGGATCATCAGCCTATAATCATATGACCTCAAAATGTCCTAAAGGACTCAGCCAATAAACTGGACCATTATCACAGACTGAGATGCTATCTGTAATTGCCTAGATGTAACTTGATGTTGAATTGTTTTTTAGTTGTGTTTGACTCTTCATGACCTTTTTGGGTGTATTCTTGGCAAAGATATTGGAGTGGTTTGCTCGTTTTACAGATGAGGAAACAGAAGCAAACAGGGTGAAGTGACTTGCCCAGGGACACAAGTGTCTAAGACCAGATTTGAACTCAGATCTTTTCTGACTCTGAGGCTGTCTCTCTATCCACTGTGCCAACTAATTGCCCCAGATGTAACACTTATCCACAAAACTTAAGAACAACATTTTTTTAAAAAAATGCCACCATAGCAAATGCTAATAATTTCTAAGTAATATTCAAACAAAAGAAATTGCAAAACATAGTACAGAGTCCTAGCAGAGAAGACTTTTAAAAATCATGTGAGATTTAAAAGTACAATTCATTCCTGTTTTCCTGTCTGCTGCTGGGAGTTGTACCAAAGATGTTGTCAGTGAGGATGACATGGCATCATAATACTTTATGCATCTGTGCAACAGTCCAGAGAATACTGGATATAAAGGAATATCATTGTGATGACTTGTCCCAGGACTGTTTCTATCTGAACTTCATTGAAAAAGATGGGAAGAGATAACACCAAAAATAACAATAAAAAATAGCAATAACTGACATTTTAAGGTTTGTGAATTTCTTTATATATACTTTATACACTCTACAGCATACTTTCTTTGGGGCAGCTAGGTGGTACCGTGGATAGAGCACCAGTGCAGGAGGCAGGAGGACCTGAGTTCAAATCTCACCTCAGATATTTGACATTCACTAGCTGTGTGACCTTGGGCAAGTCACTTAATCCCAATTGTCTCATCTTGGGTCATCTCCAGTCACCCTGATGAATATCTGGTCACTGGATCCAGGTGGCTCTGGAGGAGAAGTGAGGCTGGTGACCAGCACAGTCCTCCCTCATTCCAAACAAAGTCAAGCGCAAGTCATGTCATTATTTCTCCGATTGCATGGTCTTCTTCGGAACACACACATACTTTTTTTATACAGTGTATATATATGGGTGGGTGGGTGTGTGCGCGCGTGTGTATGTGTGTGCATATGTGTGCGTGTGTGTGTGTGTGTGTGTGTGTATGATATGTATTTTATATACATCTCATCTGAGGTGATATGTGAACCTAGGAGATGAATAAGATCACCAAGGTACTTAGGGTAAAGAGAAGAGGGCCTAGTATGAAATCTGATTGGGATCGATTTCTCTTGATCTCTTAGCTCCTAAATGAAGACTTGTTCTCAAGAAAGATGGGTAGCTTTGGGGAAGATCAGTTACATTAAAATTAACTAACTTAACACTGTAGGTAGCTGGATGGCTCAGTGGATAGTGATGGGCTTGGAATAAAACACTTCCTAACTGTGTGACCTTGGGCAGGTCACTTAATCTCTACCTAGGAGGCAGCTGGGTGGCTCCATGGATAATACATTGGATCTGGAATCAGGAATGAGTTCAAATCTGGCCCCAGACACTTTTCAACTATGTGACCCTGAGAAAATCACTTAACTTCTGTTTGTCTTAATCCACTGGAGAAGGAAATGACAAACTATTCCAATATCTTTGCCAAGAAAAGTCCATGGACAGTATGGTACACAGGGTCATGAGGAGTCAGACATGACTGAACAGTACAATTAAATACTGTAGGAAGAGACCGTCTACGTACCCGACTGCATACTTCCATAAACATTCAATGTCTAAATCAAAGAGACATCACTGTGTGATCAGATTTATTTACACTTCTAGCCTGACCTTTTTTTAATATGGAAGAAAATTGCATTGGAGATTTATCATCCTTGCTTAGCAGATGTGACATGTTTTGATGATTGCTTCCCAAGATCCTTATAGGCTTTGGCAGAAAAAAATACTGCTTTCTTTTGCCCCAGAGGCATATTTCTTGAGCCAGTGCAAAGGAGGCAAGTCTGGTGGCTGAGAGGGGGAAGGGAAGGAAGAGTCAACACCTTCTGTCTTTTGGAGGAGTTGAAAATGACAAGTTGATTTAGGTACCAGAAGCCCAAGGACTTGAAAAGGAAGTGCTAAACCCCTCCAGACCATAAAAGATGACTTCATCTACTAACTTTGACCTTGCTATTCTGCTCATAGCAAAAGCACTGGAACTTTTCCCTATCAGACAAGTGATTCTCCAAGGGTACTTTGAGTGCTATCTCATCCTACCCTGAATACACACTAGATGCCCTCAGGACAAAGTCAAAAGTGGCCTTTGTGTATTATATGGTTTTAAAATTTTTCTTTGTTTGCCTCATTTTCAGTTCTCTCTTCTCCTATATTCTCTCCATCTCTGTGAGAGTTCATCAAATGAGATAATGTTTATAAAGCTTTTAGTACAGTGCCTGGCACATAGTAGGTATTATTAAGATAAATTGTTTATTTCCTTCCCCATTCTGTAGAGTACCAGGCTCCATATTTACATTTTCCCTTCTGGTATTTCCAAGGGAAGATAGATAGATAGATAGATAGATAGATAGATAGATAGATAGATAGATAGATAGATAGATAGGTAGGTAGGTAGGTAGATAGATAGATAGATAGATAGATAGATAGATAGATAGATAGATAGATAGATAGATAGATAGATAGACAGACAGATAGATAGATGATAGATAGATAGATAGATAGATAGATAGATAGATAGATAGATAGGTAGATAGATAGATAGATAGATAGATAGATAGATAGATAGACAGACAGACAGACAGATAGATAGATGATAGATAGATAGATAGATAGATAGATAGATAGATAGATAGATAGATAGGTAGGTAGATAGAAATAGACAGACAGATAGAAGTAGAGGTAGAGATAGAGATAAAGACAGAGATGGAGATGGAGATGGAGATAGAGATAGAGAAAGCGATAGATATATCTTGTGAGCTGGGAGCTGTAATGACCAATTCCCAAATCAACTATTAAGTCAGTTGAAATAAACAGTAGTCTAATTAAATACGGTCATTGCTAACTGAGAACACAGCTGTCTAAAAACCAAAAGCAAACCTGAGCTACCTCAAGGAGGGAATTTCCAGCTTCATTTCATTCACAGGTTTAAAGAAGAATCAGTAGCAATTGGCTGAGAAAAATAACAATAACATTTAATATTTCTACAGCACCTACTGTGTGCCAAACACAAGTACAATATTATCTCATATAATCCCCAGTCACAGCCTTTCGGGCAAGTAGGTACTATTATCATTCCCATTTTACAGATGAGGAAACTAAAGCAAACAGAGGTTTAAAGCGATTTGCCCAGCCAGAGTCACACAGAGAACATATTCATGTTTTATCTTTCAGTTCTCTGTTCTCTCATTAACAATATGCTTTCCACATTAGGTTCTCACACAAAAATCTCACATAAATTGGCAGCAATGTTGTTTTTCTTTTGCAAACACATCACCTCTCACATAAATGACCTACTCATTTTGCATGTTCTTTTCTGCCGTTTTGCTTAGCTTCACAGGCTTTTCTTAAGCCAAAGTGACCCTTAGACATTATGTATGGTTCAAAATTCCCATTTTACAGTTAAAGAAATTGACTCAAGGAGTAAAAAGACTTGTCCAGAGTCACACAGTGAGCAGATAAAATTGGAACTCAAACTCAGATCTCTGCATCTTCATTCCAGAGTTCTTTCTCCCTTACCTGGTGTCTCTTTTCTGTCTAGAGACAAGGTCTCCTGGCCAAATGCTTTTTCCACTAAATCAACGAGTTTACAGTTTCTCCAAATGCCCCTTTGCCCTAATGAGAAGAGCATGGAGTAATGGAAGGCCCTAGGATTTGGAGTTAAAAGATGACAGGAAACCTGGGTTCAAGTATAGGCTCTTCCAGTTAGGAACATGCTCAAAGTGTGACCTTGAGCAAGATGTGCCCCCTCTCTGTTTACCTATTTGTAAAACTGAGCATCTGTACCTGATAAGAGTAATAATTCACTTTTATATAATGCCTTACAAAGTCTGTAAAGTGTTTTAAATACATAGCATGATAGAACCACAGAAATAAGTTATAAAGGATCTTGGAGAGTCATAAAATGCAACTCTCTCATTTTACAGATAAATATCATCTCAGCTAATGCACACAACCATCTCAGGAAGCAATGGTCTCTAAGATTCCTTCCAGCTTTTGAGACAGCTAATCAAGTCTTTCTATTATTGTGTCAGAGAAAATAAAATCAATTGTTGTCATTAGTTAACTTTATTTAGTAGTTAACATACATCTGTTGTCTGGCAAACATTTTAAAAAATATTTTTTTATGAAAATTATTCTGGCTTTAATCTGTCTTCATCAAAAGTACAATATTTGATTGTGACCCTGGCCACATGAATAAGGAATAATGATTACAGCATGTTACAAATAGTCAAAGGTCACATACATAAGAAATTAAGAATGCAAAAGTACCCAATGCAAATGAGGACATTGATGATTTAGGCCTGCATCCCCTCTAATCCATACCTCTTCTCATGAAAATATCTAGCATCACAATTTTGAAAATAACATGGCTGAAAAGTATTTTCTAAATTCTAGTAGAAAGAGAACATGAAATGGCCTATTAAAAAAATAAATTCATAAGTAGTTTCGTGAAAAAGAAGGTCTCTGGTCTTGCTCTGAAGTAAATTTTGTCTTCATGTTCATTATATTAACCAAAGCTTTAGGGTAACTAATTCCATTGACCATCAGCTTGATTTTTTCTGCCCTGGGAAGAAAGAAAGGATCAGGTTCAAGTATGGATATAACACTGCATTGAAGGACTCATCAACTGACCTAATAAAGTGGTCCTTTAGATATGGTGAAGTCTTCATTGAACCAATTAGTCCATGTTCATAAACCAAAGTCAAAAGCATTCAGTAATTATTTATTTGAATTTTTAATGTTCTAAAAAGGAGAAATCATGGTGTGCCTCTATAAGATAGTAATTATAAAGATACTTTTCATCAAGTATGCATTTTTTTCTATATTAGAGAAACAGATTGGAAAAAAAAATACTTCCTATGTCTCCATTCATAATAAATGAGCAGGAAAGGGCATCAGAAATGCCATTAATCGTGGAGTGATGGAGTGGAAAGAGGAAAAACAGTTGTTGGGTATGACAAACTTACAGGGTCCCCCAGAAGCCAGCATTTTCAAAAGGATACAAAAGTATACAATATTGTTGATTTATTAAATTGCTTTAGGATTAAAGGTCAAATTTCTTTCCAATAAAATTTTACTATGAGGAAAATATTTCTGTGCCTCTGCTAATGGCTCACTTGCTTGTGTAATGCTAACTATGAGAGTTTAAAGATCTTCCCCACCCATTAATGGGCATGCTCATTAAGGAAAGCTTGATTAGGGGAGGCCCACACCTTTTGTTAATTTTCTAATGAGGCACTGGTTCTCAGGGGTTGTGATGCCCTCTGGCTCTGAAAAATGTATAAATAAATGTATAAATAATTAAAATAAGGTGAGGTTTTACTTTGGGGCTTACTCATTGGAAGTGTTTGTTTGGCCAGATAAGATTCTGGACAGCTGCTAAGGAGTCCTCTGGCTTTGAAATCCCAGATGTTGGTACTTCTCTCTGGTAAGTATGTATGTATGGTCAGACAGTTTGAGCTGTCTGTTGATCTGTCTGGGAGCCCTGTCTGTTGATTTTGATTTCTCTGTATTTTCTCTGAAGTTCAGGGTACTGACTTTTCCAACTGAACTAAGTGAATGATACATGTGTTTGATTAATGTGATTGTGGACCCCTCAAAAGTTGCCTTCCTTTTAGAAAAACAGATCTAAGAACCTGTACAGCTGGCCCTCCTGTGTATCATGAGGGTCCTTGCTTTTACAGCTCAATGACCACAAACAGCTAGTAGGCTCTGGTGTAATAGGGTTTTTTTTAATCCGGACACTGCCTTCAAGGAGCTTACAATCCACTGAGGGTGGGGAAAGAGATGGCGCGGACAGAGAAAGGTGAAAATAAGGATGGGAATAAAGGAGAAATAAAGACAAAGTACCCTAGTGGTTTTATCTTGGGAAAACTAGGGAAGGACTTCACAGATAAGGGGGAGCTGAGCTGGTCTTTGAAGGAAGAAAAGGATTCTGAAAAGTGGAAATGAGGAAGGAAGCCAGTCCAAGGAAAAGGGAAGACCTCTGAGAATTCATGGAGGCAGGCAATGGATGGCCTTGGTGCATTTGGGGGAAAGTTAGCCATCCAGTTTGGCTACAGCAGAGTACATGAGAAGTGCTCACCCAATAATGTGAAATCAGACTGCAAAGGTAGGAGAAATCAATTTTCAATAAGATGTAATGACAGGACAAAAAAGTAATTTCGACATTCTCTTGAATTTCATTGTAAATAGACTTGACTTGATGCGATTAGTTGTGGCTAAGACTTCAGAGCATGAATTTATTTTTTAATTTTCCTTGAAGGGAGACCTTGGTGAAACTGACAATTGTCACACCACTAAAAGTGCCTGCAGTGATCCAAGTCTCTTGACTTTCCAGTGCCATATTGGATTTCCAGTGGTTACCTAGGCTCCTCCTTGTTATTTAAATTTTTAGCCACTCAGGGGCACAGTCCTTCACTTACCAGACATAGGATCAAGAGTTATCAATTACGTGCTCACCCCAACTGTTGTGCACTCCACCCAACACTAAAGGACTCTTGGGAGTATGTTTTATATGGCTTTCAGAACTGTTACCTACATTATTTTCAAGGCTATTCTTAGTCTCTGTGCCTTTGGACTGATCCACATTCCATACCTGGAATGCATTCCCTCCTCACTTCTGCACCCCTATTTCCATCAAAACACAGCTCAAAGGAAAATGCTATCCACCTCCAGAGAGAAAACTAATGGACTCCAAGTGGAGATGAAGCACACTTTTTTTAACTTAATTTTCTTTTTTTAACATGTAAGTGGCTAACATGGAAACATGTTTCTCATGATTTCACACATATAATGGGTATCAAATTGCTTGCCTTCTCAGTGATCAGTTGGAAAGCTACAGGAAGAAAGAAAATTTGGAACTCAAAATTTAAAAATAAGCAAATTTTAAAAATAAATCATAGTTTAAAATTTTTCTAAAAGAAAAAACAGCTCAAGAACTACCATAGGGAGATTGCATTGATTCTTCCACCCAAAACTGTTAATACATTCTCAAATTTACTCATTTTTCCTCTTTATAATCATCATATAAATACTTATGCATACCTATCTCCTCCATTAAAATATAAGCTTCTTCTGGGTAAGTGTTTTTCATTCTTTGTATTTCTCTCCCTGCTGCCTAGCACAGTGATTGGCACATAGCAGGTGCTTAAAAATGCTTATTTTAATCTTTGGTGGGCAGTATATATTCCAGGTTACTCCATGAAAGAAAAGCATGTTCCTAAGATCATGCTTAGCTATACAATGTAATAAGCTGGAAAGAGTATAGATTTGGTATCAGACGACCTGAAGCCCCTAGGAAATTGTAAGTCATTTGATTTCTCAAACCCACTTGTTAAATGAGGGGATTGGACCAAATCAGTGGTGTTAAACTCAAATAGAAATGGGGGCCACTAAAGTATACATGAGGACCACATATTGACTTGGAAAAACAGATGTAGCTATTATCTGTTTTATTGTATTTTTATTTATTTTGCTAACTGTTTCTCAATTACATATAAATCTTGTCTGAGTGGTACTTGGGAGCATTGCAGCCCACAAACCACATGTCTGACACCTAGGGGCGATAAGATTTCCAAAGTCTCTAATATTCTGTGATACTGAGAAGTGAAAAATAAGGATTTGGGAAACAGGAAATTATTGAGTCTAGGGGTTTAGAGGGATGTTCTATAATAAATTTTAAAATATAAAATAAATAATAAATATATTTATAAATACTTTATATTTAAATTTATATATTTTTATATACCTTATATTTAAATATATATAATTTACATTTAAATTTATACATATGTATATGTGTGTGTGTGTGTGTGTGTGTGTGTGTGTGTGTGTGTGTGTATAACTTCCTTTTAGGAGCAGAAACTAGACCCATGATTTCAGTCATATAGGGAACTGCCAGATAAGGACATTTCCTCTACCAAAGCGGGTCAGTCCTTTCTTTGAAAGAATGATCTTGGACAGTTAACTTGCCCAGGGTCATATGACCACCACATATCAGAAGTAAGATTTGATCCTGGATCTTACTGGTTCAGGTACTAACTCTCTGTCTACTACCCCATGGTTACTTCAAGACATTACGTTTATGTAATGTTAGATGATTCACAGATTCACCTTCGCCTAACTACACTTGATCATCATGACAACCTCATGAATTACATTGTACAGCTACTATTATTAACATTTCACAAATGAGGAAACTGAGCTCAGGGGTGAAGTGATATATATTTGATCTCATCCAGCTAAGAAACAACCAAGATAGGACTTCTGATTCTAAAAACAATTGTCTTTTGCTTCTTTTGCATCCTTAGGGTTTAGCACAGGGCTTGACCCATAATAGGAGCTTAATAAATACTTATTGATTGATGATTGCTTGATTGATTATATCACAGTTGTCAAACACACTGCCAACTGACTCCATGTAGCAAGAGAACCAAAACAAACTTAAAACATAATTGGGAAATATTTAACAAAGTCAACAACATTAAATTCTAAAACTTGATCAATATGCGCTCATAGGAATTCTTATTCAGGGATCAGTAGCTCCCACTACAGAGCACCATACTGTCTCTTTGACTTTTAAAGTCTATGACTTTTGATTTTTCTCTCTTCTGTTACCTTTTACAACTTGCTCCAGTAAAAGGTGAGAATATATGAACCTCTTCAAGTCTAACCCCTTTCCTAGAATCCACAGTTTTGTTTTCCCTCTCCACCATCCTGGAGCTGTTCTCTGAATTCATGAGACTTTTAATGGTCTTCATATTTTGTCGAAAATCATCCAACAGGGCCTTGGATGACTGGACTTTCATTCTGTTCTTCCTGGTGTTCTAAAAAGAAGCAAACGGAGAGGCAAATAGATCTTACAAAGGAAAAGAGGTTTATCGATGTTTATTTTCAATCAGAAGAAAGAATTGCGTTTTACAATTCAGTGTTATCGTTTCAAATGTAATCTGGCAAAGTCATCCCCAGAACCAAAATCTCATTACTACCCTTTGAAACCAATTCAAAGAAGCATACCTATGCTTTTCTGATGGATTCTTGAATTTATTCAATCATTCTAGAAAACGATTTGGAATGATCAAAGAAATTAGCCACTAATTAGATCTGTGATTTTAAAATGAGAAACAAAAAGTGGCATCACAATGGCTATAAGCCATTACATGTGACTTATAGCAGGGATCTCAGAAATCCAGGGATTTTTTCCTTAGGGTTGCCATTTCACCTGTTATAATGCAGTCAACTCAACTAGACAGAGAAAATCTGTGACAGCCATATACCTAAGGTTAACAAGTTAGGTTAGCAAGCCTTTTTTGATCTTGTCATTTCTAACTCTACCCACATTTTTGGTCATAGTTGCCACTGTCAATTGTCAAGCTGCAAAAACCAAGACTGAAAAACATCTTTTGTGACAAGCAGCAAGTCTGAACCTGAAAAATGATCCACATGCTTGCTTCTCTGGGGATTTCTCCTATGCTTTCCTGAGAAAATGTCATGCATATTTCATCAGATGGAAAATAGAAAATCCCATAAATATGGCCCATCATGAATCTTCTTTTTATTATAAACATTGGCCTTTGTATCCAGCTGTTATGAAACTCATATTAGCACCAGCTATTAAGCAAGTCTTCTTTGATTTTTATGTTTTTAAAAATAAATTACCCCACCCCACATCTCTCTCTGAAGGAAATTAGTTGTCATTCAAAGCCCCCACTGCTTGATAGACAGGATTTGGAAACAGACAGGCAGAGGTCACCTTAAACATGGTCAGTCTTATTGAAAAGTGATGTACAAATGAGATTTTTATCAGTTGAATAACTTTCCTGTGACACTTGAAAATCTCAAGTGATGATGATAAGGGCCATATCCCTTTGTTTTCTGGTCCCTTCCATCCAGTCCTTGCTCAACGGGGTAGCATTTCTCTCCTTGACTCTGAGAAGTCCCCAGGATGACTGGTGGAAGGTTGGACCAAAAGCTCCAATTATGGGAATTATCTTCAGTATCAACTCCAGACAGGGTGAGGGAGTAGATAGAATTGGGAAAGGTACCTACACACACACACTCACACACACACACACACACACACCAATAAACCAGCTCACTCCAAGCATCATCTCAAGACTTACCACCTTTATGAGGCCTTTCTTAATTCCCCTAATTGGTGCTGCCCCAATTCATGACTGTGGATTGAATTTGTATATATCTTTTATTTCTTTATCTATACACATGTATACGCCCAGTGAAGTATAAGCACCTTGTGGGGAGGGACTGACTTGTTTTTATAGCTTGTCTTGTAATGCACAATCATACCAGAATCCATCAGCAATGGGTGTTTTTGAACAGGGACTATGTGATGTTGTCTAAGATCGTTCTGGAGAATTCTGGGAGACTCCAAAAGAATAAGGAACAGGAGACAGAATCTGGGGTGTTCCCCATCTTGGAAACATACGAAGAGACAGTGTTACAGAGTTCAGAGAGGCTGTGGTGAACATCTAATTGTCTCCTGTGGAAGGTAATGTGCTTGGTGTGGTGACTGGATGATGAAGCAGTGGGATGCTGAATTAACCTGGTTCAGTGAAGCACCCCACCCCCAAGTCAGAGAGGAAACCACTTCATCAACTGTCTCCTACTCACTCCCCAGGTTTCTTAATGTAAGAGCCATTACTGTTTCCTCCTTCCCCCTTTTCTTCTTCAATTCTTGCTGTTCTATATCATGACAAGAAAAAATAATTAGCATGCTAATCTCCATTTGCATATTTTACTAAAAAAATGGGGAGTGAGAGTAAATGGGGGTAAATTAGTACTCATGCAGTACCTACTGGGGAAAGGAGAATTAGGGAGGTGATAAGCAGAAAGAGATTAGAAATCCAAAAAGAATCATGGAATTGCTACCCTTGCATACAAGTCATAAATTATTTGGAAGAAATGAGAGCACATTTTTTGAATGCTTTAGTGGTGTCTAGGTACCACCATACTGCCCATATTTTCCCTAGACTATTGTTGCTAGCAGATCACAAGTTCAGGACAAAAAGGGAAGAGGGGAGAGGTTTATCTTGGTGTATTCCTGGGTTTATTTCTATCCCCTTTCCTCCATACATGGTTACACATGGTAATCTCCTATTACACATGGAGTACCAGGCTTCAGTCATCATGTGTGTATTACATGTTATACATGGGGAGCTGCCCCCTCAAAAAACTTTTTCCATCTGTGTTAGATATTTAGGTTCATAGTGACTAGCATGGTGCCTGGAAATCCCAGAATCTTCCAATAATGTATCTCTTAAAACTCTTGAGAAGGATGTGCAAAGTTGTCTGGGATTATTTGTAGGGAGTGGTAAAGAAAGATGGTAGAAGAAGGAGAGGAGGACTCAATAAATCAGTTGAGAGATTGATCAGTTTCTGATCATTCTTTTTTTTCTTTTGAGACAATCAGGGTTAAGTGACTTGCCTCAAGTTACACAGCTAGTAAGTATCTGAGGCTGGATTTGAACTCAAGTTCTCCTGACTCCAGGAGCAATGTTCTATCCATTGTGCCACCTAACTGCTCCTTGATTGCTTTTTGATGCCTAGTGGTGATCATCTCTAAGTTTTATTTGGGGGGAAAGAAGGAGGCAGGAAAAGAGGGAAATTTCTTTGACAGCCAACATTGGGATAATAGAATACTGAATTTTAAATCAGGAGAGACCTGCTGTCAAGTTTTAGCTCCAACCCTTACCAGCTGTGTGACCTTGGACAAGTCATTATCCTCTGTGAGCTTCAGTTTCTTCATCTGTAAAATGGGAATGATAGTATTTCCACTGCCTACTTCTCTACCAATCAACATTAGCTATTACCAATGATATGACTATAAGTTTTTGAGGTTGGGGATCATATAATATTTTCAGCTTTGTATCCCCAGTGACTACACTTATATGCTCATAAATGATTAATGAATTAATCATAAATGATTAATAAATACTTAAAGTCCACTGCTATTTAAACACAAACTAATAAGATACCTATCATAAATCTCCATCATAGAAAAAACAATAGAGGAGTAGAGAGGCAGGAGAGGGCAGAGGAGGGGATGATAGTAGTTATATGTCCATGATGCTCTAAGGTTTACAAAATATTTCACACATGATGTCTCATGTGATCCTCAAAACAACTCTGTGAAAGAGATACCAGAGTTATTATCATTATCCCTATTTTATAGATTAGAAACCTGAGGCTTATGGAGAGTCAATGGCTTGCCCACAGTTCCATTGCCTGTTAGCATCTGAAGGAATGTTTCTCATGAATGTCTCAAGGCCAAGAAGGAATATTGGGAGGAATCACTGGTCCCATCTCTTGTTATAGACTCATTATTTACTTGTGGAGAGATCTTGTTGGCTGGTAAGATGACAGAGTGGTTGTTTTGGACAATTCTCAGTGACCCGAAAACTTCACAAAAAGCAATAATGTGCTGAATATACAGTAACTAAAACTGAATCTATAAGATAAGAATACAGAATAAACCACACAAAGTCAAAGAAAAAAACACATAGACAAAAATTTAAAAAAAAAAAAACTCCTGATGGAATAGTTTCAGAGAAATACCCAGAGGTCCAACTCAATGGCCCTACCCTTATCCACCACAAGCCTCTCAAATACTCAGATAAGTTGAGTACAAGCAATCTCACAGGCTGATGATTCAGAGCCCTACCAGCTACATCTTAATGGAAAGTTTTTAATTAGTATTTCTGAATTCATCCGACAGATGTGAGCAGCATCGTTGCTCTTCCTACCTGGCCTCCCCAGTGGATAAACGGGTTTGGGGAAGGGATAGGGAAAGAGCATTTCTGTTAGAGACTCTTCCTGTCCTGAATCCTCAGGAGATTTGAGAGTCTTAGGGTGAGGGGTAGGGTATGAGGAGGCTGAGGCTACCCATCCCCAGAGGACTATGCTTCCTTTGACAGGGGACACAAACAACCATATTGTAACAATAATCAACTGTGAATGACTTAACTATTCTCAGCAATCCACTGATACAAGGCAGTTCCAAAAGACTCGTGCTGAAAAATGCTGTCCACCTCCAGAAAGAGAAATGATGAACTCTGAGTATGGAACGAAGCATTTTTTTCACTTTATTTTTCTTGCTTCTTTTTTTGTGACATGGCAATTGTGGAAACATGTTTTTCATGGCTTCATATGTATAATGGGTATTCTATTTCTTGTCTTCTCAATTGGGTGGAGGAGGGAGTGGAGAGGAGGAGAGAATTTGAAACTAAAAACAATTTTTTTAAAGGAAGGGGGAGAGACCAAAGCATGAGAGAATCTGAAGGCAAATGAATAAAAATAATAAGACTGAAAGACCAAAAGTTCAAGAGAAAATGCCTCCATGAAAACCTACTTTCTAAACAGATAAAGCAGCGTAAAGGTGAGCCTTTATGAGCAAAACACAGAGAGTCCAAAGTACCATGAGGAAAAATGAACCAAATTATTGGATTAAAAAAAAAAGCTGAAGAATCCTGCAGAGTCCCCAGACATCATGGAACAATACCAAGGAACTCTATGATGGTTTAAATGAGAAATAAAACCTTAAAAAAAAATAGGAATGCATTTTGGTCTGGATATAAAATTAACAAAATGCAAGCAGCAAAATAGGAAAAATGTAATGTACAACAAAGAATCTCCCTGAAGAAATAGAGGTTCTGAGAGAGAAAATAAGAAATATGGAATCAAACTGATGTGAAAGAAAGTTTGGAAAAAGAGCTTTAAAAAAATTAGAACACATCAAATCTATACAAATGTGACTGGTCTTGAAGACAGGATACAAAGAGATAAGTTAAGGGTCACAGGTGTCCCAGAAGAGCAAGACATTAAAAAACCAAAATATACTTTATTGTAGAAAATAATACCCCCCCCCCAAAAAAATCATTCAAACTATTAAACACACACAATAAAGCATTGATTGTGAGAATCCACCGATCCTTGCAAAGGAAAAAAAAATTTGCATCAAATTCCAAGGGATATCATGGTGAATTTTTACAATTTTAATGTAAAGCCAAAAATTTTCTGAACAGGCCAAGTATGAAATCAAAAATTGATTTTTAATTCTACTTGTTAAGAATTAAACTCGTTAAGACAACTCCTGCAAGTGTACTCAGGTAACCTCAGGTCACTTGGGTCACAATTCAGTTCTTGTGGCTTGTATTTCCACTCTTGTAACTTTACCCACTGCCCAGATTTTGGAGAAATTTGCCTAAAGGCCAGTCTCATCCATCTAGATTGTTATAGCAAATCTCATTGTCTACAGAAAAATCCTGTCACCTAAGATCTCATCTTCCAATAATGTAATGGGAGGAGCTTATCTTATCCTACCTCCTTCTTGAAATATCTAGTCAATTAGAAGAAGTCACATCTATATTGCTTGAGATTTTGCTGTAATCTTGTAAGTCACTATAAAAGATCCTATCATCCCTAACTCAGGGGCTTTGGCTGCTGAGAAATCATTGAACCCTTTTTATTGGCAAATGATTACTTCATTTTGTCCCCAGTTTTTTTGCTTCAGTTTATCTTAATTTCATCATGACAGTTGACAACCATGAAGGGACTCAAATGAGAGATCCTGTCCTTGGGACAAACCCCTCAAAGACTTCCCAGACCACTCAGGTGGATTTCTACCAAGATCTTTGCAGAAACTCACCCAGGGAATGGACTCTTCCTTGACTGTCCCCCAGCTTCTTCCAAACCAAAGTAGCAGATTCTTTCACTATAGAAGGAACTGGTGGAATCGGTTGGCTCTTTAGAAAGAGCTGGTGGGTCTGTAGGCCCTCTCATGAGAGCTAGTGAAAGTAGACCTCAAAAGAGTATAAGCATACTATTAAATTCCTTCTCTTAGGTGTTCCTAATTGACTACTGAGATCTCTCAATCAAATTTAAAGGGGGATGTCACCTATTGCAAATTTTTCTGTGTCATTTCATTTTTCAGAAGTTGCCTAGACAGAAACTAGAAGGAGAAGGGCTCACTTTCTTTGCTAACAAGAATTTAGTTTTCATTTTTAGAGAAAGTTAAAGAAGGAAATTGTATCTGTATCTGTATCTTATTGTATTTCTGTGTGAGGATAGAATAAACTAACTTTTCTTGTAGTCTAGAAAAGTAAGCATAGGCCTAAGTATAGAACATAATCAGCCTTAAACATAAACCAGCCATAAATTGATTGTGTTTGTGGATGTTGAATCTTTGTGGTACCTCAAAACTGTAGAGTTTTAGGAGAAAAAAAGATTATATATAGACCATTTTCATAGTTTTAGGGCAGAAAGTTTTTCACTTGAGTTTTTTAAGTGTCAGACCAATGGCAAGAAAAAAAAGCCAGTTTCAGTAAGATTTCAAAAACAGTTTACAATTTGAACTTTCTTGTTGACTATGAAAGGAGAAAAGTTTATTTAAATCAAGGAGTAATTTGAGGGTGAATGAAACTTGATTCTTACTTTTAAGTAGCTAAGGTAAAAATTAATTCTAAATATTAGAAATTATAAATTCATATTTAATTGGGTTCTGGTTATGACTACTTGTGCCATCCATCCCAGAAGTTGGAGTATTTGTCAATTTCCAGAAGAACCTTCTGTTTGCTTGTTTTCTGTTTTTTTTTAAATAAATTTTACAAAGACATTAAACATTATGCAGGCCTAAATTCAAGTAATCTATGTGGTGATCAAATGATTAATTTAGCTTTTGTCAACCAGTCTCAACTCAAAATTGGAAAGCTTTTTAAAGAATTGCCCAACATAGCATGAGAAAGGAACTGATGAGTTGAAAAATATACTTTACTGTGTCTATGAGGGAAGAGATAAGGAAAAAGAAAAATCTAATCCTGGAGGCTGAAGAAAGACATGCTGCTAAGAATTGTTTAAAAAAAAAAAAGAGGTGAGTACATTTGTTGAGGTATTACACAAAGAAGGATTTGAGGAATAAAGATAGCCCTTAAGAGAAAACTAGCCCTAGGGAATATTAGGCATAGATGACTCTGTTGAGCTTAATTTTCATTTTGTTACCCAACATATGAGACATCAGGACAATATGTTTGGAAACTGCAAAAATATGTATAATTTGATGGAGATTTCTTTATATTGGCCTTGAATACAATCAATTTTTAATATCAAAAATTCATATTTAAAAATATATGTTATTATTGCCAAACTATTGTATAAGAAATGTTAAGAATTGAAAAATGTCACTCGTGATTTGGAAATTATGGAATATTATCATTTTTTAAAAAAACTTATCAAGCATTTAACTGAATGTTTTAAAGAGAATAGGGAAATATTGAATCTACAGAGAAAACTCTATCTAGATTCTGAAAAGTGAAAAATGGATCAGCTTTTAATCACTCAGTCCCTGGAGAGTGACAAGTTTGTTGTTCTAAAGAAGAAACAGAAAAAATGGGAAATTGAGCCTGTTTTCATCCATCAGTAAAAAGATGAACTGAAACTGCAAACAGCTCTTGAGTATCAATGGATGTTCAGGAACGGTTGGCAGTTTAGATTTATCTGGCTCGTAAGAAATACCTCCACAAAAAGAGAGAGACTTTTTTTGCATGAATATACATTTTGTTTTCTTCTCTCTTCCTTAACCCAATGTTTTAAATAAGACAAAAGTCTATGCCACTTTTTGTATAAAAACACAACTTCAGAAAATTAAAAGAACCAAAAAAAAGAAAGACTTGTGACCAACAAAAGTAAACTTCAGCTTGCAAGAATGTTTTGTGAATTTTATTGTTTAAGTAAACCAAAGACAATGACCAAAAGACATAGTCATTTAAAATAGAAGATGGATGCATAGAAAGGCAAAGTATTTTAAAAGCATATGTTTTTAAATGTAATAAAGACAATTGAAGGGAATAACTTTTATTAAATACAGGTAACATGAAGTTCTTTACTCAAGCACTCAAGATCTTTTCTGGATGTCACTAAATTGCCTGCTTTAACATACTGTTGAAACCACAATGAGTATGTTTAGAATTTATTTGAATAAAATACATTACTTATATTTGGAAGGTACTGAATATGTTAGACCAAAAGGGGTTAGTCTGTTTTGAAAGTTAGTATGCAGTAATATTAGCCTTTCCAGCACCATTTGTTGCGACCACACTTTACACTTACTGTTAATTTTCTAATTATCCTCAAACCCATAAAGGCCAACCTTATATCAGCATTTTATTAGTCAACTGACTTAACTAGAATAAAATTGTATAACTCAGATCAGCACAATATTGCTTTATTAACTAAGTGAGTCCGTTGACCCCTGAATGTCATTGATCAAGGGATTGATTTTTCATAATAATTAATTGAGAAGTACTGAAATTGTCAAGGAAAACTTCAATAATATTTGTTCTATTGATAAGCTAGGATTTGATCGAGAAGTTAGATAGGAGGGAAGTGAGAAAACTCTTCCTCTTAACAATGTTAGACAGACATCACTTTGTCCTTAAAAATATTAATAAAAAAAAACTACCTTTCCAAGGTCAATATAGTTATCCCTTCCACATCACAGGGTTAGGGGCATAGTGTCGCCATGATCTGGAAAATTCATGTAAAATTTTTTGGCTCTCCCTTTGTACCAGAGAAGTCTGAATTATTATGGTATTAAAAGATAAAATATGTTGATACCATACAACTATATACATCATTTCTGAGTTTCTAAACTTTTTCTGTGTCATCTGCTGGCCATCACATATCATCTGTGGCTTCTGCAAAACTCCCCCAAAATTCTCGTTTAATTTCTTCTGCCAACCTGAGACATATTGCAATGGGAAAAGTTGCAATATAGAAGGGATAACTGTACCATAGAAAATGGCAAATGCCTTTGGGTAAGTTGAGGCCATCCTCTCAAAGAATATAAGGAACCTATATTATGAAAATAAAGGAATAAAGAAAAAGTTTATAGGAGTGTGAAAGATGCCACCAGCCATCTTTGAAAGTAAGTTAATTGATAACAAAAGACTTTAAAAGTGCTGGTATCTAATGGTCCTGAGTAAATTAAGATTTTTGAGTGGTATCATTTGTAATTATAAACCAGAGGTGACTTAACTTAATTAAAGTTTATCTTAAAACTAATTTAAAGTGAAATGTGTTCCCTTATTAAGGTAATCATGGTAGATGAGAACTTAATACAAATCGCAATTGCTATTTGGCATCGAGAAAGTTCCTGGTTGCATGACCTTAGGTGTGTTATTTTGTCTGTCTATCTCAGTTTATTAATCTGTAAAGTGGGTAAAAATAGCACATAAGCACCACCACCTCTCCCCCCAACTTGTTGGGAGAACTAAATAATATAATGATTGTGAAGTGTTTAGCATAGTGCCTCACATAAATCTGGGAAGTGCTTGCATTACAATTATTGATAGAAATAAATTCTCTTTTCATCTCTATTCTCTTGGGTTATAGATTCAACTGTTAAAAGAATGATGTAAAAATGTTTGAAGACTATTTATTTAGAAATATAATATATAATAGTAATTATATTTTTATATTATTGATTATATTAATTTTTGACAAATTTGATATAGGAAAGATCTCTTAAGATGTCCTTATCTGGGAAATGAAAAATCCTAAGATCTTACCTAAGATCTTACTGTCATGAGTGAAATTCAATAAAGGTAGACTGAGGCACATATTCTCTGAGCAAGATAATAGTTTATTAGGGTGCAAATCTGACAATAAAGTGGGTCTAATGACTGCCTCAGTTAGCCAAAAGACCCTAAGCAAAAATATAACTCCCTCTTATAATAGCCTTTGGGGAGTACACAGCAAAGATGGGGAGCAAGTAAGTTATAATTGGTTACAGTGTTGGCAGCATTATAGGAATGAGGTAGATATGGTTGGTTACAGAGTTGGAGTGTGGGGGACAATATGATTGGGAACAAACTGGGAATGAGAGGCTGGCAACAACTTCTTCCTTCCTTCCTGTGACTAAAACTGGTCATTATAAATCAGCCTTCCTTGAAGGATAGCTTGATGGTATAAAGATACTAGACCAGACTCTCTAATGTCCAGCCTCATTCCCCAAGAATAACAGTTTTCCTTTGGGCAAGGATAGAACAGCGATCAGTAGAACTGGATTTCTAAACTTAACTCATTACAGGCCAGCTGAATTTCTGAACTAAGTTCTGACTTAAGTAGAATAAAATTAATTGTAACCAGACTCAACTGAAAAAGGAAATAGGATAAAGTTAATCTCACAACCCTGCTAAAGGTTCAAAATGGTGAAGTTTGAGAAATAGTGATTGAGTCTGCAAAACACCAGCAATGGGGCAAAGAGTCAATACTTTAAGATTTCAAGAGATACCCCCACACCCAGGCTAGAGTGTGGTGATTGGATTTTAGTTAGAAATAATAACAATATATTTTTAAGGTTATCCACACCCATAAAATCACAGGTCTAGAAATTACAAAGAGGAGAGATTCAATTTATATCTCTGCCCATTATATCTCACTGTTCTAAGAGTCATGAAACCTTAACTTTTTAGTATAGTAGATAACTACTCTAAGGTTAAAAACTACAGGGTAAACTTTGCTAATTTGTGAAGGAAGCAGCTTTTTAGAGCATTTGATATTTATTTAAGTCTACTAATCTCATCAGTAAAAATGAGAAAAATTCTGATGAGGGAACACAAAGAAAGTGGCCTTCCTGCTTCTAGTTCAATTCTAAGATGCAATCTTACTTAGAATTTTGTATATAAGAAACTTCACAGCGTGAGTTAAATTGATGTGCTAATATGAGATAAATAATAATAGAGAGTTATCAATCATACCCTAGCCCTAAAATGTTACATTCATTTTCTAAGAAGCTAGGGGAGAACTCACAAGTTTGCTTAGATTACCAAAGTGACTTTATGATGATTTGAGATTATGAAAGCAAATGTAAACATCCTAGCCCTGTGCTTGATCACTGAAATTTTGTTATTTAAGGTTAAGGATCTTTAATTCTATTTTAAGTTTTGATTTCAGGTATTATTGTCTAAAGTGCCAATAGTTCACCTTTGCAAAGGAAATGTCAGTGCTGCTTAAAGGGAGTAAATACAGTGTGACTATTGCCAGAGGTGAATGTCTGTGCCTGGGACAGTTGAAAGGATGACCTTGCAAAGGCAAAGGTAGGGTCCTCTTAACTTAGCTTCCCATTGTGATATTTCCTCTCTGGAAAGGAAATTTTCCCACCTAGTCATTTCTGAGCTTGGCCTTGCTACTTTGTGAATACTGTGAAACTTTGCTGTATGATTGGTTCTCAAATGACTTTTGCCAGGATTTAAATAGAACTAGGGGAGTATTCCTTCCCCTTTCCCCTGCTATAATTATGTCCCTCCTTTTTCTTTACATAGAAAATTTTTATGTCAGAGCAGGTGAACACTAATGCATCTGAGTTACCATAAGCTCATATTGAGAATACCAAGATGCCAATAGGTAATAGCAATTCCATATCCTAATCAATTAAATAAACGAGTTTTTTGAGTTTGTCATCCTCTTAAGAATTGTGTATTCATATATGAGAAATGAGAACAGGTTTTTTTACATAGCTCATTCTTTCAAGATGATATAGTGGGGCAGTGGAGGGGATTAGATTTAGATAAAGATGTAATATAAAATGTTTCAAAATTGAATGGAGAAGAAGATTTATTTTTAAAGCTTAATTTAAACAGTTTCAGATCCCTGCTTTCTGTGAATTTTAAAATGTTTAGTTTTTATATTTCTCAGCAGCGTAACTATTTGCTAACATATCACAAGGCAGTTACAAGTAATAAAACTGAAGGTTTTCCTTTTATGTACCATAGCTTACATATCTACTTTGGTAAATATTAATCTTTACCCAGAAAGCCTCTTCTTAAAAGTCAGGTCCTCATGTATCTCTTTTAAGATTCTCCCTTTAGCCTGTTAATAGCAGTGTTCATATCAGGTACAAGGTTTAGGTAACAACAGGTGCAAAAATTCAAATTCTCTGAAGTTTTGGATGAATTATGGGTTGTTGATGCTTGAATTAGTTATTAGAATACCAAATGTTGGAGAGTGTACTAAATTATTTTGAGGTCTGTTTTGTAAAAGACCATAATAGAAATATCTACAAATCTCTACAAGATTAGAGTAGAAGTAGAAGTAGAAAAGTAGATCTTCCAGAAGTCTGAATCTTCATAGTTACTCTGAGAACACACCTAATCCAGAATGCCCAAGAAGAGATGTTTTCAGAAATCAGACAGCTGTATGAGACATGTGAGCCCTAAGACAAGATATACTGATGAAGTGAACATTGGGAATTAGACTAAATGTTCACCTTCTCTTCTCATTCCATCCCCATGCACCACTGCCTCTGTAAAGCCTGTTTACCAAAAGGGATGTCCTCCAGTGGAGTTTGTCAGTGTGTTGGTCACAGGTGCACTCAAAGATGAAGGAGTAGATTTTTATAAGATTAAACCTGATAATTTAGGGGGCATCCTCTCTCAGATTTGTCCCATTAAAGTCGAATACCTGGGACAAAATTTATTTAGTTCTTATTCTCATATGTTGGGATCATAGCATTAGAACAAACAGAGATACAAGCCCAAACTATGTATTAGTCCATCAAGGGGCCCATGCCATGGCATAAGGCTCTCTAGCCCTATGCCTTATGATTGCCCTTTGGCTTTGATAAATTTCCTAAGAAACTCTTGGTGGATTATGATGATTCACAGCATTTTTGCTTCTGTAATCATTACTTCAGCTTTACTGAACATTATGGAGTAGTAGACATACATGACTTTTACTGTACTTTGATTTGTAACTTTAATCTAAGTGATTCATGGGAGGCATTGCCTACCAAGAATCAAAGGCGGGGAATTGTGAAATGGAAAACTGATTTTTAATTCCATTTGTTAAGACTTAATCAAGTCATCATAGATTTAATATTCTCTCTCCTGGTGTGAATCTAATTCCCTTACTTCTTCAAGAGTACTCAAGTAACCTTAGGCCATTTGGGTCACAATTTTACAATTCTGTTCTTGTGACTTGTACCTCCACCTTTATAACTTCACCCACTGCCCACATTCTGGAGAAAGCTGTCTAAAATTCAACTCCCATTGCCTCTGAATAAAAATGGGTCAGGGGAGACTGAAGCCAGCAAGAGCTCTGACAAACGGAGCCTCAAGTCAATGGAATCTTTGCCTTAGACTGTCAGAGCTATATTGGGAGATAAAACCAGCCACTAATAGGCTACTGCACAGGGACATAGGACTAGGTAGAGCAAGCATACCTCAGGACATTCCAAAAGACCAGAAGTTAATACTACTGGCAGAATCAGAGCAGAAGATAGGGTCTGAACCATGGAGGGGATGGTTGAGGGAGTTGAAATAGAGAATTGGAAGAGGGAGTCTATGAGGCAAGTCTGACTTGAGATTTCTCAAGAGACAAAAATGGGGCCAAGATTAACACATTCAAGGAGCCACTAGACAGTAGAGGCAGAAGCTAAGTATTGCAGTAAGGAGCAGGGTCTAGATATAGATACCTCATCTAGAACTACAGATGAAGTAGCATCTTGACTATAGAGGAGCCTAGATTCAATAGGATCCATAAAAACTTAACATTTTAATAGATGTCATCATGCTAAATATTCAGTCTCCAAACTACATGGAAGAAAGGGCTTTCAAAATATAGACCCCAAACAGAAGAGGTCAAAATCTTTTAGAAACAGGATGAAGTGACATAGATATCTGGCCTGCTACTTGAGTTATACTAAGGATGCTTTCAAGTAAGCTTACAAAGGATGGCCTTAAAACCTAATTCTTCTTTGATACCCCAAAAAAAGCATTCATTTTATCTACCAGTGCAATAATCCATAGAACATTAAAAAGAAAAGAATAACAAGTTAATAACTTATCCCAAAACCATTTCTATCTGAACCCCACTAAATTCTGAGGCCAATTGTTTTAGTTCAGTTTTGTTAAAGAAATATGTGGTGTAGGCAATTTATAATTTTTCTGTTCTATAAGTTTAGAATCTTGTAGATTATGTCTTTTTAAGTTGGGACCCATCTGATTTCCATATTGGTCCAGCTAACAGCCTTAATGGTATTTAAATATTAAAGTCTTTATGTAATTTAAGAACTAAGTATAACCCCTTGTGGTGTCATGATACATGTGGCATAAGTCATTATTTGAGAGACAGGTTTGTACAAAAGGGTAGTTCCTCTGACCATACAGTTACCTGCTTATTCTTTAAAGGTGTTGTCACTGAAAGTAGGGGTTGAAGTTTAGGCAAAATGTGTTCCTTCATTTTGTGATCCAACTCCTTTTGGTTTTTTGAAGCTGAAGGAAGTGCATGTCTTTTCTCATTAATACCATTCTGTGAAAATCTGCAAGGGAAAACAAATTGTGAGTTTTAAGCACTAAATTATAATCTAGAAGAGGCTTATAGGAACACACACACACACACACACACACACACACACACACAACTAACTGTTATTTTACCTGGCTGAAGAATGAGTCATTCTAATTAATTAGATAAATATGAAATGGGTTCATTCAAGAATACTGTCCCTCCCAAAATAATCATTTCTCATTGGTTTGTTTTGCCTCAACTCAGAATTCCCTCTGAGATATTTCAAAGTATGTTTAAATATAACTCCTGGCCATTTCCCCACAGATAAAAGACTTCCCAATCCCCATACAAGCATTCAAGATAACAGTGCATATTGAGTACAGGACAGCCTTTATTATACCCCACAGAAAATACAGAAAACACAAAGACTCACAAAGTTCAAAGCCAAGGCAGAAAATGCACAAATCATACTTATACAATGACCCTCCCTATCCAGTGAGTCCTGCTTTCACCAACTACCACATTGTTTTCCAGACTTGCAGTACACATGTAGATTGGACTTCCCCTGAAAGGAAAACGCTCTTGGAGTTGCAGAATAAGCAATCACTCAACACTGAAAAGTGTCTCATTTTCTCCACATATACCCATATCACGTCCAGTCAATGGTACTATCCTGAGGGTTTATAGTCTTCACAAAATGGAAACAAATAAATTTGAGGTTTTTATATAGGAAATCTACTTTCCATAAGAAATGCAATATTTCAACAACTTTATTACTCTGTAAGTATGGGAAAAGTCAGGGCTCTAGATACTCATACTTTTGTTCTAATTCTAGGAACCATATGAGCAATCTTTTTCCCATCAGGATAATACTTCCCAGGAAATTTGCTTCTTTTTATTTTTAAAGAGGACTAGATTCTTAGATCTCCTCTCTCCAAAACTTTGTTTTTACCTAATAATTTCCCTTCTTTCTTCAGAAGGTTGCATCCCAAACCTCTCAAACTTGAGGTTGTTAGAAAGGCAACACAAAAAGTGCTATCTCCCTCTCCCTCTCCCTCTCCCTCTCCCTCTCCCTCTCCCTCTCCCTCTCCCTCTTTCTCTCTCTCTCCGTCTGTGTGTGTGTGTGTGTGTGTGTGTGTGTGTGTGTGTGTGTGTGTGTGTGTGTGTGTTCTGAAACTCTATAAGTTGGAATTTCTAACAAGACAGGCTGGTACTACTTGGCCATATGATTTGCCTTTCCATAGTTGCCATCTCTTGCACTGAGATATTATACTACTGCCTCTCCAAGGCTAGAACAATGAAGCAAAACCTGGGATCCAAGAACTCTCCTCCTCTCACGCTACATAGGAAAGCATATAAGCAGTTCTCTTTTATTTCTGCCCAAATGCAGCTATTGGCAGTTTCTCACACCCAGACCAAGGTCCACTCTTAACTCTGTTGCTTTTTCAGGATTTTTTTTAAGGGGCAGTTAAAAACAAAACAGAAAAGCCCTGAGTATGATGAACATGGTGTTTTATTGACCTTACACAAGGGGGAGCTCCTACTCCAACAGTAATGCTCATCAAATCATCATCCACATGGAGGAAACATATCAGAGAAGACTATAGTTGGTGTGTATCGATACAGAGTGAAATGAACAGAATGGGAAATTTTTACAAAGTCACAACAATATTATTAAGATAAATAACTTTGAAAGATTTGTGAACTCTGATTAAAGCAATGAGTAAACATGGTTCTAGAGGAATTGAACGAGGATTCAGTGTTTTAAATTCTCTCTATGATGGTATCCGCAGACATGCCTCACTCCTTCCTTAGAGACCCAAAGTCCCAAAGACTCACTAGCAGCAGAGCTAGCCAGGATTGGAGAATCCCCCAATCAACCCTTTAACCTAGTATTTTGATTAATAGAGGATTGTCCATATACCTTCCAGTAAGGTTCATCTCTGATGTCTCGTTACAAGGTGACTGGATTTTCTAAAGCTATGTCAGCAGAGCACAACTTCATAAGTCATACCAGAACTAGAAAGGTTCAGAGTAT
This sequence comes from Notamacropus eugenii, assembly GCF_028372415.1. Classification (NCBI taxonomy): domain Eukaryota; kingdom Metazoa; phylum Chordata; class Mammalia; order Diprotodontia; family Macropodidae; genus Notamacropus; species Notamacropus eugenii. The sequence continues at coordinate 244,488,930 of NC_092874.1, read as the reverse complement.
GTACTTGGTAACTGATTTTTGAGTCTGTTTTCCAAGGGTTTGCCTTGATAAGTATGGACATTCTCACTGAAATCTTGACCAGGAAGCAATGGAACTTTTTCAGCCACAAAAAAAAGCCATGAAAATTGTCTAATGAGGTATGTCATGGCTGTAACTGTGCCCACGGAAGGATCGATCACCCATACTGATTAAATCATCAGTCTTTTGAAGTATCTTTTGAAATATGGAAATATGTCATATATCCCTGACTGGATCTTGCCCAGTGAGAGTTTGCTGATCTTCTACATTGACAAAATGAAGGAAGAAGAGGAGGAGAAAGGAGTGAAGCAGGGAGGGAGAAGATAAAAGAAAGAAAGAAAAAAAGAAAGAAAAAGAAAGAAAGAAAGAAAGGAAGGAAGGAAGGAAGGAAGGAAGGAAGGAAGGAAGGAAGGAAGGAAGGAAGGAAGGAAGGAAGGAAGAAAGAAAGAGAGAAATTAAGAGAGAAAGAAAGAAATTAAGAGAGAAAGAAAGAAAGAAAGAGAAAGAAATTAAGAGAGAAAGAAAGAAATTAAGAGAGAAAGAGAGAGAGAGAGGGAGAGAGAAAGAGAAAAAGAAAGAAAGAGAAAGGAAGGAAGGAAAATATAGTGATTTCAAAGCTCAGCTCTGATATCCCTCTTCCCACCCCCCCAAATTTACTTTACTTTCTTATTCACCCATGCATATGTAAGTGTCCAATCCCTCACCCCACCCTCACTTCTAAAATATAAACTCCCTGAGGCAAGAGTTGTTTTATTTTTGTTCTTTGAAGATTTATTGTCTTTCACATAATAACCACTTAATGAGTTTTTTTAATTGAATCGAATTTCTCTATTAGAGGAATAGTTGCTATAATACACAAGGTCACTTTTTTTTTCAGACTTAAAAAACATTTGCTTAATACCTGTTTCATAGGAGGCACTGGAGTTTTTTGGACTCCAGCCTCTCACACAGGTAACACTGACTATTCCAATTATTGGGCAGGAGAATTCACAGGTTCATTCTTGATATGGGCAGACAGGAAGACAAGAAGACAGCTTTGGAGGGGTTAAATAATCTAGTTTACCTTATTCTAATCTATTTTTCCCCAAAGGGGGTACTGCTAATGGGAGTACCAATTCCTACAGTTTCCCTTCTTGCAAGAGTAGGTAAAAATATAGTAGAAGCTAGAATTCCTACAGGCCCCCTAAATCTCAATGGGGGGCCAGTTGAGGCAAACACAATCCCCTCCCCCCCAAGCCTTGATGGGGGCCGATCAAGGCACACACAGCACTGCACTGTCATATTCCCCATTCGCTCATCAGTGGCCTCTTGATTTATGGGGCAACAGACAAAGAAGGCATCTTGCCAACAACAGCCTCATAAGTTGACATTATCTCACCATTATATTTCAATTTGCAGTTGAAGTGGATATTTACAATATTAAACACAAATGTTCATATTATTTATCATTACATAATGCTGCACAAGCATGGGGGAGATGTTTACAAGTCATAAACCTGGAAAATATTGTCTAACCCCTGGAAACTAGAGATTGTTACGACCATAGAGCCTGGGAACTGAATTCTAAGAAAGAATAACAAAATTCACCTGACATGCACTAACATCCACCTTACTTACAACATCACATTTATAAAGCACAATATGTGTGCTTCCTCTGGTGATTCTAAAATCAGCAGTCACACTTCAGGTCATCATCACGAGCAATAATTTTCTGTTGAGTGATTACTGCTAGCTTAAAGAAAGATGCCTTTTAAAATAGATCCTTTCAATTACATGAAATTAAAAAGGTTTTGTTCCCATACAATTAATACGAGTAGGATAAGATGAGAAGGCTAGAGGAGTGGGGGTGGAATCATATATTGGAAAGAGGAGAGTCCATATCATACCATCAGCCAGGCAGAAATTCCCAGAATTCCCCTACTCAATCTTACAACAGGTATGGTAGAAGAAGACCATTAGGACTCGTAGACCAGCCCTCTCAGTCTAGGAGGGGTTGGAGAAAAGTGAAGGAGTTTGGAACCCTTGAGAAGAATTAGAACACACACCTGGGGCAAGGAAACCAGAACCAAATGCGAAAGTATGGCCAGGAGGGCAGAGGAGGAGGGAAATATGTTGAAATATCACCCCCAGGTGCAAAGGAATTGACCTGGAAGAGGGTAAAGAATGGAGAAGATTGGAACCAGCATAGCATTATGTTGAACTTTTGTGTAGCTGTGGGCTGACCAGCTCACCTCTCCCCAGTGACAAGGGAACTGGAGCAGGAGCCACGGAAGCTGGTGACAAGACATTCTGAGCCTGCCGATGTTCATTGGAGGTGCAGGAAAGAGATTTGTTGGGTTTGCAGGTTAGGACACTTGAAAATTCTCTTTTTTTGCTCTCTTGAAACCCGGGATCTCCTTTCCTTTCATCTACCCACAGTTAACTTGCTTTTGCTATTCTCCAAAGAAAAGGAGGATAAATGGAAGCCCTCATAGCTGCAGATGGGCAGGGACACATTTGGAACAGAGATCCCTTTCAAGGTATCATTTTAAGTTTCTTTCTCAGTATGAATGTGACAATTTATTAAAAGGCAGAAAAGCTGTTTGAATCTGGGCCAATTCCACATAAATGAATCTAAGCAGTGAAACTGGGCAAAGAGGCTGAATCAATGTGGTTGGGGAGTAGATTTAAATCACTGAGATTTCATAAACCCAATTTGGCTTCTTGCCAGTGAAAACTGGCTTGGGGGTTCAAACCACCTATTTAACTGTGATGTTAAAGAGTTTAATGGAGAAAGAGAATAATGCCTGAGGGTCAGATCCCTGCTGAGATGCAAACCAAACAGATAAGACCCAATCTGGAAGTGTGTAAAATACAGGAAATGTTTACTTTCCTTTTCCCACTCCTGGTTGCCAGATTTTTTTAAAAAATCTATTTTATTTTTAGCAAGCTGAGGTTTTAAAAGAAAGCCCTGCCCCTATAAAAGGAGGAAGGAATTAGTTGTTGAGAAAAGGAAAGTCATGTCCACAGTGGAGGGGCGAACTGAAAGAAATACATGGCTCCATGAAGGATATGGGGAGGGAGTTCATTCCCAGCAAAGTGACAAGTCAACCTGCTTTGCTTTCCAGGGCCAAATTGATTACAATGCTTAAATATGTTCATAGTGACTCAGTCTTAATAGTTTCTTAATTAAGGAGTATTCACATTCTATTGTTGTGTAATCTTTTTTTTTGCAGCCATTTCTGACTACTCCTGACCTCACTGAGGGTTTCCTTGGTTAAGACACTTGAGTGGTTTGCCTTTCTTTTCCCAGCTCATTTTACAGATGAAGAAGTCACTCAGCTAGTTAAATGTCTGAGGCTAGATTTGAAGTCAGCTCACATTCTATAGGATCATGGATTTAGAGATGAAAGGAAATTGAAGGAAGTCTCCAATCCTACCCCCTCACTTTAGAGGTGGTCAAACAAATGCTGAGTGTCTTAGTTAAGATTTGAACTCTGCTCCTCTGTCTGTAAAGCTAGCGTTCTCTCTGCTACACTCCACAGTCGTCTTCTCACAACTTATATATTTAGAAGGAACGTTGGTGTAGAGATCTGAATCAGGTGCCCAAAATGAAATTAACGCTCATGCAATGTTGATTTTGTTTCATCTTCTACGTGTAGTTCATAACGTGTCTTTTAAATGCCTTATTCTGTAATGGCAACCTCATTTTACTCCAAACCCCATGCCTTACTTGGTAATCTTACCAAAACTACCCTCAATGCATTTTCTCACCTTCATCCTTGTAAAAGCAAGAACCCCGACATACACAGGAGGGCCAGCTGCACAGTTTCTTAGATCTGCTTTTCTAAAAGGAAAGCAATTTTTGAGGGCAAAAATACTGGAGTGGTTTACCACCATTTCCTGCTCTAGCTCATTTTACGTATGAGAAAACTGAGGAAAACAGAGTTAAGTGACTTGCCCAGAGTCACACAGCTAGTGTCTGAGGATTTTAACTCAGATTTTAACTCAAAAAGACGGTCTTCCTGACTCCAAACCCAGCACTCTATCCCCTGCATAACCTAGCTGCCCTACCAGGAACATAGTAGGTGCTTAATAAATAGTTATTGACTATAGGTGACAATATGAGTCAACAGCATGTTGACATAGCAGTCAAAAAAATTATTTGACTTTATGCTACATTAAAAGAGGCACTGTATCCAGGAAAGAGACGTGATAATCCTACTGTATTCTGCCTGGTGTGTTCATTTCTGGGCACTACATTTTAGAAAGGATATAAATAAGCAAAAGCATGACTATCATGTGGATAGAAAAAGTGCCCTAAGAGTTAAAATAATATTGATTGACTTTGTGAAGCCCTAAAGTCTCCCCTTACCACAAAGCTTTCCCCTTGTCCAGGATCATGGAATTCTTTGTCCCCACCCCATCCTGGGGAATGGGATTTCCTTATCTTGGGTCATTCAGAGTCCTCCCCTGTGCCTTTGTCTTGCAAGACTTACCCTAGCTCTCCAACCCCCATAAGGAAACCTTAAAATCATCCTATATAAGTCTGGTCCTTTTTCTATATCACTGCCTTTGTTTAGCTCCTTGCTAAATCTCAGACCCACTGCTTTTGCGTCAATAAATCTCCAATGACTACAGAGAAGGTCTAAGTGAATTCATTCCCATTTTGAACCAGCTCTCCCATCTCTCTCAACAACCAGAAGAGAATGAAGAGGATGAAAAGGATGGCATAATATCATGCAGCAAGAAGACAAAAGAACGGGGAATATTTTTCCTGGAAAAGAGAAGGTTTAGGAAAACATGATCATTATCTTAAAGTATTTGAAGGACTATGGTATGGAAAAAGGTTGTTCTGCTTGGTGCCTAAAGACAGAACTAGGAGCAAAAGTCAAAGGGAGGCAGATTCTAATTTAATATAAGGGAAAGCTTCCTAACAGAATTTCTAGAAACGGAATAGGCTTTCTTTAGATGTAGTTAGCTCCCTCTAACTAAAAGTCTTCAAGGAGGGACTGAAATACCAGTTCCCAATGATGTAATGGAGATCCTCTTGTTGAGAAAAACAGGGTTCCCTCTGCCTAGGTAAATGGACTGATGAATGAAATAATGAGATTCAAATAGGCTCATCAATTAAATATTGAAACTAATAGGGGCCCCCTGCCCCGAGCAAATGGACTGAACAATGAAATAATGATGTGTCTAGATACGCATAAAACTCTGAGCTACCACCCCACCCCCTTGCCTATATGTCCCAGTTACCTCACCTTTCTGTCCTGGATTACCTCATCTCTCTGCCCGAAGCAGGTTTTCTTACAAGAATCCTTAACTTCTCCTGGCTACCTGGCCATCTCCCTGAAAAAGCTGCCTCCCTTAGAGGCTGCTACTTCTCTCAAGGAGGAGCCTGCTTGGTGTTTTACCCAGAATAAATGCCTTTACTTAATTGGAAACAGCCTGAGCGAATTCTTTTGAGACAATACCATGACACACATACACCTTGCACCTCAACAGTTTGGTGACCTCGCACCTCATCAAATGGAGGGTAGACCAGACAGTCAATGAGGACCCTCCTAGCCCTAAGCACACTCCTTTTCACTTAGGTGAAGGGAGTCCATGATCATTATGCAACAAAATCCTATACTTGGCCTGGGGAAAAATGAGATTTTGAATTTAAAGTGGATGGACGCTAAACTTTTGCCACCTGCTACATACCAAAAATTCAGGAAAAGAATCCTGTCCCAGCTGACTGAGGCAAACCTCCTTTATTAAGAAAAATGAAATCTTTATGATTCCATGTTAGGTACTAAACCCCAAAGCTAACTTAGTATCTTTGCAGAAGGCCCCCTGATATACTACAAGTGACACCTACTTGAAGTGGAAAAATAGAAAAATAAATTATGCTACTCCTTATAAAAATTCAGATTAATACTGAAGTAAATTAACTCGCCAGTTTCCTTTTTTGTTGTTTGTTTTGTTAAACTCCCTCAGAAATTTTGCTGAGTCCCTGACACTCATATTTTTAAAAAGGTGGTGACAAGTAGATTTAAGAGTTTCATTCTATTAAAGTTCCAAAGTACAATAGGTAGGCATCTCCCCAAGACCAGCATAATTTAGCCTCAAGCTTAGAGAACAGGGTTTTATTGACTATAGCATGCTGGCACTGACTATCCTTTTTAAGGCAGGAATGACCCAGCTGCAAGTGACAGGTCTTACCTCTGTGCTGAAGTGAAATTCTTAGGAAAACAAATAGGCGAGCTACGGATCTGGACTGTGCTCATATTCCGAGCCCCATTCCTCTTTGTAACATAATCAATAATGGTAGACAAGGCGACCTTGCTCGGATCCAACTTCCCTGTGTTTATCATGGAAGTGCTGATGAAAGGCAGTGGGGAGCTTGAGATTGGCATGGTTCCCAATGTAGATATCGTAGACCTCTGGGCACCAAATAGACTGAACTGTAAATTAAACAAGAGACTCAGTCTGATTCCATGTGCAGTTTTTAATAACTATTTCAGTTATTAATGATGGTTCAAATCACATTTTTCTGACCAGTGGTTCCCTTGGTGGCCCAATTAGTTCCCATGGGTTTAATTATCACCTCCATGCAGATGACGCCCTGATCTTTATACCCAGTCCCAGTCTGTGCACCTCCAGCTGCCCATTGGACATTGCAAATTCATTGCCCATCAGTGACTCAATTTCAGACTCAATGTCCAAAAAAGAACTCATTATCTTTCCCAAAAATCTTCGCTATTTCAATCAAGGGCAACACCATCCTTGTAGTCACCCAAGTTCACAATTTCAGGGTCATTTCTAACTCCTCACACTTCCTCATCCCACATGTCCATTTCATTGTCATTTCTACCTTCAGAACACCTTTCCTATCCATCTCCTTCTCCCTATTCACAAGGTCACCATTTTGGTCCAGACCCTTATCATATCTTGACTGTCTTATGGCAATAGCAGATGTGAGCAAAGGAAAGGCATCTAAAAAAGTACAGGGGATTTGGAAAAAATGGTAAGGAGTCCCATATGGAAAAATACTATCCATCTCCAGAGGAAGAAGTGATGAAGTCTGAATACAGACTAAAAGCATACATTTTTTTTACTTTATTTTTCTTTTTGGGTTTTATTTTGTTTGGTCTGTGTTTTCATTTACAATGTGACTAACATGGAAATATTTTACATGACTGCACATGTATAACATATCAAATTGCTTGCCTTCTTAATGGGGGAAAGGGAGAGGGAGAAGAGAATTTGGAACTCCAGATTTTTTTTAAAAAAGAATGCTAAAAATTGCTTTTAAAATCAAATATTAAATATATGTTTTAAACACATTTTAAATGCCCCCAAAAAGGAGTCCCATAAGACTAGAACACAAGATACATGGAGGTGAGAGAACAATAGGGGATAAAGTCTGGAAAATTCAGATTACAGAATGCCCTGAATGTCAGACTAAGGAATTTAGACTCCTCTTATATGCTTTCCATCAGTTTAGAGATTTGAGACTGGTTAAAACCTGTCCAACCTCCTCCACATTACAGATTAAGAAACTGAGGTCCAGCTAAGTTAACTGACTTGTCTGAAGTCACGCCGATAAGTAGCAGAACTGAGATTCAACCCAGTAAGAAATTGCTTTTGGTGCAGTGGAATCATGTGATCATAACTACACATTAGGAATATTAATCTGGCAGGAGGGTATAAGATTGATCAAAGAAATCACAAACTGGTGTCTAAGAAATTATTTCAAGTTAAGACAGATAAGTGATGAATACAAGAGTCCAAATGAGAGTTTATTAGGGACGACTGGAACAAAGACAATGGAAAGAGCACTAGCTCTGGATTTGGGAGATCTGGGCTCAAAAAGATGCTTACAACATCAGTGAACTATGATATAAACTAATGATATAAATCATTAAGCTTACTTGGACTTCGGTTTCATCATTCGTAAAACACTGGGCTGCTACTAAGGAAGATCTGAGTTCACATCCACTGTCAGATACATACCAACTATGTGACCCTGGGCAAGTCACTTAACCTCTGTCTGCCTCAGTTTCCTCACCTGCAAAATGGGGATAATAATAGCAAACTACACCCTAGGTCTGCAAGGTTTGCCAACCTTAAAACATTACATAAATATATAAATACAATATATAAATATATTATATAACAAGTATCATTATTACCATTATTAAAATGGGAAGGTTGCATTAAATGGCCTCTGAGGTCCCTTCCATTTTTAAATCCAAGATCTTATGATCCTAGGATTTGGTACAGAGGCAAAAGGTGAATGAGGGATTCACCATTTAACTCATCTTCAGAGATGGGATCAGCAGGCATAGTAGGTATTAACAGGCAATACCTAGAAAAGACTTCTCAGCAGATGCTAATATCCAAATGCCAAATGTGCATCACCAATTAACAGCCAAAAATTCAATTATCCAAGAAATTTTGTTGCTCTGAGAAATGTTTCCAAATGACAACCTATTCCACTATCACCATTCTGTATTCCTGATATACCATACCTGTTTCTCATCACATGAGTTCAACTGACAACTCTTTCTGGAGATTAAAACAAAACAACAAAAAAAGAACCTGTTGGTAGAGAATAAGCCAGAAACACAGAAACAACTGAACAGCTTTGGTCTCTCTCAACACTACCAGCCTTCATTTCCAAAGATGGTGAGAGTCAATCATTATATGTTGAGTTCATTGATTGGGTTTCTATCACCTGAATGACTCAGTCCTTTCATTCTCAAGACTAGAGTTGTGGAAAGTTATCTGATGCAGCAGGCCACATGCAAGCATTGTTTTAGCTTCCCTGGTTGCCCTTAAAGGCAGAGCCCACCTCCTGCAGCTCCCAGAAAAGAGACAAAAGAAACACAATCCAGAAAGAAGCACTCAGGACCAGCAAGGAAATATGGCATCGCAGCATGGTCATGGCTTGATCAGGTCTAAATATGGCTCCTTAGTGCCTCTAGGAGAAATTCAAATTCTTTTGTCAGGTATTTAAGGTCCTTTCACAAGAAATTTCTGAAGAAGACACCAAGATGAACAGTGTTGTTACAACCATCTAAAAGATACGATGTACTTTTAAAGGTTGAAAAATTCACAGTTATACATGCAGTCCTCTTTTTCTATATTTCTCTGAAAATAGAAATGTTCATGTTTGCTGATGACAGTCAAGTTCATAATAAAATATTATTTTTAAAAAGTGTTTCATAACATGACTAATGTGGAAATATGTTTTAGATGATTGTACATATACAACCTATATCAAATTGCTTACCATTTTAAGAAAGAGGAAGGATGGAGAAAAATTTGGAACTCAAAATTCTTTAAAAATGAATTTTTAAAATTGGCTTTACATGTAACTGGGGGAAAATAAAATACTATTAAAGAATAATAAAGTCCTTTACAATCTGATCCCAATGTACATTACCTTCGTCCCACACTCTACAATCCAGCCAAACTCTATTTTTTGCTGTGTCCCATCTCCATGCCTGTGCCTGGAATGCAGTCCCTCCTCACCTCCATCTTGGAGAACCCCTTTTCTCTCTCAACACTCAGTTCAAGCACCACCCCTCTGCATGAAACTTTTTCTGATTTGTTCTCTGAACCCCCTCCCCAACATCCCTCTGCTAGTGACCTCTCTACCAAAATCACCTCCTATTCATTTCATATATCTAACAACAAAAAAACAATGTTGTCCCAAAAGGCTAGGATGATAGACCCACTCCCTCTCCCTAAGGGGAATCCTTGCCCTAGTTACACAACCCACTCCCTCTCACACATGCACACACACAATAACTGTCTCCATTCAAACCTATGGGACCTGACCCCAATAAGGCCCAGGAACTTAGTTCCACTAAAGGAATAAGATGCATGTTAATGAGAGGAGGGACAACAGAGATTGATACTCTTAATGGAATAAAATATTTTTGTCTTGTAAAAAAAACAGGCATGGGACAGCCAGGTAGTGCAGTGGATAGAGTACTGGCTCTGGAGTCAGGGGGAAGTGAGTTCAAATCTGATCTCAGACACGTTACACTTATTAGAGCTGTATGTGATGCTGGGGCAAGTCATTTAACCCCAATTGCCTCACCAAAAAAAAAAAAAAAAGGCATAATGGTCATTACTCTAAAGCCAGCATTCTACCCATCATTTCATGCTACATGGCATATAATAAATGCCTAATGTTTATCGATTGACTGATTGACCTCCCTCAGAAAACAAAGATTTTTGGTGTGAGGCAGTAAAGGAGCTTGAAAAACCAGAATTCTTTTTTCTTTCTTTCTTTCAACTAATCATGTCATTCTCTATGAATCTCCCCAGTAGGATGCAAGATTTTTGAGGATAAGGATTTCTTGTTTTTGTCTTGTATTCCCAGCACCTCGTATGGGCAGCTGGATGACACTTGGATAGAGTACTGGGCCTGGAGTGAGGAAGGCCTGAACTCAAATCCAGCCTCAGACACTTACTAGCTGATTATTAGTACATCAACCTAACAATATATAAGGGAGAGAATTTGTGGTTATATATCTGCAATCCTTTTCCACATAAGCTGTGCCAACTTTTCCTAAGGTCCTATCCCACATAAGTGAGGCCAGTGTTTTTCTTAAAAGGTATTGAAGTTGTCCTAGAGTTAATTGGACCAGGGGGACTAAGGCTCAGATCAGACACATAGCTTCCTGATAGACTCAGGACAGGAGCCACCACAGGTAAATGTTCCTCCCATGACATCGGCATTCCACAAAGGCAAATATAGAGGCAGAGAAGCTTGCCCAACAGAATTAAGGCTGTATCCTGACTAATCACCCTTTTCATGCTATGGTTCAGTAAACTTCCTTCTGTTAACAATAAAGTGGTCTGTGAGTGTCTCATCTTCTTACAATTCTGAACTCGAATCACCAATCTGGAGTGAATCAAGTCTGGCTCACAACAGAGAGAGAAAGTTCAGATTAACCTGTTTTGCCCCCAAGATTTTCTGAAGGAAATCACTGCTATTGGCTAAAAAATTAGGTCTCCAAATTGAATTTTTCTGTGGATTCCTTAAACTCAATTACAAAACGTAACCAGGAAATGTTCATATTAGCAGAAGAGGAATAAATATAAAATATAGAAATATATAGGAAACTTTTCAAAGACACTACCTCTGAGGGATCTGTGGAAGTACAGTTGGGGAGAGAGAAGTGATTTCCTTAGAGTTACATGAACGGATGCTGAGTGAAGTGAGCAAAACCAGGAGAACACCGTACACAGTAACAGCGACATTGTGCAATGATTAACTATGATAAACTTAGCTCTTCTCAGTAATACAATGATCCAAGACAATTCCAAAAAACTCTGATGGAAAATGCTATCCATATCCAAGGAAAGAACAATGGAGTCTGAATGCAGAACAAAGCATTCTATTTTTCTCTTTTTTTGTTTTTTGTTTTTCTTTCTTGTGGTTTTTTCCTTTCGTTCTGATTCTTCTTTTACAACATGACTAACATGGAAATATGTTTAACATGATTGTCTATGTATAATCTATATCAGACTTCTTGCTGTCTTGGGGAGGGGGGAGGGAAGGAAAGGAGGGGAAAAAAATTGGAACTCAAAATTTTACAAAAATGAATGTTGAAAACTATCTTTACATGTAATTGGAGGAAAAATAAAATATTATTGAGGAAAAAAAAGAAGTGATTTCCTTGTCACTGAATTCCTCGTACCCAGGAACTAAAAAGTGTTTGTAAAATAAAAAGAACACAGGTATTCTCTCTTTTCTTGGCTCTACCTCTAGCTCAGCAGTCCCTGCCCTGCAGGAGCTTACAGTGTAATAGGGGAAGACAATGCACACACACACACACACACACACACACACACACACACACACACACACACACACACACACACACACACACACACACACACACACACACACAGAAAATGAAAAGGGGGAGGGCACCAAGGAGTTTGATATTCCATATAATTGAAACTAAGCAGAGCTGCTTTTGGAAAATGAAGTCACCTGGGAAAGTCTGAACATTCCGAGTCCTCTACAAAAGAAAGCTTTGTGAGGAATTTAATGCTCCACCCTCCAGCCCTCCAATCAGAGGGGAAAGGAAACTGAAGGGGTTGAGAAACTGTTGAGTATCAAAAACTGAGTCAGTCACCATAGGGATGAGATTTCAGGTGATCAGTTTATCCCAGAGGAGCCATGATGTTCCCTGGAATCAAGATCAAGCACTGATGCCAATGGGAAATGAACACCACCCCATGGCTACACTTATAACAACCCTGCTACTATTGGTATAATTGGCCCCATTTTACAAAAAGGGAAACTGAGACCCAAGGAGGTTCAGTGACTTACTTGTGGTCACATGGCTAATAAGTCACAATTCACATTTAGGTTTTCTGGATGCTATGGCTAACAATTCATTCTCTATGCCACGCTGACTCAAGTTTTCTAGGGAAAAGGCAAGTTTTGGCCAAATTTTAGAGGAATCTCTAGGGTCATAGATTCAGGATTGAAATGAATCTTAGAAATCATGTAATCCACCCTCAATTTACATGTGAGGAAAATGAGATCCAGAGAAAGACAATGATTTTGCCCAAGGCCACATAGTAGCAGAGCCAAGGTATAATAAACAACTTACGCATATGTAGGCAGCTAGGTAGCACCATAGTGCATAGAGTTCCAGGCCTAAAGTCAAGAAGATTCATTGTGCTGAGTTCAAATATGACTCAGACACTTACTAGCTGTGCAACCCTGGGCAAGTCACTTAGCCCTATTTGACTCAGTTTCCCCATCTATAAAATGAACAGGAGAAGAAATGTCAAACCACTCCTGTAGCTTTGCCAAGACAACCCCAAATGGGATCACAAAGAGTCTGACATGACTTAAAACAACTGAGCAACAGAAACATACATATGTAAGTATATATAAATATATATATAGTGTGTATACATACATATATGTATATAGATACATACATATATATATATATATAGACATACCAGGCAGATGCAAAGAAAATAGATTTAGAATGGAAAGTGATCTTGAAAGTCATAGAATCATATGACGATCATATATTTCACTCTGGAAGGGACCTTAGTGTTCTTCTAGTCCATCCCCCTCATTTTACAAATGAGGAAACTGAGGGTAGAGAGGTAAAGTGATTTACCCAAAGACAGTAAGCAAGAAAACTGGAATCTGAACCTGGGTTCTCTGACTCCAAACTTAGCACTGTGTCCAGTGTTTCATCCCATGATCCAAGTCCACCTATTGCTATAATGTTTTTTGGGGGATTTGGGGTCTAGGCCTATGATTCCATTGGCTTCAATAACTCCAAATGAGCAAATCCCTCTGCCAATGTCGGTGAGCATCTGTTCTGCCATGTATAGACTTAGAGGTTTGCCCACATCACGCAAGCAGTCTGTGGCAGAGATCTTGAACCCAGCTCTTCCTGACCTGAGGCTGGCCCTCTGAACAACCCCACATTGTCTCTGAATGGTACACTGTAGGCTCTTAAGAATTTTTAAAAATTCAATTGAATTTCATCAAAAGACTTTCTTCTTAAAGGGAAGGATTTGGTGAAATGTGTACCTTACAATTTATATTGGTTCTGAATCTCAATCCAACTCACTCTTTTGAGGTCAAGTACGATTTTTAAATGAATCAAATCAACAGGAAACACCATGAAAGCAATTAAAATATTTCTACTTGACATCTTCTTGCTCTATGTCTCTCAGATTTTGATCCTGGATTATTGGATCCTTTACACTAAAGTTTTTGAAATTCAATAACTTCATGAAAGCAAAACATTTAGAACCCATAGTATTGCTTTTAATTGACTCAGTAATCTCATCAGGAGCACTGAGTTGAAAACAAAGCAGCTGCAAAACCATCTTGCAAGCACTGCCCAGTTCATAGCTGATAACTTGATTGATATGCACAACACCCTGGGACATGTTTGGAAGTCAACTGTTCAGTGAGAGTCTAATACAGGAGGTATACAGTCCAACACAGTCTGCTCTTCTCCCATTGTCTGAATTCTCTGGATTCCACTGCACCATCACCATACCCACAGAGAGAAATGATCATTTTTATTCATCACATCACTACCTCAGTCCTTTCATCACCAGAAAACTCATCACCCAGAGAACATTTTAGCTTCGGGACTCACACCTAACTAGTACCCTCTGATTGGAGGGCTGGAGGCCAGAGCCAAAAATTCTTCCCAAAGCCAACACACAAAGAGGGCTCAGAAGCACAGAGAACTCACTTCCCTTCTGCGGCATCCTTTGGATTCCATCCACCATCTTAGTTTGACACACACACACACGTGCCTGTGGACCATGTTCTCCCCCTTTTTTGCTTCCTTTGGTGTGTTCTATTTCCCCATTAGATTGTAAGCTCTTAGAGGGGGAGGAGAAGAGGATGAAGAAAAAGAAGAAGAGGAAGAAGGGGAAGAAAAGGAAGAAGAAGAGGAAGAAAAAGGGGAAGAAGAGGAAGAAGAAGAGGAAGAGGAAGAAGAAGAGGAAAAGGAAGAAGAAGGAGAAGAGGAAGAAGGAGAAGAGGAGGAGGAGGAAGGGGTGAGAGGGGGATGAGGGAGAGGAGAAGGAAGAGTTATTATTTCATTTGTTTGTCATGGCAATTCTGGGAGGTAGGTGCTATTATTACCTCAATTTTACAGGTGAGGAAACTGAGGCAAACCATCTTTAAGTGATTTGCCCAGGGTCACACAGTGAGTGGCTGAGGCTGGATTTGAGCTCAATCTCCCTGACTCTAGGTCCACTGTTCCACTCACTGAGCCATGATGTCTGGCTCCTGACAGGTGCTTAATAAAAGTTATTATAATGCACTATTATAGTGTAATCAGTGCATTCCTTCTGTGATGAAGGCCAGAAATAGGAATATATGGGGATTAATGTAATAGAAATAGCAGCTTATTTAGGGGGAGAATTCTTTAACCTTTCAGGTCCTTGGACCTGTTTGGCAGTCTCATGAAGCCTATGAGCCTCTTATCAGATAAAAATATTTTTAAATGCATTAAATAAAATACAGAGGGTTGCAAAGGATCACAAATATAGTGAAATATGGTTATCAACATGATTTTTGTATAAAGTCCATAGACTCTAACTTAAGAATCCCTGATTTAGAGTCAGAGACCTTGGGTTCAAATCCTGCCTCTTCTACTTATCCCCAAGTGACAAGATTTAAATTACAAGGTTATGTCACTTCCCTTCCCTGGATTTCAGTTTACCTATCTGTAAAATAAGGTTGTTGGACTAGATGGAAGTAGCCTGGTACAATGGAAAGAATGCTAGAATTAGAGGATCTGAATTCTATTTCTGTCTTTGCCCACTGCTATCTATGTAACCTGGGGCAGGTCATTTACCATCTCTAGGACCTAGAGGGAATGGGTTGTATTAGACAGACGTCCTCTAAAGTCCTTTTCAGCTCTAAATCTACGAGCCCAAGATGATAATCTGACAGGGCCACCCTAGTTCTAAATTTATAGTCCTTATGTATCATCCTTTCAGATGCAAGTAGAAACCATACTGTCTAACCCCTCCATACTTCAGAACAGGTATAAATATCTTCTGACTGTATCCTGTCAGTCAAGACAACCCTTACTTAGCTGTTGAGGTAGAATTCAGTAGGTATTCTAAAGGGAAATCCCTACCTCTCAAGCCTCTTCTTCTTGCTGGTCTTAAAGCATGAGAATGGCTCTCTTAGCTCTGGACAGTGAAAAATACCCTTCCCCCCACACCATGAACTCATGGCCTTCTGGAAAAGCATATGTCTGAGATGGGGCCACCTCCTATTTTTGTCTGATTTCTTTTGATGCACAACCCTGTGGTAGTACTTTAGTAGTTGCTGGAGCAGACTCTGGTCTTCTGGCTGTTCCTTACACAAAACATTCCATCTTCTTTATTTAGTTGTTTTCAGTTATGTCCAACTCTTCATATTTGGGGGTTGTTTTTTTTTTTTGGCAAAAATACTGGAGCACTTTGCTGTTTCCTTCCCCCGCTCTTGAGGAAACTGAGGCAAACAAGATTAAGTGATTTGCCTAGGATCACACAGCTACTAAGTGTTTGAGGCCAGATTTGAATTCACAAAGAAGACACCAGGCTCAGCGCTCTATCCACTGCACCATCTAACTTACCCTCTCTATCTTCCTACACCTTGCTCCTTGCATTTTCTCTGGCTTGTCCCCAAGCTTCAGATGCTCTCAATCATCCTCTCTGTCTCCTGGTTTCTTTGGTTTCTTTCAAGTCTCGGGTAAAATCTCACTTTGCACAAGAAAACTTCCCCAGTCCCTTTTAATACTTATGTCTTCCTTCAGCAGTTACCTCCAATTTATCCTCATTTATCTCATCTGTTCCCATTCATTGACATGTTATGTTCTGTACTAGACTGGGAGTTTATACTCCATGCTGCTTCCTTCAGAGAGTCAAAGCATCCTAGCAGTGATATCCCTGATCCCTAGAGGATACCTTCCAAAGGAATGCCCAGATGCTGGCACTCAGTGACAAATCCTTTTTTTAATTTTAATTTATGGAAAAAAGCAAGCATTTCATTAACACAGTATAATAAAAAAGATGATTACACATGACACCACAAATCCATTAGGTACAATTTGCTATTCCTTTTAAATATACAACAAATTTATCATGTAAATTTCTTTTTCCCCCTTCCTTTTCCTCTAAACTCTCCACACACCCCTACTTTAGAGATGGCTACATTAGACACAAACAGGTACACACATACACACATATATATGTGTAGACATATATGTGTATACACATATACATACACACATGCATATACACCTACACATATATACATGTATGCATATGCATGCATATGTGTGCATATATGTACATGTGGGCATGTGTATATGTTTGTGTGTGCGTGTATGTACATATATGCCTATATACATATATGAACATATACATATAAGCTTGTATATACATATACATATATACACATATTAGAAATAGTCCTGACATTATCAGGGCACAGTCTATGGAATGGGAAGAAAATGGAGTGACAGTGCTAGTCATTATTACACAAAGGACAAAATAGATATTCACCTTGAGGAGTTTCAGCACCTATTAGTTAAATAAACAAGCAATTGGGTCTCAAGTGAAACTTCTCAGTTAGTCTCTGAGGATTACTGGCCACCATGATCATTTGCAGAAATCTTAGTTCCCCACCCCTGTCATCCCTGTATTTCTTCAAGGACAGAAAAAAATCCCAAGTCATAGGAAAATTCAATTTAATTTAATTC
The DNA here is from genome assembly GCF_028372415.1 of Notamacropus eugenii. Classification (NCBI taxonomy): domain Eukaryota; kingdom Metazoa; phylum Chordata; class Mammalia; order Diprotodontia; family Macropodidae; genus Notamacropus; species Notamacropus eugenii. The sequence goes on along the minus strand of NC_092874.1, from coordinate 244,471,651 downwards.
AAAAGAGTGATTAAGCTCCTGCTGTATACAGAGTATATAGGGATGAGAATACAGGGAGAGATATCAAGGAGAATGTTGTACCTGGGGCACTGGGGAGCCACAGAACACCCCTTTCCAACTGGAAAGATCACGGGGTCTAGAGCAAATCTCAAATTCTAGATTCAAGTCCCTATAGTGAGTGAGCTCCTTGAGGGTGGGGACTATTCCATTCTCACCTTTGTTTGTGCAGTACCTGGCATATACTAGGCCCTTCTAATAAATGCTTATTGAACTACACTGAATCAAAATCCTGTTTTTACTATATGAGCAGAGGTCATTCTATTAGATCATCTCCAAGATTCCTTCATCTCCAACACCCATAATAATGGCCAAAATCTTTTGTTGTTGTTGTTGCACCACACCAATGATTTTATTGATTTGGAGAACTTGTAGTGAGGAAGCTCCCTCTACCAATGCAGAATGGCCCCTAATTGGTAATTGATAGTCATAGAAATTGCGTGGAAAGGTTAAGTGAATTGCCTAGGACCACCCAGCCAATAGTAGGACACCAACCCAGGACTTCCTGATTCTAAGGCCAGTTTTCTAGTCACTAAATCATACTGCCTTTCCAAGTAAAGTAAATACCTAAAATAATAAAAATCTACCTAACCTAAGCACTTTTCAAAATTGTGTTATAACTTAGGGAATATCTGCTATGTTCCTAAATGGGAAGAAAAACTTTCCTTAAATAGATAAGAGTAAATTGCAATGAACAGTAATTGGTCATTTCCTAGCAACCCTGACTTTAATCCACAGAGATATGATATGAATAACTCATCTTGTCAAAACCACTCACCATAAAATAGAAAGATATCAAATTTGTTGTGCTATACTATTGAGTTCCATCTTAGCACGTTTGCTATTCTAGAAACTTTTACTTCTCTTTTTATATAATTTGGCTGGACTTTGCTTATATGTTCTTTGTTCATGATCCCTCAATGTTGAACAAAACAACCCACCCCTCTTAACACTTGGTTTGTCCCTCCCATAATGCAATTTTGTCATTATATAATTCCTGTGTCATTAACTAAGCTAATTCCATACATGGGTTTATAGTTCAGAACAGGAACTAGGGGAAGAAAACTGCTGAGGGCTGATCTGAAACACTGCTCTGCTGGCCTAATCCAAAAGGCTGCCCGCACTGCCTCTGAGTCTAAGCACACTAGCCATTGGAATCACCAAAACGCTAACACACATTTGGAATTTTGGGGATGATCTGTTTTACAAATTCTTCCAACCTAACAAACTCTTCATCCCACTCAACACATTCCAATGCCATCCCCCATGATTATTTCACTCATGCATAATCATCCTTATATCACAGGTGGGCCACACTCTCTGAATGCCTATGCCCCAGATGCATGCCTTTCCTTCTTGATATCCTTCCCTGCACTTTCGTCCCTATCCAACGGCAACAGCAAGCACCCTGACACATCCAGGATGTCCTCCTATCACTGGTTTTTTGATCTGTTTTTCTAAGAGGAAAGACAGCTTTGAGGGGTCAACAATCTACTTTAATCAAGCACATATCTCATTCACTTAGTTCAGGGGAAAAAGTCAGCACCCTGAACTTCAGAGAAAACACAAACAGAGAAACAAGAATCAACAGACAGGGCTTCCAACTTCCAATGTATGAATGCATCATACATACATCACAAATCAGCGGACAGATCCAACTGTCTGACCATACATAGTTACCAGAGAGAGAGAAGCACCACCATCCGGGTTTTCAAAGCTGGGGGCTTCTTAACAGCTGCCCAGAGTCTCATCTGGCCAAACAAACACTTCCAAATGAGTAATTCCCAAAGTAAAACCTCACTTCAGGGTAGTTATACACCTTTCAGAGCCAGAGGGCATCACAACCCTTAAGAACCAGTGCCTCATTAGAAATTAACAAAAGGTGTGGGCCTCCCCTAATGAAGCTTCCCTTAATGGGCAGGCCCATCAATCAGTGGGGAAGATTTTTAAGTCTCTAATTAACATTACACCAACTCAACCTTAACCTTCCCCCAGGTTCACTGTGCCCCCTCTATGACCTTTTACTATGTTTTTTTGTAACCACCATAAGGAAAATCCATTAAATCCTCTTCCTTTTCTGCCATTGGTTCATTCAATGTTAAAATTCCTTCCATCTTACCTCAAAGCTGGATTTCTAGTGATGTCTCTACCTTTTGCAACCCTCTTCAATGGATGCTACTCCTACCACCATCACTACCTCCCTTAATAAATGAGACAAAATGGAATTGTTGGCACATTCTCCATTGTTTCCAGAGCAGAGTCCATTCAGAATTCCTCAAAATCTCTTCTATCTTGAAGCCATGCCATCTGCTTGTATCACACACTCCCTATCCTTTTTACAATTGCTAACCAACCTTACAAACTCTCTTACTTCAGCACCTGACTCATAGACTTCTTTTCCATCCAGTCTTCTGCCATCTTCCTTGGTGACCTCAACACTCACATTGTTGGACCTCTCAGCACCTTTGTGGTTCCCTGATGCCCTCAACTCTAATGACCTACACTTCTACTCTACCTTTGCCACTCACAAGCACAGACATACATTGGACCTCATCATCACTGAGAACATCACATCCAAGGATGTTCTGTAGGATTTTTCATTAGAGACAACTAGTACAATAGGTAGAGTGTTGATGCTGGAGTCAGGAAGACCTGAAGTCAAATCTGGACTCAAACATGTAGGCAAATCACTTAACCTCTGCTTGTCTCAGTTTCCTCATCTGTAAAATGGGGATGATAATAATAGCACCTATCTCCTAAAGTTGTTGTGTAGAAGTGCTCTGCAAATCTTAAAATCATTTTATCAATTCTAGTCATAATAATAATAATTATTATTTTTTATCACTATCACTATTATACTCTACTTTTGCCACTCCCAAACTCATCATCATTCAGAACTTCTCCACCTCCAAGGATCTACTGAAATTTTCTTCATGGAGGCATTGTCTCCATTCTCAATTTCTATAGAGAGGATCTCTCACTTCTTTCCTGAGTCATGAGATGGTCGTATCCAGCTTTACAACTTATTATTCACATGACAGGGAAAGCATCTGCAATTGCAAAGTGTTCAGTGTTCATATCACAGTTATTGAGTTGGCCCCTGTTCTTTTCTCTTTCCTCCATCAGGTTGGCCAAGACTCTCATGATACCCATGATTCCCATCCTTTGAGCTGAAATCATCCCTCAATGTCTCCAATAGATCATTCTTATTGCAGGAACACACTCCAAGGACTATTATATAGAACACAGATTTGCAACATTAAGTGCATGTGGCAGAGGGTTAGCATGCCAGACCAGGATATCTGAAACACTGTTCCACAAAATCACTAGGATTGGGAAGGATATTAGAGATCAGGAATTCAGCCAAGAAATAACAGAGGAAGGTTTAAATACAGGTTTATTGATTCCTAGTCCTGTGGTCTTTCCACTTCTCCATGGACCCTACAAGATTTTTGGCTTCAACCAAGAGCTCAACACAGAGGACCACTCAGTCCCATCCCACAGCTCTAGAAACATAAAATAAGCTTATCTGATTGTATCCATTTCCAGAAAGGTCCATTCATCCTAGCTCCTGCTGACCCCATTCCCTGGAAATCAGAAGAAAGGCAAAGAGGCTTCTTAGCATTCCTGGCCAACTGTTGATCACCAATTTCCATCCTGCTATTCCAGCGTCTCTGACCCTTTCCTGGTCTTCCCATCTTTGAATCTTGGCAGCAATATATTTGGGGGAAATCATGAAAGTTTATACTGGGGGCAAATTATAGCCTAGATTAGTGACAAATCAATAGTGAGCTCTGATCATGTGTATGTGCTATGAGTACAACAGCATAGTCTTGTATAAGAGATTCCAAGTAAAGACAAATGTTTCCATTGGAGTACCCACAAACTTTTTTCTCATTCTATCCTATACATCATTTTCTGAGGGACCTGTTTCTGTTAAATGGTCACCATCTTTTCAACGTCTTGGATTCATAATGTTGGCATTCTCTTTAATGCTTTCCTCTCCCTTACCCCATGTAGCCAATCGGTTGCCAAATCTTGCTCTTTCTATTTCATGTCCTTCATATCTGACTCCTTCTCTTCACTCCAATCATCTTCGTTCAAGCTTCCATTATTTCTTGCCCAGATTATCACAACAATCTAATTGGCCTCATTGCCTCAAGTCTCTCACCACTCTGGTCCATCTTATATACTGCTGCCAAAGGAATTTTCCCTAAGTACCAACCTGACCCCTACTTAAACAGTGTCTTCCTATTGCCTCTAGAATAAAAAATAAACTCCTCTCTTTAGCTTTTAAAACCCATCACAACCAGATCATATCTCTCATCCTTCTGCCCTACACTTCATTCCTTATTTTCCACTCTTATCATGACCCATCCCACATGCCTGGAAGTACTCTCTCTCCTTACCTCTGCCTCACAGGGTCTCTCTTCCTTTAAGGTAAAGTTCAAACCCCTTATATGAAGATTTTCCTAATTCCTTTCCCCCCACCCTTTTACAGTGCCCTCTTTCCCTAATCACCTTCTATTTAACTATTTTGTGTATGCATAAACTTTATATTCATGGTGTTGTAGTATTTATTATATTTTTCTATTTTGTTATATTTCTATTTGTCATAATTATATTTTCCATTATATTTACCATATATTTCTATTTTATATGTTTTGTCTCCTCCCATTAGAATATAAGATCACTATGAGAACGGAGTATTAAATTCTTTTTACTTGAACCACCAACTCCTAATACATAATAGGGACTCAATAAATACTTGCTGATTGACTGAATGATATGAAACACACACACACACACACACACACACACAAACACACACATACACTCTACAGCTATGTAAATGTATGAGACAACATTACCTATATACAAACCCAGTAATTACTACCACCTCCCCATCCTATAAGTGTCTGGAATACGATAACATTGCAAGGCCACTTATGAGCAAAGCTAGACTTTTCTGTTTCCTTCTTTAAAAAAAAAAAACCAGCCAGTTTAGATGTGCAAAACTCTTAATGCAAATATTTAGATATAGAGTCAAGAGAGAGCATTTTCTTTCTCCCCAGTTAAGATGCCAAAGCAGAAATCGAGAAGCGGGAATCCAGAGGTATTAAGTATAAAGGTACCAAAACTCTACCATTATGCATTCTGCTCTTTACATGGTTAATCATATATTGTATTGATATGGTATGGTAAGTCTGAGAGATATTCTCCTGGAGAAATTTGAAATAATCACAAATTGGGAGACTGCAAGAATCTATGTCTTACTACAATGAAAGACTGATTAATTGTACAACAAGTATCTTTGATATGGGATACCTAGGCAATGCCATAGTGCACAGAGCACTGGACCTGGAGTCAGGAGGACTCATCTTTCTGAGTTCAAATCTGCCTCAGACGTTCACTAGCTGTATGACCCTTGGCAAGTCACTTGATTCTATTTGCCTCAGTTTCCTCATCTGTAAAAGGAGCAAAAGAAATTTAAAAAGTATTCTTGATGTGTCATTGAATCAAACTAAACTATTTACATACTGAGGAAGAGCATGGTGCTTTATTAAGGTACAGACTTTGGAGGTACAAAGAAACGAGCATCCTGCTCACCTTGGCAGAGATTGAGTATAACAACCTTGGCTGTAACACAAAGTGTGTTTGCTAGTACGTGTTTAAGGACTGGTTCTGGTGGAGGGGTGGGGAGGTTTGGGAAGAAGACATACCCATGACACATATTTAAGTAAAATGCTGTATTTACATTCTCTCCATCACTTTCTTAAGTCTAGACAATTAGTAAAACAATAAACCAAACCCAGATGGGTGGCATTTGCCAATTTTCAAGGTATAAAATGCTCACACTGAAAATTTAGCAATCTGCTCTCCCCTGTCAGTTCAAGCTGGCTCCAGCACACCCTGATCTTGTCAACCCCCAATGGCACTAGATCATCATAGAACTTAACCACTTTCTTTAAATATACTCCTTTTCTTTCCCATTCAAGCTGAGCTTCAAGGAGGAAAATGTGATTGATATTACTGCTTTAACTCACAAAATTAATTCACTGGTCTTTCTCTTGATAAGAACCATCTCTACTTGGTGCCTCAAAATGGAGTTCAATCCTTCTCAAGACAAAAAACAAAGAAGGGTAAACATGAAAGAGCAGATGAATGTAAAAGGGGTAAAAAAGATATGAGTAGTCTGCCCCTCTGTTATTTCTTCATGTAGCCTAGAACCAAAGAAAATAAATACGACTTTTTAATAGTAAGAGACTTATGGCTTGGTTCATCTGAGACAAACTACACAACTAGAAAGGTCAAGGTTGAAAGATATGATAGGAACAGGAGTGACAAAGGAGGCATATCATATTGTCCCTATGCTTCAAGGGCAGACCTAAATAGTGCATAGTGTTACAGCCTTGTCTTGATTTGATTTTCTAGCTATTTCATGTGCATAGTGCACTAAGAGAGACCTCAGACACCAGCCCCAGACACTCACTAACTATGTGACCTCTGGCAGGTCACTTGACCCTGTTTGCCTCAGTTTTCTCATTTATAAAAAGAAATAAAAACTTGATGTATTCTGCCCTGGTCAGACCATATCTGGTTCATGGCTCACAGAGTGACTGGTAAGAAGATGGCAGGGGAGTACAGTAAATATGAGCAGTTTTATCTACAGTTTTGGGGACACCAGAAGAACTCTTCTTGGAACCCATAGGAAATAATCTCTCCCAGTGAACAGAAAAGCAATGAGACACAAAGAATAAAGAACTGGCCGGGGAGCCAGGCAGTCCTGAATTCAAAGGTGTGCAAAGCATTTTACATGGGTTATTTGATATAATAATTTGATATTTGATATATTTTATATTTGATAAAATAATTCTATGTGGTGATATTTGAAATAATTTGATATAATAATTTGATATTTTATATAATAATTCTATGTAGGTAGGTGCTATTATTATCTCTAGTTTTCAAACCATTTCTTCTACGGAGCCGGAATTTACAGATTATTAGGGGATACTTCCCAAAACAGTTAAGGCAGGGGTTCTCAAATGTGAGTACCATGGATAGAATTCAAGGGGGCCATGAACTTGTATGGGGAAAAGTTCCATCTTTTTTTTTCACTAAGTTCTAACAAAAACAGAGCATGTCCTTCAATTATTTAAAAATATTCTTCTGAGAAAGACTCCATAAGCTTGCCAGATTGCCAAGAAGCGCATGACATGAAAGAGCATTATGAACCCCCTGATCAAGCTGGGGCAAAAAGGAGGGAGAGACTACAAGCTTGGAGAGCTCACTGTAGCCTCACCAAGACAACAAAGTGAAATAACTGCCAAGGAGATTTTCAAGGAAAGTGTTGTGAAATATCTGGGGAGGGAAAGATCACTTTCACCTGGGCGGGAAAGGGAAGAGAGGAATTTGAGGCTTTACGTAAATAAACATAAGGAACACCAGAAAATTAAAAATAACTTTTTTGTCCATGAAATGAAATTATTCATTAAACATATCCACAAGAAATTGTATGCCAAGAAGAGGTGGACTGTTCACATGACATGAGCAAGAGAAGACAGGTAAATAGTCCGAATGTTCCATTAGCACCAAATATCAACCCTTTCTCACTTAAATCCAATTCACTGACATGTCATGGCATCACCTCCCTGATGTCATGATCTTCTTCCAGATCAAAGGATGAAAAACAACAACATTAAGAGAAAGAAGGAAGGTCTGGAGGCTCCCTTGAGGTAGATCTTTAGGAGGACCCGGAGAAGAGGCCCACGGAATGAGCACGGATGGCTAGGTCTCAATCTGTACCAGTGGAGAAAACTCCCCAGTCTGAGACCACAGAACCATTTTACTGTCTGAAATTTTATGATTAAGAACAAGAAGACAAGAGAAATCATCATCATTTGGCTTTGGCTTTGTCTACCACTTTCAGGAAGAAAATGAGGGTGGAACTCTAGAAACAGACACAGCTAACTTTCCCATGAGTCAGTAATACCAGAGAAGTTGCACATTTTCAATTCACCCAAACCCTCATCTTCTCCACTTCACAGGACTGTGTGAACTTATACCTGCCGTCAAGTCAACAAGCGTTTATTAAGTTCCTATTATGTTACAGGCATTGTGCTAAGTACTGGAAATGCAAATAGATTCAGAAAGAAAGACTGCCTCTGTCCTCAGGGAACTTACATTCAAATGAAAGTAGAACAACATATATAATAGGGAGCTTAAAAGCAACTGGGAAATGAAAAAAAGCTAGACCCTTCCTTAAAATGGAAGTTTGGGAAAGAATTCACCCATGAGGGAAGGGGGTCACAGAAGCAGAAGTAAAAGGAAATTTGTCACTGTTGTTGTGTTCAGTCAGTTGGGTCGTTTCTGACTCTTTATGATCCCTTTTGGGGTTTTATTGGTAAAGATACTGGAGTGGTTTGCTATTTCCTTCTCCGGCTCATTTTACAGATGAGAAAACTGAAGCAAACAGGGTGAAGTGACTTGCCCAGGGCCACACAGCTAGGACATGTCTGAAGCCAGATTGTAACTTAGAAAGATGAGTCTTCCTAACTCCAGGAGCCGTACTCTATCCACTATGCCACCTAAGGTAAACTTGTTGACAAAGTCCAGAGGAAAAATAATGGATGGCCTGGGACCTTTCTTAAAATCAGGGTTCTAGCTCTTTATTTTAAAACATTAAGCATCAATTGGAGATTGCTTTCCAATCATACTCCTAGAATCCAAGTCAATCTGAAAGTTGGATTACAAATTTTGCTTGTGAAACGCTGGAGAAATCTTTCCTGAAACAAACGAAAGCACGCTGTTTAAAACAAAGCTTTTAAAAATGTCCTTGCCTCTAAGTCTCAGGGGCAGGATTTTCCACTGATATTTGGCAGTCTCCTCAGAACCCAGAGGAAGATAACCAAGACGAAGGCACTCCATCAAACAAAGAGGAAAATAAACTGTATTTGAAGAAAATTAGATTTCACACAAATCCCTCAAAATGTGCTTCAAGGAGATTTTGAAGTATTGGCAATTGGTTTTAAATCTACGAGCCTGTGACAAGGACTTGAAATGTTTTCTTTTCACAGAGATTTTGCTTCTAATAATACTTCTTGTCATAAGACTTTGCATGTATGTCACACGAGATGCCCAGCTAAGACCATCCTTTGTAGGAAATAGCTGGGGTAGCCAGTGAGTTGCCTACCCCCCCACCCACCCATCCAAGACCTACACAGATTAGGATAAGAGACAAGACCTGAGATTTAATTGAGGAAGGAAATTCCCCAATGATGCGACTCTCTCTAATAACCAATGTCGGTCCCTTTTTATTAACTTATACTTTTAGAGCAAGGATTCTTAACTTTTTTTTTTGTCACAGACCCCCTTTGGCAGTCTGACGAAACTTATTCATCCCTTTTCAGAATAATGTTTTAAAATAACTGAATGAAAAGCTAAACTTCATTTAGAGATTAATGAAAATGATTTTTTCCATCTATGTTCACTCCCCTCCCTCCTCTCCTCTTCCCCAAAGCTATCCACAGATTGCTGAGAACATTGCCTCAAGTAAGTAATAATAACTATTATTAATAATAATGTAAGTTAAGCAATAATAAAAATTATATTGATAATAATACTGATAAACATAATGTCATTTATATAGTGCTTCAAGGTTTGTGAAGCACTTTATATATGTGAGGGTCATTTAATCCTGTGAGATAAGATGCTATTATTTATTTTACAAATAAGGAAACTAAGGCAGAGAGAGATTCAGTAACTTGCCTAGAGTCACACATCTAGTAAGTGTCTGAGGCTGGATTTGAACTCAGGTCTTCCTGATTCTATTTGCCACACTCTACCTATTGGCTTTGCCACCTAGCTGCATCAAAGACTTTCCCTGAGGCACACACCAGTATGTGTCAGAAGCCGGACTCAGGCTCCATCCTCCCTGGTTCTGAGGTCAGCTCAGTATGAGGCATTATGTAAATAAATTGCCCCAATGCCTCTCTCAGAACCAGGTTCCAATTATGAGAACTTTCCAAGGATCATTTATCCCCTCTTAGTCTGAAAACCACGAACTTCTAAACTTTGTTCAGGCCTAAATTTTCAGCTGTTGTTCATGATTTCAACTGACCCACTTAAAGAATGGTACCTGAACAGTAAATATCAAGACAGTTTTTTTTTTGACAAAGTCAAACTGATTAGATTTCCTTTTGCCGGAGAGGCTGTGTCCCCAAAATTCTCTTGAACATCTTTTTACTCTTGCCTATTTCTTCAACTACTTGGTTCACAACTGCAGGACAGATTACCACTTGAATGCTCAGCATCCTGACATGAGACAGAAATGAATATTAAATTGATGAAAACAGTTCCAGCTACATCTTTTAATGAGTACAGAGTCCTTCTCCATTTTTCTACAACCCAGAATAGCTAGCAACTCATTTTCCTCCAGATTCTCAATGCCAGTGGTGAAAATGTGGGCTGTATCTCTCTATATATACCTGCAGGGGACTCCTGTATCCTGGTGCTAAAGACTCCAGGGAAGGGCAGAATCTCAGTCTAGATATGTTTGTTTCCCTTGCTCTTTTCCACACACCTTGTCTACAACTCATCTCGCTATACAGCTCCCTGTAGGACATCTCTCTTCTCCTCGCTCCCACTTGTCTTGTTCCAGATACATCCCAGATGTTGATGTTGATGGGGTATGGGTTCTAGACACACATACTCCACATTTGAACTTTTGACCTAGCATGGCAAGTCTTTGTTGCTAGACTGAGGCATCTACTCATCCCAGTAATCTTTTCAACTATTCTTTTATTGTGGCCCCATGCCCAAACCTTCAAATCTCTGTTACCTCTGACCCAGCCCAGCCCTTCATTGTCTGTTACCTCTGGACCAACCCAGGCTATTTCCTACCCTTAATCTCCTCTAGACTCCTTCTCTGTTACCTCTCAGTCACCCCAGCCTATTGTCCACTCCCACCCACATATTCCCACAGATCTTTTTCCTATAAAAAGGGTTAGTCTCATCTACCAAAGTGGATTCTTAAAATTTCTCCTACTTCAACCAGTTTTAATAAATCTTGTCTCTGACTGAAAGAAAGCTTGAGTTGAATTCTTTCAAGGTGGGACTGTGTCTTTTATCCTTGAATGTGGGGGTTCCCAGCACTGCTAGACCACAACAATGTCAACTTCTTGTCTTATTGAAGTTCATTATTACTCCATAACAAAGAGAAATTCGTATTTCCAGTTTGCAGAGAGGAGGGCAAGGGTACCTCTGATCATAGGAACACTCCTTGTGTTTTGTTCTCCAAAAGAAAGGACAAAGGCGTGGCCCGCCTAAACTTGAAGGCTCTGCTCTGACCTACCCATGAGCAATCATACTTTCTCAACTCTCCTCCTTCTGGAGGGAACTGTACTATGGTCCAAATCCCTGATCTGAGGAATTTCTCAGCTGCATCTGAATAGAGGAAACGTGGTACAGAGGCAAAAACTTTGGAGAGAGTGGATCTGGGTTCAAATCCTGTCTGACATTTGGTACTTGTGCAACTTTAGTTTTAAACTCTCTTGGGCCTCAGTTTCCTCATCTGTAAAATGAGAGAGGCTGGACTCTCAGGTTAGCCTCAACTCTTCTAGCTCTAGATCTCTAATCCTGAAAGACACTTTCCAGGATGTTCCTCCACAGTTTGTCTTCATTCAATATTTATTTTGATGATCATCTTTAGCAAGAATGGCCTTACCTATATAATAACAACCTAGGTTCATTCCATCAATTTACACCAGCAAGTTGATTCCCCAGAAAGGCAACTGATATTTCAGAATCTAGGCATATCCTTATGAACGATTACTCCTAATGACATAGTTCAGAAGGCTTCACCTATGTTCTTCCCACTAGTAGATTTAGTTAGCTCTTGGATTAATTAGCTCTTAGAAAAAACATTCAAATGCCATAGCAAGAATGGTAGTTACAAAGGATTTACCACCAAACCCTGTGGTGTACTCTCCCACAAATACAGAGTTCGTGGGGAACAGAGAAAGTGGGTGTAAACTGAAGGACCTCAATGTCCTTTCTTTCTCCTTCATCCTCTAATTTTGATGTTCAGGACATGGGGTATCAATGATCAGTGGTAGATGGATTGCCCTGTTTTTAGCCTGGGCTAGCTTTCTGTAAGGGCACAGGATAACAGTTAGATAGGTAACTCATTTGGGTGTGTTCCTCACTGGGCATGGAATCTCTACTAAACAGGTCAATCTGCCGTGGTCCTAAGGCTTGTTCATTGATGGGGAGTTATTCTCTACATTACCTCCAGACTCAGACTTAAATATGACTCTGTCCTTTCGGGTAGGGTATTGTGTATTCCTTTAGAAAAAGCAGACCCTTTTCCTGGGATTGGTAGAAGCCTCTACAATTCTGTTCCCTCAAGACCTTAGCTCTGAAGTTTGGTACCTACAAGAGCAAAGATGAGAGAGATATAGTCTTTTATATTCAACCACTCCCCATTCAGAGCTGGATTCCCTTGATGAGAGACCTTTCTCTAACATATGGAAATCAGCTAGTATTTTTCCAAGGTTCCTGTTGGTCTATGAAATGAGTGACATACAAAAAAAGGTCTATGAAAAAAAGTAGATAGTAGTACTTAGGGTAAATTCATTGTCTCCTCCTAGCTTTTTTATGTGTAATTAAACTACTCTAGCATGAGATCCTCTATAAAGTGTGGAAAATTTCAGTTACACCTGAAAGGGCTTTACCCTTACATTTCATTGTCTCTCGCTCCATCCCTTATGACCTTCAATTCTGTTGAATATATGAGAGGGATACTCTATGAGTTTACGTAGGATGATAGAAGAGAACAAGGAGGCTGTCTCTGTCCATGGTTGCCCTGTGCTACCTGAAATTTTCCTCAAATTATCCTTTTCCAGTTATAAAGATTCCACTCATAGAAATGCATTTCTTTGGGCTTAACACATTTATCATTCAAGGTATAAATAATCCCTGGGGGAAAATTAGCATATTAGATATCACCAACCATACATGATTCATTGGAAATTCATTTGAACAGACTTTTTTCTTCTTTTCCCTAACAGCTAGGATAATCATACTGAGGAAATAGTTTTGATAGAGTTGGTTGGTTAGTTGCTGTCCTTTGCTCTCAAAGAGGACCAAAATGACATCACCATGATAAAGTGAAGTTTCAGTGTGTACGACTGTGGCTGATCAGATCAATATGAGCTCAGAATGCTCTACTATACATCTGGTACAGATAGTCCAAGTGAACATTTAAGGTGGATGCTCCAAATTTGCGCATCCTATGTTTCCTTTGTGTTGTTTCAATTCTGCTTTGCTCATCGAGCACAGCACCCTTTCTGATGTGGGCACGCTATGCTGAGCAGTCCTGTGCCAGTGTCTCCCATGTCTCACAATCAAATCCAAAGTTGCTGAGAGAGACTTTGAGGGTGTCCTTGTATCACTTCTTCAGACCATCAGGTGATCACCTACCCCATGTGAGTTCTCCATAAAATAGTCTTTTTGGCAAGTGTACATTTTGCATTTGAACAACATGGACAGCCCATTGGAGTTGCACTCTCTGAAGCATAATTTGAATGCTTGGCAGTTCAGTTTGAGCAAGGACCTCAATATCTGGTACCCTATCCTGCCAGGTGATCCTCAGAATCTTCCTAAGACAGTTCAAATGGAAGCGATTCAGTTTCCTGCATGGTGCTGGAAGACTGTCCATGTTTTGCAGGCATACAACAATGAGGTCAGCACAATGGCTCTGTAGACCTTCAGTGTGGTAGTCAGTCTAATACCTCTTCTCTCCCAAACTTTTCTTCAGAGCCTCCCAAACACTGAGCTAGCTCTGGCAATTAGTGCAACAACCTCACTGTCAATGTGTACATTCCTGGAAAGTACATGACCAAGGTAAGTGAACTTATCCACAGCATTCAAAACTTTTCCATTTGTTGTAACTGATGGTTCCATGTATGGATGATATGGTGGTGGCTGAAGGAGCACCTGTGTTTTCTTGGTGTTGATTACTAGGTCACAGGCAGCATTATTAGCACAGAAACCAGAAAATTGATCCATACTTTGTTGCAACTCAGTTTCAGAGGCTGCATTGAGTGCACAATCATCTGCAAACAGAAAATCATTCACCAACATTCCCTGCACTTTGGTCTTGGCTTGTAGCCTTTTCAAATTGAAGAACTTGCCATCAGCACGGTAGTTGACCTTGAGTTTGCGTTCATCCTCATTGAAGGCATTTGACAATATGGCTGAAAACACCATGCTAAAGACCATGGGAGCAAGCACACAGCCCTGTTTCACTCCATTAGTGACTGGGAAGGCATAAGAGCATTGTTCACTATCCAGAACATGGGAAACATGCCATCATGAAGTTGATGCAAAATACTGATGAACTTCTCTGGGCAGCCAATTTTGATGGAGTAGAAGGGAGGAGAAGAGAAAAGAATTATTTGGGTGTCTATTCCACTGCCCAGGAAAGGTAGGCCTGGATAGGGTATCATAGTGGGGATTTGATAGCCAGAGAACAGCATGAAGATAAACTCATCTTTTGGAGAGAAAGAGCACCAAATGGTCAAGAAGATGAGAGAAAGGCAAAATAGGAGAGCCCATCTTGCCCCAAACCAGGTCAGATTCTTCCATTCTTTTTCCAACGATGCTCTAAATGTGAATATAAATAAGGCATGATGAGAAGAACATCACAAAATTTTCTCAGTACAAACCAAAAGGCCAAAACAATCACTGGATTTTTAGCACCCACTACAATTTAATTTGCTATAAATGTCTAAGGCAAAGACCACTGGGACAACATCACAAATTCTCCACAACCCAGCCATACTGGTCTACTTGCAGTTTGTCACACCCAACATCTGTCTCCTAACTTAATGCCTTTACATTGGCTGTCCCCTATACCTGGAACATTCTCCCTCCTCATCTCCATGTCTTGGAGTCCCTGGTCTCAGACAGTCATTCAATAAGCATTTATTAAATGCCTACCATGTATCAGACCCATAGTGTGCTAAGTACTGAGGTTACAGAATTACAAGCAAAAAGAAAGTCCTTGCCCTCAAGGAGTTTATATTCTAATGGTGGAAGACAACTGAAAATGAGGTGTGTGGGATTGGGCAAAGTGAAAGTTACCACCAGAAGGGCAAGGGCAAAGAGTAGCCCAGAGAAGCCAGGAGCTAATCTGACTAGAAGTAGATAGAACAGGGGAAGAATGAATCTAGATCAGCACTTTTTAAACTGTGGGTCACAATCATACATGGGGTCACAAAAAATTTGGCAGCAGTAAAAGCATTTCTGAATGCACAACGATCAAAATTTAATTCAAAATCATATGTGTAATGAATCCAAGGTGTTTCTGGCAGCGCTGCCCCATGCTGCAGTGGGCAATTTCTCTGCAGCCGTAGTCTTGGTTCTGAACACAAAGCATGTGCACTTTGCATTGAACATGTCCTCAAGCCATGCAATGCCAACTAATGATGTCAAAATGGGGTTGCAGATGGAAAAAGTTTAAGAATCCCTAGATTACCCATTGAATAACTGAGTTGATTTAAAAAAGTCCTTGACCTCAGCTTTCTTTGTCTGAAGACATAAGGGGAGACTTGAACCCTATTTTACACTCTGACAATTCCTAAATTATAGCTTACCATAAATAAATATTAACTTCTTTCTAGAGGACTTTAAATTGAAAATGGAGGAGGAGGGAAAAAACCATTCATTTAGAACCTCATGGGATGACCCATATATCTTCAACTATAATTGGCAATTTCTTTCTGAAGGTGTTGGTGACTGGACATCTTATGAAGTCTTTTAAATATTATTCCTTTGTTTTTAATTTTTAGCTGCTGAGCCATGAAGAGTATAGAAGGAAAACCAATGAGATACAACAACGGGTCAGAGGATGAGTCCTTTGAAGTTGTCTTCGATCCTTGCATTGCTAAGAAGAAATAAGTCTATCAAAGTTAGTGTCACTGCACACTGTAGCTGTTACTGTGTACAACATTCTCCTGGTTCTGCTCACTTCACTCAGCATCAGTTCATGTAAGTCTTTTCAGGTTTTTCTAAAGTCCACCTGTTCATTATTTCTTATAGCACGATATTATTCCATTACATTCATATACTACAACTTGTTCAGCCATTCCCCAACTGATGGTCGTCCCCTCAATTTCCAGTTCTTTGCCATCACAAAAAGCACAGCTGAGAAATCATTAACATTTTATACAAAAGTACTTAAACCTGGTGTCCATGAACTTATTTTTTAAAGCATTCTAATGTCTGCATTTCAATATAATTGATTTCCTTTGTAATCCTATGTATTTCATTTTGTGTATTTTACAATTATTCTAAGAGGATTATCACGAATGGGATTCTGAAAACATGAATACAAAGTGATTCTCATAAGAAAGAGCAAAGCAGAGCTGTCTAAAGAAACACATGTGGGTGTGGTGTGTGCAAGGAGTTCCCTGAATCAGATTTTTAAAAAGTAAGAAGCAAGAGCAGGTGACTAAGGATAAGTAAGAAAAATTAGCACAGTCCCATAAAAAATTATGTCAGGAATACAAAAGCCCAGTGGAAACTTACTGAGTGATGTAGAAAGCAAAAGCTATGCTGAGGGCAACAGGAGGAGCTGGGAACAGATAGAACCACTGGGAGGATGGAACAATAATGATATGATGGAGAAAAGGCAGGAAGGACTAAGTGGCACAGTGGATAGAGCGTTGGGCCTGGAGTCAGGAAGATTTGAGTTCAAATCTGGCCTCAGACCCTTATTAGCTGTGTGACCCTGGGTAAGTCACGTCACTCAGTTTCTTCATCTATATAACGAGGTGGAGAAGAAAATGGCAAACTACTCCTGTATCTTCACAAGAAAATTCCAAATAAGGTCATAAAGAGTCAGACACAAGTTTACAATAACTAAGCTCTCATTTTACTGGTATTGTGTATACTTTAACTAATCATAGATTAAGAACTGGAAGGAACCGCAGAGGAATCAAATCCAACCTCTTCATTTTACAGATAAGGAAACTGAATCAAGGAAAGGTTAAGTTACATGCCCAAGATCATAAAGCCAATAACTGCTTGAGGTGAGATTTAACTGTAAGTCTTCCCAGGAGAGCTAGGTGGTGCAGTGGATGGAGGAGCAGGCTTAGAGCAAGGAAGACTTGAGATCAAATCCAGACTCAGACACTTGCTAGCTGTGTAATCCTAGGTGTCACTTAATTTCTGTATGACTCAGTTTACACATTTGTAAAATGCAGATGACAGTAACACCTACTTGCAGGGTTGTTTGTATGAGATGACTGTAAAGCACTTAGCACAGTGCCTAATGCTATATAAATGTTAGCTTTAGTTATTGTTTGTTTGCCTCAATTTCCACATAGGTAAGATGGGGATAATAATAGCACCTACCTCAAAGGGTTGTGGTAAGGATCAATTGTAAAACCCTTAGCATAGTGCCTGGTACCTAGTAGGTGCTATATAAATATTAACTCATTATCGTTATCATTATTAAATATTCTTGACTCCACATCAAGCACTCTCTCCACTCTCCCATACTTCCTCACTAGTAAACACTTAATAAACATTTGATGAATGATCTAAAATTCACATGAAAGAGAAATTCTGTTATTTTTACATTATATATTTATATATTATATTACAAATATTATATATATTACATTATATATTTACATTAAGATCCATAGCTGTTCTTTGAAAGGATCCACTCCTTATTTTTATTAGCAAAAACTCAAACTAAGAAATGCATTGTTTCAGAGAACCCTTCTGTTATAAAGCTCCAGGAAATAGGCTGCATTAAGATTTAATAGCCATCAGTAAGGGATTTTTTTCTCATTAAGGAAAAAAAATGTAACTTAGTTAACTAAGACTATCCTCTATCACAAAGAGCAACTTTCCAATCAGGAAGGCTATACCAAAAATGGTGGAGGCAGATCAGCCCAGATATGAACTCCATGAGGACAGCTGGCTGCTTCCTTTCTCCCCATCTCTTCAGTGAGTGAAGGTCACCAAGGTTGGATGAGTCATGGCAGGATGCTAAGAGAACTGATGGGTATAATTAATGAGCCACAGTCCTGACCTTTAAAAAACCACAGGCAACATGAAAGATGCCACAGGACTAAAGAGAGGAAAATGGATTCCTGATTCTTCAAAAAGAGGAAAAAAGTGAATTCTCCAAGTTATAAAGCAATGAGCTTAACTGAAATTCTTAACAAAGTTTCAGAATGTTTACTAAATGGATAGTTTGTGGACCCTTAAAAAGAGACACAGTCATGTCCTTGAGCCAACTGGGGTTCGGTTCACAAAAAGACTATGTGCCATAGGAAATGATGACAATTTTTTCTACTAGTCAAACAGTCCTACTCAGTATTTTCCATACAGGATGTTCCATCTCCCATCTCTAATTGCCTCTCTAGCTTGGAATGCTCTCCTTTCTCACCTCCTGGTCTTGAAATTCATGGTCTTTTGTCAATGTTCAACTCAAGGGCTACCTTCTACAGGAAGCTTTTCCTGATCCCTCATGACTAATAGGCACTCCCTCCTCTTCTATTGTTTTGTATCTATTTTATTTCCATTCATATGTATTCATGTTGTCTCCCCCATTTTGGAAAGCTAGGGATGTTTTGCCCTTGTCTTTGTATCCCCATCACCCAGCACAAAGTAAATACTTAATAAATGCTTTGGTTGATTGGACGATTGAGAGCAGATCCATGAGGACAAAGGAAAACATAAGGGAAGCTTCCTCTATTTCTTCATCTTACCTTGTTACTGTTGTTGTCCAGTCATGTCCAGTCACACTTGGGGTTTTCTTGGCACAGATACTGAGATGTTTGCCATTTCCTTCTCCATTTCGTTTTACAGATGAAGAAACTGAGGCAAACAGGGTTAAGTGACTTGCCCAGGGTCACACAGCTAGTAAGTGTCTGAGGCCACATTTAAATTCAAGGAGTCTTCCTGACTCCAGGCCTGGCACTCTATCCACTGCATCACCTAAGTCTTACTTTAAATTGGCCCTTTGAGGACTCTCTTTCCCATAATATATTATGGAAAACTAAAAAGTCCACATATTTCAAATAGACATTTGTCACTTGACAGAGATTTGTCAAGACTATCCGTTTTCAATGAGTTTGAGGTGGGTTTCTTTAAGTTCACAACTGATTAGGACTCATGGTGATATGCTAGTGAATGTTTAACAACAGGCTTTCTGGGTAAAAAAAAAAGTTGCACAATATACTTATAAGTTAAATCTGCATTATTAGCATTTTCTCCAACCTTTTCTTAGTCTAAACAATCAGCAAAATGATAGATCATTGTTTGTTTGTAGCTATTTGTCAATTTGTGAGATATAAATGCTTATACTGGAAATTTAACAATCATCTCACCCAAGCTGGTGCAATATGACTCCAGCATATCTCTGACAGTAAAGCCTTCCCCTCATCCCCATTTTGTCAGATATAGACTTAACTCTGCAACAGAACAAGTACTTTTGATGAATAAGAGCTAACATTTATATAGCACTGTGCTAAATACTTTACAATGACTATTTTATTATCTTTTTTTCTCTCTCCATACATTCTATTAACAAGTACAGACTCATAGAATATTAAGTGTCACTTTTGATATTCTAAGATTTTAAGTCATTATTCTCTCTTTTCTATGTTCGATAAAACCTTCCTCCACCTTAGCATTCTCCCCCTTTCCATGTCTTTGGTCCAGCTCCACATCTGGCTTCCTTGACTCTGCATTTTCAAGGTTCTCCTTTCCAGTTACATATTCCAATTTCTCACAAAGCTCTGGCTCTCAAAGTTTGCTTAATTTTTTTCCTAAATCCTCAAAGTGACCAAACAGCAATCCCATTTCAAAAAGATTGTTTCTGGTTTCTGCAGTTTCAACCTAAGCTGAAAACGAATCCTACAAATTGAGAAGTAAAGAAAAGCAGCAGGTTGTGGGGAGGAGCAGTGATAGGTGGGTAGACTGGATGGAGTATTGTGATATCAGGCTAAAATTTCAATAGATGCTGCAATTCCTACGAAAAGAAGTATTATAATATAATCTCCTAAGCACTGAGGTCCTCTCTCACTTA
Source organism: Notamacropus eugenii (assembly GCF_028372415.1). Lineage (NCBI taxonomy): Eukaryota > Metazoa > Chordata > Mammalia > Diprotodontia > Macropodidae > Notamacropus > Notamacropus eugenii. The sequence continues at coordinate 244,451,478 of NC_092874.1, read as the reverse complement.
GGGGGGAAAAAAAAGTAAAGATTCTATGCTAAAGATTAGCTTATGTTTCCTCCCATTTGGTTCCAATTCTTCTTTACAACATGACTAATGTGAAAATACGGTTAATATGAATGTATATGTAGAACCTGTATCACATCGCATGCCAGGGGAGGGAGAGGGAGAAAATTTGGAACTCAAAATCTTATGGAAGTGAATGTTGAAAAAATAAAAATAAATCAATTTTTTAAAAATTAGTTTATATGGTGGTCTTTACATATGTTAGATCCTTATAGCAACCCAGTAAGGCAGGTGCTATCATATCCCCATTTACAGATGAAAAGAGACTAGAGGAGGTTAAGTGACTTGCCCAGAGTCACATAGCTAAGCATGTGTCTGTGGTAGGATTTGAACTCAGGTCTTCCTATCTCTAGGTGGGGCAGTAGATAGAGCGCCAGGTCTGGAGTCAGGAAAACTCATCTTCCTGAGTTTAAATCTGGCCTCAGACACTTATTAGCTGTGTGACACTGGACAAGTCACTTAACCCTGTTTACCTCAGTTTCCTCATCTGTAAAATGGGTTGGAGAAGGAAATGACAAACCACTCCAATATCTTTGGTAAGAAAACCTGACTGAACAACAACTTCCTATCTCTAATTCTAATACTTTATCAAATATATGATTTAATTACTCTAACCAAGTAATGAGGCATCTCAAGTATAGGTTGTACTCAAGATCAGACATCATCTGATAGAGCTGGCATGACTTGGCATAGCAAACAGAATGCTGTATTTGGGGTCAGAAGACTCCAAACCTTAAAGCGCTCTACAAAAGCCAATGACTATTATTGTCAATATCGCCACTACCATATTGCTTTGCAGTTCCATTTTTGCACCTAGGATGAAGACTTCCCTCCACCCTTGTCTCCTTTTCAGTATGTATATTTATACATACATACATACATACATACATGCGTATATACAAATATATTGAATACGTATATATTATCAGTATACATACTATATGTTCTGCATATATACTGAATATATTATATATGTGTGTATATGCACACACATATATGTGTATATATACATATATAGATAGTATAATTAGTCACTTTTCACTGGAGAAAATCACATTTAATCTGCATTCCCGTTTTTCACAGCATAAGTCAAACAAATGAAGGAGGATGGATGGAAAGGGATGAAAACATCATCTGTTCTTCTGAAACTGCATCAAAATAAAACCTGAATGCTCGACACCTTAAATAACATCAAACACAGGTCAAGGTCTCCGATCTGCAAGGTCAAAAGATGCTCCAGAGAGGCAACATTTGGGACACAGGTGGCCTGTCATTTATGACGCTCTATCGCCATCTTCTGGAAGGAAAAGCCAATAACAAAAGTCATGTGCATCTGCAAAATTCCAGTGGAAATAATGCATTTTTCCAGAGAATTAAGGGAGGCTTAAAAGCCTAATTCACGATTCTGACTTTATCTGCTTCAGAGAGTGTCAAACTTAGGGGCTGATGTGCATTTTTTGGTCCAGATTTGTGATTTCATTTGTGTAAGGCACCCTAAGGTAAAGAAATGCCCTCGAGCAATGCATATTGTCAATTTTTGAATAATTTATAGCCTTAGACCATTTTCCAGGATTCTGAGCAATTAATATCACCCAAGGTCACACAGCCAACATGTAGCAGATGCCAGACTGAAACTCGACCATTTCTGATTCGCTGGGTGGCTCTCCATCTACTATACCACACTATCTCTCAATATACATTTAAATTTTTCCCTTAAAGGAAAAAAAATTTGAGTTCCTTTTTAGGATAATTCCATTGGGTCACACTGGCTAGAAGCAACTGGTGAATTTGGAATAAGAGAACTTCTCCATACCTCAGTTTCCTCATCTGTGAAATAAGAGGGTTAGACCCTAAAGATTTTAATGTCCCTCCCAACTCTAATTCTCCAGTCCTAAGTCACATGCTTGAATGAGCATAGAGACCGACCAGCTAAGGAGTAGGATTCTATGCTATTTGCCTAGAACAGAAACCCTTCATATATTTGGATGTAAGATTTCAGTAACTGGCAAGATTTACCTGGAAACAATTCTATAGCAAATAAAGGATGCTCCTTAAAGGTATTGGGATTATTTTTCCATATTGTCTTTTAGATGTCCTACAGTTTTTAGCAAGCATCAATTTAAAATTGAATCAAGTACACTGGCAGTGTGACATGGAGGTCAAAAATCTTTAATCAAAAAACTATAAATGACTAGAAATGGAAAGGATCTCAGAGATCAGTGGTATGGTGGAAAAATCACTGAGAATTCACATCTCACCTCTGTCTTAGTCTAGGTATATGACCCTAGCAAGTCACTCAAACCTCTCTAGATCTCAATTGCTCAATCTATAAGTTGAAGAGGTTGATCCAGAGGGCCTTCCAGTTCTCTTCCATCTCTAAACCTATGATCTTAGGATCTGCTTAGCAATGCCCTCATTTTTACAGTCAACCATATGTGTATCTGGTCAATGGACCCAGATGACTCCAGAGAAGAAAGTGAGGCTAGTGATTTTGTACAGTCCTCCCTCAATTAATCCAACTCACTTGATTGCCAAGACATCACCTTCCTGATGTCATGATCTTCTTCAAGAATGAACAAAAAACAACAGAAAAGGAAATAGATCCAAAGAGGTAATTTACTCAAAGTGACAATGGAAATGAATGACAGAGCTGAGACTAAAGGTCTCCTGGCTCTCAGTTCAGTGCACCTTCTACTTGCCTACAAAATGGCTCCACTTGGTCATTTTTATATACAAGGGCTTCTTAACCTAGGGTCCATGGGTTTTATTTCAACAGAATTATAACTATTTTAATATATTATATTGTTTTCCTTTGTAATATTATGCATCTTATTTTATACTTTTCAAAACAATATCATGAGAAAGGGTTCAGACTTCACCAGACTGCCAGAGCAGGGGCACAAAATGGTGTTTCATGATACGCTTTTAAATGTAATTTGTATTATTAGTATTTTCTCCATTACTTTCTTAAGTCTAAGCAATCAACAATCATGCCTTGAGATGTGACATTTGCTGATTTTTGAGGTGTAAATGCTCACATGGAGAATTTAAGTCAGCCTTCCCTCCAGCACTCCCCAGGGCACACCACACACACACACACACACACACACACACACACACACACACACACACACAAGTGAATAACTTTTTATCTACTCAAGACTTTACATAAATGAGTTCAGTGGAATCCTAGAATTCTTGGAATGTTAAGACTGGAAAGTACCTTTTGTTGTTGTTCAGTTGTGTCTGACTTCATGACCCCATCTGGAGTTTTTTTGGCAAAGATCTTGTAGTGGTTTGCCATATCCTTCTCCAGTTCATTTTACAGATGAAAAAACTGAGCCAAATAGGGTTAAGTGATGCCCAGGGTCACACAGCTAGGAAAGGTCTAAGACTGGATTTGAACTCAGGTCTTCTTGACTCCAGACCCAGTATTCTAATCACTTAACCACTCAGCTGCTCCAGAAAGGACTTTAAAGGTAATCTCGTCATTTTACAGGTAGAGAAATGAGGTTCCGGACTCACCTTATTTTCAAATTTATTTTTGTTTAGTTGGTAGTTAGTTAGTTCTTTCCTCTTCATCCATTCTATCATACAGTATTAGATTTGGGGGGGAAATGCCATTTCCATTCCCTCATTTCTTACAGGTGAGGAAACAAACCCATAGAGAGTAAGTGCTTAAGATAAGATGGCAGATTGAGAGCAACTACTCACCTAAGCTGTAAGACAACTCCTTCAGATACCTTGAAAAAGAGAGTCTGAACAAATTTTACAGTGGCAGAATACAGCAGGAGACAGAGTGTGTCAGATTTCCAACCCAGAACAGCCTGGAAGGTCAATGGGAAGGTTCTGTTGTATGGGACTGGAGGAGTGCACAGCGCACAGGCTGTACCAGCATGGACCCCACCATAGCAAAGCCAAGCAGGAAGCCTTAGGCAGTCTGAAACAACAGCAGCACTGTAGACTCTCAAACATATCAGCCCAGGATGGGAAGTCCAGAGGAAATGAGTGAGAAAGAAGCACAACATCCCAGGTAACAGCAACAACAGCTCCTGAGACTATCAGCCCGCAGATTAAATGTCTGTAAGTCACCTACTTGAACTTTCAGGAGCCAAGATAGTGCAGTGATCAGCAAATGCTATCCCCCTACCCTTGTTGACCTTGAAAAACCGAAAGAATATTTTCCCAGGAAAATTCCTGGAACAGTGGGATCAATTGAAAGGATAAACAGTCTCTTAGTCCACGAAGCTAGGAAAATTGCAAAGGGGGGTCCCTCATGCTGTGGTTGAAGGGCACTAGTGCAAGACTGGAGCTGCCCCAGAAAGCCCCACCTCAGTGAACCAGGAGGAGATCCTGAGCCCCAGTGGGGTGCAGGCCACAATTGCCAACACCAGTACCCCAGGCATGCCTCAGCACAGCCAGGGGAATCAGGAAGACATTTGCTCAGATGAGGTTTGCCTATGCTCTAGCTCAGGAGACTAGACCTCCTGTGGCCAGACCACCCCTCCCCCACACTTAATGCAGCTAGCTCTAGGGTAACTCCAGGGAAACTCAAAAAGACTTCACCTGGTCTCTGCTTTGGCATACCAGCCAGCTCAGCACCAGGTAAGCTGCAGCATTTTAGCTTCTAGCTGAAAGAACCAGAAGCCATAATACACAAAGCCTCAAGTCCTAAGCACAAGAACTGTGGGACAGAGCCCCTTGTGCCCCAGAAGCAGAGATCTATTTTAAAAGCCAGGAAAAGGGTGATCATCATGAGCAAGAAGCAAACCAGAAAAGAAGAGACCATAGAATCTTTCTATGGGGACAAGGACCAAAACATGAATACCAAATAAGTCAGCATTGACACTGTACTCCCATCTGAAACTTCAGAAGGGAATATGAACTAGGCTCAAGCCCAAAGACCATTCTTGGAAGAACTCAAGAAGGATTTTAAAAGTCAAATTAGAGAAGTAGAAGAAAAACTGGCCAATGATTTTTAAAAATATGAAAAAAGAATTCACTGAAGAGAACAAGTCCTTAAAAAGAGAAAATTGGACAAATGGAAAAGGAAGTACAAAACCTAACTGAAGAAAATAACTCCTTAAAAGGAACAACTGGGCAAATGAAAAAGGAGATGCAAAAGTTAACTGAAGAAAACAATCTATTAAAAATTAGAATTGGGCAAGTAGAAGCTAATGACTCTATGAGACATTGAGAGTAAGTGCTTATCCAAAGAATGCCCCCAGTTGGTTCATTGAACAACAAGGTCAAACATGATCAGCTCTGAATGGGGCTCATCAATAGCATCTGGAGTCCTCTCCTACCTTGCCTTGTCTCCTGGGGCTTCTTTTAGAGTTCCAGGTCTGCTTCAAGTTCCTAGGATTAGGAGACTTTCAGACTCCACTGAATCAACAATCTCCAAAAGTAGCTTTCCCGTGTTGTCTTCTGAATGCCTCTGTCTGTTCAACATGAAACTGAGAATTCAGAACATAGAATTTTGAGGCCAGAACAGACTTGACATATTATTGCCTAGTACGATGCGCTCAGGTTCCAAGAAGCAATTATTTGTTTATTCATTCATTCATAAATTCATTTATTTTTCTTTGCTAGTTGGACGGTATTTTATTTTTTTCCAATCACATGAGAAATCAACTTTTAATATTAAGTTTTTTTAAACTTTAGTTACAAATTTTTTTCCCTCCATCTCTCCCCTCTCCCCTTCTTAAAATGGTAAGCCATTTGATATAGATTGTAAGTGTTCAGTCATGTGAAAGATTTCCATATTAGCCATGTTCAAGATGCATTTATTAAGCATCTACTATGTGCTAGGCACTAAGCACTGGGGATACAAAGAAAGGCAAAAATAGTCCCTGCCCTGTAAGAGTTGATGGTCTAAAAAAAGGAGACAATGAGCAAACAACTACATACAAATGAGATACATATTCAGGATAAATTGGAGATAATTCCACCAAGGAAGGAAACCAGCTTTACAGGGACTGGGAAAGACTTCACTAAGAAAGACTTCTCATATAAGGTATGATTCTAGTTGAGACTTGAAGGAAACAAGGTGAGAAGGTGGCAGAAGTGAGAAGGGAGAGCTTTCCAGACACAGGAGACAAGTAAAAAAAATATGCTTTCAAGAGATGTGTCTTAAACAAGGAAAGAGGAGGCCAGTACCGCTGGATCGTTGAGTAGATGGAAGGGAGGGAGCTTTTAAAGGGCTTTCCAATGAGGAAACTAGGAATCAAAAGTCAAGTGAATCCTGCTTTGCTGGTCAAAGTGGATTGCATCCAGTACCTTATAAGATGGAGGCTTTGCACACAAAATTTGCTGAAAGACCTCCAAAGAAAGCCCATTTCTTCTCCAAGCAGTATTCCCTTTCACTGTCAGACAGTTCTAACTGTGAAGTTCTATTCCTGGCATCAGGTCTAAATCTTCTTTTTCATTTCCACCCATTATTCCTCGTTTTACCTCCAGGGGCCAAATTCTTTCACTTCTATAACCTTTGACAAAAGTTTTTCTTTGGCATACGTAGTGATTTCAGTCACTTATAAAATCCTTATAAAAACTTCCCACCCCTCAGAATGCACACAAAGTGTGCATGATGTAACAATAAACTTTGATAAACATTTATTAAAAAGAATAAAATGTTCCTTCCCCCTCCCCTCCCAAAGTTCAATATCAGGGGGGAGTGGTGGATTACAACCTTACCCCAAATCATCAACCTGAGGAGAGACTCCACCCAGAGAAAATTCTCAGTATCCCATCCTCCCACTGAACCCATTATTGACTTGAGAAATTCAGTTCCCATAAATACACACAAAATTAGAGGCTTCATTGGCCCTCAACCAAATGACTGGAGTCTTTTAAGTCTCTCCAGCACTGCCTGCTCCTCCTACTCCTTTTAAGCCACCTCTTTTTATTTCTTTGAAGATTCAGCAGTTTAAAATACTGATTTCTGTTTCATCTTCCAGTTGTTTGTTGGCAATATAGTTCTGCTGTTTGTGTTCAATTATGCCCCCAACTAGTATTGAGTATATAAAAAGACTGAGATATAAAAAAATTCTTACAGCCCCATTTATTTATTTTTAGTTTTCTACATTTGCTTTTATAAGATTTTGAGTTCTAATTTTCCCCCCTCCTTTCACTTCTTCCTCCCCAAGATGGCATGCAATCTCTTATAGGCTATACATGTATGATCATGCTAAACATTTCCACATTAGTCATGTTGTGAAAGAAGAATTAGAACAAAAGGGAAAAACATGAGAAAGAAAATAAAAGCAACAACAAAAAAAGAGAAAATAGTATTGCTTCAATTTGCATTCAGACTTCATAGTTATTTCTCGGGATGTAGATAGCATTTTCCATCATGAGTCTTTTAGATTCTCTTGCAACCCCATTTTAACCAACCCAGAGTAGCATAAGGCAAAAAGGGTTCATGTTACCAGCTAGAGGAACAATTCAAAGTCCAAATCCAAGAACTCCCAAAGATTTTGTTGACTCCAAATAATAGCGGTCTACTTACAAGTTATTTTTCCTTTTAAAATTTAATTTTTTTCAATGAACAGAAATCTATTTCTCTTCTTCCCACTTCCCTGCCTATTTTTAAAAAGAAAAGAAAAATAGAACTCTTTTAACAAACATGGATAGTCAGGAAAAAACAAACTTCCACACCAGCCATGATTAGCCATAATTGACCATAATCAAAGTCTCATTGTGGGTCCAGAGTCCTTTACCCCTCTGTTGGGGGTGGGTAGCACTGCTTTATCATTGAGCCTCTGGAATCATGACTGGTTAGATTATTGACCAAAGTTCTTAAGCCCTTCAAAGTTATTTGTCTTTACAATGTCTTTGCTATTATATACAATTTCTTTCTGGTTCTATTCACTTTCCCTCAGGATCAGTTCAAATAAACCTTTTCAGGTTTCTCTGAAGCTGTCCTTTTTGTGATTTCCAAATCACTTGTCATTGGTATTGGTTTAATGTACTGAAGCCCACATTGCTTTTATATCTATAATGTCCCTCAGACCCTGTTTTGGGTCATCTTCTGAGGCACTGTCCCTTTTCTTCCACAGGGGACAGGTTAATAGTTGTATTTATTCCCTCTTCCCCTCATCAGAGAGCAGTCTACTACTGATCTTTCTGTTGATCTCCATACCCACATCTCCACCTGTCTGTTGAACCCCTAAAACTGGATGTCCCATAGACATCTTATATTCATGTCTAAAACAACTCATTTCCTTTCCCCCTGGTCTTTCTCCTCTTCCAAATTTCCCTAATAATGTTGAGGGTACCACCATCCTCCCAGTCATTCTGGCTCCCAATCTAGTTGTTATCCCCAATTCTTTCCAATTTCACCCCCATATCCAATCTGTTTCCAAGACCAGGTGATTTTACCTTTGTAACACCTCTCAAATACAGCACATTCTTTCCTTTTGACAATGCCACCACTGGTGCATCACCTTCATCACCTTATATGTGGACTATGGCAATAACCTTTTGGTTGGACTCTAAAGTATCTCTACTCCAAGGCTTCCTGTGCTGAGTGACCAAAGCAATCTTCCTAAAACTCAGGCCACATCCCTCTACTATGCAGAACTCCTGTGACTCCATGTTACCTCCAGGACCAAATACCAAATCCTCTGTTTGACTTTTAAATGCCTTTGTATCCTGGCTCCTTCCTATATTTTCTCTCTTCTTGGACCTTATTCCCCTCCACAGACCCTATGATCCAATGGCATTGGCCACCTTGCTGTTCCTTACACAAGACACCCCATGTCCTGATTCTAAGCATTTTCACAGGAAAAATCCCATGCCTAGAATTCTTTCCTTCCCCATCTCTGTCTCCTGGTTTCCATGGCTTTCTCAATTTCTCAGCTGAAATTCTACCTTCAGCAAGAAGCTCTCTCTTCTTACTCCTTAATACCAGCTCCTTCTGTCTGACATTTTCTCAAATTTAACCTATATATCTCATTTGTACATAGTGGTTTGCATAGGGTCCATCTACCCCCTCCAATTAGATCATAAACACCTTGAGGGCAGAGACTGATTGTGCCTTTTTTATATCCTCAGTGTTTTACAGAGTCTGGTATATATAACAAGTGCTTATTTACTTGTTGACTGACTCTATTGCCACTGGGACCTGCTTCTGAGAGATGTGGGTAGACTTTCACTCTCCTCCTATCACCAAAAAGCCACCCCATGGCTATCTGAGTCTTTCTGGTGAGTCATTATCCAATCAATGCCCACTGGGTATTGTACTGGTAGCAATGTGAAGGGGTCAATTAGTCCCAGATTATTTTAAGCAAAGTATTACACTTAGCTTGACTCTACTCCTGTCTAAGACAGTGCCTGCTCTCTTGAGGTCCATGACTCTGACCACCCTGCTTTCAGAACAGAGGGATGTTTATTGCCAAGGTTGCTGCACCTTCTGCTACTGTCCCTACCTTGGGTGGCAGCACCATTGCTTGCTGCTGCTGGGACCAAGAAGCATCTCCCTAGGGCAGGGCCTGACAACGCCCCTCTGGACAAGATCATGAGCATGTCCACTGCCCTTTTATGTGCTGCTGGCACTACTGGGACCCAGTATTGCAACAAATCCATGCCAAAGCTGTGTTGCCCCTTCTGCCAAGGTCTCACTCCAATCCCCTCTGCCAGGTCCATGTGTAATCCTGAATTGAGCAGGAATGCTGGGACAGGTGTTAGGGTCTAACTCTGCCCTCCAATGCCAGAGCTGAGCATTACCCTAAGCAGGCTTATCAATGCTTGTTGTGACAGCTAGGCAGTGACTCCCCTCTGTACCAGGGCTGCATTGCATGACATCAAGGCCACAGACCAAGGAGTCACCTTTATTGGTTCAACACCTTGATGCAAATGTAGGTAAGTGAAATGGACAAGTGGGTAAGTGAATTACAGAAACAGACATCTAAAGAAAAGTTTTGTTTTAGAGAAGAAAATACTTAGCTCCAGCTTAGACATGTTGAGTTTGAGTTAGCAATAAGACATCCAGGTAGAGATGTCCAGCAGATAATTGGTAACATGGGATTGGGATTTGGGATAGAGATTAGGGCAGGGCATATAGATTTGGGAGTCATCTGTACAGTGATAATAACTGAACCCATTAGAAGTGACAAGATAATACTAAGAAAGTATAAAGAGAGAAAAGAGCCCTGGGTGACATACTTGGCTGCAGGTAAGATGATCGAGCAAAGGAAATAGGTAAGAAAAAAGAAAAGTTGTCATATAAGCGAAAGAACAAGAGAGTATTGCGGATTGTCATCAGCGTCCAAATCTGAAGGTAGGTCTAGAAGGATGAGGATTGAGGATAGGCCATAAGAATCCAAAGTTAAGAGATTGTTAACCTTAGAAAGTATCATTTTAGTCCAATGGAGAGGGGAAAGGTGAACTCCAAAACCATACTGTAAGGGGTTACATAGGGAGAGGTAAGAAAATAGAAAAAATAAAATGCTGACAGCTTTCCCTAAAAGTTTGGCTATGAGAGGGAAAAAAGATATAATATTATATATATATATGTATGTATGTATGTATGTATGTATGTATGTATGTATGTATGTATTATAGCCAGAAGCTCTGGCAGGGTCAAATAAAGGATTTTTAAGTATGGGGATGACCTGTACATGGTCAGATATGGTAGGGAAGGAATCAGTGGAGAAGGAAGAAAAGGAGAAAGCGGGAAAGTAGGATTAAAAAGAGAAGCTCCCAAGGAGATATGAAGGAATGGAATGAACATACTTGCAGTACTTGAAAATTATCCTATTTTATTTATCCTATTATTGAAAAAAATACATGCTCATACAGTCCATACATAGTATGCAAAGCACCTACCTCGGTAAATTCACACATGTTAAAAGACATGAACTCCAGTCCTCCTTTACCATCCTCCCCAAGGACCAATTGTGCAGCCCTTAAGTATCACTAAATACTTAAGTGCTTAGGTGGACCCCTCCGCATTCATTCATTGCCCCAGAATATCACAACCACTCCATGGATAACCAAAAGCCTTTTGCTGCCAATTTGTTTCCATCTCAGAATGTTTTCCCAGTTATCTATGTTGAGAAGCTATTTGGGGGTACAATGCCCATCAACCTAAGTTCTAAGCCATGGACACCATTTGATTACCACAGTTTTCCTCCACAGCCTCCCTCCTTCATATTCATTATCTCACCAGACAAGCCTAAATCCTCCTCTGTGTGGGCAGTCACAATATCTGGCCTCTGTCTCCATGAGGCTTCTGGTGAGCTTGACCTTTTCAGTCATGTCTGGCTCTTTGTGACCCCACTGGGGATTTTCTTGGCAAAGATATGGGAGTAGTTGGCTATTCCTTCTCCAGCTCATTTTTACAGACAGGGAAACTGGGTTAAATGATTTTCCAGGGTCAGTGGGTGAGACTGGATTTGAACTCACAAAGATGAGTTTTCTGGCTCCAGGCCCTACATTCTATCTAGCTGCCCTGAGGCTTCTGACAGGGGTGTTGCAAGGACAAAAATGGATTGAATTCTTCTCTGCCAATACTTTTATAGCCTGTGTATCAGTCTGTATTCCTTAGTGGTATACTCAGCCTCCATATCTTTTCATCAGAATCCAGGCTCAGGAGATACCACCACCCTAAATCTCTTGGGAACCATAATCTGGTTACAACTTGAGAATTTTATGGGAAGTGTTTTATATGAGTATGCGTGTATAAACTATATCAAATTGCTTGCATTCTCAGTGGGGATGTGGGGGAGGGAGAAAAAATTGGAGCTCAAAATATTAAAAACAAATGTTAAAAATTGTTTTTACATACAACTGGGAAATAAGACATACAGGCAATAGGGTATAGAAATCTATCTTGCCCTACAAGAAAATGGAGGGAGGGGGCGGAGCCAAGATGGTAGAGTAGAAAGACAAAAAAAAAAAATGCAGGCTCTCCCCACACAGCCCATAAAATACCCATAGAGAAGGACTCTCAACAAATTTTGGAGCAGCAGGAGTGGAGAACAGCAGAGTGGAGGAGATTTCCAGCCCAGAGTGACCTGAAATGCCCACAGGAAAGGCTGGTTGCACTGGACACAGAGCTGAGCATGGAACCCAACCCAGCCTTGGCCATGTGAGGTGATGACGACACTTCGGGGGCAGAATCTCCAGTTGCAGCAGCAGGTCCTCAGATCCCTCAACCCACAGGCACCAAAGGTCAGTGATGAGGTTTTTCAGCTGGCCAGGAAGGGAGAAGGACCTTCCCATAGCTCTGGCCTCAGGCAGCAGCCTGCAGAGGCCACATTGGGCAGGCGGCAGCAGATCTCAAGGCAGCCCCTACAGCAGCCCAAGACCATTGCTGGATCATAAAAACCCCTGGGGGCACTGAGGGAGCTGGTCTTTGTCTCGCACTGAATGGTGGCCCTGGCCCCACAGCTTGACTGAATCCCACCCTCCCAGTGCTACCTTGGTGGACCTGGAGATCAGGTGCTTCTGGAGAGGAAACTCTGCTAAGATTTTGGACACAAAAATCCTTCCCTGCACCCAGACCAGTACACGCTTGATCATACCACCTTGGAGGAACTAATATCTTACAGGTCCCCAGAGTATACCCTACTCTTGACAAAGGACCCAAAAGCCAAGTAACTGGTTGGGAAAATGCCCAAAAAAGGGAAAAAAAATAAGACCACAGAAGGTTACTTTCTTGGTAAACAGATATCTCTTCCCATCCTTTCAGATGAGGAAGAACAATGCTTACCATCAGGGAAAGACATAAAACTCAAGTCTTCTGTATCCCAAACATCTAAAATAAATATTCAATGGGCTCAGGCCATGGAAGAGCTCAAAAAGGATTTTGAAAATCAAGTTAGAGAGGTGGAGGAAAAACTGGGAAGAGAAATGAGAGAGATGCAAGAAAAGCATGAAAAGCGGGTCAACACCTTGCTAAAGGAGACCCAAAAAATGCTGAAGAAAATAACACCTTGAAAAATAGGCTAACTCAATTGGCAAAAGAGGTTCAAAAAGCCAGTGAGGAGAAGAATGCTTTCAAAAGCAGAATTAGCCAAATGGAAAAGGAGGTCCAAAAGCTCACTGAAGAAAGTGGTTCTTTAAAAATTAGAATGGAACAGATGGAGGCTAATGACTTTATGAGAAACCAAGAAATCACAAAACAAAACCATAAGAATGAAAAAATGGAAGGTAATGTGAAATATCTCACTGGAAAAACAACTGACCTGGAAAATAGATACAGGAGAAACAATTTAAAAATTATGGGACTACTTGAAAGCTATAATCAAAAAAAGAGCCTAGACATCATCTTTCATGAAATTATCAAGGAAAACTGCCCTGAGATTCTAGAACCAGAGGGCAAAATAAATATTCAAGGAATCCACCAATCACCTCCTGAAAGAGATCCAAAAGGAGAAACTCCTAGGAATATTGTGGTCAAATTCCAGAGTTCCCATATCAAGGAGAAAATATTGCAAGCAGCTAGAAAGAAACAATTCAAGTATTGTGGAAATACAATCAGGATAACACAAGATGTAGCAGCTTCTACATTAAGGGATTGAAGGGCGTGGAATAGGATATTCCAGAAGTGAAAGGAACTAGGATTAAAACCAAGAATCACCTACCCAGCAAAACTGAGTATAATACTTCAGGGGAAAAAACAGTCTTTCAATGAAATAGAGGACTTTCAAGCATTCTTGATGAAAAGACCAGAGCTGAAAAGAAAATTTGACTTTCAAACACAAGAATGAAGAGAAGTATGGAAAGGTAAACAGCAAAGAGAAATCATAAAGGACTTACTAAAGTTGAACTGTTTACATTCCTACATGGAAAGACAATATTTGTAACTCTTGAAACTATTCAGTATCTGGGTACTGGGTGGGATTACACACACACACACACACAGCACAGGGTGACTTGAATAAGATGGGATCATATCTTAAAAAAATGAAATTAAGCGGTGAGAGAGAAATATATTGGGAGGAGAAAGGGAGAAATGGAATGGGGCAAATTATCTCTCATAAAAGAGGCAAGTAAAAGACTTTTCAGTGGAGGGAAAAAAGGGGGGAGGTGAGAGAAAAAACATGAAGCTTACTCTCATCACATTCGACTAAAGGAAGGAATGAAATGCACACTCATTTTGATATGAAAACCTATCTTACAATACAGGAAAGTGGGAGAGAAGGGGATCAGCAGGGTGGGGGGGGATGATGGAAGGGAGGGCAGTGGGAAGAGGGAGCAATTTGAAGTCAACACTCTTGGGGAGGGACAGGATCAAAAGAGAGAACAGAAGCAATGGGGGGCAGGATAGGATGGAGGGAAATATAGTTAGTCCTACACAACACGACTATTATGGAAGTCATTTGCAAAACTACACAGATATGGCCTATATTGAACTGCTTGCCTTCCCAAAGAAATGGGTGGGGAGGGAGGGATGGGGAGAAGTTGGAACTCAAAGTTTTAGGAACAATTGTTGAGTGTTCTTCTTGCAACTAGGAAATAGAAATACAGGTAATGGGGTATAGAAAGTTATCTGGCCCTACAGGACAAAAGAGAAGATGGGGATAAGGGAAGGGAGGATGTTAGATGAGAAGGCAGATTGGTGATAGGGGAAATTAGAATGCTTGGCATTTTGGGGTGGGGGAGGGGAGAAATGGGGAGAAAATTTCGAACCCAAAATTTTGTGGAAATGAATGCTGAAAAGTTAAATAAATTAATTTTAAAAATCAGCAAAAAAAGAAAAAGATAATGGAGTGGGGAGAAGAGAAGGGAGGGGTGTGATAGAAAGGAGGGCAGATTAGGGGAAGAGGTAATCAGAATGCACTGTCTTGGGGTGGAAAGAGGGGAGAGATGGGGAGAAAATATGGAATTCAAAATCTTGTGGAAGTGAATATTGAAAACTAAAAATAAGTTTTGTTGTTTTTTTTTTAAAAAGACAAAGCCAAAAAAAATTAATAAATGCTTATTGGATATAATTATGCTCCTGATTACTTAGTGCCCCCAACCAGGTCCTCCTTAAGTAGAAAGTCATAAGGATTCATGATTTTGGGAAACGTTTCTGTATCATGATCAGGGAGGAACCTGGCTACTTCCCAGTATTATTTCAGACTAGGAGGCTTCCTAGTCCCGTTTATATGATATGGTGTAGTTTTCTACCCCTGTAGTTGTGTTGCATTTTTCTGAGGATGCCAGGAATGGTACGGCAGGCTGCTGTCTCCTGGCTGGATGACACATGGGTGAGTTCAGGCATCATGATGCTGCCTGTATCTTAGGCTCAGTAGTCCTGTGGTCATAAATAGGTGGTAAATGCCTTTCACAACATTCCTCTCATTGCTGAGGCTTGTGTCTCTAGGTCTCTTATGACTGAGTCTAAGAAGCAGCAGATCAAGTTTGTCATGGTGTACTGAGTAGTGTCATCACCGATGGCATTATATCTGTACCAGCTCTATGAATGAAAGGATATAATAATATAAGAAGAGGCCACACAGAGCAACCTGTGCTGAAGCCAGCTCCAAAACCTGATTATTAAATTTTCAGTATGAAAATATCTCAGATAACAGCAAATGCTTCAAGTAAAGATGTGATATTGGTTTTGCTTTTTACTGCATAGACTTAAAAAAGTGATAGAGAAAAGGTTAATAATGAGGTCTAAACAAATATGTCTTTTTTTTTTTTAATCATTTTGGAGAGCTGGTTATTAAACAGTACAATCCTACCAGAGTGTCTCAGTACCTAGACATTTTGGGAATGACATACGTCAAGGTGCAAGATTGTATTTCAGAGTGACAGCTCAGGAATTTCTGTAATTTCAACAGTTCTGCTCTCAGAACATCTCTCCTTATTTCCTACGTCATTGGGCTTCTTCCAAGAGGAAGGAAAAACAACACCAATCATTATCCACCAGCTGTACTGCTTTTTAGGGCAACTGGGTGGTGTATGATTAGGGTACCCATCCTGGAGTCAGGAAGACTCATCTTCAAATCTGGCCTCGGACATTTATTAGGTGTGTGACCCTGGGCGAGTCACTTAATCCCGCTTACCTCAGTTTCCTCATCTGTAAGATGAACTAGAGAAGGAAATGGCAAACCACTCCAGTATTTCTGAGGAAAAAACTTGAAATGGGGGTCACATAGAGTCAGAGGACACAACTGAAAACAAATGAACAAGTTCTTTTAGATTTCTTGTGACCTCCCCATCATGCCTTCCCTTCCCCAGGAAACTCATCACTGGGAGATCTCATTATACTGCAAGACTGAATCTCTCTGGTATTCCTATCTCACCACTATCCTCTGGCCCTATGACTGAAGGGCAGGACTCCTGGAGCTCTATTTAAGGCTGGGCGCAGCAAAGTTTTTTTCTCCCTATTTTTCATCAGTGATGCTGTTTTGGGGCTTCTCTAAACCTCACCACTATGGTCCTGCCTCAGGGACCTTATTTCCCCCTCCCCCTTTCAGTTTTCTTTTGTGTGTTGTCCTTACCCAATAGATTATAAACTCGAGGACAGGGACTGCCTTTGTTTTCACTTATCCAGAGTTTAGCACAATGTCAGGCACATAGTGTTTAATAAATGTTTATCAACTGACTAACCAACATCAGAGTTTTTTTGAGAGTTTTGTCATTATTCATCATTATTTGTCAGTTTTACCATTACCTCAGTGCGGGGAAAGACTTTCAGGTTATCTCACATTTATCTTTCTTTGTATTCCCAGGGTTTGGCACTTCATAAATGTTTTTAAAATTCATTTTCATTCATTCAGTTAGCTGGATCCTTGAAGATTTCATCATAACTGATTCTGGCTCTCTCCAGAAGAATCAACACAGTCCCCTTTGGAGCACCATGTTTGCCCTCCTCAGGTTTCCTTCCAACCAGATATTCATGGGCAAAATCATCTTTTAAATGGGGAAGAAAATAATTCATCTAGTACTTACCTCACAGATAAGTTCTTGTTGTATTCAAAGGGAGTAACATATTTGAAAGCATTTGGCAAGCCTGAAATTGTTGTACATGTTGTCAGTTATTAAGGGTTAGAGTGAGATGAAATGAGAAGCACCAACACTTCTACAGGTCTTTATTCCAGCTAGAGTCACAGGCTTAGAGCTAAAAGACACCTAAGAAACCATTCATTCCTCTCAGTTTGAAGAACCAAGGCCCAGAAAGGTTGAAGATTTTTGCCCAAGCTCATATAGAATTAGAACATGAACCCAGTTCCTTTGATTGCCAGTCCAACTTTCTTGAAATTTTATTACTCTTCCTCTCAGGCTTGGAAGGATGAGAACAGAGGAGGAAGCAACATCACAAACCACACTTTGACCTTCAGAACATCCAGGTGCACATAGAAAAGTAGTGGAGCCAAGGAGACAGACTGTAGATCCAGGGGTCAAAGTCAGGATGAGATGCCCACTTTGACCTTGCCATTAAGCTTAGGGCTCAGGCAGACACTTCAGGTGTGGTTTTGAAGATGAGGCAGTATGACTTGGTGTACAGAGAAACGGCTTCAATTGCTCCTTGTGGTGATATCTGACTCAGAGAAATATGACCCTGGGTCAAGTTAGTTCTGTAGGCAATTTCTATAAACCTGTAAACTTCAGAGGAGCCAATCTACATTAGTAGAGGGAGTTTGCACTTTTGGAGTTCTCTGTACCAAGTGTAATCACAGCGCCAGTTCTCTACCTTTGAAGTAGATAGCTCAATGTCTTGTCATTGTTATTTCAGAGGAAAGGAGGGTGTAGGTGTTTATAAGGAGTACAAAATCAATCAATCATAGATTCAGAAAATTCTTGTTTTACTTTGAAGTTTAATACATAAGATGGATGAGGATAATAGAGAGAGGCAGGCTTGGGAGTAGAATTTATCATGTGGTGACCTGGCAAATATGCAACCACTAAGCTCAGAGGTGAGGGCAGAATTCCAAGCTTTAACTAATGTTATGCCTTACCTGGAAGATTTTTTTTTCTAACAAGAAGGCAGCATTGAGAGAAGAGAGTAAGAAAGCAAAACTTGACCAGTAAGAATGAGTTCTTTGGATTAAATATTTGCTGTTGTTTTTGAATTTCCATATTTTTTTTTAATTTTTAGGAACATGTTTAGAACCCAAATAAATTTAAACTCATCATCTAAGAGTAGGTATGACAGCTTCCACAAACTCTCCCAAAGCATCATTAACTTCAAGACTCAGCTTCTAGAAAGGCCACCTTTTAGAAAGCTTTTCTGGAGCACCCCTCCCAGCTGCTTAGAGTTGATGGGGCCTTGACTCTGTTTTCTGTGTATTTTATACATATCTATATGTTCATGTTGTCTCCCCTGACACACTATAAGTTCCTTGGGAGCAGGAACTGTTTCCTTCTTCCCCTGCCCCCTACTCCATCTCTATCCCCCACACCTCACTTGCACAGTGTCTGCCATACAGCAAATAGAGATTTAATAAATGTTTTTTGATAAGGCTGGCTAGGGTATAGAACTCAGAGTGGTTATCACAGATACTTCCTCCTCTTCCCCAATACATTTTATCAACTTCCTTGGGTAAGGAAAAGGAAGAAAGCTGATACATAGCAGTCACCATGTGCAGTGTGCTAAGCACTTTACAACTATTATCTCATTCGATCTTCACAACCACCTTGGAAGGAAAATAATTATTATCCCTATTTTATAGAAGAGGAAACTGAGGCAAACTTGCTCAGGTCACACAGCTAGTGTCTAAGGTTGAACCTGAACTCAAGTCTTCCTGAACTATTATGTCCCTGGCACATAGTAGGTGTTTAATAAATACTTATTGACTGATTTCAGGCCCCAAATCAGATATTAGATGAAGCTATATAGGCTCAGGATCTAAAGGAAAAAAAACATAATAAACGACATTATTCATAAAGATTTCAAGAACGAGAAAAAATCTTCAGTAGAACTGATACGGTACCACTTCAGATTCTTGCTTCTTTCAGGTGAACTATAGTATACCTCCTGACCTCCCTCACCCCTACCTTGCACTTTCAGCCTGGGTCTCCATAGGGTACGATTACATGAATTAGGTAGGTCCACAGTGCTAAAACCATAACTCAAGAGCCCCCACTGATGGATTCACTTTCACTAGTCAGTTGATACAATTAACTCAAAGCAATGGCATTTGGTGGGGATGGGAATAACGAACAAGCAGCAGGGGACAGAGAACTGGAGTATGAAGGACAGTGGGGATTCAAGTCATTGGGATGAGGGGGGCATGATGAGGTAGGAGTTTATTAAATCTAGGAATGAGTTAAGTAGGCTATCGATATCCCTTAGGGTCGGTCTCAGTGTGGAGACCTGTTAGCACCAGAGGTAGCTCTGTGTAGCTAGAAAGCTGGAGGTGGCAAGAGTTAGCCATGGGGGGGTCAGATAGGTGACTGACAGAGGGAATAAGATGTAATGGTATTTTCCTCCTTTCTTGGCAGGCTATAAAATGGGGTTACAGTACCACTGATGTGCTCCCACTGCTTCCACCTACGTTAGCCCCACAATGTCCACTGAATGCTGCTTTACCTAGAAGCAGATGGTGGCACAAGAGAGTGAGCCCTGGGTTTGGAGTCGGGAATACCTAGAATGAAACTAAACCTTGGAGATCTCTGAGGAGGAATGTGAATAAAAATGAAAATTATGGAGAAAGCAAGTTACCAATAATTTCTCAAACCAATATTGAGTATGTAGACTTTTTAAAAAGATACTTCCATTCATTTTTTCCTCTGCTTGTTTTATGACATAACACATTCTATTCGTGCCCATCTCCATCCCCGGTACCTCACTGGCACAGCATCTGCCATATAGTAAGCAGAGATTCAATACAT
Organism: Notamacropus eugenii; assembly: GCF_028372415.1. Taxonomy (NCBI): domain Eukaryota; kingdom Metazoa; phylum Chordata; class Mammalia; order Diprotodontia; family Macropodidae; genus Notamacropus; species Notamacropus eugenii. The sequence continues at coordinate 244,431,645 of NC_092874.1, read as the reverse complement.
GCTTTTTGATAAGACTTACTGGGGGAAGAAAAGTTCTATGTAAAACTCAAAGCCCTACAGAAATCAGAATGGCTCCTTTAATTCCTCCTATTATGGACTTAGTGCGGTGTGTGGCACTTTTAAAAATTATTCCTCTTGATATTCTAGATCTTTTTGTATCATTTTGTAATCACCCTTGTTGGACTGGTTATCAGTCTGTAAATTAACCTGGGTCACACTGTCATTTTTATTGTTGGCACAGCCCAATCATAAGCAATGACTACCCCTCATTTTGTAGTCTTATGCATATAAGTAGAGGCCCCTCTACATTATTCCTAAATTGCTTCCTGGCTGTGGAGGGGGAGGGGGCTTCCACCAGTGTGCTTACCTGGAACAGTCAGCCAGGGGACACAATTAGCAAAGGCATTTACTGGAATGGCATATCATAAACAATAGCAACAAAAAGCCCTTAGGACTCCTCTCCCACAACCAGTCGGTGGCAAGAGTGGACACACACAAGGAATGCAGACAGAGTCAGCCAGTCCCATTCTGGGTATGTCCTTTCTCTTCTCACGATGTCTTCATGCTGCTCCTCCTGGTAGACTGGGCAGACTGCTTTTCTGAGCTCTCGAAGCCTGTTCCTTTCCACAGCTCAACTCCCAACAGTCAGGGTTTTCTCCCTTGTGACTCACAAAAGCTCCTCTTACTTCATTTCTTGACCCACTGGACCTGGATAGTTTCTTATTGGGGGAAAAGTTCCATTGAAGACACCACGGCCCTCATGGATGAAAGGAATGTGCACTGGGAGAGAAAGTGAATGATCACTGACACTGTAAGTAAACCAGAAGACAAAAGGAAGCTGTGACTAAATGCTGAGAGCTCCCAGATTCTCCTTGGAGAAATAAGTAAAGGAATTGGGGGATGTATCCAAAGGAAACAAACATCATTTCATAGGACATTTGGTCATCTCCTGCAGTGATAACTACAGCTTTCTATATTAACAATTATTGAAAAGGATCAGAAAACAGAATTCTGTGAAAAAGTTGATAAGACCCTCCAAATTAGATCAGCATATAATTAAACACCTGGAGACTTCAATGAAAAGGTAGGCAAGAGGGGAGGATGCAAAAAAAAAAAAAGTGGGAAAACATGGCACAGGATCAAGAAAACAGACAAGATCAAAGGTTTGTAAGCTCCACAAGTCTTGTACCTACATATCATGAATATTTCCTTCGAGAGTTGGGAGATACTGGATGTAGCAAGAGTCAAATATCACCACCAAAAAGGAAACTGACTCTATTTTGGGAAATGAGAGCTTACCAGTGCGGGTGGTTTCCAAATCAGCTGTGTGCGTGGACTACGGCTGTCAACTGTTAGAATAAACATAAAAATCAACTCCATATGAGAAAGAAAGAATATAAGGGATAAGATAAAAATGGCTCTTGCTTGACCTAACAGTTTTCAATGCCCCTCAAATGAGGAAAAGGCATTAAGAAAGACCATCATCATTTTATAACCTCTGTAAACCAATTGCCACAAAAGCCTAGAAGCAGAAGCAGCCTCCTGCAACAAATGCTTGATTTCCTGGCCAAGTATAAAGAGATGGTAGGCCAAAGTAACAGCAATTTAGAAAACCCAATCATTTGTAAAATCTTATGGAAGACAACGAATGATCATGAGTAGTAGTAACTAACAAAAGTGAGTAGAGGAGCAAAAAGGTAACTTACAAAGTTTGATGACGGACCAGCATGCAAAGTCATTCTGAATACAGACAGAGACAGAGAAAGAGACGTAAAGATGAAAAAAAATCTATCAAGATTCTATAGGAATCTATTCTTTTCATCAATGAGAGTGAAGACATTATGTTTGAACACTAACAGATAGATACATTATGAGCAGTATAAGGAGAAATGGCACCAAGAAAAAGAAAAATGGAATGAGCAGCTGAACTAGACCTCCATGCTGTACAGGACACAATTTGAAATCTGCATTCGTTAAAGGTGTTACCACTGGAGTCCAAATAAGGAACAGATACCTTATAGAGGATAAGGGTCCTATTTCTGGGTAACATTATATTGACTGCATTAAGTCCCAAAATATCATAGAACCTCCTGCTTTTTTGTCTGTAAAGAAGGGGGATTAGGCTACATGTCCTCTAAGATCTCTTCCAGATCTATAATTCCATGATCCTGAAATTCATGATTCAATAAAGTTTAGTTGAAAAATCCAGGAAAAAACAAGTAAAGACACCTGTTGATATTTAGTTGGATGTATGGCCTACAGAGCTAGTCTTATCAGAATGTATTCCTCTGACAGACGCTGCAGGTAGACACTGAGCCAGGTCCATACTCTAGTAGGAGAGAGCAGGCTACATTACATTTGGGAAATTGTACAGTGTTGATTGATAACCCCAAGCTTTTCCCTAAAACAAGGTCCATCTTCTTAGTATTGGAGCCTCTGAAGAATTAAAGATGTGTATCACCCAAGGGGAAAGAGAAATGTATCCTGAGTAGCTGGAGCATATTAACTATGAAGTTATCAGAAATGACATTAAAGAGATCAGAGGTGTGTATTTGGGAAAGTAACCCAGTCAAAGGGCAAAAATGAGGGGATGACACACGAAAAGTTCATATGCTCCCTGATTACTCATGTAATACCTAGAAATCTAGATAAAAGCCCCACTTCCCCCACACCATCAAGTGAAACCCTGGGGAAGGGATAACAAGAAGTCATGGAATGAGGAACTATGGATGAAAATAAGACAATGTTAAGGGAGCTATGCATGGGTTGCAATCTGCACAACTGAATATTAACACTCACATGGTTTATCTCATGGAATGCCAACATAGTCACAAACCTTACAATACAAGCTATAAAATAATTTGATAAATCTTCACTTAACATGATTTACTTATGAATGCAAAAGAAAGGCATAAATTTTAGGATTAATAACCAGACCTGTATAGGGCAATAGTAGCTTTGAGCATCTAATTTTTATTTTCACAGGGCTTAACCAATTTATGGATTTTGTTTTTACTATTACCAGTTACTACTAGGTTTCTGAATGTGACAAACATCTATTAGGACTGAATTAGGGGTAGCTTTCTATTCTTTTAAAGGTTAAGTATATGCAGATTTCTTAATTTTTCTCATGCACAGGCCTGACCATGTGAAATCCTTCTAAACATCAAGGGTTCCCAAGTGCCTACACCACAACGTATACTGGAAAGCACAGGTAAGACGTCTTGTTTTCAAATTGCTGCTCTGAATCTAATCACTCACGTGAACTTGAGCAAATCATAGGCTGGGTCTCAGATTTCTCATCTATAAAAAGAGGATGCCATTTGAACAGCCAATCTCAAACACTTGTGAAGAAAGCATTTTATAAAGCTTAAAATGTTAGACTTGAGCTTACCTAGTCCCAAATAAAAAAATAAACTCCTTAGCCTACTATTCAGGGCTTACTACAATATGGTCAACTTACAGAATCATAGATCACAGTATATTTAGGGTTGGAAGTCTTTTGAGAAAATGTTTAGTTCTATTTATAAATCTTTAACAGAAGATGGAACGAAGTTAACTTCCCCAAAGTCACATTACTAGTCAGCAGAAGTAGTAAAATTACAATTTGGGCCACTGGATTCCAAATTCAGTGGATTAATGAAAAGCATCATGAAAGGTATTGTATTTACAAGCCATAGGATCTGGCTTGATTGGTACATAGCATGTATGTGACCTTAGGAAGTCATAACCTCTCACATTCTATTTCTTTTTCAAAAAACCAGAGCTGGGAGAGGATTGGTTTGATGATCTCTGATGTCCCTCCTAGCTCTAAATCCATAGTCAGATGAGCTTTCCAGCATTAATTCACAGTACTCTATACACATAAACCTATATACCGGATGAGCTCATCCTGACCTCTCATTTCTTTGGTTTTGCTGACACTGTCCTTCGTGCCTGAAGTCTTCCTCAACTCCCATCTCTGCTGACATTCTTTACCTTCTTCGCCTCCCCACCTAGAAATGATTGTCTTTGCACCTGGGGCAATACTGAAACTTGGAGAAGAAAGCAATACCATAACAAAATGGACACAAAGGGGAATGGGACAGAATCCTCACAGTTCAGTTTCCCAGCACTAAGATACTATGTAACTGGTTTTGCAGTATTTCATAATACCACAGGCTTTCATTAGATCTTTAAAAAAAAAACCAAAAACAATCTGGTCATAGCAGCTGTTTTGAATTATGTGTGACATAACACTTTCAGGCCCAGTCCTAATATCTCAAGAGTTCTAGGTACAGGGTTTGAAAATTCATGGGGAAATCTAACAATCCTGCAAAATATCTTAAAGTAAAAGCTCAGATCATATTTGGTCTATTAAATAATCAGTCTTCTTCCTCTGGTATGCTAGATTTCCTACCTCATTAAAGCAACAATAAAACTGGCAAAATCCTATTTCTGAAAACTTTAATAAAACACCTAAAAATGTGTATTAGTTCTTATGTAAATAACCAACATCTTGAGGTGGGAGTATGCTCCCAACAGACTCGGTTCATAACATTTCTTCTTAAGTACTAAGTAGGAGACTAGTAGGAAAAGTCAACAAGCTTACGACTAAGTATACTATACTATAATCTAGCAGAAATACTCTCACCACTAGACTTCTAGTTAATCTAGGAATATAATGGTCAGGTTTGTGTTGGACCTTTCTCCTGAGCCCTCCAGTTTCTATTCTAATGCTCCACACACAGCAGATAATAAAAGCAGAACCATCACATGGAAATAGTTGCCAGGGAAGCCCTTACTTTGGCTTGAGGAGCCCAGTATCATACACAATTCCAACTAAAACTCCACAGTAGCTAAGAAACTAGAAATGTTAATACTTCATGGGGCTTAACAGTTTAAACCTCTTAATTCTGAAGAATCAAATATCCAATATAATCTGGATAAAAGTAGTTTTCTCAGATTAGTGCATATTTCTCTTAACCATTTACAGGGGAGTTGAAACAGTGTCTTCCAAACTCTTAAACATCCAAATGGTTGTAAATTATCTTTTAATTGATCAGTCATTTATTAAGTACCTACTATGTGCAAGCCACTCTGCCAGGCACTCAGGAATACAAGTACAAAGAATGAAATAACTCCTATTAGGCTCATTTTAAAATTCCTAGTAAATAAAGCATCTGGTTCTTTAAAAGCTCAACATAGTGGGTCACCTAAGTTTCACACTTCCCAACCTAAGGTTACTATAACAGAAAAAAGGTTCCCAGAAGAAATCATTTCTATTAGTGTCTATCACCAAGCTTCACAGGTATGCTTGATATGGTTTGGGGGCTTAAAGCTTCTGAACAGATCAATAGACCCTTAGATCCCTTCCTCTGACAATTGCTATTATTTTGTGAAATCTCTCTTCCAAGGTATTCAAACTACTTCCCATGTGTCTCTTTTATCTTCACATATTTGAGAGATTCAAAGGGAAATTACTGTCCCCATTTTATGTCTGGATAAATAGGAATGCAGTTTAAGAGATTGACATGAGACCTTATGATCTAGTAGTGGACTAAACTGAAGCTCAACACTTTCCACAAAACTATGCACAATCTGCTTAATGAAAGGGGAAAAGGGGATAGAAAGCTATCACTGGCTTAAAATGTCAGATACTAGCATTTAAATAGATTGAATACTTATCACCTTCATGAACAAAAAGGTCATGTGTGCACATATATTCTATACCATTACACACATATAATGACAAACATCTGTGTGTATCTACATATACCCAGCTTTCTGTACCACTCCCCCTGCCCTAGCACAAATATGGGTGTGTTCAAACATCAATTTCGATTTTGTAAAAAGATGTATTTGCATCATTTTTTAAAAAAAAGAATTCCTCTTTTTAAGTTCAAAATTTGAGTCTATTTCCTCATCAGTAAAAGACCCTTCCAGATATAAGTCTACTATATCAGGAAGAACATGAGCAAATATTTGCTCTAAACAGAGCAGTGTCCTGCGTTAAACCACATTTTTATCTACCGCTCATCTTGCAAAGGAAAAATGCAGTTAAGGAATAGAATGATATTGATATTAGAAAAACATGTAAATTGCTTAATTTCAGTAGACTTTAGTATTCAAACATGAAAGAGAAATCTTTTCTAATAATCATCTTGTATTTTCCCAACTGATACACACAATCTAGATAAAGTAATGGATTGTTTGTGAACTATAAGAAATTAACTGTGAGCCTATTTCTAGACCCCCAAAAGGGCTATTTCGGCCCAATGTTGTCAATTGCTTCAGCACATAAAATCTGGAATGATTTTTAAAATATCAGGGTGACTATACGCTAGGGTACAGTTTGCTGGCTAGAACTTTGTAGAATTTGTCATCAATAAACAATGATTGTCATTGAAATAGAGATGGGAGGTGCCATTAATACTGTAAAAGCTCTGCAAATTATTTTTAAAGGTCAAAAATATTACTTTTGTGTTCAAGAACATAAGCTGTTACATTACTATCCTTAAAGCTTTTCAATGAGCTACTGATATGAAGTTAGTTACCTACTCTGATTTCAGAATTCTCAAACTGGGGTGAACTCAAAAACCAAATAAAACATTTTTACCATACTGACTCCAATAAACAATAAACTGCTGATTTTGAGGCCCAAAGTGAAGAAATAAAACCCTAAAAATCTGAAAGATGTTCAGTAGTCAAAGTAAACCTCTATCTTACCTATTAGTAAATCACCTAAGTAATGAGTCTTATGAATTCACTTTATTTAATCTGGAAAACCCATTTTCTTTTGCAATATTCTGTGAACATAACAAATTTGCATGCTGCTTCTTTGAAGGAAAACACTATCTAGATATTATAAAGGGATTATGGGAAAACATTCAATTAAGAGGTGTTGAGGCCAGTTAAGGTGGTGAGGCCAAACACATTCAAGAAATCCTAACTTGCTTCTGATTTTGAAAAGAAGAGGGAATATGAATTTGCCTTATAGATCATGAGGGAAAAATAGCCTCAATTTGTCAGTTCTAGAAAATAGATTCAATGCATTCGTTGATCAAGTGTGATTACAGAGGGCTTGGGGTGATAGAGGCCTCAGGTCTCTAGCTAAAAAGGAGGTAAACAAGAGGTGAGGAATGAGGCAAACATTTTCAGACAGGCTAAAGCACTGAATGGCTGTGCCTGACTGAACTTGTTCTAAGGGAGAGTTCTGAAGAATGAAGAGTCACTGGGAACTATTAAAAAAAAAAAAGCATCAATAAAACATTTCTAAAAGACTGTTTTCCAACCTCTAGCACGAAAAGATCTTTGCCAATTGATTGAAATAGTCCATTAGCCAAGAAATCTTTTCTTGGGTAAATATTGCTTCATTTTTAGGTTTACCTGTGTTCAAAATGCTTTTTATCATCGATCACTAAAAGGGTAAGAGCAGATGTCAAAACAAAATTTAATATTATAATGCCATCTGAGATAGAGCTACAACATTTGACTTGCTACAGGGCAACCTGAGAACTTTAATATTAAGCAAAACCCTGATTAAACAGAATGTTTGAGATTTGAGGTATTCATTTAAATTTCCTATTAACTTTCGAGAATTTTAATATTAAGCAAAACCGTGATTAAACAAGAGGATTTGAGACCTGGGGTAGTCAATTAAATTTCCTATTTGACTAAAATTTAAAAGAAAGTTTCATCTATTTCTAATCGTTATTTAGAGTGCTTTTTAAAATGTTGATCGTTCACTTTCCTTTTTAAGTTAAATACAGTAGAATAAACTAAGGATCTTAAGGTAGTTCATAGCCATAGTCATCATTAGTAATTATTATAGAGCTCTGTTGTCTACGGCATTGGGATAAATCTGTACAGGCTGTAGATATCTCTGAGATGTTGGTGGTTTAAAGAGATCTCTGATGTTACATTTGCTTTTATGGTAAGACAAATGTGAAGTTACAATGTTATTAGTAACTAATTTTTTGTACTTAAAAACTGTAGAACTTTAATAACAAACTTATAGTTGAATTATTTAAGAAACTTTCAACCTCTGAGCTACCATTATGTATAGGGACAACTATTTTATAGCTGTCCTTGGGTCAGGAGGGTACAAATGTGCAACAAGTCTGAGTAAGTCAAAATTATGCCCAAGTTCTCAATATAAAACTTGCCATGTCAAATTTCCTATTTCTTAAACTAGTCATAAACAAAAAATAACCCTTATGTCTACCCTGGTGGTAACGAAAATCAGAAAATAAAATTTTCAATACTTTGTATTTCCTATTTTCTTTTGGCTTTCACAAGCAATCTAGTTATAAAGTCACTTAAATTGCCTGGAGTTCACTGGAGTCAAAAGATGAGGTAGGGATGCCCAGAAGGGAAAGTAGCATAGAATACCCAAGTTGGAAGAGGTCACAGAGAACATCGAGGTTCAACCTCTACCATCTGTCTCACGAATACCATCCATAGCATCCACATAAATGGTCTTCTAGCCTCTGCTTCAAGACTGTAGTGATGGGAAACTCATGATTACAGTCAGTTCATTTCAGCTTTGGACACTGTGGGGGCTCGATGAAGACTGTGTAAATACATATCTGTTCTAAACTAGAAGTCCCATTTTTATTGCTCACAGGGAATAGGGAGACAGAGTTATTGTAAAGTGGAACTCAAGAGGTAAATGTAATTTCAAGCATTATCACTGAAATGGATTTCACAAAACAAAGCTACTTCTGCAACCATGGAACAGCAACATGAAAGAGGCTAGTGTTGACATTAAGAGTCGAGTCATTGACCTGAGTTAAAATCCTGCCTCAAGATAATTATTAGCCATGGAATCAAGGGAAAGTCACTTAACCTCCAATATGATTGCTTCCTTGTCTGTAAAAATGAGGGAGATAAATTCAATGGCTTCTAAGGTTCTTTCTCCAGCTCAAAATCTGTGATCTTATAAATTTCTTACAAGTGATTGGCTACAATTTATTGCTAATAACTGGTGCAGCAAAAGCTTTCTTCATTTTCATTCGTCTTTTTAAAAATAAGGTCTTCATTAATAGTTCTATTAATAAAATGTATTAAGATGGGAAAAGGCAAAGCTTAATAGAAACTAATTTCTTAAGTGCTTTTTTACTTCAAAACAAAGTTATTGAGTTAAATAAACTAATGCCATTTACACAAAGACACAGAATATTAAGACCAATAGTTTCTCTTGTGCTGATTAGGCCATATGAAGAATCTTGGACATAAAAGAGCAACATTAACATACTAGAGCATGTCCAAAAGACAGCAACCAGGACCTCTCACATGAGAAATTTAAGAACTGAGTCAGCTTATCCTTAAAGTAAAATGGGGAGGGGTGGGAGTAGAGCAGGAGGACGGGAACATGACATATATGGGCCACAAGAGAGATCATTTTAAGGGCTATCATCAGAAGATTTAGACCGAGTTTGTATTTCTTCAAAAAGAACTTAGAAGAAAGGGTATTAGCTACAAGATTTTTAGCTTCAATATAAGGTATAATTTTCTAAAAAGCAAAGATGTCCAAAATTGGAAACAAGCAACGTCCTACAAAAATCTCCTCTGCATTAGAAGACCACTGCATTAGGAAAAAAGCTTACCTAAATGAGGTCTCTTTTCAACTCTTAAAATTGCATGTCTTTATGAGTTTACTATCTACTTAGGGAAAAAGACTGCTAAGATTTGAAAAAGCAGAGAAAAATCTATTTTCACCTCTATAGGTCTCTATTAAGCAAGCCAGACACTCTTTGGGCTTTAGTTTACATACATACATAAATAAAAGATTTGTACTAGAATTTCCAAGTTCCCTTGAGCATTAAATTCATGTAATTATACTATTTCATTGTAAAAGTTAAACTGGGAAAAGCTCATCAGCTCTTCAAAACATTTACAAGCATTAGCAATGGTTTTTCAACACCAACACTAAAGAATTGGTAACTTGGGGGAAGAAAGGCATAAGGATAGAGCCACAGATACATGACATCTCCCTCTTCATAGATGTTCAAACCATTTCTCCGCTCAAATCACTACCTGCTTTGAGGAGCTGAGCAACCGCTAGTGCTAATCCTGATGGACTATGACTTCTAATAAGGTAATCACAACAAAATTCTACAATGATGAAAACTGAATATGTCCCTGGGATTCATTAAAATTTGTGTCTGCGTAAAAAGTGAAAATTTTAAGTTCTACTTCAATGCCTGACTGGCTTAAGGGTGACTGGGTTTCTCAACAAAGAACACAGATTCTAGCAATTATTACACCAAAATGGAAAGGCTTCAAGTACAGGGTCAGTGATGGGCTATATGTTATCTGACAAAAGACTAGCACTGCCAAGATCCAAGAGGCTCCTCATCAACTGGCTGCAAACGGCTGGCATTTTTAGCTGCAAGGTACTAATGAAGAAAACATTTTTAAGTCACAGAAAGGTCAGAATCAATGTCAGGAGAAGTACTCACAAAGACAGAATCGCAGATGTTTGAAGTATTAGGTTAAAAATGGGACACAGCACTGATTGTGGCCTAACACATAATCTGGCTGACTCCTCAAGATTTCCCTTTACTTTAGCAGTGAGGAAATGAAGGGTCAGGAAAATTAAGGTGACGTGCCCCAGTCACATGGATAATTAGTGGCAGAGTCAGGCCTAGAACCTCTAACTAATGTTCTTTCTATATAACACTATCTCCAGTTACAAAGGTAATCAGAAGTCTGAGTCAGCACTTAAATCAGAGACAAGAATAGGGAAAAGGGTGACTTTCTCGTTTCAGTGCAACATCAACCATTCCCTCTGGTATTAAAAAATAGAATTCCAGATATATCAGAAAAAGCAGGCCTCAAGACTCGGAATAGACCACGTGTTCCAAACATTTAAAAAAAGAACCCTTAAGAATAAAGAAAAATCCAAGATGTGAAAATGCTTGGATTTAACTTTAGGTAATTAACAATGACATTCACAAAAATCCATGTATGTCAACCTCCTATTCAGTCCTAGAGCCTGCAGTATTAGAATTTATTGTGAAACCAGAAAACCAAATACTTAAATATATTCACAACATCTACACCTTGATAATGCACAGTACATAATATACTAACATCTCTAAATAAATTTCTAATTACACGTCTATGCAAATTATGTTAAAAGAATATCAACTGCCACATACAGAAATGGCAGCAACTTCATAAAATTGCATTTCAATGAATTAGTAGGCATCCTTAATAGCAATGTGTTGTGCATTATCTGAAAATCCCAGATCAGAGCATCAAGCTGATAACTAATTACTACAATGTGCAGTTAATTAATACTACTGCATATGCAGATGTTTAAAGCAGTTAAGTTACACAGCAGGGAAAATAATCCTAATTCACAGTTCCAAAAACAAAGGGTGCAGTTTTCAAATATCTTTGCTTCTCATTAAAACTGGTCATTTAGTGAACCTAATGGCTGCCTTTTTCAGTACATGTGAACTACTATATTTGAACAGCATTAGGAGATCCCATTTATTTTCAGAAGTCACCTTTATGTTACACAAGCACCACACATTTGTAGGAAGAGGCTACAGTGTGAAAGGAGATTACTTAAGCATGTGTTTAAAATTAGTCAACTAAGGAGGTTACTGCACAAGACTTTTCCCCCCAGAACAAGTCTTATATTCAGAAAAAGCAATTAATGCTTACCAAATACAGTTTACACTCCATAAAGGAGAAAACAAACAAACAAACCTTATTAGCTAACAAGTCCTGGTAACCTGATACAGAATTACCTTAAAGTAAAAATTTTCAAAAGTTCATGCCATAAAACTTCATAATAACGTAGAGACTGAAAATGATGAAGAATATGGCTCAAGAATTTCTAGGTGGGAAAACAAATAAAATGGATTATGAGAAAAAATGAATACTTGAATAACTAAATTTAACAGAAAGCAAACAGTATTAATTTTTTTAAAAGTGGCAAAAGATTAAGGGAATAAGACCTTGATTTGTTGAAATATCTGAAATTCTCCCAAACTGACATTAAGAAAACAAATTTAATCCCCTCTCCAGAAATGTTTTCTGTGCAAAAATAAATATCTGAAAATTGCACTGATACAATACTTATTTAACTTGTATTTTGAATAAACTGCACATGCTGCTTTACAGACAATATATATTTGTAAACTTGCTCATGCAAAATTAGTGTGTACAACAGGGGTATTATTCACTAAGCCCCACACTTAAAAAAAAAGATATCTTCTTTAGGTCTGTTTTTCTAAAATGCCAAAACCCTCCGTGGTATAATAAATTTTACACAGAAATTCTTATCTGCCAGCCAAAAGAAATAAATTTATATTGTTGAAACAAAACCAATAAAAGTTATACAAAAACATGGCATTTGTCTTGAGGCTTTTCTGATTTTGTTTTAAGACAGTAAAAGAAGGAATTATAAAAGAAAGAAAATTCATGGTCACAAAGTTTTAACATTTTAATCCTAAACATTACAGGGCAAATGGATACTGGAACCTAATTCCATACTCCATAAATTCTAACTTTATTTCCATTTTAAATGTGGCTCAAACCACTAAAACATTAGTAGTTTTACAACCTTTGGATTATGGAAATACATATTTTTTGAAATAAAAGCTACAAAAGCAACAATGGAAGAAAGCCAAACTGTCTCCATGAAAGAAAATAAAAGTGGAACATTGTGAAGTTTTAGATACTTCTCTTTCCATTTTTTATGATTAACCTGTTAATTCAGTGCATCGTTCAATGTAATGGTCCTCATGTTGAACAAACATCTAACTAGTGTCCATTGATTCCAAGTTAGTGGATGATGAATCTTTCTGGATACTTTCAAAGATGGCTGCCAGCTCTGGGTTAGAGCTGATTTGTGACTGGAATTCGCTCATCAGCGGACTCTTCTCAGCTTCTGGAATGGTTAGGAGTGCTGCTACCGCCCTCATGGCAGATCGCTTTAACTCATCTTGTTTTTCAAACTCCTGCTTCACTGAGTTTGCCTTTACCTGCACCAGAGAGCAAAGAGAAGAAAGAAGTTAAACACAATCAATTCCTTCAGGTTCAATATCTAGAGAGAAATATTTTTTTGAATAGCTTATAAAATTCCAGACAATAATCTAGCCTACAAGATATGTTACCTCCAACTCCAGGCCTTGCCACCCACCTGCTACACTCTTCCACCCTGCCTCAGACCTGTCATCTGACATATACTATTTAATGATACCCCAGGGCTCAGGGCTTTGCTCTGCCCCCTGCAGAGAAACTTTTATACTGCCCTTTCCCAATTAGAGGAAGAGTTCCCTGGGAGCAAGGAGATTGTCTCTTCTTTTTCTGACCCCCAATGCATAGGGCATGGTACACAAATAAATGCTTCATTCATTTACTCACATTTAATTAGGCAAAACATCTTGACTCAACTTGATAAGGAAATCAGAAGTCTGTTCTAATAGTTAGATATTTCCACCTTCAATAAATTTGGAAAATGAGAAGACCTAAAAGCATCACCAAGTTCAATTTAAGTCAGCTCTCTTAAATGTTTACCTTAGTTGTACAGGTGGCACGTAATGGCTCAACAAGTCGGTCCAATCTCTGCAGTACTGCACTTGGACAAAGGGTAGACAGTCTCACCAACATTAAAAATGTAAGCATCTATTAGGAACAAAATTAAACAAAAGTTGCGGTTAGTTCAACTTTCTGAATTGGGGCTGCATTATAAGGAAGTTCTAGATGGCTCTGTTAGAAGGACTAGACATTAAGTGCAAGCCTTATACTATAACAATCTTTCTTCTTGTGCTTTTAGCTGGTATAAGATAGGAATAGGAAAATATGCAGACAATAGGGTCCAAAAACTCTTTCCTTTTTTTCTTTGAGGTTTTCAACTTATTAAGAGTCTCAGCTTATCAAGATCCTGATGTGTCATTGTCAGTAAGAGGATTTCCCTTTTCTATTGAACACACGGTGAGAGGTAAATAATTATAACTAACAACATACCACTTCTTGCCCAGTTTGAATATAACAAATAAGAAACATACAGCTCTACTTTGCTAATAATTTGATTCTAGAATACAGTTTTGCTATTATCCATTTTGTAAGCCATGGCCAAATGTTGGGAAAAAAATCATTCTGTTTTCTTAAACTACTGTCCTTGTGGGTTGGGAATCATTGCAACAGCACTGAGTCGGCTGTCCTCTGTACCTGAAGAGAACCAGAGTGACGCCACTCTGGCAGGCTCAAGGCTCAGTGTGTCTAGCTGGCTGATCAGAAGGATCTAGCCCAGGTCAGCCACAAATAGTCCATATGAACACCTGGAGTGGACTTGTCTCTAAATCTGCCCATCTCATGTCTCTTTTGATCTACTGAGATTGTCTTCTCTCCTCACAGAGCACACCATGCTGGGTGGTCCTGTGCCAGTGTCTCCCACGTTTCCCAATCGATTCCAAAGTTCACAATCATCCGAGGACACAAAGTCACACACCAACTTTCCCTCCACTATAGTCTTGGCTTGTAGCTTTTTCAAGTTTTTATTTACCACATCAGTGATGTAGCTGACCACAATGCTGTTTTCAATCCCACTGAAGTTGTCCAACAACATCACTGAAAGTACTATTCTAAAAAGCATGGGAAAATGCAAAGGATTTTGTAAATTTTTTGTATTTTGACCACGGGGTGGGATCCTTGCCTACTGCAGTAAGCATGCCAGACTTGCATAAGACATTCACAACTTGTAGAGCACCTTTTCTAGCCCCATCCTCATGCCAGGAGCTGAGCAATGTGGTCCTTAAAAAAGGCTGCTCAAACACTCAGGGCACTGCCAAATCCACCGATGCTTCAATTCAGTGAGAAGATGACTCTATGGTCTGGGTCACCTGCATGCAGACTTGTGACTAGAGCTCTCAGCACATCTGCACCTGCTGCTTTGTCACCTGCTTGTCACCACAGAGCTTTGAGGTAGATAAAAATGGTATACGTGATATCTTTTGACTCATATAAATTGGATTTAAGGAAGACAGAGTTACATGAAGTTATCAGCCTCACTCTCTCTTCCAGCTATTTAAGTCCAGTGGCAAGTCACTGATGGCCCGGGATGCAGTGGATGACCTTGGCATCTTTGATATCTGACCAAGCTCTAAGCACTCCACAGTGTCTGCTTTGGCCATCTTAATGGCCACTGGAACAAACTATTCTCATTCGCCCAATCCACCAGAAGTCTTCAGATGCTTGTGTTACACACCCCACTAACTCACCAATGGGTCTGAGGTCCCTCAGTTGCCCTTAATCTGGTTTAGCCCATCTGCTGAAATGATTTGCCAGAATGTGGCCACTGTTACATGCTACAGCTTCTTGGAGTCACAGGTGAGAGTTAAGTGAATCAAGTGGACGCTAAAGGTGGAAAGCAGCCCTGAAAAAGGCTTAGCAGTCCTTACACCAAGAGGTTCTAGTATTCACTCAACACTAATACAACCCAACCAATACTACTATACTAATTCAGAATAGGAAGCGCTGTGGTGATCTACTCTTGTGGAAGAGATCAGTGGTAGAAGAAATTCGCACTACAGAGAATATGACAAATGTCCATACTTGGAGAGGAAATGTCATCAGTAAGCAACACTGTGATACCTTAGCACAGCGCTATTTCTGGTCCAGTACAACTCTTGGAACCCTATTCCCTTCTCCAACAAATCTCTTCTATAATGCACACAAACAGTAGTGGTCTGCTTTTTCTAAAACACAACTAATAGTCACTTGCCTGTGTTATTACCCTATACTAACCATAAACAGTATGCTATGACTACACATGCAAGAATATTAATACTTACAGTAACTATGACCAATAATTCTACTTTTCCATTCAACTACTAACACACACTTTATTAAGTTGCTTCAGTACTCTCAAAAACTTTCTGCAAGACATTTTATAAGGATACATAAATATCTCACCTTAATATCATAATGGTCCTTCAAACCATCTTCAACGTGGTTTAAGAATTCAAAGATATCTAATCTATCAAGACAACTGTCCAGAAGTGTATACATACACTCAAAAGCTGCCTTTCTTATATCCAATCCATCATCAACAGTATGCTTAAATGGTCCCATTTCTACCTGTTAATAAGACAGAACATTTGAGTACATATGTGAGGACTCATACAGTAAACTTAAACAAGCTTATTTAAGTATAATTTAACTTAACTTACCTCTCTTATAAGTTCCTTTCTAACTTTTGTCTCATTGTAAAGATGTGGAAGAACAGTATCTAAAAGATCCCTTATTAAGGATGGTTTGTTATGTGCTGCTGAATTAAATGTTACCAGAGCTACTCGTCTTACATTCAAATCAGGGTCTTCTAAAGTTTTTAAGAAGTCACCTATAAGTAATGAAAAAAGCCACTTAAAAATCAAAACAGATGGAAAACTTTACAATTATTTCATATTTCCTAAATGTTTCCTTTCATTATTACTTTTCCCAAACTTTATATCTAAGAGGATATAAACTCTTAAGTTCTAAAATGGGGAGAGAAAATGAATGGGGGGGTGAGGGTGGGAGGAGGGATTATAATTTGGGAATTTTAGAAATTCATTTATCCCTGTATAAACGCTGAATAACCTTCTATTAAGTGGCTTCACTCTACAAAATCAGCAAACAATCTAGGGAGATTCAGTATCATCTCTACACCTCCCTTTATAGATACACAGACAAATAAATGTTGGAGTCAGAAAGCACAAAGTTCTCTGACCATTTATCAGTTGGGGAATGACATGTATTTTTGTAAATTTGACTCAGTTCTCTATGAAGTTTAGAAATTAAGCCTTTATCACAGATACTTGCTGTAAAAATTCTTACCCGATTTTCTGCTTCCCTCCTAATCTTGGTTGCATTGGCTTTGCTTGTGCAAAAACTTTTCAATTTAATGTAACCAAAATTATCTATTCCGTATTTTACAATATTCTCTTTTGTCTGGTCATAAATTCCTTCATGCTCCATAAATCTGACAAATAAACTATTCCTTTCTCCCCTAATTTGTTTATAGCATCAGCTTTTATACCTAGATCATGTACCCATTTGATCTTTATTCTGGTATACAGTGTTAGGCTTTGGTCTATTCCACTTTTCACCACACTTTTTTCCAGTTTTCCCAGCAGTTTTTGTCAAACAGTAAATTCTTATCCTAGAAACTGGGGTCCCTGGGTTTATCAAACAGTAGATGGCTACAGTCATTGACTACTATGTCATGTGTACCCAACCCATTCCACTGATCTCCCCCTCTATTTCTTAGACAATACCAAGTAGTTTTGATGATTGCTGCTCTATAATACTGCTTAAGATTTGGTATGGCTAGGCCACCTTCCCTAGCATTTCTTTTCATTAATTCCCTTGATATTCTGGATCTTTTGTTCTTTCAGATGAATTTTAATATTATTTTTTGGAGTTCTAAAAAACAATTTTTTGGTAGTTTGATTGGTATGGCACTGAATAAGGGTCAAAGGATACAAACAGGTAGTTTTCAGAGGAAGAAATTAAAGCTATCTATAGTCATGAAAAAATGCTCTAAATCACTATTGATTAGAAAGTCATAAATCAAAACAACTCTGAGGTACCACATCACATTGGCTAACATGACCAAACAGGAAAATGATAAATGTTGGAGAAGATGTGGGAGAGTTGGAACCTTAATTCCTTGCTGGTGGAGTTGTGAGCTGATTCAACCATTCTGCAGAGCAATTTGGAACTATGCCCAAAGGGCTATAAAAATGTGCATACCCTTTAACCCAGCAATATTGCTTCCAGGGCTGTATCCCAAAGAGATCATAAAAATGGGAAAGGGTCCCACATGTACAAAAATATTTATAGTAGCACTCTTTGTGGTGGCCAAGAACTGGAAACTGAGGGAATGCCCATCAATTGGGGAATGGCTGAACAAGTTGTGGTATATGAATGTACTGGAATAATACTATTGTGCTATAAAAAATGATGAACAGAAAGACTTCAGAAATACCTGGATAGACTTATATGAATTAATGCTGAGTGAAGTGAGCAGAACCAGGAAAACACTAACAGTAACGGCCACAGAGTGTGAGGACTGTGTCTGATAGACTTAGCCCTTTCACAGCAACGCAAGGATCTAAAACATTCCAAAAGGACTCCTGATGCAAAATGCCATCCACATCCGGATAAAGAACTATGGAGTCAGAATGCGGAATGAAGCAGACTATTTTCTCTTGTTATGTTTGGTTTTGTTTAGTTTTAGTCATGCTTTCTCCCATTTTAATTTTTTAATTCTTTTATTTTTAGTGTTTTAATTCTTTATGCAACTTGACTAATGTGAGAATGCATTTAATAAGAATGTATGCATAGAGCTCATATAAGATTGCATGCCATCTTGGGGAGGGAGGGGGAGAAAATTTGAAACTTAGGAAAGTGATTGCTGAAAACTGGAAACAAATAAATCTGGAGGATAAAAAAGCATGAAGTCTACAAACTTGAGAAGTATGAACTTCCCACCAGCATTTAGCATAAATAAGCATCTAGAAGAGACTATGGGAGCACATTCCCTCTCTCGGTAAAGAAGTACAGACTATAGGTACAGAATTGCTTTACTGGTCAGTTTTCCTTCACTATCCTTCTTCTTCAGAATTGTAAATGACTGATATAAAACAACAAACAGCATCAATTTTTAAAAAGACTAATAAAGGACAGGAGGTAGTAAAAGGTAGTAAAACAACTGCATTGATCATTAAAAGCATGAAATCTGGAAAAGATACTAAAAAGGTTCTTGAATTGTTTCCCCAGAACTTTTTTTTTAAAGAAAAAGAAACAAGAACCACAGTATTTGCTAGTATTTTATACAACTGTGAACCAACAACCATTCACAGAAATAGTATTTTAGAGGTTAATCCTTTAGATGAACCCAGTCCCATTAAGAAACTTAAGTCCAGAAATTTATGTGTCTTGCCCAACTCTACACCTCTACTTAGTATCAGAGCTGGGATTAGAACCCAGATCTCTTACTATCCAATTAAAGAGTCCATATTCTACAATATACCAAGTGTAATATCAAATCTATGTCTTTCAAGAGTACAGGTAAATTACGAAGCATTTGCTAAATTATTGTTTCTGACGCAGTGTGTATCCTAAGAGAATTCATTTATCTTTAAAGAGTAACTGTAATTTACTCTATAAATAATTAAGTCCTTTCTTCAACAGATAAACAATGGAAGAATTTCATTTTTTGTTTCCTCTTCACCTCCACTAAAATCTGGCTAGTGTGGTGAGAATGGAAAGAAGAAAATTTTAAGTTTATAGATTTAATTTGAGACCCAATACACACAGCATATCATATGGATTCTAAAGCTGGATGTTGGAAGTTAATTAAACCAGGCTTCTAATCCCAACTCTGATACTACTTATGTGATCTCAGACAAGATTATCGTGTCCAAATATTTCCAAAAACCAAGTTAATCGGAGAGATAATCTTTGTCCACACTTACCTATGCAATTCTTTAGTAGTGGATCTATGGGCTGTGGATGGTCAGAAATCGTAAACTTCACAGCTGTAACCACTGAACTTCGGGCATAAGATGAACCTGATAAAGAACAATAATTTATCCATAATTATTTTCAAGTTGATATAGCCAACTAAACTTTTTACTTCTTTAATTTGTATTTAGCACAGAAATGGCTTTTTTTTTTTTTTTTACTAATCTGAGGCCAATGAAGACTCAAAGTTTACTGACTAGTTTATAATATGGAAAATACTCTGACTTTATGTTCTACAACAGAACAACTCTGTCCAATTAAAAAGTCATAACTATTTCCATAATCATTAAACAAAATTAAACCAGGAGGAAAACGGATCAGTAAAAAATACATTCTTGGCTTGGAAACCTTAGTTTAATTTTAAAAGAAAAAAATTCAATGATATTAGTATAATTGTTCAGACATAGTCTTAAGTATTTTCTCTTACCTAAAGATTTTAAAGTAGTCAAGAGCATCATCGCCTTTATCAATTTTTACCTGTCTAAATGGGTTGAGATACTCAAGCAAATCTGGGGTACCACAGCAAATGATACTCATTTCAGGGAAGAACACTTTACTTAGGGCTGTCAGGACTTTAAGTTTCTACAACCATATATACTAAATAGTATTAAAGAGTAGCCTATTACATATAGTTTAATCCAAATGGATTAGTATTGTCCACACTTATTATATTCTTCAAAAGTAGAGAAAATGGCACTAAAGTGGAATATTCACTATTAAATTAAATATAGGTATTTCTTATGTTTTAAATAGAAACAAACTAAGCAATCATCTGACTGAATACTATATTATCTTTCTCGGTGATAAGAGAAATATGAAATTTGGGTGACTACATAAATTAAAATTATAGTCAAATAAGTCTCTTACTGCTTCTCAGTATCTAGGCCTCACATATGCCAAGATCTTTTTTTTATATTTAATTACAATACTTTACATATAGAATAATTAACAACTACCCACAGCAAAAGATATATTCCTTTTACTCAGAAAAAGTTTGTGTACCTACCTGATACTAAGTACCCTTTAAGCCGTGGAAGCAGAGTTTCTGGATCAATTAAAGTGAGTTTGCCCAAGCATTCTGCAACAACATTCCTGGTTCCTTCTTCTGCACACTCACAGTGTTTCAGCAGTAAGGTCCAGATGTTCTCAACATATGGTTTAAGGCCTACCACTGATGCAGAGCTAATAATTTCCTTCAAGGAATGAAGTAGAAGATACTGCCTCTTAGGCTGACTGGTTATTTCTTGTAAGACAAATGGTAGATATTCAGGAAGATTGCCAACACTAATGCTACCTAATGCATAGGATGCTGCTGATTTGACTTCTTCACTAGGAGATGAGAAGGCTTCTAATATTACAGATTTGAGTTCAAGTTGCCCACTTAAGTCAATGTGATGCCCAACTTCCCCAAGGGAAAGTAGAGCTAGGAGACGAATGGAATCAGTAGACCTTGAGTTCTTGACGTCTTGAATAAATTGACCTACTACAGCTGGTCCCTCCTTAGGGCATGCTCGAGTAAGGGCAGCTACACATTTGGCAATGGAATAGTAAGACTGCTTGTGAGTAAGTGCTGTGCTTTGAGCATAAACTGGGCCTGTCAACATGCGTAACAAATCCATGTATCCTAAATTATTTGTTCCAGTTACAACCAAAGCTTGGAAAAATTCTAACATGGCGCTGAGTGCTCCTCCCTGCAGCAAAGGTGACCTCACAAGCCCGATAAGTTCATTGAGTATGGACCCGCTTATCTTTGAAAGGGAAGAGGGGTACACTTTAGCAAGTGTAGTCAGAAAGCTGATAGCCATCTGTGATACATGCATATCACTTTCACTGATAAGAGGTGGAAGCTCATCCAGAACGGCATCAATCATGGCAGCTGTCAAGCTGTCACTATAGTTTTTAATTAGGATGTCTAGAGCTGAAAGGGTACCCAGTTTCAAAGCTCGCTGGTTTTTCCTAAGAAAAGAAGCAAGAATAGGTACCCCTTCTCCCAGGACAGGTCTTAAATCTATCTTCAAGGGGGACCCAGCAATCAATGTCAAAGCCTTCACTGTTGTTAACCGAGTAATTTCATTCTTGAGTCTCTCCAAGAAAATCTGAAGTGTACTAGGCAGATCACTACCTAGATTGTCTCCAAGGCTACAAATGATTTGTCCCATACAGGAGATAGCCCTCTCTTTGACTTCCTGATCAATGTCAGCTGCTTTTAACCGTTTGATGGTACAAGTAAATAAATCTTTGATGTAGGGAGTTGCATCAAATGAAGACGGTTGATCTAAAGGACGAATAACTTTGACAAGCTGCTGCGTAACAAGAAGTGCCTCAGATGTGATCTTATAGAATGGATCACCAACACAAGCCACCACTGGAGGAACCAATGCCTGAACATGAGGATGGAAGACTTGAGGAGAGTGGTTACAGAGGATTACATACAGGCACGACAAAGCATCTATCTTCAGATTCGATGAGCTGGATTTGTCATTCAGTGAGAAAATTATTCCTAAAATGTTAACAAAGAAAACCCAGAATCATTATAATGCATTTTGTCTGGGGGAGAAAGTACCTCAAGAGGAAGACTAAATTGTCCAAATAATCAAATAATTGTTCAAATTTCTTCCAAAATTCTTCCCTAGCTATAATTTGTACAAATTTTTATAAACAAAGGTAAAAATAAAAACTAAGTTCTTTCCACTTCAGCTATATGCCAATCCAATTTTTCTTAAAAACAAATTACCGTGTTTAGAACAAGTTAAGAAACTGAAGTTATGAATGTAAGTACAGTTAAAACTGTTTTTTTCATTTTGGAGGAAATATTTTAAAATTAAAGGCATTAAACTTGTAATAAAAATCATCACAATTTCTAACATCAACTCTCTGTTACTTTTCCTACCTGGTACAAGTACAGGAATGTGTTGTGTGAGTGCTCCAGGCAATACATTTACCAGCTCGGTTAACATGTTAAAACAACACTGTCGAGTCTTCACACTTTTCTCCTTCATCTGTTTGTGAAGAGCTTTAACAATGTTGGGAACCTGTAATTATCAAAAACCACCATTAGCTGGTTTAGTCACTGGGATTTCCTCAGTGTAATTATCACAAATCACTAGGGAAAGGGCAAATGTGCAGACCAGAAGGCATTTTTTATTTGTTTCTTCAGTTAAAAATCTTTCACCATTTATTTCCAACTCATTTCTTCACTGCAAGGGGGGAAGTTTCACATTTTATAATCACATTTTACATTTTTTTAAAAAATATTAGTATCAGCTAGTTTTATATAAAAGTAATTTTGCCTACATTAAAATTCTTGACTAATTCACTTCTGTTCAAAAACAAGTCTTTTGGTACTAATCATCTTAGAAATCTAAGAACTGTACTGTTTAATCTCTCCAAGATTATCAAAGCTGCTATATAATGAATAATTTTTAAATGACTCAAAGGAATATAAGAAATAAGTTTAAAAAAACATTGACCTTATTTTAATTGGAGAATGCTCTTGCAGAATATGTGAATAACGGTGGTACTGACAAATATGGTTGAAGAAAAGGCTATTTCTAGTCACCTTGTGGTTTTCTAAAGGTAACACACAGCTCTTTCCCTCTGGCTCTGCCTTGTAAGTATTGTGCCAAGGAAATAAAAACCTCTCATTCAAGCACCCCCCACCCCCAACCCTAAATGCAGACAGATGAAACCCAGTCTGACAATACTTGTCATCAAATTCTTAGCTTATAGATTCCAGCCAGTTGTTCAAATATATATTCACTGTGAACAGCCAAGTAACTAAATTTCTAAAAACTCCCTTAAAAACAATAATACAATCATCAGGCAAACGCACAATAGCATGACAAAGGTGGGAAAAAGGAACCTCTCCTCAGTTCTCTGAAGAAGCATCAGAATTACTTCAGATTTCAGGAGAAAAATATAATTATAGCTGTATTCCCTGAAGGTAGCAGGCATTGCACAGTAGATAGCATGCTGGACTTGGAATCAGAAATTCTGGGTTTAGATTCTGTCTATGCATGATACTGGTTAAGTCACAATCATTAGTTAATGACTTATCTACTAAGCCATTTCAGGATGCAACACTGGAAATGAAAGTTTCCACACCCCAATTCTATGTGTACTACCACATGTATCACATCACTTTAATTTAGAACTCTTTTCTTCCCTGGCATATTTTTCAATAAGTTTTCAATGTTAGAACATTTATGTACATTACAAAAATATATAATTTTTAAATTATATGGACAATGCTAGGAACTCCATGGTGAAAATGTAATGCAAAATCCTAAGTTATAATAGCCAACTGAAATTTAAACAGGAAGATTAAAAATTATTGACCACTTAAACTTTATTCTTTTGCATTTATTAATAAGTATAGGTGATAAGCCAATACGTTCTAAATTAACATTAACATTTTCTGTAAAATATTTCTGCGGCCATGACAAAATACATGGCACATTATGATCATTATGAAATAGAGGACTCTTGATTCACAATCAGTTTAAGATTTTCTATAACATCAGTAAACAGCTTTCCTAGCTAACTTAAGTTTATGTGTATATAAGGATGATAAATAAAAGAATGCTGAATGACAATCAGAAAACCTTTTCTAAAATTCAATTTTTTTAACCAACCTGACTCTGAAGCATCGTTAGAGGCGTCTCTCCTTGTTCCATTGCATCAGGATCACAAAGCCAACTCTGCACAGGACGAGTTTGCTTTAAGAGGGAAAGATATGCATGGAACACATCTGCTTTTACGTTCTCTTCACGTTCTTTAAATCTGGCTATCAAGGCTGGAGACACAGTCTTGTAGAACTCTGGAAGCATTTCATGTCGTGTGCTAACTACAGCATCTAAGCATTTAGCTCCTGCACGTCTCACTTTCCAACTCATGTCATCATCATCACTGTATTCATCATCACTCCCTGAAGATAAAGTTTAAAAAAAAAAATGGAACACACAAATTTTAGTCGTGAAAATGAATTGAGATTCTTCACAATGGAAATAGGTATCTTAAGTTGCCATTAAATTATCCAGCAATTATAAAACAAAACTACTAAATTTTCAATAATTCTTAAAAGATACACTACTATAGTGTAATATCTAAGTAAGCCTACTTCTTAAATCTACTTCTATAAAACTAACATGACTATTTACACACAGAAATTACATTTTTTCTGACAGTGCTAGAATTTTCTAGATATATTAATATTCATCCCCCTGATGTTTTAAGGTATCATTTAATTTACATAGAAATCATTCTGAGATCACATTCTTACTTCCCTGTCTTATTAAACAGAATACAAAATTCCCCTACTCGCACTAGCTCATTTTGTGGCCATTTGCCTCTTGCACAAAAAGGACAGATCCCTCCATAAATACTGCCATCACCCATGTTCAGGACTTTATCCTTCTGGACTATTGTAATACTTTGCCTTAAATAGCTTCTTCTTTTCAATCCACCCTTCAGAGACACTCTAACCATGCCACTTGCCTCCTAAAAATCCTTTCATGGAAAATATATTTCATTGTGTGGAATTTAGGGCCTTCCACAGTCAGGGTCCAACCTCCATGTCAGTCTTTCTGTATTCTAATCAGACCAAATCTGGAATATTGTGTTCAGTTCTGGAACGCACAGTGTATAAACTGAAGAGTAGGGGACATGGAGGAGAGAGCAATGGGTTTTTAGCCAAAAGACCTTAAGTTCATATCCTTCCTCAGAAGCTTACTGGCCATGTGACTCTGGATAATAAAAACCGTTGTTTGTTGTTGAGTTGTTTCAGTTGGGTCAACTCTTGGTGACCCCATTTTGAGATTTTCTCGGCAAAGATACTGCTGGAGTGACTTGCTATTTCCTTCTCCACCTCATTTTACAGATGAGGAAACTGAGGCAAACAGGGTTAACTAGGGTCACACAGTATAATGCCAAATTTGAACTCCAGTCTTCATGACTCCAGACCTGGTGCTCTATTAGAGCACCTTGTTGCCCCATAGAACTAATATTTATTAAGTGAAAATGAACTGAGATTTTTGCCAAGCACTTTCCAATTATGCCTTTGATTCTCACAACCCTGGGAGGGTAGGTGCTGTTACTATCCCCATTTCACATATAAGGAACTTGAGTCAAACAGAGCTTAAGTCAAACAGGGTCACACAGCTAGGAATGCTGGAGGCTAGATTTGAACTTGGTTCTTCCTCTATCCACCATACAAAACATTTGATCTCTCTGGGCCTTAGTTTCATCTGTAAAATTAAGGCAGAGGAGTCAGTAGTCTCTAAAATCTCTTCCAGCTTTAAATCTATGACCCCACATTTGGCCTGGAAAAAAAGGAGACTCAATGGGGACATAACAGAAGTATTCGGGCTTCATGGGGAAAAGGGACTGGGGCTTACTATTCTATTTATCCTCAGTGGGTGGATGCTTTAAAGAAGAAAACTTAGTCTTTATGTCAGGAAAACCATCCTACCATTTGGAGTTATTCAAGGGGAGATGGGCTACAATAATAGCCCATCCTAAAAGTATCTGGTTCCACCTTACTGAAGGACAGCTATGCTAGGTTGTCATCATCAATACTGTAGTAGGGATTCCTTTTAAATAAAGGTTGGACTAGACTGCTGCTGGAGTCCCTTTCAACCGTCAAATCCCATGATTCCTTTTCTAATATTTTGAACTAATATTTTGTATCACTGTTCTTATTGAAATACACATTTAAAGCATTCTTGACGGCTGGCTATTCCCTGAACTCAATACGGAATCCCAAGATTTGAGACTCAAATACACCTTGTCCAAGGTCATTTAGTCTAATCTTCCTGTCATTTTAAGTGAATGCCTTTTGTTTTTCACACAGCAATTATTTTCTGATCAAACTGTCCCCACCCAGAGCCAGACACTTGTCACAATAAACCCTTCTTTGTAAAAAAGAAAAATCATTCTGATCTCTTCTACAAACAAAATCCAGCATTTATAAGGTGATGTAAGTATAGAGACTTAATATTTAACTTTCAGAAGCTGGTGGGAAGGTGTTCCATATTACAGAATAAAACTACTGCCATACCTGTCTGTCATACACTGATATTTAAAGATATTTCCATCATTTTGTTGCTGGCTTGTTCTGATTCCCCTAGTCTGCCCTTCTCTTTCTCTTAACTTCAATCTTTTATTCCCCTTTTCAATTTTACTGTTGCCTTTTTCTTTTAAGACCTTTCTTAACAATGATAAAAAAAAAAGCCAACACATACCAACCACTTGTGATGGCACACAATGCATTCCATATCCAGCCCCTACCTCTGTGGGGAAGATGTGTTTCTTTGGCAATTCTCCAGGACTATTGTGTGGCTGCCTCTTCAGAGTTCAGCTGCTTCCCTGTGTTCTTGTTTAGGTCACAGCACTCTCTGTGTCCCACGTTTAGTTCTGCTTTCTTCATACTATAGCACTTCATCATCCAAGTCTTCCTGTTTCTCTACGTTCTTCCTATCTACTGTTTCTCACATTGCAAGAATCTATTTTATTCATACACTGCAATTTGTCCAACTATTCTTTAAAAGGCTTCCACCCATGTTATTCTAATACAAAGGACGGTGTGTGTGTGCTCACGTGTGTGATGGACCCTTCTGGCAGTCTGATGTATGGAACTCTTCTCAGAATGTTTTTCAAAAGCCAATAATATTTTTAAATGATGGTAAGAGCATATGTTCTGCCAAACTACTTCACTTGCAGTTCCTAATGAATAAAGAGTTTATCCCCTAGTAATTTAATCTCATCCAGGAGGGTTAGTACTAGTGGTTCTTCAGTTTATCTAACACTAGAATACTCTGCTTCTGGGTCTTACTTATCTAGGCAGTCCCATTTTTTTATTGTGCAACCAGTACTATTAGAAAGTAAGCTCTCTGTAAGCAGGAATCATTTCACTCTTTGTATTTATTTCCCCAGTGCTTGCCTGGTGCATAATAGACACAATATTTACTTACTGATAACATATAATTTTAATGATTACTGCTTTTTTAACAGTTTGAGATTCACTCATCCAAAGTTTCCATGCCTTTTCCTCCCCAGTTCTATAAAGCAGAGCTAGAAGGGGCCTTATGAACACCTGAACCCCTCTCTCACTGCCAATGGTGACCAAATGACCATCAGAAATCTCCAAAAATGAAGCAACAGCAGCCATTTCCTGCTTAAGTCCAATGCAATGTGCTTCTCACAGGCCTCTCAATGTCCTGTGGAACCATGCTGTCGATACTGTGGCCAATGCTGGAATCTTTATAAGGTCTGTCTGTCAGGTCATGGTCAGTCAAATACAGATGCAAGAAGGCACAGGAAACGACATAACCCTCAAAGATGGGGGTAGCATGGATGACTTCAGAGTGCATAATGATACTAGTGGTACAGAAGCAACAAAGCTTAAACTGCCCACAGATTAAATTAAAAGTTTCAAATGTGCACTCTGCCACCTTCTTTCTAGTGGGTTTGGAAAATAGGACAGGTTGCTTCTCAGGAGTTACAAAGGTATGCTACATATTTTCATATCATCCTAGTTAGTAGCAACACCATGGATAAGACAGGTCCAAATCAGCAGAGCTGAGAAGCAGTCAGTATGCCTCTCTGAGCTTCATCCATCACCAATGTAGATATCCTTCTTTCCCACACCCACCATGAAATTTCAGTGTCTTAGGAGCCCAACGGAGTGTAATACAATTCCAAGGGCATCATTCCAAGC
The DNA here is from genome assembly GCF_028372415.1 of Notamacropus eugenii. Taxonomy (NCBI): domain Eukaryota; kingdom Metazoa; phylum Chordata; class Mammalia; order Diprotodontia; family Macropodidae; genus Notamacropus; species Notamacropus eugenii. The sequence goes on along the minus strand of NC_092874.1, from coordinate 244,403,414 downwards.
CAATACTATTCTGCATGTCAGAGCGATTCTTGATAAGAACTGGCACGCCACACCAACTTCAGCCCAGGCCAGAGCAGGTCCTCCTGCTATCCAGTATTCCATATCTTAACCCTGAACCCAGCCTAAAAAACAGAGCACATGTTGGGTCTCTAGTTATCTGGCCATGTCTCTGGCCTTGCCCCACAATCCTGGGTGGCCTAATCTAGGACCACAGTTTAGATGCTTAATCAAATCAACTCTAAGCTAAGGCCTGGAGCATGTTTGCCACATTGCTGCAGGGAAGGATGTGACATTCTCCTGTCCTACATCTAGCAAACCTTCTCCTTCAGTTGGTATCTTTGTTATTTGATATAGAAGGCTCTCTAGACAAAAACAAACAAAAGAAAAAAACCTTGCCTGTTAATCCTCCCTACTCCATCATCTCATCCCCGTTAGCCTCTCCATTTCTGCCCTCCTCCTTTTCCACTGTGTCCAAAGAAACCTTAATTCTATTGTTAACAAACAGTCATTCATAGTAGTCTTTCTTTTACATTATTTCTCTGCAATTCAGGAAACGTGAATCTACTACAGATTCCTAGTCCTTTTCTCTAGTACTTGAAGATGTACCTTCTGCCATCATCCCTCAGCATTATCTCTTCTGTAGAGTCTACTCTATTCAGGTATCACCCTATCCAGAGCCTGTTGGCAATTACCAACCAGTGCCGCTAGGTCAATCTCTCTCCTTTCAAGTTTAGTTCCTAACTGGGTTTGGTCTTTCTATCAAGCCCAATCCCTTACCCTTAGAGGTCAATATCATACTAAAGAGGGATAAACTTTCAATCTACTTCAGCTACACACAGGGATGAACAGAACTTTGATCTTATCGCCCATAAGTATTCCATAACCACAACCCAGTGAATTTGTTCTATCTAAAAATAATCATATTTCCTTACATCTTTTCCTCTTCTGCAAATACCTAAATCTTACAAACAAATCCAACTTATCCACATATGTCCCTACTATCCCCTCCTACTATTTTCCTTTATTTCTTACTTTTCACAGGTGACACAGAAAAGGTGCCCATGTTAAATTATCCCAACCAAAATTAAAAAGTAAATACACTGCCTCACTTGAGAAAAGTATACAAAATTTGGCCTGTTTATAAGTAAGTAAGACAAGCAAACAAACTGAATAGTATTTAAAAATAAAGCTTTTGGAATTTTAAGCACTCATCAAGACATTCAAAATACAGATCACACACTGATACTGGTTGTATGCAGGATATTCCAAAAGTCTTGATGCAGTTTAAAGTTCTAATGGTTTTGAATAGCTTCAAACTGCATCAAGATTTTGGAACACCCTGTATACTCCCCATACTAAGGAATGGTTGTGTGAGTATAGGAAGTGCTTTATCTTTTTAACTCTCCTTGTGCCTAACAGATATCTGCTGAATTGAGTAGTTTAAGGCCAAAAATGATGATTTACTGTTTGTTGTCCAATCTTAAGTCTTCTTCAGCATTGTGACTAATATTCAAGACCCAAGGAGGTCATAAACATTTCTTCGTTCAACAAATACTCTTCTAAATATAATTTGAACCTCCAAAAAAAAAAAAGTCAGAGACCTGAAATGTGCTCACTACCTAGGGCAAAAAAAAAACAACTATGAAGCCTGTCAATCATGGACTTCCATTATGTGTTCAAATACTCAGTCATTTCTACTATTCCTCTACTGGCGAAAGCAGTAGCTCCATCAGTGGACAGCATAGAAACAGAAGAATAAAATCAAAGCTATGTCAAAGTCTATGGGGGGAAAATGGAGCTATTAAGTGTAGTAGTCTAAAGAGCTCTATCAATAATCAGGTAATGTATTCATTACTAATAAAGTTACCAAGGCCAAATGAAACAATGTTCTTTCAAAATAAAAGTAAAATTATAGGCTGATTTATATTTTAAGATACAATTTCTGATGAGTGAATTGGGTAAAATACAGTTCAATTTTGAGTTAGAAGACCAATAACCTAAAAATATTAATTTGAGAATACCTTGATCATCATCATCACAGCCATCTGCATCCATAGCATTTTCATCTTCATCTTCATCATCATAATTATAATTGGGATCATAGGTAAGATATTTAAGACAAATATTTATAATTGTTGAAACATGGGGATAAACTTCCTTGGGACATCTATAAATAAAATTTGCCATATTAGAAGCAAATATTCAACTTGAACAGAACCTTTTTTCTAGTAAAATATAGTGCATATTTTTTTTTTCAAAACATGACAAATTCTCAAGTCAATTTCCTCATAGACAAATATTAACAGTGCCCAAATAGTAATTTGCACGATCTTTCTAGAGACAGAGATTGCAAACGATCATTATGTTGGCCACAATGTTACTACTTAAGCAGTAACTACAAAGGACTTGGCTCTGAAGTTGATTACTGAATTACACTTTCATCAATATCTCTCCATCTATAAGTAAGCTCTGTATCAGATGATTCTAATCTTTAATTTAGTTTAATATTTAAAAAATGGTAAAAACAAGTATATCCAAAATACTTACCTTCTCACAAAAGATTCAAAAGCTTGAATGCAATACTCTCTTAATTCATCGTCATCTACATTACAAAATTTTACTACCAAGGGAATTATCTTCTCAAGGTATTCACCTAACAAAGAAAATTTAATTTATTCAAAAGCATGTGAAAGCATATTTAAAAACACACAAAATCTTAACATCAAATTCCTTACCTATTCTATGACCTGCTTGCCTACTAATAGCGGCAATACATTGTATGTAGGTCCTTGTTGTTGACATGGAATCATTTTTTGAAAGCTCTGATAACAGATGCTCAATGAGATCAACAAAAACTATATTTCCACAGCTCATAACCAGGTGGCCAAGAGCAATGATAGTTCTTTTCCTCACTGCAAGCCTGGGGCTGGTCAACTGGGGGAGCAGACATGTCAAAATTGAAGGATGGAAATTAACAAGAAGTCCTCCTTGCCTTGAAACAAAAGAAGACAACAAATGAATTAATAATTATCAACTGCTTATGAGTCAATGAAGAATGTTTGACTTCTTCAGTTTCCCCAACCAAATCAGACCTTTAAAATGAGTTGTCAACTAGTCAGCATAAATATAAAGGAGAAAGAACCAGTTATAGAGGAAGGAAATCACTGACTTTTGTCTCTTTTCCACTATAACATGCAAACCAGACAATAGAGCTCATTTATAATGAAAAGCATAAACCCCAAGAAGAATTTTCTGACACTCCATACCACCCTATGAAGCCTCTAGTACCTCCCAAATATGCACATTTCTCTTCTTAACGATTCTAATCATTAGGCAGTTTTTCCTTGTGTTGAAGTCAAAGCTGCCTTTGTAAGTTTTGACCTTATTTCTGTGAAGCAACATGGTGCTGTGAAAAAGCTGTGGGTTTCAGAGTCAAACCTTTGGTTCTCTTTCAACAAAACCTGTGTGTTGTTGGATCAGCCAATTTCTCAAGGTCTATTTCTCCACGTTTAAAATGGAACTAGGGAAGATAACAACCAAGCTTCCTTCTAGTTTAAACCTACAATACTTCCCCAGAGCCAAGTGAGACCATTTTCTTTATGACATTCTTTCCAATATTTGAAAGGAACATTCGTTTGTCTTCCTACCCAATCCCCAAGTTTCTTCTTTTTCAGACCAAAAACCTCCAGTTTCTTCAATTGCCTTCTCATGTACCTTTCTCCTTCTAACACTCTGAGGATGCCAAAGAACATTTCTCTAAAGCACTGTCCTAACTCTCCACTCTCTTGGTGGTCTCATCTATTCCCACAGCTTTGATCTTCATCAAAATGTAAACCGTATACATGAATGTCTAATCTTCAACTAAAGGAAACATTAGGTTGTAACAAAACCTCCGTGGCTAATTCCCTGATCTTTATCCCCATCCTCAACCTCTCCACAGGGGTCCAGTCCCAATTGCTTAATCCAACATATGTCCAAATTTAGTTTAGCACCTTCCCCTCCAATCCCCCTCCTTGCCAACTAAGCTTAAAATTATGGCATCACTACTGACTGACCTTGACTTTTACCTTCACCAAATAATCAACTCTTCACCAAATATAAACTCTGTACATACATTCTCTCTTTTCGATTCAAACTTCAAATACTTTAGTTCAAATTCTTATTCCCCCTGACCCAAGCTATTTTAAGTCTAGCTGATCTTAACTAGTTCACTCCAAATTAACTCTTTACAGTGTTGTTACTTATTTCAAATGCATTACTCTGATCAAATCAATTTTCTATTAAAAAAACTTTCAATTGGCTCCCCACTGTCATTACTATGGTATTCAATGTCATCCTCTCCTTTATAAATCTGGTTTCAACTTAAATTATCTAGTCATACTACTTTCCTTCACATACTCAAAGTCAAAATTAAACTATTCATTGTCCCTTCTTCTTTCTTTGGAGTCTTTCTCATACCTTTGCTCACATCATTCCCTGGAATGAACTCTTTTTGTTTTCACCTCTTCTAACATCTAGCACGTTCCTTAAAAGTAGGAGCTTAGTGAATATCTTAAATGGAAGATCTCTGCCTACCTTCCCTGACTTCCTTCTTTACCCTCCCAAACAAAGGTACTCATTCCCTCATTTTTACCTAAGTTTGATTAGATCTCCTCCTTTGAGCTATGTGGATTGTCATCATTTATTTTTACATGTGTCACATTTCTCTTATTAGACTATAAAAGCTTCTTGGGGCTGCAACCTCCTATTTCATCTTTGTCTTCTCAGTGCCCTATACACAATCAGTACTTTGTTCAATAGAACTGCTCCTCACATAACTGTTACTCTCCTTACCACTACTGTTACTCTGCATCTTGTCAAGGTCCTTCTAAACGGCGGCACCCAGAACTGCACAGAAATAAATGTCTGACTCAGTGATGTCAGTACCTTTCTACTCATGTCACTTAAAAAAGTTTCAGTTGTTTTGGCTGCATGAACTCGAAGAGGTGGCTAAAATTGCCTAAGTCTTCATACAAACTATTTTCTGACCATATTCCATTCATTCTGTACAGCTGTTATTTTAATAAAAAATCTACAAATAAATAAACACGTATACATATATATGTGTATATATATGTGTATATATATATATATATATATATATATATATATATATATATATATATATATATATATATCTGTTATATTTCATCTTTTTACATATAAGCACACAGCTCATCCTCTCAAGATGATTTTGGACCATAATCATCATATATGCATCAATAGAAGAAAATGAGTTCAAATTGTACTTCTATTGATCACTACCTGAATGACCTTAGGTTGGTCACTTTGCTCATGTATAAAGTGAAGGGGTTATACTAGCTGGCTTTCAGTTCACTTCTAGTTTTAGAATTATACTCCTATTCTTCCTAACCTTGGGACATCTACATAGCTGACAAGAACACTATCTGTATCTTTGTCCAAGACACAAACTAAAGACAAACAAAAAAATAGGCCCAAGGACAGAGCCCTCTAGAACTCTTGCAAACACCTCCTGCCAGGGCAACATTCTCCTAATGATCAAGCCTTATTTGCTAATGAGATCTCCTAGACATTCTTCCCTAAGAGACCCATTCTTTTACCTTTAGTCTTCCCTAAAGTTAGAAACAGCAGAGGCTTAGGGGGAAAAAAAAGCATATCCATGCAAAACTAACCATCATCCAATGAAACACAAGTATGTTCAAGATGCCACTGTGGTCAAGAAAAGAGAAATTTAAGTCCAAAGAGCTACTCTGTAAAGTTTTCTATGAATAATTTATTCCCAAAATCCAAAAAATTTTAGAGAACAATAAGTAGTAAAAATACGGCTTACGGTTAAAGGTACATGGCATTATATACTATACAATATACACAAGAGGAGGCATAATTACCTGCTCAACATATCAGCCATAATATCCAAGGCTTCTAACTGAACAGAGACATCTTCCTGCTTCGCTATAGCACTTGTAAGACGTCCTGTGATCTTTTTACAAACATTAGCTGCTAATGCAGAGCCTTGTAAAGACAAGAAAAACAGTAGCTATATTAAAATGAAAATGCATAAATGTTAAATTCAACCCAAGTGTCAGCTACTTACAGTTATTTAAAATATTTTATTATGACCAATAAAGACAACATTACAACTTCTTGGCTCAGTCTTAGGAACTAAGTGAACCATTTGCTAAAAGAAGGAAAAATGATCTACTAACAATTACAGAAAAACTTTTATCAGTGAAGCAGATGCCAATAACATATCCTGCCAAGGTAGGAGGAGTAGCATGGTAGACACAGAAGCATTTTTCCATGTATCTTAAAAGGGAAGAAGGAGAGAAATTCAGCCCCATGCTGCACATCTGCAGTAACACTAGCCAATGAAAGCAAATAGAATTATCTTCTACTTGACTCATTAGCTGCCCCATCCCCAAAGCTCCTGCACTTGAAACTCAAAGTGATAGATAAAGCAATGTTATCAAACTGCTGAAGTAACTACTAACCCTAACAAAGCCCCAGGAATTTTAGAAGCTTCCAGAGACTATACCCAGGAAGAGCTCTGCCTCTCAACTTGAACACCCTGAGACTATGCATATATAATCTGGCTCTGTATATCTCTATATCCCAATTCTTGCACTAAAAATCAATGAAATCAACACTAGCATTGCCTCTGGAAATGACAGGTCAATGGGGTCCCCTAAAGTTCCCACCACCATCTCTGTGACTTCTGATCCATCTGGCTGCTGCTCTGCTACATGTGTTGCTTCTCCACATTACAATATAAGCTCCTTAGAAACAGGGCCTGTCTCACTTTTGTATCTGTATCTTACATATTTGGCATACAATAAGCAATTAATAAATGCTTTATCATCCATTGCTCTTTAAAAAAAAAGCAGAAATGACCCACTGTCAACAAGTGTCACATGATTTAAAAATTTTTTTTAATTGGCTTAGCATTACTGACTTTGTTATAAATAGATTAATTCCCAGCAGACTACTTACTTAAGGTGCAACTATAATTGAAAAGTGGGTAATTTTTTTTTAAATGGGCAAACAGAAAGAAAGTAATGACTAACAGATGACACCTGACTAGCCAAATTGAGTATTTTTTTATAGGAGAGATTACAGAGAACCAAGAGTCTACAAAAAGTTTTAAAGGGAGGAAAATTAGGAGGAAAAATATATCTAACATAAGATAAAACAATAAAGTTATTTCTAGCTATCAATAGGGTGATTTCATCTCCTCAAAATGATGTCAATAATCCAAATTTCTCTATGGAATAGGTTCAATAAGCTAACACAGTAACTTTTACCATACTGATTTTTACAAATAATAGCTATCAAGATCACTAAGGTTTGCATGTTCTTCAAAACACTAGAAATTGATTAGTTTCGTTAATTATAAGTAAATATAATTATAACTATATTATATATAATTAAATTGCTTAGTCCTTAATTCCAAGGCAAGATTTTTCAGCAAAGGCTCTACTTTAATTATAGTCATTAGTACATGAAACAATGCTTGTTTTTCTCAGATATACTTAAATTTTAAAAATATAACATTTTAGATGAGTGACAAGGCTCCACAGAACAGTTTAATGTACTACCAATAATGAACGATCAAATCCGATCAAGGCAGAAGACTTCCCTTATACAATTAACACTGGTAATGTAAAGCTAAATAATACTTATGTTAAATAAATTTTTCTTCCCTTAATATTGAAGTCAGCTTAAGTTTAATCTTACTAAATCCTGGTCAAATGCACAGATCACAAATAAATCCTACTTAAACTAGTATTTAAAAACCACATTCAGTAAAAAATGTTTACATCTGCAAAAGTAAAAATCACCAAGAAATCTTATAATTGCTAAACAAATGCTAAAAATTGCTAAACAAATTTCAACATTTTATCTATTCAAAGGGATACTTAAATAACTGAATAAAAATAATTAGAAAAGAAAAAAGACTAATTTTCTTACCACTGGAAGCAGGAGGAAGTTCTCCAATGACTGTTTTAAGGCCAATGCTTGATATATCTCGTAGTTGTTCCTTATCAGAGAGCATATTAGTACACAGAGTATCTACAATTGTCTCCACTTGGTATTCTTTCACTTTACTCACCAAAGGGCCAAGACTATAATGTTGGGAGGGAGGAAAAAGGTTAAAAAAAAATAGTAAATTAGGGGAAAAAAATCATGAAATATCTAGAACTTTAAATGTGTATGTTCATCCTTCATTGCTGAAGAAGACCACGCCATCAGAGAAATGATGACATGACTTGCACTTGACTTTGTTTTGAGTGAGGGAGGGCTGTGCAAGGTCACCAGCCTCACTTCTCCTCCAGAGCCATCTGGATCCAGTGACCAGATATTCATCAGGATGACTGGAGATGACCCAGGATGAGGCAGTTGGGGTTAAGTGACTTGCCCAAGGTCACACAGCTAGTGGGTGTCAAGTGTCTGAGGTGAGATTTGAACTCAGGTTCAACTGACTCTTGTACTGGTGCTCTATCCACTGCACCACCTAGAACTTTAAATATGTAATGTTCAAATATCAATATATTTGAGTCTTGTTTTCCTCTCCTAATAAAATTTTACCTACATACAAGTAGTAAAAAAAAAAAAAGATTAAAAATAATAAAACAAACATTGATAAAAAGAGGCAGGGTGGTATAGAAAGTATAGAGTTGACCTATGCTTGAGTTCAGGTCTCAACTCTGATAAACACTTGATATGTACCCATGGGCAAGTCACTTAATCTATTAGTACTCCAGGTAACTCCAGATAATTTATATAAGAATAAGCTGCAGAAAAGATGTACTGGTAGAAGTTCTTCACTTGGGAGGTCTCTAGATTAAATCACATGTTCAGACCAAAATATTTAACATGTTAACACACGTGTATATGTATACATGCATGTGTATAGATGTAAAAACATGTATATTGTATATAAATGCATATAACCATATGTGTATACACACATTTTCATCACAATGAAAATTGGAAAATCAAGTCACTGGACCATATATTTGATGAACTGCTATGTTTCATGCTAATTCCCACATAATCACATATTTTACTTCAGTGCATGATGTTTGAACGGTCTAACAAAAAAAACTACTGTGAGCCTACAGGTATAACTTTAACAGTGGAATGTGTTTTAGCAAAGTTAACTTTTTAAAGCATATCTTACTTTTCCCCAGTGAATCAGTTATAAAATTCAAAATAATTTCCCAGGGAAAAAAAAAGTAGGGGGAAAAAAACTGACAGATCACATCAAAGATTTTATGCTTTACTAAAAAAGATCTAATGTGGTTTTGCCATAAGACACCAAACAAATCTCCCCAGCCCCCATTGCCAACCACTTAACAGTGTTCTTATTGATCTAAGGATTACTAATACACTTAGGAAATTTCTGTTTTAACTCCTATAGTTATAGTTTCTAGAACTTTAGGCTTTACAAAAGCTAATACAAATGACTTCAAGGATTATCTAATATATACTAGTCAGTCATCATCTTAAAGATTAGATTCTATAAAGCATTACTTGCCTAAAATCTCAAAGAAAGGGTACTGAACAGATAATATCAATAATCCAAAGCTATTTAAAACAAAAACAAATTTAATTACTCTGAAGTTACATAAATAAACATGAAGACCAATGTTTATTTTACTCAAAATCTTTGATTTAAAAATTAAGAATTTAAAAGATGATACCACTTAAGAACAGTGTCATTCTTTTCATGAACAGAAATTATTAGAAAACTTAGTTAACTGAAATGCATACTAAAATCAATAAAGGGCTATTATCTGTGTAACATTAACACCATGGAAGAGGATGTACTAGTTTAACAGCAAGTGTAAGCTGTTAAATATTTGAGGGATAGATAACATCACCGTTTTGTATTAGATGCACAGAAATTATTTTATTCATTTCAAAAGACCCCCTTCTTTCTTTTTGTTTAATATATTTCCCTCAATTACATGCAAAAAGCAATTTAACATTTGTTTTTTAAAATTCTGAGTTCCAAATTCTTTTTCCCTCCCGCTTCCAAAAGCAAGAAATTTGACATAGGTTATACATGTGCAGCATAACACTTCCTTTTAAGAAAAGCATCATTTCCCCCCATACATATTAAATTTCTATGCTGCTAATGTCCTGGGTTATAGAAATTGATATGATCTATTTCAAAAATTAAATTCTCCATAATTTACTATGAACCTAGGTCTAAAGAGTTATGAGTTCCTGTAAAGGATGTCAATGCGTTCATAACCCCTGAACAGCAGTGATCACAACACAGTTTTTTGTACCAATAGTGGCCATAAGCTTGAAGTTCAATCATCTCCCAACTTTTTAACTTATGTACACCATTCATTAAAAGTTAGCATATATCCCCAGGTTGTGGGATCTTTTTCAATAAAAGACTAATTTTCAGTTAAAATAGAAGCAATAAAATATTTAATTTAGAATTAGAGAATTTTATAATTTCTATGTTCATTTCACAATTAAGGAAAGAGGCATATGTAGTAGAAACACTTCTGTTTCATCCCTAAAAAGATTACAAAAATTTTGAGTTGCAAAAATGTTCATGAGTAAAATTTTTTAAAAAGGTATTTGTTATTTCTAACTAGGTTTGATTCTTCCAAAAGGATTTCTAAAAACTATTCAATAAAAGACTGATAAAAACTTTTTACAGCATCACAACAGAAAAAATTTTAATAAGGTAAAGACAAACTTCAGTGAAGTCTAACTTAAAAGACCCAGATGCCATTTATGGCTCCAGGGAGAGAAGTATTATTTGTCTACAAATAAAGAAGTAAAAGGAAAACCTTAATGTGAAAGATGAATTGTGAAGTAAACTAGCTGAAATCAGAAACATCAGCAATTACAGCACCACTAGCACTGCGCTGATCCAGAACACCAAACAAATATGCAATGCTGAAAAGGAATTTCCAAACCCCACAGAAAACAGGACTCTTTAAGCGTTCAGACCAGGATTTACAGTTGTGGGATTTTGTCAAGCACACCCAAGGTTCAATAGTGGGAAAACTTTTTGCATAACAAAGTATGCAGTTCTCTCTTTTTCCTTACTCTTATCCACTCTTCTACCTTTCATGGAATATTAAAAAAAGAATGTTTGGAAATATGCCAGCTCTTAGAAATCAAGAAAGAAAAATAGGAAAAGAGGTTATCTTTAGTTAGGCAAAATAGTGGAGGAGTCCCTACAAATGAATAAAATAGAAATTGGTGACAACAGTAGTCCCAAAATTGGAGTCAATAAACAGTTTCACGTGAAAAAAATTAATTTAAAAAGTTCATGTTAATTCATGCTGAGTCATGTAGGTTGTGATGCAACCCTGTTAAGTAGACTCAGCTCCTCCTCTCCTGTCTGTCTCCCCCTCCCCTTCCTTCTCTCCAAAGGAAGGACAGCCAAAAGATGCACAGCTGACTTGGGTTTTACTGGCTGGTCTCCCTTCCCTTCCCTTGTCTTTTCTTCCCTTCCCTTCCCAGAGCCTTGAGCCTACAGCACTCGGAAGATCAGACACCACTTGCCCTCTGCCCCCTGCCTTAAAGGCTCTCTTCTGAACCCTCCTGGCTTCAGAGTGATTATCAATAGTAACTGTTGCTCTTTCCCACCCAGCCTGATGTCTTTTTCTGAACCTCAATAAAGGGGCCATGCCCTGGCTACTTCTTAAAGAGGCCTATTCAATGAGTGGGCATTGCCTCATCCTAAGTGAGTAGCTGCATAGACCTTGGTTTCCCAGTGCATCCTGGGTCATCTTCAGTAATCCGGAGGGATATCAGGTCACTGGATTCAGATGGCTCTGGAGAAATGAGGCTGGAGACCTGCACAGCCCTCCCTCACTCAAAACAAAGTCATTTCTCTGATGGCAAGGTCTTCTTTGGCAATGAAGGATGAACTAAATAGTTTGTATGTGTTTACTATAAAATGTCCATGGTTTCAAGTTTTTGCCTGCCTTTCAAACTGTACCAACTCAGGGAAACTATTCTAACAGTATTTCTAAAACAAAACCATCAAGGAGTAATGCAGTCATTTGAATAAACTATACTTTTAATTTATTACACAATTAATAACATTAAATTCTGTCCCTCCCCCTTGCCCCCCCAAAAAGTTCCCATAAGTTCAATCTCAGAAATTGTATCACTCTGGCCATAAAAAAAATTTAAGTAATTTGTCTGAGGTTACACAGTTTACAAATGAAAGAACTCCAACTAAAACTTAGGTCTAACCTCCAGTTCACTGACTTTTTCAAGCGATAGGCCCCTTTTAAACACTTGTAAGAGTTACCTCCCTACCTTCTAATTATTATTTAAAGAAACATCAAATATGTGTTTAACTGAAAACTGATGAAGTAAAACCAAGTTACTACATACATAGAATCAAAATCAAAAACTATTAGTTGTCAGTAAGAAACTTACTTAACAAATAAAATACTAGAATAGCTTCTATGACTTGAATTACTTGTCAGTAATTACAAAACACCTGTTCATGGGGGAAAGGCAGAGAGAGTGAATAAACTTACCACTTGACAGCTAAGTTTTGTACCTCTCCATTTTTATCTTCCAGCAATTTCAAAATCATTTTCACTACTTTTCTTTCACTATCATCATCCAACTTGATGGAATCTTTCTGTAGTTCTGTCATCAAATCATTCGTTGCCATAAACCTATCACAAAATAAATCCAACTGTTAATATAGATCTAACAAATACAACAATTTAACCTAGCAAAAAAAAAAAAAAAACCCCTCTGCAATTTCAATTTTGTTTAAAAAGATAGTTTCTAACTAAGCACATTATTGTCATTTCTGAACAGAAAAATAAATGTCTCATGTTATAACATCAAGCCATGGCAGAAGATATCTACTCTTTTAGAAAAGGCAAATCTCTACTAATAAGGTGAAGTGGATCTTGCCCTTCCAAATTACTGCCAAAACCTACAGAGGTTTCCACTTAATTACATGTTTTATGGTCAAGGGTCTCAAATCCACATACAAGCCTTAAATATACAATAAAATCATTTTAATATTTGTTTAATAATAAATCTTTAGAGTTTTCACTTATCTTTATAAAACCATAATACTATTGCTATTAATGACAGGTGAGGTGAGCTTCTTTTTATATCAAAATTTCTGAAAACATGGCATCACTGAGAGTGCTATTCATAATTATGTTTCAACCAGAGATCAGCATTTTATCATTCTAAAATAAAAACAAAAAAATTAAAAGAACAACTCTTTCTCACAGGATGTTACAAATAATAGCCAAATTTATACTGGTTTATCCAATAACCAAGTCCTTATTCACACTTGAGACAAAACACAATTATTTTCAGGTTCAAATGCTCATTTTATGTCATAATGACAAGTCTAACCATTCCTGTTGATATGGAGAAAGACCCAAACATGTTATATATTGTTCATGGTAGATATATTCCTTATTCATTAACATTTAGAAACATCTAGGTCTTTTAAAACAAAATGTAAATTTGAAGGGCAAATTTTTAAACTACAGGAACATATAAAAACATTATTTTGTAAATTATCCATAGCCAAAATGTAGTTATTTTATATCCTGCTGGATCAAACTATATAATCTGTGGATCTTAATTTTAAGTATATAGTTTAAAAAATATCCACCAAATATTATATTTTCAGGAGTAAATTTATGTTATTATCTAAGGTGAAACAAATTCATTTTAATCTTAAGAAAATTGGCAATTGCTTCTTTTAGCTAAAATGGCCTTCAGGGTGCTTTGACATAAGCAAGCCCAATGTTGCAATAATTTTACTGCTCTTTAATCTGCCCCCAGATCACACAATTTTTGCCAAGAGCCTTCCTTTTAAAAAACAAGGCTGATTACTTCAACAGCTTAAAAAAAAAAAAACCTACCACTTTCTCATTCATATTTTTCCATAAGTACAATTTGGGAAGCATGCAAATTGCATGAGGGGGCCCACAATTTATACCTAGTGCTTTAAAATCTGCATTTTGTCCTACAGTCATCTGAGCTGTTGGCAAAGCTTCTTTTTTCCTACATTAAACTTTCTCTTGATGTAGTACTGCAAATTAACAGTCTTCCTAACATTATCATTAAATGAGTATTTTTTTCCCCAAATGTTTTTGTTTCTCAACTGATCACGAGTCTATAGACATGAGCCCCACCTTACATTGGCAAATGGAACCAAAGCTGCTTTTACATATGCCTTCACAAGCATCGTTTTCTACCCTATCAATAGTCAGTTACAGGTATGACCAAAGTTTCCCCTATTAAATGAGACTTTTGTACTAAGCCATTGTTTAAGTAAGTTCATATACTGAAAATCTTTTTTGTTACTGATAGGATTTCTGAAAAAAATTTGTGTAAGAAGGCATTTAGTTTTCTCTGGATAAATTCTCATATTGCTCAATATTCTGAACATTTTGACATTTTTAAGATGTCATTTCATATGAACTGCAGTTAAAGCAACTAGACATACAAAACAATGATCTTTCCTCTTCATCAATAACTACCTGTGAATCCCAATCATACAAAAAACGGATGGTATTTGATAATTTGGTCTTTTATTTTCCGATTCTGTTATACTGCTACTTAAATGTTTCTAGAATTTGCTTTCGTTTGCTTGAGTGAATTACCTCTTCAAATTGGTTATGTATTCATCTATCACAAACAAATTATTCTGTTTATAAGAAATGCAAGACAATAAATTTAAATGAGATTTTCAAACTTATTATCTATAACCACTGCATTTCAGTTTTTTACAGCTGCATTTTTTTAAAAAAACAGCTCATTATATTTTACAATGACCTCTTCTGACTGGTTGATTCAAGGGATTTTAGCTTCCCTGTTCAGAGGGAAAAAGAGGATCCAGTCCAGCACCAGAGATGTGTGAGTGAAGAGGAGACATACTTAAGAGGCATTGTACATGTAGAAACTACAAGATTTGATAACACACTGGCTATGTGCAGTGAGAGGTATGACTCTCTCTATATGTAACTATATAAGGAGGGAGGTTGCGAGACTGGGAAATTGGAAGGAATAGTGCTACTAAAAATAATAGGAAAGTTGGGAAAAGGAGAAATATAATAGAGTTGATGAATCTGAAGAAATTGTACTGGTAAGTATCCATAAATTTTGGTATGAATTCAGTATTTAGATATTTTTTAACTGAATTATAAAATCAAAATATATTATAGCAAGCACAAGAAAAGTTCAAGATGTTAATTCTTAAAGGGATCTACTTTATAACCCACATATGACCCACAAAGCATTGCTACAGCCATTAAAAATGACTTTGGATGCCCATCAAATGGGGAATAGCTGAATAAGTTGTGGTATATAATTATGATGGATTATTACATTATAAGAAATTAAAAGCAGGATGGTTTCAGAAAAACCTGGAAAGATTTATATGAACTCATACAAAGTGAAGTGAGCAGAACCAGGAGAACATTGTACCCAGTAACAGTGGTATTATACACTGACGAACTGTGAATAAGTTAGTCTCAGCAATACAATGATATGAGACAATTCCAAATTTTCCCATTCACGATGAAAAGTGCTATCCACCTTCCAGAGAAAGAAGTAATGGAATCTGAATGCAGATCAAAGCCTATTTTTTAAAAACTTCTTTGTTTTTATTTTTTGTCTCTTTTCCTTCTCAGCATGGCTAATACGGAAATGTTGTGCATGACTACACATGTATAATCTATATCATATTGCTTGCCTTCTCAAGGAGGGAAGTGGGAAAAAGTGAATCTGGAACGCAAATTGTAAAAAATGAATGCTAAAAGTGTTTTTATAAGTAATTGGAAAAAAAATTAAGTTATTTTAATGTCCTTGTACAAACCAGTGATATACTCTGAACCATTAATTTCTTTTAAGGTATATCACCAGCCCAAAAGCTACCCTAGAGATAGATTCAAATGCAAGGTGAACAAGGTACTCTTGAAACACGGATACAGATGTGAATGACCAATTACATGTTTCTTCTATTACCCTGTGTTTCTTCCCCCTCAATACATTATTATGCACAAACCTCGAAGTCCTCATTTCTTCTACTTTCCCACAAAAAAAAAAATCAATTCTACTTCAGCTATTCTCAAAAGTATACACTAATCCTTTTCAACTTCCTTATCTGTGTCTCTTTTAACATTCATCCAATTACTGAACAAAACCTCCCTCCCTCTACTTAATCTGTGAGCCGAAACACAATCCTAATCATGGTTGATAAGCCTAACAGTAGTAGTGCTTGATATACATATGAACGAAAAAGAAAAGTCATAAATCACCACACGCCTCATTTATCAAATTAAACAACAAGCATTTATTAAAATCTTACTATGAACAGAGCACCCTGCTAAGCACTAGGGAAATGACTTTTTTAAAAAAGTCCCTGCCCTCAAAGGGTTTAAATTTTAATAAAGGAGAGAACCTATAAATAAATACATAGATAAATACAAGGCGGAGAAAAGACAGCTTTTGATAGGTGCAGGCACTATTAAGCTGGAGGAGGAAAGCATTTTTGCAAGAGGTAGTGCCTGAGCTGAGGCTTAAAAGAAGGAAGAGATTCTGAAAGTTGGAAGTTAACAGAACATTCTGGGTATGAGAGAGAGCCAGTACAAAGACATGGAGCCAAAAATGTAGCATCATGCCTAAGAAAACAGCAAGCAGGAAAGGGGACTCATTTATTAAAATATTTGAAAAAAATAGGAAGGGATATCCCTTCTAATTATTGCACTTCCCTCAAGTACCAATATTCAAGGCAAAATATTTTTGAATTATTATTCTGTCCTGTATAAACAATAATACTGCCTAAGTCCTGTTCTCCCATTTTTTGTCGCATATGTGTGTGCACACATGAATATCAGTTACCTAATGGGTTCAATTCAGAACATTATCACTCTGTTATGTTTTCACTACAATAATTCCAGCAACTATTTATGAAGGCATGGGAAAAGAGAAGGAGGTTTATAATAAAACCATGGATCTTTTGGAAGTATGGCTTAAAACAAAGGGGGGGAGGGAGGAAGATTAGGAGTTAACCATGTATACACAATGATTAATAACACTTTCCCCAAGGGAAAATAGGGCTAATTTGTAGATGTACTTTTGGTACAACTTTTGTACAAAGTGTCTCAAAAAGTTTTAAACTAACTTAAAACTGCACTAAAAACTTTTTGGACATTTTTATAAGTGAGGCTGCAAAGCATGCAAAGAAAGCTCTCAATCTGAATCTAAACACCTTACTATTCCTCCCCTCTTCCTGCGGTTCATGAAAGGATCTCCCCAGGAACATAAATGGATTATCAGAGAGCATTCCATTACCCATCTGTCTCCCAAGCCTGGATTCCTCCTTGGTCTCTTGAAACTTCTAGCACATCTTAAAGACTTAGACTAAGGGACATCCTTCAAGAAGCTCTTCATGATTCCCAATGTTAGCCCCCAGCTTCCTTCCCAAGTCTGTATTTCTTTATCTGTAAGCATTCTATATTCCCTCACTAGAATGTATACTCCTTTGAGTACAGGTACTATATCTCACTTCTAGATTTGGATTCCCAGCACCTAGCAATATACCTAGCATATAATATACACTTAATAAATACTTGTTGATTTATTACCCTACAATCAAATAAATTAGTGTTCATAGTATGAATGTTTTAGCAAATTAACAGCAAGCTAGCAGTTACAGCTTTGATATTTGCAACGTACTACCATTACCTCATTTGATATTTGTTATTCAAATATAGGTGATCACTAATTATATAATATGTATGTTAGATACTAGATTATATTATGCTAGATATCACCAAGTTACCTAACAGAAATTTCCTAAAATCATTTCAATATACAATCTTATCCTTCCTTAGTTACTCTTTTGTTTATTTAGGTCTTTATTAACAAAAAGTTTAAAGAAAGGAAGGACTTTTCATTTAGTTACACAAAGAGTCTCAAAGCAATACGGTTTCTTACTCAGTAAAGGTCTTCAAGCAAAAGCTAGATGACCATTTGCTGGTTATGCTGAATAGGATTTTTTTTTCAGGTACCCACTGAAATAGATGACATCTGAGGTCTCCTCCAACTCAGTAACTGCTGTACAAGCAACAGCTAGCATCTTTCAGGCTGGACCATACAGCTTTGCCTTTAAAAACATACTGAAACAATTCTCAGGACTTAAATGGTCCAGGGAGCTAAGGTTCAAACAACTGAGGGTACCTTCCTTGTGTTCTATGGACAAAAAAAAAAAAACAAAAACAAAAAAACAGGCCATAAAAAGTTGGGAGCACTCAACTCAAGCTACTTACATTCATAATTGTGATGGTAGTAGCAACATGGCCAACAAAGGCTAGAAAACTGTGCCCACCTGAATCAACACTGCATCCTCCCTGAATACCCCTTTTCAGGCTATGGCTAAGTAAAATTACTTTTGCTAACTGTTCAGCTGTCTACCAAATGTCACATTCACTGCAACCAGTAGACAAGACTGGGTCAGGCCTGGCCTACAACTATTAAGGGAACTGAAGTAGTAAGTAATGGAGGGAATTGAGTGAAGCACACAGACTCCATCTTGTGACTATTCTGAAGCTAGTTTAGTTTCTTCCTATTCAGTTTTGAGTCTAAGCCCAATTTCTGTCCTATAAGAAAACTGTTTTCAATTGTGAAAATTGGGAGAAAACTTTATCACATTGTTTGTGCCTTGCTCTATGTGGGTAGGAAATTGGACCACCTCTTCCTGCTGCTTAGAGACTCTTAAGCAAGGACCTAGGTTATACGGACCAGAAAGTCAGACCCAAAGACTGATCAAAGATGGGTCTTTTTTTTTTCTCACAATTATACATCTCAAGTAACATATATGTCTTATCTGAAAACTGGCCCCATACTGATTAATTAGTTATTGTTTCCGCGTTCTTTGTGATTGTTTGTAGAAACTTGGGGGAAATGAGATTCCTCTTTTTCTGATTTCAGGGAATTACTTTTTACTCGCTCCCTCCCAACTTGGAAAGTCCCCAATCTTTCATCCAGATTACCTAATGTTGTATTTTTTCCTTATAACTAATAGGCCTTATTTGATTGTTTATAATGTGCAAAAGTCTGTCTTCCCCTTTACTTGGGGTTCAGATCAAGCTGAAGTGGTCTAGTTCCAATTTATTATCCAATTGACATGCATTGTTTAATAAACTGATATGCTCAGAAGCTCAAACTCTTTGTTCCTTCAGTTATCTCATCTTTCACCTGCCACAGTATAACTAACTAGATAGTGAAGTACTTAATCAAATACTTCTGCTTCTGGTTTCTATTAATTTGTTACTCAATACAATCTCTGCCCAAACTGAACATCCTTCTCCACAAGTATGATATATACTTAATTTACCTGAACAGAATTATAAAGGAACCTTGTTATTTAGATTTTAACCTTCATTAAACTCTGGCTCCAGCGTCTCATAGCATGTAAATCTCCATAAGTTAAGACTAGACAAGCAGATTTCAATTTCTGGCAGGGTTTACAGAAGGATAGAAAAAGCTTCAAGTACAGATCTAGCAATGAACTGCTGTATCTGTCTTCCAAAGACAAGTCCAGTAAAATTTGGACAGGCTCATCATCATAAAGTTGGCCAGTAAAAGATGCATTTTTTCCTGGCATAAGGAGACGGATCTTGAAGTTACATATCCCTGACATGAAGTATCTGATTTTAACAAATTTATTTATACCAAAGTATAAGCCATATCTGGAAAATCTGTATTTTTTTAAACCTTTTGTCCCCAAACTTGGAACCAAAGAATTATAATTTCTTTGAAAGAAAAAGGAGCATAAAAAGCAAGTTAGGAAAGAGTTTGCTGCTGTTGGCTTTAGGGGGAAGGGAGGAGGAGCTGTGCAGTGGGGCTTTCTTTGCCAATGAAATTATTTATTATCTTAGGATGACCCTAAATATTAAATTGCTTTAGTCATATGAATTAAAGCTAAAAGGGAACTAAGAGAACATCCAGTCCAATCCCCTCATTTTACAGATAACTAAACCAAGGCCCAGACAGGATAAGTGACTTACTCAAGAAAACACTGATCATTTTAGGGTGCCTAAAAGTAGCAAGGTCAGAAGATACTAGTCAATCTCTTTTTCCCTATATATCCTCCACTGGCTTTCCAGGGAAAAGTAAGCCCTTACTGAAGATGAGTTGGCACTGAATGTATCTTTTAACTGTAGTCACTAAACTAGGATACCACCTTGACATGTGTTCTCTAAACATGTGTACAGTCTCCCACTCCCTTAACCTTAACATCTCTATCTTCCTACTGCTGTGCATCTAAAAACCATCCACATCCTCCTGACCAAGAAGAGAATCCACAGACACTAGGAATTCCTATTGTTTTGGAGCCTTTCAGTACCTAGGAAAATCATGAATTGCAGGTAAGGAAATCTCTAAAATGGCTATTTAAGGACCTTAAGGGAACAGATTTTAAAAAGGGGATAGCATGATGAAATATCTTTGGAAATCTACAAACAGCTTTCTGCCACCAAACTCCAAAGGATTTCTTCAAAAAAGAGGCTACTCCGGAGAAAAGGAAAAACCTGGAGCAACAATTCTGGAGTGCAGCATCTGAAAGGTATTCAGAGATGCTAAAGGGAATTTTTTTATGGGATGAACTAAGGCGAAGACTAGTAAGATAGAAGCAAATGGGAAAAGAATAATCTTTAACCTTTCAAGAAAAATCCAAGCCATTACAGATAGAGGATTGTGACTAAATATACATGATATCAAAGTCATGACTAAATATACTGGGCGTCAAAGAAAACTTCCCCAAATTTAGGCTGATTACTGACCAATTGAACAAAAAAAGTAAAAAAGCTAATTATTAAAATTCAAATTACATTTATGTTAACTGCTTACCATTTATGCAAAATTATCACAAAACACAGTAATAGTATGGGGAAGAAAAGATTTGCTGGATCAACTTTAAATATTATTTTGCTAAGTTATCAAAACTTACATGCGAGGTCTTACTCAGTTGCTTATTTAACATGACTGTATGCTCCTAAACATGGCTATCTATGCAAAAATTAAAAATATAGGCAGAAAGATTGGCCTGCACTAGACTCAAACGGTATTTCTGACACTATTCTCTACCCCACTTCAATCCATCCTGCACACTTCTCCTAAACTAATCTTTTTAAAATAGCTTTCATCATGCCATTGGTGTATTAAAAAAAACAAACAAACCAGATTCAGTGATTTCCTACTTATTACAGAATAAAATCTAAAACTCCAGCCTGGAATCTAAAGCCCACAATATGGCTGTAATACACTTTTTGTCTCATCTACTATCATTCTTATGCATCAGGTATTCTTAACCTTGGGTCCAGAAACTTGAGATTTTTTTTTTAAATATTCTGATTACTCTTTCAATATAACTCGTTTCTTTTGTAAGCCTACGTAATGTATGCATTTAAAAATATTACTCTGAGAAGGGGGTCTATTAGGCTTTACTAGACTGACGAAAGGGTTCGCTGTAGAAAAAAGGTTAAGAATAGCTGCTCCACAAAAATCTAGTATTAAATTACATTGTATTGGGAATCATACAACCTAGGCTGATGTCTGATCTTGAACAAATAAGTCACTTTCTTCACATTTCAGTTTCCCTCTCTGTAGAATGTGTACTTGATACAAAGTTCTATGCTTATGTCAGACATTTCCATTTATTATACCCTGAAAGTTGTTTCCTAATCCTCAATTTATTTGTTTACATTTCTTCCACCTGGAATTCTTTCCTTTTTTACAAAACTATCTTCAGGCATGTGTTACATTTCACTTATTGCCACCAGATGCCTTCCCTGACTTCTCTAGCTGAGAATGATCCTTTCTTCTAACAAATCTACAGAGAAATTACTTTCTTTACTACTTATTTGGTGCTTAATTTACATTACCTTGTTATTTACCTTTCCAGATGTTTTATTTCCCCAAACTACATTATAAGCATCTTTGATTAAAGAAGAAGAAGGTCTTTGAGGGCAGAGATTTTTTTTTGACCAGAATCTAGCATACAGTGATTGAAATCACAAAACAGATTCATTTAGAGCAAGGTCCATACTTCATATGTTCTTGTTGTCTGTTCTCCTCAGCACCTAGGACAGAGTCTTACATATAAGAAAATTTTAGGAAGCGATCTGAAATTTAACTTCCTTCCTTTAAACTAAAAGATCAACAGTCAAAATGCTACCTTGGGATGGAAGGGGAAGGGCATAAAAACCAATCTTGTTTCCTAAAATACCATGAACAAATTCAAGTTTAGAATTTTTTCACTAAACTAAAATCTCAGTTTCGTTATCTGAACACTATACACAGTTTCCTCAATTGCGTCAATCAAAAAACCAAACTTTCATTCACACATATAATATCCATAATGTGGTTTAATTCAAAATAAATTCTGCTTTGACCCAACTGAGAAAAATTACACTGAAGTCCTCTGTGAGCACTGTCACCATCTCTGCCTAGCCTTCTTCCAGTACTGAGCATTTCATCTAGCAGAAGATTCAAGAAACTACTTCACTAGCTCCTAGAGTCCAAATATGCTATAGAACACAATGAACCAGCTGAGTGAAAAGATAGTATTATGCTGGATCCATGCTGTGCAGCTATTTATTTTGCCCCTATTATGTACCCAACATGCATTAAAGACAGTAGCCACTTCAGTATTTGTTAAACTGAAGATGGAGAGAGGAGGTGTTAAAGATAAGTAATTTGGACAACTTTCCAAGCACTTCTTAATTTGTGAAATAACAATGAAATTATACTTATAATCACTCTATTCTTAGAGTACCCATAGTCATATACCAACACCAAGTATAAATGACTGTAGGATCAAGTCTGATGCTCTTTTATGCAGGTACTTTGCATTAACATATTTGTTCTGGATCATAAAACCAGTGCAAAAGTTTTAAAGACAGTTAAATTTTTTAGCTGAAAAACATAAACAAAGGAGACGGGGAGAAGTTAAGTCCAGTGTTCCCACAAAGCAATAGATCCTAACTTCAATTCCAGACCAAGTCACCAAGAAGCTACAGAAAGGTATCAAGCTATTCTCTTGAAAAAATCTTAAGGAGCAAAGCACATTGGATAATGCACTTCTTGGACCATACATGAAGAAGCAGCTCTAGTTTATTTAATGCCCACCACTAATCCCCCCAAAATCCTTTCTTCTGCTCCCAGCATCCTTAGCATATGCTCAATCTGCAACAAGTACAAAGAAGGCTGAAAAATCCAAGAAGACACCAAACAGGTGTCCTCAACTGTCTTCACCCAGTGATATTCTCTGGTCCACTAAGGTTTCTTTTTAAGTGGTAATAAAGATAGATTAGATGGATGGATGGATGGATGCATGGACAGACAGACAGACGAGAACAGCAAGAACCAAGGACACTTCCACAGTAAATTATTAAGTGCCTCAATGAAATTGCTTCCTTTACAAGGTGCCATGACCCAGGATATTGATCTCTGCTTAAAGTTATTCCCAAAGAACTAGGCTTCCTTATTTCTCTTATTTGAACCACTGGTTTGGTGGGGACAAAATAAAGTTTTAAAAAACTCTTTCCTCGCAATAACCTCGTGGAATTGGTGGGCTAGGTATTATTATCCTCATTTTACAAAGGGGATAAGAAAAATGATGATCCGGTTACATACAATATATTCAAAGCCTCATTCATTTAGAAAGGTACTGAGCACTACTATGGGCAAGATTATGATGATAGGCAAAAACCATGAACAAGACTGTTCAACAAGTTCTCTCTCTGAGTCTCTCTCTATAGACATTTATCCATAAGGAGTCTATCTTAAACCACTTTTAAGGACTTCAAAAGTATGAAGACATCATTAGGAAAATGACAAAATGTAAAGAAAAAATAGACAAAACTTAAATAGTCTTGCTGCATATCAAATATTACCACTTCATTTTTAAAAAATGAAAAATTTAAGTAACATTAAACTACTTGGCTAAAAGAAATGACAACCAGTCCTGAATTTTCATGTCAGATTTTTCTTTAAAAATATTGTTTTGAAAACTACATAGAACCCCACTCAATTATTTTATTTTTTTCTATTTACAATAATGTGCTGCATAATTTGCAGTATTTGAGGCTAATTTTTTTGTCTACTATAGTCAAGAGTGTACTAGTAAATGTTTAATAACCAGCTCTAAAACTACAGACCACATTTTTAAGTCTAATTAATCTACACTGCTAACATTTTCTCCATCACTTTTAAAAGTCTAGACAATCAAAAAACAAACAGAATAAACTCCAATAAACTAAAGCCTTGATATTTATTTTTAGCTTGCCAATTTCTGAGGTATAAATGCTCACAAGGAAAATTTAAGAATCAGATTATACCAGTTAGAGCTGGCACCAATACACTCTTGATGTCTACAGTCTAACTTGAATTTAGAATGAAAATTCACAGAATTTTTAAGCTGAAAAGGAACATCAAATTCAATAAACTCATTTCATGGAATGATGGAAAGAGCATGGACTCTAGAGTCAGAACCTGACTCAGAGTTCTGAACCTGGGTTCAAATTCTGCTGCTGTTTATCCCTGTGTGACCCTGGGCAAATCACTTAACCTCCCTGGGGCCTCAGTTTCATTATTGGTAAATTGAGGGAGTGAGATTGGATGGGCTGTTCTCTTCAGTCCCATACTCTCATTAATAATAAAAATAGAGACATTACATATTCCATTTAAAATATTTTAGATAACTAGAAAATCAGATGAAAATATATCAAACAGAAGAAAAAAAATCTTAAATTAAGCCAAATTATCAGAATATTTGGGGATTCAGGCATATTTGGAAATTCATCCAGTCTTTTCCATATGCCAGTCATGCTCAGTAATCTTATTTTAAATAACTAATCCCTCAAACAATGTTCTGGGAAATTTCAGACAGCAAGCAGATATTACTTATTAAAGTATTCCCCCAAAATAGGTTTTTCCCAATTGACTTCAAGATCCTGGAACTTCAATAAAATGGTTACTAAGCATCTAGTAGGTGGTAAGAAGCTAAGGAATACAACAACAAATGTTTACTTTCCTCTATGACAGTCTTCACTGCTTAATGATTTCTTTTTAAAGAGAAAGAAAATATGTAAAAAAAATCTGCAAATTACTTGTTTTATGTTTCATTTAGAATGATACCTATAAAATATACTTAAAATTGTTCCAGTGTTTTACCATATGCTTCAAGATTAGAGGTAGATCTCCCCACCATCACCACAAGTATTAAAATCTGAAACTCAATACCACCAGAAGTGAGTATTTTAATGAGCAAGCTGAGATAGATAGTAAATTTAAAAATCGCACCATGCACTTGCTCAATATCGAAAAGTTTCCAAATTAAAACGATTAAACTTCAGTGACAAGTTGGAAACCAAGAAAAAGTTCAAAGAATATGAGTAATTTTCTGGTTTTAAAAGAATAACAATTTTTTTGTACTTAGAATTATGACCAAGTAAATAAGGTTTTCAGAAAATCATAATCAATCCATGAGTGAATGGTCCTCAAGATTAGCCAAATGTTGAATCTTGCCTATACGGCAGAAAGTTCCTGGCAGCGCAAAATTACTTACAATCCATCTGGTCAAAAAGTCCCAGAACTAAAGTTTCAATCTACTGGGTTACTAAAGATCATAACTATAACAGCTTAATTAAATTAGAATTAGGAATTTTTTTTTCTCAAGACCTCCTTGTTTCACGAAATAAAAACGCTGCTTCTGCGTCCGGCAGGACTGGTACACTTTAAAGGGGGTGGCGGGAGAAGAAATAACGCACAAAGGACACGAGTTTCTTCACTCATCACATTAAGTAAAGGCGGACTGTTTAGACACACAAGTTTCATCCCCACAGGCTTCGTACCATAAAACTTAAGTCCCAAAGAGATTTTAAAAATACGTTTTTCCCTGTGGCACATGGAGCGCCCTCCAGGACTACATGCGCCCAGACTGAATTTCGTACCCGATCTACTACCAGGCATAAGACTGCCACAAAGTCCAGCCAGGTGTCAAGCCTGCCAGCAGCGTTCTAAGGTGTAGACGAGGCAGTCTGCGGCCTTTCCTTGAACGGGAGTGTTAGCGCAGACCTGGAGGTAGGGATACAAGCAGCAAAGCTTTCTCTTTTAAAATTTAAAGCGCGATCCCTGCGCTCTCGTGGGGCCGGGGAGGAGATCACATGCAAACAGGCCCCGGGGAAATGGGATCGAGCTCCAAGGCTTCCTGCGGCTTCCAGCTCTCCGAGCCCCCCTCCCCCGGCCCCCCGGGGCTCAGACTCAGGAGGGGCGCCGGGCCGAGACACGGAGAAAGCGTGGATCGAAAGCCCCCAACCCCCCCCATAAAAATATCTAATCTACCCAGAGGAGGGGGCAAGGACGCAGGCGGGAAACTCCCCCACCCCCCAACATGCTTCCTCCCGGGCAAGTTTCCAGCGCCCCCAACCCTCCAAGGAATCCAACCGTTCCCCGCGCCCGGCCTCGTTCCTTGCTCCCTTCCCGAGGGGGGCCCGGGGCGGCCCAGGGCCTCCGGCACCGGCCCGACCTTCCCCCGCCCCACCCCCCTCGCCCCGGCCCGGCTATCGATCGCGGCTTCGGGGCGCGCCCCGGCGGGGGCCTCGCGGCGGGGAAGGGGCAAGGCCAGGCCCGGAGCGGGGAGGGCGGCGGCGGCGCTGCAGGGGTGGGGCCCCGCGCGGATCTCGCGGCCTCACCTGAAGTCCTTGTCGCTGGATGTCATCTTCTCCAGCAGATTGGAGATGTGGTACGAGGCGCTCGCCATGTTGACGGCTACGGTCCGGGCGGCTCCTCCTCCTCCTCTAGCTCCGGGGCTCGCGGCCCGGCCCGCTCCCGGCGCTGCGGCGGCGGTGACGAGGGAGGCGCCTGCAAGGGCTGCCCCCTCCCGCGGAGCGCGGGCCTGGCCCGGGAGCAGCAGAGAAAGCGGCGCGGCCCGCCTAACGACAGCGCTGCTCGCGAGGGGCCGGTCTCATGGGCGACGGGGAGGGGGTGGGGGGGGCGGGAAGTCCGGCGAGGGCCTCTCCCGGGAGCCAGACGGTCCTGCTCGGGCCTCTCGCTCGCTCCCTTCCTCCCAGAGGCAAGCGGCCAAATCCCGCCTCCTGCACTCGGGGGGCGACGGCGACCGCGGCTCCCGCTGCGTACTTAAGTACCAAAAGAGTACGGAAACCCGGGGTCAAGGGTTACGGACGCTGCGACGAGCGCGCCCCCGCCGCGGCCCGGATGGGTGGCTATCCAATTGGCCCAGGGGCGTGTCAGTCTGCGCGGGGACGGCCGTGCGTAAGGCGTGACTGGGACGGAGAGAGAGGTGTTCTCTCGAGACTTCCAAGCGACGGTTAAAGGGCGCGGGGCTGCAGGTTAGACAGGGATGAGCTAGGAAACGGTAAAGGATGGGTTGGAGCGTCATGCGCGTAATGGGGAGTAGCAGTGCGGGATTTTAAACGCGAAGAAAAAGATAAAGGCCCCGGGCTGTGTTAATGAAGGAATCCAGCCCAAGGAAAGAGTGGGCTTTCGCGTGGGACGCGTGGCCTGCGGCATCTTAAAGTGCAGCCGCGCAAAGACTACGAATCCCGTCATGCCCTTTAGACGTCATCCACAGACACGACCTGATTGGCTGCTGCCGCTGTCAGCTTCTATTTTTCCCTCCTCCAATCTCCCTTTCCTTCTCGGAGAGAGGAACGAATCCCAGGATTGGTGGGTTGGCCAAAGCGGGCCGCAGGCGCGGGGATCTCTGGGTCCTGAAACTGGCGAAGTTCTGACGAATCGCTTTTGGCCGTGCACGAAAATTGATTCTGCCAGGGTCTCCCCAGGCCCCTGTACACGTGCCCAGCAGGGCGGCCGTGCTTTTTCTGTCTTAGAAAGGACTGCACCTGCATTATCCGACCCAAACCAACTTGCACCTCCGAAGCGCCTTATCATGTGTCAGCTTACAAAGACCAGTGGTTCCTGCCCTCAAGGAGCTTACATCTCTCCCCAGGGTGATGTGTGCTGCCACGGGGGAACAAACTTCTTCCTGCCCTCTGTTTGATGGGCACGTAGGCACGTCCTTTGTAAACAGGGAACATGCCACTTTCTTTTGTTAATTCCCTGCTCCCCAAACAAGCCTCTCTCCCCCTCCCCCCCTTTTAAACTAAAGGCTTAATAACCCTACTTGTGCCAAAGTATTAGGAAGCTGGGATAGAAAAGATTGCCCCGGGAAAACGAGCTCAATGAAACGTCTGCATTTTTAGCGCTCTTTCGTTTCTCCGGCCCCTTCTTTTCATAAAATAAACCAGTAATTTACTAAATGCTAGATTTCTATCCATTTAAGATCTCTAATCTATTTTGCAACTTTTGGAGGATCATTTCTCTTGGAAATTTTGCTGCAAGTTAATGACTAATACAGGTGAATTTAGATTTCAGTTTAGTAAACATTTTTGAAGATGTATGCGAGAGGTATTATGCTTGGTGCTGGGGAAGGGAAGATGGCTTTTGAGTGATAACTGTGGGAAAAGGGCTATATTCTAAGTCAGAGGGCTTAGGTTTAAAAAAGTTCTGCCTGTATGATCTTGGAAAAGTCGTTTACTTTCCCTGGACCTCGGTTTCCATCCCATGAAAGCTGGACCAGATAATCTTTAGGTCCCTTCCAGCTCTAAATTCTAGAATTCTTGAAATTCCTGTTCTCAAGGGAGTGATGGTAAAGGATATACACTCATTTTTGTATTTTCCTTCTCTACCATCACTCTCGTTCAGCCCCTATTTACTTCACATTCAGACCACAGCCTACAAACTGAACTCTTCACTTTCAGTCTCTCCCTTTTCCAACCCATCCTGTAGCCTACTGCCAGATTAATCTTCTGAAAAGTTTTATTATATTATACCTATTCAGAACTGTCGTTTAAGGATTAAAACTATATTTAGCCTGGAACTACAAGATGTGGAGCCTTAAATGCCAGGCTAAGGAGTTCTTTTTTCATCTTTTTGCTGTTACTTAAGTTCACTGTCTCAGCTAGACTAAGCCTATGAATTTGCCTTAAGTGTTTTCTCCTCTGAATTAGAATTGGCAATGAAGAAACAAAGCTATCACTCTGCAGGTGATATGATGGTATACTTAGAGAATCCTAAAGTATCAAAACCACTTGAAATAATTAACTTTAGCAAAGTTGCCAGATAAAATAAACCCACATAAATTATCAGCATTTCTATATATCATTAACAAAGCCATCAGCAAGAGATAGAAAGAGAAATTCCATTTCAAGTAACTGTAGACAACATAAAATATTTGGGTGAGACTACAAGCAAATTAGGAGAGCAAGGAATAGTTTGCCTTCTCAGATCTATGGAGAATGGAAGAATTTATGACCAAACAAGAGATAGAGAACATTATGAAGTACAAAACAGATAATTTTGATTACATTAAATTGAAAAGTTTTTGCAAAAAGTCAATGCAATCAAAATTAGAAGGGAAGCACAAAGCTGGGAAACAGTTTTTATAGCCTGTGTCTCTGATAAAGGCCTCATTTCTAAAATAGATAGAGAACTAAGTCAAATTTATAAGAGTACAAGTCATTCCCCAATTAATAAATGGTCAAAAGATATGAACAGACAGTTTTCAGATGAAATTAAAGCCATTTATAGTCATATGAAAAAATGCTCTAAATGACTATTGATTAGAGAAATGCAAATTAAAACATCACATCACACCTATCAGATTGGCTAACATGACAAAACAGTATTTTCTCCTCTGGGCCTTTTTATGTAATTTTTTTTGTGAAACCTACTAGTTTCACAAGTTTAAAGTCAGAAAGGACCTTAAAGACCATTCAAGCCTCTCCTTTGACAAATGAGGAAACAGACTAAGAGGATAAGAGACTTGTCTGTGATCACACAGCTAATAAGTACAGGAGGCAGAATTTGAACACAAAACTTCCTGCCTCCAAGTACAGAATCCTATCCACCATACCAAGTTCTCTTTCCTTTTCAGTTACCTAAATCCTACCCTTCCTTACAGGTTTAGCTCAATGCCTTCTCCTCTGAGATATTCCATCAACTAGACCACTCAAGGTCACAGTGCACTCTCCGCTGAACTGCTTCAGTATTATTTGCCATAGCACATGTAATTGACAGTATCTTTGTGTTGTTATCAATCTATGAATTAATCTTCCCAGGAGGCTAAAATGTTCTTGGGAACAGACAGAATATACAACAGTGGAGTCATATCACTTTAGAGTTTGAAAAGACTGGATAATTCATCTAGTCAAACTCAATTTACAGTACTAACTTTAAGATTTCAAGCATTTGTGGTTTTAATAGTGTAGATCATCCCATTACTGGCAAAGTTCACAAGCTTATATAGCTTTTAAGAGTCCCCTTGGACAAAAAACTAATCTTCCTATGAAGTATCTGGTATTGAACCTCTTCAAATTTAGGGAAACTGATTGTTAGGCAACAGAAATGAAATCTGTCACCAGGCCAGTAAGTGAAGGCTTTCCAGCTTGCCACAGTTTGCTCTCCATTGACGTAGCCTTCAAAACATCAGGGTCACCTCCACGTCATAATGTGATCTAATAATCATTGATTATTTTTCTTCATACTTCACAGAGGACCAAAATAACTTCACTATGTTCAAGTGAAGATACAGTGTGCCCAGCTATGGTTGATCAGACCAATACAAGTTCAAAAGGCTCTACTAGAGGTCAGGCACAAATAGTTCATATGAACATTGGAAGTGGAGATATCTTTAAAGTTTTGCATCTCACCACGTTTCTTTTGAGCTACTGCAATTCTGCTTTGGGCACAGAGCATAGCATCTTCTTTGATTCTGGCACACCATGCTGGACAGTCTGTGCCAGTGTCTCCTTTGTCCCAAAATTGATTCCAAAGTTCTTCAGAAAGATTTTGAGACTGTCCTTGTATGGCTTCTTCTGACCTCCACGTTAGCGCTTGCCTTCTGTGAGTTCTCTGTAAAATAGTCGTTTAGGCAAACAGGACATTTGGCATCTGAACAACATGGCTAGCCCATCAGAATTGCTCCGTGAAGTAGAATTTGAATGCTTGGGCCTCAGTGTCCAATCTTGCCAATCTTCAGAGTCTTCCTAAGACAGTTCAAATGGAAGCAATTCCATTTTCAGGCATGGCGTTGATAGACTGTCCAAGTTTCACAGGCATACAACAATGAGCTCAGCACAATGGCAGTGTAGACTTTCAGTTTGGTAGGGGCCTCATCCTCTCACACTTTCCTTCGGAGCCTCCCAAACATTGACCTGACCCTGGCAATGCATGCATCAACCTCATCATCTCTGTGTACCTCCCTGGAAAGTATACTGCCAAGGTAAGTGAACTTATCCACAGTATTCAAAATTCCTCTCTTTCCTGTAACCGATGATTCGAAGTGTTAGAAAGTGTGGCAGTGAGTGTTTTTTAAGTGTTAAACAGGCCAAAATTAGCCCAAGCAGCAGAGTCAGTCCATACTTTGTAGCATCTCAGCCTCAGAGGCTGCATTGAGTGTACATCTAAACACTAAAGGCATTTTACAGAATGCCCTTGAAAATATTTATTGATTATTTTCTTGGGGATTCTTAACCATAAAAGCATATGACTTTGGAAAATATAAATACAAACTAAAGATAGTTTACTTATTACCTACAGCCAATCCCCTTATTCAACATTTGAACATGATAGATCATTAACTCCTATTTTGAAATGCCAATGTATTCCTTCACCAAGATTATATTTGTTGATGTTGTCATGTCATTTACTGCAATGTTATATGTGTTAGTCTTGTCACCTCAGTTGGTTTTTAAGTTCATTTTAGGGAGTGACCAGATCCTATGCTTGCCTTTCAAACAGTTACTACGCTGTTAATCACATAGCAGGTACACAATAAATACATTATGGTTGACTGATTTATGGCTAAGCTAGTGGTTGACAAATTTCAGGAACCAGGTTAACATAGTAACAATTTCATCATGGCCCCTAACATTGTCAACAACATCTAGCCCAATACTGTACCATAAAAGTACACTTTGTTCTTCCTGATCATTTAATATCACGATAAAGAGGAGTCAGCAATACCATATTCCATAGGCATGAGTAAATACCTGAGTGGTGGACCCTTGAATTTCTGATCAGTTACTTCCTGAAGCTCAGGCTTTAGCTATAATTACAAAATCAGAGCTGGAAAGGCCCTGCTTGATGAAGAATTCTCTTTGTGATGCACCTGACAAACATCCAAGTTTTCTCAAAAACCTCTAGTATGGGGGAACCTCCTGTTGCAAAGTCTATTTCACTTTTGGTTAGCTTTATTTATTAGGAAGTATTCCTCTACATCAAATAAAATTTAACTTTATTACAACTTGCTTCAAGTTCTGAGGAGAGTAGATAGGTAGGGCAGAAGGCCACTAGCCAACAATGCTTTTGTCTACCATATATGTGGTTTAGGAAGTATTATATCCTCAACACCTTTCCAAAAATACCTTCAGAGCTTATTGTGGTGAACCTTTGGCAAACTAATTTGAATGTCTACCTAAGGTAGGAAACTAATTTTCTGTAGTGGCTTGCTTCCTTTCTCTGTGTATTTCTTGAAAGCTATAAAAAAATTCTTCTGGCTTCTAAATTTTGAGATTGGTTTCTAGATTCATTTGTCAAGTCCTTAATTAAACATGTAGAGACTTCAACTACATATATACTACTGTTAAATTTCTTGCCCCCAATGACTTTCCATTGATCTAAACTTGCAAAACTTCAACTGCCATGACCTGTTTTCTCAACACCTGCTCCAAAGCTACTTGGCCACACTAAAGAAAATCAGCAACAGTTAAGCTTGAAGGCTTTGTAATTTGCTGGTACCTTCCACAGCTTGCCCTACACTGGCATAGCATTCAAAAAACTAGGGTCACCTCTGTGGCATGATGAGATCTAATAAGATGACTGTACTTGAGGCATTTTACAGAATGCCTCTGAAAATTTTTATTGATTATTTTCTTGGGGGTTCTTAACCCTAAAATCTTATGACTTTGGAAAATATAAATACAAACTGAAGATAGTTTACTTATTACCTGAAACTAATATTTTGTTTAATAGAAAAGGGTAGTTGTGACTGCCTGTTGAAAAGTGTTCCATAGCCTTGCTGCTGATCTACAATCCTTTTCTGGGTTTATGAGTCCCCCATCTCATGTTGCATGGTTTTTTAATACATCAATACTATGTGTTGTAAAGACTGGAATAAGCAAACTTGTTTCCTGAGAGAACTGGGTTTAACCCTTATCTTGCGAAGAAAGTTGAATGTAATTCTTGAGAAAAGACTTTTAATTGGTATCCTGAGAGAACCGAATTCAGGGACTCTTAAATTTCTGGGAATGTTAGGACTTAAATTCCAAAATCTAAAAATCACAGGACTGAAGAACTTGAAAAGATCTCTGAGGCTACATGGTCAAATCCACACATGAAAAGAATCCCCACTATAGCATAATTGATGACTGCTTGTCCAGCCTTTGCTTGAAGATAGCCAAGAAGTGGAAAGTCACCTGTTTGTTAGGGAGCCCATTCCACATTTGAACAGTGATAGTGCTTAGGAGGATTTTCCTGATATCAAGTCTAAATTTGCTTCTTTATAACTTCCATCCATTGCTCCTGTTTCTGCCCTCTCAAGACAAACAGAGCAAAACTAATTCCTCCTTCACATAACAGCTCTTTGAACACTTGAATACAGCTATCATGAACTTCCTGAGTCTTTTTTTTTTTTTCAAACTAAACGTCTCCAATTCCTTCAACCAATCTTCGTATGACATGAACTCAAGGTCCTTCACCATACTTGTCCTTCACTGGACACTCTCCAGCTTATCAATGTTCTTCAATAACCATAGGCCCAGAACTGAATACCATAGTTAGTAGACATTTAGAAAAGGAGGAAATGGTCACAAAGAGTACATGTGGCTTTATTAAGCAATGGAATAAGCCAAAGTCACTTTACTTTTCTGCCAGGCATGCTAGACTGGGAATTGAAAAGAATGACCTAAATGTATTTTAGATTTAGGAATTTGCTAAATGGTCAGACCCAAAAAGTAATAATTAATTGCTTGGGTCAACTTGAGAGTGATCTCCACTGGATGGCCTAAGCAATCTGTACTTCACTCTCTGCTATTTAATTAATGTTTTATTTTGGAGAAAGGCATAGATGACACCTTTATCAAATTTCCATAAGAGGTAGGTAACACGTATGATGATCAGGACTCAATGGGCTAAAATATTGGGCTAAATTTGACCATATGAAATTTAACAGGGATAAATCTAGTCTTATATTTGGGTTAAAAATTCTTCACAGGTACAAGAGGGGAAAAAACATGACTAGATGGCAATATTCCACAAAAAAAACCTCAGCATTTTACTGGATTACATGTACAATATGAGTCCATAATTTGACATATCAGGCAAAAAAAATTATCTGATCTAACACTGTATTAAGAAAAACATAGCGTCCAGACTGAGGAGGTGATAGTTCTACTGTTCTATGCCCTGGTTGTTATACCATATATGAAGAACTGTATTCAATTCTGAATGTTAACATTTTAGAAAAATAATTGTAAGCTAGACAGCAGAAAGTGAGGATATTTAAACTGGAGAAGCAATGAAGCAGTGACAAGGTGGCTGTCTTTAAGTAACTGAAGGTTTATTATACATAGGAGGCATTAGACTTGTATCGTTTGGCTTCAGGGGCCAAAAGGAAGAAAAATAGATGGAAATTACAAAAAGGTACATTTAAGCTTTCTTTAAGGCAAATCATCCTGACAATTAGAGTTTTTGAAAAGGGGATTAGTCTACTATATCAAGACACCAAACAAATCTGGGAATTCATAAATAATAGATTATTTACAAAAATATAAGAGATTTAATTGAACAGAACACCAAATGGAGATTGCAAACAATCTCCTTTAAGAAAAATAAATTGAACTTGCTATAAAGGAACTATAAAAGAAAAAAATATCATGGTCCAAATGAATTTAGAGAACAATTCTGTCAAACTTTCAAAAAACAGTATCTGTACTACATAAATTATCCTCAATATTTGAGAAATAAAACACTCTACTAAACTATTTTCATGAGACAAATATAGTTCTAATACCCAAACCAGGGAAGGATAAACTAAAGACAGAAAATGATAGATCAATATCATTAGTGAATAACAACAAAGGATAATAATTGAATTTTTAAAAATTATATCTTGGCAATGAGATCACAGCAATATATCAAAAAATTCACTAAACGTAATCAAATTGAGTATACCAGGGATTTCCAGGGATTTAGGGATGATCGCTCCTTGGCAAAAAAAAATAGCACTTACTATGTGTTAGGTACTGTGCTAAACACTTTTCAATTTTTATCTCATTTGGTCCTCATAATAATCCTGAAAGGTAGGTGCTATTATTATCCCCATTTTTTAGACGAGGAAACTGAGGTAGAAACAGTTTATGTTTCAGAAACAGAGTCAAAATGCAGTTTGACTGGACTGCAAAGTACTCAGAGGAAAATAATCTACAATGAATCTAGAAAGGTAGGTTAAAGACAGCTTGTGAAGGGCTTTAAAAACTAAACAAAGAAGTTTTTATTTGATTCTAAAGGCAATGAAGAAGCTGTGGAGTTTACTGAGTAGGAATATAACATGTTCAAACCTGCACTTAAGGAGAATCACTTATGTGGAAGACAGAGAGACCTAAGACAGGAAGACTAGTTAGGAGGCCATTGCACATATCTAAACAAGAAGAGAAGAGGTTCTGAACTAAAGTAACCTCTATGTGAGTAAGGATAAGGTCTGGTATATAAGAAATATTTGGAGGTAGAAATAGCAATATTTGATAACGTATAGATATGTAGTTTATATCCATTAATTATGTCCATTAAAGAGGAGTGTGATATGAAAATAATGGAATACTACTACGCCATAAAAAAGTTATCAATATGATGATACCATCATGGGAAGATCAAATTTCTCAGATAGGTGAAATTTGAAATAACTGGGCAAACAAAAGTTCAAGCTTCTGAGCATGTCATTTTGTTAAGCAATACACACCAATTACATTACAAATCAGGACCCTGTCTCCTGAACTTGGCCTTAGACTTCCAATACAAGAGGAGACAGATTTTTATGCATTAAAAGAAAACAACAGGCTCTAAACCAGAATACAAGATTAGGTAATCTAATTTCTAATTAGAGGAAAGATTAGGGGCTTTCCAACTTGGAAGAGGTGCAATTTCTTGAAATCAGAAAAAGAGATATCTCACTGTCCTCAAGTATCTGTATTTAATCAAAGGAACATGGAAACAATAAATGAATGACCAATACAGATCTAGTTTTCAGATAAGATATATAGGTTGCTTGAGATATATAACTGTAAGAAAACTCCTTGCACCAGACATCTTCAGATCTGCCTGGGTTTCTGGTCAGCATAAGTCCTAGATCCTTAATTAAGGATCTCTAAGCAATGGGTAGAGGTGGTCCAGCTTCCCAACCATACAGGGCTAGATTCAAACAATGTAATAAAGTTTTCTCACAATTCCCATAATTGATGAAAGTTTTCTAACTAGACAGAAATTGTGCTAGATCCATAACTGAATAGAAAAGGAATTGAGCAAGAACCAGAATTGAGTCACAAGAAGGAGTCAGTTTGCTTCACTCAATTCTCACAATTCCCTCAGTTTCCCCTTTGATTCATGGGGGAGGAACCAGCCCTCTCCCCCCATGGATCACTTATCTATAAGCCAGATTTATGAAGTTTTTAATGTACTCATGTTCACCATTAACATTATGTCCCAAGAAAAGACCACTGGGAAGCATCTTCTCAAATAGCTTAGTATAACAATTAACACTGAGTCTAAGAATAATAATGATGATATATACAAACATTGTTAAATAGACTCTAGTGGTAAACTAAGTCAGGTTAAAGATCAGACTGCTGAGAGGGCTCACAATGGATTTATTTAGAGAGGAAAGATTTACATGTTACCAGGGTAACCAAGAAAATTTTGCAAATAGCATGAAACAAAAGGTCAAAGCAATACAGTGATGATCATTAATATTAAATAATATCAAATCTTCTTGTATCCTAGTTACCCACTCCCTATGTCCATTTATCATCACACTTTTTTCTTGAGTCCCAGATGTCTCATGTACTCATCTGGTCCTTGGAAATATCTTTTGCTGGACCTTCTGAAATAGACCTTATTCTCCAAATAGCTCTGAAGAGGGCTCTGCTTCTTTAGTTGCCAATCACTTGTAGAGGTTCCTAGATAATTCTGCTAAAATATACCAGTAATAGGACTTAATACATTTTAGTACAATCCCTTAAGTTTGGTTTTTCAATAACTAGTTCATGTGTTGAAAACAAACTCAAGCCTAATGTTTTTGATCCTGTTAACAGCAGCGCTATAAGAAGTACACCAAATTAGCAAACTGTAGTTGAGGCTTTAGAGAATGTCAGTTTTTATCCACTACCTATAAAG
The DNA here is from genome assembly GCF_028372415.1 of Notamacropus eugenii. Lineage (NCBI taxonomy): Eukaryota > Metazoa > Chordata > Mammalia > Diprotodontia > Macropodidae > Notamacropus > Notamacropus eugenii. The sequence continues at coordinate 244,365,878 of NC_092874.1, read as the reverse complement.
TAAGCAGAAACAGGAAAACAATATATACAATGGCTACAATAGTGGAAAATGGAAAAATGACAATACAACAATAAAAAGTGAGTGCTTTAAAATTATAATGGCCAAGTGTGATAGGGGCAATATCTGTCCCTCAAAGGTTAGGCTAATGAAACTTGAGAATTAATTGGTTGTAGAGACTAAGGCCTGAACTATGGATATGGCTTCTTAGTGACCCAAGTATTAAAACCCAGCCAGCACACAGGAGTTCTGGCTCCTCAGGCTTGACACACACTGCAGACAAAAGGTACCACCATAGCAAATCCAGGGGCATGGGCATGTCCAGCTGAAGCAATGCTGTATCTTTGCTGAATACCCTAGAATCCTAGATGGTCTGTGAGTGTCACATATTGCTCTAGTTCTGAACCTAAACAATAGGACTGGTCTGAGTTAGGTCTGACTTAGGATAGCAAGTTTGACCCCAAAGAGAAACTACAAAAGGAAAGCTTTCCCTTCTCTTCTCTGACAAGGTGGGATATCATAAGAGTGTAACACTGCATCTAATGTTAGATCTTTTCACCATGTTGATTAGTTTTGTTGAACTGTTTTTCTTCATTTTTATCCGTTGTCATAAGGGATGGCTCTCTAGAGGGGGAAAACTATATTAGGAAATGTAGGGAATGTAAAAACAAAGTATGCCATTACAGTTTTTTTTTAAATTAAGTGATATGGTCTGTCATTGTCAGTAGTGAGTTCTCCCCAGTGTTGTACTTGTAAATATTTAACAACTACCTCTCTGGGGAGAAAAGTGAATGATACACTTTTAAGTTTAATCTACATTGTGAGCATTTTCTACATCACTTTCTTAAGCCTAAACAATCAACGAAAAAATAAATCAAGCCCTGATTTGTGGTGTGGGTCAATTTCCAAGGTGTAAGTGCTCGCACTAAAAATGTAACAGTCCAATTTTAACAAGCTGGTACAAGCTGGCTCCCGCACACCATCCTGGTTCTCCCTCTTTGGAAGTTGTCAAGCAAAAACAGAGAGGGGATGACTACTTTTCAGGTATGTTGTAGGAAGGGATGCTTTCCAAGTATAAATTCAACTAGGTGGCCTCTGAGATTCTATGACTCTAAATTGGCTTCAAATCTTTACTTCTCTTTTCTCCCTCCTAATCCTACCTCAGCATCTACCCTAAAGCTAATGACCTAGTGTCTGGTATAATTTCCTATTAAGGCTATCCAATCTCAGCTCCCTTAGTTCTTCTGCTACTTTCTCCAGAACTTCTTACACTTACTCTCCTTCCTTCAGATCACAGAAGAGTTTTAGAAGCAGTTTATCTCCAGATGGAGTCTATGGAATGGCTAAGGTTCAAGAAGGGAATCAAAAGATTTTTCCATGGGTATCATCCACATGAACTCAGCCATTAGCACCTGACAAAATCATGTCAAACAAATATGGATTTATTCATGGAAATATAAGTTTATGCTGCCAATTCAAAGCCACATCATAACTACCAGAAATTAAAGGTTTGCTGACTTAAGCCTAACTCAGCCCAGTCCAATATTTCTGGCTAAGGATATAATAGGGCAGTTAGGTAGCGCAGTGGATAGATTTTATCCAGGTCTGGAGTCAGGAAGATTCATCTTCCTAAGTTCACATCTGCCCTCAGATAGTTACTAGCTTTGTGACCCTGTTTGCCTCAGTTTCCTTAACTGTAAAATGAGCTAGAGAAGGAAATGGCAAACCGCTGTAGTATCTTTGCCAAGAAACCTCAAATGGACTGAAAAATTTTTGAAGAACAACAACAACAAAGATATGACGTATAATTCAAGTAGGTATGCTTCTCCTCTTCCTTCCCATCTTCCCTGCTGGCAACACACAGTCAGAAAGGCACACAGGCCCCATTGACAGTGGGAAGTCCACCAGACCTGAAGGGCACCAACTCAGTTCCCCAGATCAATTAAATTTTGTCTAGTCTAGGTAAAACAGATGCCTCTCCTACCACATAAGAATATTCAACACCTAACTGCTGGCTGCAAAAATTTAACATTAATTGAATATGTAGCAAAACATGACCAGTTAGCTAGCTTATTATCTTTCATGGATTAATAGACAAAAAAAATCTTCATATTACAAATACAGACTTCAAGATATCCTTCAGAACTCAACTTATGCCTACAATTATCTGGACATTGCATCAATCTATTCAAATTTTAAAATAATATTTAATAGTTATCACAATACCAGATACTTTTAATCTGCAAGCTGCATGGAATGAAAAGCTTTCAAAATACAGATGCCTACCAGAAGAAATCAACATCAGGTAGGAATAGGATAAGGTTCTTCTTCCATTAGATGGTAAACTCCTTTATTTTTCTTATTTTGTATCCCTCGTGCTTAACCCAATGCCTGGCACATTATGTGTGGGATTAGTAAGCATTTATTAACTGACTAACTGATTTCCCCTTCTCTCTATTCATCTGGCCACCATCTGAAGTACCTTTTGCTTGGCCTATTGGAATAGCTTTCTCCATACATCCAGTTTATTTTCTCTCTAATACGTCCATCCTCTGAGATGACATTCCTAAAGCATATGTCTGACCATGTCATTCTCTTGCTTGTTAGCCTTCAATGGCTACATATTGCTTCTCAGATAAAATACACACCCCTATTTCAGCATTGAGAGCTTTCAGAACTAATCTTTTCGCTCTCATTTCACATTATTTTCCTTCATTCCAGTCAAACTGATCTACTTGTTACTCCCCATCTCCTGTCCCTGTGCCTTTGCCCAAGTTGGCCCCCATACTTGGATTGCTATCCTTCTTCATCTCCATCTCTTGGAATCTATAGCTTAGGTGCTACCCCATCATGTTAGCACTTCTATGACCAAATGACCTTGTATGTGTCTATCTGTGTATATGTTAAATCCTCCATCCCACCCCTATCATGTGCCCAGGAGAATGTATCACCCTTGAGAAGCAGGACTTGTTTCATTCTTCTTTGTGTGGCACTGTTTTGTTCTATCTGAGGCATCCTAGATAACATTTGAGGTGCTATGGTGGCAGTGGAACCTAAATTGGCTTGTCTGTTACTTTCTGTGAGCCTACTAAAAGACTTTCCCATTAAACCAGAAGGACATGTCAATAGATATAAATTTTACTAGGTCCTTCAAGATATTCTTAAATTCTAGTTCTTCTAGTTAACCAGTATGGGAGTATAATTTATAATTTTGCCCACCAGGTGGCAGTATCCTGGATCACCAGTACAATGGTCCCTTCACTGATGAGTGAGATTCTATGTGACTGGATAAATAGTCCAATCCCAATAAGCTTCATGACCTCAAAGACATGTGGAAAGAAATCCCTAATGACCTGGTTCTGAATGAATCTTAAGATGTCACATGACTCAATGTTATTAAAATGCATAAAATTGTATGGGTCACCTCACCCCGGCATCTAGGAAATTGTCTGTTCTTTGTCAGCCAACAAAAACTTCCATACCACTCAGGCAAATGATATTTAATAGGATCCGTGGTTTATTAAACAGAGTAAAATTGTTTAAAAACTGTCAAATGTCCCCTTCTCATGGAACAGCTTCATTTAATTGTTTCTCAAAACAAAATGTCCTCCTACTGAATCCTCCTAGCTTTCTAGAATCGGAGAAGGATTAAGGGAAGAAGTGTCATGTGTGGAACATGAAAGTCCAAATAATAAGGCAAGGGCAGTACAGGGAGAAAGGTCAATCTCCCAACATCCCATTCAACACACTCAGTAAATTGGCAAATCTCAGTACTCTAGGATTTTCCTTAGAAGCACTGTCTCTTGCATTCTAGGGTAGTAATTATCTCAGGTCTGTGTCATTCCCTTTCCACATGCTGTTCCAGATCACCACAGGGTCATTGCTATCTGCAGCCCAAGAAGTCTGCTTCTCAATGCCTGGTTTTCCCCATCCAATAGCAGCCAGTCTCTCTAGCATGAAAAGCCCAGGGCGCTGATTCCCAAAGGTCAAAGCTTCATAATGGGCGAAGAACCTCTGTCCTTTTGCCATGGCTCCCTTCATTCTTAGTTCCAATACTTGAATCAGATATTGGACCAGAAGTCTTTCTCAAGATAAAGGAAGGAAAAAAACCAAAAAGATAAAGAAAGAGTAAGGGACCATTATAAATATTCACAAACAAAATTTCTCTTGTCCTTCACAGAGCTTCATCCCTGGGCCAAGTACATTCTTGGACAGTTCCATTTTCTTATCCTGCTAATTCATTTTTCCCCAGTGGGAATCCTTCAGGTCTCACAGAAATGAAATGCATTGCAGAGGTATCCCTTTCTTTTTTTTTTCCCTCTTTCAATTTATTTATTTATTTTTTTTACTTTATTTTATTTGTTTTCAGTTTTCTACAATCCCTTCCATATATCTTAGATTTTTTCCCCTCCCTCCCCTTCCTTCCCCTCCACTCCCCTCCCCCCCCACTCCCTCCCTGAGGTGACATGCAATCTTATATAGGTTCTACAAATATATTCTTATTAAATACATTTTCACCTTAGTCATGTTGCATAGAAGAATTAAAATGAATGAGAGAATCCATGAAACAAAACATAACAGAAGAGAAAATGGTCTGCTTCATTCTGTGATCCAATTCCATAGTTCTTTCTCTGGATGTGGAAGGCATTTTGCTTCAAGAGTTCATTGGGACTTCCTGAAGTCTTCCTGTTCATCATTTCTTATAGCACAATAGTATTCTATAACATTCATATACCACAACTTGTTCAGCCATTCCCCAATTGATGGGCATCCCCTTGCTTCCCAGTTTTGGGCCACCACAAAGAGAGCTGCTATAAATATTTTTGTATATGTGGGACCCTTTCCCATTTTTATGATCTCTTTGGGATACAGTCCTAGAAGTGATACTGCTGGGTCAAAGGGTATGTGCATTTTTATAGCCCATAGAATATCTTTCACATATACAGTAGGAACCTATTACATGTTTTTTTTTTAACTGAATTGAATTTCAATTTCAAGTTATTTTGCTAGCCACCCCTCATTCCACCCAGTTCTCAACAAGGAAAGTAAAGCCCAAGGTTCAAATTCCTTCAATAATAACTTGAATTGTTCTATACTAGCAATCAATCAAAACACAGTATTAAGTACCTAATGTGTGCCAAACCATTTTTTACTTTTCTAGAGAAATATATAGCTTCCATGAAGAATTGTTTTTACAGTGACTAAGGCAAAGGCTGCTAGTTGGCACCAGCACTGATCTGGGAGTCAGAAGATCTGAGTTCTACTCCTACCTCAGACACCTACTTAGGTATGTAACACTGGGCAATTTAACCTGTAACTGCCTCAGTGTCCTCAACTGTAAAATGGGGGTAAGAATAGCACCTACCTCCCAGGGTTGTGAGAATGAAATAGATAATATTTGTAAAGCACTCAGCACAGTCCCTGGCCCATAGTAGATGCATAATAAATGGATTGTTTTGTTCCTTCCAGAATTCAATGACTTTTCATTATAAATACATAACACTACCTAGCCAACTTTAAACTGCAGAAAAAGGAGCCCAAAGACTCAGCCACCTTAAGTTACTTGCTAAAGATGACCCAGGAATAAGCAGCAGAGCCATGACTTGAAACTCTGTCTCCTAGATCCAAGTTGTCTGTACTTTGAACTATGCCAAGGTGCCTCTCCTATGACCTGGAATGTTTTCAGTGTTTCAAGGGCACCAGCCTAAGAGCAAATAGTATGATTCACTCAGTTATCCAGGGCTTGTTTATCCCATTTATGGACTATCCAACTCCAACTCTTCTGACTCCACCAGTTAGGGCTTCCATTGTCCATTCATATTTCCACTAGAAGAGAGGAAGAGGAAATGGAAGGGGAAATCAACATCATTCACCTTAGGATAACTGGGGTTGAGCACCCAGCTGCTATGTTAGAAGCTATATGTGGGTGGAGAAGGAGGCCAAAAAAGAAGGGTTAAGGTTTCATTGTTCATGACTACAACAGTTTGTAAATCTTGATCTCCTGTTTGGCTTTTGTTTTATGTCTAGGTTTGAGATTTCACTGGAATAGGAAAATGTCAGTGAGGAAACCCCCTCTAAAGATATGGATTGCTGTTGAGCAATTTATAATCTGAGAGGGCTGCCCAAGGCATGGAGAGTTGACCAAGGATCACATCTCTAGTATGTGTTCAGAGGTCAGTCTGGAACCCAGACCTGCCTGTTTTTGAAGCCGTTTTTTCCCACCATTCCATGCTACTTCTCTATACCCCATGTTACCGTGAATAATACAGAGTTAGCTTCATTGACATTTATTCTATTTTGTGGATTAAACCAAGCCTGAGATACAATAATGAGATTATTTGACAGCCATATGAATGAATGCTTCCCCTTCTACTCAGGCTGAAAAGGTAGAATTTTGTCTATTCATAAATTTCATGAAAATTGAGTCAATAGAAACAAGAATCAGAAGGCAGAGTTGTACTTACTCAGGGAGTTATTAATATCTGAAATATAATTAAGTCTTTGTTAAATGTCAAATCTGATATGGTAATAAGGAAGGGAAAGGGCAGCCCTGATTTGTGTTTTTATGTAGATGGCTTCTCTCTCAAATACAGATGACACTAAATGCTTCCTGTTACAGATAATTTGTCAGGACTGAAGTCAGTTTAGTTGCAAAAGGAAGTGAGGGCTGGACAAGTCTAATCTCAGAGATTTATTTCCAGTTGATAAGAAGTAATTCTAAAAGTTTAGCGTTGCCTATAACATGCGTCTCCTTGACACAACTGTTAGATGCTCTGAGTTTTTAGAGATTCTCATCTAAATCATCTTTAATTATTCTTCTATGAAAGGCTGTATTATTTTAACTTCAGAATTATATTTGCAGAATGTTAGAGAGAATTCTAAAGATTGTTAAAGACCCTCCCATTCTCTCCCTAATGTTGACTATTAGAGTAACTCTATCCATCATTTGGTATGGAGAAATGCATGGTATTTTCTGATACGAGTTCACAGGTACACTATCCAGAAGAAAGGCTGTTGTCAGTTGCCCTAGAAAGTTGTAGGAGAAAGTGCTAGTATAAGTTATATGCCATAATTTGCTTCAATTATGAATTCCAGTCCAAAGTAAAATTGTTTTGTCATATCATTTAGGGAAGTATTTTGCTTAGCTGACAAGTGAAGAATGATTCTTTAAATGGACCTTAAAAGAGACACACAAATTATCATAAGTCCACAGCATCAGAGTATGAAAGATATTAGACCAGGAGCAAAATCAGGCTGAGGGAAAGTATCTTCAAGAAAATTGAGAATTTTCTTCCAGAACGAGTAGGCTATAAGATACTCCAAGCAATCAGATGAATCATCGTTATCACCACTGATATCTGGTGAAAGAACTGTTGATAATGTTGTTTTCCTTGTAAAAAACTTTTGCATTTTGTGCTGATTTTTAAAAAGTCTGCATTTGTTGCTTGCTTAAAGAGGTTATTTCAAGGAATATGCTTATTTTTAAAGTAGTTCAGGTCAAGGAAAAAAATATCTTGGCATTTGAGGGTGGGAAGGAAGAAGTAAATGTGGGAGCAATTCTTTGCTTGATTCTAACCAATTGTTTAAGAATGTATCACATTCACCTCTTTGATAAAGTTTATTGAAAAAAGCATAACCTTGAACATCAGAGAGAGTCACAGGCCAAGTTTGAGGATTCCAAAGAGTAAAGGTAAAAATTATTGTTGGTAATTACAAATGACAAACTTTTTGTTTTTTCCAAGTGAAAGACTGTTATCTAAAAACTAAAAAAAAAAATACTATAAGCTATTGCTATTCTGAAGGTGAGAAATTTGTTTCATGATGTCATTTGGGGTTTTCTTGGCAAAGATACTGGAGTGGTTTGCCATTTCCTTCTCCAGCTCATTTTACAGGTGAGGAAACTGGGGCAAACATGGTTAAGTCATTTGCCTAGGGTCACACTGCTAGTAAGCGTCTGAGATCAGATTTGAACTCAGGAAGATGAGTCTTCCTGATTCCAGGCCTGGCACTCTATCCGCTGCACCACCTAGCTGCCATACTAGAAGGTGAGAAAATTTTGTCATTAAAAAATCTCCTTTGTAATGGCCTATGTCTTCTCTTTCAAAATTTCAAAAAAAGCTAAGATTTTATCAGTGTGAATACTCTATTCATTAATGTAATCCAAAAACCATCAGGAATGGTGCTAGGAGCTGGAAATATTAAGGCAAAAAAGACAGAAATAGTTCCTGCCATCCATGAGTTTATAATCTACTGGATGTTTATAATATGTATACAAGTAAGTAAACACATTATAATTTTAGGAGGAAGAAAGCATTAATAATTGAGGGGAGAGCTGACAGATGAGGAAGGGAGAAAAAGGAAGGCTTCACAGTAGAGTTGGGGGAACCTTGAAGGAAAATAAGAATTCTGAGAGGTGGAAATGAAGAAAAAGGGATTTGAGACAGAGGATTATTTATATTTGTAGCAAGCCCTCTGGGCTGCATGCCCAAGAGGTACTTAAACTCTTGAGTTGGGTTCCCAGAGGGTATCTGCTACTCTGTTTTCAAAAGGTTCCTTGTAGGTACCAGTTCCTTCTATGGTTCATGAACCTCTATACCTGTGCTTCTGCTTAATCAACTGGCAAAAACAATTAGATTTTAGCAAAAATGTTTACTAAGATGGCAGAGTTGGGACAATAGCTAGAAAGCATTCTTCCCATAAACCCAGAATGCATTCTCATACTAATACACAACAAGAAGAGGTGGCCCAAACTTAGAGACCAGTGGTCATGTGGAAAACATAGAGGGAAGCCAAGACAGCCAGTCAATGATGGTTTTTAATCACCTACTACATGCCAGGCACTGTGCTAAGTGTTAGGGATACAAAGAAAGACAAAAACCAGTCCCTGCTCTCAAGGAGGCCACAGTCTAATGAGGGTGACAACATGCAATCAATTTTGTGCAAACAAGATATATACAGATCAAACTGAGGGTAGTCTCGTAGAGAAGGCACTGAAATTAAGAAAAGACTGGAAAAGGCCAAGACTTCTTGTTTCTCTGATATTGCAGCATCTAGAAGTTCTTTCTCCCCATGTGGAGTCCTTATGAAGCTCCTTCTGGACAAAACATCCCTGCTGGACTCCCTGCTCAGCAGGTCTCCCAGGGTCTATTCCTTTCTGCAAAGCAACTTTTGATTACTATGAGTAGCTCATTCTCTCTTGAGTCCAAAGCAGACTTTTACTGCCTCACACCTAGAAATGGCTTCTGGCATCCCTCTGTATCCAAAATCTGTCTGGAGTGTGTCTCCACTAAACTGATGGCCCTTACCTGGAATCTCATCATCTGATGAACTATTGAGCTGTTGAATAGGATGTCTCTTTATGGCAAGAAGCAATGCTTAAAGATTCCATGGCCAATGTGGGAAGGGGAAAGAAATCCTCTTCATCCTTAACAAGACAATTTCACTCTGATGGGTAGATTCTTTCCCTAGCTGTTGGCTCTCTCTTCTCTTTTTAGTCACCTGAACTTCTGAGCTGCATCATTTTTGCTGCTCATATGACTGTCAAGTCAAGTCTCATAACCACTCAGTGCCTCAGGAAACACTCTCAGTACATAAATTTCAGATCAAGGGCTGATGGATCTGTGATCTCATTGATTTGAGCATTTCCTCTAAATATGAAAGTTATAACATACCCATACCTACTTATCCTGTGTGGTTCTTATCCATATTTTCCCAAAAATTCACCACTGGGAACCTACTAAATGTGCTAGAGACCTTCCTTGATTTCTTATAACACCATTACAGAAGTACAGGAAGGACCTGTCATCTCTCACTCAGAAACTCATCTTCTCTTCCTGGTACACAATTCTTTGATGATACCCTTTGATTCTTCTTAAGAGTTCATAATTAGCCGTATATTACAGCCTTTTCACATCCATCATGTACCTGTCCATTGTTTTCTGTGTGATATTACTCTTATTTCTTTGGAGGCAGTGGTTTTCTACATCTCATTTTCATATTGCAATACTAGTAAATGTAAATCAAATTTAAAAGATGGACTATTGTTTTCATGAGAAGTTTGTGGTCAGTAAAAGAGCTCGAGAATTTTCTAAAAGGAATCTAGTCTGTTCTCCTCCTTTTCAATTCTGGGCCCAGTTCACTGTTCATCTGTACTAGCTGTCATTGATATGCATACATGTAAGGGGGTATTGGCCAATAGGGGCCCAAGCCTTGGAGAATATGAAGTGTTCTTTGAATATCCACATGGAGAATTCTGAGCCTACTTCTGAAAATATGTAATGATTCACATGAGAGGGGCTTTTAAACCATGTGAAGTTATTCTATGTCTGTTTCCTATCAGCTTGCAGTATAGAGATAGAGAGTGTTTCAATTTACTGCCGAGCCAGAATTGAGTAACCATAAAAAAGGTGCAACATAGGAACTCAACATCCCTTTCTTTTCCCTGGCAGCTTTAGAATGAGTGGAGAATTGCTGTAATCCTCCTGGAGGGAGAAGGACCTGTTGCTTCAGCTGCCTTGCTGCCAAGGTTGCCATGTGGACATGAATGCATGGCAGCTATATGTCCTCTGGCTCTGTTTTGTGTAGTTTTTCCTGATCTTAGGTGAATGAGTGTTGTTCCAGAACAGACCAGGTGAAATTTGAAAGGCAGAAGAACCACCAGAGGTCTAACGATAGGAGTTGATAGCAAAGTCTTCCAGTGGCCACAATAGCCAAGGAGTACCAGGTTCTAGGGAGGAGCCATCCCTGAGGAATGACCTGTTTGATCCAACCCAGAAAGAATGAATCTGGCAGCCAAGATACCATGATGTCCACCAGCAGTATTGTACTTGAAAGTGAATGGGGGGTGGAGAGTGGGGGAAGGTGAAATATTTATAGCCATAATTTCAAGTTTAATCCCATTCTTTCCCAAGACCCAAAATGTTAGAGAGGAATGGGATCCTAGTTTCAGAGGTTTCTGTACTTCAGGTCTTGCTATATTTTCTCAGTAAAATCCCTTTGCAACAGCTAATTGATGTTATTTAATTAACTGATATTGAGAAGCTATAAACTAGTTATCAGTGGTATTGAACAGATCACTTGTCAAAATGACATTGGATCAGTAATCACTGGTTAGATGTTATTGAGGAGAAGGCAACTGGTTGATTGACACTGAAGGAATGTACTGGATTGGGACTTGAGAAGCACAGAATTAGAAGAACCCTACAGTCACTCAAGGATACCCCTAGATCCCTGAGGGAAGAGGGAGATGTAACACTGATCTTGCTCTGGGGACCCAATCTACTAAGGCAAATGTGAGTTGGGAGAGTAAATCCAGAGCCTAAAATACTGTTGGACAAGTTCTATCAGGTGTCAATCTAAATCCACTTTGAAATCTGGCCAATAAACATGCTATCAATTTGTTGTTTTCTGTGTGGAAAGATAGGCCAAACTCCCATGAGCCATGACTTCTTTTCTGGAGGCTTTGCAATCTCTTGGGGTTTGATGTAATCATCACCATGTCATCTGCCAAACAAAAACATCAAAAAGACCTCTCTATCCACAGGGAATCTCTCTTCAACCTGGACACTGAGTTGGATCTATTCCATCACAGCAGCAAATAATTTTTGGCAAGCACACAGCTCTATTATATGCCTCTCCTGATGTTTATTATCAGAGGATTATTGAATAGCTTTATTTCTGTTGTTATCTCTTCCAAGGGATCCTCAATTAACCTAATGAATGGATGAGCAGTACTGTCTGCCAAAAGAACCTGTAAGATAGCATTCTTTTTTACTGAATCAAATGAGTTGTTCTTTTGGGGTTTTTTTGTTTGCTTGCTTGCTTTTCATAATCAGCAAACAGTAAGTACAGTGGGATCTTATATTCTTTCTGTCTTTCAGTTAATTATGAGATGGTAAAGATGTGGTCCATTGTTGACTATGGCTTGTAAAAGCCTGTGAGTTCCCTACTAATAACCTTTACCCAGAATGCCCTTGATTCGTGTGTAGATGACTCACAAAGTTATGGTACAGATAGTATGCTTATAGGTCAGTAGTTACTGATGTTCTTTTGCTCACCTTTTTTAATAATATTTTTCCACACTTCTAGCATACATACCCTCTCTTTGAGGTGTCTTATATAATGGCTCCCCAGTGCCTTCATATTATCTCCAACACCAATGTCCTCTATGCTTGGTTCAATCCAACTGCCTTTCTTAACTTTATTTACTTTAGTGCTATTCATACTTCCTTCATAAGAATCTCAGGACTGTGATGTTAGGATGGTTCTCAATTATTGATGAAGAAAATGGGTTTTTTTTATAACTGTTTTTGTAAATCTTTTCCTTTTTTCTGCTCTTCAAAGTCCTTCAATTTTTATCCTTGAATACCTTTGGCATGACTTTGTTTAAGAAACTTTCTATGGCTACACAATTACAGATCTGGTAAAAACAAAAAAAAAAGTACCATCATTTTCTTCTCTCCCTCGTTGTCTCTTGTATTTGTCCCTTTCTCCTCATTGTCACTGCCACACGCCTGCATCATCTCACACCTGATTTATTATAACAATCTAACCTCCCTTTCTGCAGTGCATCATACATATAAACAGCTGTCCGACTAACTAATCATATTCAAATACTGCTTTTATTGTCACTTCAGAACATATCTTGAATTCCTGTTGCTTAACATATCAGCTGAAAACTCTGCTGACTCTGACAGTGCCCATAATCTCATCTCACTACCTTTCCAAACTTGTTTCCCACTTCTCTCTGTCAAATGTTGTCCACACCAGGCTCTGCATTTCCCTCATTCTAACTCAAAGGGCTCATTTTTATCTTAAAATACATAGGACAAGAACTACCTGGAAAGGAAACTATGTGAGTAGAAGCAGTATATGTTTTTGCCTAGAGAGATATATAGTTGATGCTTATGTTCTTTAATTTCTTTATCCGTACAATGAAGACATTGAATGAGACAACTTCTAAGGTTCACTCTAGCACTAATATCGTTTCATTTTCATGGTATGTTGTGGTGGAACCATCTCAAAAATTCAGTCAGATCACCTCTAATCCAAGTATAGTTATATATTGAGATTGACACCTTCATGAAGCAGGCTAAGGTCTAAGAGGAACAAGCAACTTTAGAGAGAGCAAGATAGATTTTTTTATAGGGTAAAGGTGTAATTACATAACAGAAATTATGAATATTAAAGGGGCAAGAGGGATTTATTAAGGGGGTAGATAATAGTGGAGGGGTCCCAGCCTCAGGGAAATTGTGCATGCAATTACCCATAATGCATACAGAAAAAACATGGGGGGGTATGTGTTATGATAATGATAATATAATAAGCCTCTCTACATCACAAGTTTACCTAAAGGACATCTTTTGTTATTATTGGGCAGATGCCTACTTAGGGAAGGTCCCTTCTATTGTTTTGGGATCCACATCCTGCTTGGGCATCCTAGTGGTGCTGCTTCCTGATTGGCTGAGTATTGTGGTCCTGTCTGAGACTAGATGAATGGGGTTGTGGCTGAGTGCATGGACATACCTTATGTTTCTGTGGGAAATATGAGGAATGGATCTGGGGGCAGTGGCTAGCTAGAGGCAGTGACTGGGATCCCATCACATGGATATGCCTGCTGTTTCTGAGAGAAATTTGAGTTCATGGATATATCTGTTGTTCTAATGAACAGTGAGGCATGTATGAAGAAGTTAGAATATTGGGGGGGGGGAGTGTAATGTTAATAGAATAGGAAGATCTTCCCTGTCCATTAATAGCCCTAACACATGGAGCCTGTGGTCTGCTGGAGCCTGTGGTCACATGGAGCTCAGACTGGGAGGAGCTTGCCCAAGGAGAGGGGGAAAGAGAGATAGAGTGGTGGGCGGAGCAGGGAGGGAGCACGAGCAGAGAGAGAGAGAAGCAAGCTGTGAGGGGTCGGAGGGAGAAATTTGTCTAGGTGAACTTGTTTTTGTAGGGAGGCCTGACAGAAAGAAGGCTTAAGATATTGGTGCTGCCTGGATGAGTTATAAGTACCCTGTGAAATCTTACCTCCTGGCCTTATAATGATGTCCCAAATATATATTTTGACTTTACCTTTGAGGAAGAGAGTTTATTATATTTTGTGAATTTATCCTGGAAATACGTATGCATATTCATAGAGGTTGCTATGGGCATCACGTTGGTGTTACAGGGGGCAAGGAGTGAGTGGCTAGGTAGGGGCAATGGGCTTGCTGTTCAGAGGGGCCTATAAGGAGGTTAGAATATTGGGGCTGGGGCAGCTTTATTAGGATTCCCTCAATATCACATGAATTCTATGCCTATGCTCTTATTGCTTCCCCAACCTTCACTTCTTTCTCCCTATTAAAATCTACTGCAATCCTTCATTGGTCAAGACTGAACTCAAGACAGACCCTCTCCATTCTGAAACTTTTTCTGATTACTCCAGTATCCTGTGGTTCATGTGTTCATAAGTCCATCAAAGCCATTTCATCTTTCTTTCTCTTAAAATTCTTGTGTACTAGCTACTTCCATTCATTTCAGGATCAAAGGACCATAGAGCTGGAAGGGAATCTGCAGATCATTTAGTCCAACCCCATCATTTTGTGTATGAGGAAACCTAAACCTAGGAAATTTAGGTGCTTTGCCTAAGATTGAAAAGGTACTAAGTGGCAAAGATGGGATTTGAACTCAGATCCTTTGACTTTGGGCAGCTAGGCAGTGCAACGGATAGAGTGCTGGGCCTGGAGTCAGAAAGACTCATCTTTCTCAGTTCAAATCTGTCTGCAGACATTTAATAGCTATGTGACCCTGTTTGCCTCAGTTTCCTCATCTGTAAAATGAGCTAGAAAAGAAAATGGCAAATGGCAGGATCTTTGCCAAGAAAACCTCAAATGGGGTCACCAAGAGTCAGACGCAACTCAACATCAGTCTCTGACTCTAAACTCAACATTCTTTCCATAGGGCCATGCTGCTTTGCCAAGCTCATTAATTATTCTCTAGTTATTTCATATATATGTAGCCTTGTTTTCCTAGCCTGGTTTTCCTACATAGATTTTAACTTCTTTAAAAAAAAAAAAAAAAGGCTAATGTCAGATAATCCTTCTGTATCCTCTGTGGTGCTTAGCATAGTCCTGGATATGTGTATTGGACAAATGTTCAGTAAGAACTTAGAAAATCATGGAGTTGTGGAGCTGGAAGGGACCTTTAGAAGCCAGTGATTACCAACTTTCCTTTTACAAATTCACTAGGAGACCTGGATTAAAACCCAGGGTCTTTTGCCTGCTCATCCAGTGTTCCTCTCACACCTATTCATTACTTGATTGAACACTAACTGAAAATGAATAATGTGATCGATGTCATTAAATCCCATTGCTCATATATCATTATATGATTTGGGGAGAGAGTAAGTTTTAATCCTTTTCATCCCCAGGGGATAGTCACTATTTACTTAGAGGAAGTAATACTATACCAATGGTTTAATGCCTCCTGGCTCTGAATTGCCACTTTTGGGTTGTATTTCCACTGAAGCTTTTTTTTTCTTGTATTTTAAATGGCCAGTAATTACCAGCCACTCTTAGATTTACCAAATTGGGAAAAATTCTAAATGCCTTAAGATTTGAAATTTAAATGAAAGATAATGAGCTCATTTATAATATTGGGATTTCCTTTTTAGTATGATTTTTCTACCTGAGTTTTGGTTAGAGTTTCCTGCTAATACTTTACTTCAGAATTGTGTGCTAGAATAGACTATTAATTTTCTTGCCAAATATCTCTAATGTTATTTTTTAAAAATAAAAACATATTCAAGTTTTCTTTAAAATAAACATATTTCAAATTTACTTTTCTAGCTGATAAAGTTAAAAAAAAAATTCTCAAATTAGGGTATAGGAACTAGAAGTAGGATATTACTCCCATATGTAGAAACTTGTACCAATGCAACTTCTAGGCAACTTATAGTCTTAGAGAGCTGCCTAGAAAACTTAAAAGTTAAGGGATTTGCTCAGGGTCACCAAGCCAGGATGTGGCAGGGGCAAGGCTTGAACTTAGGTCTTTGTGATTTCAAAACCAGGTCTCTATCCACTGTTACATTACATTGAATCCCAAAGTAGCCCTATTTTAATATCAAATGACTCCCATTCACCTATAAAACCTTAATTGTTGCATTTGGTTACTTGACTCAAATATTTAATTCATGTAAAAGTCATTTATTTGGCTATTTATTGTTATGTTTCATAGGAAAACATTTCCAAAGGCATAAAATCAGACTGAATAGCCTTCAGATTTCATTTTCTGCCGTGTAACATTTTATAATCATGTTTAAGATTATAATTTATCCCTTTGAAAGTAGTCAATTGAAAATGTCGGACATATATTATGGTATTTTGAGTGGACTTCCTGTAGCAAACTTAGGACATGGGTGGGTTACATCACCGTGATGAGATCATAAGTCCTCTGGGGTCTTAGACTACCAATATTTGACAGAGATTTCCATTGTATAAAGTACCATATATAATTATTTAAAGAATAGTCCTATTTTTAAAGTGCATAATCATTGACTATTAAATCCTGCTTCAGCAAATGAATATTTTCAGTCAGTTCAAAATATGTATTGTATCAATTCAGCTTGTTTCTATTCTTTTTTAAATAACTTCTCTCAAAAATAACAAATTGGGTCTAATTCCTCCTTGTGCCTGATGCCACCCACCAAAGTCTCACTCTACTACCTCTGTGTGGAATGGAGGTGACCCTGGATTCTTAAAGGCTCTGACAGCAGAGGGCAGGCTCCGGCAGATTCTCTACTTAGCTGGGTTTCAAGGACACTCCCAGTGACAGATTGTCTGCTGTCCAAGGACCATTCTGGCTTAATACAGGGAGGTCATTACTAGAATTTTGGCAGGTAGGTGATGGCTTTACAGGCCACAGCAAACCATGATACAGTTGGTTGAAAATACAAATTGTCCCTCTGCTCCAGGCAGCTTTCCCCTGTTTCTGCAGGATGCGGTACAGAGGCAGAAAAGGGAGCAGACAGTGTTGAGTGACACAGGTTTTCAATTAACTGTAAACATTAACTGTTGGCATTCCAGTTTGGGGATTTTTTTTTGTCTAGCAACCAATGAGGAGATGCTACTGTAAAGATTGAAGGGAGTCCATATTGATGTTTTCAATGTAAAGACAGAAGACATAAAGGAAAGAATAGTTCACAGGCTTTCCTTGAAGATGTGAATAAAGATTTTCATTTCATCCTGCACCCAAAAGCAAGAAATGGCATACTTTCATGGAACACTGAGCCCTCTCGCCACCTTGAAGATAAGTGAAGCTTATGAACCAGGGTGTGTTACTGAGAAAGGAGAATTTGGTAAAAGCCATAAGGAATGTGACAACTGGCCTTCCAGTTAAGATGGCAGAGAAGCTGAAAGGGAGACAGGCTTCTTACACATACTTCAAAAAAGCCCCGCAAAATGGAAGAATCAAAAAGAAAAATGAGGGGGCGGAGCCAAGATGGTGGAGTAGAAACACGTACATACACATAGCTCCGAACCCACAACCCATAGAACAAATACAAAGAAGTAACTCACGGCGAATTCTGCACCCAGAGGCCACAGAACATTGGAGCGAGGGAGATTTCTGTTCCGGAGAGACCTGCAAACCTCTCGCAAAAGGTCCTTCGTGCTGCGGACTGGGCGCCGGGACTGGGAGCTGAGTACAGCCCTGCCGCGGCCACAGCACCGAGAGGAACAGATCTGAGCGGGCTTCAGGGATGGGATCTCCAGCGGCCGCACAAGTCCCTCCACCCACAGGTGACAGGGGTCAGTGACAGAGTCTCTTTGGCGGGTCGAGGGGGGAGTGGGGTGCCCCCATGGCTCGGGCCCTCTCAGGAGACAGAAGCTGAGGGGCGGCGGCAAACCGGGGCTCCCCAAGCAGGCAGGAGCCTGGATCCATTGTTGAAGGTCTGTGCATAAACTCCCTGAGGGAACTGAGCCTGAGAGGCGGCCCTGCCCCCACCTGAGCATCTGAACTTAATCTCACACTGAATAGCAGCCCTGCCCCCGCCCAAAGCCCTGAGGCTGGAAGCAGCATTTGAATCTCAGACCCCAAAAGCTAGCTGGGAGGATCAGGAGGCGAGGTGGGTGTGAGGAAAATATTCAGAGGTCAAATCACTGGCTGGGAAAATGCCCAGAAAAGGGAAAAGAAATAAGACTATAGAAGGTTACTTTCTTGGTGAACAGGCATTTCCTCCCTTCCTTTCTGATGAGGAAGAACAATGCTTACCATCAGGCAAAGACACAGAAATCAAGGCTTCTGTGTCCCAGCCCACCCAATGGGCTCAGGCCATGGAAGAGCTCAAAAAGAATTTTGAAAATCAAGTTAGAGAGGTAGAGGAAAAGCTGGGAAGAGAAATGAGAGACATGAAGCCAAAGCATGAACAGCAAATCAGCTCCCTGCTAAAGGAGACCCAAAAAAATGTTGAAGAAAATAACACCTTGAAAACTAGCCTAACTCAATTGGCAAAAGAGGTTCAAAAAGCCAATGAGGAGAAGAATGCTTTCAAAAGCAGAATTAGCCAAATGGAAAAGGAGATTCAAAAGCTCACTGAAGAAAATAGTTCTTTCAAAATTAGAATGGCACAGATGGAGGCTAAGGACTTTATGAGAAAGCAAGAAATCACAGAACAAAGCCAGAAGAATGGAAAAATGGAAGATAATGTGAAATATCTCATTGGAAAAACAACTGACCTGGAAAATAGATCCAGGAGAGACAATTTAAAAATTATGGGACTACCTGAAAGTCATGATCAAAAGAAGAGCCTAGACATCATCTTTCATGAAATTATCAAGGAAAACTGCCCTGAGATTCTAGAACCAGAGGGCAAAATAAATATTCAAGGAATCCACAGAACACCGCCTGAAAGAGATCCAAAAAGAGAAACTCCTAGGAACATTGTGGCCAAATTCCAGAGTTCCCAGGTCAAGGAGAAAATATTGCAAGCAGCTAGAAAGAAACAATTCAAGTATTGTGGAAATACAATCAGGATAACACAAGATCTAGCAGCTTCTACATTAAGGGATCAAAGGGCATGGAATAGGATATTCCAGAAGTCAAAGGAACTAGGACTAAAACCAAGAATCACCTACCCAGCAAAACTGAGTATAATACTTCAGGGGAAAAATTGGTCTTTCAATGAAATAGAGGAGTTTCAAGCATTCTTGATGAAAAGACCAGAGCTGAAAAGAAAATTTGACTTTCAAACACAAGAATGAAGAGAACCATGAAAAGGTGAATAGCAAGGAGAAGTCACAAGGGACTTACTAAAGTTGAACTGTTTACATTCCTACATGGAAAAACAATATTTGTAACTCTTGAAACATTTCAGTATCTGGGTACTGGGTGGGATTACACACACACACATGCACACATACATAGAGACAGAGTGCACAGAGTGAATTGAAGAGGATGGGATCATATCTTAAAAAAAAAATGAAATCAAGCAGTGAGAGAGAAAGATATTGGGAGGAGAAAGGGAGAAATTGAATGGGGCAAATTATCTCTCATAAAAGAGGCAAGCAAAAGACTCATTAGTGGAGGGATAAAGAGGGGAGGTGAGAGAAAAACATGAAGTCTACTCTCATCACATTCCACTAAAGGAAAGAATAAAATGCACACTCATTTTGGTATGAAAACCTATCTTACAATACAGGAAAGTGGGGGATAAGGGGATAAGCAGGGTGGGGGGGGTTGATAGAAGGGAGGGCATGGGGAGGAGAGTGCAATTTGAGGTCGACACTCATGGGGAGGGATAGGATCAAAAGAGAATAGAAGTAATGGGGGACAGGATAGGATGGAGGGAAATATAGTTAGTCCTATACAACACAACTATTATGGAAGTCATTTGCAAAACTACACAGATTTGGCCTATATTGAATGGCTTGCCTCCCAAAGGGAAGGAGTGGAGAGGGAGGGAGGTAAAGAAGTTGGAACTCAAAGTGTTAGGATCAACTGTCGAGTAATGTTCTTGCCACTAGGAAATAAGAAATACAGGTAAAGGGGTATAGAAAGCTATCTGGCCCTACAGGACAAAAGAGAAGACGGAGACAAGGGCAGAGAGGGATGATAGAAGAGAGAGCAGATTGGTCATAGGGGCAATTAGAATGCTTGGTGTTTGGGGGGGGAGGGGATAAAAGGGGAGAAAATTTGTAACCCAAAATTTTGTGAAAATGAATGTTAAAAGTCAAATTAAAAAAAAAAAAGAAAAAAAAGAAAAATGAAGGGAAAAAATACAAGAAAATAAAAATCAACAGAGAAATCAGACAGAGACCAGGCTGCAAGGTGTAGCTGTGGAGAGTGGGTCAAAGGTCAAAAGCTTGTCAGAATTCTCTAGCCAACACAGCAGTATTCCCTAGTCACCCACTCCCTGCTGATAGTACAGAGGGGCTGCTGGATTGAGGGTTAAAATCAGTGTTCTTACTGCTGTGCCTTTCAGAATTCTCTTTAGACCCTTGATGTTGTTGTTTGCATTGTATAGAGGTGGTGGTAGAAGGTTTGGATAGTTTATTTACTTGTTTCTCTTGATCCCTTTTTTGTTTGAAGAAACAGAGCTATGGGGACACTTATTTTAGCCAGGAGATATGATAAAAACCTTCCCTTTTCACTTTACCACTCCTTCCCCCATACTCTGCTCACACCCAAAAATTAAAATTCTCAACATGAGAGAAAAAGGAAGAGAGAAAGAAAGAAACAAAGAAAAAGAAAAAAAACATGAAGGTAAAAGTGAAGCTTAGTTCTCTCTCGAGCTGGGTTCTTTCTGCATAGCCAGCTTCTCAATTTATTCCTTAGAGCTTTTTTGTTCTTAACTTTTTTTAATCTCATAGAATCCTTTGGCAGTTTGATGAAGTCTATGAACCCATTTTTAGAATAATGAAATTTTTAAAGTTATAATTCAAGGAAATATTAAATTTCAGTTAAAGGTTAGTGCAAACAACTAATTTTTCCCACATCCAAGTTCATGGACATTCTAATATCCATCCAAGGACTCCTTGGGGCTCCAAGGACTAGAAGCTAAGAATCCCTGCCTTACAGATGGCAGAGTGGGCTGACTTTTTAGAGCTACCAAGAACTTGTGATGATACCAAATTGATGGGAGAGCTTCTTATTGCCTCCTAAAGGAGAAACGAAGAGTAAACTGTTCTTTATCCGTCTTTAAGTTGTGACTAGGGAACTCCCAGTGCTGCTTATACTAGTATAGCAAGAAAACACTCCCTAATTTCCCATGATCCCTTTTTTGTTTGAAGAAATCGAATTCTAGGGAGACTGACAGATAGACAGACAGGCAGGTAGACAGACAGAGACAGAGAGTTCTTTTAGTCATACATATATGTGTGTGTGTGTGTGTGTGTGTATACACATATACATACATATACAAAAGAATTAAATACAAGGGAGGGCATTAGCAGGTGAGGATATCAGGAAAAGCTTCATATGGAAGATAGTGCCAATTTGCATCTAAAAAAAGACAGGGATGCTAAGAGGTAGAGGTAAGAAGGAAGTACATTCAAGTTATAGGAAATAACCAGTGCAGAAGCAGAGAGATGAGAAATGGAATGTTATGAGTGAAAAATAGAGGGAAGGCCAGTTTGACTGTTTTGCAGAGGATGGGAAAATTTCCAGTGAGGCTGGAAAGGTAGGTTGGGGCCAGATTGTGTAGCGTAAAAGATAGAGTTTATCTTTTATCCTAGATGAAAGAGAAAGTGACAGGAATTGGTTGGTAGAGGTAAGGGGTGGTGACATAGTCAGGTCTGTGCTTATGGAAAATCACTTTGGCAGCAGTGTGTAGGATAATACTGTAGCTGTAAGAGACTTGAGGCAGGTAGATCAATGAAAAGGCTGTTGCAAAAATCTCGGCTACAGATGATGAGGGCTCAAACTAAGGTGGTAACTGTCCAAGTGGAAAGAAGATAGAGTTGTTACTAACAATATAAAAATCCTCAGAGTACTGCCTAAATCATTGAGCGTTTTATAAAAGTGTTCCAGAGAAACAGAAAAAAAGAAGTTAGGGAAAAATTCAAGAGTGAAGAATAAAATGAGGACATGGTAATCTCAAAGTAGGGTGCCTATCTTTGATAAAAGGAAATCCAAGTTAAAGATGTCTCTATATTATTATCACTCTTATAAGGTAAGATAAAGGAACTTTGAAGTGGTTTTGTTAAGTCTGGGTTAATAACAGAAATAATAAGAATAAGAAAGTCTCTCTGTTCCCTTTGGTAGAATGCCTGAAGAAGACCAACAAGAATTATATAGCTAAATGTAGATTGACTAAACTCTCCAATAAATAACTAGAATAAAAAGGAATAATTTATTTGTCCCCACTTTGTAGAGGAAGAACATTTTTACCAGTCTTACAAATGGAAGAAACTATTAGAGACAAAATCAATGGGTTTGATTATACACAGATAAAAGGTTTTTGCTCAACAAAAACCAATTTGTCTTTTCAAAGAAAATAGAAGGACTGGGAAAAAATATTGGCAGAAAATATATCAGATAAAGGTCTGACACCCAGAATCTATAAAGAATTGAAACATATCTCTAAGATACAATCCCCATTGTAGCAATGGTCAAAGGAAATGAATAGACTATTTTCAAAAGAGAAAATACAAACTATTAATAACCACACGAAAAGATGTTTAAATTCCTTAATAACTGTAGAAATTGCTTCAGCCAGCAATTACTTTATTGCTTTGCCAAGCAGAGAAATGTGACCACCAAGGGAAACACTGGTTTATGGTG